>NC_058096.1:127985000-129235000 GCF_020171115.1 Neogale vison | reverse complement strand
AGCCCACAAAAGGCAGCCAGCCAGAATCCCAGGGATTCACACGAACCTCTACCCAGCACATTGGGCAACGCAGATCTGCAGAATCACTTCCAAACCAAACACCACATTTATTCAACATCCTCAGTTTATCAAAAGGGCTGCATGTGATTCAGACTTTCTCAAAGGAATAGAGCGCCCCCTGCTGGGTAAATGGCATCGCCGTTAAGCTGTCCATTACCAATGCACCAAAATCTGAAAATACACCGTTAGTGAATTAACATCGTATAAGACCCAGAATCAACAGTATGACTCATAGTGATAAAGTTGTCAGTTATAGGAATTATATATGGATTTGGTGATAAGTTGATTTTTTACATGTTTCATGACTCCTGAGTTCCTAACAATTTTTTTTTTTAGATCTTTATCTCAATTATGGAAACGAGGAAAATATTTTGAAGTACTCAGTGTTCCAGTAGGATTTCCCACTCATTTCAGACAAGAGTGGTCTCAGAAGATCTCACAGGGGAGGAGGCTGCATGGTCCAAGGAGAGGACATGGGTTTGGAGATCAGCCAGACTAGGTTGCTAGAGTTGTTTCAGCTTGGAATAAATTGTTCGATTTTGAGTTACCATCTTGTGATCACAAGGACAATAATATCCACCTTCAAAAGTGGTTGTGAGGGCTAGAGATCCTGTGCCTGAAGCGCTCAGAAGCGCTCAGTTAACTGTGGGTCATTGTTACTGTTACTCTATTATTATGAAGTGGGTCTAATTGGGCTTCAAAGGATCTGCCGCTTCCAGACACAGAGCCTACCTTCCCAGGGGGCAGGGGCTCCATCTGGCTCAGAGAATTTGCCCCTGGGTCACAAGGGCAGTGCTCACACTGGGCACTCCACTTTCTTTTGAACCCCACAACCACACTCTGGGTGCTGGCTTTGTGATACACACCTCTCACTGGGCCCATCTGGACAATTCTCCCTGTAAGAGATCCCTCCAGTCCCTCTAATTCCTCATCTGTCTTGTCAGCTCAAGCCAACTTCATCTCTCTCTTGAGCCAGGGCAAAAGCTCTTCTGTCGTTCCACCTCTGCTCTTAGCTGCTCAAACCCAGAGTAACTTCTGTTTGATAAAATGAGATCCAGTTGGGGCCACTCCCCTAGATCCCCCAGCTTACCTGCCTGCCTTGCTTGTAATGCCAGTCTCACCCCTGGGCTTTATGCGATTTGCTCTCCCTGCCATCGATCCTCAGCCCCCAGATTCCTCCCCATCCTCCAGGTTTTGGCTCAGACATCAAGGTGGGTACGAGAAACAGCACACTTTCTTATTTTCTTCAAAGCAAATTGAATTTTTTTGGCCTCATTCTGTTGTGCTGCAGCAATTAAATCTGTGGTGGCCACTAGGGTGTTTCTTCCTTTTAGGGTCTCACAGTTGTTTGGGTTGTTCATGAGTGACCTCAAAAGTGGGTGAGGACTTCTATTCTTCAGCTCATCTGGGTCACAGCTGCTATCCTCAAGGCCAACTCTGAGGGGCTCTGGAAGGAGGGAGCTCCAATGCTTGGGAGTCCTTGCCTAGGTTGGAAAACACCCCCAAAACACGAGCCTCTGAAGCTCATCTCACTGGGTACCACCAGCAACTGAGGCACAGTTTTCCACTACCTTTGAAGCTCCTCTCTCCTTTTCTCCCCTGCTTCCCAAGCAAGGGCTAGGGTTGTGTTTTAATTCATCTGTTCCCTGTTGGGAACAAGAAGCTCAAAGGACCTAACCACTTACTTGGAGGAGGAAAAATTTCATAAACAAAATTACTATTTAAAGTTATGTGCTAGAAGTCTTGTTATAACATCTCACCATGATCATCCAGTCTAAGTCAGGTCTCCCAGACCCACTCTCTATACCCTGTGCTATAGGGCCGCACTGCTGGGGCTCAGTGTGGTCTGACCATACACCCATCCTCTGACTCCTGGCTCTGTGTTGGCTACCAAGAGTATGGTCACACTGTCCTCCAGGTAGACTTGAACCCTGGCAATGCCTGCAGTATGTCTTCCCAGGGAACAGCAGGAGGGGCAGAACCAACGGCTGGGCATTGCACACTGGATACAAAGGCCTAGCCACTTGCCTCCAGCTGGGGAAATGGGGTGACCTCACATTCCTAGCACCCACGGAACCTGGCTCTTGACTTCAGCTTGGCGCTCTTTGCTCAGCCTCCTCCTCTGCTCTAGCCTGTTTCCTTCACAGGCTCCTCCTGAGAGCACCTCAATAAATTCCTTACACACGAGACTGCCTCAGGCTTTGCTTTCAGGTACCCAACCTAAGTGACAGCCTATTATTTCCCTTCCCCACACATGTCACAATTTAAAATCACAGATGTGAACAACTGTTGGCTTGATGTTTGTTTCCCCCACTAAACAAAGGCAGATGTACTTCTGTTCACTGCTGTACTCCCAACACCAAGGGAGATGGCTTTTACGAAGGGTGATGCATTGAACTGGACACTGCACGAACACAGCCTCTCAAACCTCGCTCTGCAGACTTCCCTCTTGGGTGCTGTGCGACATTTGCTTGAAAAGCCACCTAGCATCTCTTGGGGACATCATCCTCAAGCCAGTCCTAGATTCCCAAGCTGCAGTGGACAGTGTGGTCCAGTTTTGGTCACTTCATTCCTGACACAGTGAACTGTGGTTTGGGCACCACATCACAGGTCAAACTTGGCGTGGGGGGACCATTCTTTGATGAGGGTGTAAGCCAAGCAGATACATCAACAGTTCTCTATCTTTACAGGCATCATACTGTGATTCAGTGAAAATCAAGACAGCTTTCACATTTTACTGGTCTACCTATATCCCTGGGAAAGGCTGGATTCATATGAACATGCCCTAGATTCCTTGATGTCAGCGTCTTAGCTGTTAAATAGTTATAGACTAGTTATAGTAAAACCCTTATTTAATTAGAATGCGTAGGAACCATGGCATTCTAGGTACTTTCAGTTTTTGAAAAACTTTTCTCTTAATATACATTTTTCCTGAACATTAGACCCCTCTTTTCTACTGGGATGTCTGTCTTTTGTTATTGAGGAACTGGTGAGTTGGGGTCTTTATTCTGAGATGACTGACTTGTAGCCAAGACATGATGCACAGGGAGATCAGCCTGCATGTGTCTGGATTACAGGAGTTGCTACAACCCCATTTTCGACTGAAAACCTAAAATCAGCCCATTTGTGATATACTTCTTCCTAAAAGCTAGGTAAATAAAAAGACTCCTAAAAAAGAAGAGGGGTGCCTGGGTTCAGTCAGTTGGGCATCTGCCTTCTACTCCTGTCATGATGCCAGGGTCCTAGGATGGAGATCTGTGTTAGACTTCCTGCTCAGCAGGGAACCCACTTCTCCCTTTCTCTGCCCAACCCCCTTCATGTGCACATGCTCTCTCAAATAAAATCCTAAAAAACAAAACAAAACAAAATGCAGAAGAGACACTTCAGTGATTCAGTCTTTCTAGTTTTTGAATGAGGGATACAGAAATATAAGTCAGGGCCTCTTCCCACAGTTCACAACCTAGGCAAGAAAACGTTGAGACGCCACTTAACAGAGGCAAATGATTCCAGGAGATAAATGTCCATGTTTTCAAAATAGGAGTTTTTTTTTTTTTTTTTTTAAAAGATTTATTTTTGAGAGAGAGAGGGAGAGCGAGCAAGTAGGGGGAAGGGCAGAGGGCAAGAGAAATCTCAAGCAGGTTCCCTGCTGAGCATGGAGCCCAACCTGGAGCTCCATCCCAGGACCCTGAGATCATAACCTGAGCTGAAATCAAGAGTCGGATGCTGAACCGACTGAGCCACCCAGGTGCCCCTCAAAATACAAGTTTTTATATAAATGTATAACTGAACATGGGCTTCATGGTGTTTCCGTCGTATCTGAAAGGGCTGTGAAAACACAAAATCTTGTTACTGAATAAAACTAGTGGTCCAGGTAGCCAAAGGTCCTTTCCAATGGCACCTAATTAACTTGTACAGAGCAGAAGTACCTGTCAGATAACCTTTAGTCTATGAATTTATCCAAATTTTGAAAATGCCACAGGGGATCTGAGGAATCGCAACAATCCCAGATAACCATCCTGCAGTCAGGGGCTCTACACCGCTGTTCAGAGGGAGGCATGTGAGAAGTTAACAGTCCCCTCACACCTGGCTCCTCTGTCTTTGCCCGGCCCTCCCATCTCTTCAGTCACCCATGTCACGGGACACAACTCTGACAGTAAAGCTAAATCAGAGTGAAAGGCAAATGTTGAACCAGTCATGTTCAAACACAAGCTAGTGAATGAAGAACTTTTGGTTCAAAGGGCCAAATATTCTGCATTCCTGAGAAATCTCAACCAGTTTCTCATTCTGGTGTTTTCACACTGCATTTTGTCGTCACAAAAACTAGCTGGGTGTATATTTTTTAGTGTAGATTTATCATGTCAAGATCTGAATGAGGAGACAGAAAGAAAACATTTTTTATCTATGTATTTTTCAAAAATCTGTCCATGAGAAAGGAGCCAGGTGTTAGTTTCCTACAGGGGGAACATTCTCATGGAGATACTGTAAGGCCAAGTCGGTCCACTTCATTTCTTGTTCCTTAACAGATTCCGTGGTGCCACCGTTGTCCTGTTCGGGTTCAGGAAGCTCATTCTGCAAAGGTACAACAGACATTCAGAATGCTGGTACATTCTGCATTAAGAAACCCCTTAAAACTCAAGAGCACTTAGAAATCAAACCTCTGAGTTCTTAGAAACAGGCAGCATAACTGACAGAAATCTATTCTAAAGAAGAACTAGGATGAAAAGACGGACCTTTTATCTCCTCTTGGGCAATCAGAGGAAAGAGGAGCCATCACCTCAGAGGACAGCTGTGAAACTAAATGGGGTAACTGAGATGGAGTGCTCACCCCTGCGGGCAGCCATCTGATGCTCAAGTAACAGCTGCTCTTATTACTAGAGGCTGGGCTCATCGACAGGAACCCAATACTCAGTCCTTTTTTGGGAGGCTGCTTTCATTGAATACCACATTTGCTGGAATATTCCTTAAGTATAAGAAATGTATTTTAACAAACTATCCCGTGCCCATCCTGCCAATGTTCTTACGGAGGTGGGTGGTGAGGGCTGAAAATGTAACATACTAGGTGAGGTGTCACCCTAGAGCTGGAGCACAGCAACACAAACCTCGGCAAATGACCGGTTCCTCCCCTGCTAGCATCTGTCTCAGAATGGTAAGCCATGGCCCAAACTTACTACGGAATGTGACATATTTTTTCAGCTTGAGCTTTAATTTACATAGAACACTGTGTGAGTTTAAGGTGTACCACAAGATGATCTGACACATACATACTATGAAGTGACTATCACAATAGGGCTAGCTAACACACCCGTCACCTCATAAAGTTAACTGTTTTTACAGCAGGGAGCCTGCTTCCTCCTCTCTCTCTCTCTCTCTGCCTGCCTCTCTGCCTACTTGTGATCTCTCTCTGTCAAATAAATAAATAAAATCTTTAAAAAAAAAAAAAGTTAACTGTTTTTATGTGTGTGGTTAAGAACTTTTGGTAGTTTCCTAATATTTTAAATTTAAATTTCTTATTACCAGGAATCTGCTTAGGACTGGAGTTTACTGACACCAATATATTTCTTTTCAATTATTTCAATTTATACTTTTTTGGGGGGCAAAAACGGTTATTCAATATTGAGACTTTCAATTTCCCACTGATTCCAATTTGCAGCACGTGAATGTTTTTCTTTCAAAAATACGCTCAATATATATAAATTGACTTACAATATGTACAAATGTATCTGAACACATGTTGTTCTGAGCACACATGTTGCTTTATAAACATAATATTGAGACTCAAACATAGTTGTATGAATTACAAAGAACTATCATTTACTGTAGAGTAATCATACATTCAAACCTAAAGAGTAAGTTTGGTTCTAATAATTATTTATAGCTCACAAAGCACAAACAAGTCCTTGGTTAGTGAATTATTTAACTGACAGACAAGTAACTTAATTTCATCTCATCTGTGGTGTATATATATATATTTTAAGATTTTATTTTGAGAGAGAGTTAAGGCTAGGGTTAAGGTTAGAGAGAGAGAGAGAAAGAGAGAAAGAGAGAGAGCGCATATGTGTATGTGTGTGCGCGCCCAAGCAGACTCTGAGTGCACTAAGCCCAGAGCCCAATGCTGGACTCGATCCCAGGACCAAAAGATAATGACCTAAGCTAAAACCAAGGGTTAGATACTCAACCAATTGAGCCACCCAGGCGCTCCTCTGTGGTATAACTTCTAAAACAGTATCTTTCATTTGGACACTACTGTCTCTTACACTGAATGCCAAGATGAAAAACCGTGTACGTGCTTTGAAACCAACACAAAGTATCATAAACTATTATAAACACAACTATCATTTATGGCTTATTGCAAACTGGCCTCAATTCTTTGCAGATACTCCCATGAAAAGGCAGAGTCTTATTTCCCCAATTTCAGATTGGGACTGACTGAGTGACTTGCCTTGGCTAGCAGAGAGCAGCCACAGTGTCCTTGGGCCCATTCTTGGCTAAGCTCCATGAAGCCTCACAGTCCTTCTCTTGCTATTCTTGGAACCCTGAGATGGCCAGGTGCAGTCTAGGCTAGTCTGCTGGATAATGAGGCTTTGACCTCATCATCCCAGCTGACCTGCTACCTACCAGATGTGTGAAAAGTCTCCTCATCCCCCAGCCTCCAGCCGGCCTGCCGACTGACTGCAGAACACCAGCAAGTCTAGCAGGGATCAGCCGAGCTGGAGACTGGAAGACCCTCTCAGCTGAGGCACAAATCATGAGATAAACAGCTACTGTTTGAAGTCACTCTGTTTAGGGGGAGATCTGTTAGGCAGCAACAAAAGCTAACCAGTGCACATTCCCTGAGAGTCACGAGACAGGAAAAGACACAGAATAACAAGAACGCCAGGCTACATCCTGGAAACTTCCTTCTCTCTCAACCCCTTCCACAGAAGTGGTCCCCAAATCCTGCCATATGCCTGCAAAATTCAGCAGTTCCCCTCCACCTACGTGCCTTTGGTCAGGTTCTCCTCCTCATACTACTGCGATCGCTTCCTCACTGGTCCCTCTGCCCTATCACTTGCCCCTTTCTCCATGGCACACATTCCCTAACAATTCCCTTCTGAACTAACATTCTAAAACTCAAATTTGAGTGTGGCAGATTTCTATTTTGAAAACCACTCATTCCTGGTTATCCTCAGAATGAAGTCTAAACATGGCGTCATATACTCGTTTCAAAATCTGGCCCAAGCCCGTCTTTTCTGCCTACCTTAGATGATAAATATAGTCTCTGTCCACAATGAATGTCTCATCATCTCCCAAAGCCTTTCAAAACTCTGAGCCTGTGCACATCTGTCCCCTCTGTTGAGAGTGCCCTTGTCTACCCCCACTATATTTCTGGCCCTCCCTTATGGCCAGCTTAAATATTACATTCTCTCTGAAGCCTTTCCTGATGCTCAACAGGCATCAGTCACTTCCTATCCTACGTCACTATTCACAACCTGGCTTATAACATTTATTACTGTAATTAGTTATTTCTGTGTGTTGTCTCTCTAGATCCCAAGGGCAGGAATTGTGCCTGCCAAGTGAAAAAACAAAAGTTTGCAAGACAGGATCTGGAGCCTTCACACAGACCTAAGTGTGAAGTCTAACTTATCAGCTACCCAGCTTTGCACAAGTTCCCTCTCTGATTCTACTCCCTTGCTGTAAAATGGAGATAACACCACTCCCTTTGTAAGAGTATTTGTAAGAGTATTTATTTATTTTATTTATTTATTTTAATTTTAAGATTTTATTTATTTATTTGACAGATAGAGATCACAAGTAGGCAGAGAGGCAGGCAGAGAGAGAGAGAGAGAGAAAGGAGGAAGCAGGCTCCCCGCTGAGCAGAGAGCCCTAGGTGGGGCTTGAACCTAGGACCTTGGGATCATGACCTGAGCTGAAGGCAGAGGCTTTAACCCACTGAGCCACCCAGGTGCCCCTGTAAGAGTATTTAAACAGTTAGAAATAACGTATGTCAAATTTCAACCTTAGTCCATGGCATAAAACTGGTATTGAGTAAGTGGCAGCTAGAATTCTCATTGTGCACTCCCTTTTCACTGTTTTTCTGAACTTGAACTAAGCTGTGACCTATTATCTGATATGTGTATTATTCACTGAGCATAGTATCATCTCTTAGTCTTAAATGAAAATGTGGGTGAGTGGAATTTTACTTCTCAGTAGGCAGCAGCAGTCTACTTGGAAGGTGCATTTTATTAATAGCTCTTCTCAGGGCACTTGGCATGATCTGAAGATAAACAATCCTGGAGTCTGTTCTCTGTGTTTTTTGTTAGGCCTCTACGACATAAATAGGATTGAAAATAAAAATTAATGCACAACTTTTAGATGATATATTATGGGAGCGTAAAGAAACTCCCTGCAGAAGCGTTCTCTAGAGATTGGGAAAGAAGTGTGTGTCCCAAGACTTGTTTGGTCTAAATCCAAGAGAAAACCCAGCTGTCTTCCAAACATTTTCCAGGGAAACTAGGATAGGTGTGCGTTTCGAGAATGTTTCTAAAAATAGCAAATGATCAATCACAGGTAGACAAATAAATATAGTGTAAATGCCGTTGCTTCTTGTTCTTATCTTTTGTACACTGAACTCTCATCTTCTGGTTTACTAACTTTGGTGTGGCAGACAGAACATGGCTCAGAAGTCTTGAGTCCAGTCCTGGCATGACCCCTAACTGAGCTCCTCACATCAACTCTCTGAACTACAGTTCTCTTCAAATAAAAAGTCAAACTATCCAGTGTCTTCTAGAGTTAAAGGAATCCACATCTTTGTGGATTTCTTTGCCCTACTAGTTTGTCCATTGACACCCTACTTCTAGTAGGGCTCACCAGATCATACCTTTAACCCACCATCCTTGGCACAAACTATAGCCTACCAGTGGTATTGCAACATCCTCATATGGCAGCTTGTCTTCTCGCCAAGCATCGTCAATCAAATCCAAGATCCTTCCATCTCTCTGTACCTCACTGTCCATTCTTCTGCAGCTTTGATATTGTCAGATCTGTAAGTCAAAGAGATTATTTCTTAAGCATGAAGACTGAGGAGGTGATGTAATTGAGCATTAGGCTTCCCCAGGCTTTTTAGCCTGCGTGAATCTTTTGGTATAACATCACCCTGGGAAATGGGAAAGACTCATCTTCTCATCTGGGTCAGGTGACAATCTAGTTTTAAGATCCCAGTCTCTCCCTACTGCCCACTCCCTTCCCCCAACCCATGGACGCTTTATAGCACATACAGGACAGACAGCAGACATAGCCTAGTTGACAGACCAGTGTCACAGTGTGACAGAAGCCTTGTGTACAAGGCCACAGTATATCTAGAACATAGGTTTTCTCTCCTAATTTGCGTATTCACCTTTCCCTGTTCAGAATGCCTTCAATGAATCTCTAATTAATAACCAAGTCTCCTCTCTGTCCCCGTTAGCCTTTTTCTGCACTATGTTTTACAAAAAAGTCTCTACCTGCCTCAGCTTTAATATTAGCATTCCTAGGCACAGGAGGTAAATGAACGTATTGAGATACTGAACTGGGCTATGTGAAGTGACCAACTACAGAGCTGACAGAAATCCTCAGCTCAACTTTTAAAGGAAACTGTCTTTCTTAAAATAGTGCCCAATCCAAGTTCTGAAAGGAGCACCTGCCAGGTGAACAATAGCAGCAGGATCCCCTGCTGCTCATTTCTGCTTCCCTTTGGGGTTCTTTCCTCTTTTAATGCTGTACTCCCTTCAATGCCTGGACCAAATGGTCAAGATGTTACTTAGCTCCTTGGCCATGACTGACTATTTTTTCTCCTAAACATCTGCAGCCTACCTCTGGATTCCCTGTTTCCTAGTGTGGGCTCTGCTGCTCCATCATAGGTTCAATTTACTGTGTTCCCTGCCACAAAGCAGTCATCCTGATGGCCTGGAAGCCAGTGGCACCAAAGGCACTCCCAGTCACTCCTAGTTTCTGAGGCTAGGAACATTCACAAAAGGAACAATCTTTAGGGGTGGACTCCAACTCCTTCAAACAGACCTATGCTTGGCCCCAGTAGCATGATTGCATAATAGCCCTAATGCCTGGGTAATAATTATTACAGGTTGGGGTTGGATAAGAGTTTTTAACCCCATGGTAAAGAGTCAGACAAAACTGAAGCAGAAGGTGCCCAGCAATTTTGGCTACCAGTGAAAGAGCTGAAGCCTTGATGTTTCCCTCAAGAATTAATCCAGCACTACCCCATGGATAACGCAAAACAAGTATAAGGATATTGTCTTTAGAAAATGTACACACAGTTCCAGTTATATTTTTGGAATTCCTGTCCCATAAGAGCCCTTTTTCCCGCTGCCAGTCCTGTGTCCCTGTTGCCCTGCCCCCTGCGATACCCTCATTTTTCCAGTTTATCAGAACTAGCTAATTCTCCAAGTCATACACAGATTCCACCTTTCTGTCAAGTTTTTTCAAGCCTCAGTGAACATTTGGCCCTTGAATGTCTCCTTCTTGTCTTTATGATCCACCTAACAAGTCTGGTAGTCTTTGTAAGATTTCTCAGGTATCAGTGCCTACAATTATTATGTAATTGTAGATTACATTGTATTATGTACAATGTAGATTAATTGTATTATGTAAATATTGCAGACTCATTTGGCCTCAATCTTTTCTCACCGTCCCTTTTCCAAACACCACTAACCCTGTCATATTTTCCAGCCTTTGCACTTAAAAGCCCTTTTCCTCCTCAGTAACGCTTATTTTCCTTTCAAACTCAACACTGGTGTCAGCTCATCTGGTCAACATCTCATTTCCAGAGTCAGGCCCTAGGGTGCCTTCACTCTTCAGGGGCTGGCAGCATGGAAAGCATCAAGACAGCCAATGTCCAGGACACTGCCACTGTCCAAAGCACCTGTCACACTCGACAGAATGAAACACTACCACCTTCCTGAGCAAACTTTCCTTACACATGTAACAGTTCCGATGCCTAGAACGCTCGTTACAATTCCTTTGTTTCCAGCTAAACTCCAGTCTAAAAAATTTGGCTCCCAGGTCGTCTCCTGCAGGTGGTCTGTTCCTAGACCCAAGGGGAGCATGGTACCCGTCCTTCCTGGAGTCCCTTAGCTCCCTGGGCGCAGCGAATGGTCCCAACTGGGAGCTTGTCACACTATCCATTACAAGGTCTTCCCAAACCCGCGGCACGTGTGACCCCACTCCTGTGCTCTGCAATTCTACAAACGTAGAGTCACATAAATTAAACGAGACGATCTTCTACCTAGCTAGAATTGACCCTCGCAGGCCACCACCATCCGTAGACAAGTGTGGTCCCGCCCCCGTCCCGGCTTCCGGTTGGATCTACCAAATGTGGAAGCGGGGGAGGTCCAGAACTGCCCCGCCAGTGCCCTTCCACCCTCCATGGCGTGCGGAAAGGAATGTAATTGTGAAGATGAAGTGAGACATCGGCCTCAACTGACGGAATGTTGGAAAGGGCGACGCTAAGGAACCTACGCGACCCCGTCCCTCCAAAACCAAGACTCGGGGCGCGGGAAAATCTTACCCGCGCCGGACCCAGCGCCGCACCCGCTTCCACACAGCCCCTCCCCCTCAGCCTCACGTGACCCGCGCGCCTCTCTCACCGATCCCCGGATGTGGGTGAGCCCATATACTTGCACGGAGGGGAGGCCTGGGAGGACACTTCTTCAATTCAAATTGAGGGGGCGGTGGGCGGAACGAACGTGGCGACGCCGGAGGCTGGACGTCGGGTCGGCGGTGACGCGCGTGCGCGCCCCCGGCCGGAGGTAACGGCGGGAAGTCTCGGGCGCGCGTTCGCGCGGTCCCAGTAACCGCATGGGCGCCCGGTGGACTGGCGAGGGGCGGGCGTGTCCTGGTCCGGAGGCAGCTCTGGCTGCGGTGGCGCCGTGGGCTGCGCGGCCGTATGGCCCGGGGCCGGCCTCCGCAGCAGCCCGCTGGCCACCAGGCCCGCGCTCGCCGGCCCGGGTCCGCTGCGGCGCCAGGCCCGTCGGCCTCCCCGCGTACGCCCTGCGGACCCGCGAAGGCGGATATGGCCTTGCCCGGCGCGCCGTCCCGGCCAGCCAGGTGGTCAGCCCCTCCCCAGAGCCCGGGCCGGCGGGAGGGCGGCGGGGGGTGCGAGCAGCTGCCGCCGAGTCCACGTCTACCGCGGCGGAGCCAGCTGCGGGCCGCTCTTCCTTTGCAGAGGAGGGACCCCCGGCACAGCCCTCCCGTCTAGGCTGCCTTATCTGGTTAGCTTCCCAGCATTGTTGTGACTTAGGCCATTGACCGCACGTGGTGCCGGTTCACTTAGGGGGGAATTTTAGCAAGTCTTAAAAAGTGAGTTGATGTTAGTACAAGAGGTACGGAAAAGTGGCAGAAGTCTTGAAGGACTGAAGAAGTTGAGAGGCCCTGAGTTTGCAGATTGGTCCATACAAATCAGGGGTGGGAGATAAACGACATGCTGAGAGTTTAAAAGGGACAGTTCCTTAGGGGCACTTGAATCGTGAAGATATTTGGGGACAGTAAATCTAGGCTCAGTGTTTTTCTTACATTCCTTACAACATCAGAGTAAAAATGAGTCTGCTGTCAATGACTGGTCTCCATTTACATTTAGGGTACCCTTATGTGCACGAAATAGTTTACATTGAGCCTTACATGCAATTCCTTCAATTTCATTCCTTTAATAAAACAGTATTGTAGGATAGGTACACTGCTGTTACAGAGTTCTCCTTGTGCTTGCGTTCCATTTTATAGATGTGAAGAGGAAGTCATAATAAGGATCATACTACATATTACTTTCACTTATTTACATATACTTAATCATAGCTGTAGCTTAATGGTATAACAAAATACATGTATTTTCTTACTTGAAATGCAGTGCCGCCTTTAGATTTGTGCAGCTTCTTGCCCTTTGACTGTCACTATCCGTGATCAGTATAGTAAAAATGAAATTAAAATGGGTTAGAGATTCATAAACATCTATTAGACATTCACACTGCCCTTAAAAATGTATGTAGATTCAGGTTTTTAAAAACTATTTCTAATAATTGCATGTTAGTTGTACTGTGCCATTTTCCTCCCATTAGAAGGTAGAAGACCTTTGCTTTGTCCTTCCCTTTCTCATTTATGTAGTAGTGGTAGCCTGCTGGGACAGCATCTGTAATCCACTCTGATATGTCAGAGTTGCCTCCTTAACCTTTTCAGCCACCCAGGTGCCTCCAGAGTTACCTACTTTAAAAAAAAGTCAGCTTGATTTGAAATTCATCTGAAGCTAACATGAACAGAGGTTGCAGGGATTGAATTTATTTTTAGGTTGTTTCTTTTTTTTCCTCTGAAAGCTAAATTTGCTTTTTTGATTTTATAAAAGTGGATTACTGTCATCACACCTATGAAAATTTGTAAGAATTCCATGTTAGTATTCAGTCTGGGTTCAGATTTCCCCATCTGTCCCTTTGAAATGACCTTTTACAGTTAGCTCCTTTAGATCAAAATCCCATAGAGGTCCATATGTTGTATTTGGTTGATACATTGTTTAAATCTTTTTTAACAGGGCAGTTAGCTTGTGTCCCTCCCCACCGGCAGTATTCTAGATTTAGCTTAATGCATCTGCATGGCATCCTTTTAACAAGTACATCTTTCCCTTTAAACCAGTAGTTAGATCTAGAATTGCACTGTCCACTATGGTAACCACCAGCCAGCTCTGGCTATTTAAATTAACTAAAATGAAATAAAATTAAAAATTCAGTTTCCTAGTTTTGTTAGCCATATTTCAAGTGCCCAATAGTCAAAGGTGCCTCATGGCTACCCTCTAAATGGTGCAGACATAAAATATTCCAATAATTGCAGAAAGTTCTGTTGAATAGCTCTGCTCTGGAAGATCAGACTTATCCTCAAATTTATTTATTTTTTTGTGGGGGGTGAAGACGATTCCTAGGTGATGCAGTAGATAATCTATTGCATTAATTATCAGAGAGGCATGAAGTGTCTGAGCTCTCTTGTGTTAAGATTGAGGAGTGTAATGTGTTCAGGTATTGTTAGCCCAATCCATCCATCCTGAAATTCCCCATGAGCTTTTCACTTGATGAAATCTCTTTATGGATTTAGATAGCCTGTATCCATTATTGCATTAGGGATTGCAGAATGGTGATTTTCTAATCCTATCATTCCTTCAGTGTTAGCTAAAAATCTTCTATGAAGAAGAACTCTACCCCACCAGCTATTTGACTGCCATCAGCTATATGAAATATAGCTTGTACAGGAAAGGCAAGAAGAATGCTTAATTCTTTCCCTGTTTTCAGACTACAGTAATGAGGTGGTGGCCTACCAATCTCCAAAGGTAACCACGAGGGGTTTTGCCCTTTTTTTTTTTTTTTTTAAATCTTCATGGACTTGACTATATTTAAACTGTTTCATTTTGTTGCAGTCTTTTTTTTTTTTTTTTTTTTTTAAATACTCAAATTGTTCTGCCTTTGGTCAGTGGCACCTCTTTATGTTGGCTCCTGTCCATCTTCATATGGTCAGTAGTCTTTGATAATTCATTTCCCTATTTTCTGGTAAAACATGTTCTTTCATCATTTATACATTAATGGCTACCAAAAAGCCCTGGTTCCTTTGGGTGGGAGATGGTATTTAGAGACCCTAGTCTGGGTGCTAGAGGTGCTCATGGTGCCAGGTTGGTCGGTGGTTCTAGGATTTACAGTGGCCAGAGTTAGGAAATACATATATATTTAAATATACAGAATTCATACTGATACTTATATTTTAATTTTATTTTTTATATTTGTTTTTATGCTTGGGTCTTTTTGTCTTGCTGAAAATCTTGGAACCTAATATTGTTAATATAATTACTTTTTTTCCTATCCTATATTACATATATTGATTTCAGATTATACCAATTTTATTATTAACAATATGATTCCTGAATAGTTTTTAGGATTTCTTTGCAGTTATTTTTTATTTTTAGTTATATTCCACTTGGGATTATAAGTACAATAGAATTATTGCATTTTAAAGGTATGTGAAACATTTTATTATATGGTTAGTTTTCCACCTTGATATCTAATTGATAGTTGATTTGTTTAATTTTGTTTCCAATTTTTCCAAACTGCTTTTTTTCCCCCCATTTGGATTTGATTTATTATATGTAAAACATTAATATAAAACTAGTACTATAAAACACAGATATCCAGAAAAGTTTAGTGTTCATTCCTCTTTTCTCTACCCTAGTTCTCTTTCTTTTTCTTTCTTCCTTTCTTCCTTCCTTTCTTTCTTTCTTTTGCTTTTTTAAAAGAAAATATTTATTTTGAGAGAGAGAGAAAGGACAAGCAGAGGAGCGGAGCAGAGGGAGAAGTCAACTCCCAACTGATCTGGGCTCTGATCAAGGAGCCCAGTGTAGGACTTGATCCCAGGACTCTGGGATCATGACCTGAGCAGAAGGCAGATGCTTAATTGACTGAGCCACTTAGGCACTCCCTAGTTCCCTTTCTTATAGGTATCATATTTAGTAGCTTGTGTTTATCCCTCCATAAAAACAAATGCATTATCTGCTTGCTTTTCCCCCCTAGTAATATATGCCTTGTAGATCCTCCTAAGAAGTATGTTATTGTTTTTACAGCTTCATAATATTCCACTGGTAGATGAATATTCAATTAGTCCCTGTTGATAGGATTTGTGTTGTGTGCAACTGTTGCATATAGTGCTGTACTGTGTGTCCTTGTACATATGTGATTTTGTATTTTTGCCATTGTGGCTTTGGGAAAGCTTCTTAGAAGTGGCGTTGTTGGATCAAAGGATAAAGGCATATTTTTTAGGTGCTAAGTATTGCCAAAATCTCAATAGAAATTGTATCATTTTCCACTCCTGTCTATAATGTACGTGAGGACCCTTTTCCCCATAAATATAATTTGTCATAAGAGCATATTGTCCATTTTTTGAGTTTTGGCTAATCTAAATACAGAAGAAAAGGTAAGTTGGTGTATTTTAAATTTGTATTTCTCTTCTTGTGAACAAGATAGAGCATCTTTTCATGTGTTTTAGTTAATTAATTTTAAGTGTTTATTTTAATTTCCATTAATTAACATACAGTGTTTTATTAATTTCAGGTGTACAAAATAGTGATTCAACAATTCCATACATCACCCAGTGCTCATCAGGACAAGTACACTCCCTAATCCCCAAACCTATTTCACCCATCTCTCCACCTACCTCCCCTCTGGCAACCATCAGTTTATTCTCTATAGTTAAGAGTATGTTTCTTGGTTTGTGTCTCTCTCTCTGTCTCTTTCTTCCCTTTGCTCATTTGTTTTGTTTTTTAAATATATGAGTAAAATCATATGGTATTTATCTTTTTCTGACTTATTTTACTTAGCATTATACTCATTATACTCTCTATCTTCATCCATGTCATTGCAAATAGAAAGATTTCATTTTTTATGGCTGACTTATATTCTGTCATATGTATATATCCATGGAGATATGTATATCAATCCATTATGTCTATGTATATTTATCTGTATATTTGTCTCACCTCTTTATCCATTTGTCAATTTATGGACACTTGGGCTGCTTCCATATCTTTACTATTGTAAGTAATGCTGATCTTATATGTTTAAGGTCATTTGCATTTCTTTTTTTGTGAACTACTTGTTCGTAACTTGTGTGCTTTTTTTATAGATTCCTTTTTCCCCCCTCAATTTTTATTTTTATTTTATTATTATTTTTCAAGATTTATTTATTTTAGAGAGAGAGAGTGAGCGAGCTTGGGGGAGGAGCAGAGGGAAAGGGAGAGAAAAACTCAAGCAAATTCCACATTGAGCACAGAGCCAGACAGGGCCTTGACCTCAATACCCATGAGATCATGACTTAAGCCAAAACCAGAGCTGGATGCTTAACTGACTGTGCTACCCAGGCATCCCTTCTCCTCAATTTTTAGACGCTTTTTATATATTTGGATAAATAATCCTCTCTGATGAAACTTTCAAATATTGTGGTCTTTAGACTTCGCTTATGCAATTTTCCTACGTAAAAGTGTATTTTTACCTACTCTGATTTCTTAGCTTCCTCCTTATTCTTTCTGGATTTTGAGCCATAGTTTGATTAGTGTTTGAAAAATTCCACTTTTATTTGGAAAATTTCTTTGTTACTGTATCTGTGATTTTTTTTTTTCCACCTTAAGTTTAAGTAGGAACTTTTCTGGGCAATGGTAAATTATTATTTATTGGAGCAGCCAGTTTATCAACCATAGTAATTCTGACAGAGCCATAGATCTTTGTAATCATGGTAATGCCAAGACAGTAAGGGACGGAGCATTGTTAGCCTCCTTTAAATGAGACTTGTTAAGTAGCATATCCCTTCTGTTAGTACACATTAATTCATAATTCTATCCAGAGATTTTATTTTCTTCCTGTGTCCCATTTTGTGAGTAATTTGATCATGGGTTTATACTTGGAATATTTTTCCTGATCTGTAAATGAAGAGTTTAAAGAGGAGTCCTTCAAATCCTTTCTAGCTCTTAAATTCCAGTATGCTAATGAATTTCAAAGCTTTGCCTTTTATTAGATAGCCTATCTGGATTCTTTTTCCCCTAAGATTTAAAGTGTGTTTTCCATGCTTCCTACCCTGTGTTCCCTTTAATTCTTCTATTCTAGATTTCACTGATTTAAAATAGCCTTCATTCCAAAGGAGAGTTACAATAAATAACTTAAAAGAGTTATAATTAATAAGTTACATTTGTTGAGGTCTTGGTGTAACTGCAGAAGTGACAGTTGTAGAGCTACACAGTTTTTATGTAACCAGTTAGCATTTTACGTTAGTGGCAAGGAGTAGTAGATTATCAAATGGTGAGTAAATTTGCATTTATTATTATGAACAAAGAGTATCTAACTTTACATCGCTATTACATGGCACAGGCAAAAGAAGAAAGCAGAGTGACATAGTATATAGAGGTGAATGAGGCTCGGTGTGGTTAGGAAGGAGGCGGTGATCTAGTTGTGAGAAACTCAGATGAGAAGAGTCCACAGAAAATCTGAGCCCTTGCTATTTACCTGACCCTAAACAATGAGAACTGATGGTGTTTGGCAGCTGTTCAAATAGATGGTGAAGGTATTGGTAAAGAAACACATTACACCTTAGATCATTTTCTAGAGAGAATGTTGCTGGTCCTCCACCCCCAATTTTTAAAAACAGAGATCTCTGTTTTAGTCTTGGACCATTAGTTTTACTTCTGAAATGGCAATTTCCCAAGGTGTGGGTTATTTTCACTATTGTGTTACTGCCATCTGGTGTCCATGGTGGTGAGTTTGCATTTTTTCCTGTACCCAGACTTTTTCGTTTGGTTTCATTTATTGCCAAGGAGACACTATTAAGCCAAAAGGAAAGATTAAGGTATTTTAAGATCTGGAATCCTGTAAAATTTATGAAGATTGCACATTGGTTGGGACTTAGAAGTTACTGCTTAAGTTTGATCCTATGACTCTAATGTATAGTTTTCTGTAGTCAACCTATTTAACCCTCTAAGCCTCAGTTTCCTCAAAGCAATTGTGTCTGTCTTTTATGAGTGTTGTGAAGAATGAATTAAACAGTGTGTAGGAGGCAGAACAGTTGTGCACTCAGTGACTATTACCTTCTGTCGTAAACATTGCTAATTATTAATAATATCATTTAGAAAATTATTACTATATATTGCTAAGTGTGTGTTACTAATTTATATTGCTAAATATATTAATGTTTAAGAATGAAATGACCTAAAGAAGTATAATTTTACTGATGATAGTTTTTAATGTCTGTAGTAGTGCTGTCCTTAGGAATTGCACTTTTTTATGGATTTAATAAATATCCATGTACAGTAGGCAAGAGCATGCTACTTAGAGTGGACATTGGCTACTAGAATGCCATGATACCTTGGGGACTATAGTTCATACTGCTCATTTTACAGATGCAAAAACTGCAGTCCAAGGACACAAAGCTACTTAGTTGCAGAATAGGACTCTCTCCTGGGTTTTTTATCCACATGTACTGTGTAGACTGGGCACTGCCTCGCAGCTCCCCAGAGTAGAATAAGACATGGAATCGGGATTTGAAAGAAGGTGGATTAGAACATGAAAACCTCTATCTTTAGGTGTTTATTTGATTTAACATTGGTGTAGGGTGAAGGATAAGCCAGCTGGAGAAAAAGCGTCTCTGCCATATTTGTGCACAAATAGTTAAGTACTTCCGTTATAACTTTAGAAGTGGATGCAAATAGCATGCAGTAGTTGTATTTTTCCAATCTTCCATTCTCTTCTCTGTCTCCAGGACACTCTGTCCTCACCTTTGTGACTACATTTATCATACTGAGGGAACATTCTGGGTTAATTTTTTCTTTCACATACTCGACTATTAATTCCTTGAAAAGGAGCATGTCTTTCATCCTTGTGTATCTGGTGGTTAGTATGACACTGAATTCTCTGTTAAATGAAGAAATCCCCTTCCAGAGCATTGCAATTTTTGGATGAGGCATTAGGACGAAGGGGTAGAACCTTCCACCACAGCTTTTGAGAATTACCTAAAGACTAATTCAGGGCTGAACCTTTGAAGGCTTAAGGAAAAAAGCAGTGTCTTGGGAGTGAGAAGTAGTTTGACGTTGGTTGATGTTTTGTAGAAGTGAGAAACCAGCAAAGGGTACTTCTTCTCTTTTTTTTTTTTTTTTAAGCAAAGGGTACTTCTATTGTCATTTCCGAATTGAAGGGTGATCTTTCACCTCTCTTCCTCACCTTCCTTTCTTCATGGTGTGACTTTCCCTTTCTATGGCAGCCTGTTCTGTCTCCTTCCTTTCTTTCTGTACTATGCCCTTCTCTATGACCAGCTTGTACAAGGGGGTTGGGAAGAGGGAGGGGAATTGTGAGAAGTTCAGCCAAAAACATCGAACATGTGTGTGCCATACTGAAACACTAGGCTCTCGAGCTGGAATACAGTTAAATTTCTGCCCTTGAGGGCTGAATAGTAAGGAAAACGTGTGTGCAAAAACCTCATTCCGGATCGATGTAACTCCTGTGAAGGCACCTGTTAAGGACTAGCAGTGGGGAAGTAGAGAGGAGGGACGGCCTATAGAGTTGCCTTTGAAGGTAGGGAGAATGTTCTAGGAAGCTTCACTGGCCTGTCATCTGAAGGGTGTGGGTAAGATCTCCCATGATGGACCAAGGAGTTCAAGCTCAGGGCATTTAATCTTTTTATAATGTCTCTTAAAATAAAAAAATCTACTTTTCCTCTGATGTGTGTAATGCCTAATTCCACTCATTTTGTGAGAGGCTTTGTATCACTGCCCTCTGCTTCTAGCCCCCCTGGTTCACAAGGGTACAAGAATGAGGTACAATTACTATCATGTGGGGAGAGTATCAGCACAATTCAGATCATTTTAAGTTACTTTCTTTCAGCCTGAAGTGTATTTGGTTTGAATATTTCTTGAAGTGGTGTTCCTTGACTGCTTCTACAGTCATCCTAAGAAGTGCTATGTTTTCTCAAAGTTATTTGTTATTGTGTGCTTTCACATTCTTACGTTTTTAAGTAGGACTGTTAGAACTTAAAAAAGGTATTTTTCTCCTGAATAATTGTTTTTTTTTTTTCTTTCCCAGTTGCCAAACCAAAGAGGATTTGGCGATGGAGGCTTTGTTGGAAGGAATACAGAATCGGGGACGTGAAGGGTAAGTTTGTTATTGACCTTAAGCTTCTCACTAAATTATTTAGTTAGTTTGTTTATTTATTTATTAAAGATTTTATTTATTTATTAAATATTTTATTTATTTATTTGAAAGAGAGAGAATGAGAGAGACAGCATGAGACAGGGGAGGATCAGAGGGAGAAGCAGACTTCCCACTGAGCAGGGAGCCCCGATGCTGGGCTGGATCCCAGGATTCCAGGATGATGACCTGAGCTCCATCCACATTGTTGCAAATGGCAGTCACTTAAACAACTGAGCCACCCAGGCGCCCCTCTCGCTAAGTTTAAAAAGCATTTCCAAGTTATGCCTCTGATCATTTTGTGCTTTGGGTATAGAAGCAAAAATGCTGAGTGGAAGCTCAGCTGATCCATGTCCTGTATGTGGACAGCATCTCTCTGTGGGGTGTTTGCCTTATCTCAGCAATGTGGAGCTAGCTGCTTGCTTTCAACCCACTCTCAATTTTCTCTTCAAAAGCAAAAGTAGAAGTTCAGAAGTTTTGTACATTAAGAACAAATGCTTTTATAAAAAAGTATTTAAGCCTTCTAAGCTACAGCTTTCTGTGGCTATTTCTGGAAACCTGTTTGAATCCAGTACTTCTTTGTCTACTTCTTTTTCTGCCTCTGAGATATCTGGCATCTCCTGTAACTGTGAAGGACAAAGGTCAGTTTACAATAAGGTCGGTTGCAGTAAGTTTCTAGTAATAAGGTGGGAAGAAATAGTTGAAATACTTCTGGCTCAAGGATACGTTTCTTGAAACAGTTCTTAAAATTGTATTGTCATTTTCCCAATAGCTTCTTCACTTTAACAGCTTTTTATTTTGGTTAGCTAAAAATGTGACAAGCTTGCCTGGATTCTTCCTGACAGTGTTTCTAAAACATTACAAAAGGGCTAGTTGTTGGTTGTGGAAGCATTGCTCACAAGCCTGACTTAGACATCAGTCTTGTGTTTGACGGAATGACTTAGGCTTCAGAGTTGGGTATTAGAAGAAAGCAAGGTACGTAGGGGAATAAGAAATCACCTTAATATGAACATGGAAGGGAAAAGCTCAGAAATCCTTTTCTTTGTCTCTAATAAGTTCTTTATTGACATCATTCTACCTCAGCAGGGTTTTTACATCTGCTATATTTTTATACAGGAAAGAGGAAAAAATCATGGGCATGTGTTCTTATTTACAGGGGATTTTTGACATCCTGTGAAGCAGAACTACAAGAGCTCATGAAACAGATTGACATAATGGTGGCTCATAAAAAATCTGAGTGGGAAGGGCAGACACACGCTCTCGAAACTTGCCTGGACATCCGTGAACGAGAACTTAAGGCCCTTAGGGGTCAGTTGGATATGAAACACAAAGAGGTAAAGCTGTTGATTCACTCCTCTTCTTGGTATTTGACCTTGGCTTTTATATTAAATATGTTTCTTTTTTTAAAAATTCTTTGTTTAAGTTCAACTTAGTTAACGTGTACTGTATTACTAATTTCAGGAATAGAATTTAGTGATTCATCAGTTGCATGTAACACCCAGTGCTCGTTACATCACGTGCCTGCCTTCAAGCCCATCCACCCAGTTATGTTATCCCTCACCCCCCTCCCTCCAGCATCCCTCAGTTTGTTTCCTAGAGTTAAGAGTTGCTTATGGTTTGCCTCCCTCTCAATTTTCATCATATTTTTTTCCCTTCCTTACCCCTATGTTTATCTGTTTTGTTTCTTAAACTCCACATAGGAGTGAAATCATACGGTATTTGTCTTTCTCTGACTGACTTATTTTGCTCAGCATAATACCCTCTAGCTCCATCCACATTGTTGCAAATGGCAGGATTTTGTTCTTTTCGATGGCTGCATAATGTTCCATTGTATATGTGTGTCTACACACACACACACACACACACACACACACCCCGCCTCTTCTTTATCCATTCATCTGTCAATGGACATCTGGGCTCTCTCCATAGTTTGGCTGTTGTGGACATTGATGCTCTAAATGGGGTGCATGTGCCCCTATGAATCACTCTTTGTATCCTTTGGATAAATACCTAGTAGTGCAATTGCTGGGTCATAGGGTAGCTCTATTTTGAACTTTCTGAGGAACTACCATACTGTTTTCCAGAGTGGCTATACCAGTTTGCATTCCTAAGTATGTTTCTTAAATATTTGCTGAAAAAAGCATTTGTATGTCGAGTTAGTTTCTATATTATATTTTAATTTTCATGGTTTCTTTTAGGAGAAGAATTTGTTGTGAAAACACATAAGAATATTAATATTTATTTCAAGTTATATTTGTATATCAATATTTATTTCATATTACCTTGCTCACATATAATACCTAACTTCTTTAAGAAAATGTAGAGGGTGTATAGCCGTTATCCTATTACATGCCTTTATTAACATTGACTTGAGTTTAGTGAACATTGCTTTTGGCTTCATTTTATGGCTATGGTAAAAAAGTTAAGCCCAAAATTTAGTAACTTGCCTGTTTGGGTTTGATTTAAAACGAAATTCAGAAAGCCCTTTAAAAATTTTTTATTTTCCCTTGTTGAAAATTGGGAGAAAAGAAAGAAAAGAGAAAAATAAAACTTACTTGCAATCCCACCACCACTAGTTATTGGTGATTTGGGGGAAAAATTTACTAATATGCTGATCGATTTCTCACAGTTTAGCTGATACAGTAAAAAGAAGAACATGGAATATTGGAAGGAAAGCAGAAAGCACTTCTAAGCCCAAGAATTGCTTCTAAATGCCTGGGATCAATGTCCATGTGAGGGTTGGAAAAGTTGTAGGGAGGCCCCGGTGCCACGCCCCACTCTGCTGGACTTTCCTACCAGTAGAATCACCACACATGAGTACTGTTGACTCAGCTTACTCGGGGACACTTCTGTGAGTCTACACACTGACATTATGATTCTTTTGATGACACATAGCAAGAGTGTCATTTTAAAAACGTTTCATGTAACAAGGAGAAGATTAGTCATCATAAAAAGTGCTTTATGCTTGTCAGGGGAATCTCTCAGTGGCTGGCCATTTGCACTTTAGATCAAAGCAATACAGAATATAATTGGCCACATCAAATTCAGTTTTCTGTGAATGCCATTTGCTAAACTGGAATTTATTTTAAAACTTGAGTAGACCTTAAAGAATGTATTTTAAAATTATACCTCATGTAGAGATGTAGAAGGTGGCAAAAAAATATATGGAATGATAATCATACTTGATTTTTTAAACATTGTAATTTAGGTAGGGTCAATGCTCCTTGTCTGGTAAGCTACTTTAGCTACCACTTCTTTATTTTTCCTGGGGTGAAACAAAAATAGTTTTGTTTAGTAAGTCAAAGTGATTCGGTTTCCTAGCTAAGAAAAACTATATGTGTATATATATATATACATATATATATAAGTTATTTATTTTGTTAGAAACCCATTAAAGAAATTCCCTCGTGTGTGATTATGAGAATATTTAGTCACTCTGAGACTGTTTAAACTTTTTTCTGTAGCTTGGTTTTAATCTCAGGGGCATTACTACCATTACTTAATACCTTAAAAAGAAATTAAAGGGATTGAATGGATAGGTTCCATGGTAAGGATGTGAAGATTACAGTTTTGGCCTGGGGACATAAAAGAAATTTAGAATTGTAGCTGTCTGGTCAATTTACTGCTTCATTGATTGGGTTGCTGAAAGTTGATTAAGTTTCTAGAAGTAAAGTGCTTTTACCAAATGCTAGTAATGGGACTCTATCCCATAGAGTTCTTCTGTGAAATTGTGTTGGTTTTTAACACGCTCATAATCTACTTTGATATAGGAGTTAGAAAATAGAGCTTTAAGTTTTTGTCATTCTTATTTGTTTGAAAGTTCTAGGCGTAGAAGCTGTGCTATGGTATGAACCAGTGCTACTCAAACGACACTGAGATGGAAAGCTTTCACCAGATTGTGAATCAGTATATTGCATCCTTCACTTCATAGAAAGTTTTGCTGCGTAAAAAAATGCCAGCTGCACTAAACAGTGTGTTTGGTGATGTCATTGCTTCACATTCTGCCTCAAGCTCCTTATCTTGCGCTGGATTGCTGTAGTGATCAGCTCCAGCCTATGTGCAGATCATGCTTGCGGGAGCACTAGCATAAACAGTTCATTTTGTAAGTGAATGCTTTAGCTGTTTTCTGATTACATTGTTGGGCTTGACTGTTTCTGCTGGTGACAGATAACTCCTAATGCCATGCAGAGCAGGCTGACCTGCTGAAATGAGTGAGGAACTTGGAGTCCTAACTCTGTCTCTTTTCTGCTGATTGGCCTTGGACAAATAGTCAAACATCTCTGAGCCTGTTTCATCATGTGTAAAATTGGGATATAATGTTTATGTCCCAGGGTGGTTGTGAAGAGTGAGTTACTATTTAAGAAAGCTCTCTGAAAACTCAGTTGTATCTCAAACGATCTGTTATTTCAGCTCTTTCTTCTATCATCCATACTGGCAGTTTCAAACCTTAGCTCCTATTTTTCTGCCCAGGTGAGTGCCCATTATTAACTGGATCTTGGTACAGAAATAAAATTAAGCAATCTTATCTTCTCATTTAATATTTATGCTTGCCACTTGTAGTAAATAAAAAGAGAAATGGTTCTGGAAGACTGGTAAGAAAAACCAGTAATCACCTGCCCGCCCCTCAGAAAGTGGGATTCTGGCTTCTCCAAAGCAGTCATTTCAGTGCCTTTAATTCTTTCTTTTGGTATTTTCCCCATGTTTCTAAGTGGCATTCAATACTGATTTTTCTGAATTTTCAGTTTTAGCTATTTATCTAATGACTTGCTGCTATAAGAGATGAGTTTTGCTCTTTTTTTTTTTTTTAAAGATTTTATTTATTTATTTGACAGAGAGAGATCACAAGTAGACAGAGAGGCAGACAGAGAGAGAGAGGAGGAAGCAGGCTTCCTGCTGAGCGGAGAGCCCGATGCGGGACTCGATCCCAGGACCCTGGGATCATGACCTGAGCCGAAGGCAGCGGCTTAACCCACTGAGCCACCCAGGCGCCCCGAGTTTTGCTCTTTTATATAAAATTCACATCCCCTTATCCTGCCAGGATTATAGATCTTAATTTTTGGTTAAATTAGCATTTAGTATTTATATCATTAAGATGGTAAATATTATTCACATCTGAGTCAGAGACTGTAATGATAAACTTATTTCTTAAACAATTTTTTGTCTTCCTGGGAATTTTCATTTGCTTTTTAAAAATGTACCTACCACTGATTCTTCCCAAACTCTCTGACACAAGTGTTAGTCTTCTATGTATCTTCAAATATATCAGGTAACCTATCTATGATTTCTTCTTCTTCTTCTTCTTCTTCTTCTTTCTCTTTTTTGGAGCTTGTCATTCTCAAATAAGGATAAACTATTCTCTAGGTTAGCTGGATAGCTGTTATTTTGGCAACTCCTTTCACCATTATTCTGAAGTTTTTCCTGCTTTTCTCCTTTTTGTCTCTTTGGATTCTGTCGTCTTTGTCTATTTCTCCATTTTTGGTAGAGCATACTTTTGAGATCTTACATGTATAAAATATCATTATTCTCTTTTTACATTTGATTGAAAGTTTGATTGGATATAGAATTCTGCTTTCAAAGTAAATTATTCAGGATGTTTTCAGTTAAATATGAATCTTTCAGACTTTAATATCTGGTAAGGACAGGCTAGTTATTTTGGGCCAGCCCATCCGCTGAGGCCAACTACATAAACTAAATTAAAGAAAAAAAAAAGTTTGCTTGAAGTAGAGTGCTAAACAAGCTAGTGAAGAACCAGGCCAAGATCTCTGCTGGCTAGAGGTTGAGGGAGGAGCCTAGGGCTTGGGACAGTTGAAACTAGAGAAGGTAGCTCAGGGGATAGAGACTAAATGAGGTTTTTGATAACTTCAAGGTGCTAAGAGAATAAATGATTTGGTGTCCAAGGCAACTCTGACCCCTCCTCACTTTGGATTGGGACCCCAAAAGGCAGCACCCTAGGAGGGAGGATGGGCTAGATATAGAACAAGCCCTCTTGAAATCACCACTCAGCCACAGGCATTTAAATTTCTGAAATTAGTTTAAGGTGATCTCAGAGTGCCACTGCCTTTAAGCATCTCCTAAGTGCTAAGGCTTCCAGGAACCTGGAAAAAGTAAGCTTAAATTTTCTCCAAAGGGGGGAAAACACCATTCTGGGGCTTAAATTGTTTCCTCAAATAATTTTGCAAATACAACACTTGGTACCCTCTCAAAGTAACCCCTGACACAGAAAGACAAGCTACGAAAATGCAAAAAGGCAGAAGCAACAGAAGATAGAAACAGGCCCATGGCAAATCTAGATACTGGCATTACCATGCTCCGACTTTGCAATAGCTATGTTCACTGTGGTCTAGGAGATAAAAGATAAGATTGAGCACTTAAAGAGTGGAAAATTTTAAAAAAAGTGAAATGAATGGAAATTATAATATTGAAAAATAAAGTAACTGAAATTAAGGCCTTTAAAGATTAAAAGATAATTAATGAACTTGAAGATAGGTCAGAAGAAAATGTTTAGTATAAAGCATGGACAAATGATGGAAAATATAGAGGAAAGATAAGAGAAAGAAAATTCAGTGAGAAGGTATAATATGAGTATTTTTGGAATCCCTGAAGGAGAAAAAAAATTACACCTGGATGGAAGCAATATTTGAAGATAAATTAACTAAGATTTTGCCGAAAGTGAAGAAGATCATATATTTAAGAAGTCTGAGAATCTCAAGCAAGATAAGTAAAAAGAAATATTTACCTAGGTTGAAAACTAAAAAAACAAAGAGGAAATCTGAAAAACAGTCAAGGAAAAAACAACATTATTTAAGAAGAAAAAAAGATTATCTACAAACAGCTCCAAACAGCTGACTTGTCTGCTAAAACAGTGAAAGCCAGAAGACAATAGAATGATCCTTACAAAGAAATGACTTCCCCCCCCCCCTGCCAAACCAAAAATCTATACCCAGAGTAAAGATAAAACAATGACATTTTCGGATTAATAAAAATTGAGAATCTGTCATTGAGAGACCCACACCAAGGAAATACTAAATATTGTTCAGGCAGGAGGAAAGTGATCTCAGATCGATGCTCAAGAGATAAAGGAAGAAATGAAAGGCAACAGTAAATATTTGGGTGAATCTGAGTGAATATTGACTGGATATAACAATAGTAGCATTTTCAGTTTAACATATTTAGAATTATAATGGCATTTAAGTCTAGTTGGGGTATAAATGGAATAGAAGTATTTCTTTAGTCCTTGGGTTGCTTGGGAATTGGTAAAAACAACTAATGTTAGATTTATTAACTTGCAAACCCATGTTTTAATCTCAAGAGAACTGTTTAGAGTATATATATTGATACATTAGTAGAATACATATTTTATAATCTAATAAAAGGAGAAAAATGAAATGATAAGTTAAAATTTCCAAAGAGGCCAGAAAGGTGAGAAGACAATCATAGAACTCAGTAGGTACACATTGCACCTAATAAGATGAGAGATTTAAATCCAGATGGGAGGTTCCCTGTGCTCTGAAAGTGCGCCTGATACCACTTTGCTCTTATGAAAGACTTGTATCATTACCTGTTTTTGCTAGCTGACAGAAACCTGAAGAGAATTTCTACTTTCATGAAATGATCACTGTTCTTTGCTGTAGCCATTTTGACTTGCAGAAGGTTTCACAGGAACACTCTATTTTCAGATAATGGGCGAAACCTTGTAGGTCCTTTAAATGTAATTGCATACAGTGGCCTAATTAAAGATGAAAATTGTCCAACTGGGTAAAAATAAAGTCAACTATTTGGTGTTTATAAAGATACAGCAAAATTGTTCTTGTAAGAATTTTGTTTCTGGTTTTTAAAACTGAGATAAAACATACTAGTTTCAGGTGTACAATGTAATGATTCAGCATTTGTATATATTGTGAAGTGATCACCACAGTAAGTCTAGTTACCCTCTGTCACCCTATGTACTTACAAAATTTTTGTGGGTGTGGTGAGAACTTTTATTGCTCCAAAGATTTAGATGTCTCTATTTTCTCCTTTATTGATATTGCTTATTAGAATATGAGTGCTAAGGCATTTGGTGATTGATATTTTTATTTTAAATTAATACATACAATATTATATTAGTTTCAGGTGTACAACATAGTGATTTGATATTTATATACTTGATGAAATCTCACCAAAACTATAGTTATCATCTGTCACCAAAATTATTATAGTATTATATAATTATAATATATATAAAATATAATATTATTTAAAGTTATTATAGTATTATTAACTGTATTCTCTATGTAGTACTTTTTATCCTTGAGAGTTATTTATTTTATAATTGAAAGTTAGTAGCTCTTAATTCCCTTCATCTGTTTTACCCATCCCACTGCCTTCCTTATTTCTGGCAACTATCAGCTCTCTGTATTTATGAATCTGTTTCTGGTTTTTTTTTTTTTTTATTTTCCAATTTATTTATTTTCAGAAAAACAGTATTCATTATTTTTTCACCACACCCAGTGCTCCATGCAAGCCGTGCCCTCTATAATACCCACCACCTGGTACTGGCGGGGTACTAGGAAGAGGCGTCTTTTCAGCTGGTACCCCAAAGTGAGCTGATTATCTGTTTCTGTTCTGTTTTGTTTGCTTGTTTTGTTTTTTAGATTCCACATATAGATGAATGATGAGAAGTTTTAAGATCTGTTTCTTGTTTGTTTTGTTTTTGAAATTGCCATTCTATATTGTGATTATTACCTAGTATTCCCCATTTTCCCTCTCCCTCCTCACTTACTAATAGATGAAATTCTAACCAGTTATGGAGAGACTTAGAGAGAGACTGATGGGTATTGATGGAGGTGAGGGCTGGTCATGAACCAGCTGTGGCTGGTATTAAACTATTGAAGAATGGTTTAGGATAGCGTCCTTACTTTGGTTGGTGGAACTGATTTCTCTGAAGTGAGGTAAATGATAAAGTTTCTAGGCTCCTGGTATCTTTCTACCTGACATTACTATTCTGTTCTTTAATTTATTTATTTTTTTTCTTGAAGCCTCACTGATTTTTGTTCAGTATTCTTAGTTTCCAATGTTGTTATAACTTTGTGTATCTAATTTTTAATGAGTTTTTTTAAAAATAAAAATTATTAGGGAGAATAAATCAAATAGCAAGTTTCCATTTAAACCTAGAGATTTTAGAAAGTTTATTAAATAATTAGATGTTTGACTTCCTAAGGAGTGGGGTATTACCATATACCATTGAGAACTTGTTTTTATGGATAAGTACAAAGGTTATTTCCATTTTTTATGTTTCAGGGGTATTGTTTCAATGCCAGTAATGAAAAATACTACTACCTTTTTGCTTCTAGGTTGGAATGTTGCGTCAACAGTTAGAAGAACATGAAAAAGTCAAACAAGAGATGGCCATGGACTATAAGCAGGAGTTAAAGAAATTACATGAAGAAGTGAGATTTTAATTCTATTATGTGTTGTATAATTCTTTCTCTTTAACCACTATATGTGGTTAATGTGCCCGTTTCTACTTGATAAAGTCGGAAGTATATAATCCATGGGAGACACAGGGGTAGAAATCTATTTCTCTGTTCTGTGAATCCAGGCAAAAGAGTCTTGTCAAATTATATGTTTGGTACTGTCTAAACAGGGATTCTAAAATGTGTTTCTCAGTTGAGCACCTGAAAGAAATAAAGCTGTTTTTATATAATACTATGAAATACTGTTACCAATATTGATATCAATATTGAAATAATGATATTTTAGGTTTTTTTAAAGATTTTTTTAATTTACTTGACAGAGATCACAAGTAGGCAGAGATGCAGGCGGGGGTTGGGGGGCGGGCAGTGAAAGCAAGCTCCCTTCCGAGTAGAGAGCCCGATGCGGGGCTTGATCCCAGGACCCTGGGACCATGACCTGCGCTGGAGGCAGAGGCTTTAACCCACTGAGCCACCCAGGTGCCCCGATATTTTAATTTTTAAGTTAAATCAGTTACTAGATTTTAAGTAGTGGAGAATCCAATATATTCAGAAGCATTTTGGGATAAATAAGGAAAGTAAGAAAATCCTAGCAATTTAATATTATTCCTCAGATTGGGAAAAAAACACTGCTTTTATTTTTATTTAATTCCACAATACTCCTGTCCTGCTTATTGAATATCAGTGTTCCACAGGAGAATGGCTCAAGAACCACAGGGGAGGAATTTTTATTTGCTGTCTTTATCCTGGGTGTGGTTTATGGGGTCCTTAAGTGCAAGGCTATTGTAATAAAAGCTAAAGTTTTGTTTAAAGAGTATTTTTCCCTTGGTTTTTTTCTTTGATGCAGTATCTTTCTCTTCTAGTGTTTATTTTTTATATGCAGGTTTGAATTGTTTTGTATTTAATTTGCAAATCTAACACGCTCAGTCTATTTTCAATAGTACTGTTTAGCACTGCTCTTGCTTTCATGATACCAATTTGTTCCACCACCACTGTTTACAAATTCTTAAATTTTAAGTCTAGAAATAACTGTGTCTACAGTTAGGCAGACTGAAGAGAAGCTATGAAAAACTACAGAAAAAGCATATAAGGGACTTCAGAGGAAATGCCAAAAATCACAGGGAAGATCGTTCTGAAATTGAGAGGTTAACTGGAAAAATAGAGGTATGTTCATAGTAATAATTTCTTCGTAGTGGTTGTCAGCCTTCCTGTAGGAAGGTGCTGTTTCTAATAGTCCTAGTTCTGAAACCGATTTTCTACCATCTCCAGGACTGCCGTGGAGCTATCAGAGGTACATCCTGTCATCATCTGGTCCCCTGGGGCTGATGGGGTTACTTGGTATCTATCAGTAGTTCTCACTAGGGCAGTACCACCCTTTGAGAGCATTTGGAAATGTATGGAGACATTGCTTTGGTTGTTCAGATGACTGGGAGTGAAACTGGTGTTGAGGGAACAGGAACTAGGGGCACTAAACTAGGGAATGCCGAGGACCATTCCATACAGGAAGAGTTATCGTACCCAGAATACCAATATTGAGAAGTATTGACCACCATTTCCTAGCAGTCTTCCGTGGGCAGTGTCCTTGTCTTATTTATCGCCCAACAGAATTGGGGCTGAGTAAATGTTGAAAGTACATGGCTTTTTGTACAGAGTACTGTGCATATCAGATTGTTTATCCTCAGTTCCCATTTAGATGTAGTACGCCCTTTACCCCCTTTTTGCTGACTTTTTTATTAACAACGTAAGGGAGGTGGCGAGTTAACACTGCCAAAGGTAGATGAAGCAACAGCGCAGGACTGTCACACTTTACCCTTTCATCTGCCACTCCCCTCCTCTGTCTGTGCCGTTGGTTCTCCAGTGTCCTTAAGAATCCCCGAGGTCCTCTTTAGGCTGTCAGAGATTCTGCTCCAGTGTTACTATGTGAGACCTAGGAATCTGCATTTTATCCACCTCCCCTGGCTGATTGTAATTTGAGAACCATTGCTCAGCATCTCTCTGTGATTGCTTACAATTTGTCAGAGTGACCTTTCACCCACAAAAATGCAATTATTACTACTTAGAATTGTAATTTCTTTGTTTAATATTCTTTTACATCTTAATTTTTTAAAATCTTTTTAAAAAGATTTTATTTATTTATTTGACAGAGATCACGAGTAGGCAGAGAGGCAGGCAGAGAGAGAGGGGGAAGCAGGCTCCCTGCTGAGCAGAGAGCCTGATGCAGGCTCTATCCCAGGATTTTGGGATCATGACCTGAGCTGAAGGCAGAGGCTTAACCCACTGAGCCACCCAAGTGTCCCTTCATCTTAATGTTTTTATACATTTAAAGAGCTTAGACTCAGAGGGCTGTGCAGATACTGCTTCCTCTCCAGCCATCTTTAGTGACACCTGGGTTTTTTTTCTCCCAAACACCTTATCTTCCTCTTGCCGCTCATTACCATTCTCCTTTATTTCTACCTCAAAACCGCATCTTTGATTTTCATGTCACAGGCCGGTACCCCCAACCAGTATACGTACAACCAAAGTAGGCATCTTCTGATCCCTGAGTTACTTCCTGGCCCAGAGGTTTCAGTGCCCAGGGCATTGTCACTCTCTTCAGTGTTACACTTGTCATAATTCTTGAGGATTTCAGTATGTATAGGGATGATGCTTATAATACTTGGCTCTTTGAATTTCTTGGTGTTCTTTCCTCCATCCACATCTTGATCTCCTTCTTGTCTCATCCATCCATTCCCACTGCCATTCCATGGGTGTCAGTCATTATCAAACTTACAAACTTCCTGGAATCACATTTTTAATAATCTCATTCTTTAAATGCCGTCCTTCTCGTTGCAGTTCATGCCCTCTATTCTCAATAATCTCTTGGCTGTCAATAATCACTTGACCCCATCCCCAAGTGATTGAATTTTGCTGCCTTTTCACTGCTCGATAGCTACCCCATGTCCTCACGTGTCAGTCCTCACACAGCTTAAATTCCGTGGTTACATTCCTTACATTCCCCTTCAGCTCTTGTGTCCATTTCTTCCTTCATGATATTTGCTTGGCAAAACCATTAATCTACTTAAGTCCAGCTTTGTGCCTGCTCTCTACTTGCTGTGTTTGGCAGAACATGGCTGGAGAAAAACATAATCATGCTGACTGGCCTCATTTTATTTTATTTAATTTATTTATTTTTAAATATTTTATTTATTTATTTGACAGACAGAGATCACAAGCAGGCAGAGAGGTAGGCAGAGAGAGAGAAAGGAGGAAGCAGGCTCCCCGCCGAACAGAGAGCCCGATGCGGGGCTCAATCCCAGAACCCTGGGACCATAACCCGAGCCGAAGGCAGAGGCTTTAACCCACTGAGCCACCCAGGCGCCCCGACTGGCCTCATTTTAAATTCATGTTCATCTACCTCAAAGAGTTCCTAATGCTTCCCAGAATCATATTACATTTCCCCTCACTCTGCTACTTTCCATAATGACTATTTTATACTTTCTCTTTTCTCAAACTTTTAGTACTTGTTCCCACATTCTCACCATTGGGTGATGATCTTGCTTTCCATTTACTTGAGAAAATGGAAGTAATAAGAAGAGAATTTTCACAAACTTCCAACACTATCTGCCCCCCTGTTTGCATCTGTGTCCATATGCTCTGCCTTCCTGCTAGTGGAACTGTCCACACTCTTCCTCAGCCCCTACCCGAGACATGGCTCCAGACATTCTTTTCTTTTGTGCCTCCTCCCTTCCTTTCTACTGAATGTTTTCCGCCACCATCCAGCTTTCTCCCCTGTTAAATATCCTCTCTTTACCTCTCTCTTCCTCTGGATGCTGCCCATTTTTCCCTTTTGTTTTATAACTAGACTACTTTATGCACGTATACCTGTCTCCAGTTCGTTTTTGCCCATTTTTTTGCATCCACTCAGTAAGGGTTTTGCCTGTCACTCTCTGGAAGCTATTTATGTGGAGGTCACCAATGAGTTCCACCTTAAAACACTTTCTTGATTTGACTTAGAGAACAATCACGCTTTCCTGGGCTTTCTCCTACCTCTAGCTACTTCTTCTCAATCTCTTTTGCTACCCACCCTTTTAACATTGGAATACCCCAGGGGTTATATCATTGGACCTTTTCTTTTTTGTATCTGTGCTCACTCCCGTAATGACACACTCTCGTATTTTTAGCACTGTATGTATGTTGATAATCCCCACATTTATGTATCCAGTCTTGACTTGTCCTTTTTGCTACAGAGTAATTTCCAACTGCCTGGTTCAGCTGTTTCACAGCTCCACCTTGATGTCTAAAGCTGTGTCAGACTTGACACATCCAAAATCAACTTCCTGGTTTCCTCTTCCCCATCCCCCAACACCATTCCTGTTTAAGGGCAACTCCATTCCTCAATTTCTCAAGCCGAAAGCCTTAGAGTGACCCTTGACTTCTCTTTTCTCCACACAGCAGCCACCATGATTCTGTTGTAAGTCAAAGCATGTCCTCTCCTTTACAAAAACCTTCCAGTACTATCTCTTAAAAGCCAAATTTATCCTGATGACCTATATAGTCTCACTCCTTGATAACTGACCTTTCTTTACCTGCTTTTCCCTTACTCCATTTGAACCACACCAGCCTCCTTGCTTACCCTTAAACATACCAGGATGCTTCCACTTCACTTTGTACTTGACTTTCCCTTCCCAGAATAGTGTAATCTCATCCCCATCTCCCTGGAAGTTTACTTAAATGCCATCCCTTTTTAAAACTGCAACCTCCAACTCTGAGCACTCTGCTCCATTTTCTGCAAAACAGGTATGATCATCTAATGTCTTATACACTGAATTTGTTGCCTATTGTCAGTTGAGTTGGGCTTGACTTTTTGAGTGTTTTGTTAACTATTGTAGCCCTACCATTTAGAATAGTTCCTGGCATATATAGGAGAATGGATGAGTGAGTGACTCTCAGAAAGCTGGTTAACAGTGCTTATCCCAAACTCCTGACTACTGGAGTTGAGAATCCTGGAGGACAGTGATATAGAAATCCCTTTGATTTGTCCCATTTTCATAAATATTGGGCTCATTTTTTTATCAACAGGAAGTGATCCATGATTAATTTTGACTGTTTGGCTTTGGGTTACAAATATCTGTATATCTCTTAGAATTCAGTACAGCTATCCCCTTGTTATTGAAGTTTTTGCAGTTCTTCTGTTGAGTTAGTAAAAATTTGGAATCAAAGGGTATTACATTATCTGAGTCTATTTTGTTCCTGAATTTCAGATACTAGAAGTAAGAATTGGACTACCCATGTGAAGATTTATTTGATCTGTTCAGTTTCTGGGTTTGGATATCAAGAATTTGGGTAGTGGGATCTCCCCATAATCATATTTTGAGATTTTAGTTCTCCTAAGATCAGTTTTCTGTAAAATCACTAAAAATGATAACAACCTTTAGGTGGCAGCAAATCTATGAAAATCATCACAACCTAGGATTTAGCATCTGTGTTTCATACTCTTCACCATTAGGGTGTTAAATTTAGAAAGACAGATAATCTAGAGGCACAGAATGTCAGAATTCAGTATTGCTCCACAGTTCTATCAGTTAAGTGAGTAATGGGGCTCCTGCTGGGGAGAAAGGTACATGTGTGCCCAGAGAGGAAGGGGAAAATTAAAGTAAAAGTGAATCAGGGAAGCAAGGACAGCAAGGGGAAGCACTTACAAGTTAAGTACCTTAATTGCCTCTTCAGGAATTTCGTCAGAAATCACTGGACTGGGAGAAGCAACGCTTAATTTATCAGCAACAGGTGTCTTCTCTGGAGGCACAGAGGAAGGCTTTGGCTGAACAATCAGAGATAATTCAGGTAGGTTTAAGCCATTTTAAAATAATGAGAGGCTGAGAAGTCTTGATGGCATTGGCACTAGCTTAATGTGGTCCGTGTTTGCTCACTCGTGTCCACACTTGTGTCCATGCATGTCTTCATGCCACACACTCTTTTGTTTTCTCGCTCCTCCCTCATGCTCCCTCTTGCCCTCTCTGTCTTGCATTTTCCTGCTCACTCCATGCTCACACTCATGTCATTTTGTCCTGATCTTGGTCTTCCCTTTTTCTCCCTTTCTGTCCCTCCCCATCTCTCTCTTTCTACCTCGGTTCTTTCTCTCTCTTTCTACTTCTTTGGGTCTCTGGCTTACTAGTCTGGGTGTTTCTGGCTTTTGCCTTGGCTCCATTTCCACGTTGTGCTCCATCTCTGCTAACTGGGGGGCCTTGGCCGAAATGCCTCAGTTGAGGAGCTTCAGCCTGGTTGCTTGGGCCTACAGGTACCAAGAGACTGACACGGCATTGATCTGCATACTAACCAAAAGCAGTATCTTTGTGACAATGGAAACATGTTCTAGAACTCTAGTAAGAATCTTTTTTTAAATAAAGAACTAGTGACTTAAGCAGAACCAAAGAATAGCTATCTAATTTAGGGATATTTCTTCTTAGAACATACACTGTTTTTTTTCAATTAAAAACCAAGAACACAAAAGGAAATGAATATAGAGGGGAATAAATATTTGTGACCATCTGTTGTGTGCTAGACACAGTCTTAATGCCTCTTTTAGATTGCAGTTACCTAGAATATGTGGTTCTGTGTTGTCTGTTTAATATCATGATAATCTGTTAAGGTTATCTCAGTTTTATAGAATGAGGGAATTACTGGATAAGTTAAAAGAACTGAAGAGGAGCTTAAAAAAATTTTTTTTAAAACAATCTGCATTATTTGCTGCTTTAACTCTCAGTAATGTTTTGGCTTGTAATCATTCCCCTGAAATATCAGCTGGCCAATTAATTCCCGTGAATGGCTCTGTGACTCCACTCAGGATGGGAGGAGGGGCCCACAGCAACCTCAAGGAAGAAAATTATTCACTAGGCTGCTGCAAGCTAAGCAGTCAGAGTGGGCCAATAAAATCCTGGCTGTCTAGACCACAGTTTTTTTTTGACCTGAATGCTAAAGCACTATGCAAACATAAATAGCTATAAGGCACTGTTATATTCTAATAGTAGCTTTCAGTTTGGAAAAAAAAGAAAATCAAGTCCTGCTTTTTAGTTCTCAATTACTCATCTATGGAGTATGCTTATTATTGATTGCAACTCCTTTTTTCAAATTACTATTGTGATTACTCTGCATAATTAAACTTCATTGTTAGTAAAAGTGAGATTTTTATTTACCATAATTCAGGGAGGCCAGAATAAGAAGCCTTTAAAAAGCCAACATTTGTTTTCCCTGCTAAGGGTATTTGAATCATTCTCCTGGTAGTTTGTTTAAAACTACTTTCCCTGCTTAACTGGAAAAATATTACTATAATACATTTCTCTTCCCCCTCAGCAAACTAAACAAAATTAAATCTTTCTGTGATTCAGTATGTGGCAATGCTGTATGACCATCATTTAAAAATGATTTTAAAAAAACCAGAACTTTTAAATATCTGGATAGTTGTTACCCAGCATTAATAGTTACTATCATTTTGCTAGTCTTTTTTTTTTTTTTAAATTTTATTTCTTTATTTGACAGAGAGAGATTACATGTAGGCAGAGAGGCAGGCAGAGAGAGAGAGGAGGAAGCAGGTTCCCCGCCGAGCAGAGAGCCCGATGCCCTGCTAGTCTTTTTTTTTTTTTCAATTGTGGTAGAAAACATTAAAATTTACCATCTTGGGGTGCCTGGGTGGCTCAGTGGGTTATAGCCTCTGCCTTCGGCTCAGGTCATGATCCCAGAGTCTTGGGATCGAGCCCCACACTGGGGGGAAGCAGGGAGCCTGCTTCCTCCTCTCTCTGCCTGCTTCTCTGCCTACTTGTGATCTCTGTCTGTCAAATAAATAAATAAAATCTTTTTAAAAAAAATTTACCATCTTAACCATTTTATTAAAAACAATTTTTTTTAATGATTTAATTTATTTATTTGACAGAGATCACAAGTAGGCAGAGAGGCAGTCAGAGAGAGGGGGGCAAACAGGTTCTCTGCTTAGCAGAGAGCCCTATGTGGGGCTCGATCCTGGGATCCTGAGATCATGACCTGAGCTGAAGGCAGAGGCTTAACCCACTGAGCCACCCAGGCACCCCTATCTTAACCATTTAGTATAGCAATGTTAACTCCGTGCATGTTGTTGTGTAACAGAGCTCCAGGACTTGTTTTACTTATAAAAGTAAGTAAGACTGTACTGATTGACAACAGCTCATTTTGCCAGTCTTGTCTCATCCTTCCCCACCTTTTACCTTTGGATATTACAAAGCAAATCACAGAAATTGTCATGTTTCCCAACAGATAAGGACCTTAAAAATTATAATATACCTGTATTACATTAACAGAGTACTTTATTAACATAATTTAATATTCAGTCTGTTCAGACTTCCCCAGTTGTCTGAAATTATATCTTTGTACAGTTTGATATTCAAATTGGAATCCAGTCAAGGTTGACATGTTACATTTTAGTGATATGTGAGTCACCGTTGAACAGTCAAGCGAGAAAATCTGGGAGGATGGATAAGTGGAGATCAGTATCCACACTTCCCCCAGTTTTTAAAAATTTGATATAAACTTTCTTCTTACATATTTTTTAACATCTGGAAGTGGAGTTCCCAATAACTTCTCAATCTTTGAGTCCTATGTTTGCTCAAGTTCTTTTCATCAGCTATTAAAGTTATTAAATACATATTCATTTTGGAAAATATGAGAAAATGTCAGTGGGACAAGAATTAAATAAAATCACCCATAATTCCATAATTTAGAGATCTCTCATGATGAACATTTTGGTGTAAATTTTGTCCCAACTTTTTTTATGTTTCTATGCAGTGCACATTCCAGTCATGTACATTTACTAGAAAAACACAGTTGTGTGTTAGTGGGGCAATATGTATGTTTGGTTTTTAGATTCCGTGATAGATGAAATCATACAGTGTTTGTCTTTCTCTGTCTGACCTGTTTCACTGAGTGTAATGCCTTCTGGTCCATTGGTGGTGTCACAAGTGACAAGATTTCATTCTTTCTTAATGCCATAATATTCCATTCTAATAGAATTCAAATACACACTAACGCCCATTCCCCACATCTTCTTTAGCCATTTGTCTCTTAATGGACACTTGGGTCGTTTCCATATCTTGGCTAGTTTAAGCAGTGAGGTAGTGAACATAGCGATGTGGTTATCTCTTTGAGTTGGTATTTGGTGTTCTTCAGATAAATACCCAGAAGTGGGGTTACTGCATCATATGGTATTTCTAATTCTGATTTTTTTGAGGGGGTGCCAGACTGTTTTCTATAGTGGCTGCACCAATTCACAATCCCACCAGCACTGTATAAGATCTCCCTTTTCTCCACATCCTCACCAATACTGGCTATTTTGTCTTTTTGATAACTGGCCATTTTGACAGGTGTGAGGTGATATGTCATTGTGGTTCTGATTTTCATTTTCCTGATGATGAGTGATGCTGAGCATCTTTTCATGTGTCTCTTGGTCATCAGGATGTCTCTGGAAAAATGTCTCTTTATGTCTTCTTCCCAATTTTAAATCAGGTTTGGTTTTTTGATATTAAGTTGTGTAAGTTTTTTATATGTCTTGGATTTTAACCCCTTATCAGATGTATGACTTGAAAGTATCTTTTCCCATTCCATAGATTGCCTTTTTGTTTTGTTTACAGTTTCTTTTATCATGCAAAACCTTTTTAGTTTGATATAATTCCATTTGTTTATTTTAGCTTTTGTTGCCCTTGCCATAGGATACTGGTCCAAAAAAATATTGCGGTGACCGTTGTCAGAGAGCTTACTGCCTGTGTTTTCTTTTAGGAGTCTTAGGGTTTCAGTTCTTCTTTTTTTTTTTTTTTAATTTATTTGACTGAGAGAGATTACAAGCAGGCAGAGAGGCAGGGGGAAGCAGGCTCCCCACCAAGCAGAGAGCCCGCGGGGATCAATCCCAGGACCCCAGGATCACGACCAGAGCCTGAAGGCAGAGGCCCCACCCACTGAGCCACCCAGGCGCCCCAGGATTTCAGTTCTTATGTTCAATTCTTTAATCCATTTTGAATTTTGTATGTAGTATAAGATAGTGACCTCCTATCATTCTTTTGCATGTAGCTGTCTAGTTTTCCCATCATTTATTGAAGAGACTCTCCCCGTTGTTTTTTCTTTCCTCCTTTGTTATGGACTAATTGATGATATAAGTGTGGGCTTATTTCTGGTCTTTATTCTAGTCTATTAATATATATATCTGTTTTCATACCAGTACCATACTGTGTTAATTACTATAGCTTTGTGGGATAGTTTGAAATTAGGGGGCATGATACCTCCAGCTTTGTTCTTTCTCAGTATTGCTTTGGCTACTTAGGATCTTTTGTAGTTCTGCACAAACATTAGGATTCTTTGTTACAGTTCTGTGGAAAATGCCATTGATATTTTGATGGGGATTGCACTGAATTTGTAGATTGCTTTGGGTAGCATAGGCATTTTAACTATTAATTCTTCCAGTTCATGAGCATGGAATATCTTTCTATTTATTTGTGTTGTCTTCAGTTTCTTTTGTCGGTGTCTTAACGTTTTTCGTGTACAGATATTTCACCTCCTTGATTAAATTTATTCCTAGGTGTTTTATTCTTTTTGATTGAAATATAATGGCAATTATTTTGTAATTGCAATTTTCTGATAGCTCATTATTAGTGTAGAAAAATACACTAATATGTTAGTATGTTAATTTTGTATTGTACAGCTTTACAGAATTCATTTATTCTAACAGCTTTTTCTGTAGTCTTTAAGGCTTTCTATATATAGTGTTATGCCATCTGCAAATTTTGATAGTTTTATTTTTTCTTTGCCAATATTGATGCCATTTTATTTCTTTTCCTAGCCTAATTGTTGTGGCCAGGACTTCCACTACTATGTTGAATAAAAGTGGTGAGCGTGGGCATCCTTTTATTTCTGATCTTGAGGAAAAGCTTTCAGCTTGTTGAGTATGAAGTTAGCTGTGGATTTGTCATTTATGGCCTCAATTGTGTTGAGCTATCCCTCTATATCCACTTTGTTAAGAGTTTTTAATCATAATGGATGATGAATTGTCAGATGCTTTTTCTGTTAGTGTGGAGGTGATCATATGATTTTTATCTTCCATTTTGTGGTGTATCACATTGATTTGCAGATTTTGAACCATCCTTATACTACTGGAATAAATCCTACTTGATAATCACCCTTTTAATGTATTGTTGAATTCAGTTTGCTCATATTCTGTTGAGGTTTTTTTACACCTGTGTTCAGGGATATTAGCTTATAATTTTCTCTTTTTGTGGTGTCTTTGGTTTTGATACTTGGATAATGCTGGCCTCATAAGTTTGGAAGCTTTCCTTACTCTTCAGTATTTTAGAATAATTTGAGAAGGATAGGTACTAACTTTTTTTTAAAAAAAGATTTTATTTATTTATTTGACAGAAAGATGGAGAGCACAGGTAGGCAGAGCAGCAGGCAGAGGGAGAGGGAGAAGCAGGCTCTCTGCTGAACAGGGAGCCTGACATGGGGCTCGATCCCAGGACCCTGGGATCATGACCTGAGCTGAAGGCAGAAGCTTAACTAACAATTACCTAGGTGCTCTCGTACTAACTCTTCTTTAAATGTTTTGTAGAATTCACCTGTAAAGCTGTCTGGTTCTGGACTTTTGTATTTTGGGAGTTTGAAAATTACTGTTTCAGTTCATTACTTGTAATTGGTTGATTCAAATTTTCTATTTCTGTGTGATTTAATCTTGGAAGGTTGTGTTTCTAAGAATTTTTCTATTCTGAAGGTTTTCCAGTTTGTTGGCATGTAATTGTTTGTGGTAGCCTTTTATGGTCCTTTGTATTTCTGTGGTGTCAGTTTTAACTTCTCTTTTTTTATTTATTTGTTTCTTCTCTCTTTTGTTCTTATCTATCTGGCTAGAGATTTATCAGTTTTGTTTATCTTTTCCAAGGACCAGTTTTTAGTTTCATTGATCTTTTTTATTCTTTAAGCCTTTATTTCATTTATTTCCTCTAATCTTTATTATTTCTTCCTTCTACTAACTTCAGGCTTTGTTTTTCTTTTCCTGTTTCCTTTATGTGTAAAGTTAGACTGTTCATTTGAGGTTTTTCTTGTTTCTTGATGTAGGCCTCTATCTTTATGAACTTCCCTCTTAGAACTACTTTTGCTGCATAGTGTTTCCATTTTCATTTATCTAAAGGTATTTTTTCTTTTCGATTTTTTTGTTGACCACTTAGTTGTTTATAGCATGTTGTGTAGTCTCCATATGTTTGTGTTTTTTCCAGTTTTCTACTGATAATCAATTTCATATTGTTGTGGTCACAAAAGATGCTTGATATGATTTCAGTGTTACTGAATTTATTGTGGTTGGTTTTGTGGCCTAACATGTGATCTGTCCTGGAGAATTCCATTTACACTTGAGAAGAGTGTGTGTTTTGCAGTTTTTGGATGACATGTTTTGTTTCTATCTGTTAAATCCATCTGGTCTAATGTGTCATTTAAGGCCAGTGTTTCCTTATTGATTTTCTGTCTGGATGATCTATCATTGATGTAAATAGCGTGTTAAAGTCCCCTACTCTTTTTTTTTTTTTTTTTAAATATTTATTTATTTATTTGACAGAAGAGATCACAAGTAGGCAGAAAGGCAGGCAGAGAGAGGGGGGGAAGCAGGCTCTCCGCTGAGCAGAGCCCAATGTGGGGCTCGATCCCAGGACCTTGGGATCATGACCCGAGCCGAAGGCAGAGGCTTTAACCCACTGAGCCACCCAGGCGCCCCCCCTACTCTTTAATATATTACTGTCAATTTCTCGTTTTATCCCACTTAGGTTTTTTTAAATTATTATTTAGGTACACTAAACACTTTATAATACAGTATTTTATTCGATTATCATGCTTACATTTTTCCTTTTTAAATATGACAGATCAACAAATGTGTAGTCATAATGATTGCATAGAAGTCCAGTCTACCATTAAATATACCATAATTAACATATTGAATCCCTTATTGTGGTAGAACATTTAGTTTTTTACTTTTTTACTCTTGTAAATAGTGCTTGGGTGAATGTCTTTGTCTAAACATCTGGAAGTATATGTCCATTTATATTCTTAGGAAATGGCCCTAGAAGTGAAATTGCTGTATCAGTGTACTTGTACATTCTTAAAGATTTTAATATATATTGGCAAAGTACACTCCAAAATTACATTGATCCAGACTTTCACCAGCAGTATTTGGGATTGTACATTTTCTCACACTTTCCCAATATTGGGCACTAATATTTTTTTAAATTTCACCTACTTTTAAGCTTGTCCTTGCCAGTCTGATAGGTGAAGAATATGATACATGATTATTTCTTTTAATGTGCATTTCTTTAATTATGAATAAGGTTGTGCATTTTTTCATCTACTTGCAGACATCTCCATTTTTTGTAAATTGTTTGTGTCCTTTGCTCATTTTTCTTTTAGGAGATTTATATTTTACTATTTTGAAATAGCTCTTCCCTACATTAACTATATTATTAACACTTTGTTGTTTTGTTACAGTTCTGGGTGTTTCCTAGTTTACCTTAATTTTTGCCTGATAGTTTCAATGGAAATATGGTTGTTTTATAAACAATTATTTAGAATTGCTTAATTATCTTCTAATTTTTTCTGTAGGGTTTCTATCTGGATGTCATAGTGTAAAGCTTTATCTAAGCCAAGATTTCTTCTGCTTTATAATTTCTTTTTTATGTATTTGATCTGATCATTATTATTATATGGTATTTGATAAGCTAAATTTATTTTTTTCTAAATGGTTATCCACATATTTTATTGACTGTTAGATTTTGAGAACTTGACAGAGTGATTCTAAAATTTTTATGGAAGAATAAATGAATGGTACTAAGCAGCATTTTCTGAAAGAGCGAGGGTGATGTTCTATCAAATATTAAAATGTATTATATTAAAAAGAACAGTTCTTAAACAACGTGACATTATTAGTTGCAATGATAGAATGATGGTTATATATGCATAGAAAAGGATCCATTTAGTCACTAAAACATACGGTTATTTCTGTTTAGAAGGCAAGAAATCACGTGCTACTTTCCCTCTTGTCCATATAGAAATGTTGAAAGGACATATTAAGGGAAATCTTTGAGAACATTAAAACATTTAAAAAATTAAAGTATTAAGCCAGCTGAGAGTATAAAATATTTAGCTGATAAATGTTATGTGAGAAAAATAGAGGTTGCATTAAATATACATGTTTTCCTTTTGAAATATTTAGATGAGCTGTATATCATTCAAGTTAGTTTTAAATCCACTTCTCAATTTTATATGTATATATATACATATGTATGTATATATATATATGTATATTATTTTTAAAGCATCCTTTTCATGTTACAACCTATGAAGAAAAGATGATCCTAACTCAAATGTTAATCTGTTGTCTTGGTAGAAGTATCAGAGTTAATTGAATTGGGTCAGACCTACTGTTGAAAGTTTATGGTGACATAGACACAACAGTGATAAGAGGGTGTTACTGGGAGCCAGTCTCTTAATGGGCTCTTCAAGCTGCTACCTGTTGGAAATGCTGCAAGGCTGTAGCCTGCACTGACACGTTTGGAGTCGACACTGATGGGGAGGTTGATAAAGATGGATCCAAGAGAATTGATTCCATTTACTATAGCACCAAGAACCATAAGATACCTGGGAATAAACCTAACTAAAGAGGTAAAGGATCTGTACTTGAGGAACTACAGAACACTCATGAAAGAAATTGAAGAAGACACAAATAGATGGAAGACCATTCCATGCTCTTGGATCGGAAGAATAAACATTGTTAAAATGTCTATACTGCCTAGAGCAATCTATACTTTTAATGCCATTCCAATCAAAATTCCACCGGCATTCTTCAAAGAGCTGGAGCAAATAATCCTAAAATTTGTATGGAATCAGAAGAGACCCTGAATCGCTAAGGAAATGTTGAAAAACAAAAATAAAGCTGGCGGCATCACGTTACCTGATTTCAAGCTTTATTACAAAGCTGTGATCACCAAGACGGCATGGTACTGGCATAAAAACAGACACATAGACCAGTGGAACAGAGTAGAGAGCCCAGATATGGACCCTCAACTCTATGGTCAATTAATCTTTGACAAAACAGGAAAAAATATACAGTGGAAAAAAGACAGTCTCTTCAACAAATGGTGCTGGGAAAACTGGACAGCTACATGTAGAAGAATGAAACTCGACCATTCTCTTACACTGTACACAAAGATCAACTCAAAATGGATAAAAGACCTCAACGTGAGACAGGAATCCATCAGAATCTTAGAGGAGAACATAGGCAGTAATCTCTTTGATATCAGCCACAGCAACTTCTTTCAAGATACGTCTCCAAAGGCAAAGGAAACAAAAGCGAAAATAAACTTCTGGGACTTCATCAAAATCAAAAGCTTCTGCACAGCAAAGGAAACAGTCAACAAAACAAAGAGGCAACCCACGGAATGGGAGAAGATATTTGCAAATGACAGTACAGACAAAAGGTTGATATCCAGGATCTATAATGAACTCCTCAAACTCAACCCACACGAAATAGGCAAACACATCAAAAAATGGGCAGAAGATATGAACAGACACTTCTCCAATCAAGACATACAAATGGCTATCAGACACATGAAAAAATGCTCATCATCATTAGCCCTCAGGGAGATTCAAATTAAAACCACATTGAGATATCACCTTACACCAGTTAGAATGGCCAAAATTAACAAAACAGGAAACAACATGTGTTGGAGAGGATGTGGAGAAAGGGGAACCCTCTTACACTGTTGGTGGGAATGCAAGTTGGTGCAGCCTCTTTGAACAGTGTGGAGATTCCTCAAGAAATTAAAAATAGAGCTTCCCTATGACCCTGCAATTGCACTCCTGGGTATTTACCCCAAAGACACAGATGTCGTGAAAAGAAGGGCCATCTGTACCCCAATGTTTATAGCAGCAATGGCCACAGTCGCCAAACTATGGAAAGAACCAAGATGCCCTTCAACGGATGAATGGATAAGGAAGATGTGGTCCATATACACTATGGAGTATTATGCCTCCATCAGAAAGGATGAATACCCAACTTTTGTAGCAACATGGATGGGACTGGAAGAGATTATGCTGAGTGAAATAAGTCAAGCAGAGAGAGTCAATTATCATATGGTTTCACTTATTTGTGGAGCATAACAAATAGCATGGGGGACAAGGGGCATTAGAGAGGAGTAGGGAATTTGGGTAAATTGGAAGGGGAGGTGAACCATGAGAGACTATGGACTCTGAAAAACAATCTGAGGTGTTTGAAGTGGCAGGGGGTGGGAGGTTGGGGTACCAGGTGGTGGGTATTATAGAGGGCACGGCTTGCATGGAGCACTGGGTGTGGTGAAAAAATAATGAATAATGCTTTTCTGAAAATAAATAAATTGGAAAAAAAAAAAAAAACCAAAAACGCATAGATGGTGGGAAAAAAAAAAAAAAAAAAAGATGGATCCAGCCACGGTCATAGCTTCATTCTGGGATCCTTTGGAAAATAAAAAGCCCTTGTTTTTTCATATCACATTGTTCTCAGGAATCTCACTATCTGGGAAAGCCATTCCATTGAAGCATCAGGATTACAGTAAAGCCAGAGAAGGATTTGACCGCAGTTGCAGCCACCCCCCCGCCTTTCCCTACTCTCACACTTCCATTGCCCACCTTGGATTTTATTCCCATCTCCTTGACATAAATTGCCTCTTTAATTATTTCTTTACTTTTAATACCTCTTCTGTGAGTTGTATTGTTGAGATAATTCCACCCTTCCAACAGAGTAGTTAGAATGCGACATGTTAGATTAATAAGAGGAAGTTCTGCAGAGGGGCGGAAGAAAGTATAGAGGGAGAGATGTATGGGGATGGGTTCATATTTACATTTTAATGATAACTGTTACTGTGTGTGCATCTCTTTGGCTGTACTATAGGAATACTTTAAGCGTTTCAATGGAAGCATACCTCCCTGCTAATATTTGAATAGTATAAATTGGATAATGAATTCTTTTAGAAGCATTATACATTGTGTACTCTGTTACTTTATGTCTGTTTTAATTGAACATTAAAGGAATGCAGTATTATAATTGTAACTTTGGCAATATCTTTATCTAGAGGCCTGTTGCCATTTTTGTCTTTTATGAAATTTTTTTGTCCAAGAAAGGGAGGATTACATTTTTTTTCTTTCAGGTGGAGTTGGTGTATATTCTTGGTTATCCAAATACTCATAGTTTGAGGATTTTTAAATGATAAATATTCACAGTGTGTAAAAAAGCATGATACATAACTGTATGATCTCAATTACATTAAAATACTTACTTGCGTAGATACACACATGGGACCCAGAAGTCAAATTGTAAACTGCTTGTGATTATGGATGACTTTGTTCTTTGCTTCTTGTGTTTTTCAGTTTCCTCTTATGCATGCGTTAACTTTTAAAAAATACATTTTTTAAAGCCCAAGAGAAAATAAGAAGTTGTTCTGGTTTTGAGTTCAAAAAATTATTGGCAGTGGTTATTGCCAAAAAAGCTCAAAAATATATTAGCCTTAAGATTCCTCGAATGCCAGATATTTAAGAGAAATAATTGTTACTTTGTAAGTAGTTCATATGGTTGTTTCTGTTAGTCTTAGAAGAGGTATTTTGGAGATATTCTAGTGTGGTTCTGTTCAATAGAAATAAAATGAGAGTAATATGTAACTTAAAACTTTCTAGAAGTCACATTTAAAAAGTAAAAAAGAAAGAGGTAAAGATTTTGTTTATTTGAGAGAGAAAGAGAGAGATAGCAAGAGCAGAGTTAGGTGCAGAGGAAGAGAGGAAAGCACATTTCCCAGTGGGGCTCAAACCCAGAATCCTAGGACCATGACTTGAGCTGAAGGCTGATGCCTAACCGACTGAGCCACTCAGGCGCCTGCTACTGCGGTGTTAAAACACATAATGCTAGTGTTTTGTAATTACGTGTTGTCTTTCATCTCAAGTGCCCATTTGGGCAGAGGCTTTCTAGCTTTGTTCTGACAAGGCCCAGGGCGGCTGTGCAGTTTAAGGTGGGGTCGGGAAGGTTCAGCAAGTTGGACTCCAGCCTCTCCTCCGCACCCTCACCCAATCTCTTCAGTTATTTTTTCTGTACAGGGTTCTTTATAAGAGTTTCCCTTGGGGCAGAAAATGTATATATTGCATTTTAAAAGTTTGGACACATTTGCATGCTTGGCAGTTATTCTTGTGGACCTAAACCTATTTGATTTCTTTTTTTCAGACTGTTATAGGAATCTGGTAAGAAGTTTTTGGTTCTTTACACCGGAATCTTGATCTGTAATTTCTATAAACATTATTTGTCTGTTTCTTCACCTTTCTCCTTCCAGTATTCCTCTGCCTTATGGGCACTATTGAGCATCTACTTTATGTGATCATAGTATAAGATTTGGGTCCTGTACAGTATACAGTAAAATCTTTAATCCTTGGCAGATTGATTTCCTAGAGACATTCCATTTAAATTGCTAAAAATAAAACTGGATACCTTTACCTTTTAAAAACATTTACAATAAGACAGTTTTACTTACACAGACGGTTCATGTCTGTCTTCAGTATTTAGATGAAGTACCTATCTGGATGCAGGATTAAAACTTATGAACGCTAGAAAGTTGGAAACTAAAAACTAGGAGAGCTGGGATACACAACCTAGGAATTATCGAAGTCTGCTGGAACTTTATACTATAGGTCTGTGAGACAATCACTAACCAGTTTTAATCAATGTACCTCAGTAGATAAATCATTGAAAGAAACTAATTTTTTTAATTCTAATTTTTTTTAAGGAAGCTAATTTGAGATACACCGTATTTGGTTAAGTCTTTTAGCTCAGGAATTGTCTAAATATTGATGATAGAACCAATCTTTCCTCTCCTCCATGCACCTTTTTTCTCAAGGAGCAAAATTCCTCAGTTCCCTCCACCTCAAATTTAAACATTTTGTGGTCATTTTGAATCGTCTGAATATGCATGTTTGTAATGTATCTGAAAATACAGAATAATTAACTACATGTAACATGTTCTGGGAAAGGAAAATTTGACCTGGAAAGTTAAGAAGTTTAGTGTTTAAGAAAAAAACCCCAATTTATGAGCTTCCATAAGAAATAAAATAATACATTATACTTCCTGTATTTCCTGTGATATAAAGAGGAGAGGAATCCAGTTTTCCTATGTGATGACTCAGATGCAGTTAGACTTCTGCACTAGTGGGAGAATAATGCAGTAGTAGGTGGGCAGCATCTCTTCTCCTGAGGAATCCATTTACTTTCTCAGTTCTTTCTTACCACTTCTCAAGGTAGTTATTATATGATTTCTTAAGATTTCATTATTTGAGAGCAGTTTTCTGTTTGTAACAACATGGAGAGGGAGGTACAGAGATTTCCTATGTGCTCCCATACATGCATGGCCTCCTCCATTCTCAACATCACTCACCAGAATGCTACCTTTGTTACTAGGGATGACCCTATACTGACACATGATAGTTTACTTTAGGGCTTCCTCTTGGTATTTTTTGCTCTGTATGAGTTTGTACAAATGTGTAATGACAATACCCATCATTGTAATAGCATACCGAGTATTTTCACGGCCATAAAATTCCTCTTTGCTTTCCCTGTTCATCTTTCTCCTGCCCTGCATCCCCATAATCACTGATACTTTTATTGTCTCTCTAGTTTTGCCTCTTCTAGAATGTCTTATAGTTGGAATCATACACTATATAGTCTTTACAGATGGGCTTCTTTCCCTTATTAATGTGCATTTCAAGTTCCTCCGTGTCTTTTCATGTCTTGATAGCTCATGTTTTTAGCACTGAATGATATTCCATTGTTTGGATGTACCACAATTTATTTATCCACTCACTTACCGAAGGACATCTTGGTTGCTTCCAAGTTTGGGCAATTATGAATAAAACTTCTGTGAACATACATGTGCAGATTTTTGTGAGAACATATTTTTAACTCCTTAGGGTAAATGGCAAAGAACACAATTGCTGGATCATATGGTAAGAGTATATTAAATTTTGTAAGAGAACACCACATTGTCTTCCAAAATGCCTACAACATTTTGTATTCATACCAGCCATGTATGAGAGTTCTTGCTGCTCCACATCCTCACCAGCATTTGGTATCATCACTGTTCCAGATTTTGGTCATTCCGATAAATGTGTAATTATTGTGTTAATTTGCATTTCCGTGGTGACATATGATGTAGATCATCTTTTCATATGTCTATTTGCCATCTGTATATCTTTTTTGGTGAGATGTCTTTTCAGGTCTTTGGCCCATTTTTTAATGGAGTTGTTTGTTTCCTTATTCTTGGGGTTTAATCTTGATATATTTTGTATAATGGTCCTTTATCAGGTATGTCTTTTGCAAATATTTTCTCCCAGCCCCTGGCTTGTCTTGCTGTTCTCGATACTGTCTTTCAGGGAGTGGAAGTTTTTAATTTTAATCAAGTTCAGCTTATCAGTTATTTATTTCAGGGCTCATGTCTTTTGTGTCATATCTAAAAAAGCATTCCTATACCCAAAGTTATCTAGGTTTTCTTCTATGCTATATCCTAGAAGTTTATAGTTTTGCATTTTACATTTAGGTCTATGATCCATTTTGAGTTAATTTTTATGAAGGGTAGAAGGTCTCTGTCTAGATTTATTTTTTTGCTTAAGGTTGTCCAGTTGTTCCAGGACCATTTGTTGAAGAGACTGTCTTTGTTCCATTGTATTGCCTTTGCTCCTTTGTCAAAGATCAGTTGACTCTGTTTATAGGGGTCCATTGCTGGGCTCACTATTCTGTTCTATTAAACTGTTTCTCTTTTCTTTTACCGGTATTTTGATGTCTTAATAATCTTTGCTTTATAGTAAATCATGAAGTCAGGTAGCATCAGTCTTCCAACTTCTTTTTTTTTTTTTAAGATTTTATTTATTTATTTGACACAGAGAGAGAGAGAGAGAGAGATCGATCGATCAATCCCAAGTAGGCAGAGAGGCAGGCAGAGAGGGGTGGGGGAAGCAAGCTCCCTGCTGAACAGAGAGTCCGATGTGGGGCTCATTTCCAGGACTCTGGGATCATGACCAGAGCCGAAGGCAGAGGCTTAACCCACTGAGCCACCCAGGCACTCCTCCTCCACTTCTTTCTTCTTCTTCAATATTGTGTTGGCTAATCTGAGTTTTTTGCCTTTCCGTGTAAACTTTACAATCAGTTGGCCAATATCCATAAAATAATTTGCTGGGATTTTGATGGGGATTGTGTTGAATCCATAGATCACAGTGGGAGGAACTGACATCTTGACAGTGTTGAGTTCTCCTATCCATGAACATGGAATTTCTCCTCATTTTCTTAGTTCTTTGATCTAATTCATCAGCTTTATAGTTTCCTTTAAATAGATCTTGTACTTATTTAGTTATATTCATACTTAGATGTTAATATAGATGATACCATGTTTTTAATTTAAATTCCACATGTTCATTATTGGTATATAGAAAAGTGATTGAGTTTTGTATATTAACCCTATATCCTGCAACTTTGCTATAATTTCTTATTAATTCCAGGAGGGTTTTTTTTTTTTTCATTTTAAGTTTTTATTTTAATTCCAGTTAGTTAATATACAGTGTAATACTAGTTTCAGGTGTACAACATAGTGATTCAGCAATTCCATATATCAGCTGGTGCTCATCACAATATGTGTACTCCTTAATCCCCATCACCTATTTAATCCATCTCCCTACCCACCTCTCCTCTGGTAACTATCAGTTTGTTCTCTGTCATTGAGAGTCTGTTTCTTTCTCTTTTTCCCTTTGCTTCTTTATTGTGTTTCTTAAATTCTACTCATGAGTGAAATCATATGGTATTAATCTTTCTCTGACTTACTTCTCTTAGCATTACACTCTTTAGTTCCATCCTTGTCATTGTAAATGACATGATTTCATTCCTTTTCATAGGTAATATTCCATTGTGTATATATACTACCTCTTCTTTATCCATTCATCAGTCGATGGACACTTGGACTGCTTCCATAGCATGGCTATTGTAAATAATGCTGCTATAAACATAGGGGTGCATATGTCTCTTTGAATTAGTGTTTTTTATTTGTTGGGTAAATACCCAATAGTGGGATTGCTAGATGATAGGGTTCTATTTTTAATTTTTGAGGATTCTTCTAGGAGAGTTATTTGTTGTTGTTGATTCAGATTTTCCACATGGACTATCATGTTATCCTTGAGCAAAGGCAGCTTTGTGTCTTCCTTTCCAATCTGTATACCTTTTATTTCCTTTTCTTGCCTTATTGCATTAGCAAGGTCATCCAGTTGATATTAAAAAGGAGTAGTGAGAAGTGTATCCTTGACTTGTACCTGATCTTAGTGGGAAAGCTTTGAGTTTCTCATTATTAAGTATGATGTTAGCTGTACAGTTTTTTTTTTTAGATCATCTTTAGCAAGTTGAGAAAGTTCCCTTCTAGTCCCAGTTTTTATCATGAATGGGTTTTTTGGGTCATGAGTAGGTTATTAAAATAAGCTAATGCTTTACATTTTTGAGCAGTAAAACTCACTTTATTTTAGTCTTCCTTATTCATCAATTCTTCTTTTATTATTTCTCTTCTGTCTATTGGTAATCTGTGTTTCTAGGCTCAGCTTGTCAATCGGAAACAGAAATTAGAGTCTGTGGAGCTGTCCAGCCAGTCAGAAATTCAACACCTGAGCAGTAAGCTGGAGCGGGCCAATGATACTATCTGTGCCAATGAGTTGGAAATAGAGCGCCTCACCATGAGAGTCAATGACTTGGTTGGAACCAATATGACTGTTATGCAAGAGCAGCGGCAAAAAGAAGAAAAATTGAGGGAATCTGAAAAACTATTAGAGGTTTGTTTTAAAATTACTATAGTTAGTGAAATGTTTGTATGCATGTTTTTAAGAGAAAATAATCCAAAAGTTCATTAACTGAATGGATAAAGAAGATGTGGAGTGTGTGTACACACACACACACACACAGGAATATTACTCAGCCATCAGAAAGAATGAAATCTTGCCATTTGCAATGACACAAATGGAACTAGAGTGTATTATGCTAAGTGGAATAAGTCCGAGAAAGACAAATACTATGATTTCACTCATATGTGGAATTTAAGAAACAAAACAGAAGAGCATAGGCAAAGGGGAAAAAAGAGAGAGGCAAACCATAAGAAACTCTTATAGATAGAGAACAATTAAGGGTTGCTGGAGTGGAGGTGGGTTGGGGGAAAGGGATAATTGGGTGATGGGCACTTGTGATGAGCCCTGGGTGTAAGTGGTGAATCACTGAATTCTCCTCCTGAAACCAATATTACATTATATGTTAACTAACTAGAATTTTTTATATTTATCTTTTTATTAGTTTCAGAGGTAGAATTTAGTGATTCATCAGTTACATATAACACCCAGTGCTCATTACATCACGTGCTTTTATTTTTTTTATTTTTTTATTTTTTTAAAGATTTTATTTATTTATTTGTCAGAGAGAGAGGGAGAGAGAGCGAGCACAGGCAGACAGAGAGGCAGGCAGAGGCAGAGGGAGAAGCAGGCTCCCTGCCGAGCAAGGAGCCCGATGTGGGACTCGATCCCAGGACGCTGGGATCATGACCTAAGCTGAAGACAGTTGCTTAACCAACTGAGCCACCCATCACGTGCTTTTCTTAATGCCCATCACCCAACTATCCCTTCCCCTCCAACCCTTCTCCCCTCCAGCTAACCCTGAGTTTGCTTCCTAGAGTTCATAGTCTCTTATGGTTTGCCTCCCTCTGAATTTTCATCTTATTTATTTTTCCTTCCTTTCCCCTATGTTCATCTGTTTTGTTTCTTAAATTGCACATGTGGCTGAAATCATATGGTATTTGTCTTTCTCTGACTGATTTATTTTGCTTAGCATAATACCCTCTAACTCCATCCACATCATTGCAAATCGCAAGATTTCATTTTTTTTGATGGCTGAGTAATATTCCAGGGTGTGTGTGTGTGTGTGTGTGTGTGCGCACACGCGTGCTCATGCACCACATCTTCTTTATCCGTTCATCTGTTGATGGACATCTGGGCTTTCATATTTTGGCTATTGTGGACATTGCTGCTATAAACATTGGGGTTCATGTGCCCCTTTAAATCACTGTGTTTGTATCCTTTCGATAAATACCTAGTACTCTAATTACTGGGTCATAGGATAGCTCTATTTTCAACTTTTTGAGGAACATCCATACCGTTTTCCAGAGTGGCTGCACCAGCTTGCATTCCCACAAGCAGTGTAGGAGGGTTCCCCTTTCTCTGCATCCTCACCAACATCTGTTCTTTCCTGAGTTGTTAATTTTAGTTATTCTTACCAGTGTATGGTAGTATCTGGTTGTGGTTTTGATTTGTATTTCTCTGATGCTGAGTGATGTTGAACATTTTTTCATGTGTGTCTGTTGGCCATTTGTATGTCTTCTTTGGAGAAAATGTCTCTTCATGTCTTCTGCCCATTTCTTGGCCGGATTTTTTATTTTTGGGGTATTAAGTTTGATGAGTTCTTTATGGATTTTGGTCAGTAGCCCCTTATTTGGTTAGGCATTTGCAAATATCTTCTCCCATTCCGTGGGTTGCCTTTTAGTTTTGCTGACTGTTTCCTTTGCTGGGCAAGAGCTTTTTATCTTGATGAAGTCCCAGTAGTTCATTTTTGCCCTTTTCCCCCTTGCTTTTGGCAATGTGTCTAGTAAGAAGTTGCTGCAGCCAAGGTCAAAGAGGTTGCTGCCTGTGTTCTCTAGGATTTTGGTGGATTCCTGTCTCACATTTAGGGCTTTCATTCATTTCTTGTTTATTTTTGTATATGGTGTAAGAAAGTAGTCCAGTTCATGCTTCTGCATTTGGCTGTCCAATTTTCCCATCATCATTTGTTGACTAATTAGAATTTAAATAAGAACTTAAAGAAAATTAACCTTGAACTTGGTTCGAGAATCTATGGATTCTTCCATATTCCCTAGCTAATGGATCAGACATTGATAGCCTTATTAATATTGTACCTGTTATAGTCTGACTCTCTAGCTTTCTTTTCTCATGAAATAGAAAAATTGTAATAACATCTGACTTTTTTCTATTTTTCAGATTCTTCAGGAAGAAAAGAGAGAATTGAAAGCAACACTTCAGTCTCAAGAAAATTGCATGCATGAGGAAAGAATGCAAAAGGAGAAGCTACAGGCAAAGTTAAAGCCAACTGACACTCAACACACACTAGAGACCGTAAGGTATAATTAATCTTCAATATTAATTACATCCACTTGGAGATTTGGCATTGAGAACCAGTTTTAATATTATTATATACTCATAATTTTGTGTTTGATCGCATTATGGGTTTTCTTATTCACCTTTAATTTCTGAGTTGGATTTTTATAGCGTTATACAATTTTGTGTGGTTAACTTTTTTCTGCCTCCATTCTGGGTCCCTAATGAAAAGATTGTAATGTTAGAAAGTAGAAACCACTTGGTCAATCTATACTCTTGGTAAAACTCCAAATGTGGAAGGAATTGTGGTCCATTTCTCCTGGAATGCCTCCCTTTCTTGGTGGACTAGGTCATGACAAGTGGCTGCTTGTCATCAACATCATCAATAAGGCAACTATCGAGATAGCTCATTAAAAAAAAATCCTTCACCTCATTGTATTTCTATGTAGGAATTATTTCCGTGAGGCTTGTAGTGGAGAGTAATAGAAGGAACTATGCTCCTTTTGCTTGATTTAAGTCTGGTATACATTTCTGTACTTGCCAGAACTTTCCTGTAACTTTTTCAGCTTTTTTGGCTCAAGGTATCAAGTGGAAACAAAAAGTTTTGTCATTTTGCCTTTTTCCTTGAAAAACAGGCCAAATCTCAGTTGAAAAAGGAATTAACTGCTGCTGACTTTTTTGGGAAGCATCATCTGACGCCTCTTTATTCTCCCAAGTGTTCTTTTCCTGAAGCAGGAGACAAACTGAAGAGTTCCGAAGAGTTTCATTACCAAAAACAAGTGGGAAACATGAACTAATTGTGCATTATTTTATTTGCGAAGATTAGAGGTCTTTAACAGCCCTCCTCTGTCTTTAGGTCACTGGAGGAGTCACAGGCTGAAAGGAGGTACACCTTGCAAGAGCAGGGGGACTTAGGCAACATGCTGTCCCATCTGGATTTCACCCACAGTAGTGAAGAACTTCTGCAGGCAGAGGTGACTCGTTTGGAAGGCAGGTAGATAATTACATACACATTTCAAAAATGTTCAAGTAGCTAAAAATGATTCTTGATCATCATATTGATAAAGTAAACTAATGTAATAGTCTTAGTGAAGGGGCACCTGCATGGTTCAGTCACTTAAGCAACTGACTCCTGATTTTGGCACAGGTCATGATAGCAGGGTTGTGAGATGGAGTCCCATGCCAGGCTCTATGCTTGGTGGCAGTTTCCTGTCCCTCTGCTCCTCTCCCTGCTTGTGCTCGCTCTCCCTGTCTCAAAGAAATAAATAAAATCTTTAAATAAGTAGTCTTAGTGAAAAAATAAGTGTTTCTTTTCTTTAGCACCCACAGATAGCCCAACTTTTTATTTCATTGCAAAAACAGAAGCAGTGAAAGGAGAGTTTCCTAATTTTTCTACCACCAAATCTACCAGTCTGCCTGCATCTGTGCCTGTAGTCTGTTAGAACACACAAGCTGATAGATGACATGTCTGTTCCCCTAGGATTTCACTATTGTCCTGTTTGCACAGTTTTAAATTTTCTTTTTACATCATCAAGTTCTTCCTTTCTGCTGAATCATTCTCACTGGTATAAAGTAGGCTTTAATATTTCCCATACTGGGAAAAGATTAAAACCCTCCTTGAATCCTATATCCCTGGCAAGTTCTTCCCACATTTCTCTGCTCTCCTTCAAAATCAGATTCTTCAAAAGAGCTTTCTATACTGACTATACCAATTTTAATTTTGCATTTTGCCTGTGTAGAACGTTTCCAGTTAGGCTCTGCCCTGTACCAGCTATCTCACTGGAGCCACTCTCAGCGAGGGCACACTAGGCAAATGGTGCTTCTTCCCTCTTTCCCGAAGTGCTGCTGATCATTTCCTTGGTGCTGGTTGAATCCCGAGCTATGCTAGAGCATACCCAGCTCACCCGTTCCATCATCGTACTTGTGAACTTCTGTTTGTCATACCTCTAAACTCTGTGACTTGGAAGAGTTTGATAATTTGTTTTAAACATGAAATGTTATTATTTGTAAACTAATTTTTTCTGTATGTAAAAGATTTAAAAATATATGAACTGTTAGCCTTTAGGCAAACAAACAACAAACATTTTGCTCTTTTACCCTTTCAAGTTTATCTTTAAGTTTTACGTTTTTTACTTAATTATTTCTGTTTTTGGAAACCACCAGATATTTTCTTTACATATTAAATACCATGCAGACACCGTTTTTTGCTTTATTTGTTTTGCACCTTGAAATACTTAAGATATTCTTGGTTATCATTATTGAGGTGGATGTGTATGCTTTATTTATTTATTTTTTTTAAAAAGATTTTATTTATTTATCTGAGAGAGAGAGAAAGAGTGAATTAGAGGTGGCACCAGCTGGGGAGAGAGGCAGAGGGAGAGGGAGAAGCAGATTCCCCACTGAGCAGGGAGCCTGATGCCAGGCTCAGACTCAGGACCCTGAAATCATGACCTGAGCCAAGGTAGATGTTTAACCAATGGAACCACCCAGGCGCCCCAGGTGTGTACACTTTAGATTAAATAAAATAAAGCCCTTGCTTTATTTTGTTTATTTTTTAAATTTATTTTCTTTATCTTTATTTTATTTTGCCATCAAGAGCAAGAGTCTGTGAGTGGCTGCGGGGAGGAGCAGAGGGAGAGGGAGAGAGAGAATCTTAAGCAGGGTGCACACACAGTGCAGAGCCTGACATGGGGCTTGATCTCACAACCTTGAGATCATGACTGGAGCCGAAATCAAGAGTCTTGATTAACTGATGGAGCCACCTAACTGCCCCAAACTTTATTATTCTTTTTGATATTGGAACTGAAATTTATATCTTCTAGCATAGATTTTCCATTGATTGACTTTTTATTATCTTACTTGTGAGTATATTTTACTGTGCTCCCATCAGACTCTAAGGACCTACTTCTTATTTCTGACTTGCAGCATGACCTTACACCCTTAGCCTCTTTAAGCCTCAGTTTTCCCATCAGTAGCTAGGACAAGAGTATCTTGTGATTTTTTTCTCTCTCTTCCTCAGTGTTTGACACACTGTACTAATGTACTTAGTACCAAATAAGCGAGCATTCTAGGATATTGAGAAATAGGTAAAATTGAGATAAATGGAAATAAACACCAGTGTTCAGTAATAAAAATGACTTAAAAATTTTTTTTATCAAAAGAAAAAGGAACCCATTATTAAATAGTTTATTTGTATTGTTTAGTTTAAACAAAATATTCCCTGAGAAAGGAGCAAAAGGATTTTATTAGCAAAAGTGAGTGGTGAGATCTGAGTTATGGTGCCCCTGAGGTTCTCATATCTGGTGAGGGATTGATTCCTAAGTAAGGGTGACAAGTGGAAGCTTTGTGTAGGCTGGAATTGTAATCAAGTATGGTAGAGATTAGAATTAGGATGGTAACTCCTGTCCAGTTTAAGAGAGAAAAGTGGTAAAGTTGCTGTAATCTTCAGAATTTTATAACCAGTTAAATTTTAAGCAGAGACAAAGGGTGTAGATAAACACAGAAATCAAAAATATCCCCAAAAGTTTGAATTGGATTTAGTTGCCTCTGTTGATGAGGAAATTGGAAATGAGTTTTAAATTGGGGTGGGAGGTGCTATTTAATAATTATTGGACAACAAAAGGTAAGTTAGATAATTGAATCTGTGGGATTCAGGGTTTTTGAAGTATGTGATCATATTTTTGTCTCATACACAGCTTGGAGTCTGTGAGTGCAACATGTAAACAACTGAGCCAAGAACTGATGGAAAAATATGAAGAATTGAAGAAGATGGAAGTACATAACAATGAGTACAGGGCAGAGATTAAGAAGGTAAAAATCTGCCTGTCTGCAGTCATCAAGATGTATATATTAGTGGACTGAGCTGTGGGTTGGAAGGTCACAGGAGTTATATTTAATGAGAGAAAAATGTGGTTCATGGAGCCACTTGGTATTCAGGAGTAGACACACACCCGCAGCGTGCTTAGGGAAAGTCTTTGTCATCCTCAGGGATGCCATAGAAGCGTTTTCGAGGTAGTTGAAGCCTCTCCTCTCTGAACTCTAAGCTTTATTTTAAACACGTTTTGATGAAAAACTTTCTAAACGATTTACACTCTTTTGCTTTCAAAACGGTTTCATATGAACGAGCACTTAATATTTTCATAGACTGAAGGTGGTTGTTAAGGAATTCTGAGATACGTATTCTGTGCCGTGGTGTACTCAATATCCTCGTTGGCTGCTGAGGTGTGCAGAGCTGTCTGTCTGCATTCATGGGCCCTGGCTGCTGTGTTTGTTGACTCGTAATTTTTATCACTTATTTGAGATTACTTCTAGCTTCCTTCTTCCTCTTGCCTTTCTGTTGTCTTTTGTGGACAAGGAAGCCATATAAACAAAATTTTTAGCTTTGCCACTGGAAAAAAAAATAATGAAGTGCACAGGAGCTGTCTTCTAAATAATACGCGCATGGACTTAGACACAGGTTCTCAGCATTTGAATAAACCATCTCTCCCCGTTTTGAGATTAATAAGTTATTGTGGGTGTAGCCATCTGACCTTCAGTGTAGACATACAGCTTGGTAAATTGCTAATTTTCTGCAGACTGAATTAAGGAAAATAATTCATGTCTTGGGGTAAGGTAAAAATTGCCCTATTATTTTAACTATTGACATATTTGTCTGTGTGTTTTTCTTTTTATTCTTTATGCTTTCCTTTCTGTTTCTTTGTAGTTGAAAGAACAGATTTTACAGGCTGAACAAAGTTACAGTTCGGCATTAGAAGGAATGAAGATGGAAATCTCGCAGCTAACTCGAGAGTTACACCAGCGAGACATCACTATTGCTTCCACCAAAAGCTCATCCTCTGACATGGAAAAGCGACTCAAAGCAGAGATACAAAAGGCAGAAGCAAAAGCCGTAGAACACAAGGTGAAGCTTGAATAAAAACTCTTCAAGTATTTTGAAGATTGAATTCAGTATAAAAATAATTTCCACAGTATTTCATTCAGCAAATTTTTATTAGACTCCCGCAGTGGGCTGAGGTGTGCTGGTTCACAAGCATTCTGTGAGGATTGGTGGGGAGGGGAGAGTGGGTACAGAGTAAGAGGCTGTGTCTGTTGTGCATAGCAAGAGTGTGATGTGTTCACAGGAACAGATTGGAATACACATGGGTGAGTGCCCCAAGGAAGGGAACTGAGAAGCAGGGACTGGCTTCCGATGGTCCCTGCTGGCATGGGAAGGGCTTAGTGTTCTCTTGAAGCCATTAGGGAATGGCTGTAAGGAGGCATCAAGGTTCTCTCGGTTGTGATATGGAGAGTGTGCAAGGAGGCAGAGAGACCACTCAGATGCTCTTACAGCAGTAAGATGGTGGCTCGAGCAGGGAGCAGAGGAAGTCGAGGGGAATGCAGGAATTCTGAGATACGTAGCTGGTAAAATTGACTGGGCTTTGCATTTGATTGGACCGGGAGGGCGAGTTAGACAGAATTAGGGGAAGATGTCACTCAGGATTGCATTGTGGGCGATTGAGTAGAAAGTGATGCCGTTTAGTGCAGGAGAGAAAAGATAGGGAGCAGGTTAAGGAAGATACTGAGTTTGTTTGAAAGTGACACAAAATAGGGAAGCTGGTGGAACAGACACTGTTTTGAGATTAAGGCTGGATGTTTGTAGGAAATATCTAATAGTCAATTCCACAGAAGACCTGGAGTTCAAGGTTAGAATCAGGGTGAGGCATTTGAAACACCCTGAGAGACTTAGAAAATGTGGTGAGAAAGCATAGAGATAAAGACAGAGATTGAACCACACTTGGGGAACTACTCATTTAGGGTAAAAGGCATTAGAATAGAGCTTAAAAAAAAAAAAAAAGTAGCAATGAGGAAGAAAACTGGATAGTTTTCACCAAGGAAGCAGGAAACCAAAGAAGGCCAGAGTCTGTTTCAAGTGGCAATGGTGGAGCAGACCAGCTGAGGAGAGTGAGGAGGGAGAGTAAGTCACAGGCACACCTGCTCTTACTGCACTTTGCTTTATTACACACTGCGGATGTTACATTTTTCACAGACTGAAGGTTTGTGTCAACCCTGTGATGAGCAAGTCAGTCAGCACCATTTTTCCAACAGCATTTGCTCACTTCATGTCTCTCTATCACATTTTGGTAATTCTCGCAGATTTCAAACATTTTCATTATTACTATATTTGTATGGCAGTCCATGATCAGTAATTATAACCTGCTGAAAGCTCAGGTGGGGGTTAGCATTTTTTAGCCAAAAAGTATTTTAAAATTAAAGTGCATACATTTTTTTTTTTAGACATAATGCTATTGGACACTTAATAGACTACAGTATAGTGTAAACATAACTTTTATATGCACGGGGAAACCAAAGTATTTATTTGACTCATTTTATTGTGATACTTGCTATATTGTGGCGCTCTGGGATTGACCCTGCAACATCTCCGAGGTTGTCTGTAGTCTCTTGTGAAAGGAGTGCAGTCCCTGTGATGTCGGAGGTGGAAGCTGCATGAGAGGAGGCTAACACTGGAGAGTGGGAGGGATTGACCAGGGAATGTGGTCATCTTTTTTTTTTTTTTTTTAAAGATTGATTTGTTGGTTGATTGATTGGTTTGAAAGAGCGAGCACGAGCAGGGAGAGGGGCAAAGGAAAGGGAGAGGGAGATAATCTCAAGCAGACAACCCACTGGACACAGAGCCCCGATGTGGGGCTTGATCTCCGGACCCTGAGTTTGTGACCTTAGCCAAATCAAGAGTCAGCCGCTTAACCGGCTGAGCCACCCGAGTGCCCCAAACTCATTCATCTTATATTTTAAATACATGTGTGTTAATACATCTTGACATATCTTTTTAAAAAATCTTTTTATTTTTTAATTTTTTTGATGATTTTATTTCTTTGAGAGAGAGACCATGCATGCATGAGTGGCAGGGAGGGAGAGAGGGAGAAGCAGACTCCCTGCTGGGCAGGGAGCTTGTTTCAGGGCTCTATCCCAGGACCTTAACCAACTGAGCCACTCAGATGCCATTAAAAAATCTTTTTAGAAAGATATTTATATATATAAATATGTTATATGTTTATTAATATATTAATATATTTCTATGAATGAATAATGCATCTTTGCCTAAGGAAAATGATATATGGACACATTTTGTAGATGCATTTGATATATTTGTTTGTTTTTCTGCTTTTCCCTTCTCAGGAGATTTTAGGACAGATGGAGTCACTCAAGTTAGAAAATCGTCATCTCTCTGAAATGGTGATGAAATTGGAATTGGGTTTACACGAGGTACATAATAGAAACTTAAGTTTATCTGTTATCCAAGCCTTTTAAAAAAAATCACTTTGTAAATACTGACATTTTAAAGAGAGAGTGAGGATCAAACTGTGGAATGATCCTTCTGCAGAAACTTGCTCAAATAAAAAGAAGTCAAGACAGTGATGGCAGTGGGCAAAATACCACTCCCCACTTCAGCAACTGGCAGATCTTATATATGACAAAATACATGTACAGTCTGTGATCTTAGTAGGGAGCATGTACATAAAGTGCTTAGCATTGTGCCTGGCATTTAGCAAGTGCACAATTAATGTTAGGTGCTATTGTTATTATTGTTACAATGATTATGTTCATAATATGTTTTTCTTATAAAGTATATCATCTTTTATATAATTTGCCTTTTATTATATTTCTATAAGATATAATTCATTTAGTCAAATATTCTGAAATATTTTGTGTTCAAAGTATTTTCATAGGTAATGAGATGGACGCAGTGATGAGTCAGATAGAATTCTTGGCTGTAAGAGATTGAGAGTGAACTAGTAGGGGAGCATGAGTAGTGTGTACCAGCTCCTGTGAAACGGGGAGATTGTGCTTAGTTACAGTGGGTTCATAAACGGTATGGATGTCCTTTCAGCTATTTTGCTATAAAATCCTTATAATTTGCAAAATGACCCATCTATTCTGACCCATTTCTTCTTAATGTAGGTCAAATGCTCAGAGATTGTAGAAATTTTTTCTCTCTGCATTTCCAGAGACTCAGTGCCCCAGAGACGTATGGCTACACAACACCCCTATTCACTACTAAGTAGTTTTAATTTCACAATCATGGATTATGGAGACTGCAGTGGAAGAAAGTGCAAAACGTTAAATGAACACTTTATTTCAAGTAAAAGAAAATATCGGGGACTGTTTTTATAATCTTTTGGGACAATAAGATTATCTTAGCATTATAAACTGTAAAGAATTTTACAACATAAATAATTTTGCAACATTAAAATGTAAAATTTGTGGATGGCAAAAGACCCCATAAAAAAGACTAATAGACTGGGGGAAACAATCTATAAATAGACAAAAGTTAATATATTAATATAAGGATTTCCTGGAAATATAATAAAAAGATTAGAATCCAATAGAAAAATGGACAAAGAACAGGGATAATTCATAAAAGTAATGCAAAAATCCAGTAAACAAGAAAAGCTGTTCAGCATCCCTAATAATCAAAACTAAATAGGTAAATACTTTTTTGCCAACTGGCTTGACAATGATTTTTAAAAATGAATATAGCCAGTATTGGCGAGGATACAAGGCAACAGGCTCTTGTGCTCTGTTAATGGGAAAGTGAATTGGTATAGCCATTCTAGGGGACAATTTAGCAATATCCATTAAACTTGTAAATATATATAGCCTATAAACTTCTGGGTCATGTGCATTTCTGATTTTGATAATTATTGCAGAGTAGTTTTCCAGAAAGGTCATATCAGTTTGCATTCCCATAGAATCCATCCTACAGGAGCAAATGTGCTGAAATAGCCATTTTGGTGTTATTTGCAATGTACAAAATTTTGAAGTAAACTAAATGTTAATCTGTAGAAGGATGATTGATTTGTGGCTGTCTATACTATGAAATATTATGTCATTTAAGGTGGCAGATGAAAATACACATCTGATCTTGCTCCTTCCCAAATCCCTCTAACACTGTAATGAAAGGATTTTTTTTAAGTGCAAACCAACAAGGGAAGGGAAAAAGAGGAGAGGAGAGAGCAGCTAAACCCTTTGTAAGGAGGACGTTGGAGGGAGAGAGGAAGGAAGGAAGGAAGGAAGGAAGGAAGGAAGGAAGGAGATTTTATTTACCCCTATAAAGCCTATCTATATGAAGCTAGTATGGAGAAAGCCAAGGACCAACCTGATTTATACCACAGAAACTTCAAAAGGCTCAGGATTTGGCTGGCAATACCTGATTGAGAGAATCTTATCTTATACAGTGATTACCTGTTCATATTTAAGAGTTGGGAACCCTCAGGGGTGCTTAAACCAGACTATGACCAGAGATTCTGTTGAGCTTAATTTCTCCTGAAATTCCCATCTAACAGTGAATTTGTTCACACAGCCCAGCATGTGCTTGGCACACAATTTTTATATTACCTCTCACATTAATTTTTTTAAATTGTTAATAAAATAATTAGAGAAAACTTTAAAAGATGACTGCCAAAAGCAAAGCACTGTTTTTTTTTTATAAAAAATGTATATTCAGTGACATCAAACATCAGCCTCTAACTGGTCAAAATCCCATCAAGCAGTTTAAACTTCCTCTGGTTTTGAAATTACACACAGTGTGAACATGTTGTGTATATGAAGAATAATTTTTAGAAAGTTTCTTTTTTCATTTTACCACCTAGGCAGGTAGAATTACTTTTACAAATGGATGTTTGGATTAAATAACTATTTTAATGAAATAATCTAATTATTTTAATAATGAAAACAGTAGCTCTGGTAAAATTATTTGCCACCTTTAAAAAATTGACAGTAGTTTTTCATTTACTCTTATGTCCTGCCTTTTTTTTTTTTTTTTGAGATTTTTAACTGGCATTTACAACTTACTAAAAAATTCTGTGACTTCTCCTCACTACTGGTATACAGATAGTCAAAGGCTACATTTTAAAGTTTATGTTTTAATTCTGTTAAACTACTTCGACCAACTTATTATCAGAAAATTCTTTATAGAAAAGATCAAGCTAAATATCATATTAAATTCCAGAGAAAATTATCATAATTTTTCAGAATGCTAACAAAATATTTTGTCATTAGAGAAAAAACAAATGGTCTAGACTACTGTGTTTTCAGGAAGTATTACCAGGAAACACCTAGAAAAGTAAAATTCAGGATCACAGAACCCAGACCAGATCAGAATAGAATCACCTACCTTACACCTGAATGCTGTCTCGCTGTGTACTTCAAACTGATTTCTCGTACCACAACAGGTGCTGATGTTAAGTAAAAGTCCTTAAGACCAGAGAGTACTTATTTAAAAGTTGTCCCTGCCAGTTGGAATTCCTTTTCTGAACCTTCTGTTCAGATGTCTTTCTTTGAACTAGGTCTCTCAGTTTTCTTCCATAGAGCTCTGGAAGAACCCATACTGCTATTTTCTTTCTTTTTTCTGTTTCTGATTCTCTCTTGTAGCTCTCCACCCTCTGAGTTCCATCCTTCCTCTAGCTCCTTAGATCTTCCTTGGCACATCAGGGAGGCCCATCATGCTCCTCATTTTCCACCCCCACTCACTGTAAGAAACAACACTTGTTTTCTCATAAGGGAGGGGCCCAACCACAAATAGTCACCTTAACCAAAGCAAAGCCATAGATGAACTAGATACAACTAAAAAAAATTTAAAAAAAAAGTAATTTCCCACCAGCTGTATCACAGATCACAAGTATTCTTATACAAATTAAGTAACTCTAGTATTCTTTTTCATTAGGCAAAAGAGATTTCACTAGCAGACCTCCAGGAGAATTATATTGAGGCATTAAATAAATTAGTGTCTGAAAATCAACAACTACAGAAAGATTTGATGGATACTAAGTCTAAGCTGGAAATTTCTACTCAGATGTGCAAAAAAAACCATGACAGGATCTTTAAACCGATACACGGCAGAGCACCTGAGTTCAAGAACACAGAGTTCAAGTAAAGTTTCTTCACAGTTTACTTAAGATGTGTACCATTATAATTCTCATTTCTTTGAGAGTAATTTTAGACTCACAGAAATTAAATCTTCCTCAAACAGCTCTATGTTTGACTCTTAAGTACAGTGTATACAAGTAAAGCTACTATGAAGTCACAAAGTGGCGGAGGAGGGTTATAAAGCACTTTTATTCAGATTTGAGACTCACACACTCTGGACATATATATAAACAGTGTCCTCCCTACCCCGAGCCTTTCCATGCTGCCTCCCACCGCTTGAACCCCCACTGGTACCATAAGAAGTCAGAATTGGCTTTTTTATATTAAGAAAGCTTCCTTTGTATTTTTGGTCAATTAATTATAAGCTGTTACCATAAGAAGTCAGCATTCCAGGAAAACCCACCTGGCTTCAGCTCTTACTATATGGCTCAAGTGTTTTCCTACCAACCTACCAAAGCCTGTGCAGATGCCTCACCTCCACTGCCAGCTTGACACCAGGTCCCCTGTGCACAGTACTTCCCTCTGCCTTAGCACCAAACACACTAGATGACTCCGGCAGCTTGTCTTTCTCACTGTGTTGTCCATGTGTGAGGGCCGGGGCCTGGCAACGGGGATTGGATGTGGGCCTGAATGGATGGGAAGAACAGGGGGTCTGAGTGGACTGCTCATTTTATAAGTTACAGCCTTAAACTGGTTAGCTTGTTCCTTTATTTTTAAGTTCCTTTATTTTAACTTCCTGTAACAGTTAATACTTTTAATACTTTCTGTACTAAAAGGGAAAAGTCACTACAATTTATATTTGTTCTGTTTTCTAATCTGCTATCCAGGCCAACCCATGGCCCGTACAGACATGATGGAATGAAGACTGAGCACTACAAAACAGGTCTTCATTCTCCGAGACGACAAGCGTTGGATAGTATAGAGCCCATGTCTGGGGTCCTCAGCCCCCTGAGTTCTCAGATCACCCCATGCAGTTCTGTCTCTCTGCCTTCTCACTTTCTCTACAAAACTAACTCTCTGCCTTCAGTGCTAGATACAAACGAAGCCAATTATTCTGACACTGTCTCTGAGAGTATAAATGACCAAGAGGAGTTTATGTCTTCGGTATGGAAACTTTCTCATCTTATTATTTATTAAGTCTGTTTAGTTTGGTTTTAGTTTTTATTTGAAGGATAAAGGAGGGTGAGGGGGTGTGTTGGTTCCTTTCTTACTAGTTCTCTATCTCAAGTACTCTGTATTTTTCTCATGTATTTCTGTCTTAGGATTTTGCTTGCAAAGGCATGTTCAGCTGTGATTACTTTTTGAAGTACATCTTAGTTCTGAAAGTTGATAGCCATGCCTTTGTTTTTAACCCTAATTGTAAATTCTTTTCCTGCCTTTTTCAAAAAGAGAAGATCAATTTTATAATTGGAGTGATTGGTTCAAGGAGTGTCTCTGGATGCCAGCATAGTCGTGAGGTCTGGACAGTGAAGAAGGAAGGGAGGAGCTGTGGGAAAGGGAGAAGGGTGGGTAGAGGCAGAGGAAGGAAGTGGTCTGATGCATCCAGAGCACGGATTCAGTACCACACAAGGCGACACTGCGCTGACCTTATGTTCCTGCAGCTGCCATGCAGACTGGAAACTCTTGCCTCCGGCCAGTCATTGCCCTCCCCAGTTAGTGGTCCCACACCTGTGGAGGTTCAGTATTTGTGACTTTTCAGTGTACCAACAAGTCCATGGAGAGGTTCTGTTTTCCTTTTTTAAAGTAAGTCTCCGTTTCACTTACATGTATTCTGAAATCCAAAAATGTCCTCCATTTGGCACAAAACTTAATTGGCACTAAAACCTGACCTGACCTGAACAGATGTGGTAATATGTGTAGACTTTATTTTTCTACTTAACATTTCTACTAGCATTTCTACTTAGCATTTTACTTCAGAAATACCAATATGTTTGATTATGGGACGTTACCTCAGACTCTGATAAGGTAATATAGTAGATCCTTGTTAATCATGGATTCTGTGTTTGTGAATTGCTTACTTACTAAACTATTTGTAACCCCCTGTCAATACTTGAGGGAATCCTATGGTCATTTGTGGTTGTGCGCAGAGCTGTGAGAAATCTGAATCCCCAGACCTGTGCATTCCCAGCTGAGATTGGCCGAGGTGGCACTCTGCCCTTCTGTCCAGCTGTTACACAGAGGTGACCAGACTGGGGAGGAAGTGGGGACAGCACAGTGTAGCATCAGGGGCGTGGGCTCTGGGGCCTGGTGAACAGGGTTGGATTCCCAGCTCTGGCACCCATTAGTGGAACGGCCTCAGGCAAGTCACTTCACACTTCTGAACCTTGTTTTCTTTTTGTAAAATAAAGAAAATTGACTCTACCAGGATGAATTGTTTTAGGATGAGTGTGTGTGTGTGTGTGTGTGTGTTTCCTCAAGGAGCAGTGATGCTTTTTTCAGTAACTCATTGTTTGAGGTGACTCTAGAAATAATGACGGTGTGCGAGGAAGGACTGTGTGCAGTACATGTCCTATATTCCCTTTATGAGCTCTGGATTCTGAAACACCATGGCCCAGAAGTTTCAGATGAGGGATTATGGACTGAAGTTTTGGAGGTGGGAAAGTACTGATTTCACTTGGTATCTAATATGTTATCAGTAGTTTGTTGTACTTTAAAATCAAAGTAACATATTCAGATTTTAAAAGTGAATTTGCAGTAACAGACAGTAAGTATACTCTCTTCTGGGGTATTAAAGGCTATTAAAGGCTATATGTGTACTTTTTATAAAGCCTAAGAAGATATTCTTCAGATCCACAACTAATTTATTTATTTAACACTTTACATTTATACAATTTGGGTCAGAAAGGAAGAGGTCTATATTAATTTTTCCAGGACATCTCTCTCCCTCCCTCCCTCCTTCTCTCTCTCTCCCTCCCTTCCTTCCTCTTTACTAGTTTTATCATTAGGATAAAAACAAATATCTCTTCAGAAGAAAAAGTAGTTTTCTAAAAGTCACCTCTTAACATTTCTGGTTAGAAAATAGCATGAAAATATATGTGAGAAACATACTGTTCAACTTATGTATGTCAAAATTGGTTTCTCCTGCAGTGTCCCTTGCCTGTATCGCCTCTTGGTTCAATAGCTACCAGATTTTTGGAAGAGGAGGAGCTGAGGTCACATCATATTCTAGAGCGCCTAGATGCCCATATTGAAGAACTTAAAAGAGAGAGTGAAAAGACAGTGAAACAATTCACGACCCTAAAGTAGCCTCTAAAAAAAATCACAAACTTGGAAATAAAAATAGACCCTGAAGAATTACTGTCACCCGGAAGTAGCAGCTCTTCATAGCACGAACATACAAAAAAATCTGAAGATGAGACATCCTAACACTGTTGTGAAGAAACCTGAAAAACCAACACTTTTCTGAGGCATTTTCACTGCACTGGTTTGTTGGAAGAACTTTTTCCAGCAATAACTTGTAAGAATAAACCATTTTGCTAGCCTTTTTTTTTTCTCACATTAATATTTCTTTTAAAGTGATATTTTCTCTTGATGACTTAAATGTGACTAGCTATAGACTAATTAAAATAAAGATTTTATGATACAAGTTGAAGATAAAGTAAGAAGTATGTAGTAGAAGCCTGGATTTCAGAGGCAAACTGATCCAAATTCAGGGCAATGGCCTGACCTTGCTGCTTACTAGCCAGCTGGGCTACTAGCATGTACAGAGGCAAAAGAATTTTGCCAAGAAGTTCCCTTTTGCTCCGAACATAAGTATAAGAGAGAGGTGGGGGGAGGGGACGGGCCTGTGGAACATCAGATGGAAATGCTCAGCCTCTGCCTTTCTGAGATCTTTAAAGGGGAGACGAAGGTCTCAGTGTGCAGAAGGTGTTTGAAACCAGGGAGAGTTGATGAAGTCCACCTGATGAAGTCCCCAGGGAGACTGTGTAGGGAGAGAAGAGCAGAAGGCAGGGCCGGTGGTGCTGAAGGACACCAACATCTGAGGGACACAGGCAGTGCATCTGGGTGCAAGCCATCAGGAGGTCCTTTCAGTTCTGCTTCCAGAACCTCTCTCAGATGCAGCCATTTCTCTCCAGTGCCTCCACCCTGTCCAGACTAACCCAGTCTCTCGCTTAGATGCTGGCAGGAGCCTCCTACCTGGCCTCGCTTCCTCTCCTGAACCCAATAAGCAGAACGGTGTCACCACTGCCTCCCTTGAGATTCTTCAGAGGCTTCTTGCTGCACTCAGAAGGACTCTGAATTACCTCCCAGAGCCTACAGAGCCTTCGGTTATGGGGCCTGCCTGCCTCGCGCAGTGCATCGTCTTTCGTCCACAGTGCTCCAGCCATGCTCCCTCCTTTATGTTTCCAGTGCAGCCAGCTTCAGCCTGTTAGGGTCCTTGTCCTTGCTGTGTGCCTGGAATCCCTCTCTCACCTCACCCATGATTGGGGTTTCTTGCCATCAGGTGTTCACCCTTAGGTCTCACCTTGAGGAGACCTCTGACCAGCTTCTCCCAGTTTCTCTAGCTCACCACCTTGAGTTATTCCCTCTATGGTACTCCCCACTCTGAAATCATTCTGTTACTTGATTTAGGTTTTCTGTTCATTTTGTTTTGTTTTAAGTAGGCTCCATGACCACCGTGGAACCCAGCACGCACCTTAAACTCACAGCCCTGAGATTGAGACCTAAACTGAGATCAAGAGTTAGATGCTTCACTGAGCATACAGGGGCCCTTTGATCTATGATTTTATCATCTGTTTTTACCCGTAAGCTCCTTGAGGGCAAGGGCGTTGCCTGTCTGGTTGTGGTGGGGACCTCATGACCCAGCACAAGCCTGGCCCTGTGCAAGTGCTCTGATGGACAAATGTTCTTCCCCAGATGCACCACGCTGTCCCTTCGTGCCTATGTATGTGCTGCCCCCGGGGTCAGCCTCCTCTTCCCATACTTTCACATGGCCCTGCTATCTTGTCGGCAAGGCCTTCCCCCAGCTCCTGACCAGAGACAGCCCCTGACCTTTAAGAGAGCTTCTCATTTCTTGGTATGGCCTGTTTGTGCCCCTCTCAAAGCACTGACCACACCATGCTAATTTCTGTCTCTCCCAAAGACTCCGTAAAAGCAGGGGCAAGGTCCTGCCCACATCCAGGGTGCTGCCTCGCACATAGCAGGCACTGAGCAACTTCTCAGTAGATAACAGTCGCTACTGTTCTTGGCTTCATTGCACTTACCTGCAAAATGGGGATGATACCTCACAGGGTGGAGAGGATTTATTGAAAATACATTTCTGAAAGGGCTTTGCAGACCCTAAAAGTATTGTACCCATCTGGTACGTCTATGGTACTCCCCACTCTGAAATCATTCTGTTACTTGATTTAGGTTTTCTGTTCATTTTGTTTTGTTTTAAGTAGGCTCCATGGCCACCGTGGAACCCAGCACTTACCTTAAACTCACAGCCCTGAGGTTGAGGGATTGGATTGGATCGGTATGCAGGGATTTCTGAGTTTCAGACTGTCCCAAGCTTCCACCTAAAATATGTAGGGTACAGCCCCAAATTTCCATGGCTCATGCTGACTAGGAGGAACAAGGACAGACTTGAGTCGCTGGAGATACTTAAGGAATCCTGAGGTACTATGTACTTCTTAAACTTCTACCATGTTGTTAAAGTTGAGAGTAACAATCTAGATTTGTCAGAATGTTTGATTGTAATTTAATCTCCCAACTTCGATTTTCATAAAGATATGCCAAATACTAAAATGCGTCAGACTAAATTTGAGCTAGTTTCTTAATACGCATTTTACAGAATCTCTGTAATCAGGATACTCCCATGAGATGGAACGGTAAGGGGGCTCTCATCTACTTTTGGTGTTTACAGATGATGTTGTGTTGGGTCCGTTGCCTTGTTCCTCTTGGTCAGCATTCTCTGTGAAGTTTGGTCTGGATTTCTATGCAGGTTTTAGCTGAAGAGGACAAAGTTGAGTTCTTACTGTGAGTGGGATGCTGCCTTTCCATGAAACCTCCTTTGATCTCAGTAAGTCTAGGAGGCAGTGGGTGTCACTGTTCCAAAACAATGGTGAGGATTTAAGTGGCTTGGCCAGGACCTGAGAGCCCCGGCTCTCTTTGAGCCTAGGTAGAGGTAGAGAGTGTGAACTCTGCAAGCAGGCGACCCCATTCCTAATCATAGCTCTACTGCTTACTAGCTGTGTGACTTGGGCAAGTTAATTAACCTCCCCATACCTCAACTTTCTCACCTGTAAAACAGGGAAATGAAAATCATACCTCCCTTTTAGGGTTTTTGTGAAGATGAGTATTTGTAAAGTACATAGCACAGTATTTGGCCCAGTAAGCACTATGAAAATATTTTGTTGAATAGACAAAGAAATACACTGTTTCTTTTAAGATTTTGAGAGCAAGCACGAGTTGGGGCTGGCACAGGGAGAGGGAGAAGTGGATGTCCCACTGAGCAAGGACTCCAGTGCGGGGCTTGATCCCAGGACTCCAGAATCATGACCTGAGCCGAAGGCAGACGCTTAGTTGACTGAGCCAAAATACAGTTTCTGTTATGTCTATTCAACTTAAAAAAATTCTACCTTCCCTCTCATACACAGACACATGACACCTAGTAACTATGGGTGATGGTAATCTGTTTGCAAAACACCCCTGAGTCTGGAAACTAAAAGTAACATGTGAGAAAAATAACTGAAATAAGTTCTGTCATTAAGAACACACATCAGCAATCAATTGTCATGAATGGCAGTCAAGTACAGAAAGGCAAGGTTAGGAAGAGATTCATTTGACTTGTTCTAGGAACCGTTTGAGATAGGATACAAAATGTACTAAAAAGAGATGAAGAGTGGAATCAGGGCAGAGGGAAAACGAGAGCCGTAAGTGTCCAGTCACAAACTAACCTCTAGTTCAGCTGCTAGGGCAGGCGGCAGATTCACCTCTGAGCTGCTTAAGGACAAAAGCAGAAAAGGAGACATTACTTAAAGCTTGATGGTGCCCACAAGATGAAAACAGACCATGGGTTCAGGAGAAGCACAACTTCTCTGACAGTGTATAAGAGCATTTGGCTGCTTGTCTGAGCGTTAGGAGAGCTCCTACAACTGATAAGAATGAGAGCATCTGTATGGCTTCCTTGCAGCAGGCCTCAGTAAGGGCTGATGGCAAAGGCTGGAGAGCAATCAGACCAGTTCTACGGCGGTCCCGGATGGGATGGTGTAAAGCTCTCTCAGTCCAGCCTGACCCAGGAGAAAATTTAGAGAAATGAGGGGCTGTGGGCCGTCAAAGCAATCTTCTATAAAAGCTATTTCTCCACAGTGTGATTTTGATAATCTGACAACCTGTTCACTCTTCTTTCTTCTGTGGAAACCGAGAGTTTGGGCATTTTATGTTGCCCATTAAGGCTAGGTTCAAATGACTGGACAGTACAATCAGAAGTAAGTAGATACTCTTCTTACAAAAAGAAAGAGCCTTATCAAGGCCGTGCTTGAATGGTGGAAGGCCCAGGGACTCCCTGATATTAAATGTAACAGAGATAAATTTGCATATGTCCATTTTTTTGTCGGAGAGTATCTACCAGTTTAGAAGAACCACCACTTTAGGGACTGGAATTTTCCCAGAACTGTGTTCTGTTTTCTGGGGGGAGATGCAAAATTGTAGGAGTCCAGCTAATTCGTATTAGGGCTAAGTTTTAAAGTGTAGTTGAATAGTCACCAGAACCTCAAGCTGTTCAATAATAAAAAGGCAGATAACCCAATTTTAAAGTTGGTTAAGGATCTGAATAGACATTTCTCTAAAGAAGATCTATAAATGGCCAAAAATCACATGACAAGATGCTCTTGCCTCACTAGTCTTCAGGAAAATGCAGCTCAAAACCACGTGCGCTACTACTTTGCAGCCACTGTAATACAAACGATGGACAATAACAAGTGTTGATGAGGATGTGGAAATGTCACAGGCTTGTGGGATTCTCGTCTCACCGAGTTGAAGAGTGAATCTCGCAGACCCAAAAGGGTGAAGTGGAAGTTTATGAAGTGAAGGTGAGAACAGAAAGGAGCGAGCAAGCTCTCTAGAGCGAGAGTGGTTCTGAATGGGTTGCCGCTGAGGGGTTTTAGGCCAGTCTTTTATTGAAGACTAGACCAGCAAGCTTGTGGCCTTGAGGTTCTCGCTCCCTCTTGGTCTGAGCTAGGACAATTGATAACACCCTTAATGGCTGACTTCTTTAGGTTTTGGTCATTTTCTGTGATTACACTGACGCCGCCAAAGAAAAATGCTCCCTAACATCCGAGGCCTGGTGGTCTAGTCTATTCCCTGATCGCTTGTTCACTGTTTCAAAGCCTAGTCAAGGGCCCCCATCTCTCCCAACTCTTTCCTTACTCAGAGAAATGGGAACCTTTATACATTGCTGATGGCAAAGTAAAATGGTGCAGCCACTCTGGAAAACAACTGGACATTTCCTCCAAAAGTTAGAGTTACCATTACGCAGCCGTACCAACCCTAGGTGTATGTCCAGGCTCCAAAAACACATGTCCATTCAAAGAGGAGCACATGAATGTTCATAGCGTTACCCCTGGTAGTCACAAGTAGAAACAGTGTAAATGTCCATCAATCCATGAGCCCATAAACAAAACGTGGCATATCTAGACAGTGGAATATGTTTTGGGAATAAACAGGGGTGAAGTACTGCTGCCCCAACACCGAACCACTTTGAGAACTTTCTACTATGTGACAGAAGCCAGTCACGAAAGACCACATATGTAGGATTCCATTTATATGAAGCGGCTATGATGGGCAAATCTGCAGAGACAGAGAGTACACTGGTGGTTGCTAGGGGCAGGGAGAGGGAGGGTTTGGGGTGTGCTGAAGACTAAAGGGTAAGGGGTTTCTTCTGGGGGGATTCTGAAATGTTCTACAATAGGTTTATGACAGTTACCCAACCCCGAATATAACACCACCCGAATCTATTGAATTACACACTTTAAGTGGGTGAATTACATGGTTTCTGAATTGTATCTTCCTAAAGCTGTTACCCAAAAAAGCCTCCCTGATGTGTAGCAATGCCTAGAAAATTCAAGTTTATATTCAAACTACATCACCGCACGTACAGCACATGCATGCCAAAGTCTCGTTGTTTCCACTCCGTGCTCACACTCAGGAGTAACCGTGGTGGCCCTCTGTAGAGAACGGGTGACCAAGCTCCATGAGCGGAATTGCCTGTGAGAGGAGCAGTTCCTCACTGCAAGATAATGTGGGCAAGGGCTTTGCCGGGAGCTGGGTGCACTGCGAGGCTCCTGCCCTTCCTCCTGCAGAGTGTGCTCCTGTGCTGCCTGCGAGGGGAGCAGTTTCCAGCATTCCTGAGGGTCCTGGCAGCGAAGTCGAAATCCGTAATAACCAGCCAGGCAGAGTTTCTTGGCTCAGTATCTCGTATGGAGGGGCTGCAGGAATGCTTGGCACTAACCTCAGTGGTGAGGAGGGCTGCGTACAGAACGTTTCGGAGAGCGTTACAGACCAATGATGGGGGAGCGTGTGAATATGGGACTTGTGCCCTAACACTGCTTGGCAAATCCTCCAATATCTCTCCAACCATGACTGGGAAAAACAGAGAAAGAAAAGCCAGATCCATTACATAAACCAGCTCATTTCTTCCCCTGTGGAACCCAGATGAGCTAAGACCATTTGACACTAGTTCGCCCAATGCTTTCATGGAACAGCCACTCCTTTGGGAGGCATCTAGTGTGGCTGAGCTAGTTGCTGGTTCCCAGAGCTGTTCTAATTCCCACAACATTGGCTTCGGGAAGCAATGAGGGCCTCTCGGTAGACCACCTCTCGGATTTGCCTTGCCCCTGATGGATAGCATGAACTAAAACAACTCATCAGTCCCTGAATCTTTCTGGAAACTAGAATGCATGTTTTAGGTCCTCAGCTCCAAATTCAATCCCATAAACAAGATAAGAAGTGTTTTCTACCAGTTAGTTTCTTTTCTTTTTTTTAATTAATGAATTTATTTTTAAAAAATATTTGAGAGCGAGAGAGAGAGAATGAGAGGGAGGGGCAGAGAGAGAGAGAGGGAGAGAGAAACACAAACATTCTCCCCACTGAGCATAGAACCTGACACAGGGCTTGATACCATGACTCTGAGTTCATCACCTGAGTGGAAATCAAGAGTCCGATGCTTAACCAGCTGAGCCACCCAGGCGCAGCCCAGTTAGTTTCTTCAACCATGGTGAAATATAAGCCTGATCCCAGCAGGAGCGTATACTCTGTGTGCACAGTTCCCTCTATAACCCAACAGAGCTGTGGCTGTGCAGGAGCCCAGTGGTTTCCCCAGTGATCTCCCTCCTGGCTGACAGGCCCTCAGCCCAGCATGGAATCCTAACCTATTCATATTAATAAGTCCTGGACCATGAGCAAAGGATGGAAAGTTTCTAGGTGGCTTGTACATTCAGCCTGTGACCTCCTGAGTGAGCTCTCATTTGTAGACTAAGAAGGCATCACCTGATCTTTTTATTTTGCTCCAGAAAGTCAATATGAAAACATTTTTTTTCCAACTTCTCAATTTTTTTAATTTTATTTTTATTTTACATCATGATAATTGTATTGGTTTTTTTTCAATTTATTTATTTTCAGAAAAACATTATTCATTATTTTTTCACCACACCCAGTGCTCCATGCAAGCCGTGCCCTCTATAATACCCACCACCTGGTACCACAACCTCCCACCCCCTGCCACTTCAAACACCTCAGATTGTTTTTCAGAGTCCATAATCTCTCATAGTTCACCTCCCCTTCCAATTTCCCCCATCTCCCTTCTCCTCTCTAACTCCTCATGTCCTCCATGCTATTTGTTATGCTCTACAAATAAGTGAAACCATATGATAATTGACTCTCTCTGCTTGACTGATTTCACTTAGCATAATCTCTTCCAGTCCCTTCCATGTTGCTACAAAAGTTGGGTATTCGTCCTTTCTGATAGAGGCATAATACTCCATAGTGTATATGGACCACATCTTCCTTATCCATTTGTCCGTTGAAGGGCATCTTGGTTCTTTCCACAGTTTGGCGACTGTGGCCATTGCTGCTATAAACATTGGGGTACAGATGGCCCTTCTTTTCATGACATCTGTATCTTTGGGGGTAAATACCCAGGAGTGCAATTGCAGGATCATAAGGAAGTTCTATTTTTAATTTCTTGAGGAATGCAAGTTGGTGCAGCCTCTTTGGAGAATAGTGTGGAGATTCCTCAATATGAAAACATTTTTAAACAACACCAGGCAATTCCAGTCTTCTCAGGTGAAGTCATTCCCTAAATCCATATTTTTGAAAAACCACTTTCCAGAGATCTGAAATTTTTCAGTGTTAATATGTATTCCTTAGAAATATGCCAAAGCAGAATGGGAAATGCTGCATATCTTATCTCCTAGAGCCAGAACAGAAGTGGCAGAACTGCATCTCCTCCTTTCACTGGCCAAGATCCCTCCACTCCTCCACCCTCCCCCAGCCTCCCATATTGTTTTCCAAATCACTGGGAGTGATGGCCTTAGACACTTAGCCTTCTTAACCTTTTGTGTGCCAGGGACTTCCGTGCAGAGTGGGGAAGCCTATGGACCCCTCAAAATCATGACTACTTGCATAAAATACATAGTGCTAAAAGGAAAACCAGTTATTTTAATGTTCTGTTATCAAAACCTAAGAGGAAACAAACTTGTGATATGGTATTATATATGTTTCTTTATTAACATTAAATAACAAGACCAAGTGGCAGGTCTGTTGCAGATGATGCTTTCAAAGCAGGAGTGCATGAATATAATACAAGTGTAATGAGATATGAAAACATCTGTGATTTCTTTTTGAATAAAGCCCCAGGTACTGGTAGTTGCTGTGGTTTATGGCTTATATTCCTAATGAAATAAAAACCAAATTTCAGTTAGAGCTTGTTGGGAATTAGGGTGTCGGTTTTCCCCATCCAAGTTCATGGAGCCCTCCATTCTCTCCTTGGCCCCATTTGTAGAAGGTCTGTGAACTCCAGTTTAAGAAATCCAGAACCTTGGGGCACCTGGGTGGCTCAGTGGGTTAAGCCTCTGCCTTCGGCTTGTGTCAAGGTCTTGGGGTCCTGGGATCGAGCCCCAGGACCCATTGCATCTGGCTCTCTGCTCAGCAGGAAGCCTGCTTCCCTCTCTCTCTCTGCCTGCCTCTCTACCTACTTGTGATCTCTGTCTCTCAAATAAATGAATAAAATCTTTTAAAAATTTTTTAAAATAAAAAATAAAAAGAAATCTGGAGTCTTAGAGCTTTCTTATGGTTTATTTATACCTGGTCAGTCTGGTTCTCTGCGAACATTCATTATTATAGAGGGGGTAGTATTTCTTTTTTGTTTTATTTTGTTTTATATTTTATTTATTTATTTGAGAGAGAGGGAGAGATAGCGAGAGAGAGAGAGAGAGAGAGCGCACAAGGAGGAGAGGGAGAAGCAGGCTCCCTGCTGAGCAGGGAGCCCTACCTGGGGCTTGATCCCAGGACCCTGGATCTTGACCTTAAGGCAGACACTAAACGGACTGAGCCACCCAGGTGCCTCAAGGGGATAGTATTTGTGCCTAGTGTCACCAACTTACACAACGGAACTTTTTTTTATTTTTATTTTTTTATTCATGGCATACCTTTGAGCATCTTGGAGAACTAGTGCATTGGCGGGCCAGAGCATCCCACCTGGGTCATTGGGGTCCCTGGGGTCCTAGAAGCTCTCAGCATTTGGGACAGCCAGGTCAAGCCAGGGATGGGTGTGTGACCAGGGAGAAGCTGGACCACTCAGACATCTTCAACAGAGCTGCAGAAGGTGCTGCTGTCCACAGCAGACAAGGGCCCCGTGGCCCACTGGAGGAGCTGGTGCTCTGTGCACCCAAGGAGAATTTGCAGCCCAAGTGTAGCTGTCTGGAGACTGTGGGGCAAGGGGCAGGTTGGGGGTGGTTGATGTAGGGGGTGACCAGGTGATATTCTTCTGGGTGCAACTCTAGACGGCAGACCCAAATCTCTCTTCACAAAAACAGTCTCAATCTTTCTGGAATCTCAAGACATAAATGTTTAAATACTGCAAACAAGGCAAAAATTATTGTCCGGCTGAGGTCAGATAGTCATAGCTGTCTGCTGATGTACCCTGCCACCCCTTACTGCCAGCTAGCTACAGGTTGACCGCTCCAAGATTCAGAAGTTGTTCAAATTAGTGTTTCACATTAATACTAGATCTAAAAGTGTTCGATTGGATTAAAAGTCTATCCGTAATATTACTAGAAATGTCAACAATAGATTTGTCAATGAAAGAAGAGAAATTACAATTAGTCTTTAAATACAATCTGGATTATAATTTCCAAATTAATGTTGTAAAGAACATTATCACTACTTTGCAAAGTTTCTTATCAAGGTGGACTGTGAAGAATTGAAAGACACTGTTAATTAAAAACGCCTTGATCAGGAATTGTGTGTAGCAGTTTTAAGTATAAATCCTTATATAAAAAGTTCAAGTCACAAAAGAAAGCTCAGGTTTTCATTACTTTTTTTTTTAAAAGATCATATTGGAAGTTTTATATAAAGTCAATGTCTCTTCTGATACTAGCATTTGTTTTATCATTGTAGTTACATATTGCAGAGAAAATGTAATGAATTTTGTCCCATATAGACACCTTTAAATCCTCTCCTTTTACCCCAGAGGGTTGTACAAATATCACTGCTCATGTGAAGTCCTCTGTGAAATGTTCCGCTACGAGATGAGACCTCGTGGCAGGGCCTGGCATGGGTTCTGGCACGTCGTAGGCCCGCCCTTCCTCCTCTTTATTTGCCTCAGCTCAAATATTTCTGCAGTTGAAATCTATTTTGATTAATGGTTAAACATATGTGGGCTTCTCCGATGACAGCTCATCCATTTATTAGTTCATTCATCAAACATTTAATCAAGCAAACCCCTCATCTTAGAGGCCTGAGCTCCGGCTACTCCCTGCAGATGCCAGCGCAGGTGACACGGACCCGAGCTCCCTTCCTGCTCCTAGAACCTCTGACAGGTGCACAAGGCAGCCTAGTAACACACTTGAGCCCTTAGCAATTTGCATCACCAGTGCTTCAAGACAGCCCCCACTAATGCCCAGGGCTATCGAGCCCTGTGGAGGGACTCTGAGAACAGAGGGGGAGGGCCTCAAAGCCAGAGGGCCACTTAGCAGCTGTACGCCCTTGGGCAGTTTCCTCCTCTGCAGAGTGTGGACTCTGATCCTGGATCAGTGGGGCTGTCAGGAGGCCAGGTGAGCTACTGAAAAGGAGGGGATGGAAAAGCTGGAGGTGAGGCCTTGCAGGTAGCATCAAAGAGGGCAGCTGTAGGACAGCAGGCACTCAGGCAGCTGACCCTGGCCTCAGGGTCTGGGGGACAGTCAGAGGGGCAGGTGTGGAGTGACCTGGACAGCCAGCTTGTCCAAAGGGAGTGCTGCAACTCAATCCCCTGTGATGATCACAGGCTTCTTGAGAAAAGTTGGCCAGATTTTGATGTGACTTTCTTGATTTTTAAATGTTGGCACTGGTAAATGCTTTTTTTTTTTTCTTTCTTTTTGTTTTTTTAAACACTGCATGCTGAACAGAGAAGTTTGCAACCTCTGCCCATACCAGTGTTAGGGTGATAAGGATGACCGGGGAGGCAGGGTCCCTACCACAGACAAGGCCCCTTGGAAAGGGTAGGGAAAGCACAGTAGGAGGAAGGGTCATCTTCCTTGTCGGTGGGGCTCCAGGGGAAACTGATGCCACAGAGCCTGGTCAACCACCATGTGTACCTTCCATCCTCCTTGGAGAATGGGGCTCATTTTGCAACAGCAATTTCTGTTAAGAGCTAAAACCATAAAACTTCTAGAAGAAAACAGGAGAAAACCTTTGAGACCCTGAGTTAGGCAAAGATTCTTTTTTTTTTTAAAAAGATTTATTTTTTAATTTGAGAGAGAGAACACAAGCAGGAGGGAGAGAGAGAATCTCAAGCAGACTCTGCACTGAGCGCAGAGCCCAATGCGGGGCCCCATCTCACGACCCTGAGATCACGACCTGAGCTGAAACCAAGAGTTGGACGCTCAGCTGACTGTGCCCCCCAGGCACACCACCCTTTTAAAAAAATAGTGACATGAATGGTTTCTTTCCCCTGGAATTTAACAAATGCCAACATTTCAACGTATATTCTTCGAAACTTACATAGAATAAAGGATTACTGAAAATGTCTTTGTTTTGGTCTAATTCCATGCCTTTCTTCTGTTTCCAGAAGCAAATGCTATCCTGGTGATGGTGCTAACACCTCACAACTATATTTTTGGATTTGTACATGTCCACAAAGAACACACAGCATGATTTCACATAGTATACTCCTATGTATATGTCTATGTGCTAGAAACAATTAGAAATTGCACTTTAAAAAATTGGTACCATGAGCACATCATGAAAATACACCTGTAAATACCTAGAAATGTACCTAATAAAAGATATGCAAGACTCCACAAAACTCTACTAAACATTACTGAGAGAAAGGAAGAGTTTGCTACCTCATCCTTAAAACTGGGAGATAGGAAAGGGGGCTGGGGATGGAATGGCATGAGATGTCTGAACGCACCATCTAATGCACCATCAGTATTTCACATTTATGTTGTTAACACCCTGAAAATACTGCATTTAGTATACTGGGATTAATATGATATCTGGGGTATACTCTTTCTTCATGAAATTAGCATTTACTTTGTTTCAACACAGCTTTCACCAAATAGTCCTGCAAACTCCTCAGTGTCATTAAAATAGCCAAGTGAAGTCACCTGTATCGGGTAACTGAGTCATCGGTCTCATTTTATGTTTTCCTATGACATGCCTCCTTCCAAGGCTGGGTCCATCCTCCTTGCTGGGCAGCTGTTCTGCAAATTTGTCCTATTACCATCCTCCTGGGTATCCCCTTGCCTCCCTTTCTGTAGGAGCTTCCTGGTCCCAGTGTACCCCATTCCCTGTTTATAGGAGGAAGAGTTTTAATCTTGAACATCACACACTGTGATTTCTGTCATGTTCTGTTTGTTAGGAGAGTCACTGAGTACAGCTCCCACTTTAGGCAATGGGAACTAGGTTCCACCTTAGGAAGGGAGGAGTACCAAAGAATCTGGAGATGTTTTTAAAAGCACCAAGATGCACTCGCAAACTTTCTGTGTGTGTGTGTGTGTGTGTGTGTGTGTGTGTCTGTGGCAAGGGATTCCTAGAGGTGGTCCAATTGGGTTCTGGTCCTGTCACTGCAATGCTGCCTGTGGATTGTACCTATGGGTCATTTTTCTTGGGTTGGTCAGTTTCCTCAGAGAAGAAATGCTTGGAGCATATAAGTTAGGAAGGCCAGGTTCAGGGCATTATATGGGATGAGGACTTGGGGTGGGCTCACCAGACAGTATGCAGATTGTATAACTTTTCTAATTATTGTTTTAGTTCATGTAGTTTCGGATGCTGATTTGCAGGCTCTCTTGAATGGGAGATTTTCCTTTTCTTTCCTTCTCTTTGGGCTCTCCTTCTTTACCTAGGTAGCTGACAGCTGTTCGAGCCAGCTCCCAGAAGCCCCAGATGAGCTGGGTTTTGTACTGGTGGCTCAGGCTGCCTGCCCTGTGGTCACCTTGGACCTATTACAGCTATGATTGTGGACCATTGGGTGGATTGACTCAACTGCTTGAATATACGGCAGTCACATATAGGGAGGGTCTTTTAACAGGGGTGTCCAGTAATGGGATAGCTGTTTCACAGAGCAATGAGCTCCTGGTCTCTGGAAGATTCTAGAAGAGGCAGGTGGCCAAGTGTTGGAAACGGGATGTCTTCTTTTAGAGGCTGGCATCAGTGATGGCTGTGATTTCAGGAGGAGCCTGTGACCTCTGGGTTCAACCCATAGCACAACACATGGTACTTCAGCCACATCCTTGTAACGCCGAGGACACTGGTGGTGTGGGGTGATGACAGCTGATATTCATGGAGCAGGTACTATGTGCCAGGAGCTATCCTGCTCCCTGCATTCATGTTCAGTCATTCCGTCCCCACAGGAAACTTGCATGGGGGCTGTGACGATTATCCCCAGCTCACGGCTGAGGAAACGGGGACAGGGAGGATCAGCACTTTGCCAAAGGCAGCAGGAGGTGGCAGAGCTGGGACAGGAGCTGGGGGCTGACAGAGGCTTTGTGCCCAGCCTCATGTTGGCGGACAGGGTCAGAGGTCTGGGGGCCGGCCAGAGCCCAGTGAGGAGGGGTCTCCAGCTAGCTATGAGGCTTCCCCAAGTCAAACCAATGTTTACAGAAAGAAACCGAGGCTTCAATCATACATTAATGGTTCCTGACGGCGCGAGACAGCTTTCAAACAGGGGGCCAGCAGCTAAGAGGCCATCTTTCCAGAAAGATGCCATTGTCTTCTCAAACGGACTCTTAACAGTCTTCCTGAGCTTTAAAAACGTCAAGTGAAGCTTTGACTGACAGAATACATTTCCTCCTGCAACCAGGTTAACGTGTTCTCTTCGCTGTGTTTCTCCTGGGAGGTGGGGAAGGAGGTCTGATGCTAAAGAAATGGATGCCAAGGGGTTCACAGTGCTCACGCTCGCTGCAGTTCCTGAGGGCGGAGCCATCATGAAAGATATGGGCAGGGGAGGGGACAGCCTCCAAATGCCTCGGGCATCTTGTCCACATTTAATTGTTTACAGTATAATAAAATGTTAATTTTCTTATCCCCTTGGTGTTCACACACATGCAAATACATCAGCCAAGTATTCAGGGTGTACTTTGTAATCCTGCAGTGATTTTGTCTTAAATAAACATCTCCTACCCATCCCCCAACCCCCCTCCCCATCACTCTGCTTTTTCTATGTGGGAGCCACCAGGGGCCCTCACCCCCAACACCTGCACTTCATTCATCAGGCGGCCCAATTGTTCCTGGCCGTCCGCTGTGGTGGCTGCTCGCGTGTCTTCCTACCGCAGGCTTCTCCACGGTCGTCCCTGCCACCCTGGAGCAGGGCACCACTGCCTCTGTCCCCGCACAGCCGGGGTGAGGTGATGGCTGATTCCTTGTGTCAGAGAAGCAGTCAGCCGTCCCTCCTGATGGAAACAAAGCAATCTCGGTGCAGGCCAAGGGCGGTGGGCTCCTGCCAAAGAAGGGCACTCCTCTGATCGATCGGGAGCCCTGATGGCTTCCTGGTGGCAAACCGCGCAAGCACTCCCAGCTGGTGGCAGTTTCTGTCTTCCTGTAAACAGACATTTCCCACGGGGGGCAGAGCCACTCACTCCTGGGCCTGTGCTTTTGTAGTTAGTTGAGCACAAGAGGGAAATGACTTAAAGATGTTGTAACTCAATAGCCATGTAAATAAATCCAGTGATCTATGAATTCAGTCTTGAAATGACAGATGGATGTTCACTTCAAAAATGTATTGATCATTTATCCTAAATGCAGGTGTCCTGTAAGCATGGTGATGAAACGGCGAGCAAATCCAACCGGCCGCCTTCTTCCTGGAGCCCAATGCTGGTGTGCATCTTCATGCTCCGAGTGGGTATGGCGGGTGGGGCCCTCCTGGAGCCCAGAGGTGTCAGGAGGCCTCCAGACCATCCTCGGACCTATGGATGGACGCTGACTGGTTGTTTGCTCTTGCTCTGTTTGCACGGCTGTAGGTAGGACCGGCAGACACCATTCGCTGAGTTTGCGTGCTGCTATACAGAGGCACCCAAAGCTTAGGTTATAGAAGCTCCTTCAAACAGGGTCCTGGAGGGGAAGTCTGGGGCAGGAGCCGCAATTAGGTAGAAGAAAGACAGTTTCATAAAGCTATCCATGGCCAGAGGGTCCTGACCATTGCCTGCCACCGGCAGTCACAGAGAAGGTGGTCGTTCTTCCCTTGTCAAGTTCAAGTCATGTGTTCGAGTTGTGATCTGTGGGGTAAGCGCGTGTTCTCCTTTAGAGCCTCATAAATAAGTGTGGGCTGCTGGTCTTGGTAATAAGGCCACCATCTTCCTTGAAGACCCCCATGAACTACGTCCTCAACCATCCCCAGGGTTCTCATTCCAGTATTGCCCCCCCCATCCCAGTTTCCCAGACCTTTCTTGGGGGTGGCCCTCCCTGAGAACGTCTTGGGTTCTCCTCGCAGTTCAGGCTCTGGTGTCCAGAGCTGGGCAAAAGGCACAGGAGCCAGTCTTTGTGAACCGGAAACATGTTTCAACAAATGTCAGTGAATGGTTATTGGACTGCTGAGTTATGTTACTTCGCTGGTCCTGTCTTCATCTTTCCTCTCTGTTGTCCCAATGAAACACTTACCAAGTATTTACCAAACCCCGATTTTGTGCCATGGAGAAATAATCAAAGTAACTATGTTCAAACAATTCATCACCAATGCACGAGCCTCCAAGTACCCCCCCAATTTCATGCATCATGCAGCAAGTACCTGGTTGACAGATGAGCTGACAAAAGGCTAAGGGAGCATGGAGGGTGGACAGATAGGGGCTGGTTCAGATCCCTGAAGACCAGGCAGGGCTTCTCCAGACAGAGATGGAGGGAAGGGCTTCCCAGTGCGAAGGAACAGCATGTGTGAAAAGCACGGTGGTGAGAGGGTCCATGGCCTGTTTGATGTCATGTGGTTGATTTTGGCAAAAGTGATCTCGTGGAGAGTAACGAGAAACAAAGCAGAGAAAACAGTGTAAAGCCACAGCAGGGATATAGATTGAATGTTTGTATGCCCCCCAGAATTCATGGGTTGAGACTGAATCCCCCATGTGATGGTGTTTGGACGTGGAGCCTTTGGAAGGTGATTAGGTCGTGAGGGTAGAGCTCTCATGGATGGGAGTAGCTTCCTTTAAAGAGACTCCAGAGACTAAGCTTGTCGCCTCCACCAGGTGAGGACACAAGAAGAAAGCAGCCATCTACGAATCAGGAAGTGGGTTTTCATCAAACACCGAATCTGCAAATGACTTGCTCTCAGATTTTTAGCCTCCAGAATGGTAAGCAACGAATTTCTGCTGTTTATTAGCCACTCCCATCTCTGGTGTTCTCTTACAGCAGCCAGAACAGACTAAGACAGTGGGGGACTGAGTCTTACCCCTTGGACAATGGGGAGTTTTTGGCAGGTTTTAAGTAAGCGTGTAACATGAGCAGATCCTTCTGGCTTTAGTGTTAAGGCTGACGTGGGTGACAGAAGCAGGAGGCCAAGACGGAGAGGGAAGGAAGAAGCTGCCTTCTGTCAGTCGAGTCTCCAGCACCTTGAAGGCAGCCCTTGGAGGATGTGTTCCTCCTGTCAGACATGGATCCCACCCCTGTCCCTTTGACAAACCATTTGGTGGCTTTTCACCAGTGATCACTGGATCCCAGATGGCTTTGAGATGAAGCTACACCCAATCTTTTCTGAATCCTTTGCGGTAGACACAGAGGTGTGCTGCTCAGCTTTCCTGTCAAGAGAGAACTTGATGGTTACCTGCAAGGGGTATGTCAGATAGCTGAGAGCTCTCGGTTGGCAGTCCCTTCAGGGTTTGCCTTAGCTTTATACCGTGTTGGATTCAGTTTGCTAATGTTTTTGGAGGATTTTTATATCTGTTTTCATGAGAGATATTCATCCGTTTTTCTATTTTCTTATAATGTATTATGTTTTGGTATTAGGATGATGCTGGCCTCAGATGAGTTAGGAAGCCCTCTGCTTCTATCTTCTGGAAGAGGTTGTAGAAAATTGAAAATTGGTATAATTTCTTCTTTAAGTGTTTGGTGGACTTCACCAGCAAACCTCTCTGGGCCTGGTGCTTTTTTTGTAGAAAATTATTGATTATTGACTCAATTTCTTTAAAAGATTATAGGCCTATTCAGATCACCTATTTCTTCTTGTGTGAATTTTGGCAGATTGTGTCTTTCAAGGAATGGGACCATTTGATAATGGTAGGTTATCAAATTTGGGGGCATAGAGTTATCTATAGTTTTCCTTTATTATCCTTTTAATGTGCATGGGATCTATAGTGATACCTCCTCTTTCACTTCTGGTATTGGTAATTGTGTCCTTTCTTTTTTTCTTAACTAGCTTGGCTAGAGGCTTATAGATGTTATTGATCTTTTCTAAGAACGAAGCTTTTGATTTTGCTGATTTTCTCTATTGATGTCTTATTTTCAATTTATTGATTTCTGTTCTTTTTGAATTATTTCTTTTCTTTTGCTTACTTTGCTCTTCTTTTTCTAGTTTCCTATAGTGGAAGCTTAGATTATTTATCTCAGAGTTTTCTACTTTTTCAATATATGCCTTCAATGCTCTTAATTTCCTTCTAAAGAGAACTTTTGCTGCATCTTTCAAAGTTTGATAAGTTGTGCTTTCATTTTCCTGTAGTTCAAAATATTTCAAAATTTCTCTTGATATTTCTTCTTTGACCCATTTTGGGGGTGGTGTTGAGTTTGGAAGTGTGTTGTTTAATCTACAAGTATTTTGGGATTTTCCAGTTATCTTTCTGTTACTGATGTCTAGTTTAATTCCACTCTGGTATGAGAGCAGACATTGTGTAATTTCCATTCTTTTCAGTCCATTGGGGTATGCTTTATGGTCCAAAACGTGGTCTTTCTTGGTGACTATTCTATGTGCAATTGGAAAGAATATGTAATCTGCTATCGTTGGATGAAGTAGTCTATAGATGCCAGCTGTATCTAGTATTTGGGGGTGGTGTTGAGTTCAACTATTTCCTTACTAATTTTCTGCTTGTAGATGGATCCATTCCCCCTATCCCAGAAGCACGAGGGGATTTTTCTCTGATATTCACTGTGAGACCTGGTAGAGATCCAGGAGATAAAACTCACAAAAATGTGGGGGTTCTGATAACTGGGTCACCCTGGAGAGTTTTCAACTCTCAAGACTGTCCACACTGAGCCCCAGCAATTTGTCAATTACAATTCAGGTTTTCCCACCCAGGCAATAATTCCCTGGGAGGCTCCTGTTCTGGTGGACTGTGATTCTTGGTATCAGCTGTCAGTCTCTCCAGTTTGGGGAGGGGACAATGGTTTACCTTGTGACTTCACTTCTCCTACAGACATAAGTTTGATTTTTCCATTTGTCAGCCTTTTACCTGTTGGAGGGAATGATGGCTTCTAGACTTCTTACACGCGTCTTAGCTTTTGAACTGGGTCCAAGCTTTTCCTGGTCAGAAACCGAACACGCGTCTTAGCTTTTGAACTGGGTCCAAGCTTTTCCTGGTCAGCCCATAGCCAATGACTGAGCAGACTGGGGTCTATAGGGCTTGGCTGTTTAGACTTGGACGGCTGTCTGAAGTTCTCTCTGCTTCCTCCCACTTTATCTTTCATGGGCATTACACTCTAGTACCTTGTTTGCATTCCTAACTCTGTCTCGGCATCTGCTTGCCAGGGAGCCCACCTGGCACATTTGAACATATGATCAATACTGTTTTGGTTCCAGGAGGAAAGCAGGGAAACCTGTGAACCACGGATGTGGATAATCTGACTTATAAGGTGTAACTTGCTAACCTTCGGGCTAGTCTCCACCACTCACCCTGTCACAGGTCCCTCTTTAGGTGTGGTTCTATAAGCCACCCCACATAGTGCTGCCTGGAGTGAAGACCTTAGTTAGAACCTGGCCTCTTCAGAATCCAGGTAAAGGAAGAGTTTCTGCCTCTGTGTCAAAACCAGTTTTTGTTTGAAGACCTACCTTTTCCATCAGCACCTGACACAAATTATCCTTTCTTCAAAGACAGCAGACTTCTTCTGGAAGGCTTTCATGGAAACCTTGTCTTAACACAACCAATAGTTCTATATTCTTATAAGAAGATACACGGGGAGTCATGGGGCAACTGGTGGTGGTGGGGCTCATATCATCGTGGAAAGCAATCACCACAGCGGAGCTGCGAGATGATGAAGGCTTGAATTATGGCAAAGGCTGTGGGAGTGGGGTTGGATGTGAGGCTGGGAGAGTGGGTCAGAATGGCCCAGATTTCATCACTGAGGGGAATGAAGGAGTCACTAGTGACCATCACGGCTCTGACTCAGCTACCTGGGGGATGGGGATGCATTTACTGCACTGGGGGCCCAGGAGGAGTTGGAGGGAATGTAGGGGAGAAAAGTGACTTCAGTTCAGTATCTTTTGATTTGGGGATGCCTGTGGGATATCTAAGGGAAGGCATCCCAATCGCTGCCTGACTTTTCATTTTCTTTTGTCCTGCTTGCAAAATCAGAGAGAAGCAGCATCCTGTCAGGGGCTGTTGCTTTCCCTTTGGTCCCTCTGTTGGGTTTGCTCCAACCCCTTGCCCTCAGGCAAGAGAGGAGCAGGCAGCTCAATCTGCTGGAGGCTGCAGGGCAGGCTCTTAACACAGCAGGGCCCTTCAGACGTTCCCAAACACAATCCCAGGGCTACCACCTGCCAGCATATGTTCACAGAGATGCAGCATCACAAACTCTCCGGACTGGAAGGGACGTTAGAGGTCATCCGTTCCAGCCTCCTGGTTGGCACTCTCAGATTGTCCGAATCATTTAAGAGTTCCTTTTCTGAATGCAAGAGACTCTCTTCTGACTTCTCCTTAAATATGCTGTTAAAGACACGGTCCATCCGTGCGTTTCCTTCCTCAGGAGACGTGTGCGGGGGCCTCACGTTGGTGGGTCCAGCGGGGAGAGGTGCTACAAGGCCAGATTTGAGAACACAGTTCTTTCTGTCCTTCACACTACAGCTACGATGATGGTCTCCATGGTTACCGCAGCTTCTCAGGGGTACCTGGCTGTTCGTGTTGTCTATTTCCCTAAATGTCTAATTTGTGAATAACCTGTTTAGATAACCTGCTGGGAAGTTTCTGTATGTATCTGAGAATCAAGACATAGATATATACTCAAAACAACAAAAAAAGAAGGCTGATAGGCATTTTGGGTACATTTTTTTCTTTTACTAATAACAGAAATTAGGATTGACTTGAAAAATTTCAAGTTAAACAAGATTCAATGAAAGAAACACTGCCTTCATGTTCTTCAAAGGCATGTGAGCCAGAGAGGGGCTGAGCTAACCTAATTATGTTTTCTTTAATGTGAAATAGCTATTTGCCTGACATTCCATTTGCATCTTCCCATCACATTCAAATGGCTGGGACATTGATTTTTTTTTTTTTTTCCCTCGGACTCCCTTTGAACATGAAAGTGTTTTTTCCTATTTCCCCCCCGCCCCCCGGTGAGAGCAGTGATAAGAACGGATCGATAATTACATTGTTGGATAAAAATGAATATAAATTTTATTGAAAAACAACACCAGCAACAATGTGGGGAAAGCCTACTCAACAGCCACTGGCCCACACAACTCAACACACACGTTATGAAAAGTAATCAGCTCTTAAGATTTCTGGCTACTTCTTTCCAATGAAAAGAAATGATAGACCCCAGAGAAACTGATGTGGGACACAGACGCACATCACCCCTGAACACACTACTAACAGCGAACGATGTGGCAATCAATACTGTTCACTTTGTGTTTGTTGGGGACGATCTAGTGTACTTGAAGGATTAACTGGTTTAGAGAGAATTTAGTCGTTCAGGTTAGCCTAGCATCTAAAACCCAGACCACTGGGAAAACTTTGCCAGTTTTCAGAGTCCTTTGAGAAGAGGATTTTCACAAACTTTCTTGGCACCTTGCCCCTCCTGCTTGAAAACAGGAAATAGTTCTTTATGTCTAGCCTAAATCCTTCATGCTTCAGTTAATCTATTTATTTCCTTTTAATCTCCGCAGGCCCTGAGGAGTCTGTCTGGGTGGGGCAGTGCAGCATATGGGGAACTCACAATGACCATAATCAGATTGAAACGGCGTCCAGCTGTGCTGCTGGCACACTGAAAGGAGTTAATTGCCGTTGTGGTTGTAGCCCATTTGCCCCCCACTCCCACACCCTCCCCGACCTTCTGCACCCTTCTGCCTGTGGCCAAAGCCCTGAGTGTGATCAGTCTCGGTGCTTCACCAGCGTAGTAACGAGCGCGGTCAGAGCGGTCCCTTCCGGTCCCATATCCAGAGTTTCCATTCCAAGACGTGATTTCTCCGGAAAACACCCCCGAGTATTACATGCCGTGTCTTCTCACCCTGCCAGGCAGGCCCCGAGCTCGCCTCACGGCTTGCGCGTGCCAAACATGTGCTCCGTGTGTACATGAGGAAACACCCAGTGAACTGAACATGAACGTCTCAGTAGCGAATTTCAGATTCTGCCTAAAAACCCCGGGGGATCCGCTCGCCCTCGCAGTTCTGCTCGCCGGCAGCTCCACGCTATGGGCACCAGGGGGCGCCCGTGCCATTCCACCAGACGCCGGGACTCGGGTACCAGGAAACAAAGATGGGGATTTGAATAAAAAGGCTTCAGAATGCAACCCTGAATTCTATCCTGAGCAGCATGCGTGTAAAAATTCATGAAGATTGGATTTCATTCCATGTATTTTTACTTTGGTGGAAAGAAATTCAGGTGATTTCTGACAGTGCCTACAGCTGTCTTTACAAGGGTGGGGGGCAGGTTAACACAGAGGGAGGGGTTCCGGGTTGCTCTGCAGACCTTTGGAGAGGTTGGGCCTGGTCTTTCTGGGGCAGCTCCCGTTGTGCCGAGTGGCATCCTCTGCCCACTCCAGAATGTACTGATTAGTCATATTATTTTTATAAAAAGGTACATGTTGTCCTCATCAGGACTAGCCATGGTTCTGGGTCCAGGGAGTCACATGAGTCATAGAAGGCACTTGTTATTTGGATAAAACACAGCACATTTCTTTCAGCCCATAAAATCAAAGGTGTGAAAAAAGGCTGTTTTCAGGGTGTAAGAACTCCCCTTGTTTTCCCGTCGTGGTTACTGCACAGTGGTTGTGCCTTGGGGGCGTTTGTGCATTTTCCAGGTGTGAGTGACAACAGTGCCAAAACAAAGGCTTGGGTGGCAGAGCCTGTCAGAGGGTACTGGACATAGGCCAGGGGAGAGCGCAGACCCCCATGGTGTGCTGCCCTTGTGTTCTAACCCCCCCCCCCCCGTGAGGGCTGGGTATCCCTGTCACATGGCTCAAGGTCAGGTCCAAGTTGGGTGGCAGCAGGGACCTTTGGGGAGGTGATGAGGTTTTGGGAGCCTGGAAATTTAGGCAGGCCTCTTTGGGGTGCTGCCAGGCTGCTGCCACCCACCTTGAGCTCTGAGATGGCAGGGGCAGGACCCCCTTGGTTCCCTCTGTTACCACAGTATCTCACACGGAGCCCGGTGCTTATGAAGTGCCCCGTGAACCTTTGCTGAATACACGACTGTGAGGATGATGGCAGGGAGGGGAGGCATGGGCGTCCGGCTGGCTTGGCTGTCGCTGATCCTGAGGACATGCAGAAGAGTAGTTGAGAGATAAGGGCGCTGGGCAGTGCCAGTTCTCAGGGTGAGGGCACTGACACTGGAGGGGGGCTGCCAAGCTGACAAGCCAGGAGGTAGGGAGCCCCGGCAGGGGCTCCTCGTGCTGGGAGGGTGCTGCCATGGCCACACAGGGCCTCTCCCTCCTTCCTTCTCCCCTGCCCTTGCAGGAAGGAGCCAGCCTTGCCGCCGTTGCCACGGCAACACGGGCCTGAGGTGCTGCTGAGGGCCGCTGGGCAGCTGAGGTTCCTAGGGCTAGAGAAGGCGGCGTGGAAGGCAGGACCCCAGGGGTCCCTCATGGCAGAAAAAGGCCGGAAGGGAGATGGGATGCAGACAAGTCCCCAAACAGCTCCCAGAGCAGGTGGAGGTCCCTGTGTGGGCTTTGCTGGTGGGGACCCTTGGGGGTCGGCAGAGCGCTGTTAGCTCCTGAGTCTCCTCGGCACTGTGGTATCTGCTCTACTCCCTGCCTGGCCTCCCTGCCCAGGTCTTGATTTAGGGTTATCAACAAGACCCCCCCCACCCCCCAAGGGCCTAGCAGCCTCTTGAAGCAACCCGTGCAAGTGCAGGCCAGGGCCTGAAGGAAGCCCAGCCTCTGAGAGGGCCTGGAGGGCCACCGACTCACTAGACTGAGTCGGACTGTGGGTGCTTCTGAGAGCACAGAGTCGGAGGCCTCGCATTCTCACTCTTAGGGGATGGGGCTGCTGGGGTGTCCCCGGCCCTCCCGCCATCCACCCAGGGCACCAAGAGCGGGCCCTGGGAGCCCCCTCTTGACTCTTCTATCGCCACATTCTCAGTGTTTCTGGAACTGTGGAGCCTCCAGCCAGACGCAGGCTGGCGAGCTTCCTTTTCCCACCTTCCTTCCTCTAGGGCTCTTAAAGAGCAAGAGACAGCAGGAATGCAGAAGATGGTCAGGTCCGGGGGGAAAAAATGGTAGTCTGACGCTCCCTGGGGTCCAAGAATCCGTGAGAGACGCTGAGGCTACCTGAAAGGGACTCTGTGATTCATTCAGGGTGACTCAGCCTTGCAGACCGGTCTCTCTTGGGCACGAAGGACAATTCTCTCACCATCGCGGGAAAAGCTTTCTGCCTGGACAACCTCCCTGCTTTCCCACATCAACCCTATAAAAACAACAAGAGCATTAACACGAGAAGGGGGCATCTGGGCAGTGGTGTATGGTTCACAATACCTTGGATTTACATAGCACCTTTTTCTTCTAAAGGGCCCATGCCTCCGTCCCCTTGGCCGCGGCCATAGCCAAGTGAAGCCGTGGGATGCAACATCCCCGCCTCCGTGGCCAAGTGGAGAGACTGAGGCAGAGGCCTCGAAGTGGTTTCATGCAGGCTCGGCGGTGTCCGGGGCTCTCTGCACCTCCGTCGGGCCCTCCCTGGGCAAGTGTGGGCTTGGCCCTCTGGGAAGGGGCAGAGGGGGTGGCCAGGGCACCAGACCTCACTGGGCGTTCACTTTGTACTTCAGGATGTAGGAGTAGAAGTTGTGGTTGGCGTTCTCCAGCACCATGACGTAGATCTCGCGGCAGCCGGCCGTGCTGCAGCTGCCCTCCCAGTAGCCCTCTTGATTCAGGGTCAGGGGCCACGTGTCCTGCCCCTTCACCAGGGCTTTGGCAACCCCATGGAGTTTCAGTTTGAACGAGACATTCCGGTTGGCGGGAAGCACGCCTGACAGAGGCTCCAGCAATTCATTGTCCTGCCCCCAGTTGCCAAAGCTCTCGGGGAACATGGGCCAGTTCACTTTGGTGTTGGTGCAGCACAGGAGGTAATTGAAGACGAAGACGTAGTTGCCTGGCTCCAGCCTCTTCTTGACAAAGATCTTGAGGGCAAACTTGCCCGCCTGGGGCAGCTGGACCTTCAGCTCGGCCCGCTTCTCCCGCTGTAGCTGGAAGATGTAGCGTCGCTGCGTCTCCTCGGTGATGGGGCCTTCGTCCCCATGCAGGGAAGCCAGGACGCTGATGCCCTCCTCCACATCGAAGCTGACAGAGCAGCGCCCGTCGCTGGTGTGGATGATGGGGTCGGGGTGGGAGGGCTTCACGATGCCCATCTGCTCCGAGAACCAGCTGGGTCCCACGGGCTGGTGCAGCTCGGTCGGCAGCCGGACGCTGAGGTCCACGTAGTTGCACTTGAGTGTGTACTCCAGCACTGAGCTATAGATGTCGGAGTTGCCCTTGGCAAAGATCTGCAGCTTGTGGGTGCCCACCGCTGGAGGGTATATGTCCAGCTTCATCCCGTTCTTCCGGAGGCTCAGCAGCCCATGCTCCTGCTTGCCATTGAGCATGAACATGAAGAGTGTCGGGGCACGGCTCTCAATGGTGATGGTGGCTTTCCCGTTCACTGTGGAGAGAGTGCCAGGGTCAGGGGCAGCCTGGGATGTGCCGATGTGCTGCCGAGTGGTTAACACCGGGCACTGGGGGGAAGAAGCCCTGACTCGACATCTGCTCGTTTCCACGGTGTGAATGTTTCCAGCACGATGGATTTTAGGTGATCGAGAGGATGTCCCCGAACACCGTGTACGTCAGTCGCGGCCGGCACACCACGGGAGGGGTTCCCCTCCGGGCTGCAGGTTGTTCTCTCAGGGTGAGCACCTCGGCAGAAAATCTGCCCCAGCTCTACTTGTTCGCCTCACCCAAGCGATTCTGGATTCTCATTAGATGAACGTGGCCTGGAGGCTTAGCCAGATTTGAGCAGGGGAGAGGGCGTGGGGGGCAAGGAGGGCCCGTGACTGCTTGGAGGGGCTCCCTTTGTCTCCTTCCAGTCTTAAGCCTTACTTCACATGCTCCCTCCGGCCTCTGTTTATTACAGCGGCAGTGTCTGTCGGGGAACACAGGACCTTCAAACCTGGCTGGGAGGATTTCATTGCCAGAGGCTGTGCTCGAGGGGCGGGGCTGCCTCCTTGCTCCCCCCACTGCTGCCACCCCAGGACTCTCACTTGGCTGGGGCTTGGCCTATCTCTGGAGGACTTTTGCCTCCCCTCCCCCTCTCCCCTTGCCCTCTGGTTTTGTCTTCCTCTGTCCCGGTCCCTGTTTTTCAGGGATAGGTGGTCAGTTCTCCTGCTCTACCGACCATGAGAACGCCCCTACCTGGTTGTCCCTGCCTTGCAGGACCATGGGGAGGGGCTGTGGCTCCTTGCAGAGCCTTAATCCTCTTCCTCCCTGAAGCCCCACACCTGCACCTTGTCTCAGCAACCGCCCCAGCCCAAGTCGGGTTCACAGGTGAGTGCAAAGGAAGGGGACAGACTACCCTCAGAGCCACTCTCCCCAGGAATCTTTTCCCAGTCTGAGGTCTAACGCTTTTGCTGGGGAGGCCATGCCTGGGCTCTAGAACAAGTACCTCCAAGACTTCCCCTCTAATCTGCCCCAAGGCCCTGACTCCAGGCTGCTCTGCTCCTGAATTCAGTGCTAATTCCCAACTAGCCAGTGAGAACCCCAAAGCAGCCGCAAGAAAGGATGGGCATTCACTGGCTGGCTCCCTTCTGTTTCTCCACAGACTTCTTCATCTGGAAACTTTTCCCGGCCTTCCCTTGCAGGGAACCCCTCCCCGCTGCAGTCCCCTCCTTCCCTTGCAGGGAACCCCTCCCCACTACAGTCCCCTTCCTCCCCTATAACTCATCTGGCCTCTGTCCCCACTCTCCAAAGACTTCGGTGACTTCCGTGGAGCCTCTGGGCTGCTGGCCCACCCTCCCGGCCGCACTCTTCTCCTCTCGCAGCCCCCCCCCCACTCCAGCCCTGTCCAGCCACCACTGCACATTCCCTCTGCTACCATTCCTTCTCTCTCTGCCAAACTGCTTGTGGGGTGCTTTGGGCTATCTTCTTTGGCCACTTTCTTTCTCCACGGCCTCCAGCCACTATGGGACATCTGTCTTATGTCCAAAGGAACGTGTCCCAGAGCAACAGACTTGTTACCAGTCTCTCTCGGTTGAATCTCTCCTCTCCCCTTGCTTCCTCTTATAGACAAACTCAGTGCGCAGAGGTTGTCTCAGCCTTCAACTGCTCATGGCCCCGCCCTGTTCCATCTTGCTTCCGAGTTGGCTGTGAGATGGCACAGAATTCACCTTTGATGTGGAGTCCCACCCGAGGGCCCCTGGCAAATTAGCTGCCTGGTTACTCCTGTGTTCACTTGCGTGAGTCACCATCAAACTGGAGACCAGTGAGAGTCCTGTCCCCTCCTGCCTGGCCTGAGTCAGGACCTCCTTTTTGGGACCACAGCGCATTCTCCTGCCTTCTCCAGGGTACACATCCCAGAGCCCTCACACCTGTACTTCCCTCCACCCTTTTTCCCCAAACCAGATAAGACCTTAGCACAACGTCTGACTGTAGAGAAGCCTTTTCCTGAGTCCTCAGTAAGGTCCAGCTCCCCTGGAGGCCTTTCTTGCCGCTCCACATCCCCTTCAGGAACCTTAGCATTGTTGTACTGAATTAGTTCCTGCGATGTCTATCTTCTCCATAGGGGTGAGCGCTGAGGGGAATTGGCTTCCTGCATCCTTTCCTGCGTGTCCCAGGCCTCACCAGGGTGCCCGGGCCAGCAGATTCTCTGCAAAGGATTGCTGAATGGCTGGAAGACTTGAAAGAAGGACTAACGGCCCTAGGGACTCTGTGGGAGCCTGTGACCTCTCCTGCATCCCTTCTCCCTCCACCTCCCCTTACCCCTGTTGCTGGCATCCCGCCCCCCACATCCCCTGTCCTCTTCCTTCCCTGCTTTTCACCCACCTGTTTCTCCTCCTGCTTTCTTCTCTTCCCCACTCTTAACAAAACTAGCTCTGACAAAGAAATAGTCCTTAAATATGCATCCCAGAGATGGGATCAAATTTGAGATTACTGTATATTAAGAAACCCAGTGTTTACATTCTGTGTCTCTTGCCAAGGCAAGTTCTACTCCGTGGCGTTAATTTGACTTTGGTGTGGCCTGGTCCATTCTTCCCTGTGGTTCCATGGCCCACACCAGTGAGAACAGGCTCCCTGTCTGATCTGTGCCCAGAAAACGTGTTCTTGGAGATAGCAATCTCACACTGTCATTTTAACAGCAGGAGCCGCCAGGTATTTGTAGTTTTAGAAGAGTATTCGAGAGCTCAGCAAACTGGTTAAGGAAAGTATTGTGAGGCAGAAGGAGGAAATCAGCTAGAATCAGCACAGGGATACCTGTGCTCCCTGTGCCCCTATCCCTCTACATGGGGGCTGGGGCTCACCAGCAGACCCGCTCACAGACCTCTTCATGCTAACAGCCAGTGCCAGCTCAGGTCCTCCCTTTTGGGAGTATGGGGACCCCCTACTCTCCGAGATGGTGCCAACAGGCAGGACTTTCCTGAAATGTGGGGGTGTGTGTGGGTGGCCTTGGGGGGTAGGCGCACCAACTAGGCTGTGGTGAGCCCTGTAGTGTGTCCAGGTTATGTGCCCAGCCCTGGACCAGGCACCAGGACCTTCGACATACATAAAGCAAAGTCATGAGGCTTGTGACCACAGTTCTGTACCCTCTCCCTCACAGCTGCCCCCCCCAAACCTCAGAGTGCCCAAACACACCTGGCTGGGTGCCTGTGGCCCCTGTGGGGATGTGGGGAGCAAAGGTCAGTTTAGGCCAGCCATGGGGACAGCTCAGCTATGGGTCCTGCCCTTCCTACTCCCAGGGAAGTTGGGAGGAAAAGGCTGGACTCTGCCTCCAGGAGGGAAGCCGGCAGAGATGACAGGCATCTGAGCTTGTCAAGGGAAGGAGAGAGAGGAAGGCAGGCTGCACCCCTGGAGCCAGCCCTGGTCTAGGGGTGCTTGAGTTCAGACGTTGGGGGGCTTGCCGTGTCCTTCCAGAGCATGTCTGTCCCTGCGTGTGGTGACGCCTGCTCTCTTCCAGCTCCTAAGGCCCCGCTCAGCAGCTACTCCCTGATAAAGCCTCCCCCGGTCCTCTGTCCCGGGAGACCCCTGCTGCTCTCCCACTCCCTGCTTGGACCGCCGACACACAGAGACCAGCTTGGCCGAGCCAACATGTCCTCTTGGTCTGGAGTTTGGGAGAACACAGCAAGCTAGTGAGCTTCTGTCAGGGATCCCAACTGGGAGGTGCGGACAGCCAGGCCTGAGGTGATCCTTTACCTGCTGCAGGAACTGAGAGAAACTCACCCAGCTGGGGACCCTCTGTTCCTGGCTCCCTGACAGGCTGGGCTGTAATTGGGGTCCTAAGGCCTAGGGAAACCCAAGCGTTTCCTATGCAGCTGCTTTTTGGTTTATGCTGCCGTGAGGAGGTGTCTGTCCCTGCAAATGTGACCTATGGCTGTGTCCTCCCCCGAGGGCCCGATGGCCTTGGCTGCCTTAGTGGGCATCTGCACATACACACAGCTTACAGGGAGCTCCCCGGCCCCGGCTGGGTCCCCTGGGTGCCCACATGCCTGAGGGACAGAGCTGGCTTCCCGTCCCTGCTGCCAATGTGGCAGCCACCAGCTTTGGGCTTACCTGTTCTGAGGACAGAAGTCTCTGGGTGGGCGCTCAGCATCCCTTTGTTGTAGAATTCACTTTTGTGATACATGTTGCTCTCAAACTGCCTCAGGGATTGAGGTGGCTTTAGCAGTTGCCAGTTCTTGTTGTCTGGGAAGTGGTCCTCAATGAACAGCGCAGGGTGGGTGAGGAAGTAGAATTCATTGTAGCTAGAGGTGGGGGCGAAAGCTGGTCAGTAGCCATGGGGGTAAGTAGGCCTCAGCTCTGTGGAGAAGGAGGTGGGGGCTCGCAGCGGGGACATTTGGGGACTTCTCTTGTCTAGCACCTCCACAGGAGGGGTCCTGCCAATGGGGAGAGGCACGATCTCCAGTCCTATCACCGGCACCGCAGATGGCCCCTCCATGGCTGCTTGCAGAAATAGGGGCCATGGCAAGAAGGCCTACTCCAGGTGGAGCACTGTCCAGGTGGGGAATGAGTTCTGCCTACTCTCAAAGCCCAGCAGAGATTTGAGGGAGCAAAGGCATAACCCAGGCACCCGGTGTCAGGCAGCATGATGGAGGGAGGGCAGGCAGTGGAGGTGCTGGGTGAGCAGCCCTCTTGCGATCCCTGGGCCCAGTGAGGCAAGAGCGGTCAGTGATGAGATCAAGAGAAGAATAGGGGGTGAGCGCCTGGGTGGCTCAGTGGGTTAAAGCCTCTGCCTTTGGCTCAGGTCATGATCCCAGGTTCTGGGATCTAGCCCCACATGGGCTCTCTCTCTCTGCTCTTCAGGGAGCCTGCTTCCTCCTCTCTCTCTGCCTGCCTCTCTGCCTACTTGTGATCTCTGTCTGTCAAATAAATAAATAAATAAATAATAAAAATTTTAAAAAAAGAGAAGAATAGGGAGACTCCTCTGAGCTAAAGCTTCATGCGCAGCTTGTGTTTGGCTTGTATGCCGACCTGTTGAGATTTAAACTGCAAAAATCAGAGACAACGCTCTCATTTTTCTAGATAAAAAAGAATCTGAGTCACTGAGAGATGTTATAATCCCGGGCGGATGTCACGGCTGTAGGGTAAAACCGGAGTTGGCCAGAGCCTTGGAGAAGAGACGTGCTGCAGCGCCCTGCGGCCCAGCACCCTGTCCCACCGTGGCTAACAGGGACTCTGTGCACCCACAGCACCCTTTCCCACAAACAGAACCCCTTCCTCAGTGGTGCGATGTGGCTGCATTGGGCCCAGAGAAGTGGAGGCAGGGAATTCAGACTTTCTTGTATTGTAAACAGCCAGTGGGTCCAAGGCCTGAAGGGAGTCTGCGGACGGCGAAGCAGCTCTCAACTTTCCTTCCATTCTTGTGTGGCCGGTGGGCAGATGCGGGGCTTTCAGCCCTTGGGCCAAGGCAGTGACGGGGAGCCAGAGGAGGGCTTTAGGCAGTGGACGGTGAGGGGACAGAAAGATCCAGCCCTTCCTATTGGCTTGGACCTAGCACACCGCAGAGCTGGAGGAAGCCTGGGAGTGGCCAGCAGCAAGGAGAGGTGCCCTTGGCCCTCCCAGCCCTCCCGGCCCTCCCACTTCCTTCAACCTCGTGCCTCCCTGCTTTCCACCAGTTGGACTCCCAACAGCCCTGAGATTTCTACTTACAGGAAGGTGAATTTGGAGGTGCTAGAATCCACCAGGCCACTGCCCCAGGTGCTGTCCACCAGGTGCCATCTCCCCTCCAGGTACACAGCGTTCCAAGCATGGTCAAATTCCCCCGAGAAGCTCTGCCCCGTCTGGTAGCCAAAGCCCTTGGAGTAGCCAGGCACAGTCACGCAGTGCACTCCAGCGATCCTGGGGGTGGGACGGGAGTCTGAGAGGTGGCTCCTGCTGGGGTTGCCGGACCCCTGCAAATCTGTCTATGGCCCCAGGCCTCAGGCAAGTCTGCTGTCAGTCCCTCTGTGTCTCTCCTTTTCCCTCCCTTTCACACAGCCCCATACAGACAGCCTGTGGGCTGTTATTTCCAGGGCTAAGAGACAGGGGACACGGGGCTGGCTGGTCCTGGCTGGCGCAGACTGGCTTCAGTCCCCACTGCCCGCTCCTCCCTAGAGACTGAGCAAATCACTTCAGAAACATCTTTCCCCAGATGGACCCCGCCTGAGTGCTCCACCTGGGGTCTTCAGGAGGACAATGGGTGCCGTAGCGAGGACCCCCCAAGAACATGGAAACCAGGGAAAGGATGATGTTTTTGAAGGATCAGAAAAGCTCGAAACATGTGGCTGAGGAGTTGGGTCTGGGTGACAGGGATAGGGTGTCAGGGAGGGGTGGGGTATGAGGCTACAGAAGAAAGCTGAGCCCTACTCTCTCCATGACATCATGCTCTAGGACACCTATGTTAAGACAGCCCGGGCAGTCCAGCCAGTATGTCCAGCCCTGCCCAGAGCAGATGGGCCCATGGCTCAGATCACTCAGGTCCACCTGCCAGGGCTACCACAGTGCGTTCAGGTCATATGCTGACTGACTGTCCTGGCCACAGTTTCGGTGTCCCCCACAGATGTCCTTTGAGGGGTGGAAACGTTGGCCCTTCGGCCCGAGTTGTTCAGCCCTCTCGACTGTGCTCCTCCATGGCTTACAAGCACTCTGGCACCACTTCGGGTGGCTGGGAGAGTGAGGGATGGATGGCGGTCACCTGTGGGGACCACAGAAATCATGGGCAAGCTACAGTGTCGGTGTTTGTAGCTGAAACCCTGAGGCACCACCCCAAGATCAAAGCAAGAGGCCGAGAGTCCTTCCATGAGCAGCTGGCCTTCCTCTGCAGCTGCCTGCCCACGCCACAACAGTTACCAGGGCCGGCTGCTATTCTGACCAGGGGACGCCCTGTGCGAGCCCTCTTGGGGGTCTTTGTGTGAAGGACAAAAAGGTGTTCCTTCTTTAAGAGACTTTCTTTTGAATTCTGGTAGCTTGGTATAACAAACACACTGTCTATGCTCCCCAGGATGTTCACAGTGGCTCCCTCAGTGGGCCTCCTCCAAGCATCGCCAGCTGCCCTACTCTGCGCTTGCCTCACATGAGTCAATTCTGTACTCTCTGTGTCAGCCAGGCTTGGTGGCCTCTGGGGGCCGGGGGTCTTCTGTGGACCAGCACTGCGGACTCCAGTGCCCTCAAAAAGAAGGCCAGGGGCCTCTCAGGGTGATGGAGGAAACAGCTCCACATTTGTTACAGGAACAGGGGAAATTTTCTCTATAAAAACATATGTTTCTAAATTTTTTTTTTTTTTTTAAAGAGAGTTAGAGAATGAGAGAACACCTGTATGTGAGCAAGCTGGGGAAAGGGAGTGGGGAGGGGAGAGGCAGAGGAAGAGGCAGAGCCTTCAAGAATCTCAAGAAAGCTCCACACTGGGCCGGACTCCACCTCACCACTCTCTGAAATCCAGTCACATGCTCAACTGGCTGAGCCGCCCAAGCGCCCCCAGAAAGTTTAATTGCCCACTGGAATACTGGATTAAATATTACTTATCATTTGTTGAGAGAAGCTGTGAAGCGAAATGGGGAGCCTGCTCGTTTCCACATTCCACCCTGCTTCACCTGAACAGTGTCCTGTTCCCACGTGTGCCTGGGCTTTCCTCCTCCATGGGGTGCAGGCCTCCCCTCCTGCCTGTGGCTTCACAGAGGAGGGCTGGGCCTCCCAGGCTCTCTGAGACATGCCAAGGGAACCGAGCAGCCAGGCGCCCCAGGAAGGACTTCAGGAGCACTCGGGGAACGGGGACAGAGAGCAAGAGGAACGGGATCCCGATGTCAGGTTTTTCTGCTGATAAAGGCCAAAACTTACTCCTGGAGCAGAAGGGCAGCCCAGAGGCAGGAAGCACAGGAGGCAGCAGGCCCAGCAGAAGCCCCCGGGGTGGGGTGGTGGGGAGTGGGTGTGAGGGTCGGGGGGCTGTGCATGCCTGGGGAGTCCCCCGCCTCAGAAGCTGCAGAGAAGGTAGGGGCATGATTCTGGTGGTCGGAACTGAATGTGTTCACTCAGAGAAAACAGGCGGCAGAGGGGGAGGGGCGAGAGCAAGGCTAGAAGGGTGAGATGGAGGGGCCCACTGCGGGGCTTCCCTCAGAGGCAGGGCTCCCCCAACTCAGAGTGAGTGAGAAGAAGTGTGAGGTAAGACCTGCTCCTGACACAAGAGGAACGAACAGAAGCCTATGAAATCCTGCCATCAGAACGAGGCCTGAGTGTGTGTGTGTGTGTGTGTGTGTGTGTGTGGTTGGGTGGGGCGTATGCGTGTACAGGGCTGGAGGCGGAGAAGGAGAGCAGACTGCACCTGGTCTCCTAGTAATGCCACTTGGGCAATTGTAATTTTCTTCTTTAAACTTCTGTGGATCTTCTAAATTTTCAGTAATGATTATGTGTTACTTTTAGAATTGGAAAAAAGCCATAAATACTCCTTGAAATTACATTCTTCGATGAGTTATTTTCCTTTCTTGCCCAGAAACGTCTGTGTGCATCCATTTCCGGGTGCGTGCGGAGGGATGTGGAGTCCCGGGAAGAGTTCTGCACTAAGGGACTGACGGAGGGGAGCTCTGGACCTCTGGATGTGCTGCCTATGGGGGCCTGGCCTCCGCTTCAGCACCTCGTGGTCCAGGAAAGAAGGGGAGCCCTGCACATCCCCACAGCCCTGGGGGTTGCAGTGAAACAGAGCAGGTGTCACTGTGGGCAGTGTGGCTGGCCGTGTTCCTGGGGAGTGGGCCTAGGGTACCCTCCCAGTGAGGGTGGATGTAGGCTCTGAGAACCAAGTGGGGGAGCAGCAGTGAAAGCCTGACCCCAAGCCTGGGAAGGGCAGAAGGAGGTAGAAGTGCGTGGCTGGAGGGGAAGTCACTGGGCCCAGTCAGGGGATCTGAGCTCAGTCTAAGCTCTATGGTCACCTCCAGGGTAACCTTGCCAGGCCCATCATGGGCAAAAAGAAAGGTTGGCATTACGTGATTGATAGGCAGGGCGATTCTCCTAAGACAGGCTGGAGGGAAGCTGTGAAGGCCATGGAGAATGCCTGGGGCAGAATAAAGAAGAAAAAACAATCTTAGCTGTGAGCTTACACCATGCTTGACTATGATAGGAGGATATTTTATTATGTGGCAGCAATATGCAAGGTGAATTGGACAAAGAAGTCATGATGTAAAGCATTATTGTTAATAATCCATAATTCTCATGCAAAATTGTGGGACTAGTAATTCCAGCTGCTGGTTGCTAGTCAGGATGACCCACAAACATTTCTTGCCATTGAAAGACCACTGACTTTTGTGCAAAGCATGTACCAGGCACCAGGGTTAGGGTTGTCATATCATACCATATCATATCATATAATAAACAGTATAGCCTAATAAAATATTCTGAAAGGAAAGTTCATTGACTGCCCTATATAAGTGAACCATCACTAAAATGCTAGTGATGCACACAGCCCTTTTAGGGGACCCAAAGGAAGAGGAATTTGCTGGAAAGATCTAGGAGAGCATGGAATAAGAGACAGAAGATGAGAAATGTTTCCACCTCCTCATGAGATCTGGCTGGCCATTCTAGAGCACAAAATACCATCCCAGGACATCGATTTGATAACCTCAGGCCACAGGGTCTTGGTTTGTACCCATGGTAGCTTTTAAATGGCCAACACCTGTGGTGTCAGTTGCAGAGGGGGTGCAGCCTGTCTGTGACTATTGTTGTATACAGACAGGGTCCACAGCCTGCCGTGGGAACCTGGAACACTGCATTAGCCCCACCACTGCCAGGCCCGCTCTGGGTGGCCGTGTTGTCTGGGGTGGGCCATGTGCCCTGCAGGCATCAGGCTCTGACCTCAGTGTACCTCTCCAGCTCCCATCAGCTCTCCAGGGAATGGGAGCCATATGGAAAATAAGAGAGGGAGGGAGGGATGTAGTTAATGGGAGATGCAAGAAAGCATGCTCTTCTTCCTTTTTTTTTGTACCTCGATGAAAACGCTGATTGTATTCTATCCTTTTTTAAAAAGATCTATCTATCTATCTATCTATCTAGAACACATAAGTAGTGGGGAGGGGCAGAGGGGGACCGAGAGAAAGAATCATGAGCGGGTTCCGTGCCGAGTGCAAAGCCTGATGTGGGGCTCGAGCTCATGACCCTGAGATCATGACCTGAACCCAAACCAAGAGTCGGCTGCTTCACCAACTGAGCTACACGGATGCCCCCCAAATTTTGTGATTTTTTTTTTTTTTTTTTTTGAGGAAACAGGCCCAGAGTATGGAACACTCACTCAGGCTGCAAACCTTCCATGGCTGGCCCTTTGTTTCTTTCTTTTTTTTTTTTTTTAAAGATTTTATTTACTTATTTGTCAGAGAGAGCGAGAGTGAGCACAGGCAGACAGAGAGGCAGGCAGAGTCAGAGGGAGAAGCAGGCTCCCTGCCGAGCAAGGAGCCCGATGTGGGACTCGATCCCAGGACACCGGGATCATGACCTGAGCTGAAGGCAGCTGCTTAACCAACTGAGCCACCCAGGCGTCCCAAATTTTGTGATTTTTATACCAAAGCAGAACAAGCAGAACCATAGCTTATGTTTCGCTGTTTATAGAGCCAATTTCCTGTAAATCTGACAGTGCCTCTATTTCCGCTGCACGGTCTCCTTTCCCCTTTCTCGCACCATCCTTAATGGTGAGGTCAGTAACTATAACCCGCAGTAATTATTCTCACTCTGAGGCCCTGTGTCGGGCCTTTTGAGTGTGTGACCTCAGGGCCCTCCTCTCTGACAAGCGAGGAGTCAGAAGAACAGAAAGGGAGATTGACTTGCTTGGGGACACACAGCCCACCAGTGGCCAGAGCAGCCGCAGGACTCAGCTGTCCTGACACACACTGTTCAGGAAGCTTTGTAATGTCCTTTAGTATGCCAAGATATGTTTTAATTTATAAATGAATGGGCGGAGCAAAATTAAAGGATGGTTTGTTGGAGTGACATCCTTCATCTCCGTGGGCACTAGCCTTCAGTGTATCTACAAGGGCGGGGGAATTCAGATTTCCTTTTCAGAGACTTTATATGACAAAGTTAGATCTGGGCATAACTTCAGGTAAGCCAGGACATCTGCCTTTCTCAGGAGGGTGAAATGGTCACTCTCCAGCCTTTGGGGCCTTTGGAAGCAAGTGATGTGTTGGGATCGTCTGGGACATCCGGCTGAGGAGAAGCGGGCCACTGCTCTTGCTCTTTGTGACAGCAGGAGGATGGATGGGGAACCAGCTGACACCTGACTGGTGATTACCAGTCTCCCCAGCATCAAAGCCTCAAACAAGCACGAAGTTCCAGGCTTTCCCCAGAGTCTCTGGAAACTCTGCCAGCTGGTGGCGCCAGAGTCATGATCACGGCGGGGGGTGAGGTGGGGGGGGGGTGGGGTGGTACTGGAGGCTGACTTGGTGGCAGGAATCTGGGAACTGAAGCTTGGCCCCTGCAAGGAGGGTAAGCAGAATTCATGAAGGCCGAGGGGAACTGAGGCAGAAGAGGGGACACTAATGCTGGATGATGGGAAGTCAGAAAGAAGCCAGACCAGCAGTTAAAAGCACTGCACTAACAGAAAAAACTCACATCGGTTACCTGGGAAAGACGGTGAGGAAATGAAGGATGTTGCAAAAATATCTGCGTTCCCCACTGAATGACTCTATTCAATCAGTCTTTAATGAGGCTGCTGCAAGGAGGCAGAATGGACGGGCAGCAGTAATGATGGCCGTGTGGGTACTACTTTTGCTAAGAGGCCGTGCTGACAGCCGAGCCGGGATCAATCAGCACGTGAGGATTGCATGTCTTCTGTTATTAAGGACCCAGCTAATGAATTTACAAGACCTCTGGCAATTATTCGGAAAGTAGGGGAATTAGGAAAGTGATGCATGGGCGAGGTTACTGATCTTTAAAGCCAAAGTTAAAGGGATCCAGGGAACCGTGAGCTACCGTTAACCGTCTGAGCAGCGAACAGTTTTCAGATGCTGACTGCCAGGATGGAACCTGGCTTGAAATGATGCAAAATGTTGGGATGTGATTTAATCATCAGCTGCAGCCCAGAGGAAGGCCATTGTTAAGCATCCGGATCAGGCCCCAAATTGACAGGTTCACTTGAGGCAAGTGTCAGTTTTCTGAGTCTATGTGTGTCTGCGGGACAGTTCCACTGAGTGACAGTGTTCCCATACTCAAGAAAGGCAAAGTTAAGAACAAAAAATGAAAACAACCCAACAACCCCAAAGTCAGGTGAGCAAACTCCGAGCTGCATGTTCTCACTTAACCCTAGCACTGCCAGCAGGCACTACGGTCCCCATGTACAGATGGGAAAACTGAGACTCTGAGAAGTTACTGCCTTTCCGGAAGGAATGCAATTAACAAGTGGTAAATTGAGGACTGGAAATTAAGGACGGGGGAGCTGAGGACGGCGAACGTCTTTCTGACTTTCAGTCTGGCACCCCTCAGCACCATGCTTGGAAGGCTTATAACTGGATAAAGAAGGATGTATCCTATGACTGAAAAATCTTATGCCTGAAAAATCAAGTTGGCCAGCTAAGATGAAAATTACACTTTGAAAGGTGCCAGGCACAAATAGAGCTGAAAACAGACTGAGGATTAGTCCATGATTTAAAATGAGAGGGAGGTCCATTTCATACAAATCTGCTATGAATATCTTGTCATTTCTGGTCATCCTGGGCCTATGGTGTGTAGGATTCTGAGCTGGGTATTCACAGGGGTAGCAGAAACAAAGAGAGGGCGGCTGAAGACACATAAAAGACCTATTAGCCCCACAAGACAGGTAAGGAAAAATGAGCACAGGTAACATGTATATGATAGAACAGAGTCTGGGAAGGAATGTGACAAAATGTTAAGTGTTATCTCTAAGTGGTCAGAGTGACCTAATTTTCTTCTTTTTGCTTCTGTGCCTTTTATAAATCATCTATAATTAATAAGGAATTTTTTTTATTATTTTGGAAAAGTTACTAAATAAAAGCATATGGCAAGCCCAGAGCCCATGTATATGGTGTGTTGATGATATCAAGGGAAGGGACAATGTGGGGGGGTTGGAGGGGTGTTTGACCATCCAGGAGTGGGGCTGGAAGGAGCATTAGAGAGAGGGGAGTGGAGTAAGCTTGAGGACAGAGAAGTGTGGGCAGTGTCTCAGGGTGCAGGGCTGAAAGGGAGCTAGAGGTTGGATTTTGGAGGACTTTACAGGGCAGTATGAGCCTGTGGGTCCTGTTTAGGAACCCAGGACCTAGGGAGTCTGGGCAGATGGCCAGTGAGGATCCCGTTTCCTGGAGAGGCCCCCGGGCACGTTGGGGTACCCAGGGCCTGGAGCTGGGGTAGGAATGGGAGGGGTGGGAGGGAGAGCCCACTCTGGTAGAGTGGATGGGCTGCGGAAGGGCTGGCATCCACAGGGGCCTGACCTGTCCTGGTTGCCTCTGGGACGGGAGTGTCAGGGGTGGGGCGTGGAGGTGGGGGACACGAAGAGCACGTGGTGTGGGGAGGTGGGAGAGCCCAACAACGGGGTGGTGGGGGAGGGGTGGAGGGTTAGGCCAGGAAAGAGCTGTGTGACTGCAGAAGCAGGACGTCTTGGGCTGTCTGCGTCAACATGTACACACATCCCCGACACGTCACCTGCCCACCTGTGGAACCCTGAGTGTCTGTTGCTGCACTTGGTTTGACGAATCTGCACCTGAGTCCTGGTGGGCTGACATGGGTGCCTGCGAAGGCCCACTACCAGAGGCCTGCAGACATGGTGGGCGGAGCCTCTTCATTTCCCTGGGGAAGAGGCTCTTCAGCAGCCTCCTGGGCTCCCTGTTTCCCGAGGAACCCAGCAGACCTTGGATTGTGGGCACGGGAAGCTGTGAGGTTGGCGGGGCTCCACCAGCCTGGAATCTCTCTGGAGGTCACCTAGAACCTCCAATGGTGCCTCCGCACACAAGTGGTTTCCTTAGCTGCTGTTACCCACTGGGTGGCCTGGCCAGGAGCTCATTCCCAGAGCAATGAAAATGGAGCCTAAAGCCTCTAAGAGAAAAGCCTAACTTCCTACTTATTCAGCTCCTCTAACTGACAAATCCTTTCAGGTAGGAGATCATCTGTTTCCCCTGAGAGAGGGACCCCGTGCCAGCCCGAGGACAGGCTTTCACTGTCCCCTTGGCGTCAGCAGCCACTGTCCCACTGCTCCCAGACCTGCCATTCTTCTAACCTTCAGCCAAGCAGAGATCAGAGAAGGTGGAAAAGGGGCCTTTTATAACCAAATTATCTCTGTGCTTTCATCTGCCATTATGTTAATGCATCGCGAAACCGGCAGATGGTACAAAGTCAATTATGCTGGTGTTAAAGAGGGAGAAATTGACCTTTTCAGGACTCACTTGGATTCCAGAGCAGAGTTTGCAAACTCCGTTTTCAGGCCTGGCATGTGGGCCTTGAAGGTATGTGAGGCGCTCTGGAAAGGGAGAAGTGGGGGAGGGTCGCAGTGGTCAGCCCGGATATGCCTACCTTCCGTGGGACCCCGCTCGTACCTGCACATTTTCTCAAAGAGTCCAGCGTAGCCGTCACAGTTGGTTTTCTGGGTCCGCAGGATGTCTGTGGGCTTGAAGGCCTGGCGGTCCTTCTCCTGGGCAGCCTCGACATCATACTCTGGAGGGCAGAGAAGGCTGTGAGTAAGCAGGTCCTGGGAGGCAACCAGGGGTGGTTGCCTGTGGCCTGTGACACTGTCCCCACCCTCTGCTGGCTTTTCAGCACCATTTGGACTGGCCTCCCTCAGGTCCCGAAGAAACCACCGCAGGCTGAAGGGAACCAGACCCAGCCAGGGCAAGCTATGGGAAATGTCACCTCCTTGTGCAGGTGGCAAGCTCTGGGAAATGTCATCTCCTTGTGCAGGTGGCAAGCGGGAGAGTGAAGTATCGGCAGAGCAGGCTGCCTGGCTCGTTAGGCCTCTGAGGAGAGGCTGGAAGGGAAGGGGGCCAAGACAGCACCATGGGGTGAGGCCCTTGTCCTCTGCCCTTGTCCTTCCCACCACACAGCTCCGTAAGCAGTTCCTGGGAGGCTTCTCACCACCCTGCTGCAGCTGCTACCCCAAGGTCTCATGCTGACCCACAGGGGGCGCTCTGAGCTACCGCTAAATGGGGCTGCTGGGTAGTGAAGGCCTGGCAGGAGGCCCTGAGGCAGGAATCACTGTGGCCGCTGAGGGCATGAAGGGAACGTGTGTGAGGGTGGCAGGCAGGAAATGTGTGTCTTACTAATGTTCTGTTTCTGATTCTGCTCCCTTAAGGCCCAGGCTGAACAGAGCTGCTGGCTTTGGGGAGGGAGGAAGTGGCCTCTCAGGCTCTGGTCAGATACTCTACCTGCATCCTCTAAGCTGCATTCCTCACTGCTGCTCTGGGAGGACAAAGGAAAAGCCCAGTGGCAGCAGATCAGGAGAGCCCCTCCGCTGGTTAGAAGGTCATAGGGAAAATGCTAGAAGTCCACCGTACCACCTGGCTCTTCCACTGACTGCAAGGGGCAGCATCCAGCATCCAATATCCCCCTAGCAACCCCTGGGGGGCCTGGCTTGACCTGGCCAGACTCTCAAGGCTGTCCTGTGCAGAGCTGGGGACAGGTGCACAGGCCCAGGCCCAGGCCCAGGCCCCCTGAGGTTGCTCTGAGTGCCTGGAGATGGGGCTGAGGTTGTGGGTGTGGGAACAGGGAGAGGGAGGGGCTAGCCCACTCTTTCTGGCACTGGTGCTTTAATGAACCTTCCCTGTCCTTCTTGGGGATGACCTTCTGTCCTGGGTTCTCAGGTCTGTGCTGAAGGTTTACCAGGGAGCCAGGACTGAGGGAATGCTGCCCTTGGGTAAAAGGCCTTAGCTCTGGTCACTGGCTGTGGACAGATGGCCATGGGGGATCCCCCACCCCATGACCCTTTATGGAGACTGTTAGTACAAGGCATGTTTTACCCTCCTTGGTTAGTCTTTGGTAATTCAACCTAGCCATCTGTGAACTCTTCTACTCTACTGTCCGTCTCACGCCATACACACTTGTGTTCAAGTGAATCCCAGATGGTCTCCTTTAGGAACAGGGTCCTTCAGGGAGTGGCATCAAGGGAGTCCTAGAGCCAGCGGCACCACAGGTGGGCCTACCTATGTGGTGGCAGATCCAGATCCAGATCACACGGACCCTCTCCAGGTCACTGTGGGCCTCCTGGAGCAGGTCGCTCACCAGTTCGTCCAGGCCACTCTTGACCGTCACCTGGGGGGTGGGAGGGATGGGCTATGTCAGGGCCTGGATGAGGGTTGTGGGAGCCCCAGTGCCTTGCTACTGGCAGTCGGTGCTGCTTTTCCTCCAGGCAGAGAAGGAGGAGGAGAGGGCCAGAGGCACAAGGGCTTGGCTGAGGCAGACTTTGGTTGGGGGACTGGACAGATCAGGGAGTGCTGACCAGCTGAGTCACTGGCCCTAGAGCCACACACCCTTCCTTGGCAGACCCTGGAGCCATCCAGGTGGGTGGACATTGGGCAGCTGTAGCAGCTCCTACCCATATTCAGTACCACCCAAAGTGATCTATGGACTTAACACAATCTCTACAAAATTCCAACAACCTTTTTTTTGCAGAAATGGAAAAACCACTCATATGAAATGGCAAGGGGCCCAGAATAGCCAAAACAATTTTGAAAAAATAAGAATGAAGTTGGAGGGGCGCCTGGGTGGCTCAGTGGGCTAAGCCACTGCCTTCGGCTCAGGTCATGATCTCAGGGTCCTGGGATCGAGTCCCGCATCGGGCTCTCTGCTCTGCAGGGAGCCTGCTTCCTCCTCTCTCTCTCTCTCTGCCTGCCTCTCTGCCTACTTGTGATTTCTGTCTGTCAAATAAATAAATAAAATCTTTAAAAAAAAAAAGAATGAAGTTGGAGGACTCACATTTCTGGATTTCAAAACCTACTATAAAACTATAGTAATCAAAATAGTGTGGTACTCACGCAAGGATCATATAGGTGAGTGGAATAGAATTGAGAGTCAAAAAATTAGCTTATACCCCTATGACTAACTGACTTTTTTGTCAAGGATGACAAGTCTATTCAGTGGGGAGAGAATAGTCTCTAACAAATGGTGCTAGACAACTGGATATCCACCTACAAAAGAATGAAGTAGGACCCCTACCTCATACCATATACATAAATTAACTTGGGGCGCCTGGGTGACTCAGTCAGTTAAACAGTCAACTCTTGGTTTTGGCTCAGGTCATGATCTCAGGGTTGTAGGATTGAGCCCTGTGTCGGGCTCTGGGCTCAGTAAGGAGTCTGCTTGAAATTCTTTCTTTCTCTCCCTAAATAAATAAAGAGATCTTTTTAAAAAGTTAACTCAAAAAGGATCAATGGCTTAAATAAAAGAACAAACATAATAAAACTCTTTAAAGTAAACACAGGAATAAATAACCATGACCTTGGATTTGGCAACAGATTCTTTGAAAGAATGCTACAAGCACAAGTTACAAAAGAATAAATAGATTTATTGGGCTTCATAACAATAAAAAACCTCTGGGCATCAAAGAACATGACTGAGAAAGTGAAAAGACAACTTAGGGAATGGGAGAAAATAGTCACAAATCACATTTCTGATAAGGGATTAATATCCAGAATATATAAAGAACTCCTGCAACTCAAAAAGACAAACAGCCCAATTTTAAAATGGATGAAGGATTTGAATATACACTTCGTCAGAGATATATAAACGGCCCATGAAAAGCTTCTCACATCATTAGGAAAATGTAAATCGAAACCACAGGATGCCACTTCACACCCACTAGGAGGGCTATAGTAAAAAAGATAGTAAGGAGGTGGAGAAATTAGAACCCTTGTGCCCTGTAGTGGAAATGTAAAATGGTGCAGGTGTTGTGGAAAACAGTTTGGTGGTTCCTCAAACAGCTGAGCAGGATTATCATATGATCAGTAATTCCACTCCTACGTATATGCCCAAGAGAACCCAAGAGAGCGAGACAGACACTTGTTCACCTATGTTCATCGCAACATCATCACAATACACAGAAGACAGAAACAACGCAAGTGTCCGTCACAGATGGACAGGTAAACACATGAAGTATAGCTCTACAATGAAATATTATTTATCCATGAAAAGCAATGAAGTTCTCACACATGCTACAACACGGATGAACCTTGAAAACGTGAGGCTGTACAAGCCAGACACAAAAGAACAGGTACTGGGTGATTCCACTTAGGTGGAATATCGAGAGTAAACATGTTCAGAGAGACAGTGAGTAATCCAGAGGTTACCAGGGAGAACAGAGAGTGACAGTTTCATGGGTATAGAGTTTTTGTTTGGGGTGATGGTTGTACAATATCGTGAAGGCAGTCAGTGCCACTGAGTTTCACACCAAAAAATGGTTAATGTGGCAAATTTTAAATTATACGTATTTTACCACAATTTAAAGAAAGAACATATAAGGTTTTCTTGCAGGGGCCCTCGGGAGGAAAAATGGCTGGGGTTGTAGGCAAGGCAGCCTTGACTACGTTTAATCTTTCTAGAGAAGCTGGGGCAACTGGGTGCTAAATTCTTGCCTGCGTCTCGGCCAGCCCCCACCCTACCGTACTCCCTGAGCTCCTGGATCCTTTCCACCACCCACCTCAGCACTCCAGGATGTCCTGTCTGACTACAAGGAGAACTCGACCCCGCTTCTGCCTCCCACCTACTCAGCTGCTGCCTGCCTCCTTTTTTTCAATGTCTAGCTCCAGCCCCACAGTTCTCGTCTTTGTGGCTCCTTCAGGGCCAAGGACAGCGCCTGACACATCGCAGGGCCCACACTCCAGCCTGGGTGACTCCTGACTTAACCTCCTGGCTTCTGGGCCATTGGTCCTTACCTCCCGGCTCTACCAGGGCCTGGCAGGCTCTGGACACCCACTGCTTTGTGGCTGGGTCTCTGGCCTCAGCTGGGCTCCCAGCACTGCTCTCCAAGCCTGGCCAGCAGCCTGTCCTGTCCCTTCTGGCGGCCATTACAACACATCCCACCCTCCTCAGACCCCAACACACCACCCTTCTCTCCCTCTGAGACAACCTGGCCTCAGACTCAACAAGACTCAGGCAGGATTTCCCCTCAATGAGCCTCCCTCCCGTGCAGCCAGCCTCTCCGTCAGCCTTCGGTCTGGGCCTCTTGTCTTTGCAGGCCTTGCTCTTCTCAGGCAGTGCCCTTGCTCACCTGTGTCCTTACCTCCTCCCTTCCGGTCCTGGCTGCCCTATTCCCTCCTGTCTTCACCCCCTCCCCAGATCTTCTTCTTAGGGCTACCTACATCTCACCTCCCTTTCTCTGCCAGGTTCCTGTGGGGTCTTCTCTCCACTCCCTCCTCCTTCACCCCTGCTTTGTTCCTCAGCCTGGCTGAGTCTGGCTGAGGATCTGACGCTTCTCTCAACTCCCCCTCTGGGAATAGGAAATGCTTCAATGAGGAAGTAGTGGAAATGAGTCAATCCTGACCTCACTGGACCAGACTGAACGGCTCATGCTATTGACCATCCCTGACCTCAGGGAGATCTCCTTGGACCTTCGAGAACATTGATCCTTCCTGGTCTTGCCCTGGTCTCAGGTGGCTCACGGCCCTTTTGGACCTCCTGCCCTGTCCTCCCCAAGATGACACCCACCCATGGCTTCAGCTCTTAGCTCAATCTGTTGGTTCCTGGATCAGCGTTTCCTGCCCAGATCTCTTCAGGCTGGTGAGGGTTCCGGGCTTGGAGACGGGCTGCCCAGTTGTCACTTCCCATGCTGTTCCCCAGGTACTAAGGCCGAATGCTCCAAAACAAACTCGTCACCCCTGACCCTTGCTCCCTGTAGTGAGGAGCAATCCCACCCTCCCTCCGTCCCTCAGTCCAGCAGCCTGTGAGCCCCCTGCCTTACACCTCCCTCACACACACCGGGATGTGGTCCTCCCTTCGCCTCCAGCTCAGTGCTGACCTTTCCACTCCTCTCTGCTCTCATTTTCCCCACTTAATCCATGTCACACCTGCTCCTTCTGGGACAGCGGACCACCCCCTGCTGATGGTCCTGCCTCAAATCTGACTCTGGATTCAGGTCCCTATCCATCCACTCATCAATTCACCAAACTAGCTTCCTGAGCACCTACTAGGTGCCAACCACAGGGTGGTCTTTTTAGACTATAGATGACCTCCCTGCTTACCAGCCTATGGTGACTCAACTTCGGCAATGGACCCAGCTTTGTGGCCCTTCCAATCAGACATACCTGCAGGGTGTGCACCCTGGGTGGGGGGCATGTCAGGACTCCGTGGGCAGCACTGGGGGGATGGAATGGGCTTCTGTCCTGGGTAGGGGTCTGGTGCCTTGGCCTTCTTTTCCCCATCCGTATGATGTGAATAAGCACTCTAGGCCATCTGACCAAGGGACTGCAGGTGCACTCAGAAGGCACCCGAAGAAAGGCTTCATTATCCTGACTCGGGAATCTCCAAGCCACCTTACACAGAGGGGTTTGTTCCCTTACCTGTGAGGCATAGGTGTCCAGTTTCTCAAACTGCCGCAGGTCCAGGGGCATGGATTTCAGGCTGGACCGATCCCAGGGGTAGGCTGCAAACGCAGGAAGGCTTGGTCAGCTACTGAGGCCTGCTGGCAAGGGTGGCCTGGCCCAGGCCTTTCTGTCTTTTTGAGGAGCTGGGATTGCCCGACCTTCAACATGCTTCCCAGAGCTTGAAACACTACTCCCAAAGGGCTAGATCTCCTAAAAGAGTTCTTTAGTTAAATGGGCTTGTGAACAATGGCAACTCCTCCAGTTCTTCTGGAGACTCACAGGGGATCTAAGCCTATTTGCAGACCCCAGGAAGTCAGCAGTAAAGAAACTGGTTTCCCCTCAATGAACTCAGCAGTGTTCAGATATATTAATGATGGAACCCCCTTCTCCCCATCATACAGTTTTCTGCAGATTTCCTGCTAACTGTTCCAGGAAAGTGTGCTTTGTGGGAAGCATCCAGGAATGCTGCCAGTCCCTGGCGGGCTCAAGGAGGGAGGGTCTGTGCCATAGCCACGGCGCCCAGGGTGGAGGGCACCCTGGGTATCGAAGGAGGGTGTGCTAACACCAAGCCATGCAATCTTCTGTGGGTTTGGCACTCAGACAAGCTTCCTCCCAAACCCACAGTTAGCTGGAGATTGGAGGACCCCAGGAAAGCCAAGTGTGTGCTAACGACGTGTACTCCAAGTGCTGTGGGCAGGCTTCAGAGGGAGGCTGGGCCCCACAGTCACTCATCTGTGCTCTCTTTTCTCATAGGAAGCCAGGACACAGCACAGCCCCAGTCAGCTGCTGCAGGGCTAACTGACCAGTGGTCAGACCAGCCATGGATGGGCAGCAAACTCCTGTCTCAGGCTGACAGGGAGCCTGGGCTCTGGCAGGGTCCCTCTTATTCAGGGTTCCCTTATTCAAAAGGCCGACCAAAGCAGGCAAGGTGGGTGGGAGGCCAGGGTGTAGGTGAGGAAAATGAGTCCAAAGGGACACTCATCCCAGAACTCGCTGATAACCCAACTCCCCTGGGAGGGGTGCTCCTGGGCCCCCAGGGGACGGCAGCCAGCTTGGAAACCACAGAGCAACATGGGAAAGTGGGCTGGGGGCTGCATGAAGCCTTGGTTCTCACAGGGGCCTGACCTTCAGGACCTCCCCCTCCCTGGGGGCTGCTGGACTCAGCCACTAGGCTGCAGCACACATCTGTGGGGCCCCCAGGAGAGTGAAGGAGATGGTGGATTGCGTTGTAAGGTTAGTGGCACTCTGCTCCCTGGGAGGGTGTGGGCTGGGAGTCCCCTGTGGGCAAACACAAGAGAGAAGGTATAAAGCCTTGGTGCCCGCTGAGGGGGCTGTGGCTGCTTCTGCCTGTGCATCCCTCAAGGTCTGTGAGAGACCCGTGCCTTGGTGCCACAGGCCCAAGACATGGGGTGAGGGAGTGGAGGAGCTCCTGCACAACCCTCCTGGGCCAGCATCAGCTGAGGGACAGTGGCAGCTGGTTAGGATGCTGGCCAACTTCTGGCCACAGAGGAGCTCTCAAACTCCAGTCAGCTGTCTGAGCAGGCCATGTGGGTCCGCCCGCACTTCCCCACTGCTATAAGGTCCCTTCCTGTTAAGAATCGGGCCTTCCTTCCTTACAACCCCATTAGCTCTGATACATTCCCCAAGGTTGCTTTGCGCTGCATTTTTGTTTCTTGCTGACATCTGCAGTGGCCCCTAGAGGGGTTTGGTCTCTTTGACCCCAAGCCTCTGAGTGGGTCCTCACCACCTCACGGGCTCAGACACAACCAAGATCTAAGGGCTGTTCCTCTCCCGAGAGGGGGCACAGCGCGCTGGCGGGGAAGGCAGGCTTCCCAGACCCTGAAGCTATGGTGGTCACTCACCAGCCCAGCATTTTCTTTCTGTGTTTTTCTATTCCTTCTAAAAGGGCCAAGACGTTTCCTGGACCCTTCCCAAATCTTCTGCCCAGTACACTCTTACCCTGGGGCTCCCTGGAGGCCTAGCACCATTGTGGCTCACATCTCTGATTCTGGAGCTGGGATCTTTTGTCCCTTATTACTTAGATCACTGTCAGTCCCTATCCTGTGTGGTGTGAGCACAGCCCTTGTCCAGCCACCTCCAAGGGAGGAGTTAGGGACCAGCAGCAGGCTCTCAGTGCCTTCTCCCTCCACAGAATCCGGGTCCTGCCACTCTCTGACAAGGGCTAGCAGGCTGACCTAAGTGGATATGAAGTGGACTTACATTTAACAGATTTCTGCTCAGCACAACTCTGCAAATGAGGTCTCCCCCGCCCCCACTGAAAAGAAGGATGACATTTCTAAAATAGGACTCAAAACCCTATTACTAATTTTACCCTTTCTTGGTTCCATTTTACAATATCTGAACATTAAAAATACCCACAATGATTTATGCCTCATTAAATTTACCTTCTGAAGAGATTACATAAGCTCTAAATATGATTTTGCATAAATACATTTAAAATACCAGTGGCATTAACTAAATTATTCTAATTTTAAAGCAAAACAATGGGAAGAAGTGCCAAACTCTACCAAACCTTAGACGTCATCTGGTCTACTGAGAGGAAAACTGAGGCCCACAGAAGGTGAGTGAGGGACAAAAATAGAATTAGAAGGCAGGCCATCTATCATCCCATTCAGGGTTTTACCCTCTGTCCTGTTCTGCGTATTCACATGCCTCCTACCTTACAGATGCTTGGCATTCCATTTAAAGTTAACACAGTTCTGAATTCTGTTTTTAATATGTTTTCTGTAATGGGTTGCCTTGTTATTGGGGTTTATGCTTCAGCTTTGGGGTCACATGGTGTGTGAGCTTCTCATTACCCTGTCTGTGTCCATGGCAGACATTGCTAATCAATCATGATTCTCATCCCCATCCTGAGCCCAGGGGTGGCCCCCAATTCTCACACAGATTGGCCTACGAGGCTAAACCAATTTACCATCCCACAGAATGGCCCCAGAGCAGGCATTGCAACTCACCGTGGGCATCTTTCGTTCCAGGCTGCCGGGGTCTTGTGTTTCCATTTTTATCACTTTGTAAACCTGCAATATCCCAAAGGTCAGAAGTGGAGACGCTTCAAGAGAAATCCAAATGCAAGCACAGACAATAGTCTAGGTGGTGGTCCTGGCTTCTGACCCCTCCTTCTCACTGTTTTCCCCCCGCCTTCTTGCTCCCATATCACCCACCATCTATTACTGCTGGAATGACCCTGGACTTCCTCCTGTGGTTGAGGAAGCACTGGCAACAAGGAAGGAATGACAAGAGAGAGAACGGTGATCTGTGAGCAAAGGTAGGATTTACTCTGACATCAACACTTAGTGTTCCTTTGTGAGTCTGCCTGGATCCTGGAGCTCCCGCCTTGCTCTGGAGTCCCCTGCCATCTTGGAATGCATCTGGGGTTGCTAAGATCACCAGTGCATTCATTGCCAGATAAGAGCTGACCACGGGAAGAAATGAATGTGGGGCGAGGGAAAGGCAGTTCCTATGGAGCTGAAACCCAGAAAGGTCAAGCAATCATTAAATGATTCCTCAGGAAGGAAGGCTCAAGGCAACCAAATACTATTCATCCTGGACTTTCACACAGAATGGTTGCCAAGGGTTATTAGCCTCCTCCAGGAGAGGGGCTGCTGCTTTGAAACCAGGTCAGGAAGATGTGGGTCCCTGATGGAACCAGGAGGAAGTGGGGAGTAGGGTGTAAAGGTGGGCTATTTTACATACCCTTGAAACCCACCGAAGTTTGTAAATATAACAACGGAAGGATGCAAATGAATAGAGGCACAGAGAAACAGTGGTCCTTGTGTTTCTTACATCTATATTTTATTTCCATCTCCATTCTTTGGTAGAGTGATGAGGGTTCAACAAGAAGCTAGCGTTTCTTGTGCACTTCCCATACCTGCCTTATGCTTTAGACTCTCTCATTTAACTTCACAACAGTCCTATGAAGGAAGGTGAATTATTTTCCTCCTTCCATAGATGAGGAATTTGATTCCAAAAGGAAAGTTAAGATACTTGTCCAAGGTGAGAGCAGAGATCTGAGCCCAGCCAGTTGACTCCAGGGCCTGTCTGCTCTACACCTGACTGCCTTTCTGAGACCCTGACCTCCGATGGCTGCAGGAGAGGCAGCCAGAAGGCCCTGCCTTGCCCATGCATGGACATAGAGAGAACCTGAGCCCTGGCTGCTCTGGAGTCGACATTCCTTGGCCAGAATTTCCCTAGGTCTCTTTAGCCATAAGGTAGACAGATGTCTGGAGAGGACCAGACATCTGGAATAGACATCATGGGCCTGGGTCTATGCACCTTGCACAAAAGGCAGGCAAGCATGTGGCTAAGAGTATAGGTCTCAGGCAGACCTGGTTCTGACCCCACTTCTAGCTGGTCCTTTGGGCTGGTACTTTACCTTTCTGTTCTTCACTTTGCTGACTTATAAGGTGAGGATAATGTTGGTTTATAACAAAGCACTAAAAAGCTAATGAATATAAAATCTTTACCACTGGGTCTGCCACTTTTGGGGAAGACAATAAATGGTATCTAAAAACAACACTCTTGTGATAAAATTCATCTTTAGCTAAATGCCTTGGGTTACCCACACTTAATTGCACAGACTCAAGAACAGTGGCTATCACTTATGGAGAAAAGAGGCCCCAGAATGAACCCATCATGCCTCTGCCTCCTGCCAGTGTGTAGACCTACGTTACTCTTCTCCTGCCCCCATAAGAGGCCTAGTTTGGGCTCTGGCCCATTAAGTGACTTTGATTCCTCCCTGCCAGCCCTCCACATACATGCAGCCCTGTACGTACGTACGTTTAGCCAAGGAGAACTTCTTGAGCAGCTGGGGCATGGCATCTCGAGGGTGGACCTCCACAGTCAGCTGTGTCCCTGCAAAGGAAGAGGAAGTGATATTCTCAGCTGGATGTTGCCAGAAAAGGGTGCAATGTCCCGTGACAGATGTTTGAACAACAAAACACAACTGGTTTTAAGCTTTCTTCTGAATATACAAATAACTCTTGTTTGAAAAATTAAAAAAAAAACAACAAAATACAAGCAGTTTTCAGATCCAGCAAGATGGAATAAGAACATTCTACCTTGTCTTTCCCACTGAATGTGACTATAAATGTTGGAAAGAATGCATGGAGTGACTATTTGTGGATTCTGTAAGGTAAATCAGAGAAGGCAAGCTGGGGAATAGGATTAGCATTTAAAGCACCACCAGATTTGCAGTGATCTCACCATTCCCCTCCCCTGTCATATTACTTAGACTGGACTCAAAGGCAACCCCAAATCCAGAAGTACACAAAGGGTAGAGAGAAGCAGTGCTCCATGAGAAGTCCTTTCTTCCAGCTTGTGGAGTAAGAAAGGAAACCTCTAAGAGTCAGAGAGTGTGGGGGAAATTCCTTGCTGTACTCCCACCCTTTTTTCTGTTATTTCCTCACTCAGCCCCTAGCAAATTCTGTTGGTAGCAGTGTAGCAGTGATTTTATTGGTCAGACAAAACCTTAAGCACCTGAGTCTTTGAGGGAGGGCACTAGAGAATTTATGATTCCCTAGAGTGTGGGAGCAAATACTCAATATTTTCCTCCCTCTCTTTCTGTCCCCTACTGATTGTCTCTAGGTGCAGACAGAGTTGTGAGAAGTACCTGGCAGGGTGGGGAAACTGAGGTCCAGCTTTCATGCTGGAGAACTGGGAAGTGAATTGTGAAGGGGAGGGAGCTCAAGAAAGCAAATCTATGCAGGTATGGATGAACTCTTTTGGTCACCTCTGTGTTGAACATACATGGATCTCATCCTAAGCATCATACTGCATCATACCACAGTCTTTGGGAACTAAGATGGGGCAGGCCAATGCCTCGAGTGGCCACTGGGAAGTCAATGTGCAGGGCAGGTCTACATAGCATTGCAAAGGCTGCAGTCCAAAATTACCCAGCATGGGTAGAACCAGGAGTAATTGTACTTGAAAGGAAAAGATAACAGATGGTAAGTCCAGGATGACATAGACTTTGGAATTATCAGACAGACTTTCAAAGAGCCATAGTAACCATGCTCTAAGAAGTGATGGCAAATTGTCTTGAAATAAATGGAAAGACACTAAGAATCAACAAAATAACAGAAATTATAAAGATGAAACAAATAGAAAGTTTAGAACTAAAAAATATAATGGATTGAAAAATTATCTGGATATACTAAGTAGTAATATGGAGATGACAGAGGAAAGAGTCAGTGAATTTGAAGAAAGATCAATAGAAATTATCCAATATGAACAACAGCAAGAAAAAGTGAACAAAACTTCAGGGACCTGTGGGATAAATCTTAAATGTCAATAACATTCATGTTATTGAAATTTCAGAAGGAGAGGAGAAATAGTGTGGTGTAGAAAAAAAAAATGAAGAAATACTGAGATAATAATCAATGAAACCAGAAGCTGGTTCTTTGGAAAGATCAGCAAAATAAGAACCAGACTGACCAGAAAGAAAGGGAGGTAAGACATGAATCAGGAATCAAGACACCAGGATCAGGAATGAAATATGTGAGACCCCTACTGATCACATATGTATTAAAAGAATAATAAAGAAATACTACAAACATCCCTATGTACATAAACTCTACAACTTAGATGAAATGGACCAATTCCTTGAAAGTTACAAACTACCAAAACTGATCCAATGAGTAGATAACCTCAGTATCCCTGTACCCATTTTAAAAACTAATTGTATTTCAAAATCTTTCAGAAACAAACAAATACCAGGTCTAGTCACTGACAAATTCTAAAAAACATTTGAAAAGAAATAAGACCAATTTTTAAAATAAGACCTTTCGGAAAACAGAAGAGTAGCAAATATTTCATTACCCATTTCATGAGGTCATCATCGATCTGATGCCCAAACCAGATCAAGATAGCACAAGGAAGGAACCCTACAGCCCGATATTTCTTTTCTTTTCCTTTGTGTTTTCAGACCAATATTTCCTATGAACACAAAATTCTCAAAAAATATTGGAAAATTAAATCCTGCAATATAGCAAAAGACTAATACACCACAATCAAGTGTGATTTATTTAGGCAATTCAAGCCTGGTTCAATATTTGAGAACCAATAAATGTAATTCACCTAATAACATTAGCAGGCCAAAGAAGAAAAACCATGTGATCATATCAATTGATGCAGAAAATGTGCTTGACAAAATTTAGCATTGATAAAACCTCTCAATAAACTAGGAATTGGAGGGAACTTCCTTAATCTGGAAAAGGGTATTTATGGAAAATCTATAGCTAACAGCATATTTAATAGTCAAAAATGGAATGTTTTCCACCGAAGATGGAAACAAAGCATGGATGTCCACTCTTACTGCTCTTAATAAATATTATACTGGAAGTTCTACCCAGTGAAATGAAACAAAACAAAAAGCAATAAAAGCCCTATCGATTGGAAAGAAAAAAATAAAACTCTCCTTTTTCACATATGACACATCTATCTACATAGGAAATATCAAGTAATCTACAAAGAAATTTCCTAGAACTAATAAAGTTTAGCATGGTCACAGGATACAAGGTCAGCACCCCCAAATCGGTTATATTTATATTTGCAACAAATGATTGGAAATTGGTTAAAAATTAATATTTACTATAGCCCCCCCAAATTGAAATGCCTAAGTATAAATCTAAAAAAAAGTTCAGGAGCTGAATGTTGAAAACTACAAAATGTGATTAAAAAATTAAAGAAGACATAAATAAGTGGGTGAACATACCATGTTCATGAATTGAGAACTCAATATTGTTAAATTGGCAATTCTCCCTAAATTGATCTATATAAATTTAATGCAACTTCATTCAAACTCCCTGAAGGAATTTTATATATTTTAACCCACTGAGCCACCCAGGCGCCCCAAGAATTTTATATATTTCAGATTGAGGCAAGGTGATTCTAAAATATAGATGGAAAGATAGAGCAACTTGAGTAGTCAAACCGATTTTGGAAAAAAAAAAAAAGTTAGAGGACTCCAGCCAGCTGATTTTAAGATGTGTTATAAAGCTACAGTCATCAGTGTGATATTGGTAAAGGGATAGATACATAGATAAATGGAGCACAGTTAAGAAATAGAGCCATGCAAATATGGCAAATTGATTTTTCACAGAAGTGCAAAGACATTCCAATTAGAAAACGAGTAAAAGAACAGATATTCACCAAAGAAGAGATTACAGATGGCAAATAAGCATAAGAAAAGATGTTCAACATGATTAGCCATTAGGAAAACAAATTAAAACCACAAAGAGGTATCATACCTATTAGAAGAGCAGTAATAAGACATAGTGATAACATACTGACAAAGTTGTGGAGAAATCAGATCTCACACACTGCTGGGGGATTGTAAAGTAGCAACTCTGGAAGATGGTTTGGCAGTTTCATATAAAACAAAACATACACCAAACAGATGACCCAACAACTGTAGTCTTGAAGGTTTATCCCAGAGAAATGAACACTTATGTTCACACGGAAATCTAGACAGAAATATTACAGAAGCTCTATTTACAGTGACCCCAAACTGGAAACAACCTAAATGTCCTTCGGTAGGTAAATGGGTAAACACCCGGTGCTATGTCCATATAAAGGAATACTTCTCAATAATGCAAAGAAACTCTTAGGAGAGGCAAGAGGATATAATTATGGAGATTCTGCACAAAGGAATTTTGGGGTAACAGAAGTGCCCTGTATTCTGAATGTAGGGGTGGTAACATGAGCAAGCATTATGCATGCATTAAAACCCGTTAAACTATGTATAATTCGAATTTAGTAATTTAAAACAACAACAAAAAAATAAATACCTACTGAACAAAAAAGCCTGAGCAGATGATACAGGAAGATATAAGAATCTGGATGATACAGGAAGATATAAAATAAAGAGTAAAAGTCCAAAGCAGGGTTATAGTAAACTTGTTCTTCATAACCAGCTTTCTTTTCTTGACTCTTCACATGTCAGTGAATATAGTCCTACGTCATCATTTTCAGTGGGCTGCATAGTACTCTATTCTACATAGGGTTTATAATCCACATAAGCCATCCCTTTTGGTAGGATAGTTAACTTTTCCCCAATGTTTTATTCTTATAATCAGCGATGTCTGAACATTCTGATACACATCTCTTTACGCTCTTTTCAAATCAGTTCCTTTGAATAAATTCTTAAATATGGATCACAGCTAATAGAGATTTTTAAGACTTTCGTTATATACTAGCAAACTTCCAGTGAATGATTTTATCATTTGAGGACCACACCCTCAGCATGAGAGGATGCCCGCTGTGTTTGCTGTATTTGATCGCAAAACTGGTCACAAAACTTTGTACTTCTGAGAGGTCTTTCGTTCTGTCCCTTGAATGTGAGCTGTCTGTCCTTACGATGTGGTTTGGCTAGTTAGCATGTGATGTTAATATAAGTGATGTTGGGCAAGCTCTGAGCCTAGGTCTCAAGAAATTTTGCAGCTTCTGTCCTCATTCTTGGGATTCTAGCCACAAATGCCATGTGCATGAGCCCAGGCTAGCCTGCTGGAGGAGGAGAGGCCACGTGGAACAGAGTAGAGGCATCTCAGGTGAGGCCACCCTACCCTACCTGGTCTCCAGCCAACTTACCAGCTGACCACGAGTACACGAGCAAACCGAGCCAAGACCTGCGGTGAACTGGTGTGTCTCAGGCAAGCACGCCTGGCCAACCTGTGCCCTTGTGAGCTGGTAAATGCTGGTGTTTGATTTTTATCAATCTCAGAAATTTTTATTAGTGAATAATGACATCTCATCTTTGTGTATTTAATTTTTAGTGTATTTTTCATATGTTCATTTGCCATTTAAAATTCTTCTTTTGTGAATTACTTATATTCCTACTCATGTATTTTTTTCCTTACTAATTTTGTAAGAGTTCTTTTTACTAACCGGTCCCCTGCTAAATGTATTGCAATTATTTTTCACAGAGTAACAATATTGACTTTCTTGTGTGGCTCATAAACTTGCTCTACATGCCAAAGAGGGTAAATCTCCAATAATTTTGTAAGATACAATGTGGCCTTCAAAATAGTGTTACTCTGTAGAGGTTAACATCACTTTGAGTGTAGTTTCTAGCACATTCACTGTGAAAGAAAATCAGTGTGTGATTTTATAATTAAGACTCTAAGTATTTCAGAATTCAAAGCATAATTCGGTTCTGGTCCTAGGATCGGGGTGCCATTGCCAAAAGCAAGCATTTCCTGTGTGTCTTCTCATGCTGCATGGGCCTGTCGTCCTTTGCCTTTTCACTTTTTCCATCTGAAACACTTTCAGGTGTTTTCCAAAGTGAGTGCCAAGCTGTACTTGGCTGAAAGATGCCTTACAAGAAACAGATTTTAAAAACCTGCCCACTCTCTCCCCTTTTCTCAGGTCTCAGCATGTAATGCTCTGAGAAGTCCTGCAGTGAAGAAGTCGGTATGACCCAGTACTATTTTGTGAAACACAATTCAGAAAATGCTGGACTGGAACAATACCCAGAACCTGTAAGAAGTTGCAAACCTGAACAATTTGGTTTAGGGCTCAATAATAAACCCCTTCCCCAAACATCTCACATCTAACATCTAGACCCTTCTAACCACCCCCAATTCAGCCATGCTTCTTTGTCAAAGAAGGAGTGAGCTGAAAAACAAGGGACTGTTAAAGCCCTGGCTGAGGGTGGCTGTTGAGATATTCTGATACACTGATGTGGCCTGCAAGGTCCAACCAGTCATTTCCAATCCCTTCTCTCTTTCCTGCACTTCCTCTTCTCTACCTGCTCATGGATAGGGGCTCAACTTCCACTATTCTCCTGAGCCCCATTTCCTGACTCTCTCCCAAAGCAGCATTTCTTGTCAGGTCTCTTTGACGAAAACAACAAAGTTCCCTGGTCTCCCTGATCTGTGGGAGTGCGATACCCACTCTTATCACACACACAGGTGTGTGAGGACCCTTGCCAGGGTGGCTGGAGGGGGAACTTCTCTGCCAGAAACTGGGCCTGGGTGTGCTGTCTTACAAGAGCAAGAGTCACTGAGGAGCTCTGTGCTTTCTAAAGGTGTGAAATGGTAAGATTTTGCAGACTACTACATTCCTGTATCACATAAAACTCTTAAGACAAAAATTAACTTGACCAATCTTCTGATGATAAAGAGAGGAACATCATTTGGAGCAAGATTTCAAGTAAGGACTAAAGCCCAAGTACAGTCAGATACCATGACACCAATCTTAACGGTCCTACCAAACCCACAGGAGGCCCTTCCTGGGACGCCAGGTCACCTGACTAGCTCTCCCATGGTGCCCCTCCCTGGTTCTGCCAGTTGTCACCCAAACAACATCTCCGAAGCTGCAGCCTTGGGTGTGTTAGGAGCAGCACATTCACAGGTGTCTCCTGCTCCCCTTGACAAGTGGTTGTTGGGGCCCTTTCCCAGATGCCACCAGCTTTGTTTCCTTTTCCCTCTCCTCTGAGATATGGAGACACAGCCGGCAAGCCCCAGCATGGCCATGGCCGACCGCCTGGGGTCTACCTCGTACCTGGTCAGGAGACTTCTCCCCCTCAGCAGCTTCTCCCTAGGTCTCTGCAGGTTTGAATGAGGGTTTGTCTCCAGGCCTAATTTGCTCAGAATATCTAATGCAGAGATGGCAAACAGATTTCCCGTTGTTCATTAACTCTGACTGACTGGAAGTGGCTGCCTGGAGTGTCGATTAATTAGCGAGGACTGTGGGCACATGAGTGTGTGTGTGAGTGTGCACACATGTGCGGGTGTATATGTGTGTGGCTGGGGGCAGGGGTGGGGGCTGGGGGATTCACGTCAGATCCTTGATGCCCTTGGCTGAAGGGGCCTCACTAATGCTTTTTGGAACTGGAATTTGGGTTAATAACCGGGTTCTTTGCCTGGAAATCTTTCCCTGCAGGAGTTGAGAGTCAGGAAGCCTCAGCTAAAGCATCTGTAATTCAGAGACACTCAGAAAGAGCTCCAGGGTAGGTGCTTGGCAGAGGCGTGCTGTGGTTTCTGCCCCGGGAGCAGCACGCCAGAGGGCAGCAGGGGCAGTCCAGCTCTGCAGACTCCTCACCAGCCTCCGGCCAACGCAGCGGGAAAGGCCCAGTCAGCAGTTGTCATCACCAGGTGACCCTGTGACGGCAGAGTGTGCTGAGACCACTGTGGGGGGGGGGCACCCGTGAGGCTTGGGGGGATGACAAAGGGCATCTCTCATGCCCCTAACTTGCTAACCCATTCCGGCTTTCACTGGGCTCTTGAAAACTCAGAGCTCTTCAGGGTTCCTCCTGCAGAGCAGAGCTCACTGGAATGTTCCAGGTTTGGAAGTGCAGGCAGTGTGACCCTAGTGCCTGCATCATCAATGAAGGTCCAGAGTGCCCGCATGTGGACAAGGGTGCAGGACCTGGCAGGACAGAGGCCTCAAAAGGAAACTGAGGAGTCACTTTTGGGGCCTGAAATCACAGGGACTCGGGGGATCATGCTCCTGTCATTCCACCCACCCACCCATTACAGACTGATCTTCTGAGGCAGCCCTCTCAGCCCTCTCACGAAACTCCAGGATTCCAGTGATCTGTTTGTCACCCCCTGCATTAGGTTTCTCATACCTGGTGCTCCTGCTAGAAGCTCTTCCCCGTTGCCCATAAGACTGGCCTCCTCATCTCCTCCCTTACGCAAATGTCATCTTCTCAGGGTGGCCTCCCTCAATGACTCTGTTTTACATTGTCCTCACGTGGCAGGCTGTGTGATAGCCCTTAAAGACATCCAGGCCCTCATTCTGGGGACCTGTGAATGTTACCTTACCCACCAGAGGGGACTGTGAGATGTGCCTAAGTTAAGGATCTGGAGAGAGGAAGATCATTCTGGATTATCTGGTGGGCTCAGTGTAATCCCAAGGATTCTCATAAAACGGAGTCAGGAGATTGAGCTACTTATGTGGAGAATAGGCAATGTGACAGTGGTCAGAGACAATGGAGTGATCAGCTACAAGTCAAGAAGGGCCAGCAGCCTCTGGAAGCTGGAGGAGTCGAGGAACAGATTCTCCTCTGGATCCTCCAAAAGGAAACTTCCCTGGGCACACTTAGCCCAGTGAGACTCACTTGGGACTTGTGGTCTCCAGAGCCCTTGAAGAGAATACCTGCGTTCAGCCACCAAGCTTGTGATAATTTGTTACAGTAGCCATAGGAAACTAACACGCACCTCTGGGAGCTCACTCTCCCCCCATCCTCCTCCCGGCTCTGCTCCTTCCTTCACCTCATTCAACACCCTGCACTTTACCTCTGAAGGCTCTCTGTCTCCCTCAGCAGGGAGGGGCAGGAGCCCTTGTCCGTTTTGTTCTGGACTCCAGTTCCTCCCCAGAGAGGTGCAGCCTTTTCCTCACTGGGGCTCAGGCTCTCACAAAACCCCACTGGGCCCATCTTCTTCCAACCTACAAGGCTCTGCTCCGCACCTAGGACACCAAGCCCGCCGTTCTTTCTGCTCTCTGGAAGCCTCGAGGGCTAGTAGGGGGAACGTGAGTGGCCTTCAAGTTGAGAGCATGAGAGCAAGGGTGGGCTGTGCCAGGTGAGGCTCTGGGGACTTGTGGGCCCCTTCCCACGCCCATCTTCCTGGGACACTGTGGGGGCAATGCCCTGTGGAGGCCTGGCAGGTGCATCAGGCTTGGGGACCACAGCATCCCCGGGCTCGGCTTTCCTGTGCACAAGCAGAGATAACACCATGACCCCAACGGGGAGTGTAGCCAGAACTAAGCAAGGTGAGTGATGTAGTGGTGAATCCACTTTCATGTTCATGAGGTGTTGGTTCTTTTTGATTCGTGGTGAGGTGTGTGCTGCTGGTCCGTTTCGGGGAGGCAGGGGGCTTAGGTTTGTCTGGGCGGTGTGCTCAGGGGGACGGCAGGGGGCCCGCTGAGCGGTGCCTGTTCTGGAGCCATCTGCCAAGAGGTATAGTGGCCCTGGTTGCAAGGAAGCTTGGCCTCCTGCTGCTAATCCATCTTGACAGGCCTTTCCTCACTGCCTGCCAGGGCCTGTCTGTGGGGGTGCTGGATTAGTCTGTTTCTGAGGGCAATTCCCCGAGAGACTCTGAGTCCTCCCGGGACTCCTACTTTGCCACTGCCCCCTGGACATGGTCAGATCACTTCCTTACAAGTCAGGGCATCAGCACTGAGAACAGGAGGGGTGCAAGTTTAGGGCTGAGTCTATGAGAGCTCTCAGGTCCCAGGCCCTCAGTCTTTAACGCGGAGCAGGAAACCAAGGTGGGAGGTTAGTATGTGGGTAGGGGCGGAGTGGGGTTACTGGGGGCGGTTGTCTCTAATTAACCTGGTCTCCCCTCCAGCTGTAGCTGTAGAGTCCTTCTGTCTCTACCCCTGCCGCCTCATTCCCCCCCAAGTCCACTCCCCCCCGCCCCCACACCCTGTGTTCTCAGATCATCAACTGCAGAGTCAGCATGGTGACACCCTTGTCTGAGCCCCACAGAGTCCCCCAGAACCCATCCCTGTGAAGTGAGGATCCTCAAGGAAGGGCCCTCTCACTTCCCTCTGCTGAGTTAAATTCATCCCTGGATGGAAGGCCCTGGAAGGCTGCGTCTTGGAAGGAGAGGCCAGGGAACCGCGGTGACTCAGGAGGAGGGAAGGCTTGGACAGTGAGCAGGCAGGGGGAAGGCCGCTTTCCAGAAGCTATGTCGAAGCATTGTTGTGAGAGGGTTAACAGCATAGGTCTTGGGGGTGGCCGTGGGGAGGTGGGGGTCAGGTTGCCCCCCACTCTGATGCTTTCTGGCTCTGTGCTCTTGGACATATGACAACCTTTCCAAGCCTCAGTTTACTCATCTATAAATTGAGGCCAGCTGACAGTACGGATCACATGAGTGTGAAGTTCATTTGCAGGAGGATACTTATGTAAATGGACCACCAGGGTACCTGGCACATGGTTAGCACTCATAAATGTTAGCTCTGGTGATGACAGCAAGGGCTCTGAGGACAGCTGTGGGTTCTGTGGCCCAAGGACTTGATCACTCTCTCCCATGTCATCCCGCAGCCTCTCACTGCTTCCCATGGGATGCGGGGAGAAGGAGAGGGAGACGGAGAGGGTGCTCCAGCATCCATAGGACAGAGAAGAAAGTTTGCCTCTTCCCTTGCCGTGGTTCTGGCTTGGAGAGCAGAGACAGACAGATGGGAGCTGGAGGAGAGGCCACGGGGCGTGGTGAATCCTTACCTTGGTTGTCGTAGGAAGTGATGACCTGGGTCTGCTGTGGATGCTGCTTCTCCGCCAGGCTTCCTGTGAAGCAAGACAGATCCACAGTGACCACTGGGACAATGGCGCGGAATTTTCCCCGGGCCGACCAGGGAGCTGGGTGCATCTGCAAGAAAGGCAGGCTGGTGGGGGGTGAACTCATGCGAGGCCTGACCTAAATGTGTGCCCATCTGTGTGCACACATGTGTGAATCAGCCCCTTTACACACGCAAATGCAGAGGCAAGTGACTGTGAACCTGTGGGCACACACCCTTACATCTCTCAGCGGTGCCAGCAGAAGCTGGGTTTCTTCTCGAGAAGTAGGGTGCCCCTCCCATGGGTCCCAGCTTCAGTGTGGCTGGGCTCAGCCGCCAAAGTGCAAAGGGATGCCTTGCTGATCATCACCCTCTCTGTGGAGTGGCCCGGGGAGTGGGGCTCCTACCCCCATTTTATAGTTGATAGGCCTGCAGCCTGGGCCTAACTTTTGGCTAAAGATGTTGCCCCCAGGGACTTGAGCCCCTAGTCTCCTGATTACTAGGTCAAGCTCCTGCCTCCCTCTGAGCGGAATGGGGACAGCTTGTCTTCTACTCCAGCTTAGGAGTTGGGGTGACCTGCAGTATGGGTCAGTTTCATGGATATTCGCAGGGCCCCCACTATGCAAATGTTCTAGGGATCCTGCACTAGGGATCTTTATGTCCTTGGAACATAGAGCTGTCCTCAGAGCCTAGTGGGGTCAGGCTGCTGTGAGAAAGGCCCCATTCCTACCACAGGCCATGAGGGGGGGGATCCCACAGGCTTTCCTGCCCCTCTTATGAAGCAACGCCTTTTCCTACGTCTTTCCCTTACCTGGCAGCCTGGTCTTGCTGGGTCTGCTGCAGGTATGGGGGGTGTCAGGGGAGGGGCTGGGGAAGAACCAGGGTTGTGGCAGCAGGGCCTTCCCCCACAGTGACCACCCTGGCCTGCCACCTTCTCCCTGGCCTTCCACTGGTCTGCAAAAAGTGTCGGGCCTGCCACTGGAAGTGGTCGCTAAGGGTAGGGCCTGGGTCTGGAAATAGGCCTGCCTTTGGGGCGCTGGTCTCAGCAGGTTCCATTCAGACATCTTCCTTTGTGCACCCAACCAGATCTGCCACTCAGGGCTTCCCACACCTGGGCCCAGGCAGAAGGTGGTCAAGGTGGATAGGCAGGGCTGGGCTGGATCTTTGATCCCCCTGGCAGGGTCTTGCCCTGGAGAACCTGCCTGCTCTAGTCTTCTCCTATGAGCAGGCCCAGCCAGGACCCTCACCCTGAGGGCTGAGGTCGGTGGGCTGGCCAAGGGCTAGGAGCACTGAGTGTGCCAATCCACCGTGATGTCTGTCTGGAGCTCTAGGCCAGACTCAAGCGAGGACAGAGAGGCTGCCTCCTTCAGCCACAGCTGGCTACATGTCCTGCTGGGCTGGCAGATGAAGGAAACAGGATCCGGGAAGGGAATCCTCAAGGAGGACGATTGGCTGGCATAGATGCTGTGGATATTTATAGTCAGGGCTGCACAGTTGGTTTCCCTGTGGCTATGGGGCGTCGGTCCTCATGCTGCTAGGCAGACTTCGGCCAGGACCAAGGAAAGTAGCCAATCACAGCAGGGGAAGCCCGTTGCCGGGCAAACTAGTGGGGTTGGCTGGGCCCGAACACCTGCTGCTCGGAAAAGTTTGGAGCAGTCCAGGCTCCCCCCACCCTGCCAACACCCCGGCTCAAGGAGCACTCAGGGCAGTGAGAAGGGGAGCATGTGCCTTTTTGGATCTGCCCCATGTTCGGCCACATTTGTGCACACTCCACCAGCACAAGCCATCAGCTGCCTCCTTTGCAGATGAAAGCCGTCCAATTTCCAGGGCTGGGTGCCTTGGATGCCAGTGAGGGAAGTATGTACGCAGAGTCTCACCATCAGAAAACACAGAGAGAGAAGCGGTGATTCTAGTTTCTGCATGCACATGTGCAACTTGGAAACATACATAAAATTTTACTTTAAAATACCTATACTGGCGGAGTGATGCAACCCTTATATTTTCCAGGCTCTGCAGAGCCTCTCTCCAGGCCTCCACTTACCTGAAACTCTCAGTTTTCTCTGGTGGTTTGGCAAGAACTACTTTCACCCTCCTCATTTTTTTAAAACTTATTTTTGAAAAAGATTTTTATTTTTTTAAAGTAATCTCTGCACCCAACATGGGGCTCAAGCCCACAAGAGCCGCACACTCCACCTACTAAGCCAGCCAGGTGCCCAGTGATCCTCTTTATTTTGTTGTATTTTCCCACTAAACTTCCCTCAAATCAGGGGCCTTAAAGATGGTAAAAGTAGGGTAAATTCACTGTATTTCAATCGTCTCCTAACGTAATAACATGGCTGAGAAGCCTTAAGATGAATTTCCGACAAATCAAGGTAAGAAAGCTATAACAAATGAAGATGGCTGTGTTTCTTCCCTCCCACCTCAACCCACTTTTCCACTCACCCGCTTGTATGTTGGCCAAGCGTGCATATTTGCATTGCCTGCTGTGCATTTTGTGGACAGGTTGCTGGTGGTCTGATTCTCAGAATTCTAATGAGCCTGCAGTCTAGTTTTCTAACTTGGGCATCTGCTTTGGTCCAGGTAGAGCAGGTGGATCTATTGTCTTATGGCCCTGAAACAAGGGTCAGGAAGCCATCCCACCACGTATGCCCATGAGCCAGGACTCCAAGGGCTGGTCCCCAGGGCAGGAGCATGTCTCAAGTATGATCTGTCTTCATGCATAGGGCAAGGAACACAGGAAAGCTCTTAACCTCCAGGGAGCTGGGATTCTATTGCAGTGAAAAGCATTATGATTATAATCATTAACATGGTCCCACGAAGAAGGCAGGGGGTCTTGACTGTTTTTATTCCAACACCTAGAATCCTGCCTGGCATGAAGGAAACACTGCAGACCTTTGATGAAGGAATGAATGAACACATTTACTTTTAGAATTTCATCCTTCCCTTTTGTTACTGTCAGAAGGGCAGAGCATAGCTGTTTGGTCTCATTCAGCTGGGGGCCCGATTCTCCACCTGCAGAGGATTCTTCACGCCAGCATTTGATGAGTCCAGATCTGAATGTGACCCCTAGTGGGGCCCCAGGAGTGGAGATCTGACTCTTGTTAGAATTCTCACGTGCCCACAGTGCAGTTTCGCTGATGTTTGTTCTTGGAAGGTGGGCTTATGAATCTCTGAAGGGTACAGAAAAAGACCTAGTAGGGTCAGTCCATGGATGGCATTCCTAGAGCTGTCCTGGGCCTGCAGGGTGACAGACAACCGGCACCAGAGAAAGGAGGCTTTGGAAATGGACTTCTCTCAGATCTTACTATATTCTGGGTCCCCAGCCAGACAGGAACACAGCACCCATCTCCCTAGGCCTGGAGTAATAATGTCCCCAAACAGGCCACCTCCTTTCTGAAAAAATTTTCAAAGGATGGATACCGGACCTGATGTGAGCAACCCCACTTCCAGGGGGAACGCACTCAAAACTTGGGGGATGCAATGCCAGGGAAAACTTTCTGGGGTCACAGTGGCCCCAGAGGCATGGCTGAATCACGAGCAGCCACTTTCTGATTGATTAGATATCTAGAGCCAGTGAAATCGAATGCTTCCATCATTTTTCAATGTGTTGAATTAGAGACATAAAAAATAAGATGAAAAGAGAGTTACCATGCACGTCATTTCCTTCGAATTTCTGCCATCTCCGGATTCCGTTTCTGACGCCCTGGAGTCCTGTGGAATATAGGGTCTGGCTTGAGGGTCTCCACAGTGGGAAGACCCAGGCCAGCAAGTGATGGGCCAGCTGCTAATGCATCTGGGCTGAGGTGGGGCTGGAGGAATCCAGCTCTGTCAGCATCCGGGAGAGGCTGCCCACAAATGAGACGCACTTTAAAACATTAAAGGAAAATATTAGAATAGTAGTTTTCGGGGCGCCTGGGTGGCTCAGTGGGTTAAGCCGCTGCCTTCGGCTCGGGTCATGATCTCAGGGTCCTGGGATCGAGTCCCGCATCGGGCTCTCTGCTCGGCAGGGAGCCTGCTTCCCTCTCTCTCTCTCTGCCTGCCTCTCCATCTACTTGTAATTTCTCTCTGTCAAAAAAAAAAAAAAAAAAAAAAAAGAATAGTAGTTTTCAAAGGTGATTGTCAGGGTCATTCGGGGAGAATTTTCCCAGTACAGAAGCCCATTTTTCACCCCATATCTCTGCTGCATGAATATGGAGGCACATTGTGGAAGATGTTCATCATTCATTTTGCCTACCTATTTCCCTATGCAGGGAATCTCCTGCATTTAGAGCTATGATGTAAGGTGGAGGGTGGGCAAAGAGGTCTATCCTTATAGGAAACTCAAGTGATTGTTGGAAAACTGTGAAAATTCTCCCTGGATGATAGTCTCCCAGCCTGCCTTGCAGCTATGGACAAGCTATGGACCTATGCACCATGGACAAGTGTGGCCAAGGCACAGCCACTCTGAGGGACCTGTGTCTGCTTCCACCTTAGGACCTGATGATGCAAGAGAGAAGCGCTCGCTCTCTCTCGCTTTCTCTCGCTCTCTCTCTCTGGTCATGGCTGGAAGTGGCAGCTACGAGGTCGAGTTCCTGGCACAGAAATGGTGTACGTTCTGGCAATGGGAGCAGCTGCGGTAAGATCAAGCTCCTGATGAGGAAGGAGTCCCTAGGGTCCTTTGGTGGCAAAAGAGGTTTCCTCAACAGACCAGCTCAGCTGGGCAGCTGATGGTGCTGTTCCAGGAAGCTCGGCCTCCAGCCCGGGTTTCCAGCCCTTGCAACCCCTGCAAGTCCCCCAGTCCCTTCCCAATGCTCTTCTTTTCTCCAGTGCTCTCTGCAGCCAGGATCCGGGCTTACTGCTCAGAACCCTTTCTGACACCTGTGTGGAGTGGAATGCACACATCACACCAACTTGGGGGAATGAAACCTGACTATGGGGCACTTTTAGACTGGGTGGAGGTGGCTTTAGGCCACCTCCTCCAGGGCACAGGTTAGGAGGTGAGGGTGTCCAGGCATGATTTTGAGAAGCACTGTGTAAAGAAGAATGGAAGGGCCGTAGAGGAAAGAGCAGAGAGCATCTGTTGGCCACCTGGTACACACTCTATTTGCCTCCTTGTCCTTCTGACTCTTTCTGCCACAAGGACACAGCAGAAAGCCACCCGATCACATCTTTACTTAGCCCTCTGCATTGTGACAATTATGGAGCTCAGGTCCTCCTTCACAGAGCCAAGGACCTGGGCTGGAGGGGAGATAGGAGGAGATGCCTGGAAGAGGTGTGGGGACATTTTGGATCTTGTGCCCCAACAGGAGGCCTCGGAACATGCTAATTTAATTCAGTGTTTCCCTGCCTTCAGCTGTGTGGGCCCATAGGCCGGCTTAGCCAGGGGTCTCTTGGACATCAACACTGCCCAGCAGCCTTGGAGGCTGGACACTCCCTCTGCTTCAGTACAGGCTGATTGTAAATAAGTGACACTAGTCTCTCTGCTGGCCTAGTGTCTGGGAGAAACCTCCTTCAGGAAAATTTTGGAGACAAACAGCAGAAATAACAGACCCTTGGCAAGCAGGATCTTCTTGCCTTGCATTGTGGTCATGAGTGTGAAATGTATTGGTCTGGCATCCTGTAGGGTGTGTGCTAGGGGTGGGACGCCTCAGGGAACAGTCCTGATCCCTGCCATTTCTGGGGCTTCTCTGTGTTCCTCTTCCTCTCTTTCTAGTGTTGGAACCTTTAGGAGATATGCAATCAGAGCGGGGAAGGGAGGTGGGGGCTCATAGGCTGACCAGGAGCTGGGCCTCTTGGGGGCCCTCTGGCCTTGCCATACACTGGGGGAGGCCTTCTCAACCACAGTGTCTGGAGGAGAAGCAGCTTCTTTTCAATCAAGGAGCAGGTGGACTTGCCAATTTCCTCATTACAAATACCCGGGTGGGCCATTTCCACCTCTCCTAGGAGCAGCTCTGAGAATGAAAGAACCAAGTAACCCAAACAACTGGCCCCAAATCCCTCCAGAGACTGGAATACCTGATAACATGCACAGCCCTCCAGAATCTATTTCTTTCCCCAAGAGGTCACCAGGAACTATGGGACAGCTCCAGCCTGTGTGACTGGTGGGGGCCAAACCAATCACAGCACCACTGCTTCTGTGGGGCAGGTAGAAGGTGGGGGTTCCGTGCACACAGGGCCTTTGCAGACTGAAGAGCCAGAGGCAGACTCCGAAGAGCTCTGGAGCTGGAGGGCAGGCAGGAGGCAGAAGTCATTCTACCCCATGGGTTATTAAACATCACTCCCAAAGCACTGGCCCATGGTCAGCCTAGCACAAACCTCACACCAGCCCCCCAGAAGGTTCGGGAGGGCTTCCTCCTAGACCTAGGACTAATTCCCTAACTTATGAGGGGCTTATCTAACATCTGTGATTTCCCCATCTGTATTCTCTTCAGTGTGTCCTCTTTGGAGATTACAGTGAGTGCTGCTTTCCGCAACTTCTCTATAAACAGTCACTTTATTTTTCCAGTCTACCCTTCCTCAGACTTTCCTCAGAAAGTCTGTAGAAGAGTCAAATTAATAGATCCGCAGGAGTGGAAGAAAACAGATTTTAGCTGGCCCGACCCAAGCCTGTGTGCCTTTTACACCACCCGTTAAGGCTTCTACTGTGGGAGGCCAGGAGAGGCTTCAAGATAGGGGAAACTGAGGCCAGGAGTTGTGCAAGGACACCAAGCCAGCTCCGTGTCAAAAAGTCTAATTCAGCACACAGACTTCCCTGGGTCCCCTGTGCTCCGCAATGTGCCATGTGAGGAGCAGGCCTCGGCCACACAGGGGTCAGGCCTGAGGCTCTGGCCCCCTTCCTCCAAGGCATCTTCTAACCCAGCTGTGCACCCTTCAGAGAGTGGCTGGGAGGAAGCTGGCTCCCCGGGGGTCTGACGGAAGCACCGACCAGCCCACGCAGGGAGTCAACCCCGGAGCAATCACGGGGCTGCGCATTGCCACGGGACGCCGGTGCCAGGGCGCAGAGGCGCAGGCAGCAACGGGGAGAGGGTCGGTCTCGCTGACCTCATTCGGGGGTGCCTGAGGCGCCCCCCGGCGGGCGGGCCCCAGGGCGAAGAGGCCGAGGTGCGGGGGCCGGGGGCCCGGGCCCGGCGCACGTTACCTCCTCTGCGCTGCGGCAGCGCGCCCGGGTCCGCCTGCCGGTCCGAGTGCGTGCCCTGCGCGGCGCGCCGCTTCTCCGAGTGCACGATTAGCAGCATGTCGATGGACACGGCGTTGCTGTCCTTCTTCAGCTCCATGGTGCCGCCTCGCTCCCCGCCGTGGCGCCGCGGCCGCTCTCGACGCTGCCTGCGCTGCAAATGGCCCAGTGCGCGCCGCTAGCTGGCGCGGGAGACGGTGAGGGCGCGGGAGAGGGCGCTCCCCCGCCGCCGCCGCCGAGCCGCTGGGCGCCGCGTTTCGCTGACTCTGCCAAACACGCCATTAGGGCCCGCCCGGGAGGGCGCTACCCTAACGAAGCCGCTCTAAGTCACCTTTCAAAAGAAATCCCCAGCCGAGCCCTGACCTGCACCCGGGCCGCGGGCGCCACAGCCGCCGGCTCCAGAGAGCCTCTCGCTTGGAGCACTCGTCCCGGCCTCCGGCGCTGTTCCCCAGGCTGGCCCCGCGCTGCCTCGTCCCCCGCGGGCTCCAGGGATTCTCGGGGCGCCTGCGGAAGCTGCTGCAAACATTGACACCACACAGCGCTGTCAACAGTGCGAGTCCGTTCTGGAAAAGGAAAAAAGAGCACGGGGTGGTCCCCCTTCTTCCCTGTGTGGGTTTTGGAGGTCGACGGCCTCCTCTGTAGGAGGGAGATGGGTAGGGTGTTGGGGTCTGGACCTCTGCGATTATGGCTGCACCAGGACTTGGAACGTGACCACTGGGCATCAACTTAGTTCTTTCTGGCCTGTGGTGGAAGTCTTAACATCTCTGTTCCTTCTAGAAGCCCGGCTCACGCTTGGTGGGGCAGGGGGGAGGGGCGAGGAGGAGGCTGGGGCAGCGAGCAGCCTGCCCGCTGTTCTCAGGGAGCTGGACCCGAGAGCCCATCTATTTTTAGTGGGGCCTGGCCAGGCCGGCCAGCAGCAGCAGGGCCTTTGGCTCCGAGTCTCAGGAGTGTTTACAGCCGCATCTGCCTGGTAGTCCTTGGCACAGTGAGCCCACCCAGCCGGGGCCAGTCCCCTAACTTAAGTTTCCACCATTAATAAATGCCGTGCACACAGAAGCCTTTGTCCTGGGGCCCATCCCACTGGAGGTTAATGACCCTGGGTGGCAGCGTGGTCCCTGAGGGCTCCTACCTCCCCCTTGGAGACAGACTGTATTGTGCTAGATTGCAGCTCTAGCTCTGCCACTGGATGCCCATGCGACCGTGGACAAGCCATTTCCCCCATATCCCCACCCCGCTTGTGGGCATTAAATACAGGCTCTCACAGGGCTGTTGTGAGAATGAAGTGTACTTAAGCTGCTTGGCGCAGAGTAAGTGCTCTCCCAATGGTAGCTGTGGTTCACACCTCATTTTAAAGGTGAGGAGGTGGACAGGCAAAGCGACAAGTCAGTGATGGAGGCAGGGGCCGCCCAGATACACCTTCAGCTTCTGAAGGGTTCAGCAACCCCCCACCCCAACCAATGGGACTGAGAACAGACCCTCAGCCTGTGATTTATACCCTGGGTCCAGCCCAATTCTATAGAGTCATCTCTTACTCCTTCCCTGCCAACTCACACATGCGGCAGCCACAGCTGTGACCATTACTCCCCAAACACATTTACCTGGCCTTTCTGCTTCTAGGCTTTCCTTAACATACTAGCCCCACCATCCTGACACCATCTTGAACAACTTGGAATTCAAGAATTTCCACAATCTGACCCAACAGATTCATCCACATCCTTGTTTAGGCTTTGACAAACCAGGGGCTATCTCTATTCTCGGGCAGACCTTTAATTATCTTAATCACAATGAATTGGAAATTTCACGATGCAAAAAGACAAAGAACAGTCAAAATGGTGTATTGTTGCTTTTATCCTCCATTACAGGAATGCTCAGTCATGTCCTTCTGTCATCTACACTGCTTCCACCCTTTTGAAGATGGGATATATTCGTGGGCCCAGTGTTCTGAGCCCTGAGCTGTCTTGGAGATGGGGAATGGTTGACAAGGGGAAGCTTGCTTCTGTTGATGAGATTTTCACCAGAAAGGGTGTGTCCTGACTCACATTTTAGCTTTTCCCAAGAAAGAGTGATGACCACCCATCTTAACTCTTTCAGCCCTCTAGAGATCTCAGGAGGTAGGTTTCTGTCTTCTCTAGACAGATGTGACAAACAAAGCCAATACATGGAAGGCTTTCTGCAGGCAATTTGTAGACCTGACATGGTATTCTGCATTGGTACAGTGGGGGAGGGGTGCACAGAAAGTGGGGCAACTCTGTAAAGAGCACGGACTATGTTGTAGACTCTTCACACCCTCGCTTCTGCTGATATGGAAAAACTGTTACATGAGGCACCAGAGAACTTTCCCAGAAACCTTTTCGGAAGCTGGGACTTGCTTCTTAGGCTGCCTTGACCAGCCTGGCTTGGCTTGCTCCCACTTCTGAATTTGCCATTGCTGTCACTTCTTCCTGAAGTGCATGTTTGTACATTCCTGACAAGTACGGTGTGGCCATCCTTTGAAGTCTGACATTGGCCCTCACCTCCACCCTGAAGCCTTCCTGGTCACGCTGATTCTTGGAGCTCCTGAAGGATGCCAGTTCTCTGAGTTGCCTCTCTTTTTAACCCCCTCAGTTCCCCTTTTGGAATCGGGGACATTTAAAAGTTAGTTTGAGGGGGTGCCTGGGTTGCTCAGTCAGTAAGCCTCTATCTTCTTTTCAGGTCATGATCTCAGGGTCCTGGCATTGAGCTCCCCGGCTTCCTGCCCAGCAGAGAGCCTGCTTCTCCCTCACCCTCTGCCTGCCACTCTGCCTACTTGTGCTCTCTCTCTCTCTGTCAAATAAATAGATAAAACCTTAAAAAAATGTTAGTTAAAAAAAAACCAAAAACCCAACTCTTCCAAACCACCTCAGGTCTCTTCCACTTCATAGCACAGTGTATGGTGAAGTGATTGCCTGGCCTCAGACTGCATTAAGCTCTTGGAGGGCCGGGTCATGGTCTTCCTCATTCTTGAATTCACTCCCATCTTCGTCCCCCACACCCCACACTGGGCCTTCCATGTGTATCGCACACAGGAGGTGCTCAATAAATGTTTGACTCAAACTGGACAGAATGAGCGATCCCCGCCAGCCATGACTTCCCCCTGTAGACCGGAGGCGTACCAGCCTTCTGGAGGTTTATAGCGTTTGCTTTTCTGTGCCTTTCTCTCAGACCGTAAGGGAATGGAAGAGGAGGTTAACCAAGGACAAGCAGCTCTAAAGGCACCTTCTCCCACTGCTGACAGAACCATCTGGAGCATGAATTTGGGGAGTGTTTAGTTCTAACAGCACTGCTCAGTCCCATGCGGCCATCTCCACCCTGCCCCAACCAGGAGCCAGGAGCTGTGACTTTCCTGTTAAACACCGTTCCCTTTCCCAGCCTTTCTGACCTGTCTCTCTCCCTGACCGGCCCGACAGCCTGCCTGGTTTAGTATTTCTATCTATGACGCCGTCATTGATTCTCCCTATTTTTCCTGTCCATAGCTTAGTACAATCCCATCTCCTTGACATCACAATATGCAAATACAGGAACACTACATCCCAAGTCCCAGGGAGTTTAAATTTTGGAGTCTTTATACACTATGGCATTCTTGGCCTTTTCCTGTGGATGGAGATGATGAGAATCAATTTGTCTCTCACCACCACTTCCAAAATATCTCCGGGCGTGCCAAGAGAGGTATCCAGTGGCACATGAAAGCCCATGGAGAGATTACCTCTTCAGCTTCGCCAAGTGTTTATTGCCGAGCTATTGAAATGCCCCTCGCATATTCCTCGGCCTGCCTCTCTGAGGGAAACAAGAGTCCGCACACGGACTTCCCGCAGCAGGGTTCCTTCCCTGGTGCTCAGTGATTCCTGTACAGAAGACTGCATTTTGACTTCCACAAACTCCCGGATTCCCACAGTAGCCGAAGGCTGGCCTGACACCTTTATGCCTCTTTTACTGACACTGAAACAGGATCAAGAAATGGGATGGTGCAGTTTTCCCAGGGAGTCAACATTGGCTTCTAGAGGGGCCCATGGATCCCACCGAGCCTAACACACTTGCCGTCCTGCCTGCTTTAGTGAAAAGGGGCACAGAGGTCTTTTCCACCTACAGGCTGAGATTTAGGCCAGCCTCTCCAGAGGCGGGGCCCAGGGCAGTGCTCTGAGTGACGTGTGTCGCCCCGGGGAGAGAGCACTCACACCTGGGTGCTGAGAGATTGTCTAATGAGGTGGTGAGGAGGGTCAGCCCTGGGAGACAGCCTTGGAGTGTCTGCGTGAAAACACAAAGGAAGCCAGAACAGCCTTGTGATTATTCCTGAAGACCCCTGGCGACTGTTGGAATGAGGTGTTGTGCCTGTTGACCCCAAATGGGATGGGCACCATGACCTGGATCCCAGGGGACCAGTTTCCAGTCAGTGCAGCCTCCAGCCTTGCCTGTTCCTGGGACACAGCTTCTAATAGGAGCCACGGGTATTTTTAGTCTCACGTGTGCAGGCACAGGACAAGGAGAGCTGGACAGGAACAGCTAATAAGCCGTGGTCCTTATTAAGTTGGTTAGGGTGAAATGAGGGGGAGGACAGGGAGCCCAGTGGAACTTTTGCACATGTCTCCTTTTCAGATAACTCTTTTTCCATAATTCACCGAGAAAGATTGAGGTCAGGGTGATTATGCATAGTCCCAGTTAGAGACTTCTGAAAGTGGGACGTGCTCCCCTCCTGAGGCCTGCAGGTTCCCTCCCAACAGACCCCACTCTACCCTGTGAGAGACAAGGTGAGGCAGAAGGGGTGATCAGCTTCTGGGCTTGGCTCCCCAGGTGGGGGTAACGCAAAAGGACCAGACGAGAGGCCAGTTCCCAATGAGACCCTCGCAGCCCAGCAGAGGTTTGAGCAGTATCAACTATTATCCTGATTTCACAGGTGAGGGAATGGAGGTTCAGAGAGGTGCAGACCCTTGTGCAAGGCCACACAGCTGGGAAGTGGTAAAGCCTGGATTCAAGTTCAGTGTCCTAGATTAAGGTCTACCATTGTTTTCGAATACATCCCTCTTTCCCCGAAGTGACAGTCAAAGTGTCTAAGACTCATTGTCCATTTTATTTAAACACAGACATTTTTTTCTACACCAACTCTGTGCCAGGAATTCCATCCCTGGAATGAGCAGTGAGGATGGTACAGTGGCTCTCAAGACCTCTGGGCTTAGCGACGGCGGCATAGAGACAAGTCGCGGCTGAACCTCGGCATAGCCTGCATGGAAGCTTGCCCTGTGGCAGAAGCAGACCAGGAGGTGAACTTGAAATTGACAGGTTTCCAGCCTTTGATGCTGAGCACGAGGACAGTCAGCTCTGCTCGCATGGTCAGTTCCCTTCTCGAAAGCATATTCCCAGGATGAGACTAGAATGGCCAGGGAGGGGCCAGGGTGTACTTGGCCTTTCTCCAGTCCTGTGGCTCTGAGCACTGGGATGCTGGCAGTCTGGGGGCCAGACTCCCCACGCCAGTGCTAGGGAAATCTGCAATGAAGATAGTACCAGGCTCCAGCTGCTATCAGCCACTCCCTTCTTTCCCCGCCACATCTTCACAGTGTGAGAGCAGCAGGAGACAGTGAAAACATTGATTTGGGATGAAAAGCATCGATGTGAGCGCTCTGTACCTCTCTGCCTCAGTGCAAAGCCAGCCATGACACGTGCTTCTGTCCATCTGTTTACCCTCCAACAATCCACGCTTTCCCATACTCCCTCATGTCGATCCGTCTGGGCCATCCAGCCCCCCTCTCATCCATCCATCTCTCAGTCATTCGTTCACCCATGCCTCCCTCTCGACCTGAGCATCACCCCTCAATCTCTCTGCCAGCTCCATTCTCCTATCTCTTGCATCGAACTGCTTCCACCCACCCACTCATTCATCTCTTCGCCCATTTGCTCCCCACCCCACCACCCATTACCATATCCTTCGTCCCATCCAGAACCAGACACTGTGCTCCAGGCCTTGTGTCTGGTGGCGTGGGGACACAGAGATGAATGAGTCTCTCTCATAGTTGACCTAGAAAATAGTGCGGACCCACTGTTGAAGGGAGCAGTGGAATCGAAGAGAGTCCTGGGGAGATGAGGGAGAAGAAGGGGCTGTTGGAGGCTCAGTCAAGATACTTAGACCCTACAGTTTGGGAAGATAATAATGGAAAGAGAGAGAGAGGGCGGATGGAGGATAAGAAAGGCAGGAAATAAGAAAAGGAGGCAGGGAGGGAAGGAAGGAGGGAGGAAGGGAAGGAAAAAAATATGTGTTGGGTACCTGCTCTATGCTGGACCCGTGCTAGGAGCTTTCACTAATCTTACTTATTCCAACAACCTTTTGAAGTAGTTCCCTGCATTTTAGAGATGAGGACCTGGGACTCAGGGCACGTGTTCCACATGAATAAAACATGAAGAACAAGGCAAGACTGAACATGCTTGCTAACACAGAGCATCAGAATGAGAGCCTGAAGCAAACAGGTCCAGGACAAGTGGAAAGCATGCTGTCTGACAGCTAACTTCTGGACCGCGTTGCCTGAAGTGTGTTTGGATAGGAACGCACAGTCACGCCTATGGTGACCAGCGAGAAGGTTGGGGGTAGGGGGGCGTGGACTGCTGTTGGAGTCTGATGCCTGATTGTACCTGTTTGATGTGGAACTGGAGCATCCCTTTGTGGCTGGGCCAGATCCAGCGTCCTTCTGGAAGATTCCTGGCCCTGGAGTCTCTCTGCGAGGATGCACCAAGCACCTTAGGCAGATCTACAGGCATTAGCACATCAGTCCAACGCCCAGCTTTGCTTTGCGTGTCTGGTCCAAGCTCTCTTCCTGAGAGGCTGGGGGCTCTGGAGTCCCAGCGTAGCCCCAGGGAAGAGAGCTCAGCTTCACCCCTTCTCTGTTAGGGCTTCAGCCAGGGGTCCATGAGCCCCAGCCCTAGGCCCCTCTGGCACGCAGGAGGTGCAGTTTCCCACTGACATATTGCTCTTGGCACTTTCTGGATCCATACCCAGTTCTCGTTGTTTGGTGCCACTAAATTGTTCCCTGGCCACCTGGTAAACTGTAAGTGTTGACAACCACCGTCCCAGAGCTGGAGGACTTCCAGATGGTTAGGTGGGTGGCCCAGGCAACCACGGGCTCTACGGACATTCGGGGAGAGGGCTCTGGGTGGGTCAAGTAGCTCTGCAGTTGACCAGACTGAGGGTTTCTAGAAACAGCTATGGAGCTCGTGGAGTGGGAGATATGATGGCACTGGGGGAGGAGCATGCAGATGAGAGATTCTAGAATTACACAGGTCTCATTCACCTGAGCCCTGCTGTCTCCTCCAAACTTGCAGGTCTTCTGTTCTCTGAAGTCAGTGTGTGTGTGTGTCTGTCTGTTGAGATACTATTTGGCTTTGGCTTTGCCTACCCTGAAGAGTTTAGGGGAATGGAATGCAGGCGGCTAGGTACTGGAGCTGGGTCTCGTGGCCCCAGAGTGGCTAGGAAGAGGGGATGTGTACACAGAGGGGCTGCCTGAGGCCCCGGTTACCTCAGCCGTCCTTCCTCCTCAGCTTTCTCCCTCAGCATGACCAGGCCACCCACCTGCCAGCTCAGCTGTCCTCCTTGCTCACCATGTAATCCCTGCCAGGAAGAGAGGGGGGAAACATGAGCCAGCCTTCTCCCACTGCATCCTGCCTGTCCTCCCTCCAGCCAGGAGGGATGAAGGGGGCGGGCTGGGGACAGGGAAGGGTAGGCCCTGGAGGAAGCTCCCAGGCTCAGTGGCCTCCTGGATGCATGAAAACCACACAATTAAGGCCTTCCGTCTGAGCCCACATGGCGGGGACTGCACTCGGCTCCCTAGCATCTGGACACCTGCTAGGCCGGTTCCATCCAGCAGAGCCTCTCCTGCCTCCCCTGGGCTCTGCCTTCCCCTTCACTTCCCTGGGTCTGGGGTGGGGGTAGGGGGTTCCTGCTGGCTGTTTTTGCTTTCATCCCAAAAAGGTCACTTATGAGGGAGCTCTAGTCCCAGCCTTGCCAGGCAAGTGGGAGCCTCAGTCTTCTGATCTGTAACCTGGCCGCAGTGATGTCCACAGCCCAGGATAGAAGACAAAGTGAGAGGGTGCAGGGTGCCGCCCAGCATGTGGCTGGCACTCGGCGGTGCCTGTTCTGAAACGGGGCCCGTTCTGTCCCCGAATATGGGATACAACCACAGACAGGCAGCCACTCCCTCATTGTGAGGGCACCTCTGGGACACCGGATGGGAGGAGCAAGGACAGAAACAGCCCCCGTGCGTGCACGTCACTATGGGATCTCAGGAATATTGGGAGGCCGTGTGTTTAAGGCGGTTCTCAAGACGATGCTGTCCATCTGTGCCTTCCTCAAGCAGCCTACCTCCCACCCGCAGCACAGGTTCCTTTAAAGCACTCCCAGGGGTGTGTGTGTGGTGTGTAACGAAGCCACCTGGGTGCAGTGGGACTTTGGAAGCCTCACATCACCTTTCTGGGCCTTGGTTTCTCTTCCGAACAATGGGAGTGTTGATTCCTGCCTGACGCAGCTGTTCTGAATTCAGCAGCTGGTCTCCTCCACAGCACACAGGAAATGAGGGATCCTGTGACATCCACCCCCTCTCCCCCAACCAGTGCAGAGGTTTGCCCCAGGTTGCCTTGGGGTCTGTTCCAGGGAGGAAGGGAGAGGAATGGCCAGAACACAGGATGGGCAATGGGAGTGGGGAGCCCTGGCTTCTCACCAGAGTCCGGCACTCTCTGCAGATTGAGGTTGGACTGGGCTGGCCTAAGGTCCACAGCACGAGGCCACTGCGGGTCCCACCCTTCTGGTCTGGGAAAAACCAGGCAGGGGACATCAGGGCTCTTCTTCCAGCCTGGCTTCTTCTCCTCCATGTCCTGGTATAAAAGGGGGAGCGGGTGAAGGTCTGTGTCCATAGAGGAACCCCGGGTCCCAAAGCTGTGCCTGGGATAAGCTTGTTGGGCGGAGGTCTCTGCCCCCACCCCTGCATCCCCCTGCCCTTCCGCTGAGGCCTCTGGTCCATGGAGAGGCTGTTGCATAAGCAAAGTGGGGACCTTGCCTCTCACAGGGTTACCTGAGGCAGGCTGGGCCAGAGCTGGGCCAGGCTCTGGAGCACAGTGATGACAGGGACCTGTTGGTGGCAGGACAGTTTGCACTCCCCAGGTGGTGGCTGAAAAGCTGCCACTGAGGGAGGAGCCTGTGATGATGACATGTGCCTCTGGCCAAGGCCTGACAGCCATCTGTTCCCAGCCAGCAGCCTGGAGGCCTCCAGAGACAGAGAAGACAGGGAAAGGAATACAAAGAGAAACCAGGGATACAGAGACAGAGACAGGGACACAGAGACAGAGAGAGACAAAGAGATAGAGGGACAGAGAGAGGAGAAAGGAGAGAGAGAAGCAGGCAGAGAAATAGCGGGGCTCAGAGACAGACAGACAAAGAGAGACAGAAGAAGAGAACAATAGGAACAGAGGAGCAAAGAGAGTAATCAAAAGAGAGAGAGATGAAGGGGCGAGATGTGGAAGTAGAGAGACAGGGGAAGATGGACATGGAGAGAGAGACCCAGTCAGGGAGAGAGATAAAGAGAGACCGATTCCTGGAGGCAGTAGATAAAGAGGGGGCATGTGCTATGGTAGCTGGGGTTGGAGGAGGAGAAGGACAAGGGTACTTCTTCTGGCCAGGCTCCTGGTGGAAGGAGAGGCCTCATAAACCATGACCCTTTCAGCCTTAGCACATTGAGAGGAAAGAAGTCACACTTGACCCTGGGCTCCTGGGTCTGGGGTCCTGATGGTGGTTTTTAGGGGTTAGTGGGCAGCAGAATCACTGGGGGGTACATTCAAGTTCAGGTGCCAGGCCCATCCCCGGGTCAGACTGGCTGGTCAAAAGGAGGCCAGGAATCTGCATTTCCATCAGGCTCCCCAGGAAATTCTAGTGTAGGGTCACACCAATAACATTCAGAAACATTGCACCAGGAGGAGCCAGGAATGGGTCCCCCTGTCCCCTCCCCACCTCCCTACCCTGTGGGTTCTGAATGGCCAAGGGCAAGGGCTCCTAGGGAACTTTCTCCACAGAACTGGAGGCTTCCCGTACCCCTTGGTTCACCAGCCAGTGCCCCAGGAAATGTTGGGGCCCTCTGTCTACCCCTGGATGGACAGACAGGGAGGCACCTTGGAGGTCACAAGTCAGTCCCAACCACTATGCACTTGAGGAAACTCAGCAGCCGGGCCAAGGCCATAAAGACAAGATGACAGTTAATTTATCTAGCTCGGGCTGTGGCCCGGGTTCTGTGCTGAATATTATTTCCATTCGTTGCTTAAACAGGGGAAAGGCCATCACTGTCTCTATCTTAGAGGAGAGGAAATGAGGTCGAGATGAAAAGTGACCTTCCTGAGGGCACACAGCTAGTAAATGGCAGAGCCTGGACTGCCCTCCACGTCTGTCTTACCCTAACACCCATGCTCAATTCCCAGCTTCTCCCCTACTTCTGTTAACGGTTCTACTGGCTCTCAGGCGGAGATCCCAAATGCAGCTTTCTTAGTTCCTCCCCTGTCCTCACCCAATCAGTGTCCCAGGCCCACCCGTGCCAGCTCACGGTGGTCGTGGCAGACACCAACTTCCCGCTGTAAGAGCTCATCCCCAGGTCAGCCTTCATATCTCTAGCACAGACCCAGGCAGTACCCTTCAAACACATCCCCTCGCACCCTCAAACTTCTTACCTACACCCGTGGAAGTGAGGAGGAGCATTTTAGGTAGGTGTCTTTCCAGACAGTTCTAGAAAACGGAGCCTGGAGCATATTTTTGGGCCAACACTTCCTGAGAGGGGTTGGGGTGGGCTGTAATCTCAGCACAGCAGGAGGCAAGGGGGAATGGTTTCAAGGCAATGAGAAGGGGAAGGACATTTGGGAAGCTGTGTCACTCAGCTGGCCATAGTCTCAGGAAGCAGAGCCCTTTTCTTCAGGCACATGGGCTGCTTCCAGAAAAATGAGTGGGATGTCACTCTTTGAAATGGTATATTTCAGCAGCTCACAGAACACAGGAAAGAGTTTACTTACTCTTGCTGATTTATAACACAGGATATTTTAAAGGCTAGGAATGAACAGCCAGGTGAAGAGATCTATAGGGTGAGGACTGGAAGGCTCCCAAGTGCGGGAGCTTCTGTCTCTGCCAAGTTGGGGTGCACCACCCTCCCGATAGAGGTACTCACCAACCTGGAGGCTCTTTGAGCTCCGTGCTTCTGGGCTTTTTATGAAGTCTTCCCCACACAGTCATGACAAATTATGAGCGCATTTCCTTGCTCCAGTCCCCTTCTCTGGAGGATGGTGGTTGGGGCTTAAGCCTGTAATCATGACCTGGATTGTCTGGTGACCCGCTCCCATACAGGAGGCCCACCAGAATCCTCTCATCCTAGCCTCATGTCATCCAATAAATTACAAGGGTTTTTACAAGGGTTTGTGTTGGGAACTGTGCTCAGAGACCAAGTATTGGCAGACTCTGGAGGCAGAGATTAATACATATATTTTAGTATTTCACAACTCGGCAGTATGAAAAACCTAGTGGAACAGCCATGGGTCTGCGTCACGGGCATATCTGCCTAGTGACACATCCTGGAAGGGGACTCCTTGGCTCCAAATGAGGCAGCAGGCAAACCTTGTGCTCCAGCCACTGAGGAAGGACTTGTGGGCAGCCTCCACACATCAGCTCCCAGGCCTCTGCTCAGACCTCCCTGATGGAAGTGCCATGACCTGGAGATGTGGTCCTCCAGGGTGTGCTCAGGGGCTGCATTGTGGGGCTGCCCTGGAGGGAGGAGCTTGGGGCCTATAAAATCCAAGTCTGTACTTTGTGAACTCTTGGGGTGCTCTGACATGCTGCTTCTCCTGTGACCCTGGCCATGGTCATGGATGGAGGAAGCCATGAAGTCCATGACCATGAGTCTCCCCATCTATGCAGCTGTCTACCTCAGTGTGAGGAGGAAGGTGAGCACTGAGAAAGGTTGTCCTGGTGTGAGCCAGTAAAGAGGGGAGCTGCCAGGTGGCCCTTGACCGCCAAGAGCTGGGTCCACCCAGAGCAGGGAGGACAAATAGGGGGTGGCAGTATGAGTTCACTGCCACCTTGATCTTTAAAACAACGAGCTGCTTTTAGCAAAGTGGGCCTTCCCAACTTCTGAATGGCTTTCTGTCCAAGTGGTCTCCAGTTAACTCCCATGATAAAATCATTTCTGTTTCTTTTCACTGAACTCAACTGTTCTTCAGGCGGACTTCTAAGTACTCACATCTTATAGATTTCCACAGAGGTGAGTGCACTCTCTACTTTTCCCTTGGACTGGTTTACTTTCCTATCAAGAGGCCACCATCTTCCCCTCTACTTCCACCACCATAACCACCACCCCCTTCATCACCATCATCATCTCCACTTCTACCTCTATCTCATCTCCACCCCGTTACTTCCTCCACCACCATCACCATCTCCCTCACCATCACCATCTCCACCTCCACCATCATCACCATCACTGCCTCCTCCACCATCACCATCTCCACCTCCACCTCTATCTCGACTTCCTCTCTACCCCATCACCCCCTCCACCACCACCACCATCTCCACCCCATGACCCCCTCCACCAGCATAAACATCTCCTACCACCACCATCACCAATACTACCTTCACCCTTACCACCAACACCACCTCCACCACTAACACCATTTCCATCACCTCTACCACCTTCACGCTCACCCTAACACCCAAAAGAATTTGTCTTATACAAATTGGTCTCATGGACCCTCAATCTTTGAAGTTGCAGGCAGTGAAAAAGGCAGACTCTAAGGGCGCCTGGGTGGCTCAGTGGGTTAAACCCTCTGCCTTCAGCTCAGGTCATGATCCCAGGGTCCTGGGATCGAGTCCCAAGTCGGGATCTCTGCTCAGCAGGGAGCCTGCTTCCCTCTCTCTCTCTCTCTGCCTGCCTCTCTGCCTACTTGTGATCTCTGTCAAATAAATAAATAAAAAAAAATATATATTTTTTAAAAGGCAGACTTTACTGTAGGCAGAGGAACACAGGCCATGGATTTGGAGGAACAGCTTTTTCTCCTCTTCATGAGCCTGTTTTGGGGGGTTCTGGTGAGACACTGTGCTGGGGTAATGTCCTGGCTTCTCCTTCTACCCACTCCTCCAGCCCTGATGCCTGTCAGCCACATAACACAAGGGTCTGGCAGTGCAGGAATGACCAGTGGTTCTTGGGCCTCACTCTATGGCCAATTTGCCTATGGAATGGGTGCACCAGGCTGTTGACAGCTGCTATCTGCTCTGATTGATCAGCTCCCTTGTGGTGCGAATCATTAAGCATTTTGCATAACACCAATGCTGCACCAGTCTAACTGTGCCTCAATTCTTGTTACTTATTGATTAGGCTGATGGTGATTTGAGTCATGGTGAAACTCTTTAGTCATTGTTCCTTCATTTCTGAAGGACTTAAATGCCTGGGTAATTGGGTCAAAGATCTTAGGTAAAAAATAGTGCCAGTGTGTTTTAAAAAAATGGAATTTAGGGACTGAAGAATAATTTCTGAGCACAAGAAAAGGTTTTTATCTATTACCAACTAGATAAACCAACCTGGATATGATTTTTGAGACTCTACGAGGTATTTTCACAAATAGTTTTGCAAGTTATTTGCCTCTAATATGAAAACACTCCTCCCAAAGCCACACACAGCTGCTCGCCAGGGGCCAGGAGTAGGGGAAAATGGGGAAGTGATTGCTAATGAGTACAGGTTTTTGGTGGGGGGGATGATGGAAATGTTCTGGAATCAGACGGAGGTGAGAGTTGCCCAACATGGTCAATATAGTTAAAATAACTGTAAAATTTTAAAAGGGTGAATTTCATAAGCGAATTATATCTGTTTTTAAAAAGAAGAATAAAAAAAGGTGCATCTGTTTGAGAATGGGGTCGACAGAGGAATCTGAGACAGGAGACAGAGGGAGAGAAGCCAGATCCTGTGATCCGGCTTGAGTCCCTAGATCAGGCTGTGCCAGAATTCAGACTACCCTGGAATGTTTTAGTTACGTGAGCCAACAGATTCTCCATTTCTTAGGTCAGGGTAGATCAGGTTTTCTGTCACTTACCCCCAAAGGATCCCAGGCTGGCCTCTGACCTCCCTGGGGTTGGGCCTCTCAGGCAGCACCTTTTGCTCCCGTCCTCCACATCTACCCCTGCTGGTCTGAGTTCATACTTCTCCCATTTAAAAATTAGTCCTCCCCCGATTCTACATGCATACTCCTTTGTCTTCCCCATTTCACTCACGTCTCCCAGAGCATGGTCCATATGTGCTAGTCGGCTTCCTAGCCACCCCTTCCGCTCTTCCCACAGGGCCTGGGTCTCCGCCCACAGTCCATGGACACTCTACTGCCCCCCTGTGGTCAAGCCTCGCCACATCCTGTCTTCCGTGGCTTCCCAGAGGTCCCCTCATTCCTGGATGCTTGCGCCTCCCCTGACCCTGGGCTTGGCCTCTGCTCTGATCTTCTGATCCCTCTCCCTGGGCTGCTGCCTCCATGCTCCATTTTGGGACCAAGAACTGGACCCCCTACCAGCATGGCCGATTTGTCCTCCTCTAACCCACTTCTCTTTCTCTTTCTGAGGCCCCCTCATGGACCCAGCACTCTGTCCCCCTTTTCATATAGTCACCCGGTCACCTCATGCCATGCATGTCTTTTATAAGTATTCTTGGTGTCCTTGCTCTCTCCATAACCCCATCTCTATGGCCCCGGTCCTGTCTGCTCCTGGCTCACTTTCCATTCTTCCCTCTAGAGTTCTCCCCTCCACTTCCACCTCTTGCTGGGCTCAGGTTTAAACCACAAATCTAAGTATGCGACTCCCTGCTCAGACCCACGTGGGATCAAGTCCAAGGCATTGGCAGGGCACCTGAGCCTCCTGGCCCTCAGAAGTATCCTTTGTCATCTCTACTTAGGCATAAGCTCATCCGACCCAGAACTACTGGTTGGTTGCCAAGGGGACCGCACTGCCCCATGTCCCTCTGTATGTGGTGTCCTCCTACCTTCAGCCCTCTCCGAGGATATTCCTACTCCTTAAGACTGGACCAGGTGATGCTTTCCTGGACTTGCCATCCCATGTCGATCCGCCCTCCACTTCCATTCAGGCCAGGTCATGTGCTCTTCCTGGTTTCCATAAGGTGTTATCTCTGAGAGACTGTTGATAAATTGTTTAAGCAGTTTCACATCTATGCATACTGTGTGCTTCTGGAGGGTGAGGCTGTGTGCCTAGCATAGTGCCGGGCACATACCAGCTGCTTAGTTGATGCTTAATGAAGGAACAGGGTGAACTGTGACAGCTCCCTGGCCACTCACCATGGTCCAGCCACCACTCTAAGACCTCTTCATATATGACCCACTTAAACCTCACCACAACCTTATGCAGTGGGTGCCATAATGGTTTCCATTCTACAGATGAGGACACTGAGGCACAGTGAGGCTAAGAACCTTGTCCAAAGACGTGCAGTTGGATTCAAACCCAGCTCTAGGGGATGGCCAGTACCCACCACCCCGTGCTGCTTCTGCAGATCTGCCCACACCCATCATAGACTTCTGCCCTGCCTCCCCTCCCCAGGAATGCCAGTGCCTGGTCATGTCCGCCACATTGCTGGGGACTTGGCTCAGGCCACACCTCTCCCTCTGCAGAAGCAGTTCCCCAATCCAGCAGTGATGAACCCTTGACACATACCATTCACTGGAACAAAGCCAACACCCACCCCCCAGAGCTCATTCAGGTCCTGGGACAAGTACAGTTTGGGACATATGGACCCATGAGACACCGGCTCTTAAGAAATGCCACCAGCGATAGTCATGCTTTTGGAGAAGTCCTCTTTTGGTGGGGAACATGTTCGTTTGCTCGAAAAAGAAACATGAGTTTTAATAACTTTCCCTTATTTGGCATAATTACGGTTCACAGTTCACAGGAGACTGCCCCGTATTTGCTTTATCTTATTTGCTCTCCCCTGCTTCCCCGTGAAGTGTTCAGGACAGGTTAGCCCTGTTGTCCGGAAGGGACAACTGTGTGTTAGCAATACTGAGTCACTTGCCCAAGGCTCATTAGAACGGGGGTTTGTTGGTTCGAAGCTTGCACTTGTTCCTTGCTTGACGGAAGTGTCTGAGCGCTCTCTGGCCGCGCAGCGACCTGCCATACAGCATGGCTCCGCCAGAGGGTGACAGAGGAAGTCCCGCCCTCAGGTGTCTCAGTGCAGCCAGGGTCCTGTCCCTGGGGACTAGGACTTCAATATACGAATTTGTGCGTGTGTGTTGGGTGCACAATTGAGCCCATAGAAATGTATATGTTCTTAAAAGAGAAAAACGTTAACTATTTTGTTGAAACAAGAGCCCAGTGGGGAGCCCTTGCGGGAGGACAGTACCGTTCAGCGTGTTTTGAAGTCCTGACCTCCAGTGCCTCAGAATGTGACAGTGTTTGAAATAAGACTTTTAAAAGAGGTAATTAAGGGAAAATAAGGCCATTTTGGTGGCCGTAATCCAGTGAGACTGGTGGCCTCTTCTTATTAAATGCACCCCAAGGTGCACGTCTGGACAAAGGGCTGTAAGAACCAGAAAGGCACCCTCCCCCCAAACCCCAGAGGCTCAGGAGAATCCCACCCCACGGACACCAAGATTTTAAACTTCTGGTCTCTAGAGCTGGGGAACAATAAACGTGGGTCATGTCAGCACCCCTGGAGCAGACGAAGATGTAGATACATTTTAAAAAAGCTCTGTGTCGGGATGTCTGGGTGGCTCAGTCAGTTAAGTGACTGCCTCCGTCTCAGGTCATGATCCCAGGGTCCATGATTGAGCCCCACAGCGGGCTCCCTGCTCAGCAGGAGGCCTGCTTCTCCCTCTGTCTGCTGCTCCCCCTGCTTGTGCACTCTTTCATTCTATCTGACAAATAAATAAATAAAATCTTCAAAAAAATACAAAAAAACCAAAAAATTAAAAAGCTCTGTGTGACCATCTATTTGTGTTCAGTTTTTGATAGTCCTAGACTTGTCAGCACTGCGAAGTTTCCCAAAACACAGGAACGGTGTGAGGAACATTGAGGAACAGTCCTGCGAAGGCACCATCCAAGGAGGCTGTGAGGGGAGCAACACAGGGACGAGGTGAGGATTCTGGACCACAGTGAGCATGTCCTACAGGGCCACTCCCCCCACTCCCCCCCACCCCGAGAGCTCTGGGCTGACAAGAAGACTTTCCTGAGCCTGTCTCCTCTCCAGCTGGTTGAGCCTGTGCAGACATATGACCGAGTCCCCCTCCAGTTCAAGACGGTCATCATTTCCTGGCAGGAAAGGGTAGAGAATTTCCAACTTAGCAGGGTTATGAGACATTCACGTTTCAGACTGGGAGGGTCCAAAGCCCCCCACCAGTCTCTTTCCACTGAAAAGCTTTAACACAAAAGGCCCTTTGGTTTCTTGGCAGGACTGGAGCTGGTGGCCAGGCGAGGAGGCAGCTCTGAGATCTGAAAGGGCCTGGGACCGCCGGCTCACAGAAGAGGCGGCGGGAGCTCTATGAGGACTTCAGCGCGAGCCTTTGAAACTTTCTGCAGTTCAAGTCTGTTTAGAGTCTGCTTCTGAAGCCTGCTCTCTTTCAACTCTGGTCTCTTAATTCGTCCCCCTGCCCCAGTGGCAGAGCCCATAGGAGCTTTGCAGGCCAGCGGCACTTGTCAGTGAAGCCCGAGGACAGGTGGCTCTCAGGACAGAGGCCTGGGAACACACAGGGGCGGGCTTCGGGATGATGGACGAGGGACGAGGCTCGGGATGGGGAGAGCTGGGCAGAGAGGGGAGGTGGGTGCTCTGCAGGCCCAGCTCCTGGGAGGGCCCTTTGATTTGAGGAGAGAGTCAAGAAAGCAGGTCCTTTGAGGAAGACCTGCACAGAGGGGGATGAGGAGGTGTGGAATTAGCCTTCCGTGACCGTTCGAGGGAGAACATGTCACTTTGTTCTGTGGCACTTTGTTAACTGCGGGGCGAGGGATTATTACTCTGCTACTGTTGGGAACCAGCTAAGAAATCATGGGTCGCAGGAGCACTGGCCAAGCACAGACAAGAGGCCCAGAAGCCACAGTGAGTCAATTAAGGTGGAGGATCTTAATCTTGGGGTGCACGTGGCCCCAGGGCAGGGAGAGAAGCTTCACAGAGGGTACAAGCCTGTAGAAATCACAGTAAAAGGTGTGGTTACTTTTCCAGTAACCACAGGTTACTTTTCCTGCCTGGAAGTTACAGCAGGAGATGGCAGAAACTGGGAGGGGATCAGCAGGAAAACTGTTTGGAGTCTATCCATCTCTGTGGGGGGCAGAGCAACTGGATCCAGGGGCTGATGCTGGCTGTAGGCACAGAAATATTTCCCAAGAGGAGGAAGGCCATTCAAAGCCACGGAAGTGTACAATTTATTGGCGTAGTAAGTACTTCACCTGTACGATCTCCGTTCCCACTGCTGCTCCGTGGGATGTGAGTATCATGGCCCCACTTTGCACTGGGAGAAACCGGGGCTTGGAGCAGTTAGAAATTTGCCCAAAGTCACCCAGCTGACAAACCTTGCAAGAGTAGCAGCTGGTTCTGCGGGCCCTTGGCCTGTTCTCATTTTGCTCTGCGTGCTGTTTGGAGGGTTTATGCCTCCAGATGGGCCAGCCCACTTTATTCTGCACCCAGTGAGCAGCCCTCTGGGGGCCCAGAAGGTGAGTCTTCTGGGCGGAAATTCTCTACGTGATACTGGGGACTAGGGATCTGGTCCAATCTGTTTCCTATTATTCTCAATAAATAGTCTTTCTGAGTCATCCATTGTTTCATTTGAGAGCAGGTTAGGAGAATTGGTTCCCAAATCCTGTTACTCTGGGTGCCCCAGGGAATTGAAGTGTGGGGTCAGCTGCTCACTCTGGGTATCTTTCAGCCTACATAGACATAATTGAGAAATGAGTGTGCAATTGTCTTGGGAGCAGTAGGTATCAGGCACCAAGGGGAGAAAATGTATACCAAGAGCTACAAATCATCATTAACTGGAAAGCCTAGGCCCTGAGAGCCAGTAGCAAAAGCTCTAAGCAGAAGGGATTTGGTGGGGAGTTGGGGGTGGGCAGAAAATGCAGGAAGGGGAGCAGGCCATGTTCTTTACTCCTCCTGAATTGTTGCATTTATATCTCTAGAACACCATTGATAATAAGTATTTATTGATAACCTACAGGATGTGAATGATTTCTGAGTACTTCATGCTTTTAACCTGTTTGTTCCTACTCTCGTCCAAGCCACCATCCGTTGGCACTGAGGAGTCCCTCTGGGATAACGATGGTGAAGATAAGAGCAAACACTCATACAGAGCTTATGGGCACTGTTCTGGGATGTTCCTCAATCAGGACTCACAGCGACCCTCAGAGGAAGGTACTATTACCCTCTTATCTTATAGATGAGGAAACTGAGGCCCCGTGAAATGGAGTGATGAGCCAAGGTTGTGCAAGTAAGCAGGAGTGGGAGAAGGGAGGGGAGCCTGTGAGTAGGCATTTCACCTGGCACCTGAGTGACAGAGAGTTGCTGAAGGGCTTGGGGAAGGAAACTTAGATTCCATGGACAAAACAACCACAGTTTGGTTTTTAAACCCGTCTGAGGATTATTCAACTGTTATTCATATCCCATCTCTGAAAGGCCCAATGGGATAGATGAGCTGCAGCCCCACCTGGGAATTCCTCAGGAGAAGGGACGTGGGAGGGGGTGGGGGTGGTGGCAGTTTTCAGGCACCGGCACCTAGCAGGTGCCCCAACCACACGACATGGTTCTATGCTTTGTGAGAGGAAAGAGGCCTTGCGTGGTTTTCATCATCTGACATTTGATTTAAACTTTTTCCAGTTTTATTTTAATGTTTTGAATCCGCTCTCTTGAAGAAAATAGTTTCGTATCTAATTCTGAGTGTGAAGGTTGCTAAGAGACTATTCATAGAAGTCCACAGTTTCAGAGCTGGAAGGAACTTGCGAGATCGGGCCCAATGCCCTCATTTTCCTGATGAGGGCACTTGGATAGGACCCTGTTCAAGGTCAGGCAGCAAGCAGTTAATGACATTAGAAATAACCTGGCTTTTTACAGGACTGAGAATTAAGTAATGAGAGAAGGCAAAATCACTCTCTTCTAAGGTTGAAATTTGTTATCAACCCAAAGTCCATCTCTTACAAGGGCTAGAAAACCAGCCGAAGGGATAGTGCACCTTTAGAGAATGTATCATTTATGTGGGTCTGTGGAAAGGCCCGGTCACTGGCTTTGGACACGGTGCTAGAATGATGTAATCAGAACTCAGTCTCTTTGTTCCTCTGCTTCCCTCCTTCTACATTCACTTCATTTTTGGCAGATTCTTCTCACGGGCTCCCCGAGGAGCTCCAAGGTGGCTAGCACGTTTATAGGCTTAGCAGATGAAGAACCTTCTTCCCCACATCTCCCTACCACCAGCTCTATCTCGTTAGCTCAGATAGGCCAGTTGGGGTCACCTGCCCACACAGAAAGCAATTACCCGTGGCCGGGAGATGCAGTGCTCTCGTTGATGGACCTAAGCCGCAGCCCGGCCTTGGACCTGGGGTAGGGTCCCACCCACTGCAAACCAGATTGCCTCAGGGCAAGAAGGGGAGCTATTAACAGATCCGGGAGGAAGGGATGTGAGGCAGGCACCGCAACAGATGGGGACTCTAAGGTTTCCTGAGAGCAAGTTGCTGGAAGACGCTTTCCTTTCTCATTTGGCTTTTGCCATGGGAGGAAACGTCGTGTTGACTGAGGCCTCGAGAACAGCTAAGAACATCTTCTCTTGGACTGGGAGAAAAGGAAAAAGATCTCTCTCATGTGTATCAGGGCCTGGAAGGAAGCCCCTGGCAGATGGTACAAGCAGCCTACGAGGGCTGTAGTTTCAGACTTGCTCACAGACCCTAAGAAGGTGCCCAGATCCCAGGGATGTGAGGTCACAGACTGGTTTGTGATCATGGCGGCCGACTGTCCTCTCCCATGGCGCTCACTGTCTCTCCCCTGCTCCCACACTTCTTCCCTGAAAAATGGGGAGTCAGCTCTTTGGGGCTGATTGTGTGGTTCTAGTTATGCGAAACCCTTCTCCACATTGACCTTCCTTGCCCCTCAGGGACTGGGGCTTGGGTCTAGTCCTCCTTCCATCTTCCCCCTAATTCTCTGGTCAAATAACTCCATATGGGGAAATGTCTTTATAGCTTAAGCTCCGGGCCCATCATGAATCCTTTACCTTCTTGCACGACCTCCTTCTTTGCCTCACTATCTCAAGAGAGTCCCTCCCCTTCCATTATCTCCAGACATAGCTCCTCACACACAGGGATGCTTTCCCGCCTTAGAAAACTCCCTCCAATTCGGCAAAGGAGGGGAGTTTACCATCCTGCAAAGGGAGAGTCCCGAGGTAGGGCAGAGTGCACGGTACAGAGAGGCCCAGGCTCCGGTTCCCCAGAATCTCTCTGCTCTGCTTTCCTCCGTTACTGCTTGTTCTTGGCGGCCTCACTGGTGTCGGCAAGATGCCTGCCTACAGCAACTGGGACGCCGTGCTCTGTGTCATCGCCCGGAAAGGAGCTCTCTCCTCCACCCGCAGGACGAAAGAATGTTCCTTCAGTCCATGGACACAACTCAGGTCTCACCTCCCTCCCTGGACACGTGACAGTCACCAGAGGGATGCCAGGTGCCGATTAGATTCCTAAACCCAGCACTGGTAAGAGGGGTGCTCAACTTGCTGGTTCCCATCATCAGGACCTTTTCTGGAGCTGGGACTGGTCCAGAGGCCTCTAGGTGTCATGTGGCCCGAGTGGAGAAGGGCAAGGGTTGCAGGCTGGGTAGGCATTATATCATGTCTAACTGGGCTGTCCGTGTTTGCTGTGTTCTAACAAAAAGGCATATTTGCTGAAAGACACGGTACTGCCAACATAGTATGGCTCAAATGGACCTTTATGGATTTAAACTCATAGCCTCAAGGTCATGGGTAAAATTGTTTGCATGGAGAAAATGCATGACCTCATGACAAAACGTCTTATTTAGAAATGCATTTATACCAACTGAAGCGATGTTAAGTTGAAACAATTATTAGGATAATTAAGTCTTTATTTGGGGAAACATGGTTCCTTGGACCCTTTACAGGTCTTTGTTTGACCTATGCCATCTGAGTGAGCACACACATGCAGACACACACCGAGGGCTCCTCTCTGGGGATAGTCACCATATGCCTTGACTGAGGATTCTCATTGGCTTTTATCCTTTGCCCTTCGCCCCAGGGTCTGGGCAAGGACATGTGTTCTGTGGCTTTCTGTGTATTGATAAGAGTCTGTGTTTGGAACAAGTACCTTGGGATCTCATCTCTGTGTACTCACCTTCAGCCCTTTCTGGAGAATGTTCTAGATTTAGGGGCAGAAAGACAATTTGGGCAATAAGAAGCTGTCAGTGCCATCCCCTATCAGCTGGTACTTTGTCTCTTTTGGGCTGGAATCCTGAATCCAATAATTTACTTCTCTCCTCTCTGTCCACCAGCAGAGTAACCGGGGCTGGGGGACATAAGCCAGACATCCCGCAGATGACACAGTGGGTAAGACATGAGCCTGTCAGAACGCTTCTGGTTCTGGCTGAGTGTGTTTTTGTGTCCTCGGGCTTAAAGTGGGGGCCCTGCTCCAGTGATGTATTCGGGGCCATATATTGACGGTTTACCCTGTACCAGGCTCTGGGCTACTGATCTCCTCAACATCACTTCATCTCATTCTCAAAAGCCACGTGAGGCAGGTATCATCAGCTGGGGTTTACAGACAAGGAAACCGAGGCTCCAGGAGGTTAATTGACTGGCTAGGGGTCAAACCATCAGCCTGCGGCAGAGCTGAGGTTGAAGGCCGCTCTGCGTGACTCTGGGGTCTCTGCTTCTATCATTCATTCTGTGCACAGGGCTGCGGGGAGGAAGAACAGGGAAACAGCATGAGAAGGACCCGGAGACAGCGCTAAGCACCATGGGCGGCTCAGCCAAGGGTGCTGGTTGCTGCCACCGTTGTTGTTATGGAAAGCAAAGGTCCTGGATAATCCCCAAACTGACAGCCGGCCCTGCAGAATCTTGAGCTGGCCATGGTCTCCCTGAAAACTTGTTTATTGGCCTTGTGGTTGTCTGAAGAAAGAGTTGTCTGTCCTCTCTCAATTGCTCGGGCCCTCAGAAGGTAGGCTCGGGTTACTGAGCACATACACCTGTTGTCCTGGGCTGGGAGGGGTTGGGGAGCTCAGGCGACCAGGCACGCATCTGACCTGGGCTGGGGTCAGCAGTGTCCTTGGCAGGCCGACGTGCCGACTGGCCAAAGGCCTTCCAGCAGGGGCTGCAGCAGGCTCCTGTGGCCAGAGGCCCTACAGTTTGCCCTCCTGTCATCTTGGTACCCCATTGTCCACCCTGACATAGTGCAGGCCCTTCCTGGAGGCAGGCCCACCTCAGCAAGGCTAAGGGCAGCCCCTGACTGGGGGAAAGGTCAGAAAAAGCTAGTAACATTGGCTACGCTATCAGCCAATGCTAGAGAGTCCTGCTAGTGTGAAAAGCTGGGTTCAGGGCTCTCGGTTCACCGCCTCCTCAGAGTCTTACAGTACACTTGCCGAGGGGGGCACTCTCATGGGCAGCGCTGCAGGGCTGCAGAAACAGGCTAACGAGATGGGGTAACCGGCCCACCTGCACCCAGGAGACTCAGTGTGACTTGCACTAGGCACATCCAGCGTGGAATTTCATTCTCTTAATTGCGAAACCTTAGCATCTCCCCCAACGCAAAGGATTGGGGCAGGGTCATTTTATCCTCCTTCCCTTCGGTAATCTTTGGCACGCGGACAAAGCTAAGAAAAATGTTATCCGTGTGCCAGACATCATGTGGGTGCTGTCCTTATCACCAAACCTTGCAACAGTAAAGCAAACCCCAGCTCAGAGAGGTCGGGTGACTCACCCCAGGTCACACAGCTCTTTCGGCTTTCACGGAAGCAACTTTGGTCACCTGGGAAGAATGTATTGTGGACAAGTTCCCAAACAACACCGGGACACGCATCTTCTGATTCCCACCAAGTATACCTCCATCTTCATCGGCTTTCTCCAAGGCTGCCAGCTCTTCTTACTGCTCTATGTGCCCCTTTGGGAGAAACTAACCTAGCCCAGCTGAGCCTGCCACCGGCTCAGGGAGGGGAGTGCGAAGCTGGAGGAGTGTGCAGCTTATCACCCCGGGGGGAGCCCAGAAAGCAGGGCGGTGGCACCATCCTCCTTGTTGCTGCGGGGGATCCCCCCAGTGTTTGTCTCCACTGGGAATAAATCCTGACCCCATGGGGCCGGGGTCAGGAATAGGAGGCTCTGGGAAGTAGGCGGTTCCCATGTAGCTGTTGCAAGAGACAGAACCGCACTCAACCTCACCCGACTTTTTAAAAGCCACGTAATAGGAAGAGCATGGGGGTTAGAGCCCCACAACAGACGAATCCAGGCTGCCTGGCTGCTGCAGTAGGATGGGGAGCTGCTTCCTTGAGGTGCGGCTCTCAGGATGGGCCAGCCTCCGGGCTAGGGCCTGCCCTCACGTGCCTGTATGTCAGTCACTGGGTTTTAGATTTCTGTTGCCAAACACAGTTCCTAAACAATGTAAGGTGTTGTTTGTTTTCCTTATTGGCTAGAAAGATGCTTTAGATAAAGTGGCAGGGAGCAGAAAGCAATGGGCTCACCTTTGTCTGGCTTACAAACGCTCTTGGGGCCCAGACATTGCCAGGGGGCAAGAGCCTCTGTGGAGAAATGATTCGCCCTCTCTGCCCACAGTCACCAGACTCTTCTCTGAAGATACGACAGAACTGGAGTGAAGGGGATCCAGGGAGAGGGCTGTCTTCGGCAGCAATCTGCGGGTGCTTTCGCCTCAACTGCACGGATACAGTCTGGTTTCCTGGGGACCGGTGGGTGGTGAGTTCACAGTCCTCCCCGTCCTGGTGGTGGGTCAGAAGAAGCCTCCACTGACGGCCACTGGCTGCACAGGTACTGGAGCTGGGGGATGGGGGATGCTCAGGGTTCTGGGTGCTGGGAGGAGGCAATGGCATCCTGAGAAGTGTTGGCAGCCATACTGTGGGCATGAGGGCAACGCTCCTCACAGAGGCCCTGATGCTAACCTTCTCCATTATCCCCTGGCCTCTAGCCCCCACCCCAGGAAGCAAATCCTCTGGCTCTTGAGCATAGCCACCATTTTCTGTAAAGGACGGTGTGGGGGGGGGTTGGCATGGGCTCCAAGCTGATGGCAGGCGGTGCAGTCACTGGGGGCACATTTCGTGGCATTTGCACGCTGGCCCTTCCGGCCCAGGAGCAGGTACTGTGTAGCAGGTGCTCCCGCCCCAGGCCATCAGACCAGGCTCCTCCTCATCTGGCCGCAGAGGACCCCTCTCCTCTTGGCTTACATCCTGCTCAGCAAACACACATTGCTGTTCTGCAAACCCTGCCTGAAGTTAAGGAAAACAGCACCCAGGTCTCCACGAATCTAGCTACCCTGCTGCTCTTGCTTCTTCCTTCTTTCCATCACCAAAAACATTTCCTGAGCACTGGTCTGGGCCTGGACCTGTGCTGGGGCTGAGGGACGGAGATGTGTAACTGCCCTCCAGGGCTCCCAGGCTATGACCAGAGCCAGACCCCCAAGCCAGCTACCATGTTGCCATAATGCTTTCTCACCGGACCTTCCTCCAGAACTCGTTCTTGAGTGTGAGCTCATCTTACTCCTCTTCTGGCCGCAATTCCGTTTCCTTCACTGGGTTCTGCTATCCTGCAAGCTAGACAATGAACAATTCCTTTGTCTTACGTGACAATGAGTCCTTCCCTATGATTGTTGCAGGCAGAGACGCAAGCATTTTGTGTGTCTGTGTGTGTGTGTGCACCCCTATGTGAGTTTCAGGAGTTGCATCATGTCTGCAGAGGAAGAAGGCTGGACCTGATTGTGGGCTTGGGGGACAGTGATGTGAGGAGGGACCAGGTAATGGGTTCTTGCCAAGTTGAGTTAACCAAGTTCCCAACCAGACAGCATGGGGCTCTGAAATCTCAAGCAGCCCTGGGTTAGCCAGCTGTGACCTGCCTGAGCCGTGGGGGTGGGGAGTGGGAGGTGGGAGAGGCTGGGTGCTCTGTGCTCCAGGTGTCCCTGCAAAGTCAGAAGCCACTAATGGAAATAACCACCGGGGCATGATTTTTCATGCCTGGATTCCAATCACAGACCTGTCATCCAAGAAGAATATTGAAGGGGAAATTCCATTTCCTTTTAAACCAAATGTTCCCCCACAGAAGCCAAAGGCTTGTGGGAACAATCCTGATTGGAAAGGCTTGAGCATATATTGTTCTGGCTTCTCGAGTGAGATGTGACAACACTCATCATTTATTGAGAGATGAGTTTACGGAGAGCGGGGGCCTGCCCGCACATGGCAGTGACCTTTCTTGCTGACTTGGACCAGATACTCAACTCACAAGAGGAGCCTGGGGCCCAGGTGGTCTTTGCGAGCAGATGGATGTGGGTCCTGGCAGGTGGGGAAGCTGGGCCTGAGGTACCGCTCAGCAGAGGTGCCACATTAGGGCCCAGCGGAGCCCCAGAGGGAAAGAAGGCGCTCTGCACCAGTCCCAGAGAGAAACGCAGAACCTGGTGTGCATGCCCTTCTGCTTCTGTGTGGTTTGTCCGCACACAGGGCATTTATTCAAGGGCAGAGAAAGAAGGGTGATAGGCCCCATGGCCTGAGCAGTCAACGAACACTGATGGCTCACAGTTTCTACTCTGAGTGCTTAGAAGAACTGCATCAGTGAATCCTCGAAGCTACCAGCCTATATAGTGCAATGATGATCCTCCTTTTTTTTTTTTTTAAAGATTTTGTTTATTTATTTGAGAGAGAGACAGAGAGCGAGCATGAGAGGGGAGACGGTCAGAGGGTGAAGCAGACTCCCCGTGGAGCTGGAGCATGATGTGGGACTTGATCCTGGGACTCCAGGATCATGACCTGAGCTGAAGGCAGTCACTTAACCAACTGAGCCACCCAGGTGCCCCATCAGCCTCCTTTTTTACTAAGAGAAGCTGAGGTTCAGAGAGGCTGAGTAACTTGCCTCAGGTCACACAGCCAGGAAGGGCTTCCAGGCTTCTTACGGCTTCACTGGACCCCTCCCATGGCCTCCTGGCATTGCTGTCCTCCCTGTCCCTGAGGAAGAGACAACCTCCTGAATGGGCTCTTTTACAGATTCACGGGGACTTCTCGCATAGGTGAGATGCACCCACAGGGCCACCCTTTGCGTATGGTAATGGCCTGGCAAAATCTGGCCCCAAGAGGAGTATGTGAAAGGCAGGCCTGTTGCTGCGGACGGTTTTTTTTTTTTACTCCACAACCATGACTTACTCTTGAATCACGATCTCCTGTCTCCTGCTGCGTGTGCATTCTCTGTCTGGGACAAGACTTGCTCGGGGCAAAAACATGTCCCGTGGTGTTGCCAGCAGGGGTACTGGGTAAGGGCAGTGCCTCCAACACACCTCAGGGCAGTTGGCTGCGGACTGGTCTGTGCCTATCAGGCTTCAGGACACAGGAGGCGAGGACACAGCCTGGGGGAGTGACTGACACCCTGTGCTGGGCCAACAATATGAGGGCCTTGTGTCCAGTTCTATTTTAAACAGTAACTTTTCGAGTTGCAAACGAGAAGTAGTTAATGCTCATTGTAGAATATTCTAGAAATACAGACAAAATAGGAGAGAATTTTCACTCAGCATGCCACCAACACATATTCCCCATATTCCCAGTGCTCACATTTAAGGATGTTCCTTCCTGTTTTGGGGGTGGGTCTGTGCATGAACCTGTGTGTGTATGTATGTGTGAGTGTGCAACATGGGTGCGCGTCTGCGTCATACCGAGAATATAATTATGCATCTTGCTTGGTTCCCAATTCCTCGCAGAGACAGTGCTTTATGGTTGTATAATGCTGCATCACTCTGTGGACAAGACATAACTGATTTCCCCCCCTTATCATGTATTCCTCGTGTAATAAAGGCCAGCACTTCAAGGGAAGAGCCATAAGAGCAACCCTAGGCTATGTATGTTGATCATTTCTTTAGGGTGGATTTCTAGAAGTCAGACTATGGAAATAAGATTAGGAACATTGTCAGGGGCCTTGGTATCCTTTGCAAAGCACCAGTCCATGTTCAAGGGGCTTTGACACAAAAGGACACGTCCAGAGCCAAGTGATTGGTCTGATGTGGATATCCACTCCCTTGAGGGACGACTGAGATGAGAACCCCTTCGCTTTGAAAAGGGAGGCGGTGCAAACAGAGAAGCTGCCCTGGGATGTTTGAAGGACATCCTGTGAGAAGGAGAGTGAATTCTTACCACGAGTCCATAGGGTGAAAACCAGCCCCATGGAGTAGCGTCTTGGCTTAAGACAGGAAGACGTGCAAGAAAGAAAATCTTAGTGTTGGCTGGAGGCTTTGCCTCATGCTGCGAGACGGAACTCGTCCCGGGATGTTCGGGATGGCGAGGCACACGCTGCCTGCTAGGGCAGAGGCTGCCCGGCTGTGGGCTCGCACCTTCCCAGAAGTGTTCACGGGGAGGGGGTGTAGACAGGCCATATGGTAGAGTGCTTTGATATAAAAGGGGCTGTGGGGTGGGGAGCACCTGGGTGACACAATCGCTTAAGCATCCAACTCTTGGTTTTGGCTCAGGTTGTGATCTCCGGTCCTGAGATCAAGCCCTGCCTCGGGCTCCCTGCTCAGTGCGGAGTCTGCCTAAGATTCTCTCCCGCCCTCTCCTCACCCTTCAGATACATAAATAAGTAAATAAATCTTAAAAAGGGGGTGGGGTGGGGGAGAGGAAGGAGTTCAGGGGAGCTAAACATAAATACCATTCCTACAAGATATAGTCTTTCAAAGTGTATTTTCCACAGTGCTCTTTAACGTGTTCTTGCTTCTGATGACATGCACGCAGCCTGCTGCCCATCTGATGAGCCTCCGTGCGGGGCCGCAGGTTTGGCTCCTTCAGTAAGGCCCACGGCTTCCCACCTCCATGTCAGCGGCATGAAGCTTCCCAGACCTGTTCTCATCGATACTAGCACTTGAAATAAACTACTGCGCTATCAGGAAAAGCAACACAGATGAAGCTGGCGGGGCTGGGAGAGAAGCGGCGGCTAGTTCCCGGGTGGGCCGGAGAGCAGCGGTGCGGGAGGGTTGTCACCCCTGACGCGTCTCCACATTCAGACAGAGAGGCTGTGTATACCGCATGGCTGTGCAGCGGGTCCAGTGTGGAGGACCACGTGCACGGGCTGTTCTGCCCCCAGGGCATGATGCAAAGCTGCAGCCAGACCCCAGGGGCAGGGCCTGGGTGGCACACCTCCCAACCTGACTTCCGGAAGGAGCCCTCAACAGGATTGTCTTTAAAAACAACAGGCTGGGTATCTATGGGCCATGTGGAGAGATTCCCAAAGCAGCTCAAGGCTGGGGTAACTATACAGGTGCCTGGACAGTTGACTCTACAAAGTCCTACAAGGCTGGCTGAAGAGCGGAGCAGTCCCTTAGCTGAATCATGGGTCAGGAAAGGGGTTCTTTCCATCTGCTAGCTTCTCTGGCTTCCATGTGAAGGGGGTTGTGGTGCTGCAAAGGTTGGGGCTGCCCTCCCCACGCTCCACCTCCAGGGCCAGTTTCCATGGCATGAAATCCAGAGGCCTGGAATCCCCCTCCCCCCCCAAGGAATGCAATCTTGCAATCTCTTGCTGGGCCTTCGCAGCTGCTGCCGGTCAGGCCGAGTTTGTTGAGAGGCGGGTCCAAGCTCCAAATGCTCGCTCTGGAGAATGTGGGGTGGAGAGCTAGCTCTAGGACCCAGCCAAGCATCAGTCTGCAGATGGGATAGGGAGTAGGTTCATGGTTTCAGCCTGGGCTCAGGGAGTCCCACAGGGGCTAGATCTCTGGGCTTCCCTTGTCCCTTCCTTTAGGCAGACTGACCTGCACACAACCCTCCAGCAGACAACCTTCATCATCGTCTCCCATAAAAAGGTTCCTTATGTATTTGTTTTTGTTGTTGCCAAAGATCATTGTTATTTTAATTCAGGGCGGGTACTTCATTCATCCATCCACCTTCCAGGCACCACCATGTGCCAGTCACCACACAGGATCTGGGCTGAATGGGCCCATACTTCGGCCCCTCCTGGGCTTGCCTTTCTGCAAAACGAATGGGTCTATGTTCCAATGAGCCTGCATGCCATGTGAAGGGAAATGTTTGGGTTCCTCATCACTCCAAGGAGTTTCACTAGGCCTTCCTGTAGGTTTGGCCAGAGGGCTTAGAGCCAGGATGCAGACTTGGGCAGGTGAGGAGTTTTATCTGAAGGCACACAGAGCAGAGAATGTCATGGCAGGCAACGAGTCCTTCAGGGTAACTTCTTTGTCCTAATCACCTTTGTATTCCCTATGCCTGGTGCCATTGCTGGCACATTAGATGCTTCATAAACAGTCATTGAATGAATGACCCAAGCCCAGTCCTTAGGAAGCAAGGGTGAAGACAGGAGGTGCGTGAAGTCCTGGGGAATGGATAGACCACAGCCTGCAGAGAAAGGCAGTGACCCAGAAGCTGGGAGGGAGCAGGACTGACGGTGAGGCAACACCATGGGTGGAGAGAAGCTGGAGTTGCCCAGAGTCCCAGCTGGACACATGGACGCTAGCCTTGGGCAAGACAGGACACAAGCATTTTGTACTCCTCACAGAGACAATCTCTGTAAAGGGTTGGGGAGTGAAGTTTTTGGGATGGTTTCCTCTGCAAAGGCTTTCTTCTTGGCTTTGGAACACCAGCCTCTCCTGACTTTCTTCCTATCTCCCTGGCTGCCCTTTCTTCGTCTACACTTCCCTTCTTTCCTCCTCATTGTTACAGCCTACAGTGTCTCAGATCTGGTCCTTCCGGTTCTCTTTGTACCCACTGCATCTGGGTTATCCAGTCTTGGCCCATGACTTTAAGGATCACTCTATGCTGAGACATTTGAATTTCCACCTCTGACCTGACTGTTCCCCTGAGCTGCAGACTTGTACCGCTTGAAAACTCATAGCTTGTTCAAACTAAAAATTTTTCACTCTCTGTCCTCCCTTGTGACTTCCTATGCATTTGCCACTCATTTGCCCATCTCAGTAAATAGCACTAGAACCTTCCATGTCAAGGCTGGGACCAGAGTGAGGTAAGCACAATAGTTCAGGAGGTCCTTGCCTTCAGGTGCCCATCTGTACCTGCATGGCCCTGAGAGCAAAGGCCTCCTTGAATATTGTGCCTTTGGCACTTGCTTCTTCTCCACCCTGACTACACCAAGAGGCTCCAGCCACATGCCTAGAAATTACATTTGATTCCTCTTTCTTTTTAACACCTATATTCAGTCCTCCAGGAGGTCTTTTTGACTCTGCCGTGAACTTAGCAAATGCATCCCGTTTTCTCCACTTCCATTCCTACCACACCAGCCCTGTCTTCATCACCCCTCCCCTGGACCACTTATGGGGTTCCCCTGGTTCCATTCTTGCCTTCCCCCAATCTATTTTCCACACAGCAGACAGAAATGCAATTTTTATTTTTACAAAAGTAATATACGGACACAGTGTTAAGAGACGAATCTTTTATAAGCTTCTAATAGACAACAGCAGGCTGCTGTCCCGTCCCTCTTCGGTCACATTTCACGCTTCCCAGAGGTGAGAACTTCCAGCTTTCAGCAGCTGCCACCATCTTTATACTGCTAATATTTGACTTTTATGTTTTACCTATTTTCTACTGAATTCCAAATCCGAAATAAGAATTATCTCTCTTATCCCCCCACCCATCACACAATCACATAGACATGTGGTAATCACATCTTTCTAATTTAGCTACATCCCAAGTCAGATGAAGTCAGCAGTGCACATGAGGTTGCTGTCCAGGCGGGTTGGGAGGGGTGTGGGACCCCACTGTCTCTCACACAGGTCTTCAACCCATTCTCTTATGTTCAATCCCACCCACGATAGCCTTCACAGCCATCCTCTTTCTTCCAGTTCTAGATGCTGAGCCAGGAACAGGCTTCTTCCTGGCTTCCTTCCTTTCAGACAAGCATGGTTCTCCCTTGGTCGGTGTGCCAATGTGGCTACCCTTGTCCAACTGCTTTCCATGTTACACCTTGTTCATATGTCTTGTCCACTGTCATCTCCCTCTTATTCTTTTTGTCTTTATGGGTTCGTTCTTCTTTTACCTCATCTTTGTCATTTTGTTGGGATTTGGGGAGGACACATGTAATCAATCCATCATGTTCAACTTGGAAGCCCAGGTAGTGCAATTGTGTTTGGCATACAATGTTCAAACTTTTTTTTTTTTCAAAATGTCTTCTCTTTTCTTTCTTTTTTTTCCTTTTTTTTTTTTTTTAAAGAGAGAGATTTGTTTATTTATTTGAGAGAGAGAGAGAGAGAGAAAGCAAGCATGAGTGAGGAGAGGAGCAGAGGGAGAGAGAGAGAAAGAATCTTAGGCAGGCTCCACACTCACAACCATGAGATCATGACCTGAGCCAAAATCAGGAGTCAGACCTTTAACCAACTGAGCCACCCAGGTGCACCTCAAAAAAATCCTTTCTGGAAGGACATATCAAGTGACATATGATGGATGTAAATGATGTCATGCATAATGATTGTCATGACCTATGCTGATCTAGGGCATAGGATAGAAATTTTAAAATTATCAATACATTCAACAGTGTTCATTTAAAAATACTAATGGAGCATTGACTACATGCTAAATACCTCTTCAGGGGTTTGACATAAAGAGAACAAAGTAGACATGACACCCACCCTCACGGAAATTCATCCACATTGGGGGACAGGCCAGATGATAATCAATCACTGTATGACAAATGGGCAGATGTAGAATGTTTTAGAAGGTGGTGAGATCTACAGAAAAAATGAGCGGTAAAGCTGGGTAAGGAGGATACAGACTGTCAGGATGGGGATAGTTTGCATGATGCAACAGTGTAGACAGGCAGGGCTCGGCTGGGTGGTGACCTTTGAGCCTAGATGTGCTGGAGGAAGGGAGATACATTGTGGGCTATCTGGAGAGAGAGTGTTCAGGACAGAGGAAATCGTGAAGGCCCTGGAGCAGAAGCGTTATTGTGACCAGGGTTCCAGGGATGGAAAGAGCAAAGGGCAGTGGGAGGTGGTGAGGGGAGAGAAGTCATGAGGATGGGATACCATAGAGACCTTATAAACACTCGTAGGAACTTCAGATTTTATCCGGAGAAGATGGAAACCAAAGAGGCCCTCTGAGCATGGGAGTGTTGTAAACTGGTCTGCTTGGTCATTCAAGAAATTCGCTCTGTGTAGCAAAAAGACTGTAGGGTCAAAGGAGAAACAGCTTCCTGTTTCTGTTTAAAGTAGTTTTGATCACCCAGGTGTGAGATGACAGTGGCTTACATGGGGGTGGCAACAGAGGGGCTGATGAGAAGCGTTGGATACTGGACATACCAAAGGTAAACCCCACAGAATTTTCTTAGGGTTTCAAGGAAGTAGAGTCAAAGGATGACTCCAAGAATTTTGGCCTGAGCCTTTTGACAAAGGGTAAGGGGTAGAGGAATTTGGGGAGTGGATGGGATTCATGAATAGCCAGAGACTCAGGGCCATGAAATCAAGCCTGAGGGCAGTGGGAAGAAATGCAGAGGGCTCTTTTGTGTAGTTTAGATCCTTGATGACTTCCTGTTGCACACAAAATAAGGATCCATGTCAAGATGATTGAGAACATACAGAAGTAGCTTCTTCCACCTTTCCCACCTTTCTTTTTAATTCCGCCCCCCAGCACCCACTGCCCTCTAGCTACATCAGCCTTCAGGATATTTGCCCTAGCTCCTCTGCTTGAAAAGCTCTTTTTTTGCGAGGCAGGGGAGGCTGACATGCTCCTAATCCAGGTTTCCCCATGTTCGGCTCCTTCTTACTATTCAGATCTTAGTCTAAATGTCACCAACCCAGAGAAGCATTCCCTGGCCACCCAGTTTACTACTTTATATTGCATCATGCCATTTTAATTTCATCATAACATGTTCCACAAACTGGTATTTTCTTGCTTGTATTTACTATACAAAATTATTAACCTGCCTGAGATATGTCAGAATGCAAGTAGCCTTGCCTGTCTTGTTTCCTGCTGTGTGCCCAGGCCTAGACCTATGCCTGGCACGTAGTAGAGGTTTCACATTGCTGAATGAATGAGCATCACGTAGAGCTTTCCCTCTGAAGGGAATTCCCCCCACCCCCAACCCCACCCACCAGCTCACTCTTTGGTTTTAATGTGGAGTTGTTTTTTGCCAGGACCTGGATGGGCTGCACTTCACAACTTCTGATCAGCTAGAAACTGCATAAAATTCTGGTTCTCAGGAGGGGAGTTGGTGGTGCAGAATCTCTGCTAACATTCTGGGAACCAGTAAGAGAAGAGATAGTCAGCAAGCTGGGTTGGAGCCTAGAATGTCTCCCTCCCTGCCCAGGGAAGAGCCAAAAATCTGGAGAAACTTAAAGTTTTCTTCCTCCTCTCTTCCTTCTTTCAGCCAAACTAGAAATACCTTTATTAGAAGGAAATGAAGAGACCTGGTTTGACCCTGAGATGGGGATGTTCTCCAAGAGACTTCTGACTTTATTTGCTTTTAGTTGAGGAAGGCTATGGGGGGGGCGGGGAGGGGATGAATAAGGTCGTTTTTCCTTAAGGAGGCAGAGAAGGAGGCTTTGGGTGCTATTTGTCCCTCATCCTGGCTGCTTTTAGATGGCCTGAGAAAGCAAATCTCTACTCATCCCCTAAATGTATTTTGACTTCAATTTTTGTCCCCAGCAATCCATCCTATACACTGTAGCCAGAACGATCTTTCTCTCGGATGAATCTCTCTGTGATTTACTTTAGATATTTTCCATTACCTTGTCTCTAGGTTTACTAAGCCTCTGTTCAGCTGTGTCCACTTACTTTAACATACTAATCATAGCTGTTTTAAAGTGTTCTAACTTATTTCTCTTATTTGCTTTTTCTCCTTACCATCAATCACATCTTCTTGTCTCTTTGCATATCTAGTAATTTTCCATTACATACTGGTCATCATGTATAATAGAATCATGGAGGCTTTGGATGGTCTTTTCAACCAGCAAGCATTCCTTCTTTGTAAGCTGGATAGGGTAGAAAGACTACCACCTCAATCCAACTGAAACGATTGCAGTTTTAGTAAGACCCAGCGTATCTGTAGTTTGTCCTTGTTCCTTGGGTGAAATCTTTCTGAAGTTTTGATTTATAATCTGCTGGTACGCAGCCCTAAGAGTTCCTCCTCCCTATCACAGGACCAGCAAATTAATGGCTCACTAGTCACATCTTGCCCACTGCCTGATTTTGTATGGCCCACAAGTAAGAATGGTTTTTACAGATGAAAATTTGCAATGTGTTTAGTGATGGGGAACATTAACTTTGTAGGGGAATCCCTACCAAGTGAAATTCTATCTTGTCCTAAAAAGTCCATTCTTCTTATTGGTAGACCTATGTTACAAAAAAAAATAAATCATGTCTACCGCAATTTGAATTTAATCAAAAATTTGTGGAAATCTGTTTTCTCTTTTGTTATGAAAATACCTTTATAATATCCTCACTTTTGCCTCTTGGTCTGCAAGGCATGTGAGTAAACATTTACTATAAAATAAATGTATATTGGGGCATCTGGGTGGCTTAGTTGCTCAGGTATCTGACTCTTGATTTTGGCTCGGGTCATGATCTCAAGGTCGTGAGATTGAGCTCCTATTGGGCTCTGTGCTCAGTGGGGAGTCTGTTGGTGTTCTCTCTCTCCCTCTCCCTTTCACGCCTTCTCTAAAATAAATAAATAAATCTTAAAAAATAAATAAAACAAATATATGTCTACTACATAATAATACTTATTATTATTAAATAAAGTGTTTACGTAAGAAGTTTGCTAACCTCTGGTGTATCATTTAGTTTGATCAGAGCAGCAGAGCCAATGTGAATGACAGAGAATAATAATTACATGGATTAGACCTTATGTAGTTGTGGAAGCTGGTGGGGGAATCCATGGATGGCTACTGCATCTGTATCTAGGGATGGGCCAGAAGTTGCTCTAGATCAGCAGAGTACTGTTGCCTCAATCCACTTTACAAATCTCAAATTTATTTTGTGGCCCTCCCCCCATAACCTGGTACCAAACATGGAAAAGAATTCTGGGAAAGGCATTTCCAATTTAGCTAAACTACCACAGTGAACACCACTGATATTTTGAGCTTAGATCTTTATCTTTCCACTCTGGGTATATTCAAAGTTTGGCAAGTGTCCTATTTTTTTTTTTTAAGACTTTATTTATTTATTTGACAGAAAGAGAAGTCACAAGTAGGCAGAGAGGCAGACAGAGGGGGTGGGGGAAGCAGGCTCCCTGCTAAGCAGAGATCCTGATGTGGGGCTTGAGCCCAGGACCCTGAGACCATGACCTGAGCTGAATGCAGAGGCTTAGCCCATTGAGCCACCCAGGCGCCCCCAAAGTCTGGGAAGTATCCTAAATGAGAATGGCATGTTTATCACAACCCTCCTCCCTCTGATTATGGTGGGAGGGAGACTTCATTCCTTTTTCCAGTCTTGGTGCCCAGCCTCTAGTGCTGTCCTAGGTCAAAATCAGCTTTGCCTGCAGTCTCCTCTTATTTCCAGTCCATCAGCCAGCCTGTATGACCTTGAAGACTTTCCTTGTTCCTCTTTCTTTGGTAAGGTTCCTCTGGCTGGGCCAAGTCCCATCACCAGCCTGTGCCCCGACCTGGCAAGAGTCCCCAAGGAAGAAGAGAGCCAACATTCATCAGTTCACCTAGGAAAGGCTTTTCTTTCCCTGGACTTTAGTTCATCCAGACTTCATTGCCTCCATCATACTCTTAGATCTTAAAAAAAAAAAAAAAAAATTAACAAAAGATCTTTAATTTTTTCCCCAATTTTTACTTTTTTCCCTAGTCATTGCAGGAGGAAAGGTGGCCTGCAGCAACTTTCCATACCCTGCCTGAATGCCAGAAGTCTCTTCGGTCAATCCAGTGGGCTACTTCCTGCTTCGACTGAACGTCCTCATTGGCCTCAGGAGAAAATCCTGTCTCAGCACACGTGGCTCTCCATGTTCGCTACTTACCTATTCAGTCTCACCACCCAGACTGACACTTGCTCATACACTGCTTATTCTCTCTGGCCTGGCTGCTTTTACCCATTCCAGGTCTTCTGGAAATGTCCTTACCTGATTTCCCATTTAACAAACTCCGTTAATCCTTCAAATTCCAGCTCAGATGCCAAATTCTGTAGCATCTGTAGCAGGCTTGGGTGCCCCCTTCCCTGTGCTCTCGACTGCCATGGACTTCTGTGCGTGTAGGTTTATGATCTCCATTTCCTGCTGAGAGCTCGCAGAAGAGGGACTGGGCCTTGCTCATCTCTGTGTCCCAGCAGCCAGGCCTGCACCTGACATCCAGTAGACATCGACGCTTGTACACAGAGACAATGAAAGCAGAAGGAGGGAAGGGAGAAAAGAAGACAGAATTAGATAAAGAACAGAAAAGACAAACAGAAAGAGAGTGAAATTGATGGAAGCCCATCTTAGAAGGGCGTCCCGGGTGACTCCAGAGAGCACCGTGGTGAAGAGTCACTCCAAACCCAAGCCTGCCACGGGAACACGCTTATACACAGGTCTCTCTCCTTGGGGCCAGGGCTAGCTCACACCTGCTATTTCCAGGAGCCTCTTCTCAGCGCACCTCTCCGATGAGCCAATCTGCCATCATGGTCCTTAGGGGCTTTATTTGGACCAACTGGGCAAGCTAGGACTTGTCCATGGGCTGGAAACTTCTGCAAATAGTGTGCGGATCCCAGAATGGAAGGGCCATGGCTTGTGGGAGAGGAGGGGCCTGGCAGGAGTTTGTAAGCTGTCTCTGGAGGGAGAAGGCCCAGGGTCTGCCAGGCCCACAGAAGCAGACAGAATGGGCTTTGTTCTCCCCTAACTTCTTAGACCTTGTACCCAGGCTCCAGGGTCCAACACAGTGCCCCCAGGCTCCTCCTAGCTTTTCAGAGCCATTTCTATTTACTACTTTATTTATTTTTTTTCCAATTTATTTATTTTCAGAAAAACAGTATTCATTATTTTTTCACCACACCCAGTGCTCCATGCAAGCTGTGCCCTCTATAATACCCACCACCTGGTACCCCAACCTCCCACCCCCCCGCCACTTCAAACCCCTCAGATTGTTTTTCAGAGTCCATAGTCTCTCATGGTTCATCTCCCCTTCCAATTTACCCAAAAGCACATACCCTCCCCAATGTCCATAACCCTACCCCCCTTCTCCCAACCCCCTCCCTCCAGCAACCCACAGTTTGTTTCATGAGATTAAGAGTCACTTATGGTTTGTCTCCCTCCCTATCCCATCGTGTTTCATGAAAGAACCTAGATGTCCATCAACAGATGAATGGATAAAGAAGATGGGGTATATATACACAATGGAATACTATGCAGCCATCAAAAGAAACGAAATCTTGCCATCTATTTACTACTTTAGCAGGTGCATAACCAGCCCTGGAAAAGCAACAAAATGAAACAAAAGTAACCTCTAGGAATCCCACGGTGCAGCCTTGGTGTATCCAGGGTTCATAGACACGACTGAGCCACGGTCCCTTCACATTGGTAAGTGCCGAAGCAGATTCCAACTGTCTTTCCTAGGACCCACGTCCCCAGAGCAGGTGCTGGTTGCTCACCTGTGCCTGTGCCGGACCACCAATGGACCACTCGAATTAGCAACACATGGATGGTTGTCACTACCCTGGAGGGTACAAGTTAATGATGTTCATTGAGATTGACTGGAATCGATGGCTGCTTGCCCCTTCTCTCACCCTGGCCTGAGGACCCTCTAAGATACTGCTGGTTGGGGTCAGGTTTTCCCGGAGCACGGAAAGGGCCATCCCAAGAGGGCTGATAGGGTCCTCCTTACTCTAATAACTCCGCATGGGCTCAAGGTCTTCTGCTGTCAGGAATAAGACTTCCTTCCCCCAATGGCCATGCTCTAGAGGGAGGGGCAGGTTAAGCCAGGGCAGCCGCTAACCCTAGGATGGCAGACAAGCAGCACCTGCGGTAACATTTTTCCCGGAGGGCTTGGGGCAGACATCCTGAATTGATCCCGGCACTCTTGCTTTGCTGGGCTAAGCTCTGGCCACAGCCCGCAAATGAGCACTCCAGGTAGCCCTCCCAATCAATCACGGCTGGCAGCAGAAATGAAATCCATTTGCCATCCTTACATGAATCTTTTATCAGAGATTAATTTGTCCGATTGGTTAGGGATTTCCCACAACAATAAAGCTTTGCCTAGCAGAGGCCAGGGCCCTGAGGGAATAGGGAAGATTTTCATTATCTTGATGGGTCACCCAGGGAGCAATCAGGAAGGCTGGAAACTTAGAGGCTCAGAGTGACTGACATGGTTGTTGAGAAGCCTGGCAGGGACGCCCCTCTAGGCTTGGCATGGCCCTCACATTTTCCTTGTTCTGCAATGTCTGGCTGGTTGAAAAGCATGTGCCTTTTACCCTATCATGGTACAAACACGGTTCTGGCAATATCTCCCATTTTGTACATCTGATTCTCTGATTCAGTTCTATTCCATAACCATCAATTGCTACGGATTTGTATCTCTTGAACTTTGGGGACACTGACCTGAGGTGTGGGGAGGACACGTGTCCTTCTGCAGCCTCCCACCCAAATGATAAGGTCCAAGAGTGTTGGGCCTTGACTGTGGAAGGATGACCAGTCAGGATGGGTCAGGGTGGGCAAGGAGGGACAGCCGTGCATGCGCCTGAGGGTGTGTGATATGTGTGTGTCCTGGGGCATCCGCCTACCATTGGCCCCCAGCCACATCAGTGTGTGTCTGGAAGATTCGCTGAGGTGGGATTGGGCTGTTTTTATGAGGGACCGAAGAGCTTCTTGGGAAGAGGGAGACAGACAGGAGTTAGGTTGAGGAGAATAAACCTCTGTCTTTAGAGGGACTGTCACTTGCATTTGTTCCCAGCTCAGTGTCCTATGGACATATTTAAAACTTCAGGTTCAGATGAAAGGAGACTTTTCAATGGAGACCTTGAAAGACTTTGGGTACAGGAGTAGCCTTGCTGTGGCCCCGGGTGAGAGAGTTTCCCTTCAGGCCCAGAAGGCCATGTGGCCTCAGCCGTCAGGTTCTAGATGCTACAGCCCCATTCTGGGGACTTCAGGACTCCAGAGCGTTCTTGCTGTGGTGGCTGGAGACAGCCGAGGCCTCAGCAGCGGACAGCCCTGTACAAGAGGGAATGAAGGGGGAAGCAGAGTGCCTGCTGCTAAGTGGCCAGTCATGGGACACGTCCACAGCACAGGAGAGGCTGCTGAGGCCTCCTGGAAACCAGTGGGGGGGCCAGATTTGCTTATCGCAGAGCTGTGCTGATTTGTTCTAGTGTCTTCCTTCCATATGGGGCTGTGGCCCCTTTGAGTCTAGGTACTGCACTTAGCCTCAGACCTTGCATAAACCATTCTTGAATCAACAAAGGAACATTGTGTAGTATAGTGATGTTTATAAATATTCTCCCAGGGAAAATTTGCATCCCTCCCGGGGATAAAATGTATCCCTCTCCACCTTTGGAGACAGTTTGGAAAAAAGGAAAGAATTCAGACTTTGGAGCCAATAGAGCTGAGCTGGTAGTTATTACCTATTGTGGACAGGGGCGAGTCATTTCAACCTCCTTGAGTAAGAAGGGTAAAGTGTTTAGCCCATTCCTGGTGCCACTGGATGGCAGAGAAAGAGATCATAGATACAGCTGGTTGGTCTTAGGTACGGATTTGAACAAGGGTCTTTTCAGTCTGGATTCAATTTCATTCCACCCATGGCCCTGGCTTCAGTGGGACTGTGAGTGGGAAGGCTGGCTGGCACAAGGAGCCCGAGGTGGAAACAAGTGTGCTGTGTGGGGTGAGGAGGTCTGGGGCTGGACAGGGTGGGGGCACCCGTGCTTGGTTTCTGCCTGGCCAGGGCCTCATCCCGGCAGATGTGCTGTAGCCCAGTACCAGCCCTGAGACCCCAGGCTGTCAGGAGCCCCAGGACTTGCTCACAGCCCCTGGAACCTTGCACGATAGGCCTGCCGCTGTGGGTGTTAGGGAAACAGAAAGGTCACTCTGGAGGCATGAGGCCCACCTGGAAGGGGCTGCTTGGTTTCTCCCTGGGAGTTTTCAAAAGCTTCAGTGGTATCAGTTGTTCCAAGTGAAGATTGTGCGGGAAGCCAATGCCGGGGTCCCCATCAGTGTTGGCCTTTGGCGCAGGTCATGATCCCAGGGTCCTGGGATGGAGCTCTGCCTTGGGCTCTCTGCTCAGCAGGGAGCCTGCTTCTCCTTCTCCCTCGGTTGATCCCCCACTTGTGCTCTCTCTCTCTCTCTCTGTGTAAAATAAAATAAAATAAAATAAAATAAAATAAAATAAAATAAAATAAAACAACAGGAACAGAGTTGAATAATTCAAATAGCACCGTTCGGCTGGTAGTGGCCCTCCTTCACTTCTTCCATCCTAACGTGCTATTCTCAAGAGAGTCCTAGCACTGGTTTCTTCTGTTCACCTCTCTTGAAAAGACACAATTGTGCTTTGTTTTGTGATTTTCCAGCTTCAATATTATCTCTGGACTTGTTATTTCAAGATTTGGATTTAGCTCCTTTACACACACATACACACACACACACACACACTTCTACTCCTCCCTTCTCTCAATATGCTTTGATCATAAGATTTGATTAAATAAATATTCAGTGTTCACAATAGTATGACTATAAGTGTAATTGACAATTAAGCAGCCTATTGTTCCATGATTACATTTCCATTCTTTAACAACGTATTGCTTATTGTTTTCTGGGAGGGCGGGGAAGGGGATAATTGCCTCATTTTTATTTGCTTTAACTTCCCATCTCTATCACTAAATCTCTGCGTTTTCTTTTCCCAACATCGTTGGGAAGTGCCAGCTTCACGTCTTCTTGGGGACATTTGCTCCAGACTTTTCCATCCCTCCCAGTTTCTCTCCAGGCCTTCTGCACACCTGTGGCTGTCACCCAATGGTCTTCATGTTGTCTCAGGAATTCACCTGGGTCCAGGTCTGATTTCCTCCTCTCCCTTAGCATTTTTCCTTGTTTGGTAAGTCATGATCTCCAGTGACTCCCTGAGAAAGGTACATGATTCTGAGACCTTGAATATCTGTTCAATATCTGAAAATGTCTTTATTAACACTGATCAAGAATTCAACTATTTATAATTATTTGACTGGGTTGTAACATGACTATTTGACATCATTTTCTCTCATCTCTTTGAAGGCCCTGTGGTGCTGTCTTCTGACTCACTGTGAGAAGTTTCTGGCTGGAGGTCCGATGCCATTTTCATTCCAGATCCTTTGTGGGTCACCTTTATTTGTTTCTCTCTGGAAACTTTGGCCCCAATAAGCTGGAACTTCATGATTACATGACTCAACAACATTTGCTTTTCAGTTTCTGGGGTTGTACCCTAGGAGAGTTTTTCTTCCCTCACAGTCCTGTATGGGCTCCTGGGGAAGGAACCAGAGAAGTTCTCCCTTCCTCTTCCTTTTTGGCCAGTTGTGTTGGACTGTCCACATCTCCACCAGGGACGGAGCGCAGGGGTCCATCCAAGTAGGCTAATCTCATCCAGTCCTTCTTGTTTCCCCTTGGCAGCAATTGGTTAAGGGATGGGCATGTCGCCTACTTCCAGCCAGTGTGACATGAGGGGATGTCTGTTGGGAAAGGCCCCTCACTCTGAATTAGCAGGTGTCTAGCAGAAATAGCCTTTCTTCTTCCTGTCTGATCATGATGACAGCTGCCATCTTGTGACCACGGCCGGGATCTGGAGTGGTGATCTTTCAGGAGGGAGGTATAAGCCGAGATGGTGGGGAGGAAAGAGGAAGAGGACTTGTGTCCTTCATAGCACCATGGAACTACTGCCTTAACCTGTCACAGCCACCTTACCCGGGAGCCCCTTGTTAGAAGAGGTGATAGCTTCTCCCTGTTGTCTAGGCCCACTAATTTATTCCTTGCACCTGGAAGCTTCCTGACAAGGTGAGTGATGTTGCCATGAATAAATTATAGTCCCAGCCTCCAGGGCCTGGATATACACTTAAATCATGGAGTGAGGCACAGGGGTCCAAGCCAGGTGCAGCTTTGGTCCTGGAAGTGAGATGTCAATCAGAGCCAGACAAGGGACACAGATATATGATGGGTGTGTCTCGTGGTATCCTGGCTCTGATACTTGCTCACGTGGTGAACTCGGTGAGCTACTTCACCACGCATCTAACTAAGCCTCGCTTCCTCATCTGTCAGATGAAAGGAATCACAGTACCTGGTATTGAGATTATCAAATGACATAACCTGCAAGAGCCTGGGACTTGGCACATGCAGAGTAAATGCTCACGATCGCCCGGGGCCGAACCCACTGAATACTGAGTCTCGGCCTCTTCATGTCCTCTGTGTGAGGGATCCTGAGCACACGAGCCTGGCTGCAGCTGAGATCGGGACCACAGGGGTGCCAGCTGTGGGGAAAACACACTCTCCTCCAGGTGAGAAGGGGGGACTGGCAACATACTGGAATATCACCAATCCATGGAAATCACAAGTTTGAAGGTTTAAAGAGAATACATTAGAGAAGTTGTTCTCAAACGTAAGTGGGATCATTTAGGTGACCTGTGAAGCACCGTTTGCTGGGTCCCACCCCAGAATTTCTGATTCGATAGGTCCCTGTGAGCTTATGAATTTGCCTTCCTTGGAAGTTCCTAGGTGATGCCAATGCTGCTGGTCGAGGTCGCAGAGCTGAGAACCATTGTGTTAGGGGAGGTGGGGAGAGAGCAAGACCATTAGGGAAAATCATTTGCGGTTCATGTCTTTTTAAATTTTAAGTTGTATCTTATTAAAATGACGTTATTATGGAAAAATGCAAAGATACACAAAAGTGGAGAGGTGTATAAGCCCTCACGTTCCTATCACTCATCTTCAATCTGTACCAACCCACGTCCCATCCTGTGTCACTGGATGCCCTCCGAATGCGTCCCTCCCCCACCCCAGCCAAGAGCACAGGTCCGAGCCCAGAAAGTGCCCACCTCTTCAGGGTCCAGCAGCATGAAGAGATGACCGAGTCAGGCTGTATTTTGAAGAGCTGCGACAGGCATCTCTTGACAGTCCTCTGCCACCCCCAAACATCCACCCCCACCATAAGTAAGCATCTGAGGCAGTACCAGGTTCTCCTTGGCCCACAGCTTGCCTGGACGGTCATGGGCTCCGTAGCTATCACCACCAGTCTCGGACTCTGAAGACTAGATCTCCTCCAAACAAACCAAACCCTGCCGTTCCACCGTTCAATCCGCAACAGCGAGCCTGGTTCTGCTGGGAACTGGGGAGACTACAAAGAACAAGATGCACTCCAGCTAGGAAGGGTAAAACAGCCAGCCGGCTGAGTGCCTGGGTAAGAAGCTTCTGCAGAAAGTATGGGAGCCCAGAGGAGGATGTCCAGACCCCAGCTGGGGGGAGGCGAGAGATTTAGGGAAGGCTTCCTGACTGGCTGATGCTGGCCCAAGTCTTCAGCGCCGAGGAGGAGAAGTGCCTGTCCCTCGTGCATGTGCCATGTGTGTCTTGCTGTGAGAGTCATCACGCCTCTTCTTAGCTCATGGTTCCTTCCTGGAGTCTGTGTGCATTCTCCTTGCCGGTGGCCAGGATGCCACTGTCCTTCATCCTCCACATGGAGCCTGCGCCTGGCTGCAGCCCCTCTTGTGAGAGACGGTGAGGAGGAGGCTGAAAGAAACGGTGGGGAGGAAGCGTGTTGGGTGGCACTGCCGAAGGCTTGGGGAATGTTCTGGACCCTCTACTTAGGCACAGGGCTTGGAGGGCAGCGGCTCTGGAGTTAAGCAGTTTTCTCCCTCTAATCTCTAATAAGTCTCCTCTCTTATTCATCAGAGCAATGAATCTGGTGGTGAAAGGCTCGCCTCCGGGTTCCCGGAGTTCCCTCTTCTCCTGGCTTGCGTATAGAATGTGGGGATTTCTGGCATTGCCTGCTCCGTGCATGATGGGCGTGGGGTGGGGCCTGTGCTTCTGCACATTCAGGGTTGGGCTTGATGTCTGGAGGACTGTGCACCTGGGGCATGGGTTTTTCTCTCTGGGGTGGTGTTGGAGACAGACAGACCCCAAAGGGCCTTGAACAAACAAGGAGTCTTGGGAGAGTATCTTATCCTGCAGGCAGTTCTCAATCGATGCTTCGCGAATGTCCTCTTTAGAAAAATGTCTGTGTTTCCCAACATTCTCATTACACCAGAGCCCTTGTTCTAGATATCTCTTCCCATGACTAAATAAAACCCAGCAATTTACCATCATTGTTATATTTAATTAAATTGCTGCTCCCCACTTAATATTTTCAATTAAGCTCCTAAAGCCAGATCTTACTTATAGATCTCCGTTTTACATTGCAGATTCTTCCAAAGGCTTTGTCATGGGAGCCTTTTTTTTTATTACTATTAATCCCCTATAATAAATAACATCGACTCCAATAATGCTACACTGGTTGCTTTGTCCCGACTCCTGTCTCCTTCCACATTTATTATTGACTCAATTTATGTTCCTTTAAATCGTTTTCAGTCTGGGTGGCAAAACTCTCGTTTACTGACTGATCAATTTGAATTTGTTTTATAAGATTCCATTAATTACTATGTCCAATTCTCTTGCAGTGCCTGGAACCAGGGCATCCCTTTAATCCCCTAGAATTCCCTCTAGTCTCTCTGGCTGCATATTTTCACCAGAATGGTGTCTTCGAGTTGGGGCTGGTAGGCTGGCAGATTCTTACATTAGCAGATATTTTCAGCCTTATTTGCAGCAAGGAGCAGGAGGCTGAGTCACAGGTGGCCCGATTCTTCCTGATACCTTAGCCATCTTGGTCTAGCCTCTTCTCTGGTGAATCCCCTGAAAATCTTGCAGGGGACAGATGAGACATTTGGAGGGGGGTCAGTCTCTGAGCAGGGCACTGGGGGACTCAAGTACAATTCCTTTTATTCATGGCTGGGATTTCCTAGGATTGGTCCAGTCAGTCACACAGGCAGCCCTGTTCTCTGGATAGAGCCTGGACTTACAGGCGTGAGCCCCCTCTCCCATAGGCTGGAGGTGCAGAAGCACCCAAGCTTTGATGAGTTTCTTCCTTTTCCTTAGGCCGAAATCCTTTCCTGGCACTGTCTTCAGAGCCATGTGCGATAACTTCCCAACTTCCTCTGCCCTCGTCATTTGGAAAGGTCTTTATTCCATGTTGCCTGATGGCCTGATCAGTCTACACCGTTTCAGTTGGTTGGTAGCTTACAGGGAGGACAGGAGGCGGCATGCCCAAATCTCTGCAATACTCAGGCACAAGAGGAGGGGCGCACTTGACAAATCTGGGCTGTGATCACCATGGGTGGTCTGGGTAGGTGACCACCATGTTCCAGAGATGTTACCCACAGACTTACAGCCTGGTCACAGAAGACCAGCCTGGGCTGTCAAATTTGTGTCTCCTCTCTTGGCCACAGATATCTGGAGAAGGGTAGAGCTTTAGAACAGGGTTGCCTTATTGTCTGGAGGCAGAGCAAGAGCTGGTCCGATGATATTCCTCTCCCCAGACATGAGAACAAGACGGAAAAGCGGGCCAGCTGCTGGCTGCATAGGAAAAGTCAAACATGTGGCCAGTGGCTAACCAGGTGAATAATGGCAGTGTCCTGGGCGACCATGTGGATCTTGCTGCTGAAGTCTCAGGGCCATCTGATTGTGGGGACAGTTTCTAGTTTCTGTTGAGGACTGCTGGCTGGCAGCAATTCCTGTCCCAGATGTCCTCAAACACTGCCATATCTTTACAATATCTGTCCTGCTCCATACACACACGAGCATGCGTGTCCGCGTGCACGCGCGCACGCACACACACACACACGCACACACACACACTCCTTTCTTCAGTTAGCTCGAGAGATCTTATTTTCTTGCAAAACAAAGCACCTCACCTTGAAAAGAGGTGACTTGCCAAAGAACAATACGTGAGAGATGATAATGCCCCGCTGAAGCTTCACTCCGTGTGTCCTTGGGGATAGCATCTTTAATTACGGTAAAGACAAAAGGCCAAGGCCAGTTACGGAGAGCGACTGTACATCCAGGCCATGAAAAGTGGTGTAAGACGGAAGACAAAAGGAACCGTGTCTGTTTCTCATAGGGCTTGAAAAATTCGATGTAATATGAATTGGGAAGCTTTTTCATGATGCAAGGTATTTTGAGGTAGAAGCAAGGGTCCGAGAATGAGAAGATGACCATGGAGAGTCGTCGTGCTTAGAGATCATTGTGTAGGATTTGACTCCCATCCACAACTCCCTGCTGGGTAGGGCACCAGTGATCATTTAGCCTCTGCTGGGATGTCTCTAGAGATGGGGCTCTCTCTCCCTCTTCTTTTCCCAAAGAAGCCTTTTCAATTTGCAATGTATGGAAATCTGTTTGTTTGTTAACAAACTTCTCTTCTCCCTTCAGTAAAAAGGAGCCAGGCTATTTTCTTTTTTTCTTTGAAGAGTCACCTCTCCTCCAGTCTCAGTCCTTGGGGTGTGGGCAGGACAGACCCTACCTCTCAGCCCCAGGGGCAGGCATATGATCCGAACCTGGTAAATTGTCATGTTTCCCACTATGTCCACAGTGATGGCTTATGTAACCAGGCATGGGCATGTGACTCAGGCTGGGCAGCAGAAGTCAGCCCTGGGAGTTTTGATGGAACTCTTGGGCAAGAGACAGTCACCTTTTGTGTTGTTAAACTGATAGGACCTAGGCCTGGTGCTGCTAGTGACCACGTTGGCACCCCCGAACGAGGACATGCCTAGAGATGAACTTAACATAGAGAAAGATGGTATGCAAAGAGGCAAAGCCTAAAACTGATCTCTGGGCTTTCATGGTACATGAGAAACAAATCTCTCGTTTGGCTTAAGCCAATTTGTGTTTGGTTTCTGAGTCCCAAATGACCTAGGAAGCTTTTAACTATTAAAATTGTATTACCTTTTTATTTATTGGAGTGACTTCCCTGCAACCTTCCTCTTAAATCTTTGTTCTGCCCTCTGGGTCACAGAGATAGTTTTCGTTTCCTCTTTCCTAGGCTGGCCCTTTCATAAGCCCAGCATCACTTGCCTGCATCTTTACTTTTGGATTATAAACCTCACCAGGCATTTTACCAGTTCCCCTTGTGACAAGGTTTCCAATCTTCTCACCACTCAGGGTATCTTCTTCTAGGCCAACTATCACTTCCTGGGGTTCCTCTTCAATGTGGCTCCCACATCTGGACTTGGGACTCTGGGGGCCATCAGATCAGACTGGAGTCTGACTAGGAAACAGGACTTCCTCCCTGGGATGGACTCTCCACTTCTAGTAATTCGGTTTCGGCCTCCAGAGTCTCAGTGCCTGGGATGAACTCTTGAGCCATTGAGGTCATGGTTCCAGAGAGTTGTTCTCACACTTGAGGAGAAGCCAGGCCTCATCCACTGCTTACTTCACCACTAGTCAGCAACTCTGCTGTCACACAAATGGAACTCAGGCTTCCCGAATCTGCTCCCTGTCTGACCCAGAAAGAGCTGTTTAACCACCTCAGGGCCCTGCTCTTCAAGACGTGGGACAGGCAGCTTGGCAGAAATGGCAAGTCTTCTGCTCCATCCCAGACCCATACATCTGAAACTGCCTCTTAACAGATTCCCTGGCGAATTGCCTGCATGGTAAAGTATAAGTGCTTTTTTTTGTACCTGTGCAGTCAGTTTTTTAAAAAAGAGCTTTATTGAGATATGTTACATACCACACGATTCATTTATTTAAATATACAGTTCAGTGTTTTTTATTTTACTTCAAAAAATTTTTTTTTTACTTATTTGACAGAAAGAGAGACAGCGAGAGAGGGAACACAAGCAGGGAGAGTGGGAGAAGGAGAAGCAGGCTTCCCACCACTGAGCAGGGATCCCGGTGCGGGACTTGATCCCAGGACCCTGGGATCATGACATGAGCTGAAGACAGATGTTTAACTGACTGAGCCACCCAGGCACCCCGGGTTCAGTGTTTTTTAGTTTATTCACAGAGCTGTACAACTAATACCACATTTGAATTTTAGAGAATTTTTGTTCCCCTGAAGGAGAAAATCCTATGCCTATTAACTGTCAGTTTCCACACCCTTCTTACCCCCATTCCTCAGCCTTAAATAACTACTAATGTACCTTCTGTCTATGGATTTGTTCATTCAGGACATTCCATATGATGGAATCATACAACATGTGATCTTTTGTGTCTGGCTTCTTTCAATTAACATATTTTTTTTGTATTAACATATAGTGTGCTATTTTCTTCAGGGGTACAGTTCTATGAATCATCGGTCTTACACACTTCACAGCACTCATCATAGCACATACCCTCCCCAAAGTCCACCACCCATACACCCCATCCCAACCCTCTCCTACCCCCCAGCAACCCTCAGTTTGTTTCCTGAGATTAAGAGTCTCTTATGATTTGTCTCCCTCCCCGGTCCCATCTTGTTTCATTTTTTCCCTCTCTGCTCACCCCCCCACAAGACCCTTCCCTGCCTCTCAAATTCCTCATATCAGAGAGATAATATGACACTTGTCTTTCTCTGATCAACTTATTTAGCTTAGCACAATACCCTCTAGTTACATCCATGTCATTGCAAATGGCAAGATTTCGGGTTTTTTGATGGCTGCAAAGTATTCCATTGTATATATATATACCACTTCTTTATCCATTCATCTGTTGATGGACATCTAGGTTCCTTCTGTAGTTTGGCTATTGTGGGCATTGCTGCTGTAAACATTCAGGTGCACATGCCCCTTTGGATCACCACATTTGTATCTTTAGGGTAAATACCCAGTAGTGCAATTGCTGGTTGGTAAGGTAGCTCTATTTTCAACTTTTTGAGGAACCTCCATACTGTTTTCCAGAGTAGCTGCACAAGCTTGCATTCCCACCAACAGTGTAGGAGGGTCCCCCTTTTTCCACATCCTCACCAACATCTATCATTTCCTGACTTGTTAATTTGTGTTATTTTCTTCAGGGATACAGGTCTATGAATCATCAGTCTTACACAATTCACAGCATTTGTATTTCTCTGATGCCTAGTGATGTTGAGCATATTTTTATGTGTTTCTTGGTCATTTGGATGTCTTCTTTGCAGAAATGTCTGTTCATGTCTTCTGCCCATTTCTTGATTGGATTATTTGTTCTTTGGGTGTTGAGTTTGATAGTTCTTAATAGATTTTGAATACTAGCCCTTTATCTGATATGTCATTTGAAACTATCTTCTTCCATTCCATCAGTTGGCTTTTGGTTTTGTTGATGGTTTCCTTTGCTATGCAAAACTTTGGATCTTGATGAAGTCCCAATATTTCATTTTTGCCCTTCCTTCCCTTGCCTTTGGCAAGGTTTCTAGGAAGAAGTTGCTGCAGCTGAGGTCAAAGAGGTTGCTGCCTGTGTTCTTCTTAAGTATTTTGATGGATTCCTGTCTACCATTGAGGTCTTTCATCTATTTTCAGTTAATTTTTGTGTGTGGTGTAAGGAAATGGTCCAGTTTCATTCTTCTGCATGTGTCTGTCCAATTTCCCCGACACCATTTGTTGAAGAGACTGTCTTTTTTCCATTAGACATTCTTTTCTGCTTTGTCAAAGATTAGTTGACCATAGAGTTGAGGGTCCATTTCTAGCTTCTCTGTTCTGTTCCATTGATCTATGTATCTGTTTTTGTGCCAGTACCATACTGTCTTGATGATGACAGTTTTGTGATAGAGCTTTAAGTCAGGAATTGTGATGCTGCCAATTTTGGTTTTCTTTTTCAACATTCCTCTGGCTATTTGGGGTCTTTTCTGGTTCCATATAAATTTTAGGATTATTTGTTCCATTTCTTTGAAAAAAAATGGATGGTAATTTGATAGGGATTGCATTAAATGTGTAGATTGTTCTAGATAGCATAAATATTTTCACAATATTTGTTCTTCCAATCCATGAGCATGGAACATTTTTCCATTTCTTTGTGTCTTCCTCAATTTCTTTCATGGGTACACTATAATTTTATGAGTACAGATTCTTTGCCCCTTTGGTGTCTTATAGTTTTGGTATCTTATGGTTTTGGATGCATTTGTAAATGAGATTGACTCCTTAATTTCTCTTTCTTCTGTCTTATTGCTGGTGTATAGAAATGCAACTGATTTCTGTGCATTGATTTTTATATCCTGACACTTTACTGAATTCCTGTATGAGTTCTAGCAGTTTTGGAGTGGAGTCTTTTGGGTTTTCCACATAAAGTATCATATTATCTGCAAAGAGTAAGAGTTTGACTTCTTTGCCAATTCAGGTGGGTTTTATTTCTTTCTGTTGTCTGATTGCTGAGGCTAGGAATTCTAGTACTATGTTGAATAGCAGTGGTGATAGAGAACATTCCTGCTGTGCTCCTGACCTTAAGGGAAAAGCTCTCAGTTTTTCCTCATTGAGGAGGATATTCGCTGTGGGTTTTTCTTTGATGGCTTTAATGATACTGAGGTATGTACCCTCTATCCCTACACTTTGAAGAGTTTTGATCAGGAAAGGATGCTGTACTTTGTCAAATGCTTTTTCAGCATCTCCTGAGAGTATCATATGGTTCTTGTTCTTTCCTTTATTAATGTATTGTATCACATTGATTGATTTGAGGGTGTTGAAGCAAACTTGCAGCACAGGAATAAATTCCACTTCATTGTGGTGAATAATACTTTTAATGTACTGTTGGATCCAATTGACTAATAATGGTGAGAATTTTTGCATCCGTGATCATTAAGGATATTGGTCTGTAATTCTCTTTTTTGGTAGGTCTTTGTCTGGTTTTGGGATCAAGGTAATGCTGGCCTCATAAAATGAGTTTGGAAGTTTTCCTTCTGCTTCTATTTTTTGGAACAGTTTCAGGAAAATAGATATTAATTCTTCTTTAAATGTTTTGTAGAATTCTCCTGGGAAGCCATCTGGCCCTGGGCTTTTGTTTGTTGGGAGATTTTTGATGACTGCTTCACTCTCTTTACTGGTTATATGTATACAAAAATAAGGGTAAACATGATGAAATGATGAAACATGATTGTAAAGATGAAAATTTTAAAGGATTCTAAAAAAGGAACTGATGAGATAAGAAGTTGGTTGAGAAAGAAAAAAAAAAGGAAAGAATGTGATCAGGCTGGAGACTAAAACAAAACCATGCACTAGATTTAGGGTATATTTTGATATGTTAGAAGAAACTGTATCCTAAAATTTTAAAGAAAGTAAAACCTATATGTATACAAAAAATAAGGCTAAATACAATGAAGGGATAGAATATGACTATGACAATGAAAATTTAAAAATATTTTTAAAAAGGTATTGATAAGGGGCACCTGGGTGGCTCAGTGGGTTAAAGTCTCTGCCTTCGGCTCAGGTCATGATCCCAGGGTCCTGGGATCAAGCCCTGCATCGGGCTCTCTGCTCTGTGGAGAGCCTGCTTCCTCCTCTCTCTCTGCCTGCCTCTCTGCCTACTTGTGATCTCTCTCTGTCAAATAAATAAATAAAATGTTTTTTTAAAAAAAGGTATTGATAAGATAAAATAGGTAAAAAATGTTAAAATAGGAAAGGGGAAAAATTTTTTAAATAGACTAAGAAAAAAATAAAACTAAAAAATTTAACTTTGAAAGACTAAAGGATCATGGGGGGGAAAGCCATGAATTCTATGTGTTGCATTCCTCTAACTCTGGAGTTCCGCAGTTTTCATGGAGTGGTGAACTTGGTCTTCGCTGGATGTTCTTGCCAATCTTCTGGGGGAGGGGCCCATTGCTGTGATTCTCAACTGTCTTTGTCCAAGGCGGAATTGCACCATCCTTGCCTGGGGCCACGTTAAGTAATCTGCTCTGGTTTGCTTGGGAGATTTTGTTCCCTGAAGCTTTCCATACAGATTTGGAGGATGGGAATGAAAATGGTGGCTTCCCAATCTCCAGCCCAGATTTGCTGAGAGCTCGGGGCCCCACCCCTCAGTGTGCCCTCTGAGAAAAGCAGTCAATCCCTCTGTCTCCCTGGTCTCTGGCCACACTCCATGCTCACCCAAGCCTGTGACAGAGCATTTTTATCTCTGGTGCATGGCCCTCTTTGAAGTCTCCAAACCCAGAAGATTCCTGCTGTGTACTCTGGTGCCACTCCTCCCAGAAAAGAAAAGAGGCAGTCTCTGTGGATCTGCTGCTTGTGGGGTTCCTGCCAGAAAAGTAGTGGTCCGACTGTGCCTCGGATCATGGTTTAAGGTAACCTCAAGCTGAGAGCTCATTCCTCAGCTCCGTCTTTGCAGCTGGCTTCCCCACTCTGGTACCTGTGAGCTCTGCTACACTCAGACACTCTCAATCCTTCTGTGACCCTGCAGGACCTGAGACCACACTGTCCCTGGGAGGGTTCCTCTCCCTGCACCTGACTTAGCCTCTGGAACAATGTCCCTCAGTGGAGCAGACTTCTAAAAGTTCGGATTTTGTGCTCCACTTCTCCACTGCTTTCTAGGAGCTGGCCTCTCCCCCTGCTGTCTCTGTTCCCATATATCACTTCAGATTCACTTCTCTGCATGTCCTACCTTCGAGAAAGTTGTCACTTTTCTGTTTCTAGAATTGTTGCTCTTCTTCTCTTCGATCTCCTCTTGAGTTTGTAGGTGTTCAGAATGGTTTGATAACTATCTTGCTGAACTCCTGTACCTGATGATATTTAGGTCTCCTACTCCTCCACTATCTTTCTCCTCCCTCTAGCATAATGTTTTCAAGGTTTGTTATGTTTTAGCGTATCAGGACTTCATTTCTTTTTACTATTGAATAATATTCCACTGTATGGATGTACCATATTTTGGGTATTCATTCATCAGTAGATAAACATTTGTATTGTTCCCACTTTCAAGCTATTATAACAAATGCTGCTATGAACATTTGTGTACAGGTCTTTGCATGGATGCATGTTTTCATTCCTCTTGGCCATTTACTTAGGGGTAGGATCACTGGGTCATGTGGTAACTGCACATTTTGAGGAAGTGCCCAACTGTTTACCAAAATAACTGCACCATTTAATTCCTATCAGCAACACATGAGAGTTCTAGTTTCTTTAATTCTTCACAAACACAAGTTGTCTGTCTTTATTATACTATCCTAGTGGGTATGACATGGTATTTCACTGTAGTTTTGAGTTGCATTTTCCTAATGACTAGTAATTTTGAGCATCTCTTCAAGTATCTATTGGCCATAGCTTGCATGGATCAATGTCTTCAAATCCTTTGCCCCTGTTTAAATTGGGTTGTCTTTTTACTATTAATTTATAGGAATTATTTACTATAGAGACAAGTTTTATATCAGATAAAGGATTTGAAAATATTTTCTCTCATTCTGTGGGTTGTCTTTTTACTTTTTGATAATGTCCTTTCAAGCACAAAAGTTTTTAATTTGGCTGAAGTCCGATTTATCTGTTTTCTCTTTTGTTACTCATGTTTTTGGTGTCATCTCTAAGACTCTATTGCTAAATCTTAGATTATGAAGATTTACTTTTATGCATTATTTTAAGAGTTTTACAGTTCTGCTGCACACATTTAAGTCTGTGATCCATCTTGAATTAATTTCTATCTATGGAATGAGGTAGGGGTCCAACTTCACTCTTTTGCATGTTCAGTGGTCCCAGCACTATTTGTTAAGGAGACTGTTCTTTCCGTCATTGATTGGGGTTGGCCTCCTTGTGAAAAATCAATTGACTATAAATGTCAGAGTTTATTTCTAAACTCTCAGTTCTATTCCATTGATCTATATGTCTATCCTTATGCTGGTACCATGCAGTACTGATCACTCTAGCATTGTTCCAAGTTTTGAAATTGGGAAATGGGAATTTTCCAACTTTGTTCTTTGTTTTGAAGATCATTTGGACTACTCTGGATCTCTTCAATTTCCATATGAATTTTAGGATTAGCTTTCCACTTTCTGAAAAAATAAAAACCTGGAAGCTGGGATTTTGATAGGAATTATATTGAATCTGAAGATTAATTCAGGGAGTAATGTCATCTTAACAGTGTTAAGTATCCCAACATTAAACATGGTATGCCTTTCCATTTATTTATATCTTACTTTATTTCTCTCAATAACAGTAAGTCTTGAATTTCTTTTGTTAAAGTTATACCTGATTAGTTATTATTTTTGATGCTATTGTAAATGGGATTGTTTTCCTAATTCTAATCTTAGTTACTTAATTTAATTAGTAAATGCAAACAACTGAATTTGAATCACTAGTGTAAAAAATACATTTATTAATCTAATAGTGTTTAAGGGGATTCCTTAGCATTTCTATAAACAAGATCATGTCATCTGAAAATAGAGTTTTATTTCTTCCTTTCCAGTTGTGATGCCTTTTATTTCTTTGTCTTGCCCCACTGCCCTGACTTGGACCTTCAGCACACATTAGACAGAAGTGGAGAGAATGAACATCCTTATATTGTTCCTAGTCTTAGGGGGAAAGTGTTTAGTTTTTCACCACTTGGTATACTGCTAGCTATGGATTTTTCATAGATGTCCTTTAGCAGATTGAGATGTTCCCTTCTGCTCCTAGTTTGTTGAGAGTTTTTATCATAAAAGGGTATTGATTTTTGTTAAATAATTTTGCTGCATTTATTGAAATGATCTTATGTTTTCTGCACTTTAGTCCATTAACATGCTGTATTACATTAATTGATTTTTGAAGATTAAACCAACTTTGCATTCTCTGGACAAATAACATTTGCTCGTGGCATATAATTCTTTTTATATGTTGCAGGCTTGGGTTTGGTGCTATTTTGTTGAGGGTTTTTGCATCTAATGTTATAAAGACAATTATATAGTGTTGTAGTGTTATAACATCTAATGTTATAAAGACAATAATATAATGTTATAATGTTATAAAGACAATAAAAAATAAAATAAAAAACAATAAAGAATATTGTTCTGTAGGATTTCTTTTTCTTGAGACATCTTTAGTTTTGATATCAGGGCAATACTGGCCTCACAGAATGGATTAAAAGGTGTTTCCTCTTCTTCTAACTTGCCTAAAGTTTTGTGAAGAATTGGCATTAACTCTTTATTGAATGTTTGGTTGAATTTATCAGTGAATGCCTCAGAGCCTAGGACATTTATCTTTATAGGAAAATTTTAAATTACCAGTTGGATCTTTTTACTTATTACAGGTCTATTCAGATCTGCTATTTCTTCTTGAGTCAGTCACAGTAATTTGTGTCTTGCTAGGAATTTGTCCATTTCACCTGAGTTTTCTAATTTGTTGATGTACAGTTGTTTATAGGATTCCCTTATAATTCTTTTTGTTTCTGTAAGATCAGTAATGATGTCTTCTCATTCCTGATATTAATTATTTGAGTTTTTTTCTCTCTCTCTTTCTCTTTCTCTCTCATTCCCCCTCCTTCTTTGCTGTTGTTGATCAGCATAGCTAAAAGTTTGTCAGTTTGGTGGATCTTTATAAAGAACCACCTTTGGTTTTGTTGATTTTCTCCTATTGTTTCTCTAGTCTCTCTTTTATTAATTTCCATGCTAATTTTTTATTTCCTTCCATTTGCTTGATTTGGATGTAATTTGTCCTTTTTTTTATGGGATAGGGCTTTTTAATCTGAAAGAAGAGCACAATATTTGCTTCAAAGTGTGTTGGGAAGATTAAATAAAATGTGTGCCTGGCACATAGTAGGTGTTCAACAAATGTTAGTTTCCTTCTTAAAATTTGTTCATCTTTGTTATTTTAGGTTCATAGAGGCAGCCTGTTGATACCAATTTGAATTTTGATTTCATCATCAAAGGGCATTAGTCATGCCTCTCAGCTGTGTATCATCTGCAAATCTGATAAAACAAGATTTGAATACTTACATCCAAAATGTGGATGAAAACCATGGACCAGAGTAGAAGCCCATGGTATGCCACTGCAAACCTCTTCCAGATGGATGTCATCCGTTAGTCAATGCTCTTTGGGCACCGTGGTTCGGCAATAAATCTACCCAGCTGTCCACATTTGCCCCTGCCAAATGCCCTGCTAAAGCTGTGTTATCTGTGGCACTCCCCAATTCCCTCATCTTTACAGTGGGCTGCTGGCCTTGTCCATCTGTCATCTGTGTTCCTTCCTAGGTGCGGTAGATTAAATAACTGTTTCCAGTTTTTCACACCTCTCTGCATTCACACCCTTGCCACAGACTTATGAGTGGAGTACCCTGTACATCCTTCACATTGATTTTGGCTGTATGATTTGCTTTGGCCAATGACATGTGGATGGAAGCCATAGTTCGTCAATTCCAAGCTGAAGTCTTAAGAGGTCTCACATGTTTGTGCTCATCTTCTTGTACCTTGGCCATCACCTCAAGAAGAACATGCCTAAGCTAGTCCTCTGGTCCAAGGAGGATGAGAGATGTGTGGAACAAACCTAGACCCACAGTCCTGTAGCGGGAAGAAGAGCCTCTCTAGCCAATCTGACTCCTGAGAGTAAATGATGGTAGTTTCAAGCCAAAGGGTTTGGGGTGGGTGGTTGCACAACACTAAGCAACCCCTGATCAATACACGAGGCAAGATCCATGAGAAGGCTGTGCTTGTGTATTTGAGAAGAGATGGGAGAGTCACCTTCAAGGTGGGACTCTTCTCTGAGCTAGTGGAAGTAGCTCTGGGCTGAGGATGGCTTAGGGGGAGTCTAATTGTGGCCCCAACAACTGTGGACAGTTCTCCCTTCTCTCTACCTGTAGCATCAGGGCCTCCCACCAGTGCAGCAGGCCTCTGCCATTTTTCTGCAGGAGGGCCATAGCTGGTGGACCATGGCCATATGTCAGATGCATTTCCTCCACAAGATTCGGATTTTGACAAAACTCAGAAAGATCATTTTGGGGAAATTCAGTAACTGACAGTAATTGACAAAGCCCCCCACTAGGGGGGCTGCTGTACAGGATGCTCACAGAGTGTTATGGCTTAGATCCCAAATGCGGGTCTATAGGTGATTTTGCCTCTTTTTTTTCCATTTAAGAAAGCAGGGGAGTGAGATTGTTATTACCCACTGGAGGCCAGTTCACCTGGAAGCAGGTGAAGCTTCAATCTTAGGACCCTCCCTTGCCAGGTTGCTTTCAAGAGCCCTGGGATGGACCTTCACCATGTGTGCAAATGGTTCTGCATTTTTATTAAATTTGTAAAGGTCAGGGGTTTGAGTTATAACAGTACAACCACTGTCCCTGTTCATTCTCTCTTCTGTTTGGCCAGACCTCTTTGCATCAGGTGGCGTTGGAGTGGCCAAGGGCTTTGCTAGCATCTGTAAAGGGGGTTGAAGTTGGGATGCATTTAGTTTGGGTTTAGAGGGATATATTTCTGGGGTTTGTGCCACTCTCAAGGATAAGTCATTGCTGGCCATGCTGGTCTAGGAATGGACTCCAAGAATGTTCTTCCTACCCATTCTGTGACCTCTGTCAGCGCCATGATACACATGCAAGTCATGAAGCATTTGGGGAATGCAGGAAGAACAAGCCTTGAGATGTACAGAGACTATGGCAGGATCCTCTTCGAATGATCAGGCCCATAAAATTGTAAGCAGTGGATTCAGTTCTTTACAATGCCTTGCCAACACAGAAGTTCACTGATATAACCATATACTCAATAAGGCAGAGCATACAATTATAATTGTACTATCCATCCTCCCCCCCCTTTTTTTTCTGGTAAGAATTATGTAAAATAGAATTGATTAGAATTCCTATGCCACCGGCACAGGCCCAGGGAAGTACATCAAACTTCAAGTACAACTGGAGCAGCTCATCGATGAAAGGAACTTGACAGAAGTTTTTCTAAATTTGACAACAATCATAAAAATGCACATAACATTACCGATAATGAGGGGCCAAGCTAGAAGAAACTTCACTAAACTATCAATAATTTAAACCAAATTTCAACCAGCTGATCTAGAGGAAAGAGTGAATGTCTATCTGCCCTCTCTAGAGAAAATATTATAAAATCATTTTGTATGGAGATAAAATCAGAGTACACAGCCAAAAACTATAGGAAAAAGGTAGTATAGAGCCGTGTCATGCCATGAAGTGTTATTTTTCTAAATTATATTATTTTTCTAGATTTTGTGTGTAGTATGTGTGTATTGTCATCACTTTTTAATTGTCACCATTGGTATTTGTCATAAAAACTGTAATTTGCTGTCATTCCTTTTCTCATTCTAAATATTTATTTTGCATTTAAGCCTGTACATGTAGTTTTTTTTTCTTAAGATGCACCCCCCAAATTGTGTAGGTTTTGGCCCCCAGGAAGTCTGCTCCTTCCCCCGCCTGCCAGAGGTCCTATTCCAAATGCCTGGCCACTCAGGGACTCCCAGTGTCCCTTGGAGAGAGCCCTGCTTCCTGCTGCAGGGGCAGAGCCCCTCAGCAACCTCCGAGGCCTGAGGTTTGGGAGCCAAATTGGGGATCACCAACCCCAGGTTTTCCAAGAGAAGCTGAAAATATAAATCGTTATATGAATAATCCCGAGTCTTAAAAGTTAGCAGGCACATACTGCGTGGGCTGCCATTTCCCGCCTTTCTTGAGAAGAACTTTCCCCTGTTCTAATTTCCTTTTTAAAAGGTACACAATTTATAAGGGCCTGAGCTTTACTGCTGAGAATAGGGACTTGCCCTGGGCCTCACGATGACACTGCTAGGTCAGGACACTGCAGCAGGCACTGGGGCCTCAGGAGTCTCTAGGGTCCTGCGGCTCTGACGCTCCAAGCTTTCTCTCCAGCAGGCTGCCTGCCACCTGGCAGCGGTGCCGATGAGGAAAAGCTGAGAACGGTGGCAGCCGGGATGTTCTCCTGGATCCGGGCGGGCCTGGGGGCTCGGAGGAGCGAGGGCAGAAGAGGCCACATCCACAGAGCTGGGACTGTGTCCTCTGCAGCCCTGAAGGTGAGGTGTCCGTGGAAGGGCAGGGGGTATTGCAAGAGTTAATGTGATAATGTCCGTTGATTATTTTAAGCCACCTGGAGGAAAAATAACATTATAAATAGCAAGGGCCATAACAGATTCAAAGGGTAAGTGTATTGATAGCCTTTTCCTCTTCCTAAGATTTCTGATGTTTCAAAACAAGATTATTTCGGGAGTGCATCTATTTTAATTCCAAAGATTCTCCTATAAACACGTTTCACGGTGAGAGAGCCTGTCTTCTCCTGTCCTCCCCTAGCTTTTTCCAAGGCAAGGCAAAGCTCTGGTTTCACACACCTCGTGCCGACCTAGAGTCTTTAAAAACCTTTTTGGGTGCCACCTGGCCACCATGCCTGTTTGCAAAGGCCTGGCTTTGGGTCGGGTTTGACATTTTAATTCCCAGAATCCACCTTGTTTACCACTAGACAGCAGGCTTCATTTTAAACAAGGGGCTTTGCAGCTTCCAGGTTCCAAAGTGGGACTCGGTGTTGTGTGCGGGCCGCTGCCCCCCCTGCCACAATTAGGGGCAGGCTGAGTGACCACAGGCTCTCCCTGCAGCACACCCGGCCAGGAGATGCTAAAGGGTGGGCCTAGGGGGAAAGCTTGATCTGAATGCCAATGCTGGTCAATGAAGGGGATTTTGACTTTTCTGGAGGGCGCCCGGGACCCAGGCCACGGCTGGTCATGGGCCTTGACAAGCTGCCATTTCTTCACTCCTACAACATGACTTCCCCGGATCTCCAGCCCCAGCCTGCCGCGCCAGATGCTGAAGTCAGGCCGGAGGCTCAGATTCCAAGGGCTCCTGTTCCTCTCACCAGGATTAGCACAGGGTACGGCTGGCTGGAGCTCAGGGGGGTGGCGCGGGCTTCTCCTCTTCCAGCCTGGCTGCAGTTATGTCTTTGCAAGCACTTATTTTTAAAAAACGACTTTTGCTATCTTGCCGGCATGTCTTCCTCACAATCTCTCTCTCTCTCTCTGTCCTTTTCCACCCTGCACTCCTCTAGTCCTCACATGTGGGGCCGCTTGCTTGGATTCTGATTTCTACAGAGACTTGAAATTGGATAAAAATGGTTTCAGCAGAGGAGATCAAGATACTGTCACCATCTTGGAGTTCTGCTCACTACCTGAAGCCCAGTCTGCAAATGGGAAGGCAGTGGGATTTGTGGCTTCCAACGTGGCAGAGAAAGCTCCATTTAACAGAGAGGGAAAGGGAAGAAACCCATTTGCTCCTCTCGACACAAGCCACTGTTTAATGAAGACGAACTAAGATTTAATGGTGTTAATGTTGTTGAATTATGAGTTTGATTAAGGTGGGCAAGCAGTTAGTTAAACACAGACCTGGAGGTGAGTGGTTTACATGCTCAGCAAATGCAAAATTGGTGATTCTCCTGTCCTGCCTATCTGGATGATTTTGGCAAGGCCTTGGCCATGCATTCGTCCTAAGTGCATGGCAATGATATTTCACCAATGCCCCATGGAAAACACACAGGGGGCTGAAGAAGGACAAAGGCCACGTTTGATATAGAGTATCAACTAAATGTGGAGGAATGATAGAGGGCAGCATTCTGAAAAGTTATAAATAAATTCCTAATTGTGGAGTCAATCCGTGCACTTATATAGAAATACTCATATGGCAGCTTAAAAATTCTTAAGATATTTATGGGTAAAATGCTATGATGTCTAGGATTTGCCTAAAATACCTCAGAAAAAAATTTTTTTTAAATGTCTCTATGCGTGTGTTGGGGAAGAAACAGATAAACAGATGAAATTGTCAAAGTGCTTGGAATCGTTGAAGTTGGGTGATGGGAACGTGGGGGTACATTGTACTATTTTCTCTACTTTTGTGTCGGCTGGAAATCTTCCACAGTATAAATCTTCCCTAGCCTCCAAAAAATTCCCTGGAGACAATTAGGTAAACTGTGAGGGGAGAGATATGCAGGGAGATTCAAAATTTAAAAAGAGAAAAAATAAAGAAGAAAAACATGAAAATCATGAAGGTCCAAAGTGGATAGATGAACACAGTGTGTGAGCAGACAACTGGTTAAAAATATCTTGTTTCATAAGATTGGAGAGCCTGTTTAACCTCATTGAAACAATTAAGGACATTTAAATGAAAGCAGTAGGACGCCTTTGCTCTTCCCATGCAATGAGCAAAGATTTAAGGAGCGTCGGTACCAGGCCTCCTCTGAGCAGCTGCTCAGAGTGCATACCGGGACAACTTTTTGGAAGGCAAATTAGCAATGTGATTTCAACAACCTTCAATTTTTTCCTATCCATTCAGCCAGTAATTCCACTTCTAGGAATTTTGCCTAAGGAAACAAGTGAAGACACGTGTCATGATTTGTGATCTATGTACACAGATGACTGTGCTAGCATTATTCAGGAGAGTAGAAACAACTGGAAATGACCCAACACCCAACAGTAAGCAACTACTTAGAAGATTTTGGGATAATTAATTTGGGCATGTTTCCAATACATATTTACCAAGATCCCTCAGCAAGTCACACACAGGAGACACAAAGATGGAGAAGACGCAGCCCCTATCTTCAGGGACTTGATAGGGCCATAGGAACATAGACAAGTGAACAGAAGGGAAAGGCCATTGCTACAATGGAGTATACTACACATATTAAAACAGAAGTTGCAATGGATATCTTTGCTTTTAGGTATACTGCCCCACGTAAAAATGCTTAGATAGAATTTTAAGATTGATAAGCAATACGCAAAATGTTAACAGATTTACTTCTGAGTGGTGGGATAATGCATGATTCTTTTTCCTTAGACTTTCTTCTGACTTGCAAAGTTTTCTCTAATCAGCTGTATAATTTAATAATTAGAAAAATAACCATAAAAAAGGGAAGGGTGCTACATTTAATGAATGACCATTATATGCCATGTAGGTTTCTGGACACCATACATACACACACACACACACACACACACACACACACACACTACACACATACCATGCATACCATGTATATACTCTTACTTAACTCACAATTTTTAGAGGTAGACTTTGTGTCAAATATTTATTTATTTACTTATTTATTCAAGTTTTTGTTTAAATTCCAGTTACTTAACATATCATGCAATATTAGTTTCAGATGTAGAATTTAGTGATTCAACACTTACTTACAATATCTGGTACTCCTCACAAGAACCCTCCTTAATACCCATCACCCATTTAACCCATCCCCACCTACCTCCCCTCTGTTCAACTTTCAATTTTTATTTTTGAATAAGTTATCTATCTATCTTTTGAAGAAGTTATGTAAGTCGTTCCAAAATCAAAATAGTGTAAAATGATATGTCATGTAAAATCTCATTCTCACCCCTTCCTGAACCACTACATTTTCCATCCCCCATCTTCACACCAGATTTAAGTACTTTTATTAAGTTCTGTGTACTGTTTATATAAAATAAGAAAATGAAATATATTTTTATATTTTTCTTTTCTTATACAAAATGTTCCATGCTATACATACCAGTTCCCACCTTGATTTTCTCATTAAAATAAAATCTACCTCTTATTTTTGTGAAGATTAAAGAACTTCCTGATTTGTAATGCATACATAATATTCCATTGTGGATATCTTATAATCAGCTAATCGGTTCCTAGTTCTGCTGCAAATGAAGCTTCCAGTTTTTTTCTGTTAATCATTACGGTTTCTAAAAGGTTAAGATCTCATTCAAATGTGGAGTTCACAAAATTTCCCCTCAGTAGTCTGAATGGTTTCTAATAAGGTAAGGTGTGGCCCAAAGGAGTCATTTGTACTTGTCCATTTTATAGACGAGGGAAAGACATCTCAGAGGTCAGCTAATTGGCCCACATCACAAGCTAGTAAATGACTTAAGCCTGTTAGAGTCGGAGCCCGTGTTTTCTCTGAGCTGTACTGAGACATAATCACAGATATAATGGAAGAATATACCAGGAACTTAGAGTGTTATGCAAAATAGTTAATTATTAGCTTATTATAATTATTTTACGAAGGAGAGGAAACAGTGGGGACCTCTGAATAATTGTGAGCAGGAAAATTCATGAGTAAGGATTTGGAGGGGGGAGGGGTGACCAAAAGATCCAGGAGGACTTTGCAGTGATTTGGGGGGACCTAGACCCACTGGAATTAATCCATTTGTCGTTTTTTTTGAGTAAAGGATACCCTGCTGTGCAACTGGTTAGCTGTCTTCTCAAGCTCGGGGAGGAGGCAGTGCCTGGCCACGATCGCTCAGTGGAGAGTGTTCTTGGTCAGTGCCAGCTTCTGAGGTCTGACGGGGGCAGAAGGTCTAGGCGTATGTGTGTGTTTGGTGGGGGAGAGGTGGTGGGAGAGTTGTTAGCAAGGGGCCAGATTGGAGCCCCTTAGGGCTGACTCCCTTACGCTGAAGCACATTGGCAGCAGTGTCCCTAGATTAAATGCTAAAAGGGCCCCCAAGCGAGTGTTAGCAAATAGGAGACAATGAGTCCTGGGCGTCTAAATAGAGGACGAACATTTCAGCTCAGTTCAGCAGGGAGGAGGCCAGAAGAGTACAGGGAAGAGCCCTCTTGTTCTCTACGCCCCAGCGTAATCCATGGGTGAGACCACATGAACTATAGGACACGGCTGTATCTGAATCTCAGATCAGCAGCATGTAAATGTTTAGTATTAGGATATCCTATGTCATATTTTTATTTGCTAAGTCTGAACCTCTATCACAGGGGCTTGGGTCAGACACTCCTGTTAGCACCCATTCCTTTCCGTACCTGTTTACTATGAAACATTTAGGGGAGGAGGGATTGAGCAGTTTCCTCCTTCAGACCACTTCCATTTTATGGCTGTTGGTAAGTCTACCTGGTGGTAACAACATCAGTTCCGTATAACTTTTATTTATTCGTTTATTTATTCATTTATAGATTAAACTATCCCTAAATAATTTTTATATTACAGAGTTCATATATGCTCACTATAGGAAAAATAGATATAAGTAGATACGTGTGTATATATATACACACACACACAAAAGTATGTAACAATATATTTCATTGTACTTGGATTTGACAGAAGAAAAATTAAAGTGTAACTAATAGAAAAACTCCAGGTAACAGTTTTTTTTCACAGCAAGAGAAATGAGTTGCTTAAAAAAGTCTGCAAATTAATAAAGAGTAAGTTATTCTATATAAAAAATTATTCTGTATAATTACTCCATATAAATTATTCAATAAAAAATTTTATATAGAAAAAATTAATCTATATAAATTTATCTATAATCACAATAGAAATATACCAAACTCTGTAGCTAAAATATAGAATTATCAGAGTCAATTAAAAAAATCTATATATATTCTGTTTGCAGAAGCCACACTAAAGAAAAGGGCATGAAAAGTGTGAAAATCAAAGGTTGGAAAATATATATTTGCCAGGTAAAATAACCAAAACAAAGCTGGTATACCTATATTAATATCATATTTTTTAGTAAGTTTCAAATTTTAATTCCAGTATAATTATCATAAAGTGTTGTATTAGTTTCAGGTGTACAATATAGTTATTCAACCATTCTTTACATTACTCAGTGCTCATCATGAGAAGTGACCTTTTAACCTCCTTCACCTAATTCACCCATCCCTCCACCCACCTCCCCTCTGGTAACCATCAGTTTGTTCTCTATAGTCAAGAATCTGTTGCTTGGTTTATCTCTTTCTCTCTTTTTATCCTTTGTTTATTTTTGTCTCATAAATTCCACATATGAGTGAGATCAGATGGTATTTCTTTCTATGACTGACTTATTTCGCTTGGTATTATACTCTTCAGCTCCACCCATGTTGTGGCAAACGGCAAGATTTCATTCTTTCCTACGGTTAAATGATATCCCATTTTATATGTATGGCACATATTTTTATCCATTCATCTATCGATAGACACTTGGACTGCTTCCATAATTTGGCTATTATAAATAAAGCTACAATAAACATAGGGATGCATGTATCTCTTTGAATTAATGTTTTTGTATTTTAGGAGTAAATACCCTACAGAATGATTACTGGATCATAGGGCAGTTCTATTTTTAACTTTTTTGAGGAACCTCCATTCTGTTTGGTTGTACCAGTTTGCATTCCCATCATCAGTGCACAGAGATTCCTTTTTTCTCCAGATCCTTGTCAACACTTACTGGTTTTTGTTTTTGATTTTAGCCATTCTGACAGGTGTGAGGTGGTATCTCATTGTAGTTTTGATTTGCATTTCCTTGATGATAAGTGATGTTGAGCATCTTTTCAGGTGTCTGTTGGTGATCTATATGTCTTCTTTGGAGAAATGTCTGTTCATATCTTCTGCCATTTGCAAAAATCTTCTCTTATTCCTTAAGTTGCCTTTTAGTTTTGTTGATTATTTCCTTCTCCCTGCAGGAGCTTTTTATTTTGATGTAGTCCCAATAGTTTATTTTTGCTTTCATTTCTCTTTGCCTTATGGGACATAACTAAAAAAATGCTGCTACATCTAATGTCAGAAAAATTACTACCTGTACCTTCTTTATTTCAGGCCTCATATTTAGGTCCTTGATCCATTTGGAGTTTATTTTTGTGTGTGGTTGAAAGAAAGTCATCTAGTTTCATTCTTCTGTATGTAGCTGACCTGTTTTACCAGTACCATGTGTTGAAGAGACTTTTTCCCACTATATATTCATTCTTTTTTTATCAAAGATTAATTGACTATACTATAAATTATGGGGGCTTTTTTCTACTGCAGTTTCTATCCTGTTCTATTGATCTAGGTATCTGTTTTTGTGCCAGTACCATACTGTTCTGATTACTACCACTTTGTAATATTACTTGAAGTCTGGGATTGTGTTACGCCAGTTGTGTTTTTCTTTTTCAAAATTGCTTTGGTTATTCCGGGTCTTTTGTGGCTCCATACAAATTTTTGGGTTATTTGTTCTAGTTCAGTGAAAACGGCTGCCAGTATTTTGATAGGGATTGCACTGAGTCTATAGATCGCTTTGCGTAGTATAGATATTTTAACAAGTACTTGTTCTTCCAACTCATGAGCATGGAATGTCAACCTAGAAGAAATGGACAAATTCTTAGAAACATCTAACCTACCTGAAGCAGAACTGAAGCAGAAATAGAAAATTGGAACAAATTGATCAGCAGCAATGAATTGAATCAGTAATCAAAAACCCCCAACTGATAGAAGTTCAGGACCAGATGCCTTCACAGGTGAATTATACCAAACATTTAAAGAAGAATTGACACCTTTTCTTCTCAAACAATTCCAAAAACTAGAAAAGGAAGGAAAACTTCATTCTATGAAGCCAGTATCACCCTGATAACAAAACCAGATAAAGACACCACACAGAAAAAAAGAATTATAGGTTAATATCTCTGATGAACAGAGGTGCAAAAATCCTTACCAAAATACTAACAGACCAAATTCAACAATACATTAAAAAAATAATCTACTATAGTCAAGAGGGAGTTATTCCAGGGATGCAAGGGAGGTTCAATAGTCATAAAACAATCAATGTGAAAAATAATGAATACTGTTTTTCTGAAAATAAATAAATTGGAGAAAAAAAATTCAAAAAAAAATATCTGGTAGGGCTCCTGGGTGGCTCAGTGGGTTAAGCCTTTGACTTCGGCTCAGGTCGTAGTCTCAGGGTCCTGGGATAGAGCCCCGCATTGGGCTCCCTGCTCAGTAGGGAGCCTGCATCCCTTCCTCTCTCTCTCTGCCTACTTGTGATCTCTGTCTGTCAAATAAATAAATAAAATCTTTAAAAAAAATCAATGTGATACAGCACATCAATATGAGAAAGGATAAAATCTACATGATAATTTCAAAAGTTTCAGGAAAAACATTTGACAAAGTACAACATCCATTTATGATAAAAACCCTCAACAAATTAAGTCTAGAGGGAACATATATCAACATATTAAAGACCTTATATGAAAAGCTCACGCGAACATCATACTCAATGGTGAAAAACTGAGAACTTTCTCCTTAAGGTCAGGACATCTACCCTCCCACTTTTATTCAACATAGTATCAGAAGTCCTAGCTTCAGCAATTAGGCCACAGAAAGAAATAGAAGACATTTGAATTGATAAGGAAGAAGTAAAACTTTCACTATTTGCAGATGTCATGAGAACATATTTAGAAACCCCTAAAACCTCCACCAAAAAACTGCTGGAACTGATAAACAAATTTCAGTGAAGTCACAGGATACAAAATCAATGTACAGAAATCTGTTGCATTTCTATATGTCAATAAACATATGAAACAGCAGAAAGTGAAATTAAGAAAACAATTCCATTCATAATTGCACCAAATCCAATAAAATTTCTAGAAATAAGCTTAACCAAAGAGGTGACAGACCTGTATTCTGAAAGCCATAAAACATTGATGACAAAAATTCAAGATGATGCAAAGAAATGGAAAGACATTCCATGCTCATGGGTTGTAATATCAGTTTTTTTTTAAAGATGAAAAGGGGCAACATATAATGATGAAATCTTCAATTCATTAGGAAGAGATAACCAGTAAACTCAAATATACTTAATAACATAGTCTCAAAGAAATATATAAAGCAAAATTTGACAGACCAACAATGATAAATTAACAAATATATATCATATTAGGTTGTTATACCTCTGAATAATTAATAGATCAGCTAGACAACACATCTTTTGTAATATTTGAACAATATAATTAACAAACTTCATCCAGTGGATATATAGGGAGAGCATGCAACAAGAAACTAGAGCTCTTACATTCTTCTCTAACTCACAAGGATCATGTATAAAAATGAATCAGAATACCAGCATTAATTAGGTCTCTGTATATTTCAAAGAATCAATAGCAGAGAGACCACATATCTTACCTCAATGCAATTAAGGGAGAAAAAATTGGTAAAAATAATTTAAAAGCCCCACACATTTCTAAATAACTATGTATCAAAAAAGTACTCAAAATGGACATTTAAAATACTTAGAATAAGGGAGAGCTTCCAGGTCTGAAAAATCATGGCAGCTTCCTGATCTCTTTAGCTCTATACATCACATGCAAGATCAACTAAGTCCAGAGAAAGGACAAATAAAATCATCGCTTACATCACTGGAGATGGAGACTACCATAAACTTTGAACTACCTGTAAGCTGAGGAATAGACGCTGTGTTCCAGCAGAGCTTCTGCTGTCGCCACAGAGCTGAGGGGAGGAGAGTAGAGGAGAAGAGGCTTAGAAGAATGTGTGAAAAGGAAATAAGGAGAAGGCATAGACAAAGCACATACAAAATCAGTCCCAGAAAAATAAAGGCAACACTAAGTGTCAAAATACTGAAAACAGGTCCGGGATACAGTAGTTCACAGCATCAGCTGAGGGGAAGATGGCTTAGAAGTGAGCTGGGCTGGAAATGGCAGCTGCAGAGAAGCATAGCTCCTAGGAGATAATCAAATAAATGGGGATGAATTATGTCCTTTATAGACTGACATAGTAATCATATCCAAGTGTATTATACTACATCACAGTGATATAGTAAGAGAGGAGAAATACTGATCTTGCAGAAATGAAAAAGGAACAAGAAATGCCAATCTTTCTCATTCCCTTCATCATCATCTATAAGGAAATTGCACTTTATCAAACCGACGAAAGAGATACTCTTAAACTATGAACTCAGTCCACACTATGCTCAGGAACTAAAAAAAATAAAAATAAAAAACAAGTCAAACTAAGCCCATATAAGACTACTAGCGGATTAAAATTCTTCCAACAAACACCCACAAAATGGAAGAAACTGATAACACATGTTTCAATCTGAATTAAATACACTTAAAAAAGCACTTGGAGATTTAAAAAATTAGAACCAAAATTAAAAACCTAAAACCAGAAATGAACAGAACATATAAAGAAATGCAATAAGAATTGACCAAACTTAGGAAGGAAATTGAAGAAAAAGGCAACACAATCTCAGAAATAAAGAATAAATGAGAAGGCATGTGAGAAGGAATATGTTGAAGTGAAAAATTCTTAAAGAACACTGAAGAAAGGCAGGTTAAACAACCAAAACAACAAAAATAAAATAATGAAAGAAGAAAATGCTTCCAGGAGAAAGTGACTGAAATGGAAGATGGGCAAAGAAGTTCAGTCTACCTATATTTGGAGTCCCTAGAAAAAAAGACCAAAGCCCAGGAACAAAGCAAATATTTAAAACTGTATTCAAGGAAACTTTCCAGAAATAAGAGAAAATTAAATAACTATATTAAAATGGCCCATTATGTTGTTAAGTACTGTGTAGAGTCTTATATTTTATCCTACCTGTAAGCTAGTAAGTTAGCTTTCCAGTTTTATGGATGTCAGTAGAAAATATGAGCCCCCTAGACCAGAGACTAAAGATAAGATATTTCTCACAGCAACAACCACTGTATAGTCATTTCTACACTGGTTCCCTAAGCCCTGGTGTTCAAGGGTGGCATGCAGAGGGCTGGGTGCTATCTGTACATACAACGTTGCAGGCGAGAAGTTCTGAGCTTAGGGAACCCGCATTTTTTTTTTTAAATTATTATTTATTTATTTATTTTCAGAAAAACAGTATTCATTATTTTTTCACCACACCCAGTGCTCCATGCAAGCCGTGCCCTCTATAATACCCACCACCTGGTACCCCAACCTCCCACCCCCCCGCCCCTTCAAACCCCTCAGATTATTTTTCAGAGTCCATAGTCTCTCAAGGTTCACCTCCCCTTCCAATTTACCCAAATTCCCTACTCCTCTCTAACGCCCCTTGTCCTCCATGCTATTTGTTATGCTCCACAAATAAGTGAAACCATATGATAATTGACTCTCTCTGCTTGACTTATTTCACTCAGCATAATCTCTTCCAGTCCCGTCCATATTGCTACAAAAGTTGGGTATTCATCCTTTCTGATGGAGGCATAATACTCCATAGTGTATATGGACCACATCTTCCTTATCCATTCATCCGTTGAAGGGCATCTTGGTTCTTTCCATAGTTTGGCGACTGTGGCCATTGCTGCTATAAACATTTTTATAACGGGTGAGAAACATCCCTTCCCTTTGCTTCATTATACTGCCCATAAGCATGTCTTCTCTTTGTCCCAGAGGGCAACAGTGTTTCTATCTTCTGAAGCTGTTTGCTCCACAAACCTCCTTGAAAAGACCCTCTAGAACAGAGGGCAGTCAACACCTCACTTGAAATATATACAGATACGTGAAGGACTCATTGACAACTGTCTCCCAACACATTTACTTATGTAAATGGAAGATTGTCCCAAAATGATCAAATCTTAAATCTGAGACATAAGCGATTAGATGGTATAGACAAAGAAATATCCTTAGGGCTTCCAGGAAAACTATGAAACTTCTTAAGTGCATAAGAAAATTAAGTTTCTGTCTGTCTTCTCAAGAAAAACGTGCAAAGGAAGGCAGAGGGTCCTTGCCAGTGTAATTGGTTAAGATGAAGTCATACAGGAGTGGGGGGGGGCTTAAACCTATATGATCATTGTCTTTATGGGAAGAGACATAGAGACAGAGATTCAGGAGGGAAGAACATCACGAGACGATGGAGGCAGAGACTGAGGTGCTACAGGTGTAGTAAGGCAAGGAACATGAAGGACTGTTGGCAAAGTGCCAGAATCTGTGAAGAGGCAAGAGAGGAATCCCCCCTACAGGTTTCAGAGGGAGCTTGGCCAAGCCAACCCTGATTTCAGGCTTCTAGCCTCCAGAGCAATTCTGTTGCTTGAAGCCTCCCCCCACCCCAGTCTGTGACACTTTGTTATGGCAGCCCTAGGAAACCAATTATTTCCTTAGCATGAAAAAATAATATAAACCTCAAATCCTAAAGTCAGAGTACTACTCAATGGGGAAACGCTGGAGGTATTCCCACTAAGACAAAGATGGCCACTATCTTCAGTATGATTTAGCATTGTCTTTGAAGTATTAGCCAATGGAATTGGATAAGAGTGAACATTCAGGTATGAGAATTGGAAAAGAAGCTGTCTTTCTATATATACTTGTTACGAGACCCAGAAATCTCCCTCCTGGACACTGATCCCAGAGAAACGAAAACTTACGTTCACACTCAAAACTGCAGAAGGATGTTTATAGCACCTTTATCTGGAAGAGACCCAAACTAGACACCACCAAAATGTCCTTCAACAGGGGATTGATGAAACAATTGCATGCAAGGAAACAGATTAAAAATTTAAACAAAATACTACAAATCTGAATCCAACAGCAAGTAAGAAAAACATACCATGGTCATGTTAGTTTTATCCCAGAAACGTTTATCTAGCTTTCCCCTCTCCCTTTTACCAATTGTCTCGAGGTCAGGGTGGACCCCACAAATTTCCCCCTTTTTTCCTGTCTGAACATCTAGACCTCAGATCCTTAGTACTCAAAATGTGGTCTGGCGGCTAGCAGCCTGGAAGCCTGTGAGAATTGCAGGCGCTCAGCCCTACCCCAGAGCTCTGAAACTAGAATCTTCCCTTTAACAAGGTCCCTAGGTGTTTCTTTTACATGTGAAAGCTGAGGAACACTGATTTGGAACTCAAAACTAAGACTGACGCCATTGCCCTCTGGTCCCTCCACGCTAATTCCCCTCAAGCAATGAGGCTGACATTAAGGAAGAGACTCAGATAGTAGCCCGCAGCGGGGAGGGCTGCACCTGTAAGTGACTATTTGACAAATCTTCCAGGACATTTTGTTCCTTTCAGCTTGTTTTCTGGAGCACAGAGGGAGAGGTCCTGAGCTGGTTATATCTGGATGTAACTCATCAGGCGTCTGAGGAAGAATGGTAGTGGGCAGGCTGGTGGGTGTAAGCTGAGGGCAGCTCCCAGTTTCGCCCTGTAACATGGAACCCCTCTCGACAGAGACCCCTTGGGTCTCCCTCAGTCTCCCTCAGTCTCCCTCAGTACCTTGTGTCCCATAGCACCCCCTCACCTCCCGCCCTCTACCTCTGCCTCTCCCTGCCTGCCTCCACATTCTGCCTGGAGACTGGGGTTTGTGGCCTTCACTTTGTTTTTTCCCCGATGTCAACATATAACAGGAGGCTTAATACTCAGTTGTTGAACCTCTGGAGATCTGACAGGAAGTCCCTCAAACCTGCTGGCATGGGTTCACAGTTCTTGCAGGGCAGGGGACAATGTGTCCTTCAGCTGGGATGTATGCTCACCCTCCTGACACATCTCTGTAGGGTCTCTCTCCCTCACACAACTACCCCAGCCCTTTCTCCCCCCGCCCCCCCACTGCTGGGCCCCAGGGGACACTGGAGCTGAGATGCTGATCCAATGGCCTTGGAAGACTTTCGTCTCTCAGGGAAATATGTCCCAGGGGCAGGCTGACGGTCAGCACCCACACTGGCTGGCTCTCTGAACCTTTTTGGCCTTAGCTTCTTTTTCTGCAAAATGAGGGTTATAATAATTTCTCACTTAGTCAGATCTGATCATCATTTTCTTGATGGTTTCTACCTTTGCTCCACGCTTAGAAAGCCTTCACCGTCAAATGATTTTTAGAAAAGACATCTACCTTTTTTTTTTTTTTTTCCCTAGTTGTATCATGGTTAAACGCATCTCAGTCTGTTTTGGTGTGTGACAGGAGTTTCTTCTAACTGTCTCAGGGCAAATTATTAAATAGCCCATTATTTCCTTGACAGTCCTGGAACGAAAACATTATCATAAACTAAAATTGTAAGGATGTTTGTGTGTTTCTGGGATTGTTTGCTCCCTTCTGCTGCTCTTCCGAGGCCCCGAGGGGGTCCTCAGACTTGCCTCCTGAAGGGATTCTCAGGAAATCTGCGTTTCTGCCTCCGGAGGCTCACTCTGCACCACAGGGAGACAAACCGTACTCTGAGGACGGGTGGGGACTGGGAGCAGGCCGCGGGAGCGTGTGAGTGTCCATGCACTTGTGGGAGTATGTGTGAGTGTGCATGCGTGTTCTGAGGGATGGGGCCCGTTGGGTTGCAGTTTTTAGTTGATCCTGTTTCCTACTTAATTTAGATAGTGGGGGCTGAGGACATAATGTCCTTCAACTTTCATTCTCTGTCTTCCAGCCCATGGGCAGTCAGAGGTCACTCTGTCCTCCCTGCTTCCACTGTCCTTGACCCCTGGGCCTCCTTCCCTCTGTCATTCTCCCTCTCTCCTGCATCTTCACCACTCCCTCTCCTCTGGCTCTGTCCCCGCACAACACAGAGGATGAGAGGGTCTGGCGTGGGGTGGATGGTGACAAGTCCCGAGTGGCAGAAATGTGGGACTGGGTGGATGGGAGACGCCAGGAGGTGTGTGACTAAGGGTGGCTGGGGGCCAGCACCACATGTTTCCTCACTGGGCAGCATGATTCGTGGGCGCAGTTGTTTTAGGAAACTCTCCCTGGTAGCAGGAATGGGCAAGGCTGGCCAGTAGGGCCCAGGGCTGGAGGCAGAGATGTTGCTGTGGGAACGCACGTGAGGGGTGGGAATTTGGGCCAGGCTGTGGGAAGAGAGATAAGGGGGTGTTAGAACTTCTCGAACTGTTGGGGTTAGGATTCTTCCACATTCTGAGCACTGGTACTACTGGGCGTATGTCATGGAGTCACTGGACTGGACCTGAGTCTTCTCGTCCCACCTGGAATGTCACAGGATGGAGCATGAATGTCATCAGACCAGCTATCTTTCTTCACTCCGGCCTGACACCCAGCTCGAAAGCTGAGCCTGTCTGTCTCAGTAGGAACCTGTCGAAGGCTGCCTCCCCCGTTCCTCTCCCAGACTCTCCCTCCTGACACACTTCCATCCACATTCCAGCAGAGCACAAGTTCTCCTTATCCAGGGCCCGGGACTTCCTAATGTAATCCCCTGTAATTTACGACCTTGTCTCCCATAGCACCCCCTCTCCTCCTGCCCTCCTGCCCTCCCTCCCAGAAGTGTTGGTGTAGGAGACAGAGCCTAGGAAGCCATGGTTGGCTTTGCCATGCTTTGTGTGGGCCGCCCTGAACTATTAATCTGAGCCTGTGGTCACCCCAAACACACCCTGTGCCCACTTTCATTTGAGAATTCCGCTGGGAAAGAACAGAGCCCTGGACACAACTGAGATTTACTTATCTATAGCTTGAGGGTAGACTCAGTGTTGGGGGCTTGTGGGGTGAGGAGGAAATGTATCCTGCAAACTGATGCCAGATTGCCAAGAAGGGCATCAGGGCCCTGAGGGGAAAAAGAAAGATCAGATTAGTACAGAAGGGATTTGGTGCTATGGCCAGACTTAGCCTCAGGTCCTGCAGAGGAAGGGACACTAGGCTAAGCTTGAATACACCGCAGCATAGCCCCTTAGGGACACTTTTGGATTCTTAGAAGGAGGTGGTTATAAGACCAAATGGAAGGCACCTGGATGGCTCAGTCGGTTAAGTGTCTGCCTTCGGCTCAGGTCATGATCCCAGAGTCCTGGGATGGAGTTCCACATCAGGCTCCCTGCTTCTCCCTCTGCCTCTGTCCTTCTATCTCTCACGGATAAATAAAATTTTTTTTCCCCAATTTATTTATTTTCAGAAAAACAGTATTCATTATTTTTTCACCACACCCAGTGCTCCATGCAAGCTGTGCCCTCTATAATACCCACCACCTGGTACCCCAACCTCCCACCCCCCAGCCACTTCAAACCCCTCAGACTGTTTTTCAGAGTCCATAGTCTCTCATGGTTCACCTCCCCTTCCAATTTACCCAAATTCCCTACTACTCTCTAGCGCCCCTTGTCCTCCATGCTATTGGTTATGCTCCACAAATGAGTGAAACGATATGATAATTGACTCTCTCTGCTTGACTGATTTCACTCAGCATAATCTCTTCCAGTCCCGTCCATATTGCTACAAAAGTTGGATATTCGTCCTTTCTGATGGAGGCATAATACTCCATAGTGTATATGGACCACATCTTCCTTATCCATTCATCCGTTGAAGGGCATCTTGGTTTTTTCCATAGTTTGGCGACTGTGGTCATTGCTGCTATAAACATTGGGGTACAGATGGCCCTTCTTTTCACGACAGCTGTATCTTTGGGGTAAATACCCAGGAGTGCAATTGCAGGGTCGTAGGGAAGCTCTATTTTTAATTTCTTGAGGAATCTCCACACTGTTCTCCAAAGAGGCTGCACCAACTTGCATTCCCACCAACAGTGTAAGAGGGTTCCCCTTTCTCCACATCCTCTCCAACACATGTTGTTTCCTGTTTTATTAATTTTGGCCATTCTAACTGGTGTAAGGTGATAGCTCAATGTGGTTTTAATTTGAATCTCCCTGAGGGCTAATGATGATGAGCATTTTTTCATGTGTCTGATAGCCATTTGTATTTCTTGATTGGAGAAGTGTCTGTTCATATCTTCTGCCCATTTTTTGATGTGTTTGTCTGTTTCGTGTGGGTTGAGTTTGAAGAGTTCATTATAGATCCTGGATATCAACCTTTTGTCTGTACTGTCATTTGCAAATATCTTCTCCCATTCCGTGGGTTGCCTCTTTGTTTTTTTGACTGTTTCCTTTGCTGTGCAGAAGCTTTTGATTTTGATGAAGTCCCAGAAGTTTATTTTCGCTTTTGTTTCCTTTGCCTTTGGAGACGTATCTTGAAAGAAGTTGCTGTGGCTGATATCAAAGAGATTACTGCCTATGTTCTCCTCTAAGATTCTGATAGATTCCTGTCTCACGTTGAGGTCTTTTATCCATTTTGAGTTGATCTTTGTGTACGGTGTAAGAGAATGGTCGAGTTTCATTCTTATACATATAGCTGTCCAGTTTTCCCAGCACCATTTATTGAAGAGACTGTCTTTTTTCCACTGTATATTTTTTCCTGTTTTGTTGAAGATTAATTGACCATAGAGTTGAGGGTCCATATCAGGGCTCTCTACTCTGTTCCACTGGTCTATGTGTCTGTTTTTATGCCAGTACCATGCTGTCTTGGTGATCACAGCTTTGTAATAAAGCTTGAAATCAGGTAACGTGATGCCGCCAGCTTTATTTTTGTTTTTCAACATTTCCTTAGCGATTCGGGGTCTCTTCTGATTCCATACAAATTTTAGGATTATTTGCTCCAGCTCTTTGAAGAATGCTGGTGGAATTTTGATCGGAATGGCATTAAAAGTATAGATTGCTCTAGGCAGTATAGACATTTTAACAATGTTTATTCTTCCGATCCAAGAGCATGGAATGGTCTTCCATCTTTTTGTGTCTTCTTCAATTTCTTTCATGAGTGTTCTATAGTTCCTCAAGTATAGATCCTTTACCTCTTTAGTTAGGTTTATTCCCAGGTATCTTATGGTTCTTGGTGCTATAGTAAATGGAATCGATTCTCTAATTTCCCTTTCTGTATTTTCATTGTTAGTGTATAAGAAAGCCACTGATTTCTGCACATTGACTTTGTATCCTGCCACGCTGCTGAATTGTTGTATGAGTTCTAGTAGTTTGGGGGTGGAGTCTTTTGGGTTTTCCATATAAAGAATCATGTCATCTGCGAAGAGAGAGAGTTTGACTTCTTCATTACCAATTTGGATACCTTTTATTTCTCTCTGTTGTCTGATTGCTGTTGCTAGGACTTCTAATACTATGTTGAACAAGAGTGGTGAAAGTGGGCATCCTTGTCTTGTTCCTGATCTCAATGGGAAGGCTGCAAGCTTTTTCCCATTGAGGATGATATTTGTTGTGGGTCTTTCATAGATAGATTTGATGAGGTTCAGGAATGTTCCCTCTATCCCTATACTTTGAAGCGTTTTAATCAGGAACGGATGTTGGATTTTGTCAAATGCTTTTTCTGCATCAATTGAGAGGACCATGTGGTTCTTCTCTCTTCTCATATTAATTTGTTGTATCACATTGATTGATTTGCGAATGTTGAACCATCCTTGTAGCCCAGGGATGACTCCCACCTGATCATGGTGGATAATCTTTTTAATGTGTTGTTGGATCCTATTGGCTAGGGTCTTGTTAAGAATCTTAGCATCCATATTCATCAGTGATATTGGTCTGAAATTCTCCTTTTTGGTATGGTCCTTGCCTGGTTTGGGGATCAGGGTAATGCTGGCTTCATAGAAAGAGTCTGGAAGTTTTCCTTCTGCTTCAATTTTTTGAAACAGCTTCAGGAGAATAGGTGTTATTTCTTCTTGAAAGGTTTGGTAGAATTCCCCAGGGAATCCGTCAGGTCCTGGGCTCTTGTTTTTTGGGAGATTTTTGATCACTGCTTCAATCTCGTTATTAGATATCGGTCTATTCAGGTTGTCGATTTCTTCCTGGTTCAATTTTGGTAGTTTATATTTTTCCAGGAATGCATCCATTTCATCTAGGTTGCTAAGCTTATTGGCATATAACTGTTTGTAATAACTTCTGATGATTGTTTCTACTTCTTTGGCGTTAGTTGTGATCTCTCCCTTTTCATTCATAATTTTATGAATTTGGGATTTCTCTCTTTTCTTTCGGATTAGTGTAGCCAGTGGCTTATCGATCTTATTGATCCTTTCAAAAAACCAGCTTCTAGTTTCATTGATACGTTCTACTGTATCTCTGGTTTCTCCCTCATTGATCTCAGCTCTAATCTTGATGATTTCCCTTCTTATGTGTGGAGTTGGTTTGATTTGTTGTTGATCCTCCAGTTCTTTAAGGTGTAGAGACAGCTGGTGTGTTCTGGATTTTTCAATTTTTTTGAGCAAGGCTTGGATGGCTATATATTTTCCCCTTAGGACCGCCTTTGCTGTATCCCATAGGTTTTGGACCGAAGTGTCTTCATTCTCATTGGTTTCCATGAATTGTTTCAGTTCTTCTTTGATCTCCTGGTTGATCCAAGCATTCTTAAGCAAGGATAAATAAAATTTTAAAAAATCTTAAAAAAAAAAGATCAAATGAAAATAATTGTTTCTTTAAGAACTTCAACTACTCTTCTAGGGAAATTGGTGGTAAATTGGGAGGAGTCATTTGACCAGAGAACCAAGCAGCTCTGCAGGGGCCCTCTTCCTTCTCCTTGCCCAGAGCGGAGCAGTGGGAAGGAAGGGGCTGTGTGACCCGTGGAGGAACCGGGGGCTCTGGCCTTTGAGTGGGAGCCCGAGCGGTCCTTAAGCATGGTGATGGGTGGGTGCAGAGAGCATCCAACGAAAGGGATCTCAGAAAGATGCTGGTAAGGATGCAGGTGTGGCAGGGCAGCTGTGGGAAGGAGCCACCTGGGGTTTCGCTGTCAGAGGCAGTGGAATGTGGGGAATAAGGTTAAAACTCCAGAGGAAGATAGTCTGGCAGGTGGCCTCGTGAGCTGGATAAGCCCCTTTTATGGCAACTGGCTTGGATCTAGATGGGAGAAAGACTCATGTGGGACTTAACAAATGTGTTTCTGTTTCTCTGGGCCTGCTGGCCAAATCCTAAACCCTCCCTGGAAACTGGATACAAATTTTGGGAAGATTATTTGTCAAAAAGCAGAGAGATGAGCATCTTGCCGGAAAGCTATGGGTTGCTTATACACTCTTTAATGAGTTTCTGCATGTCTTTTTCTAATGTAGATTATTCTTCATTACCTGAGCAGAAATACCAGTCCCCTCAAATGTTAAAAAAAAAAAACTTTATTGAAGTATAATTACGTACAATAAAATGGCATAGTTTAAAGGAAACAATTTGATAAGTTATAACATATGGATATACCTGTGAAATCATCTCCATAGTCAAAGTAGTGATCATATCCATCACCCTTAAGTGTTTCCTCATGTCCCTTTGTGATGTGTTCCCCAATCCCACACCCCCCACCCCTGCTTCCTGCCGCTGCCTGGAGACTTTCCATGAGCATCAAACCAGGACCATCACGGAGCTCATCTCACTTAGTTTCCTGCTTCTCAGAGATAACCTTTCTCTACTGCCCAATGCCCAATGTCTCGAGAACCATTGTTTTGTATATTTTGTGTGGGCTTGTAGTTGTTCCAGGACAGAGGACAAACTTGGTCTCTGTTACTCCAGCTTGGATGGAAAAGGAATTCCAACCACTCATCTTGAGTGACTCTCTACAACTTGATAAGAAACCAGTGCATTCTGTCCTTTGATTCAGAAAGTCTGAGTAGTGCTGCGGTTGATGTCCTGGGTATCCACTGTGGGAGAGGTACTCTCTCAACAAATACAGGCATTCAACAAAGAGGTGGTTTCAAGAATGTTCGTGGGCAGAGCTCTCTCTCCACTGGGGATACGGGGATGGGCAAGACAGACTTGGCTCCGGCCCCGTCTGATGGAGACACAGAGGGCTATGCAATCTCAGTTCAGAGGAAAGGGTCACATGAGAAGTGGTTGTGGCTTTCTGTGGGAGCGTGTGTTCACAGACTGGAGCAGATGCTTTTCTGCCCCATTTCACATCTTCCCAGCCCACCTTTGATTTCAGCTGAAGCCACGGTGGAAAGTTCCACATGAGCTCAAGTCCCGCCACAAACACCCCTCACACGTCTCTGCTTGTCTGTGTCCAGCATTGCCTGAAGCTTTGAAACCTACACATCTGCAAACCGGACACCTCAGAAGTACAGTCTGGAGGAGGGAGGGTGGTGTTCGTGGGCATGTCAGTCCTTAACCAGTGGGAGACGGGAGGTCTGCTTCTTGTCCTTTGGATGGACAGTCTTGGGGGGGCATTCTGTATGCTTCCCATACACTTCTCAGGGGTTCCAGCAGGATGGAGGTCTGACTACTTACAGCAATAATTGTATTGGTGCTCCATTTCACCTGCCTTGCCTTCCCCAAATCTTTTCTCCCACTCTCTGTGCTAACATTCTAAGTAAATTACCCATATCCTAGTCCTTGTCTCAGGCTCTGCTTTCAGGGTGGATTCAAATTAAGATGTATGCTTATCCTGGGGCATCTGGGTGGCTCAGCTGGTTAAGGGACAGCCTTCGGTTCAGGTGATGATCCTGGAGTCCCAGGTTTGAGTCCTGCATTGGGCTCCCCACTCAGCAGGGAGTCTGCTTCTCCCTCAGACCCTTTCCGCTCTCATGCTCTCTTTCAAATAAATAAGTAAAATCTTAAAAAAAAAAAGACATATACTTATCTAAACTTAGATCTATAGTTCTATTTTATAGGAGAGAAAATGGAGTCATGGAGCTTTTCCTGAGGTCCCAGGGATAGAAAGTGGCAGAGACAAGGTACAAACACAGGTAGTTGGACTCCAATTCCCTTCTTCTTTTCACACACTCTGGATGCCCCCAGAAGCCATGTTAATAAGGGCACGGGTCTGGAAGAACGGCAAGGAGCTTGTTGTGTGTCCTCCAGGAGCCCAGCAACATCTCTGTAGTGACAGCAAACCCAGTATTAAAGGCAAACAGACATTCCTATGTGGCAGTGTATGTCTAGGGAAATTGTGACAGCCCAGGGAATAGGGCTTGAGTCATGGCTTTGACTCAGGGGCCATATATACACAAGGTGCTGGGCCCAAAAGTGCAAACTCATGGCCGTGCCTTCCAAGAGCTCATAGTCTAGGAAGACAGAGAGGAATAGGCTGATATTGAGTAGTAGGTGTGGAGACTAGGCTGGAGGGGACACCCAGAGAAGGAGTGGTCAGTGTGCTCTGAGGAGAGGGGAGAAGGGCACCCCAGCATGAGGGGACAGGGCACTGAGGCCCACAACAGCCCCTGTTGAGGGTGTCTTTGCCAGGTGGGAGGAGTTGACGCAAGGTACGCTGGTGGCGGGGACAGTAGTGAAGGGTGGGGAGGAGGAGGAAGGATTCAGAAGATCAACAGGGAGTCCCAGAGGTTCTGGGAGCCGTGCCAAGGAGTCTGGGCCTGGCAGTGGGAACCACTGAAGCTTTTAAGTAGGTCAGTGGTTCTTTCTTTTTTAAAAATTTTATTATTTTTTAAAGACTTTTTTAAAAAATTTATTTGACAGAGAGCAAGAGAGCACAAGCAGGCAGAACAGCAGAGGGAGAGGGAGAAGGAGGCTCCCCACTGAGCAGGGAGCCCGATGTGGGGCTTGATCCCAGGACCGAGATCATGACCTGATCTGCAGGGAGTCGATTAACCAACTGAGCCACCCAGGCGCCCCAAGTAGGTCAGTGGTTTTCAACTTCAGCAGGTATCACAAACACTTGGAGAGCTTATTAAAACACAAATTACTGGGCCCTGCCCAGAGTTGCTGAATTGGTAGGTCTGCGGCGTGTCCTGCAAATTTGCTTTTTTTTTTTTTTTTTTTTTTTTTTTAAACCAGTTCCTGGGGGATGCTGAGGCTGGTGGTCCAAAACCACACTTTGATGTAGGGAAGGAAAGTGCTCAGATGTCCTCTGGGATGGGATGGAGAAGGAGGAGCTGGGAGAGAGAGGTAGGTGGGCCAGAAGGCTGTTGTCTGCTGCAGTGATTCCAGGGAAAGCTGGAAGGTCCTGAAGCAGTTGTGTGGAGATGGGGAGAGGGGAATGGGGAGGAGAAATGGAGAATCAACAGGACTTCAGTTATTTGGGGAAAAAACAATATAAACATCCAGGTGGATCCTATCCCCATCTCAAAATCTCCAGATTATATGGAGAGGCTGACAGACCCCCCCCCCCCGCCACCCTTCCCTTTGTTCCTTCTATCTCTTTCTCCTCCTAGTTAGAAGAGCGACAGGAATTGTTCAGGGAAAGGAAAAATGCACAGGGAAGATAAAGTGGGATGATAAAACAAAATGAGAGACAAGCAGAAAATTGATCTCCAGTTGGAATCCGGAGGCCAGGAAGCTAGGCAGACATGGACAGAGTCAAGAGGACGGACAGACCTGAACTTCCAACCCTGGACTTTGCTGGTGGAGGGCTCATTAATGGGTCAGCTCAGCTCTTGCTACCAGTCACTGCTGGATTGTAGTTTGGCTTTGGAGAGAGGGGCACTTGGAAGCAAGTCCTCCACTCAGTCAAACATCACTTTCCCATCTCATCTGCTTTACCTGGCTTGCTGCTTTTCCTGAATCCTGCAGCCTGCAATGCCCTAGATCAGCATTAGCACCACCTGGCTAACAGTCCCAGGGCAAGCTCTTCGGGGCTCCTTCCAGCATGAGCATTTCTAACCAAGACCAGGCCAGTCATTGACCAAGGCTGGAAGGCTTGGTGGGGAGGGGCCTCCCGCTGGTCTCCAGCCTGCTGCTTGGCCAGAGCCCCTCCCTCCCTGCTAATAAATGTCCTGACCCTAGAGGCAACTTCTGGAGGATGCAGCCTCCCCATGGGGGCAGCTGGGGGGAGGCCAACTCCTCTGAGGAAGGGTCTAGAGGAGAAGGGGGGTTTCTGTAAGGCATTTCTCGATCCTTTGACTCCATCTTCCCTCCTGAGTGTCCACACTGCCAGCCTTTCTTGCCTGGAAGTGCTGGCATTCCTAATCTGGTAACAGAAAAGGGTTTATTTCCGAAATCAATGGGAAAACCTTGCAGGCTCCTTTAAAAATACTGAAGTGAAATTCACATAATATAAAATTAACCACATAAAAGTGAACAATTCAGGGGCATTTAGTGCACTCACAATGTTGTGCCACCATAGCCTCTATCTGGTCCCAGAATGTTTCCATCACTCCGAAAGAAAACCCAGCAAGCATTAAGCAGTTACTTCTCATTTCCCCTTCTTTCCAGCCCCTGGCGACCACCAGTGTGCTTTCTATCTCTGTGGATTTGCCTACTCTGGACATTTCACGTAAGTGGCATCACATAATATGTGACCTTCTGTTAGCAGGATTTCCAGGCCCATCCACGTCATAGCGTGCATTGAAACTTCAGTTCTTCTTGTGGCTAAAGAGGATGGCCTTTCATAGACACAACCCCATTCCATCTATCCAGTTATCCTCTGAGGAGCATTTGGGCTCTTACCACCTTCTGGCTGTCATGAATAGTGTTACTACAAATATCTGTGTACTAAGATTTGTTTGAGTGTCCATTTTCAATTACTTTGTGTATTTATCTATGAGCTAGAATGGCATATATGAGAATTCAATGTTTATCTTTTTATCTTTAACTTTTAGTTCAGGAGTTTTCATGCCCAGCCTGACCCTGCCGGAGCTTTCAGGACACTGTGACTAGTGTAGATGGCACCCAGTTGTAGCTCAGCCAACTGGACCAATGGGTGAAGGGTGGTATTGTCACTAAGGGGAGCACAGCGGGGGATGGGTGATGCGTTCCACTGGGATCTGTTAGATTTTCAGTGCCCGTGATGCCCACACGGACTGGCCTGTGGGGAGGGATAGGTGGGCAGCCAGAGAGAAAGGTGTAAGCTGGACACTGGTGTGGGTCTCAGTGTTGGCTTAGGCCGTCATACGTGTCTTCACTCACTAAGCACTGACCATTTTCCTGGGCTCCTTTGTGAGCACTTTCCGCTACTTAAACATCCCGACACCTGTCTGAGGTTCTATGAAACCCTTCATTTTTTCACATAAGGGTAAATATGCTGGGCTCCCTCTACCCTTCTTATATCCCAATGAGCACCGAGCTCATCGATTTTATTATTGCTTTGTTTCTGGAAGTTCTTCTGGAAGACTGAGCTCCCTGGGCCTGGCTTAGGGGCTGGTGTTCTTGGGAGGTGGGTCCTGTGGGTGAATGGATTTTCTGAGTTAGGGTTTCAGAGTGACAAGAGAAGACAGCTGAGTGGCACCTGAGGAAGACTGACATTTAAGGGCAAGTGGAAAACAGTTATCAGTAAGACAGACCAAGAAACATGCTCAGAAAGGTAGGAGGGAATAGGAGAACTTCGAGAGGACATAGTTGAAGGTAAGACAACTCGTCCCCATCACGCCTTGCTTGTGGTCACCAAATTCTAGTCCCCTGGGCAGAGGCTGTATCCGATGTCACAGGCTTATGGGGTTCTTGTCCCACTGAGTCGAAGAATGAATCTTGCAGACACAGAATGATGAAGTGAGAGTTTATGAGGTGAAGGTGAGAACAGAAAGGAAGGGAGAAAAGCTCTCTAGAGTGAGAGCGGTCCCTATACAGTTGCTTACCTGGGGCTTTTATGGTCTGTAATTTACAGAAACCTGACCAGGGAACTTAAATCTTCTTGGGGGGTCACCACTGGTAGCACCATGTTTACCTCTCCTTTGAGGTTTGCTCACTTTCAGTGGTCAATTTGTCACTATCATGAAAATATCTTGTCTGCAACAAGAGAAACAAGGTGGTCTGGTTATGTTCCCTTCTCTTGGTTTTGTCCACCTCAGCATTTCTCCACATCTGGGATGGCTGTGAGCCTGGTCATGCAGCTGCCTAGCTATTTGTCCCTGCCTAGCCCTGCATGTCCCTTACTCAGTGTGACCATGACTGCCACGAGCCCAGCACTGGAGGTAAATACACAACACGTGTGTGAGCACGCAGCATGACCACTGTTCTCCCCTCAAGGAGTGGGGAGCCCCTCCCCCCACTCCTCCCTCCCTCCCCCTTGTCGCTCCCTGCCATTCCATAGTTGTGGACAGCTGCCGACTCCACTTCTGGGTGAATTACCAGAGGGATGGCGGATGATTAGGTACACGGACAGCATGTTTATTTATCCCCCTTGGAAGGAGTTAATTACAATCATAAAAAGAAGACAAAGAATTTCCACTGCACTCCCCCACAGAGTAGGTGAAGGCAGGACAGGGAAGAGGTACAGGCTCCCAGGGCCAGGAATCACAGAAGAAAAACACCTTCTCGAGAGAGAAAATTGTACCAGGTCTCATTAAAGCCATTAACACGCAAGGCTGACAAGTGCAGGCCCTCTGTGATTGCCCGCGGCCCCCCGGGGGACAGAGTTCTTTGAAGCCCGTGTCTTCCTGCGCCTCCTGCCTGGGCTTGCCGGTGACCTGCGCTGCCCCCTCCCGCCCGCCCCCGCCGGGCTCTGCCGCTGCCCGGGCACGGAGCGGGTCTGGTGGCCAGCGGCCTGGCAGAAACTTAGTGCCTGCCGGGAGAGAAAGGTCCTTGGGGTGTCCAGGCAGGAAATGGGCCCAGAGGTCATGGGCGGCGGGGACTCTGTGTTTCCATCCTTCCTCCCTGTGCTCACGTGGGTGCCTGTGCCTGTGTGGGAACTCAAGCCCATGGTCCTGGACGGCTGTCCTTCTTTCTGTCTGTCTGTCTGTCAGGGGCTGTCAGGGGCTGTCTGTCTCTGTGTGGCCTTCCTAAGCTGCTCTCTCTACCCAGGCCATTTCTGCTCATTCCCTTTTGCATCTGTCACTGCTCTATTTACAGTTTCTCTTTCTCTATATTTATCCCAGCTCTTTCCCCCGCATTGTCTCCCTGCAGGCAGTACCTCCCTCCACGGGGGCCTCGTGGTTCAGTGCTGGGTCTTCCCCACAAGCTGCAGGCAGGCAGAGGTGCTCAGTTCCATCCCTCTTGACATGGGAAACAAAGGCAGAAGAAAGATTATTAAATTGCCTTATTGCCTAGAACCCACTGACAAGTCCTTGAGACAGGTGGAGTGACATTCTTCTGGGGACTCAGATACCTTGATGTTGACACTCTGCTAAGGGCAGAAGACAATCCTAGCCAACCCTCACTCCCTCCAAGGGATTGTTTAAGTCTACTTTAACATATAAAAACACCTTTGGAAACTTCCTTTAACTCTAAACCCCCCAAGACACATGTTGGCAATCATCCCCAAGCATATGACCTACCCATATATATCTGAAGGGTCTCATGACTCAGGTTTTATTAGACAGTAATAAATGACCCTTTGCTAACAATGGCTAGCCCCCTCAAGGTCCTGGAAACCTTGCTTCCAAATTCCTTAGAGACTTATGCTATCCCTAACCCTCTTCCAACTTGAAAGTTACATAATGGGCCATTCCTCAGGACCCCAGAGCTGCTCTTTCTGCCCATGGTTCCTGTCCCCATGCTTTAATAAAATCACCTTTACACCAAAGCCATCTCAAGAAATCTTTCTTGGCTGTTAGCTTTGAACTTTAACGTTCTTTCCTACATCACCTCTGACAGTCCCCATGCTTGCAGGCACTCTGACGCTGGTTGAGGACCCTCATTCCACAGGGGCTGCTGGAATGACCTAAAAGAAAATTGACCTAAAAGTGGTGATGGCTGCCCAGGCTATGGTCCATAACTGAGAGAGTGGGTGAATGCCTTCTTGTTTCCAGAGCCCCCCCCACCCCGAGCACTGTCATCCTGGGTGTCTACACACATGGTCAGTCACAGATCTCAGACTGGGGCTCTGTAGACCAGCTTCCCATTCAGCTCCCATAATTAGCCTTGGAGGTGGATGGCTCTGCCATATGCACTTTAACAAATGAGAAAGCAAAGGCTCAGAGAGGTGGGGTGACTTCCCTGAGGACCCACAGCTAGATAGCAACAGAGTGCTCTTGGCCCAGGTCCACCCATTTTTGCAATACTGCCTCCGGGCACTGTAATGTGGGTCACAAAAGTATGCAAGCCACACACTGGGGTGGGTGCTCATATTGTACCTGTGAGCTTTATATGTGCACATGAGTGTGGGACTGTTTGTTTATTTGTTGCTATGCGTATTTTAAGATCCACTTCCTTTTTAGGGAGCCCCTTAGGACAACGTAAAATGCTCCTTCGAATGTTTTCTGAAAATTTGACAAAACAAATTGTCTCTGAGCCCAAAGGTCTTGCCAGGCTCAGGGCCCCTGCCTCCTGGGCCGAATGAAGCACACTGCTGCCCACCCTAGCATCCTGCATCCTGGCACAGGGCCTGGGTCTGGCTGGGCAGGTGAGGCCATATCTTGGCCTCAAGGAGTCCTTGTGTCTGAGGCTTCTCTGGCTGAGCCTGTGACAGCCAGAGTGGCAGCCGGGCTCATGATCAGAGACCCTGGGCTAGTAGGTTCCTGCCTATCAGGAACCTACTCAGATGGCCAGAGTTTTCCCAGGGTTTTTGCGGATGTCACAGCTCATCTTGTCAACAGATGGGCTGTCCCAATGTGAGGAGGGTCTCCTCCTGCTTCCTAACCTCCTTCCCTTTACTTGCCCATGTGCGTTGGCCTGCAGACGCCTGGTCTTATGACCATGCCCAAGGCCTCAGGATGCCTTGTCTCATGATTTTCACACTGTATCCTTGAGACTCTCAGCCTCTCCAAGAAGCACTCAAAGCCAGGGTTGGAGAGGTTGGATAGTGTCGGGCTACTCAGAGGGTGGGATTCATTTATCCACCTCTGACCAGAGCAGCCCCGATTTTGTGTATTCTACAAACTGGGCTTTCTTCTAAAAGCTTCACTAAGCCAACACCTAGAATCATGCCACATTTTCATTTGTCTTGTTACAAAGGCTCCAGGTCCTACCTTGTGACTCTTAGCTTGGGATAAGCAAGATGTCATCCCCATAAAACCCTCCATCCTTCCCCTGTGGTTCTGAGAGAAGCAAAACTCTGGAGAATTCTGGAAGGGACATTCAGGGGCCGTATGGGCTGTTCTGATGTGCTTCTCAGATCTCAGCTGCACTCTGGGTTCCCTCTTCACCACAGAAGAGGCCAGGACATCTGGGCCCTCTAAGACATCAGAGTGTGAGGTCAGCTTGTTCTGACCTCAGACGGAGGGTGCTGGGCCATGTGGCTTCAGAGACCTGATTTATGGAGGACCCAGAATGTACAACAGTGGAGGGGATGCCTCACCCTCCACCATCTGGGAAGTCCTTCCAGAGCCCTGAGTCCTGAAGGCCCTCAGAACTCCCAGAAAGAGTAGCAGAGCCCCGCTCAGAGCTGCCCTCTAGTGGAGAGTCTGCAAATGGCGACTGAGCCCTCACCTCTCAACTACTAGAGGGCATCTGTGGGGGTGAAGGGGCTCTGCTGGAGACAAGGAATGGGGTCCACCATACTATATGCACAGAGCAATGTGGCTTAAGGGGTGTGCCAGAGCTACTCCAAGGCTGATTGGCCTCTAAGATGGGGAGAGATAATTTCTTCCTTTTTCAGTGTCCCATACCAGCTGCTTGGGGCTGGGGTCTCTCCACATGGCAGAGCTTGCCCCAGCCATGCCCAAGGTGTTTCTTCTGTGGCTGTGACCAAATCTCGGCTTCCTTCCCTTCCCATTTTCAGCCTGGCTCCCTTTGGGGAGAAGATCCCTGAGAGGAACCCTAAGTAGTTGCTAAGTAGTTGGAAGTTGAATGTCCACCTGGCTCTCTGAGTGTCTGAAGCCGGAATGATTGCAAGAACCGCACCAGGGCTTCGCATGCTCCCAAACACAAAGTTCCCATAAACAGTCGCTAATGAAACAGCACAAAGACGTATTCACACTTTGCTTCTGGGAGGTGGTGGGGGGAAGATTGCCTCTGGTTTGGAGAAAGGCCTGCAGATGTGGTCTATGGTTAGGTCAAGTCCCATGCATAGGGCAGGAGGCGCTTGTGGTCATGCTGCGAACCTGGAGTCATCAGACTGGAGGCAGGAATGGACAGAGGACCTCCTGTGGGTCACTGAGTCCTTTGGGCTGGGACATTTGCCCAGCAGAGGGGAAAGTCTCCACTCAACACCCCAAAGACTATTTTGAGTGTTCCTGGTCTAGATGGCTTTCTGTATTCCAGCCTACCTGAATTCAGTTTAAGATCAGAGGAGAAGAGGGCCCATGCCTCTGTGTAGTGACCATTCCCAAAGGGATTGTCCATGAACAGCTTGGGAATTCTCCTCTGAGCACTGAACACTATGCAAAGTGCTGGGGGTTGGGCCCTAAGTAGTTAAGAAGAGTATTGTTATCAAGAACCTGGTGTGGGAAGTCAAGTCCTACTATGTGCAGGGATGGAGGGCTGCAATGTTTGGTACATCTCAAGGACCGGTATGATGCGGGATCTGGAAACCAGTCCTGTCCTGACAGCTGAAGTTCCAGCTAAATCTGGAAAAAAAGGAGCCACAGGGGACAGGGAACATCTGACACATCTGAAGACTTGTCTGGCACCTGTCCTTCCAGTTCAGAGGGACAGGTAGGAGAAACTTCTATATGGGCCCAGATGATAACCCAATAGCAGAGACTGTCATAGCACTATTTGGGTGTCTGAGTGGAACCAGATTTGGGACCCTGTGGACCTCAGGGTCTGTCCAACTCCCAGGGTTCTGAGCCTCTAAATGTAGGCCACTCTCTTCCCATGGAGACATCAAACAAGCAGATGCCTTTCCTTTTTGCGACTTTTGCATGGCAACTTTTGCATGCGGCTTTTACCCATGGCTGGTGATGACTCTAGGACCAGGAGGACCCGCAGGATACAGCATGCGTCACCCTTAGGCTAGGACTGGCTGCCCAGGAAGCATATCACTACCCAAGACAGAATCATTGTTTTGCCAAGGAGCACAAAGAGACTGGATAATGAGCGGGTGAGGGACAGTGTTTGCCAGAGTCCATAAAGCTCTCCTATTTCAAACCCCCCCTTCACAGATAAGCTCACTGAGATCCATAAAGAGTTCCATAGTCAGTGTTAGACCTTGTTGTAGAACTCAGAATTCTGTGCTCCCACCACAAGGTGATTTTATCAAAACTTCAATTCAACGATATTTATGAAATAGGCACAGAATTTGGTCCCTGGCAGAATATCAAGGGCAGGTGTAGGAAAAGAGGAATTAAGAATTATTCCAAAATTTTGAGTCCTCAAAAGAGGAAGAATGCAGGGTCCTGCTGGAGAGGAGCTGAAGGCAGTCTGGGTGCTGAGGATCTGAAGAAGGACCCCTAGCCATGAAGGGAAGGGGGCAGGGGATGGTCACCTGGGGGTAGAGGATCAGGGAAGGACGGACTTGTAAGACTGGGGGTACCATGATAGAGGTGGAGGCTTTGGAGGAGGGATTTGGGGGTGTAGAAGTGAGTGGATGGATGGGGGAGGGAAGGAAGGGGGCAGAAGGGGCCCTGGCACTGGGTGAGAGGAGGGGTTGATGTGGGGGCTTCAGCCCTGGAGCCAGATGAGGGGTGAGGAGAGCAGGGAGGTGGTGAGAGCCTGGGGAGGATGAACCTGTACGTGAGCACACATGTGCCCGCATGTGCCACTGGGTGCCTGGGCCTGAGCTAGGATGGGGCCCAGGCAAATGCTTTGTGTAGAGATGGTACAGCAGAAAGCTTTAGAGTCCCAACTTGTTTGACAAAGTCACCCTTGATTGCAGCTATTATTGATTATCGACCATTTATGGCTCCTATTGGGGAAAAGATGTGATCCGAGTGTCACCTGGGGGACCTGCTTGGCCCTCGGAGAGCTGGGTAGGATGTGCCCTGGCTCACCCCCACTGTACAGTCTGGGAGTTCCCAGACTCTGTTCTGTGACTGCAGCGGTCTGGACACAGGCTTTTCATGGCCTTCCCTGCCCCCGACCTTGCTTATGTCCCCTCTTGTGTTGTCCGACAACCACACAAAGTAAGTCTCTCCTTGGAGCTCTGCAGAGACTCCAGCCCTGCCACCTCTTGGTCCCCTCCCTAGCTCGTCCCTTCTTCCTCTTTTCTCCCCTCTGCCTTGTAGACTCTTCCCCGGGGGAAGGTAGCCCTTACCCTGAAGTCTTGGCTCCCACAGACATGTATCAAGAGGTTCTTGTCAAAAGGAACATCAGGTTCCATCAGAAGAAGACTGCATTCCGTCAGTTTTCCCCCACCCACTTCTTATTCACATTTCTGGTTAGCTTTGTTTTCGGGGGCCCTTGAACTCAGCGCTCAACTCTGATTATGTCCATCTTGTCCTCTACCATAGGGCCAGATGATTCTCTGAGTCATGTGGTCACATGATTGTGACTCCTCAGAACACAGGAGACAGTGACACCATCTATGCAGAGGGAAGGGCCCGGACCAGGAGCAAAGAAAGGGCTTTCACTGCAGCTGCCTCATGAACCATCACAGCTCAAGGAGGGAGTGGGTGTTGTCTCTCCCTGGACTCCATTCGCTCATCTGTAAGACAAGGCTGCACCAGTCTCCCTGATGGGCTATTTCAGCTGGAAGAGTCTGGCAGCAGGTTTCCAGCTGCCTGGCCTTCTGCAGCCCCCACTTGCTGGGCCCATCTCAGCCTGGCTCTGGCCCCGCTTGTTCCAATGCAGCCACCCCTGTAGACCCCTAGATGTGGCCCTGCTGGCTGTGACGGCAGCATCTTGAGCCAGCCTGGGACCACTCCCCAGACACTCTTTCCTTTCTTGCTTTCTGTCAGCCAAACCTCTGGCTGCTCTAGTCCACAGCAAGCTTGTTCCCCTGATGTTTCAACCACTCAAACCCACTTCTCTGGGGACTCAGCTTGAGCTTAGGGCCAAGCTGGGGATGGTTTGGGGTTCTTCCGGACCACAGACCATCCCTACATGGACCTCCCCATGGGATGGGGTCCTAGTTATTAAGGAGAAGGTACATGCCATGTTCATTAACTCATGTATCCAACAATTCCTTCTGTAATGGGTTGAACGGTAACCCCCAAAACGTTATACCCACACTCTCAGCTCCAGTACCTATGAAGGTGACCTTATTGGGAGCAAGAGTTTTTGCAGCTGTTGTTAAGGATCTTGGAGTGAGAGCATTCTTCATGAACGGGCTGGGCCTGAAATACAATGACAAGTGTGCTTACAAAAGGCAGGAGAGAGGAAAAGACACAGAGAGAAGGGGGGAAGGCCCTGTGAAGGTGGAGTCAGAGATTGGAAGATGCGGCCACAAACCAGGGAAACCCCGCAGCCCCCAGCAGCTGGAAGAGGCAAGAACACTGGTCCCCCAGGACTTACAGAAGGCATGTGCCCTGCAGACACCTTGATTTGAGACTTCTGATCTCCAGACCACGGGATAGGAAATGTGCGTTATTTTAAGCCACTGAGTTTGCAGTGATTTTCTAGAGTGGCATCAGGAAACAGACACGGTCTCTGACCGAAAGAGTTTGGCTTCCGGGTTAAAAGAGCAGCCCTCCTTGCCTGGGACCCATGACTTCTAAGGTATCAGAGCCTCCGCTTGTTGGCTCATTGGTGTTTTGTGCACGAACTGGCCTGGGACAGAGGATGCGCTTTTGCCTCCGGCCTCATCACCCACTGGGTTTTCCTGGCAAGGGAAACCTCATTCCCCTCTCGGGCTGTTACATGAGCCCATTCGGCTCCCAACAACAGGAAAATGCATCCAAGTGAGCAGAAAACAGGCAGGCCCAACGCTGACTTGTAGCACCTGGATTTTAAAACATGAAACCAGGAAAGGCAGCCTCGCAGGACTGTGGTGTGGAGAGAAGCCCTGGCTCAAGGGGGTGGCTACCACGGGAGCAGGGGAGACCAAGTCACTTTCCCAGTGTTCTGGTTTTTATATAGGGGGCTGGGTCTTGGCCTTGCCGGGTAAGCACGAACCCTAAAGGAAGAAATAGAACCCCAATTGTTGTGTGTGCGATATTGATAACAATAAGGACAAAACCCGCAATATAATAAGACTAACAAGGGTTTACGATGGGCCAGGCACTCTTCTAAGCATTTAGCTCAACTTTTTTTTTTTGTCCTTTGTGCAGTACGCCTATGATTTTTTTCCTATTGAGATATCATTCACACACAACATTTTATTAGTTTCAGGTACACAACCAAATCATTCCATATTTGTACCTATTGTAAAATGATCACCACAATACTCGATGACCACACATAATTACGGAATTCTCTTTGAAAAAACTGAAGGTGGTCACAAGCTACAAACTTCCAGGGACAGAAGAAATAAGTTCTGGGCATGTAACGCACAGCATGGCGACTACAGTTAGTAACACCGCACTGTGTCTTTGAAAGCTGCTAAAGAGTAGAGCTTAAAAGTTCTCGTCCCAAGAAACAAACTTGCAGGCCTCTGCCTTTTCATCTTTGTGGTCACCTACACAACGTTTGCTTTTATTGTTCCTCTGTTGCAGGTGAAAACGGGCACACAGAGAGACTGAGCAATTGCTTAAAAGACAGAATGCATGATGAGTCTGACTCTAGGGAACGCGCTCTTGAATCAAGTGTAAAAATACACACCTGCCTCATCAGGGATCCCAGAGCGCTTTCCTTTTCCTGGTGTCATTTTGAGACCTCAAGCAGGAGGCGGTAATCCTCGCCTGCATTCTTCAGATGAGAAAATGGGTCGAGAGACTGGCCCAAGGAAAAGTCACCACTCCAGTCCCTCTTCAAAGTCTGTCTGGTGTCTCTCTGCAGAGCATGACCCCAAGCCAGTGTTACGGGGAAGGAATATCATCATTGGAAGGGCTACTTAGCATTTACGTGCCTGCTAGGGATGATGTTCATGCATTATCATGGGCTCATGTCATTTTCATAACAATGCCCTGAGGTGGAGACCAGAGAGGCTAAGGAATTTGTCTGAGGTCACACAGTCCGCGGCCACACCAGAGCCAGAAACGCTCTTGGGCCTTTGGGTTGAGAGGAGCTCAGCATCCAGTGCAAATAGCTTCCTCATTGATTCTTGCAGACCTAGAAGGGGCGCTGCTGTCCTGGGGCCTCTCTCCACGGCTGCAAGGTGACAGAGGCTCATGCTTGCTTCGTGCCTCAGAGCCCATGGCCCGCTTTCCCAGCACTCTCTACTGGATTCTCATGCCAGGACCCTTCCCCGGATTTGGAGTTTTAGTTCTTTGGAATGACTGAACTCGTTGCTCAAAAGACTGTTGCTAAAATTGGGCAGAAGGGTCTTTTTTGCTCCTAAATGATAACCCTCTCAGGCAAAAGGGCTTCAGCTTTCTGTCTGAGGGAGGACTGGAACCGGCTGCCATGGTCACTGGGGTGATGGGTATGCATAGGCACTGTCTTCTTCCGTTTAAATGTTCAGACAGCCCCAGCCCTGAGCCTGCAGTCTTCCTATGGCTGACCACCAAGCTCTGCCCATTCGTTCTCCCAGTGCATCCCCCTAATTAAATCTCAGGGCTTTTAATTTTCATAGACATGAATATGGAACATGCACGAGGCTGGGAGAGGACCCGGCGTGGAAAGGCTTGCCGCAGCTGGAAGGGCAAGGTCAGGACTTGGACTCCTTCCAGGAGGCTCCCTTGGCATGGTGCAGCCTTCAGAGAGGATGGCTCAGAGGAGGTGTCTCCGGGATTCACCTTAAAGCGGAACCAAGAAACATTCATTTTGTCTGAAAGGGCAAGGGGAGTCCATGCTTTGGCTGAGAAGGCTGTCAGCGAAGGCACCACCGCTCTGGGCGGTGAGGCGGTGAGACGCTCAGGGCAGGGGTCTGACAGCCGCTGGGCACTGTCCACCTGGCCCGATGTAAAAGCTTCAGATGGGTCTGAAGAGATGCAGAACACAATCTCCCAAGATGTGCCTCTTTGTCTTTACCATATTTTTTGCTCTCTGTGTAAATCCTGGTAGGTGCCCTAGCCCTTCCTCTGTCCCCCTCCTTTATCCCTGAGGTAGAGATGCTTTGGGGAGTTTCTCTAAATTCTGGAAAGTAAGGGGAACCCTGTGGGTTTTTCTCTCCATATTTTACCTACAACACTCACTTCCTTTAACTGTGTGCCTACTCCTGATTATTCCTGCAAGAGCAAAGCCTTCCAGCAGTTCTTATCCTAAGATTTAACAGAGTTGCTGGCAGGGGAGAATGAGAAGTGAGAAACCTTGCTGCCAACCCCTTGGTTATATAGTTATGATGTGTGGGACCAGCAGAGCCATCGATGCCACTGAGGGGAAGGTCCTTGCTTCCAGGATGGTTAATACAGCTGTGAACATAGGCCTGTCAGCCATAGGCCTAGCCTACAGGTCCAGTCTCTAAATTTATCAGTGGCATTCCTGAAAGGGAATCCGTCTGAGGCCAAGTGCATGTCCTCCTACTTAGCTTTCCCAGGGCAGGTGTTACTGAGGGCGAGTTTTGTATCGGGAGTGCAAGTTTCTCCCCTCCACTGTGGAAATGTGCTGTTCTCTGAAGGAGTTGGGCCAGCTAATGTGGCCCTCTCACCCCCCACTTGGCACAAATGTCCATGAGTGAGGTGGCTGGATGTTAGGTGTTGAGTTGTGTCAAAATTCATATTGAAGTTATGACCCCCAGGAGCTCAGGATGTCACTTTATTTGGAGATAAGGTAATTATAGAAACAACCAAGCTAAAATGAAGGGTGGTTTCAGTTCTATATGACTGGTGTCCTCGTAAGAAGGGGCAATTTGCTCAGAAGGGAGATGGTGTGGACAGACACAGGGAGAAGAGAGCTATCCACCAGCCGTGGAGCAATCCTTCCCTCACAGCCATGGAGGGATCCTTCCCTCACAGCCATGGAGCGATCCTTCCCTCACAGCCATGGAGGGATCCTTACCTCACAGCCATGGAGGGATCCTTACCTCACAGCCATGGAGGGATCCTTACCTCACAGCCATGGAGCGATCCTTACCTCACAGCCATGGAGCGATCCTTCCCTCACAGCCATGGAGGGATCCTTACCTCACAGCCATGGAGCGATCCTTCCCTCACAGCCATGGAGCGATCCTTCCCTCACAGCCCCCAGCAGTGTGTGAGACCTTGCCAACACCTTGGTTTTGGAAGTGGAACTTCCTGAACTGTGAGACACTACATTTCTGTTGAATCAGCCACCTACTTTGTGGTACTTTGTTATGGGCAAAGTAATACAGGGGATGTCCTCAGCACAAACAAAACAGAACAAAATTAAACAAAAAAAAATATCTCTAGTGAAAATTTTAGGACTTAGTGAATAAGTGGGGATGAGAAGTTCCTCCTGGGGTGGTGCGGTTGGAGGCAGGTCCCAGAAAGCTCATCAGGTGACTTTTGGCAGTGTACTTATCACATTTCTAATAGTCAAGAAAAAGGCAAAGGCACTTCGTCAAACCCAACTGAAAGGCAAGAACGCTTTCATCATTAATTTTTAAAAGTCATTTACAAAGATCATTATAAACTGTGGCATTCCCATAGCTCAGGGCGATGTTGTGGCATTACATGCTGCCTTCCTTTTATGAAACAGGATTCAGACAAGCGGGTCTCCATAATCGAGAGGCATGAGGTCAGTAACTGTAAGAGTTATTGGGTGTCTATGAGAGATACCAGGACACCTTGTTTAATTCTAAAACAACCCTGCTTAGGAGATTTTTATTTCAGGGTTGAGACAACCCTGAGAATCAGAGGATCTGTCACTTGCTTGAACTCACACTGTGAGCTGGGTATCGGAGGAATATCTACCTCAATAACACATATTCTTTTCCCAACAGTTGGTTTCCCATGAATCAAATTGTTTCCACCAGATATCTGAGGGGATCTTGAGATTCTCTGTCCCGGCCTTTGGCCTAACTTAGGATAAGTGATCAATTTAAATAAGGTCCCTTTCTTAGTGACCCATTGAATGATTTTTCTGGCTCCATGTGGCAAATCTGGTTTTAGTGGGGGGAATCCTACCCCTCCTTGCTCCTTTCTTGGGGGTAACACCACACAGGTAGGGAGGCAAAGATCACAGATCCATGCCTCCTCTACCCACTTCTTGGGTCCTAAAGACAGCCCAAGGCTAGCTTCGTTCACTGTGTAGAGTATGTTCTGTTGGCTTATGAAGACTATCTGAGAGCAAACCGTGCAGAGGTAAATAGCTGAGAAACATATGGTGGATCTATAGGGTGCCGCTGGTCAGGTTTCAACAAACAAGGCTAGATTCTTCTTTCCATTTTGCTTCAATGCCCAGTGGCATGAGTTGGCAGGTGCTGAGTCTTTAAAGGGAAGTGGGCACTTTCTGGTAGGACTTCGGGGACAAGCCCCCCACATTCAGGTTGGAGTTCTTCTTTCCAAAGCCTTTTGAGGCCACCTGTGTTCTGATCGCCCCTAGATCACAGGGCCTGGCCTCGTTGACCCCGACTTTGGAGAGAGTATGGGATAGTCTTTTCCTTGTGCAGTGTCAACCCCCTCCATTTGTCCCCATCCGAAGTTTTGTCATTCCCAACCCCTTCTGTGGCCCTGCTCTGGGCCTGGAGCCTCCTCATGAGCCCTGAGGCACCGGTGGCCAAATGTGGGTCATTTCTGCAGCTCTCAACCCTCATGCCTACCGTGTTGACGTCTCACGATGGGGCGGCTCACAGAATTTGGAAATACTTGCTCCCCCAAGCTCGCCAGTGAACTGAATACCTCCCCGAGCCCGTGCTTCTGATTCCTGCCATGAAACTAACTTTCATCTCACCTGGGTTTCCTGGTCACTGCTTTTCTGTTTGATCTGCAAATTATTCACCTGACAGAGCAATTGTCTCCCCTCCAAGCTCTCTTTGTCCGCAGTGACTCCTCCATCCTTGGAGTAACTCTTTTATAAATATTAATAATTTATATAATTATGGGCCCTACCTGGACTACTTGGGGTTACAGCTCCTCACGAGTGTAGACCAAACCCAAGACCTCTCTGTAGGAGTGTTCTCAAGTCAGTGCCCTTCACCAAAGCCTGAGAGCGCTTTGACCTTTAGAATACTTAAGTATTTCCACTGATTTTAAGAACTTATTATATGGCAGTGCAGTGGTTCTCAAACTGGAGAGTGCCCTGGAACCACCAGAGCCTTAGTAAAACCAGATTGCTGGGCTCCGCCCCAGAGCTTCCAACTCAGTGGGTCTGGGATGGGGCCAAAAATTTGCATTTCTAAGAGGTTCCCAGGTGACATGATGTTACTGGGGGGAATCAAATCTGTAGAACCACTGTGGTAGTGTAGGTATAAGGTATTAAAATCCCATCTGATATGAGTGTAAGCTAATATCTCCATAAGACAATGATCAAATTCATGTTGTTCATTCATTCTACAAATACTTGCTGAGCACCTGTTGCTTCCTGGCCAGGACTTGAGGATGAAATGGTGACAAGGGTGATCTGAGTCCTGCCCTCACAGAGGATCAGTCAGACCAGCTCTGATGATTCAGGGCACTCAGGATTATAGGAGGGGACGTGCAGGCTGCTCCCAAAGCTCAGAGCAGGAGGCCCAGCCCAGTGTGATGTGTGAGAAGCAAATAAGAGAGAGGAGAGTAGTCATGTAGGGCTTCCTGGTGGAAGTGACATCTATGTTGGATCGTCCAGCAGAGTGAAACAGAGGAATGTGGGGAGAGATTGTGTTCTAGGTAAAGGACAGAGCATGTGTAAAGATCTGTGAGAGTTAGGGCATGGTGTGACATGGAAACTAGAAGAAGTTCAGTAGTAGTGGGAAGGCGTCTGTGTGTGAGAGGAGGCCATGGAGTAGGGAGAGAGGCTGGTGCTGGCCATGGTAACAAGGTGAAGTAAGGGCAGGAGCTCCCCTGGTAGTCCTTGGACCAGCAGCATCACCATCACTGGGGAACTTATTGGAAGCCCAACTTCTCAGGCCCCATCATGGACCTTTTGGGTCAGAAGCTTTGGGGATGAGGTCCAGCCATCTCTATTTTAACAAGCCACCAGGTGATCTGATGCTGCTCAGTTTTGAGGATTGCTTGACTGGAGAAGCAGGCAGAGGTTGGATAGACATTGTAAGTTGTCCTGGGGCATCTGGATTTGATCCCACAGAATGCACATCACAGAATCATTTCTCGGTAAGCACATATTTATTGAGTAAGTAAACAAGTGAAAGAATTTAAACAAAATGGTAATGGGACATCCTTGCCTTTCCAAGAAACCGCTTTGGCCTCCTTGAAGAATGCCTTTAACAACACTTCTATGAGTACCTTTATTCTCAGGGTTAGTTTTCGTTTCGTTGCAGTAAGGTCAGAAGGTGAAGATATAGGCCGAGCCTGGCTCCCCATGACTTTCAAATATGTTTATTAAAATATACAGCTTGTGTGGATCAACTTGTGTGGAAAGTAAGGATGTTTGGGCTTGAACATGCTCATACCATAGAAGGACTTGGGATCAGGGTGCTGGGCTCCCTCTTTCTCTGTCTTTCTTGGTATTAGGATCTACCTCTCCCATAGTTTTCCTCTGCTGACAGCTCTAATGGGAGAGGGTCAGGGATGCAGCAGAGTCTCTGTGACCAGGAGTCAGGTCTTACTCTGCCTTTTCCTGTACCCAATTCTGGTATCTTCTTCCAGACCGGAAGCCCTTTCTCTGATTCTTGAGAGCCTGCCCTTTCCAGCATGAAGATTGTTCCAGTGCCACTGCCTTCCTGACCATCCGCACCATTAACCACCAGGGCAACCCTGCAGGGACTGCTTTGTCTGGTGCTAGAAAGGGTCCTTCCTGCCTACCTGCCCTGCCCACACCCTCAGGGGAGGCTGCATGGGCCCGGCTGGGGACTATAACCCTATAACCTGTCACCTGTGCATGGCTAGGTAGACCAGTGATGGTCTTCTATCGCTTTCTGGCCAGCCACGAAGGCCTCCGTGCCTGGGCTCATGTCAGGCAAATCAGACTCCTCCCTTGGGAATGCGGGACACACAGAGAATGGGCCAGAGCATAGTGGCTGAGGGAGCAGAGCCACAGTGCAGGGACAGAGAGCCCAGCACAGGGTGGGTAGGTGGGTTGGGGGCCTGTCGCATGGTCCCACTGTGTCCGAACAGAAACCAATTGCAGCCGAAGGTGCTGGGCAGAGGGAACATGTGGGAAGACGACATAGAGACACTGAGGGAGAAACTTACGCTCACAGTTTCTTTCCTTTCTGGCTGCCGTCAGGTCAGGTCCAGGTTTCCCGTGATCTGGAGCCACTCCCCACCCCCGCAACCCCACACTCTGTGGCGGCCTGTGAGAGCTTCTCCACCCCCACCCAACAGCATTTTTTAAAAAACTGGCTTGGAGATCTCTGTTTTTTGTAGCTCTTGGCCCCTTAGGGGGAAGTCCCATCATTGGTTGTGTGCCTGGGACAGACTGCTTCTGTCCAGACCCCGCCCCGCTGCCACCAGGATGTCCCCCTCCCATGCAGACTCTGCTGTGCTCTGGGGCCCCAACTGGTTGGCACCACAGCCCTGCTGGCTGGCTCCATCTTGCTGCCCGGCACCTGTGGGCCCAGCTGCACAGAGAGGCTGGCTGTGCACGTGGGCACATTGGTGTGACCCGTCCTTTTCCACCACTGTGTCCCAGCTGTCTGGGTCCCTGGCTATTGGCATAGACGTGCAACACCACGTGGCTGGGGTCTTTACCTCTTCGCTAAAGGGGAGGCTGAATTACAGTCCCCCTTCAACTAACAGACCGTACCGAAAGGTTAAATTGTTAGGCATTTCAAGTCAGGCTGGAGGGTTTTGGGGAGATGGAAGATGAGGGCTGCGGCCCGTGTGGGCCCACCCTTCAGCCCACGTCAAGACTGCAGGCTGGCAGGCCGACCTTCACGGGCACAGGACCTGCAGAGTCACGTGGGGCTCCACCTTGGCAAACAGCCTGCTTGCTTTAACGTACTGTTGTCTTGAAACTTCTGATACATCTTAACAACAGGCCCTGCCTTTTCATTTTGCAATGGGCCTTGTGTGTGAAGAAACAAGGTCTGCAAACTGAGCCCTGCTCTTGCTTTTCCCTGACACCCACGCAGATCATTCCAGTGCACAGATCTGGGTCTGAGTTCTCCACATTCTTGTCACAGGTGTTATTCATGTTCTTGTAAGCAAACATCTTTGAGTGCCTATGCTGTACCAGGTAGCTGGCTAGTCCAGGGTCCTCTTTGTCTAGGGGAGGCGATAGATGCATAACTGGAAATCAACCTTCAGGGGTGCCTAATCTGGCCTAGCCATGGAGACAGAAGATCCTTCTTGAAGGAGTAGACATTTGAGTTGAGTGTTGGGTGATTAAAGATTCTCCAAAGACTGGGGGGAAAGATCTAGGCAGAGTCAGCCAGAGCAAAGACATGGAGATAGGGAGTGTCACAATGTGCCTTAGGAGTTTGGAACACTCAAGTAGAACACAGTGTGAGGCCAGGAATGATGAGTCTTCAGGGACCAACAGGGGCCAGATTGGGGGGCCTTTGACATACTCAAGGAACTTTGGAATCTTTGGCATCGAGTGGGGAGCCACAGGAGGACGAGTAACAGGCAGGGACGTGATCAGATTTGCATGACGGATAATCCTTCAGTGGCTGGGTGTGGCCAGTGGGCTAGAGGCCATGAGTCAGAAGGGTGTCTGTAACATGCTACGCCATTATTGAGGATTATCTCTAGCTAGTCAGACCCAAATTTCCCAGGAACAAGGACCGCGTTTGTCTTGCTGCAGACTTTGCCTACAGATCTTAATTTTGCAAGCCTTGCTTCACTGTTACTGGAGCTCTAATTAAGGCAATGAAAGGCTTGAATGGTGACCAGAGGCATTTTCCCCTCTCTTCATCTTCATGGTGCCAGAAGGCTCTGAGAACCCTTCTCTCTTCTCAGTTGGGATTGGCATCCCTCCCTATTTCTGGGCAGGCCTGGGTGCTGGAAGCGCTCTGTGTCCAGTTACTGACTGCTTGTGTGTGACACTGGGAAAGAATAGTTTCTCTGAGTCCTCACTCAGGCGGAAGCAGGACAAGCTGGTAGGAGCAAGGGGAAGGCACCAGTCTGAAGATGTGTCTCCAAACTCCTGCCCCGTGGTTATTCAGTCAAATACTCATCTTGGGTACTGCTGTGTAGGGACTTTGAAGATGCATTACGGTTGCCAGTCAGCTGGCTTTAAGGCAAGGTGATTATCCTCAGCTGTCCAGGTGAGTCCCCATGTAATCCCACAAGCCCTTAAAAGAAGAGGAGGGTGCAGGAAGATTCCAGGCACGAGAAGGATCAAATATGCTATTGTTGACTCTAAGAGGGCCACGTACCAGGACCAGACTGGTTGCTGGGCACTAATTCGGAGGAGCCCTGGCAGCCAGCCAGCAAAGTGATGGGGACCTCAGTCCTCTAAGTTTAAGGAACTGGATTCTGGTAACAACCTGACGGCACTTGGGAGAGATTGTCTCCCAAAGTCCCCAGCAGGGAATGTAGGTCCCTAGGCTGGCTACCCTTCTTCTCCTGGGGAGGCTTTCTCCTGTAAGGTAAGCTGTTACCAAGTGTGAGTGGGTCCTTGTCTTTGTAGTCCAATAGCCAGGCTTCTCTGATGGGTGGGTAACAGAGAGACCCAAGCCACAGTTCTAAAACCTGGCTGCCCATTGAAACCTCCTGGAAAGATGAGTGAAAACTCATACTACTAGTTCCCCTCAAGACCCATTCAGTCCCTGACTGATGTCCAAGAGTGACGCTCTTGTTTTTCTAATAGAACCCCCCCAGAGACTGGTGTCCCCGGCGTATGGGAGTTTGGGGATCACCACCTCCTAACATGCTCTTTTCCCAAAGTTACGTTCTTTTTCTAGAAAATGAAAACTGGTCTTAAAATTGTTAAATGTAGACTGCCTCTGGCAAAAAGATCGCATCATCAAAGCTGCGTTATTTAGAGTGGAAATTAAAGATGGCAAATATTCAGAAGAGTTGCAATCCTTTCTACTCACCTTCCATTTCTTTTCCACTAACCTGATGCTATTCTCGGGACTTGGTGGTCCTTCTCATCCTCATCTCTGATTTTAGGATTTACTTCTTGTCCCCTTGTGATTTGGGGGCTATACACCGGTTTGTCATCAAGCACCATTCGAGATGCTTCTCCTTTTTCCCCTTGCAAATGCAATCACTGCTTAGGTGTAGCATAGCGGATGGGAGGCGTTGGAATTGATCTTCCTACCCACAGGGTCTTTGCCATTCTCTCACTTAGCATCCACCTTCTTCTTATCAAGTGGCAAAAGAAAACTATAAATAGTTAAATAACAGTATTGTCACCCACTCGGGAATTCTCCTCTTGTGTCTGTTTTGTCTTACTAGTACATGGGCTAATTAGCTTCAAAGTCTTTCAAAGTTACAGCTTGTGTTGATGCTAATTTGGAAAACAATGATAAGATTTACATAGCAAACACTTTTCTCTCCATTCCCTTAGTAACCATCCCCAAATCTGAAACAAAATTATCAATCCATGTTGGCCAGAAAGCAACTAAGAATGTTTTTGGACAGATGCTAACAACGGGAATCAACTTCCTCACTTCCACTGGGTGCTGAGACTCACAGCTGGCTGAGGTTCTCAAGGTAGGAAAATCCAGCTTCCTGCTTCCACACCATTAACTCTGCTGGAATTCTGACTCCATCCAAGAGAAGCTTCTGGGTCCGTCTCCACCCTCACAAGGCATCAGATCCAGAAGACTTTATCTTCTAATGGCTTGCCACTGACCCTTGAGAAATATCCAGAATATTCTTAAAGGATATTCTTAAATCCATATGCATTCTGGATCCATGACTTGGGCGAGGGAGTTATGGTGTGGAGGGTTGTTTGCAGGCACGTTGGTGAGATCAAGTTGCAGACATCTTTGTGCTGGAAAGTGGATCCAGACATCCAAGGTGGGCGGGGTAGAAGCGGACGTAGGCATGCTGAGCAGAGGCATCCGGGCCAGGCCTGTCTGAAACATCAGTCTTGGCCACCCCATTGCCTTGTCCCCTGCGAGCACTGTGGGCATTGTGTTGTCTCGGTGCCAGGAGAGGAGGTGGATGGGAGAAACCTGACCCTTTCCTGCCAGACACCCGGTGCAGCTGATACACGGCTGGATCCTCTTGCCAGACTTGGCTGGCCTCCCTCTCTGTTCGAGGCAGCATTAAGAAGATTGATTTCTGTTAGCCAGCCATAATGGGGAACTGTAATGGCTGTGAGGGAGACACTTGGCTTGTGGACACCTTGTACGGGTGCCAGTCGCTTCGGGGGAGACCAGCTGACAGAGAGCCAGGCGAAGCTTCTCTTTAACTTCTCACTTTTCTGTTTTTTTTTTTTTTTCTTCTTCTTTTTTCCCCTTCTCTTTTCCACTTCTCTCTGTTCTCCATTTGCTTCTCCTTTTCCATTTCCCATTATCTCCCCATGTGGCTTGGAAATGTTCCATGAAGAAAGGACTCAGAGCTACTTTTAGCTTTGGATGTGGGGTGCTCTCTCTGCGTGCCCCTGCCAAACGCACCCCTGGTGGCTGGGTTTCTGCAGCTTTGCTGTGAGGGGCTCACACCATTTCACTCGACATTCCAAGATTCCAAGATGGCTCTCAGGCTCATCTGCAAAGGGCAAGTGTTTCCTTATGGAGTTTATTTCCAAGAGGGAGCAGAGAGCTTGGTCGTCTCAGAAGCTAAAGGGTTGTTCCCAGGAACTAGGCTTGACTGTCACCCAGTTTATGCCCCTGGCAATCTTTTGGGATGAGGAGAAGAGAATTTGGCTTTCGATAGGTGGAGATAGCTAACTGGGCCTGTGCTACCAAGGCACTGTGGTCAGTGAACATCACCCAGGAAGGGCTGTCTATTCCAAAGCATGGATGGCAGCTTTGGCCTCTTCTTTCTTATACCCCAGGTTGGGCCCAGAGATGCCCAGACCCCTCTGGAACATGCTTGCCAGCCCCAGCCTCCCAATAGTGCCCACAAGCATGGAGACATCCCAGGAAGCGAACACGTGCAGCTGCTTCCCCACATGTGTCCCCACCCCCAGGCAGCAGGAGCCTGCTCCCGTTTGCCGCCACCAGCACTCAGAAATGGGGCCAGGCCTCAGAAAAGACAGGAAACCCAGCCATCACTACCAGGCGGGCAACGTGGTAATCCTCGCTTCCCACCGGGGTCAGTCTCTTTTGGAGCAAGTAGAGCCTTCTCTACGTGGTCTGGCTGGGAGGGACTTTTGGAGGCCATTCAGGCCACTCCCTCAGTCCAGAAAAAAACAGCACCCATAGAGCCAAGGCTATTTTGAGCATTAAGTTCTGGGCATTGCTGTTATCATGGGTTAGGGTGGGGGAAAAGTCAAGTGTACCTGCCATGTTACCCCCAGTCCCAAGTGTATCCCCCAGCCAACATCTCCATAAATACCATTTTAGAGCCTAACCCAGAACAAAGACAGCCGCACACAGATGAGTCTTTCCAACCTCACGTCAGACTCTTTCAGCTCTTTGCTCTTCACTAGGCTCCACCCCCACCGCCTCCCCCTGGCCTCTGATAGTTCTGCTTCCTGATTAGTGTTATGTCCTCACTAATGCCCTCCCACATGGCCCTGGGTGCAGTCGCCCTCCTCATCCCAGCAAAGGCGCCGCTTTCTCAGGCAGTGCTTCACTTTCCATGTGGGTCTTAGTTAGCATCTCTGGGATAATCTTACTTGTATTGTTTAGTTTCTCGAGGGGACGGTCTGTCTCTTCTACAATTTAACATCGATAAGAACAGGGACTTTGTCTTCTCCTTGTTTCTCTAGTGCTCAGCCTTGGTGCCCAACATCCTATAGGGGCTCAAAAAATACATGCTGAAGAAATCATTGACTAACACCTTGCCTCGCCTCACTGCTGTAGAGACGGGGCAGGAGTGGGAAGTGGTGATAAGTAACATCCTCTGGGGACCAGAAGCAAGGAGACAGCCCCCACTGGCATGCCCCAGGGCATCATTTCCTATCAGACACCTCTCTCCCATGTGGCTGTGTTGGTTCACAAGTTGGCCCCCATACACGGAGGCCAAGGAGAGGCTGGAGAAAGAGGCGGGCTGCTCCAGATTGGTAGGTGGCAGGTTTCATAAGCAAGAGAACTTACAAGTGAGGCTTGTCTTGGCCCCAAAGCGAGATCTCTGCATCTTCCTGCCAGAATTCGAAAACTGTAGTAGAGAACTTAATGAGGTTCAGTCACACATACTGTCCACATGGTCTCAACAATCCTTGAAAACAGCTCCCGCTGTGGGAATAGTGGTTGGCCTTGCATTCCAAGGACAGGGGAGGGGATGACGGACCTTTGTCACCCAGGGTCTGCCTCAACCAGCTGTCATATCCTCAGTGACCTCCTGCAACAGGCGGATGTCGACTTCCTCCCCTTCTCGGTCTCTTCCACAGGCTCTCTGGGTGCTGCCGGCATCTGCATTCTTGCTCCCTCCCTTGTGCTAAGTCATGAAGCAAAGAAATGATGCAAAGAATTTACTCTCCAATTTAGCATACAAACTTAAAACTGAATTCTTTACTCAAGGCAGAATAATGACATACCATGATACTAATGCAATAGAGAGGAAAATTGCTTTATTAATCTGTAAACCCCTTCTAAGGAGAGCGAATCCTGTAAACTGAAAGGCCCTTGTGCCCTCCCGAATCCCTGATAGGCTCTGGTCCACATGGGTAGCTTGGAACAAGAACACAGAATGTTATCTCTGAGGCCGTTTCTATTTCTGCCAAGTAATCACCTCCTTCATCACTGCTGAACCCTTGGGGAAGTCTCCGTCACACACAAATGCTGTGTGAGAATGGTGAGTATGGGAGTGTGTGTGTGTGTGTGTGTGTGTGTGTGTGTGTGTGTGTACAGAGGGAAGGCCAAGTCTGTGTGAGTCAGTTTGGTACCTCAGTTTGGTACCTTTGGATATTGTGGACGTCCATGCCTTGATCTCATGAAGCAGAAGTTAATGACTTAGCATTGAAATCTCTTAAGCCCTGCCCATGCTTCCTTAGTTCTAGCACCTCCACCAGTGGCTTGACTCCCAACTGCCAGCTTTGGGGCCCAGGGGCTTTCTCTGGGACACTGGAGGGCCCTCCTGCCATCCTTAGGCAGCTGGAAGTGCTGTGGAGTTGATGTTCCCCACCCTGGTGGTCTGACCTGATGTCTGGGGAGAATTGGTAGATAAATACTCCAGCTTCCTAGCTTCCTTGCTTCCTTTGGGTCGGATAACTCTTAAGTACGTGTTCTACACTGTGCAGGATAAATCTCTAGTCACCCACGGTGGTGACTGTCTTGATGGTACATTGGGATTGGCTGCCTCGCCTTTGTTGTTTGACTTCCCCCACCTCACTGATCCACGTTTCCTTTCTGTCTGGCCTTAGTGAGGTCCCTAGAGTCTGAGCAGAGTCTGAAAGGGTGTCTTATTCAAGTGACTTAGTGGGAAGAAGAGAGAGGCCTGTAGGAAAGGGCAGGGGAAGGGGAGTGAGCAAAGCTGTGGTCTTGGTTGGAGACTGGCTTCAGCCAAATCCCTTGGGGAGCTCTGGAGTACTAATAGTACGAGTTGGTCTATCCTGGAGTCAAGAGCTGGCCTTTAACCCCCCGTTTCAGTTAGACATTTCCCGAAGATTGTCCTGAAGGGTGGGAGAGAGCAGGCAGATCCTTCCAAGTGAGTCAGCGCCCATTTGGCTAAAGGCAATACTCCAGAAAAGGGCTCAACTGAGCTGCTGGCAGCCAGCATTCCCAGTGGGGGTTGGGTGCACAGGTCAGTAAAGTGTTCCTCTGGATGGGCTCTTCTAATCTTTGTCTCCGGATCTGACTCTGGGGTACGGAATAAGAGAAATTTATCTAGATCTCCAGGGGCAGGGAAACCTCAGATTCCTTCAGAGTGTGTTCAAGTTTTCATTTGTTTATTTGGTCCTGGAGGTCATTCTGGATAATTGGTGGAGTTATTCAGACAGTGAGCCCTTCTCTCTCCATCATTCTTTCTGTGTGGAATGGCACGTCCCCTCCTGGAGTGATCCAACCTCTCTTTTTCATTCTCCTCATTCAGCTATGGATGTGCGGCTCTGCATCTGCCCTAACCCCCTTCTTTCCCACATCAGGTCTATGTAGAGAGCACTAAAGGCTGAAAATGGCATAAATGCCAGGTGTTACCAACATGGCAGCTGCTTCTTCAGCAAGCACTTGCCCATGCAGTCTTCTGTGGGCAGAGATATCTGTGATGTAGTAGGACTGGGTCTCTCACCCACCTCCCTAGAAGTAGCCTACCCCTCTGGGATGCCCTACACCACAGGCCCCTCTGTGGGGCTTGGATACCCCTGAATCCTTTTGAACTCCTGGCCCTGGAGAGCCAGATTCTGTTTTCCACAATTCCAGTCAGCAGCTGGTTGGAGAAGAAATATAATGTAGGCTACATATTTTCTAGTAAACGCACTAAAAAAGGTTAAGAAAACAGGAAAAATTCATTTTAATAGTTTAATATATTGTGTTATATTATAAAGTTAACATGAAATCAATAGAAAAACTATCAATGAGATACTACATTTTTTCATACTAAATCCTTGAAAGCTGGTGTCAATTTCAGTATATTTGATACTGAAAGTACATTTCAATTTGGACCGGGCCCATATCGAGTGCTTGGTAACCACGTGTGACTAATGAGAACCACATTGGGAAGCTGAATTCTAGAGGCTCTGGTAGTAACCTGGCCTGACTATAGGGGTCCAGGCTGGCCCAGGAGACAAGCAAAGCTGAGAGTACCTGATGTTCTTGATGGTGTGGGGTAGCTGGGTTGGGTTGAAGCCGGAGGGTGGTGGTGAGGAGTAGGTGAAGGAGGGGTTGCTGTAAGCCTGGCTGGTCCTGGGCCAAGAGGGGAGTTAGCAGAGCTGGGAATAGTAGAAGTGGGGCCATGTCTGGTGCTGGTGGCTCTCCAGACTGGGTGGAGATAGGGTCCAGGTGCCTCAGGTGGTGAAGGAGGTTTTAGGCCAGCGTTTTGTTTTGCTTTGTTTTGTTTTTTAAAGATTTTATTTATTTGACAGAGCGAGCACAAGCAGGCAGAGCATCAGAGGGGGAGAGAGAAGCAGGCTCCTCACTGAGCAGGGAGCCTGATGGGGACTCGATCCCAGGACCCTGAGATCACGACCTGAGCCGAAGGCAGTCGCTTAACCAACTGAGCCCCCAGGCACCCCTGGGCCAGTGTTTTAAAGGCCCATGAAACCATCCCCGATGCTGGCAGGAAGAGGAGCAGACAGACAAGCCAGGGCACACGTGCCCATGCTATTTGGGGAGCCAGGACTGCGTTTAGATGAGGTGAGATCAGAGCGAAACTTACCGGTCTGTGGCTTGTCAATTAATCGTTAGAAAAACCAACCATCCTCAGTTCTGTTTTTTTCTAAGATTTCAAAAGGCAAAAAGTTTAAGTAGCGTGCTTCTCATTGCATTATCAAGTCGATGGTGTAGTTGTTGAAAACAGCCCACGTTTTGTATTGACCCCCTCATAAAAGCACTTTGGATTTTACCATTATTAAGGCCCCTTTGGTCCTCCCTCCAATTAGTTGTGTGATCATCTAACTGTATTTTGATCTGGACTGTGTTTCTTGTTATAATGTTAGCATTTCATACTTTGGACTCTCTGTGCAGAACAAGATAAATTGCCTTCATTTCTTCTCCTTGATCAACCACTCAGAGCATTCCATAAACAGAAGGATTGTGAGCTCTCAAGCTCCTGCTAACTGACTTTTGAACAGAGTATATACTCACTTCGTTTTTCAGATGGGTAAGCCAAGGCTTTGAATAATTACTGGACTTGTCCCATTAACTCACTTTAAAAAAAAAAAAGTAAAACCCAAAGAGTTACCTTCATAAAAAGACATGGAAGCGATTAGTAACTGTGATTTCCAACTCTCACTTCCGGCAAAATTCAGTCCTTCAAACGACTGAATTTTGTAAAGAAGGGGCTTTGTAATTCTCTGCTGTACCCCAGATTCTGACACATTGTGTGCCCTCAAGAAATACTTTGTAATAAATGGATGACTTGTATCATCTCTCCATTTAGTCTTAGCTGGTGAAGCCTCTTATTGGTTTAAAAATATTTCTAAGGTTACTATTTGAAAGCAATAGTTGCTCACATAGGCTTTTCTAAATGGCAAATACTTTTTGGAAACAATTCAAAACATACAAAACAGGTATATACACACACACACACACACACACACACACACATATACCTGGATGAGGTGAGATACACACACAGCCTATGGGAAATCTAATACCGTTTTCTCTCATTTCTTCTGCAACTTGCCCTTCCACGGGACACGGGGTCTTGAAGACTGACTCACATTAAGCCCTGATACATGCACATCACTCTTTCTACCCTTCTATTATCTTTAGTTGTACGGCTGGATCAGAGTTTAGTCTTCTCCTTAATTAATGGCATCTAGGTTATTTTCAGTGTTGTGCTATTTTAAAATTTGCTGCACCAAACATCTCGGCTCAAGGCCTCCTTATGTGCCTCCATAGTTTTTTCTCTAGATTAGTGCTGAGCAGCGAACAGCAATTCACAGAGACGCCCAATTTAGGTTTTCTTAGATACTGCCAAAATGCCCTACAGAATAAAACTGCAATTTATGCTTTTACTGTCCATCTGCCCACATCCTTGCCTGCATTTATTATTAACAAACATTTGTTTTTACCAGCCTGTCGGGTGAAAAATGATATATAGTTCATTGTGAGGAGGTAACTTTACGATGCCAGGTATATACAAAATAATGAATAGAAGTACATATATATGTATATATGCGTGTATAACACACAATTTAATTATTAATACCTACCACTCTGTTGAATATTGATGTTGCCTTAGGAACATCTTCCCAATAGTGTGACTGTAATTTGTTCATTTTTGCTCCTGTATAAGAATAGACCTAAATTTATTTATTTTTTTGTTTCACAATGATGGACATTTGAGCTGTTTGCTTGTTTTTTCCTATTATGAATTGCTCAACCGTGAACTTCCTTGTGCATATCTTCTGGTGTGCATGTGCGTAAGTTCTGCCGAGATGTACCCCTCTGTGAAACTGCTCAGTCCCGGGGTGTAGTGCAGATCGTTAGCTGTGCACCACGTCCGTTCTCTCCATCTGCCCCCATGCTGTCCAGCCAGACATCTCTCCCAGCCACCCTTTTAGTTGCATGTGGCTATGCAACCGAGTTCTCATCAATGGAATCTCAGCGGTTCCCATTCTGCTACTCTGGGATCAGAGCTTGAAGGCTATGATTGTACCTCCTCTGTGCTCTTGTCTTTCTTCCTACAGCCTAAAACCCAAACGTGGTGGTGATCCGACTTCAGCTTTGCAGAAAACAACAGAGTCCTAGATGCTGGCAGAGCAATGGCTTAGAAAGAACCAACTACCTGAATGATCATGAGGGTCAAAGTTGTCCCACTGAGCAGGATGGTAAACTTTGGGGCTAATATGTGAGACAGTAACACATTTTTTACCTTCGAGCCATTTTATTGTTAGTATCTGCATTATGGCAGACTGTATTTACTCTGATGGGTAAGAAAGCACATGCTTGACTCCCCTGAGTGATGTCATACTCCTATTCAGAATGTTTGAACCCACTGATACTCCCATTAGCAATGTATGAAAGCTCCCATTGCTCTGTCTCCTATGAACTCTAGTTGTTGTCTGAAAAATCTATTCGGATCTTTCCCCCTCTTTAATACTGGGTTGCTTTTAAAATTATGGTTAAATACATAGAATATAAAATTTGTATTATAACCATTTGAAGTGTACAATTTGGCGGCATTAATTACATTCACAATAGTATGCAACCATCACTGCTATCTATTTCCAAAACCCATTCATCACCCCAAATAGAGACTCTACCCATTGAGCAATTTCTCCCATACCTACTTCCCTATAACCTCTAATCTACTTGCTGTCTTTCTGAATTTGCCTACCGGACGTATCTCATATGAGTAGACGCACAGAATATTTGTCCTTTTGCCTGGTTTAAAAATCAGGAACATGTCAGGAGTCTGTGTGTCATCTTTGTGTGGGTGCCACGCCAATCCCCATATAGAGAATAATGCATTTTTTGCCTTGAAATCAATCCTTTCAATTTTAGTGTATGTTCTGCCAATGCAAGCAATTGAGCACTTTTCAAAAAGTTTATTTCTTTCTGGTTTGTACAAGTTCTTAATACAATCTGGATGTTAATTCTTTTTTTTATGTTAATTCTTTTTAAATTAAATGGGTGGCAAATATTTTCCCAGTGTGTGGCTTAACTATGTTTATGGTGTCTTTTAGGACCAAAGTTTTTCATTTTATGCAGTCAAATATGCCTATATTTTCCTTTGTAATTTGTGCCTTTGCGTCCTGTTTATGAAATTCTCCTCCATCCACCCGGCATCATTAAAATATTATCCTATATTTTCTTTAAAAATATTTTGAAACTTTTGCTCTTCATAATTGTTTTTGATTGACTGGAATTGATTGTGTTCGGTGTGAGAGGAGCTTAATTTTATTTTTTCAGGTTGTCTCAGCAACATTTATCGATCGGTTGATTTTTTCTCCCAGTACTTTGTAATGCTTTCCTTGACATGGATTTTTCCTCCACATTTTTTCCATATTTTTTAAGTTATGCTGTCCATTCTGTTTGTCCTAAAAATTTGTTCTTGCCTTTTGCCTTTGAATTTTGGGTCAAATTGTCAAATTCTTCAAAAATATTGTGGGTACTTTTCTTGTATTTGCACTAAGTTTATATTTAAAGTTAAAGAGAATTACCGTCAGTTTCCTTACAAACATAGTGTATCTCCCCCATGACTTACATGGTCTTTAAAGATTTTATTTATTTACTTATTTGTTTGAGAAAGAGAAAGAGAAAGAGAAAGAGAGCGAGCGAGCAGGGGGAGTGGCAGAGGGAGAAGAACAGAATCTCCAACAGACCCTGCACTGATCACAGAGCCTGACACTGGGCTCCATCTCCTGACCTTGAGATAATGACCTGAGGCAAAATCACAAGTTGGACACTTAATTACCAGAATGAACCACCCAGGCATCCCTACCCTTAACAATTTTAAAGCATGGTTGACTTGACAACATCTAAAATTATCCAGCATCTCTGCCTGCTTCCAGAATGGTATCTGGGTTTTAGAACACTTTTAGTTCTTAAACTCCTAACTTAGATGCTGCTCTTGCTCAGTATTTTAGTATTATCTTGCTTTTATAAACTCCAAGGATTGACCCACATTGACCTGTTCCTTTACTCATTATTGTGTGCTTCATCTTACTTTGCTTATCTGAGTTCATTTCCCTTATTCCTGAGCTATTTCCTTAAGTAGGTCTCAAAGATAGCACCTGGCTGGTAAATTCCCTTAGTCTTGCTTTCAGTCTTAAAAAAATTTTAGCTGGGTATGGGATTTTAGGTTACATAACATTTTAAGTGTATAGTTCTTTTCTTTCTGTACCAAACATTTTGCTGCTTGGAAGACAAGTAACTTGTCTTTCTGCTCTGATGGCTTTTAAGATGTTTTTCTGTCTTTGGTGTCCTGTAGTACATTATAGTTTGCCTGGTCATAGATAGATTTTGTTTCTTCTACTCATGACTTCTAAAATCTGTGTTTCCTCAATCTGAATAATTCATTTCCTTCATCGGTTCTAGAAAGTTATCTGCTATTTTCCCTTAATATTATTTATCTCGCCCCCTCCCAACATTCCTTCTATGATTCTCTCTTAAGTATTTAAAAAATGATAGCCTTCTCTATGCTGCAGTCATATTTTCAACCTCTTTTTAATGTTTTACATCTCTTTACTTTTCTCCTTTGCATTATAGTTAATTTTCTCAGATTTACCTTGAAGTTCAGTGAACCTTTTGGGGATACAGAACCTTTTCAACCTATCCAGCTAGTTTTTAGTTTCCTTTTCTATATGCTTCTCTTTCAAATCTATAGGTTTTTTTTTTATAGTGTCTTATTCTTTAAAATATTGATATTTAAAAGACTTTCTTTGCTAGTTCTATACTCATAGGAGTCTAATCCTGTTTGTTTTGCCTGCTGAGTTTTGCTCAAGGTAGGTAGATTGATTCTTGTGTTCTGTGATTTTGGATTGTGAGTTAACGTCTGGCAGGGCTTTATCTGTGGAAATCTTGTGGAAGAGGTGTGCTTTTTGCTTTTCCCCTGGCCAGTCCATTTACAACTGATTTTTTTTCAGTAGAGTTCTTGCCTTTGGAGATGTGAAACTAAGTAGTATATATCTGAACTCAAACCGAGGTAAGTGAGAGCCGTGATAGGAATTCTGAGGGGAACTGTCCAGGCTGAGGGGCAAGCTTCCTTCCTCTCCTCTGTGAGAGTGGTAAATGTTTCTCTCAGTCTGTTCTTTCAGTGGAGCTGTTGCAACTTGAAGCCTCAGCTTTCTGTGGTGATTGCCATTCCAACTTTCGGCCTTGCATTCATTCCAAGCCTTGTTTCCAATTGACGTACATTAAAATTCAAGCTATTAGATTTCCCAGAACAGGGACTAACCCCCACCCACACTGTGGGGTAAGCTCCCACATTTATCATTCAGGATTTTAGTGTTTCTTTGTTTCTAGGCCCTTGGGAATACTTCTTCTGAGCTTGGCAATATATTGAGAAGCAGCTATTTTACATATTATTGAGTTTTTCTAGCTGTGTTTAGCAAAACGTTTTACTGGTTGACTTATAATATTACCATGAATGAAAATTATTCTTTTACTCTTTATTTTTCTCTTTGTTTTAGGTGTTGTTATTATTATTATTTGCCAATATGAGTCTTTTAAATCAAGAGTCCGTTTATTTGTATTTGTTACTGGAAGTGATTATGTACTTTCTTGTAAATTCTTATTGTTTAAACAATAAATTCCCTTCTATTTATTTAACATTTTTCTATTCATTTTTTAAAAAACATAGGGGTATATTTTGTTTTTCTCTTATCTAGTATTTTCAAAGCACACATATTTCTTTAAAGTGTATTTGTGAAAACTTTTAACTATTTAAATTGGTTTTGAAACAACTTTAGTTTTTAAAAAGATTTTATTCATTCATTGGAGAGAGATAGAGAGAGCACAAGCAGCAGAGGGAGATGGAGAAGCAGACTTTCCATTCAGTGAAGACTCTATGTAGGGCTTGATCCCAGGATCCTTGGATCATGACTTGAGCCTAAGGCAGATGCTTAACTGACTGAGTCACCCACACACCCCCAACTTTAATTATTTTAAAGCAATTTCAGTATTTGTAAGATTTGAGCATAAAAAAAAAACAAAAAAAACAAACCCTCTTCTGAATCCCATCCATAGGAATTTCAACATAGCTGTGCTATCCCTCCTAAAATGGCTCTTCTCTTTGATCTTAATTAATATAGTTCGAGTTATTAGATTTAGGGTTTTGTAATTAGAATTTTAACAACATGTATATTCTTTATTGAGACTATTTTTGACATTTCAACTCAATTTATAAGTGGTTTGCAAACATTTAGACTTTGATTTTAATTGATTTTATTGCTTGTCACCAAACTTCATCTCTTGGTCCTTTGGATATATTTTCAAGTAAATTTTTTCTGAATGTTTACAAGTTTTATGGTACCTGAAAATGTAAATTAAAACATTTATTGCTTTCATCTTCTGGAAATATATTGTGTGTCAAAAAGTATAGTTTTCCCTCATAAAACTCTATATCTCTGATGCCATTTCCTTTTGGAACTTAATGTCATGAAGTTAACAATCTTTATTCTACTGTAGGCAATCTATTTGTTCATGTGTGTCCATATACAGATGTAAGATTTCATTAAAAAACATCCTTATGGTTCAAAGACATTACCTAGATATGACTATCAGGTTTTTATTCAGCTAAGATGGGTTTGATTCCTTCATAGCTCTGCCAAGACTTCCATGGCATTTGTACTGATATCCTTTTTAAGAATGCTTCTCGGGGGCACCTGGGTGGCTCAGTTGGTTGAGCAACTGCCTTCTGCTCAGGTCATGATCCTGGAGTCCTGGGATCAAGTCCCACATCAGGCTCCCTGCTCGGCGGGGAGTCTGCTTCTCCTGCTGACCTCTCTACTCTCATGCTCTCTCTCTCTCTCTCAAATAAAGAAATAAAATCTTAAAAAAAAAAAAAGAATGCTTCTAGGGACTCTTTCAAGTCCCCCATACTTTGCAAGTATGGACATAATTTTATATGTGTTGGTTCTCAATTTTCTGTCTTTCATGTGTTCTGTATTCTCTCCCAATGTTTTTCCTTTTTCTGTCTATTTTATTCACTCTTGGAAAGATTCTGCAGTCTGTCTTCTCTATCATTCATTCATTGCTTGACAGCTCACATCTGCTCTTCACTCCTACACCAATGTGATGGTAGATCCCAACACTGCCTGGTTTCATTTCCTGAAAACGCTTCTCTATTCCCTTCCTTTTTCTCATTCCATTGTCTTTTCTGCTTAAACTCTTTCTTGTAAGCTTGTTCCTTTTACATGGAGTTTTCATGCATGCCAAGAAGTTTCCTGAAAATATCTCTTGACTGTACAGAGCCTCATTTTCAAAGGGATGCTCCCCTCTGGGTCTTGGAGGTGCTGTTCCTGCTCTTTATTCTGAAGTATTCTAACAGACCATGGATGTCTTGACTCTTCTTTGAGACTAACTAGTTCTTGCTGTTTTTTGATAGGCAGGATGAGTAGATTGGCCTTGGGCCCTCCATCTCTCTCTTGCTTGATGGTTGAATCATCTGTTTAGATCTACACTGGTCTACAACCAGCCAATGTCCAACTGCCAGTTGCCAGCAGGTTTCATCGAGTGTCTATCCATTCTATTAGGTGGCGTCTTTCCCTCACCACCGTTCTGACTCTCTGGTGCTCTGATCTTATGTGTATAGGAAAACAACACTCAGAAGACTGCCCAACTTCCATAGTTATTACTGTGTCTCCTCCAGTTTCTTGGCCATTCTTCACATCCTGGTACACTGTGTTTTCACCAGTCCGTCTTTCTGCCCAGTCGCCTTTCTCATTCCTGGGTATAAGAAACCTTGGGGAAGGGAGGAAGTTGGCCAGGGAAAACTGTTCTTCGTTTGGTGTGAAGCTGGAGCAACAAAATAAAGAACATTTACTCCATTCCCTAATTAGTAGAGATCTTGGGTGTCTGAGTCAGGTATTGACAGAGCGGGAATTACAACATATCTTCCTATCTATTTCTTTAAAGCAGGTTCTCTTTATAGAGGAGAACTTAGCATATGTCATACATGTGCCTGATAGGTTGTTCTCCATCCGGCTTCATCTGCCTTATAAGTATTGTCAGTGCCATCCACATCCTGACAATTAGGTTGTCTGTCAGTGTTTATTCACTTCGTTAGTGGGAGTCTTCATATTTGTCTGTGTTTGCTGGGATATGTTCCTGAGAAGCAAGGAAACGCTTGCTGGAAACCTCTAGCCAGAGGCCATTTTGTACAGAAAGTCCCACAATGCATTTCAATGTCTCTCTTCCCAGGGAGACCATGAGATCCTTAAGGGGAGTGACTGGGTCACAAACATCACTGAGTCCCCAGCACCTTGCAGGCTTCCAACACAGCACTACTATACAATACATGTTGAAAGAACGAAAGAGAAAGGAAGCCTCTTGTTATTTGTCTATTACCCATTGTTAAAATGTTTTAAATGACTCATAAATGGTTCACCTGCTTCTCCAAAAAGAATCAAGGACAATATATCTTGCAGCGTAAGAATCAAATTAAAGGTAGCTTGGGTCATGGAGCGTATAACTAAACCTTTCATTTATGCAGTTAAGTAATATTTAAAAAGAAAAAGATGGGACAAGGGAGCAACTTAACGTCTTCTCGTGTACAAGATAGCCATATCATCATCCTCAGGATGGTTATGGTTTGTCTACGTGCTTTACAACTGGGTAGAAAGAGGAAAACAGGCTTAAACTACAACAGAGGGGATGTGGGTTAGTGGTGAGCAAGTGCTTCCTATAGGGTGGCTTTATAACATATAGAATTATCAGGGGAAGTTGTACAATTACATTCCCTTGAAGTGTTTGTCAACCTTTTAGACAGACTCTTTAGCAGTGGGGGTGAATTGGGTGGTTGCCCCAACCTTCTAAGCAAAAGGGCTTGTGAGCTCCAGAAGAAGGGTCAAATTACCCTTGGGTTTCTGGGACCCCTTAGCTGCTGGCTCGGAGGCGAGCATCTGTGGCTTTGAAGGACTGACTTAGTGATATCAAATAGCTGGGTGATTAATCAGGAAAACAAGTGAGCGTTTGACATCAGAGAGAAAAACAAAGTAGCCAAGAAGATGCTTTGGGGAAAAAAGGCACCAGGCTTGGATTGCCCAACCAATGGTGCTTTCAGGGATATTTGCAAATCACAACCCACTGCAAGCGAAAGATCAATTTGCTGCACAGCTAAATTAATATTTAACTTGCTCAAGAAAAGTCAATCCCTCGGGTTATTAGAGAAATTAACAAAAGCCCTAAACTGATGCTATTCTTACCTGAACCACCAGCACACTCTCAAAGTCATCAATGCTGTTTTCCTTGCCCCTTCTGATTTGATGTGTCCCAATCCCACCGAATCCAACCCTTTCCTTTAACCCCTCTTCCTTCCCCCTTACCACCTCCTCTTCTTGCCACAGAAACTTTTCTTCCAACAAAACCTGGTTTTGATGCCCTTAAATCAAAAAGCTGCCAGAACAGAGGTGAGGTCTGCACCCCCCCTTCCCCGCCCTGACTGTCCCCCTGAGATGAACTGAGAACACAGTTTTAAATACCTGGACAAGAACAGCGACTCTCAAACCTCCTTGTGCAGCAGAATCAATTGGTATAGGGGTCATAGAATCATATTTGTGGGTGTCCCTACTGACTTTAAAGCCTCAGGGGTGAAGCTTGGGGGATTAGTAGACCTTAAGTCAGAGATTCTTGTGTTATTTGCCTGGTACAGGTGAAAGGCCCTGGCAGAGTTCTCCTTGGGGTCCCTGTGCTTATGATCTTCTGGGGTCCTCCCAGGAGCAACGTTTTGCTGTTGGACACTGGTCAGTTCTTCTTCAGGCAGGTCTGGAAGAGCCACTCAGTACCATCCAAAGAGATGTAGCATGAGACCGTGGGTGGGAGTGACCAGTTGAGGGACATCAAGACTTCCAGGGAGAGGAGGGGTTTGGCAAGAAGCAGAGGGCAGGAAGCTCAACTCACTCCATTTAAGGGTTGCATGGAAACTTCCAGGGCAAGGCGTGTATGCAGAAGGTGTATAAACAGAAGCTATTCCCCTCATGTCAAATGGCACCATCACCCTTTAACTGCCGGTTGCTTTAGTCTCCACCTGACATGCTATGGCCTCTTTGTCACCCTTCCTGCAGTACTGTAAGCTCCCTCAGAGCAGAGCCCATGTCTGCCATGTCCCCACAGTGTGGCAAGGGCCTGTCTGGATAAATATTTGTTGAGTAAGTGGGTGAGTGTGTGACTAGCCAGGTGCAGGGAAAGGGGAGCCTGGGGTGGGGGGGTGGGGATGGTGAGGGGATCAGGTTGGCTGAGCCACTCAGGCCCAAAAGCAGGTTTCAGGGAGCCCGTAGAGAAGTCTGGATGCCATGCCAGAGTGGTCTGTCTGTCTTTAGCAGACAGTGAGGAGCCACTAGTTTTCTGTGCTGGGAAGAGATAAGATCAAGTTTGGCTTGAGAAAGATTAGGTTGGCAGCAGAGTGCAGAAAGATTAGTGGGGGAGAGGATAGAAGCTGGGCCGCTGTTCAGACTCTCCGGTTGTCCAGGGTAAGGAGCATGGCGGGAACTGGGACAGGCTCACGGCTTTGGGACAAGGGCACTGGAGGGAGATGTGGCAGAGGTGGACTCTGCAGGACATGCCTCTCAGAAGTCTGTGACCTGGTGAAGAAGAGAAGAGTCAGACTCCTCCCTCTGTCCAGGAGTGAGGGGATGGCTGGCCATAGAGCAAGGAGCTGTCCACAGACCTAGAGAGCAGATGGTCTAGGGACAGAGCTGGTGAGGGGGCTTCTGAGAGCTGAAGAGGGGTCAGGAAGAAGTGGTGAGACGGGAGGAACAAGGGAACCCTGGAAAGGGAGGCAAGGGCTGCAGGAGAGCTGCTGGTCACCTATGCGGGAGGGTGCTGGGGATCCATGGTGGTGATGGGTGACCGAGGCTGGGTCGTTCCCATGGGGACTGCTCCAGAGATGTTGGGACACATTGGTGGTGCGGAGCAGGGCAGAGGGCAGCCAGCATGGCGTTGAGGTGGATAATGAGGGAATGGAGACAGATGGGATCCCCCCTTGCAGGTGTGGAGGCAGGGTGGGATGGAGGGTGGGGGGAGGGGAAAGCAGCATGAATGAGAGCATGAGGGCTGTGGGGTGGGGAGGGAAGTAAAGCAGTGTCAGGACAGGGAGATTAGTCTGGCTGTGACTGAGGGGGTGCAGCCCCAGCAAAGGAAAGACTACACACACAGGTGGGAAATGGATTTAGCAGAGCTTGGGGAGGACAGTGAGTGCTCAAGTGGTCACCACATCTGCCCATGGTTAACTCACTCACTGACAGCTCTGGGGAGGGCTTGGTGGGGTAGAGGCTTTTGTTGCTGTTAGAAGAGGCCACCTAACAAATCCTCCCTGACGCTGTAGGACCAGGCCATCATCAGGTCTGGGGGTGGGGGTTATGCGGTGAGGACATGTCTCCAGCACAACATGACGGTCTCAAGGCTGGTTCTTGATCTAGAACACTGGCTACCTCCAGAGACAGGAAGAGAAAGCAGAGCCATGGGAGCTGGGCTTGGGAGAGTCACTCTTACCTCCAAGGTCCTGTCCCCTTGCTGCTGTCTATTCAAGTTCTTCCAACCCATTCTCAAGGCTTCACCCACAATCAGGGGGCTTTTCTCTGTGCCTCACCTTGCAAAGCCCTTTGCTATCCCTCCTCCCAGCCCCATGTGGCCACCAGTGTCTCCCACCTGACTTGACTCTTGGGGTCAAGCTCTCCATGGACGTTCACAGAATGTATTCAGAAGTGAAAACTAAACACAGCCAGAAACTTGTGAAGGGTTAGGGCAGCAAGGAGTTGGGCAGGAAGCATATCCAGGGCCCTGCTCATACATTCTCTGAACCTCATTCATTCATTCATTCATTCAACAGATACATGCTATCACCTTCTACGGGCCTGGCACCGTTCTAAGCACTGGACTTTCTGTAGTGAACAAAACACACACGAATCCCAAGAAAGGAGACCCTCTTCTAATAAGGAGAGACCCACATTAAACAGAATTAGTAAAAGCCATACTCTATTAGAAGGTGAAGAGCTATGAATAGGAGGGGTAGGGTGTCCCTTCCGGTTGCGCTATTATGGGTAGTCAGGGTATGTGTCGTTAAGATGAAATAAGAGGAAAAATGATCACTTAAACCTCACCGAGTCCCAGTGGGCTGTAAGGAAGGGTATGAGCCTGAACTGACTGCTTCGCTAGTATCCCCAGGCCCCGGCAAGGGGAGTGGGGCAGGCCCGTGCGCTTCTCCGAGAGCACCACGAGGGGGAGCCCGGACCCCTCCTAGCGCCTTCCAAGCCCTCCCGCACAGCCTAGCAAGCAAAAGTTTTTCTTAAACTAACAATGCCTGTGTAAGGAGGTGCTCGCGCCTGATTGGACGGGGGAATTTTGCAGGTTTGATTCCTTGATTGGACAGGAGGTGTTAGGGGTGGAGAGAGAGCTGATGGTGGGGGATCCCGCTCCCTCCCCCGTCAGTCTGGCCGGCTCCGTCCTCTCGTAGGTTCCGCTGTAGCTCGCAATGTGACACCAGGACGCACACGCACTCGCGCGCTCTCCCCAGCTCACTCTCCTTCGCCCTCTCTCTCACATACACGCGCACGCACACACCCACCTCTCCCATAAACACACACACACACATGCACACCCACACCCACGCGCGCCCGCACCGCCCCACGCGCGCACACTCCCGCCCACGCCCACGCCGCGCTCCGGGGAGTCCGGTCCCAGCGAGAGCGCGAAAGGATACGGAGAAGCCACCGGCGGGGAGTGCAGCGGCGCCCCGGGACGCGGCGCCCTCCCCGCGCGGCCGCCTCTGCTTGGGCTCGGCCTGGGGGCCGCCGGGCGGCGATGGCCCCGGATTGCCTGCTGCTGCTCCTCCTGGCATCCGCAGTGGCCGCGATGGAAGGTAACGTAGCCTCCGCGGAGCAAGTTGGCGGCTGGCGGCTGCATCCCCGGGCTGCTCTGGCGGCTTCAAGGCGTCCGCCTCCCGCGACCCGGGGGCACGGCTGTTGGGGAGCCCCGGCCGCGGCGGAGCGTGAGGCTGGGGCGGCACCCCTGGCGCGCCCCCCGGCTGGCTCCCAGCGCCCGCAGCCGGTTCGCGGAGCCCCCGGCGCTCCCGCGCCCCGGCGCTCCCGGGCAGCTCGGGTCTCCCGCAGCCTCGGCTTGGCTCCGGGAGCGCGGAGCCCGCTGCATTGCGGTGCAGCCTCCTAAGCTCCAGGGGCGCCGGGCTTTGGGGACCAAGAGGCTTCTCGGGCTCTCCAGCCCCTGGAGTGCGGACGCCTATCGGGTCCCCTCCTGTCCTGGCCACGGATGCGCGTAGGTGGCCATGTGCCACCTCTCCTTTTCCTCTTTTCCTCAGCTCGGGCTCCACGGGCTCCGGTACTCTGGGCTCCGCGGGCTAGCGCCGAGCGCTGGGACCAGAGGAGCTCTGCCCCGATGCCCCGAAAGTGGCTGCCGGAGAGGGGCTGAGTTCACTGCCGTACCCTCGGTGGTCCCGGAGCCTGTGGAGCTGCAGCTTTCCTGGGTCAAGTCGAGGCGAGGCGGACACCTTTGTCGCCTCTTAAGCCTGGGAACGGGGATGAGGTGGATGGGTGATGTGTGTGGCCGAAACTGGCCCGGCATCGCCTTCGCCCGGGAAGGGAGACTCGCCTGTTGGGAGACGACGGGCAGTGACACTCCCCCTGCTACTTAGCCTTGGCTGAGCCTGGGGCAGCGGCCGGGCCAGCGTGCCCCGCGGACATCGCGCGGGGCGCAGCGGGGAGCACCCGCGCTTGGCGCCCGCGAATCCCTGTGGGAAATCCCTGCCCCGCTCCCCGCCCCCCGCGCCTCCCCCGCCCCCTCTCCCCGCTGCAGAGCGCGGGCTGCAACCCCTCCTGCGAACGCTGCTCTCGGTCCGGGAGCCGAGCGGAGTTGTCGAGGTGGAAGCAACTGTCGGGGGCAGTGAGCCGCCGCGGCCCCGCTGGCAGCAGCGCTTCTCGGGAGCGGGCGGGCTGAAACTCCACCGAGGGACCCGGCGACCGCGCCGCGTTGCCAGCTAGAGGGTCGTTCGGCCAGGGTGCCCGTCCCTCGCCGAGCTGTTACCGGTTGTCCGGGGGAAACGCCCCGACCGCGGATACCGTGGTCCAGCGCCCCTGACCTCTCCAGAAAGCGCTGCCCTTCTCCAGCCAAACTGGGGCATTCGGGATCCCGGGGCGGGGCTGATTCCTTCCCGGTGTAGGAAAGACCGCTCCGTCCAGTGTTCGTTCTGGTGACGGCCCCGGGGTGCGACGATGAACGCCTAGAAAGCTCTCACTTGCTTTTCTGAACATGTTTTTTGTTTGTTTGTTTGTTTGTTTGTTTTGTTTGGTTTTGTTTTTTTGGTCTGCCTCCCGCTGCCCTTCCTGGCTGCTGGTCTTTGTGCGGAGGGTTTGCATTTGGGGACGTGCGGGGATGAGAGCGGGGTGGAGCGTGGGAGACAGACACCCCAGAGCAGAGCTGGCCGGTCGGGTTTGACTTCCGTAGGGGCAAGGGCGGGAGCAGGTGAGATGGGACGAGCACAGCGCTGTACACTTCCAAAGCAGAAAAGACAACCTTGGTGAGTGAGCATGAGCAACGGGCCAGGCAAGGCTGGACTTTGTCGCGCTGGGGCGGCAGGTCCTACCGGCCGCTATTCGAGCCCGCCAGCGGGGTGGGACTGAAAGCAGACGGGTGCTCACTTTGGGAACCTGGTCTTGGCCCTGGGTCTCCATCGATGAAGGAGGGCACGTGCATGTGAGCAAAATTGTTGGGAGAGCAAGTGTGTGGCAACACACCAGGTGTCTGGATGCGGGCAGTTTCCTTCCTATACCTCTTCTTCGTTAGCTCTCTGTGTGTGCTGGGCTGGAGCTGCCCGAGGGAGGGTGCCCTTGTGCAGGCACACCCAACCCTGTATGTGGGCCCTGTCACTGGGCCGCCTGGAGTGGCTCACGTTGTGGTAGTTGTGTCCCTTCTCTCTGCACAGCCCCAGAAACTTTGCCAGTAACCTGGCAAGAGGAGCCCGAGTCTCTGGGCTGGAAATCTCTCCAGCAAGGGTTAAAAGAAAAGCCACATTCAGCAGAATATTAAAGCAGCCCCATCGTCCCTGCTCAGTGCGCAGGGATAGTACACACCATTCACTCCCATCTCTCCTCCAAGGAACACAGGCAGGTTCATTTTCTCCTCTTCACACACGGAGCCGCCTTCCCGCCTGCCTGCCTGGGCTGGGGCCAGCGTCATTTGGTTTGTGATGAGTGAGGAATAATTATCAGAAAAGTGGATCAATGAGCTGCCTACACAGACAGCGGATCCCTCCCAAACGCTGCTGTGGCTAGGGGCGCCTCTCTTTGCTCCTTTGGCCCCTTAACGAGTCCGTCTTCTTTCTCTTGGGTGGTGGGGGATCTGGTGGAGTTGCTCTAGGGCCTTGTGGCCCAGGGACAGCAGCTCTAAGACCAGGCAGGTTCAGCCCTGGCCAGGGCAGGAACAAAGGGACAGTGGAAGCCGTGGGCCAGCTGGGGACCCTTGGCCAGACAGGCAGGCCCCTATGAGACCCTCTGCCTGGGCGGAAGGAAGGAAGGGTCTAGTTGACACGGGGTGTGAGAAACCCGCACTGAAAACAAGCACCCCTTTCCTCCCCTTCCCCATTTCCAGCCAGTGGCTCGGGCTTGTAGGGAGAGAGGTGCCATTGCAGGGAGAAGGCTTTCTGGGGCTTTTAAGGTCTGTTTTCAGGGGGAGAATGGGGCAGTTTGGGAGGCAGGGATGCTGATATCCTCTGGCCTTCTGGACACAGAGCCAGGCCTCTAAGTCTCCAGATGAGCCCGTGTCTTTTCACACTGGGTCTGGGAGCTTGCTCAGAATGGGCTGGTGAGGTCTATGAGGGAAGGCCACCATCTGTATTCTCTGAGCTTCCGTCTGGCCTGTGCTCTTCCAAACAGGGTCTGGAGGCCTGGGCTTCTTTCGAGGTGTTTCTGCAGCCATGGGACATGTGGGGCTGGCGGCAGACACCCCCCCTCATAGTGGACTAAGCGTGTTGGCTTTCTGGGTGGCAGCCTTCCGGCATCACTGAAAGCTTATAGCATTCTCCCAGCCCCACCCCTGGCATCCACGAATGACCATGTACCTGCAGGTGGCCTCAGTGTCCGGACACTAGCTGGCCAGAGCACCCCCAGGAGACCTGCGCTTAGGTGTGGCCGGGAGTGAAGCCCTGGGCTTGCCATCCTTGAACACTCTGGTACATTTGATGTGGTGGTAGATTTCTTGGGGTTTGACAAATACTGGGTTCATGGGAGAGGTTGCTGATGCATAGATACAAGCCTCAGTTACTGTGCCCCTTTGTGGCATCCCCCACCTTAAAATGCAAGGGCACTGAGTTACACCATACACGCTTAAATCTCCATTACAAGTTCACGGTGAAAAACCCCCAATCTCAGCCCGTGTGTCTGCCACAGGCTGCTGGGTAGGCACTGATTGGCCGTTTCTGCATTTTATGCGACTATTTCTTTGCTGTGTGTGCATCTGTTGTAGGCATCCGTAAGTGTGCCTGAGCCTACCAGCGGTAGCAGGCGCCAAAGATTTAAAAAAATGTCTGGGAGAGAAAAGTAAATTTGAGGAAATCCTATTAGGTGATTTTATTTTCTGTGCATCATGGAAAGGTGGCTATTACTCAGTGTTTGCGGAGGGACCCCTCAAGCCGGTGAAGGGTATGCTGGTGAGATAGGGCAATACAGCTCTGGATAATTGCTTGAGAAAATTCTTGGCAGGGCACATAGCTGTGGAGGTGGGACCCAGCCCCAGCTCGAACCTTCTGGGTCGACAGAGCGTGAGGAAGGCCTACTGGGCCCCAGAGTACCCTGCCCCAGTCTCTGCAGCCTTCTGTTGACTTGTGCAGACCTAGACCTAACTCTCAGAGCCCCTGCCCTGGCCCCTCACCAGTACGGATCCTATTTACCAAGCTGTGCTTTGGGAAAAGACCATGAGGCAGAGACGTGAGATGGCATCCTTTACAATTTTACCCATCTAGAAGGAATCTTTGATAAAACAGATTGGACCAAAGAGGAAGGGTGGTGCCAGGGAGCTCAGGACAGTGCTATGACCCTTTCCTCTGGGTCCCCTTTACCAGACACTACCTATTCTCTAGTTGGTTGACTGAATTTTGTGGACTTGGGGTAGTGGAAGGAGCTGCAGGGCCGGGAATGAGGTCTGGCTATGAGGATGGGGCTGAGGTCTGCATGAGGTGAAGACAGATGGCTGGATTGTGAAGCAGGGGCCTCCACCTGGAATCTTCATCTCCCCACTCTATGGTTTGGGGAAATCTCCTAGTCCCCTGGCCGAGTGTCTTTCTCCGTACAGTGTGTTGTGGTGCTTACCTGTTCCAACCTTAGAAGATGGACAGGTCATGTATGTTGTGAGGATATACCCATACTTGTTTAAAATTAAGGTGCTATTAAAGTCAAAGACACTTTTTTATTATTGAATCAAAACCATCAACTGTATCATGTATAGCTAGTCTCTAAGAGGTTCTACTAACACTCAGATTCAGGAGCAAAGTGTGTGCCCGCGTGAGCAAAGAACGGAAGCAATTTTAAAAGCCAGAAGAGGGGAGGATCATCTTAGGCAGTGGTTCTCGGGCTTCAGGAAGCCTCATGGCAACTAGGCAATTTGTTATAGACTCCTGGGTGCTCACCCTGAAAGTTCAGGTCTGGAGGGACTCTGAAAATCGGCTTCTGGTCTCCCTGAAGATCCTGATGTAGGTGCTTCTTGGAAACCCCCGCTGCTCAGAGGGTGGTTCTCAGCTAGCCTACGGTCAGAAATCCTGGGTAGTCTGGCTCCCTTTTGCACTGGCTACATCAGAATGGCCTGGACATCTGCATTTTTAACCAAGGGCTCCAGCAATTCAGAGGCAGGCAGCCTGGCACCAGTATATTTGGGAATTGCCAACGATAGCCAACGCTTTATACTAGGTGTTGTTCTAGGTGCTTGACATAAGCTAATTCACTTAATTGGTACAACAACTGTATCAGTAGGTGTTGTTCTCAATCATACTCCCATTTTTCAGATGAGAAGACTGAGGTACAGAGTAGCTAAGTCATTTGCTAGGGTCGTGCTGCTAGTTAAGTGGCTGTGCATTTGAACCCAGGCGGTCAGGTTCTGGAGTCTATGTTCATAACCATCCACCTTCCTATACCACATCTGTGTGTTTTGCATGAAGAAAAGTTCAGATCCAGCCAGGGACAGGATGAATTCCAGCTGCTCATCAGCCATTGGCCATTGGGTACTTCATTGATTACTGGGCACTTCATGTTTGGGTGATCATGGGAGAAGAATGAGTGTTGAAATCATCTTAGTGCTTCAACTCGAACACCAGTCTCCATGTAGCTCCCTTCTTGCCCCTTTTTCCCACCTCCTACCCTTACTCCCGCCCTAAATACACACACACACACACACACACACACCACTGTTGGAGACCTGCACCACCTCATGCCTTCCGATCAGAAATCTAGAAGAACTAGAAGAATCTAGAAGAATCTAGAAGGACTAGAGTGTCTTTCCTCCTCTCCCTGCCCTGGCCAGCTCTCCTAAGGAAGAAATGACTACAGGCAAGTGGCCCCAGAGGAGATGGGCCTGGGAACCCCATGCATCCCGGGGTGGTGGATGGGGCACACGGTACCCTTACCTGTCTCCACCTGACAGTCTAGAGCACATCCCTCCTCCTGGATTTCAGGAGTCTGCATTCCTTGGAAGAGCTCCCTTTATGTCTCCCTCTTCTGCACTAGCCACTTAAGCAACCTGAATATTTCTATCAGATTTTCATGTCTCCAAAGGTGGTGGGGAAGCAGAGCATTGGATGCCTGCCCTTCTGAGGAAATTACTATAGTAATAAAGTAACACCCTGGGAGAGATTTCATATTTAAAAGCAAAATAGTACATGAGAAATTCCTTAGCTCCTTCTGTGGCTTCCACTTCAATTTCAGCAACAGTTGGGGCTCTCGGTCAGAGTGTGTTTGTGCTTGGAGAGGGGGCATTGACTGGCCTGATCAGGGCCACCTGCTCCGTCAAAGACCTCTGACACCTGATGCCTGAGCTGCCTGGCTGATTTTGTTGATCGCTCTTCTGTGGATTAGAGAAACGGGAACACACTTGCCAGGGAGGCCTGGAGGATGGGGCACGGGGATTGGGGGGTTGGCATTGGTTCTTTGCTAATGGAAAACTGCTTTCCACCTGACCTAAGCCACAGGGAGCGGCCAGACACAGGGTTAGCTCTCTTCTCTCCTTGTGCCTCAGTCTTCTCGTTGTTGACTCAGACTAGAGGAGGGGCCATTATGGGAGAGAAGATAGCGGGAGTTGGGGGTAGGGGGCAAACCCTGGGGTAGAAGCTGTGTTAGAAGCAGGGGAGTAGACAACTGTAGAACTGTCTGGGCCATGGTGACCCCCTGGGTAATTGTGGGTGGGGTGGGACTCCTCATAGGCTGGTGGAGTTTCTGCAGAGGTGGCTCAGGTCCCCGTTTTGGAGCATCAGAGATGAGTGAGGGTGAGCTTGACTAGCATCAAGAAGGGGCTCAACCTGGTGACCTCCACAAGCAGGCCCTGTTCTAGGGCCCTCCCACAAGCCAGCAGCAGGCCCAGGCCCATGTGGGCGGTGCAGACAGCATTGGAACCACAGTCCCCGCTGGTCCCACGTAGTAGCATCTGTCAGCTGTCTCTCAGTGCAACTGGCTTGTCAGTTTGCCTCCAGCTTAGTGAGAGAGAAGGCTTCACTTCCACAGCCATGAGAAGGCATGTCGCTCAGTCACTCCCCAGCCAGCAAGGAGTGTCCCTTAGCTCTGTGAGAGAGTGCCCAGAGCTGAAGGTCTGGGAGCCCTTCACCGTGCTCTAAGAGCCTGCTGATGACTAGGGCTTCAGCACAAGCCATTTGCTAAAGGGGAAGAAGGGTGCGAGGAAGAAGGACCTGTTTCCCCTTACATCACCTGTAAAAGTGTTCCTCCGGGTCAGGTGAAATCCCAGCAGCCCAGACACACCATTAGCAAATGCTTAGGGAGGCTGCGCTGTCCCCTCATGGAAGGTTCCCTTGGAGTTCTCTGTAGCAGAACTGGGCCAATGTGGACAGGCGCAGGAAATTTCTTGAGAATTACCAGCACTCATTTCTGCCTGCAGATTGCACCTGAGGCCCAGAGGCTCTCCTCTCTCCCCTCCCGCTTCCTGACAGCAAGTGACAAAGTAACTGATTTGAATTTAGCCTCCTTGCTCTGCTTCTCTATCCCCCAGTGGAGGTGATAATAAGCAGAGAAATGGGCAAGGCAGGTGGCCAGGAGAGGAGGGGGCACATGAGGGGAGCAGGGGCCCCAGGCCGTAGTAGCACTAGCCTCTGGGGTCTCTTGGAAGCTCTGGGGAGCTGAGACTAGGGGTCGGACCTGAAGGAAAGGAACTTTTCCAGAAATCCTGTATCTTGGTGGTACTAGGACCAGGACTGAACTAAACTCCACCTGCCCATGGTACATTTACCACATGCTGGTCCCTGCGTATGCCCTTAATATCCAGGCATCCATTCTCCCATTTTACAGGTGAGGAAGCCAAGGCTCTGAGAGCTTAAGTTAACTGACTCAAGAGCTAAGACTCAAACTGATGTTTCGACAAGTGGGACAACTCTTCAGGCCTCTGCCTCCCGGGTCAGCACCTTTTCTATTAATGTTGCTTATTCAGGAATTAATTCAGGGAGCATCTATTATGCGCCAGCTGTTCACTGTCCTGCCAAGTGCTGTCAAAGTTCCCAGACAGTGCTAGGGTCTCCACATTCAGGCTTCTGTGGCCAGGATCCTCCTTATCTCTCTGGAACTGCTCCCCCCACCCCTGTCCCTGTGCCCCCAGCCAGAAGAAAACCTTTTTCCTTCCAGTTTGCCTTTTCCTGCAAGCGCTTTGTCTTTCCCCAACTATCAGACCCCCACCGTGGTCATTATTGGTTTTTTGTTTGCTATATGTCCATCTGGCTCTTGGCTCTGATGAGCTCTTTTGCTTAGGTGGTTGTAATTCCGCACCTATGCCTGGCTTTTAGTGGTGGGTGTTAGCGGGGTGTGGCGGCAAGGCCACTGTGGGTCTCCTGGAGCCGCCTTCACAGGCTCAGCTTCCAGGGGAAGGGGGAGCTGAGAGTGCTCACCTTTGGGGACCTCCCTGGCTTCTGTCCTGTGGGTCCTGTCCTGCTTGGGGTTATGTTTCTTCTTGAATCCTGGCTGCTCCCACCCACCTGGCCAGGTGCAGACAGCATGACATTGTAGGAAGACCCTGGGATTTAGCATCAACTTTGAACATGGAAGGAGGTGTGGGAGGATGGGAAGAAGAGCAGCCCCTCAGTGTCGTAGTCTCATTGGCCTGTGGCCGGTTCCCCTTGGGGCTGTAACTGCAGAAAGGGCTGAGCAGTAGGACTGGGAATAATTGCAGGCAGCTCCATCGGACAGTGGCAGCAGAGAAAATGCCTTATCTGTGAGAAGCAGCCGGCCCTGCAGTTAATTATTCTGTTGTTTTCCTCTTGCTGTTTTTCTAACACATCAAGGTAAGACCTTTGCCCTTGGCTTTCTCATTGATGCTGAGGCTGGAACTGGGTGGTGAGCTTGGAGGAGGGGAGAGAGAGAGGAGGAGCCTCACTGGGCAAGGGAGGAGGGGGAGACATCCAGGGATGCTTTCAGCCCCTTTGGCAATGCATCCAAAGGGTCTGGATGGAGGAGCATAGACTATAACTTTTGGGGCAAGGAAGAGGGCCTCAGCCTCATCAGAAAAATCCAGTGAGTTTTGGCAGATGCCCAGGGACCTGTGTTGGGCATTGATGAGACCAAACTTGGGTGTCAGATCACAGCTTGGTATTTCAGTTTATCCTGGCCACTGCGTGTGTGGATCTCTTCCAGCATCTTCCTGACCAATCCAAGACCCTCCCCAGTCCAGGTCATTCTTTCCTCCTGTCCTTCTGAGCAGCAGCATCTTCAGCTGCTTTCTTTTCCCCTGCTCCACCTGGGCACACGTGCACATGCACTACACAGGTACACACACCTGGGCATTGTCCCTTTTTCTTTTTGTCCATCTGTGCAGAGGCCAAAAGGAGCTTCTGGTGCTCTGTGCCTCTGGGTCTGCGCCTGCCTGTTCCACCTTAGTTGCGATTTCTCACTGAGCTTTCCTTGGCAAACCCTAACTTATTCTTTAGAATTCCCTGCTGTGGTCACCTTCTCCTGGAAGACTTCTTTCCAGCCCCAGGCTGGATTAGGTGGCTCCATGTCCCTGCACAGCTGCCTCTACCTGCCTCTGTGGGAGCGCATTCCCCACTGGTCTGCCATTGCGTGTTGCTTTCGCAGGGTACTCCACAGAGCTGTGAGCCTCTGAAAGGTGGGGCTCTATTTTAATGGGCACGGTATCCTCTGCGTGTGGCACAGAGGTAGCAGCAGTAAGTGTCTAGTGTGTGAAAACCTGAGATCACGTCTCGTGCAGCAGTTTAAAACATCTCTGTAAATTTTTGATGCCTTTCTTATCAAATATAAGTCCAGCTCCTCTCCCCTGAAATATGGGTTGGCCTTCTTATTCACTGTAATGAACGGAATAGGGCAGAAGTGATCCTGTGTAATGTAACGTTGGAGCTGAGGTCATAGAGGATCCCAGCCTCTGCCTGGCTCTCTCTCTTTCTCCTGGCATGCTTGCCTTTGTGACCCAGCCACCATACTGTGAGAAAGCCAAGGTGCCATGGAGAGGCCACGTGTAGATGTTCTAGTGCCCCAGCCCCAGCTTAAATCCCAGCCCACTGCCAGCACCCAATGCCAGACGTCAGACCGAGGGGGTTTCAGACGGTTGTAACTCCCATCCTTCCAGCTATCTGCTGACTCCCAGTGGGAAGAGGCAGGCTGTCCTCCCTGAGTCCTGTCCAGATCACAGACTTGTGAATAAAATAGATGTTGTCACCATGTAAAACTATCAAGTTTTGGGTTGGTCTGTTACGCAACAATTGATAACCAAAATACCCTGGCAGAAGTCGCAGAAGAAGAATGGTTTGAAGAAGACGGGAGAGGACTTAGGGAGAAGCTGGGGAGGGGGAGGAGAGATGGCATGTCATTCATTCAACATCTAACACATATTTCTTAGCTTCCTGCTATGCGCTAGGCTCCATGCCCAGAACAGGAAGTGTCCCAACTCTTGGGGGGACAGTCATGAAGACGACAAATGACATAGAATAGAATTTTAGGAAAGTGCTATGAAGGGATAAGCAAGGTGTTGGGATAGAAAGTGATGTGTGCGGGCTTGGATGGCTTGGCATGAGGGAGAAGGTGGGGAAGGGAAGGCCTCTCTCTGTGAGCACGTGAAGGCTGGTCTTGCCAAACAGGCTTAGCTTTACCTGGCACGTGAGATAGATTTTTGGCTTGATTACGGTGTTCTTTACAGCCAGGCTGGACCAAGGTAGAATGGGCTCCCTTGAGGGACAATCAGCCCCATCCCAGGTCTCCAAGTGAGGGCTGAGCCGCTGCCAGACCTGAGAGCCCAGATTCTATAAGAGGGACATGAGAAGTGGGAACAAAGAGACAGAACTGACAGCTTCACGTAGGAGCCATGAGTTTCATGAATACTCATGTGGAACACATTTATGGACCATCTAGACCATCTACATGAGAAGCATTGTACTTGATGCTGAAAACCTGAAGGTAAAGAAGACATAGCCATTCCTTCAAGGAGCCGCTTATTAACAGACTTGTGGGGGAGACAGAGCCATGCGGACTGCAGATGATAGGACGTAGGACGGATTGTGATCGATGCGGTATAACAATTATATGTCAGCTGCTAGGAGAGACCAGAGGAGAGGTCATACTTCTAGTGGGAAGGGTTTGGGGAAGGAGCATGTGTATGTGCATGAGTGTGCTTGTGTGTATGTGTGAGAGAGAGACTGTAGAGAGATCCAGGGTGAAGCTCCTGGGGATGGATAGAAGTGTGTCAGATAGAGATGGGAGTGGGTAGGAATGAGAAAGCGAGACTGAATTATTCTTACTCTGTCTCTTGAAGGTGGACATCTGCAGCTCTCCATCAAGGGTTTTGCCTATTTTATTGGCCATGTCTTTGGTTGTAGAGACTGATGTTCAACTCAAGATGGAGGAAAGCAAAGGGTAGGGGGTGATGACTGGTACTTGTTATTACTGGATAGTGGACTTTGGTTATGAGGATGTCTAGGGCCCCCAGGGCTGTCTCAGGACTCAATCTCCCTTTTCTCATCCCTTAGCTCTGTGTCTGTGTCAGCCAGGGTCTTGGCAGAAAACAGACTGCACTCTCAAAGGGTTGATTGAGGTGAGTTTAGCGAAGAGACATTTTACAGAATTATGAATAGGGTTAAGGGACTCCCTGAGGGGAGAGATGCAGCTAGGGGCAAGCGACAGTGGGAAGCCAGGACTCCCCATGGCTGGGAGGGCAAGGGAAGGGAGTGAGGCTGTTGGGACCTGGCAAGAGCTGTAGCATGGGCAAGGGCTCCCTGACAGGAGCTGTGGGCATAGATAGAGGAATTCAGCCGCCGCCCAGGTCATGCGTGGTTGGAGAAGGGACGCTGTAGTCCCTGAACTCCTTCACCTCTGCATTTTCTCTTCCTGCCAGCACTTACCATGGGATGAACTCAGTAAGAAGGCAGGGGGCATGGAAGCCTGGTTCAGAAAGGTCAGTCTCCTGAGGCTCAGGAGAGGACAGAGAAAGGTAGAGAATGGATCTGAAGGGACAATGAACAGAATGATTTATGTAGACTTCATCCTCAGACAGGCCTTCTGCAAGACAGTCCTATGGCCACTGGCAGCTCCAACTCACATTCTCTGGAAACTTCCACAGAACGAGAAATGCTCACTTCCAGAAATACTCCTCCTAGCAAAAGCCCTGGAACTTTTGTCTTCTTGGCCTTCCTTGGGCCCTAAGCCCCTCTCAGGAATCAGGGTGTCACTGGGATAATGCAATGGCCAGGCTTGAGGCATGCACTACCCATCTCTAGAGCTGGGGGGAGAGGGTTGGTCCAGACAGCCCCCCAAGCACCTGGCCTGAAATGAGGACCGGCTCCCCACAAAAAGTCAGGGTGCTATTACAAGAAGCAGGGGTGGGTGCTGGTATGCCACACCCACTCAACCTTCTTGCAGAACTGAATCATGGGATGTAATGGAGAGCAGTAAAGAAAAGGATGGGGACTGTGGGTAGAGGAGGGGCTGATGGGGGGGGGCGGTGCTCTGTCTGCGGTGGTCCCGGTGGAAGATCTGGGAAAAGCTGGGGAAACTGAAGGTCATGGAGAAAAGTAACAACCCAGGATGGCTGGTCAAGTGGCTTCTTTCTTGATGAGGATGTTCCCTCTATCCCTGAGCATCTAATAGGGGACAAATAGTAGCGTGTTTGGCTAAAGGCAAAGTGATTTTTTTAAAAAAATATTTTATTTATTTATTTGACAGAGAGAGATCACAGGTAAGCAGAGAGGCAGGCAGAGAGAGAGAGAGAGAGAGAGGGAAGCAGGCTCCCTACTGAGCAGAGAGCCCGATGTGGGACTCAATCCCAGGACCCTGAGATCATGACCTGAGCCGAAGGCAGCAGCTTAACCAACTGAGCCACCCAGGCGCCCCAAAGGCAAAGTGATTTTAAGGCAAGGGTATCTCAACCAGGCTCTGAAGAAGAAGGGCTCCTCTTGGGGGCAAGTTGAAAAAATACGGTGTGAGGGACCCTTTCTCACTGTAGCTCTCTGGCTTGCGACCTAGCTATCAGAACATCTTAAGGTGATCATTACATTTGAATTGGATACCCAGTGGAGAGCAAGAATGAAAGAAATGCCAACTCCGAGGAACAATGGGATGGCTCATTTCCCTTCATTTCCCTGCGTTATCCATCCCCGCTTAGTCTCACCTGGAATTTCCATTTTACATCAGTAGAATATTTTGTTCTGGGTACTTTTTGTCAAGGCTCTGAGATGCGCATAAAGATGGCGGGTCTTCAGAGTCCTTTGTAGACTTCTCCCCTCATACGTTAGCTGTCTCTTCCTCTCTTGAGGAATCTGCTTAGAATACATCAGAGGAGGACTCCATTTGCCCTTCCAAGTTCCCTGCTCTTGGCTCCAACTTTCTTCTACTCCTAGCCAAGCAGAAAAAGAACAGTTCATTTTTTTTTTTAACACAGTAGCACAATGCTGCTGCTCTGCATGAAAACCCATGGTTTTCTTTTTCCAATCAGAAGAAAGTAATTTTCCTTTCACTCACCTGACTAACTTGTTCAGAGCGTCCCCTCCCCACCCTTTTCTGATATCTTGCTGCTAAGTATTTGCCAATTCATTTGCATCTCAATGGTTCCTTAGCAACTATCATACCCTCAGGATGAGGTACAAAGCTGCTCTCTGACACAGACCCACCAGGGCTACGTTGCCCTCTTTTATGGTGTCTGAATTATGAAACCGAACCCTGCTCAGACATGAAACGTGCTTACTCACAACAGCTCAAGAGTTCGGAATTACAACGCTGTTCCTCCTCACCTTAACTGAGCACGTGGGCTTCCAGGCGATCCTGGTGCCCAAGTGCCCCCACGAACTTGTTGGCTCCTGAAAACTCTCCTCTAACACCTGCCTTTAGAGGAGAGAGAATCCCAGATCTCAGCAATGGAGTGAGTCTTGTCTTCTTCAGATGGGCCATGAGTTAGGTCCATTTTACAGATCTGGTAGCTGAGGCTTAGAAAAGTCAAATGACTTCCCCAAAGAGGAGCAGACACATGGAACGTGCCGGGGACAGACCCGAGCTCAGGGCACTGTGGCTTCCAGGCCCACCATCATGTGCTGCCTCCTGCAGAGTGACCACCGCCCTCCCCTTGCTACCTAGGTGGTGCTATTTCAGGATCAGTTTAAAGAAAGTTCTTTCTAGTCCTAGGACATTTCAGTACTCACTTAACTGGAGAGTAAGTGCCCACGTGAATATCTCAAGTGCTGTGTCTTTCTGCGCGCGCGCGCGCGCGCGCGCGCGTGTGTGTGTGTATGTGTGTGTGTTTATGCAGATGATACAGACAGTGACCCTGTACCATTTAGCAAATTAGAATATCCCACCCTGAGGAGGTGGTGCTGTTTCTGTAACAGCTCCAGGCCTCCGCCGCCAGGGCTCATGGGCCTGGAACAGCCTGGCAAATGGAAGACACTATTCAGAAAAGGACAATGAGAACAGAGCTCATTCTGTGCTAGGGCTGACCTTTGCGACTCCCACTTCACGTTGTTATTAAATATCGGGAAGAGACTGAAAGAACAATTATGGTATTGTCATAATGTATAAGTCTACAAAGCCAGCCATTCCCGAGGAGTCTCGGGCTCGGCTGAGCTTGACAATAGCGGGCCACTCAGCCACGGGGCTGATTTTCTTCTCCTCTGGAAGTTGTCTTCATTATTTAACACGGCAGAAAACCCTGAACGTGCCGCACGCAGTTCTGCCATTGCGGGTTCCAGAAAGCTAGGACATCAGGGAGGAAAGGGGTGCGGTGCTTGGATTTCTACTCAGGTCCCCGCAGACAGTGGTGTGGTCTCCATTGCAGCTGCCTCGATGGCCTGGGCTTAGCTGGATGTTGGCCCCGGGAGGGGGGGGGCGGGGGGTCCCGGGGAGAGTTTGCTGAGCCAGTTGAGCTGGCTTCCTGGCTTTCAGAGGAGGCCAGTGAGTGACCTACTGGTTTTTCCATGAAGAGGTGTCCTGCAGAGAGAAGGATCACGGGAGCTCCTGTGGCCACTCCCTCCTGCACATTCTAAGTGTGCGCATATACCCGCATATCCAACTGAGGATGTCACCTGACTACCGATGACCTGGGGCAGGGGGCACTGCAGAGGTCCTCTTAGCAGGTGGCAGTTCCACACATGGGCTGGGGCTCTTCCTTGTGGCATCACTTTCTCCATGGAGATCTGCATCTACACCACTGTTTCTCAGCCCCATTCTTGTTGTTGCTGCTCTAAAGAGTCTTTGCAGACATTTTCTTAAGCACTCCAGACGCTGTGAAATGTTAATACTACAGACACACTGTACATGTGTTTATATACTGGGGCTTTTGGAAGGACCTTACACCATTGTAATATCTAAGTGTTTTTGTTCCCCTGTATCCCCCAAGAATCTGTTTTCACCCCTGTTCAGAATGCATGACCGAAAAGATGTAAGCCCGGCAGCAAAGTAGCCAGCTCTCAACTGAGTTACAGCCCTGCTTTGCACCATCTGTTTTTCCGTCTAACTTTTAAAAAACCTGGGTGTCACTGACCTGGGAACGGGTGTCTGCCTTGGCTGATCCAGGAGGACCCCCGCTGGCTGGGATTAACCTTTAGTTGTTGGGTCCTGGGAGACAAGGGTATAACCAGAAGCCCCAGGCAGTGGGGATTTACCAGTAGGGGTGGAAGTATTTCAGAACCTGAACAAGCATGGCTGTGTCAGCTTGTACTTTCTGAATGTCAGCCCTGAGTTTCCCAGATTTGAAAATCATTTCTTGAGTCTGTCGGTCCATTTTTTAATTTTCATCTTAATTTTTTTAAGATTTTTATTTAAATTCTGGTTAGTTAACATACAGTGTGATATTAGCTTCAGGTGGACGATATAGTGATTCAGCACTTCCGTGCATCACCCAGGGTGCATCACAACAAAGACATGCCTTGATCCCCACCTGGGTCCATTCTTTTTAAAGAAATAAATTTTCTTGAGCTGTAATTTATGTATAATAAAATTCACCAGCTTTAATTGTATAAATCCCTTGAGACTTGGCAAAGGAATATGGTTCTGTGGCCTCTGTACAGCGTGATACAGAACATTCTCAGTGCTCTCCCATCCCTTCACTGTCCTTCCCCTCCCTCTGCCTCTGGCCTCTAGCAACCACTGAGCTGATTACTGGCTCTCTAGAAGTTCATGTGAATGGAATCACAGCATATGCTTGCCTTGTTTCACTTAGCGTCATGTGTTTGAGATTGTTGGTGTGTATCACTGGTTCCTTCCTTTTTTAAAAATTTTTTAAAGATTTTTTATTTTATTTATTTGACAGACAGAGATCACAAGTAGGAAGAGAGGCAGGCGGTGGGGGGAAGCAGGCTCCCCACCAAGCAGAGAGCCTGAGGTGGGGTTCAATCCCAGCACCTGAGATCATTACCTGAAGTCAAAGGCAGGGGCTTAACCCACTGAGCCACCCAGGTGCCCCTGTTCCTTCCTTTTTATTGCTAAGTACCATCCCATCACAAATGCATCACGCTTGGTTCAGCCATCCAACAGTTGATGGGCATTTTTTTTTCTAGTTTTTCTTTTTGGGCTTTTATGAATAAAGCTACTGTTGAGTACATGTCTTCATGTGGACACAGAATGAAACATAGGTTTGCATTTCTCTTGGGCAAGTACCTAGGAGTGGAATTGCTGGAGAAGATGGTAAGTGTAGGTCTGACTTTATGAGACGACCAATTTGTTTTCCAGAGTGGCTGCAGCCCCTTGCACTCCTACCGGCCATGTGTGGAAGTCCCAGGTGCTCCACATCCTTACCGACAGCTGATGTGGTCAGTCTTTTAAATTTTAACTGTTCTGGTGGGGACATAATGGCATCTCATTGCGGTTTCCATGTACATTTCTCTACTGACGAATGATGTGCTTCTCACGTGCCTCTTAACCAGTCATATATACTCTTTGGTGAAAGGGATGTTCAGATCTTTTGTCCATTTTTGTGGTTGGGTTGTCTGTTCCAGGTCCGTTTTTGACTTGAATGGTTGTTTGGAGGTAACAGAGAAATGCCACCCCACCTCTGCCTGACTGGGTTGCTGTGTTGTGCTGAGAAGACCATAGGTTGTTATGTGCTGGGTCTTATTCCTGGAGTGGGGCTCGGGACGGGCCATGATCTTCTCCACAAGGATGGTTATCAGTTATCGGGGATGAAGTACATCCCTAGACAGGGGTCAGGACTTTGGAGAGTGGACTGTTGCTATGGGCCTGGGTGAGCCTCCATAGAAAACCATTGAGTGATCCAGGATTGTGTTCCCCATGTTTATTTCCCATATGTCATCCCCAAGTTGTAACCTCTGGGTCTCTGCCATATTCCTGGGGATGTATGAAGGAAGGACTTGTGCCACCACCCCTGCCTAGCATGGCAGGGGGAGCTGTGTGTCCATGGTGGCAGCAGAAATCAGCAGAAATCCTCATTCCCTGCTTCCCCAGGATTTTCTTATTATTTTTTCCTCCTCCTCCTCTTTCTTCTTCTTCTTATTTTTTAATGAAGAAAAATGTGATTCTCCTAGGAAAGGTGGTCTGATCCTCCACAGGGAAGCATATGCAGGCTCAGGCCAGATTCTCAGGGCTCGGCACCCCAGGTTCTCCTCACCTCGCTCCTGCTGCTCCAGCCCTGGGTGGTATCACAGCTGTCCTGGTTTGTGCTGCATTCAAGCTGAGGAAGGTTCTTTCTACTCCTTTCTGAACTTTCAATGACAGACTCAGGATGCCACAGGCTTCGCAACCCTGATGATGATGTGTGGGCTTCAATCGGGCTTGTCATGATTTGCGTGATGATTGGTGATCACAGTAATCGCGGGGGAGGTAACGCGTGACAAGGATGCTGAGGCCTGCCATGGTGTCACCAGGGATTGGTGTGCTCAGCTTGGCCTCACATCGCTTCTCACAAGCCCCTCTTGTGCCCAAGAGCGAAGCTGCAGTTGGTGCTGTTACCCTTCTGGCTGTGGGCAGTATGGGCTACCTGAGGGTCCCTCAGGATCCAGCCCAGGGCCGGGCACACAGAAGACACTTGGTGACTATGGAGGGATGGATGGACGAATGGAGGGACTGGGTCTCTGTTACACTTCATAGGACACTCAGGGAGAGGCTGATGCTGGTGTCCCCACAGCATAAAGCCAGGGACTCAGCTCAAACCAAAGCAATGACAACAGAGGAGGCCCTGAAAATCTGGTTATGGAGGCAAGACTGGGACACCCGGTGCTGGGTGGAGACACCCGGGGATAGTTCAGATGAGGAGATGCTGTTGTAAGGTCTGTTTCTGGAGGAATCTTAGGGGCAAACTGGGCTTTTCATAATGGAGATGGAGAGTGGTGGCGAGTACATCATGCAAGAAGTAGCAGAAGTGGAGGCATGGCAACGGGAGAGGAAAGGAAGGTACTTAGCAGGGAAAGGCAGGTGCCGGGAGTAGCAGTTACGGTCAGGTGAGTGCTCAGAGGTACAACGAGGCAGTCAGTGCTGTGGGGAGTCAGAGGACAGAGAGTTTGGAGTAGGTTAGGGGAACCAGGGTGGCTTCCTGAAGGAGGGGGTAACTTTGAAAGAACAGGAGAGTTTGCAGTGGTAGGGGAGGCAGGGCATAGATTTTCCTTCCTACCAGACTTGTCCTGCCCAAAGCTGGCATCATCTGGTGTGGGGACCTGGCAGAGAGCTCTGTCTCTATGGTGTATGCCTTTCTGTCTTGGACCTCCTGGCTCCAGAGAACCCAGGATCTGTTCCTATAGGGAGGGCTTGGCATCACTCTTCCATCCTGAGTCTTGGGGCTGGGGTCACACTGCTGAGATGACTCACCTAGAGGAAAGCAAGAGGCTTCCTGCAGTGCTCTGGACCAGCTTTCCATTAGCTGTTTTCTTTGCTCTCATGCTCTGTGGGTGGTCTGTGCGCTTCACCTGAGAGCCCCTTGGAACTGCCTTATAGTGACCAAATACAAATCCACCTAGGTCGAGTCCCAGGCTCTCAATTTCTGAGTCAGGGAAGCAGCCTCTTTTTTTTTTTTTTTAAAGATTTTATTTATTTGAGAGAAAGAGCGAGAGCGCAAGCATGTGCAAGTGCTAAGTGTACATGAGCAGGGGTGGGGGGTGGAGGATGAGGGTGGAGGGAGCAGGGGGTGGGGCGGAGGGAGAAGCAGACTTCCCACTGAGCAGGCAGCCAGTAGTGGGACTTGATCTCAGGACCCCAAGCTCATGACCTGAGCTGAAGGCAGATGCTTATCCCCCTGAGCCACCCAGGGGCCCCAATAAACCTTCCTTTGAGCATTTATTTAAAGGAGCCATTCCAGATTTTAAAAGAACTAAGGAGACCTAAGAAGTAAATATAATGCATGATCCTTTACTAGATCCCGTATTGAAAAAAAAAAATTTAAAAAGTTCTAAAGGACAGTATTTGGACAATTGACAGTTGACCATGGGCTCCCAACATCAGGGGAGAGGTTCTTAGATGGAAGTGTCATAGCAATGTTAAATGTTCCAAATGTGAGAACCATTTTGCGGCCAAGGAAGAGAATGCCCTTGCTGTCTTGATGTATGCACCCTCCTCTCCGAGGGCTCATGGAGGAAAATAAACGAGCAAAATAATCAACGTGTGTGTATATACTATAAGGAAGGTCATGTCTAACACAATAGCATATATGAAATATGTAATATCCTACTATACCATAAATATGTGTAGAAAGAGAGAATGGAAAAAAAAATTGGCCAAATGTTAAAAATTGGTGAATCAGGATAAAAGGTAATGGGGGTTCTTTGTTCTATTCAAGCAACTTTTCTGTGTGAAAAAAAGTTTTTAAAAAATACATGGCTTGTTTAAATGTTTGATGGATGTTTCAGGTTACCCTCCAAAAAGGCTGAACCAATTTATATTCTCACAATGCCATAAGAGTGTTGGTGCAGCTGTTTGACGGAGCTATTTTTAGTCTGCTGTTTTGATGCCAGGGACTTTTTCTGATGCGGTCATATATCAGTTTTGACCTAGGGACATTTTTTCCCCCCAATTTATTATGAATATTTCTAAAAGTACCGCAAAGTCATAGTGCAGTGAGCGTCTCTTGTCCAGCACCCAGATTCCACAGTCGTTAATATTTTACCGTATTTACTGGTCAGTGCGCAGTTTGGGGGGAGGTTGGGAATGGAGACTGGGCAAAGTTCAGAACTTGCCAAAGTTGAGTGAAGGAGTTGGACACCATATCCTCTGTACCCGGTTTCTTCATCTCCTGCCACCCAGATTTTCCAGAATTGTTTCCAGGTCAGATAGAGCTGATCTTTTTTTTCCTGAAGCAGTCTGGCAGAGCATCTGAGGTAGATGGATCTGAATTTAAGCTCCATCTCTGGCCTGGGGCAAACTCTTCCCCCTCTTCTTGCCTCAGTTTATTCATCTGGTCAGTGGGGATGATACCACATACCTGTTAAGATCACTGAGCGTTATTAATGAGACAGCCCTCTGGAAGCGTGCAATAATCATTATCATCCTCATTTCTCCCGTGTCCTTCTTTTCATCTAAACACATCTCCAGGCCACCTCCTCCAGGTCCCTGCCTTTACCCTGCCTGCCAGGCCTTGTCTGGCCCGTGGGTTACTGCTGTGTGGCTCTGTCTCCTCTAGTCCATTAAACAGAGGGCCAGGGCTCCAAGTCTCCATAAGCTGGTACACAGACATGAGGGCTGGGGTGATGTTCAGCAGCCTGCCATCACTGACCCCGAAACCCACGCCAGGGCAGCAGGATCTCCCAGGTCACCCTAGGTGAGCAGGTCTGGTCTAAGTCCCAACAGCCCTGGATTAGCAAGGAAAGAGCCTGTGGCCCATTGTTCCCTTCCTCCTGTGTCTCTAAGACTTCTCACGGACCAGAGTTCCAGTTTGTGGGGAAGGGAAGGCACAGGGATAGGACTAGGGTGGGGAGAGAGAGAGAGATCACAGAGGGAGAGGGGGAAGCCGACTCCCTACTGAGCAGAGGGCCTGACTCAGGGCTCCATCCCAGGACTCTGGGATCATGACCTGAGCTGAAGGCAGATGCTTAGCTGACTGAGCCACCCAGGTATCCCCAAAATAAAATCTTTCAACTCTGGCCTGTTCCTGGCTGCCTGTTTTTGTGAATAAGAAAGTAAAGTTTAAAAATGTTTGAAGGCCTCACTCGGTCTGCTGACATGCCACGTTTATGGCCCTAGAAATTGGGGGCGACCGGAGAGCACACTCCTGGTACTTGTTCTCAGTACAGCCATATCAGGAAGTCTCCAACGCTAGAGTTAGTGCGGCTCCTTCATCCCTTAAAGGGCCAGCCACCCCCAATGCTCTCAGGCCTGGGGGCGGTGTGGCTGGGAAGGAGGCACGTGGTGGGGTGGCTTCCGTCGGTGCTGGGTGGCACTTGTGTCTCTGTCATGGTGGAGGGGAAGCGCAGAGTCCCTCTCTGGCCTTAGACTGAAAGGATGCCTCCATGAGAGAGACGTGGTGCGGGGGGTCTGAGAACTGGCTCACAATTCCCTTCCGGTGAGCGTGGAAAGTCGCATCCTGTCTCTGAGACTCTTCTTCGTCCTTAGTCCAGTGGGGCTGACAGGCTTCGACCTCCTTGCCTCTGGGTTCAAGGATCAAGTGTGTGTGTGTGTGTGTGTGTGTGTGTGTGTGAATAAATCTCGCTATTTTATTTTTCGCCTTGTCCCTTAACTGTGACGTAATGGATTTGCTACTTCAAAAGCTGGGAAAACCGGGAAGCCCAGCGGGCGCAGAGGAGGAAGTTGCAGTAACAGGCAGAGGGGCTCCTCCTTGTCTAGCTCCTCTCGAGATCTTCTGCCTGTGCTCCTAGCCACCTACTTCTCAAACAGGTGGCCCTCCAGTGCCGCTCCACTCCCTGCCCCATTCCTGGTTCACGTAAGAATTGTGAGGTTATCCATCCTCCTGACTCCACTAAGAGCCATGTGGAGAGGAAGGACATAGAAAGGGAAGACGTAACCAGGTACCAGGATATGCCTGCGGGGGGTTATCTCACGCATCTGGGTGATGACAGGCACATGACTACAGATTTTGCTTTCACCTTCCTTTGACTTGTCACTCCGCGGGAAGGGACATCTGTGGCTGGCTCCTGGGTAAGGAGGTTGGAAGTCCCCGCTGCTGTGTTTTAAGAGCCTGACGGGCAGACAGCCAGGTGGGGTGGGTTTGCTTGGCTTGCGGTAGGTCACCTGAGCATGCTTTGACCATGCTACTGAGCACTGTGCTATGGTTCCCTGGGAGCCCTCCAGGCCCCTGGCCTCCCGTCTGGCAGGACTGTGTTCTAGGGTGAGCAGGGAGTGGATCAGGGGTAGAGGAGTGGAGGGGAGCAGGCAGCCTGGCTGGAAATGGGGTGGAGGTCTGAAGCGGGAGCAGCTTCAATCTTCAGATTACCATGAGAGACCTAGTGGTCAGTGTATGAGTAGAAGTGGTCATCTGAGCAGTATAAAAATGATCTATACACGTGGGATACCAGATAGGAGAGTGCTTTGTCAGGTGGAAGTTTTGCCAAATGCAGAGATGAACTCATCACTGAATGCAGAGAAATGGGAATAGGATAGGCACCAACACACCTTGCATTTCTGTAATACATGGGGTTTTCCATTTGATGTGTCTCTCTCTTCTCTGTGCTTCGAGGGCTGGAGCCTCCTGTTTGTGCATGAGTGCCTTGTACAGGCTGGCAGGGGTAGGCAGGATGTGTGCCTCCATGGGTGACCCCCCATTTCCCAAGTGTTGGTTTGCAAACTGGGTCCTATTTGGAGGCCAGAGAGACCAAAAAAAGAGGGAGACTGGTCTAGATCGGTAGTGGCAGGTTTACTAAAGGAACATCTGTATGAGGCTGTTCTTAGGTGTCACGAGACACACAGATGTCCCCCAGAATCTTAAATATCTTATATAAAGGCCTTAACATGTATACCATCCAGATAGCCTCAACACTGCATTGCTCTCCCAATGCTGTGTCCTTGATAATGGCTCCCACCGTGGGGACATGGGCAGAGTGTACATTCTAAGGATGGGGAGAAGTGTGTGGCTGCCACTGCCCAGGTCCAGCTCATGGGTCAGCTAGCGGTCATGTCCTCTTACTGACCTCCCCCAACTCCACAAGGGATGTAGAGTGGTGCTCCTTGGCTGTCTCAGAGAGCAGGTGCCCATCTTCACTGGGCCATTCTTGAGGTGTGGGCCTTGGGCAGTCAGTTTGACCTCTGCAAAATGGAATGAGTAATACCTCCTTATGGGGATTTCAGTATAGCCTATGTCTGGTGCCCACTACAGTGCCACGTATGTAGTAGGTACTCAATCAATGCTTCTTTTCTTTCCCGCGCTGCTTCTTTCCTTTCTCCTTCAAGGCTATAGTGTGGGGGCTCTGCTTGGAGAAGCCAGATCTCCCTCTTGTACCCACTGGAGCCTGGAGAGACACTGCCCTCACAGCTTCTTGTTGTGGATAAGGTGATTGTCCTAGAACGAGTTCTCCCGCAGCCCTGTGCCTCTCATCTCTGCCCTTGTGGGGTGCTTCCCTGGGACAGGCAGCCTGGAGGATGGTGGCTTCCTTCCCTACCCTGCTTTTGCCACCCCTACCTCCTGCTCTGTGTCGTGCTCGGATAGGCCCAGCTCAGAGGACAGATGGACACACCCCTGGTGCCAATTTCCGATCTGGCCAGTGTCAGCTAATTGCTGTGACAACTGATCCCAAATGTGTTATCCAACAAGTTAGTTTATTTCTTCCTCATATCACAAGCCAATGAGGGCCAGTGGGTACTCTGTCCCCTCCCATCACTTGGGGAGCTATGCCAGTAAAGGAGATGGCACCCCCGTTCCTTTCTCCCTCGGCCGGGGGGGTGATGCGTCCTTTCCTCTCTCCAGCGGTCCCACCCAGACACCTGCTGAGAAGCGGCGTGAGGAAGAGGGTGCCGGTTTGGAGAGCAGGTGGTAGTATCAGGCCAAGGACAGAGGTGAAATCCCTGTCCACCTGAGAGGGCTCAGAGAATCCCTCCTTCTTCACTACTTTCCTGTCCTTCCTCCTTCCTTCCAGTGTTTAGAGAGCAGCTCCTTGGACCAGAAACTGGCTGCCTTTCTGAAGTAGAGGCAGAATATGGGAGAGTTACTTCTCATGTTATTCTACACAGAGACAAGCGTCTAGGATAATTAGGGCTGAAGGGCTTCTTCAACAGCAAGTTCTTGGTGCTGTTTTTTATTTACTTCTGTTTACCTGGGCCGCCCGTGGTGCACCCCTGCCCTGGCTGCCTCCTCTCTTCCTGGCACTCCCCACGCGCTTCCTCCTGCCTCCCAGCATTGGCACCTGCCGTTCCGCGGCTGGATAAAAGCAACAAGAATCGATAAGCTTTGAAAGGCAGAACGGATTTTAAAAATTAAGGAAACGCATTAGAATTAAGAATCTAGAGACATTTAAAAAATGATCATGAAGTGGTAACAACCAGGGAATTGAACTGCTTAAAAGAATGTGTGAAAAGTGAAAATGGCTCAAGTAAAGAAAAGAGACAAGGATGAAAATAATGGTGGAATTAAAGGGTAAACCCAAATGGATGAGAAAAAAGGTGAAATCTGGAAACCGAAAGTACCATAAGGCTGCACTGTAATAACACAAGAAGACAAAATTCAGAAGCAAACAACCCTTTCCAAGCCATAGGTGAGGAGGGGGAGTGGCATGGTTCTGTGATTGTTCTGGGGGGGCGCTGATGTCTCTTTCTCTGAGGACTTTCTGGGTGTGAAAAGTTTGAATGCAAATGGAAACCTTGTCCTCTGTAGGAGGAAGGGGCTCTAGGTGGGCTCCATGACACTGGGGGAACTGGGAGTCTGGACATCTTGCGCTATTTGTCGTGTCCCTGGGGTCCAGCCCTCTGGGTCTCCCCCTTTCTTCCTGCTTTTGGGGGCAGTTGTGTGGGGCACAGAGGATGGGGGGTCAGCATGTGGGGTTACTGAGAGCAGAGGAGCCCTTCTCAGACAGCGTACCCAGGAGAACTTTGGTCACACAGCAGGTGACACAGTGTTAAAGTGGGGCAGGCGGGGGAAGAGGGGTCACCAAAGGTCTTGTGCTGTCTGGAGCGAGTGCAGAAGCTGGGAGGTCTCCTTGCTGCACTTCTGGAATTGGGGAGTGTGTGCCACGTCTAAATGGGTGCTTCAGCTGGCAGAGACACCCCGTTTCCCTCCCACTGACCTCCTGCCTGGAACCGGGTCTCCTGGTCCCCACTGGCCATGTCACCACACTGGAGGCTGCAGGGCTGTCCCCCCGGTGTGGGCATGCTCCAGAGACACCCCGTAGCCTAGGCTCCCAGGCCCCTGGCATCTGTCCACTCTGATATGGACCACCTGTCACTCAGACCTTGGCTCCAGGTGAGCTGAGCTGTGACAGGCAGAGGGCCTGTGCAGGAGGATGGGGACAATGGCCAATAGGTAGGATTCCTTTCTCATTCCCACTGTGAAAGGATTTACTCCCTAAAGTCAGGACCTCGCCCTGACCCGTCCAGAATGCCCATGATTCTTATATTAATGTGTAGGATATTTTTCCGTATTGTTTGTGAGCAAGACCACTCCAGCCTCCCCCTCCTTGTTCTGATGAGCCCTCCAGCACCAAAGCACGTCCCTTTTTTATTTTGCCTCATTTTGCAAAGGCGACAGATCTAAATTACATCAGGGACCCTCCTGTTTTTAAATAGCATACTTTTTGCTGTTAAAATTCCCCCCACCCCCAGTCACCTTGGAAGAGATTTGTGTCCTTCTCAGAAGTGCTGGGATGGTTCGTGGGAATTGGGGGAGCAGATTGTAGCTTTGACTTGGCATAAATGAGCCCAGATGGTCTACCCAAGGATCACACTGGGCTGATTTCTCAGCAGGACTTGCAACTTTGCCTCAGATCCGGCCAAGAAGGAAGCAGAAGCGCCCTCCGTGGGTGGACTCGTCCACCTCTCACGCCCCTGCGACACCTGGTTTCCTAGTTCCTTTCACTCTGCAAGCTTCCACGTACTGGGTTGAAACCTCGAGTAACTTGTCCCTGAGGCTGTGGCCTCTCAGATGATTGCTTTTGCTTGAAAGCCATTAAATCTCTGAGGAGAAGGTGTGAACTGGTGTAGCGGACTCACCTGCCTCCTTAATGGAGGAAGCGAATTCAGAGAGAAGTGTCCAGAAAACAAGGACAGGCTGGGGTCTCCCAGAAGGGAGGTGTCGTCTGTGAGTAATGAGTGTGGTGAGTGGAGTGGGCTGAACTTGCACAGAAGGGAGAGGGTGGAGGAGGTCACTCTGGACTTGAGAACTAGAAGGAGCAAGATGTTTCCAGAGAAAACCAGCACATTTCTCTAGCAGTCTGGGGTGGGAGCCCATCCAGGAGGCTGGAGGGAAGCCCCCGTGCAATCCCCAGAGTCTGCCTAGAGCATCCGGGGCTGCTGGGGTCTTCTCGGATGGGGCCAGTGGGGCTAGAAGGGGAGTGCCCAAGATAGTGGGAGAAAGATCTTTCTGGACTGAAGGAGGGTCAGGCTCTAAACTGTGGGGTGTGGGAAGTGAAGAAGGAGAGAGAGAGGGAGGCATGGAGGGAAAGAGGGAAGGAAGAAAAGGAGGGAGGAAAGCAGAGAGGAACATGGGGAGGTAGAGTGGAGCTAAGGATGTCTTTTGTCTGCTTCACGCGGTCCTTTCTGGACTGAAGCACTTAGAACGAATTGGAGAAAGAAGAGAGAAGGAGAGGGCGGGGGCCAGGCACAGCAGAGTTTGTATCATCATGGTGCTCTCAGGAGCTCAGAATTTCCAGCTGCTATCCCAGCTCCCCAGTACCTGCCAGGGCTCCTGCTGAAACGGGCCACACATGCTCTTTAAGTCAGTTCTGGGGGCTGGGAGAAGAGAAGGCCTACCTGCCAAGCCCCCCCCCCCCCTTGCCCCAAACTCTGCAACACCAGGCCTATACATACATCTCATAGCAACCGGAGAGGCTAAGCCTTCTCATTTCCCTTTTACAGTTGTGGAAACTAAGACCCATCTTGGCCAAAATAAAGGCAGGTTCTTTCTTCTATTTCCATGAGGCAATCAGTGGCATGGAACTTAATGACTACTCCGCGAGCTGCTAAGTGTCATACTGAACATTGGCCATGTGATGATCCACAGTGATGTCCTCTCAGGAGAGTGTGAATACAAAGAAATTCTATTATCTGAAGTCAGAGTCAATGACAGCATCAGCTTCCATGGCAACAGACTGTGATGTCACAGACAGGTGCCTTCAATGGCAGAGGGACAGCCGGCAGGGCGGCGGGGTGCTGTGGAGGAGAGGAGGTCAAACGTGGTCTGTTAGCACAGATGCTGAAGGCCTTCCGTCCAGCCTTCCCCCAGCATCTGCTGCTGCTTTTTAAAAGGGAGACGCACTGACACTTGGAACAAGTACATGAGCTTTATGCATCATTGAATTCTTCAGCTTGCAAACTCACTCAGTAATCCAAAACAAATATGATTTCCCTGAATGTTTTCTTTGAATATTTGCAAAAAGAACCATACTTTGTTGTTGTTGTAATACTGGGCTCTTGCAGCCGATGGAGTGCTGGTTGGTTCTCTGTGGGTCCAGCATGGTGAGGTGATTAATTCCCATTGACGTGGTATGCCAGGGTGGAGATGGCAGTGAGACAGGACTGGCTGGGGAGCTGGTCAAGTGCCGGGAGGTGAGTGGGTTTCTGGAAGGAGACAGGAAGGTGGAGAGCAGATGCCGAGCATGCTGGGACAGAGTGCCAGCTGGGGCATGTTGCACTTGAAGGGTCTAGGTCTGGGGTTAGCAGGGTGTGACACACACCAGCACTGCCTACCCTTGCCACCTGCCTTTGTTTCATGGTGCCTCATGGTTTCAAATCTGTGGCCCATTATATTGTGCAGAGATGGCTTCAGCTGTATCTGCCATCCCACCTGCTCTTCAGCACTGGGCCTCTGCCAGCCTAGACTCTTATGCCCCTCCCCTTGAATCTGGACTGGTCCTGGTGACTCACTCAACCCATACAATGTGGTAGCAGTGATGTTCTGGGACTTCTGAAACCAGATCATACACAGCCTCACAGCTTCCACCTGGGGCTCTGGGAACTGTGATCTTAGAAATCCCACTCCAGGGACCCATTTGCCGTGTTGTGAGATGCCTAAGCCACACGGAGAGGCCCTGTGGAGGGACACCAGTTGACAGGCCCAGGTGAGCTCCCATGTGCCAGCCAGCACCAGGTGCTGGCCATGTGAGTGGGCCACTTGGGCATCAAGCTGGCAAGAGCTTTCATGACTGTAGCTTCTACCAACACTGGCTGCAGGGTTCTGAGCAATCCCAGGTGGGGACTACCCAGCAGAGCCCCATCAACCAACAGAACAAAAATAACACATTATTATCTCAAGCCACTCAATGTCCGGTGTGATTTGTTACACAGAGTAGATAACAGGAACACAAGCAATCCCTTGATATTGTCATGAGACAGAACCCTGTCTCATGACAGGCAGGCCCTAGCTCAGTGACCAAAGGGGCATGTGATCATTCCCATAGTGAGCCCTAGGGTTCAAAGCTTTACACCTTCAAATCCCAAGGACATGGCCAGTGGCATGTCTGTTGGGGAATCCTGCTCTCAGGGCATCCTGGAGATGGGGGATCATCTGTCAGTCAACTCCACAAGCTTGGAGGTTGGTCTGTAGTTTGGCAACATCAGTGCCCATCAAGCCAGATCTATTCCAGCTCTGATGGGTTCGTTTTGAACCTAAGCGTGCAGGACTGTTCATTTCATCTGGTTGGTTTTGGCTGAGCATCCCAGCAACTGAGATTGGATGAGTGTCCCTTGCAGGGTTTCATCCAAGTGGCTGATGAAAATGCCAAAGAGAGCAGAGCCTGCGAAATCTCGCAGGAGATGCTGCTTCTACTGGGCCCTCTTTGGCTACCGTTCTACCAGCTGTGAATCCACCAATTTGTACTTGTCTCTGCCCGAAGCTCTCCAGCTGATCCGCCATTTTGTGAAGTGCTTCACTGAGACCCACATACACCACCATCTAGTGGCCTAGGAAGACTTTCAAGAAGGAAAGGAGATAGAGTCGTTGGTTCTGACTCAGCTCATGGTGCCTCCAAGTCATCTCCATGTTTCCTCCATGTCTATATATACCCCAGTCTCCATCTTCTACATGGCTTGGCTCATGGCACATGGTGGTTGTTTTTCTTCCTTAAATACGTTTATCTCCCAGTTTTCTACCCCGTTGTTCATCCTCTGCCCTTCCTTGAGGAATGTGGTCATTCTTTGATGGTATCTGCATTGGCTTTCTATATTGTATTTTCTCCCTGATAGGATTATGCCATAAAATGTGCTGGAAAACGTTTTTGGATGCCTAGCTTGGAAGTAGTGTATGTTTAGGAAGTTCTTCCTGTTATTATTTTGATGTCTAGCCTAAATATCAGTCTGGTTGCATGGCCATCTTTTTTCTGCATTTCTTTAATCCACATCACATAGGGGCCAGGGCTTGGGCCTCTGCTCAGCAGTGCTGCTTTGCATGTAATTGACGATGCTTGCTGTGTCCTTCATCTGCCTTCGCTCATTCTGGATAAATAACCCCCAGCTTCTTGTGCATTTCTGCACCACTCCTGTTTTTCAGGGCCCTAATCAGTTTTATTTCATTCTCCACTATAAATGATTTTAAAGCCCCTTGGAAATATAAAGGTTGTCTAAATAATAAATCATCATTTTGGCAAATGATACGGAGACATTTAGAGACATAAAATTAATCACCCCTTGTAGCTACCTCACAGCTTTTCCATGGGGAGTATAAGGTAGTTTGTAGAGCTGAGTTAATTCACCACCCAGGCCCAGAGAAAGAGGGTAGGGGTCGTTTATCTGTTTTACTGGGGAAAAGGTGGCTGAGGTGCAGTGACTTCCTTTTCAGCACCATCCCCATTCCCCAGCAGGTGCTGTCCATGGTGTGAAAGAGGCCTCAGCTCTCTACTCAACATCCAATAGGGCACCCAGGGGGTGTGTTGTCTCTTCTCCACCTGGAGAGCAGCATGCGATGGGCTCCCTGGGTTGGCTTCACTCCCTCTTCCAAGCCCATACTGTGCCCACACTGACAAATGTGATGCACATTTTCCTTCGAGTGAGTTCTCTCCCCAGAGTGCTGCAGCTCCCACGGCATCAAGTATGAGCACCACGGATTCTACCACTATTCACAGAGGCTCCATTCCCGCATACGTCAGCTGGCGAATTATGCCTGTTTTGTAGATGAGGAAGCTGGGGCTTGTGGAACCTCAGTGGCTTATTCAGACTCACACAGCTGCCCTGTGGTGGTGCCAGGATTGGAGGCCAGGTCTATCTAACACCCTAGTCTAGTACTTTCTCTTCTCTCTAACCTGAGCTCATGGCTGCGTCCAGGATAATTCTTTCAGTTCTGAGTGATAGTAAGCCAACAATGCATCTTCACACATAGACGTACCCCTTAGGGGCTCGTGTAATTACAAGCCCAGGGTGGTGCTGGTTTCAGGCATGGCTGGAGTCAGCATCCTTGCTGGATTCAGCCTCTGCCCCATTTCCTCAGGGCTGGCCTCATGCTCTCCCATCATGGGCAGTGGGTTTGTTGTTCTCACTATAACAGCAACAGGGAGATTCTCTTCTTGGTTTCTGCACTGTCCTGAGGGTCATTCTGGATCCCAGCCTAGGTCACATGCTTATCCCTGAACCAGTCACCATGCCATAGTGCTGAAATTCATTGATGGGACCAGATGACTCCTTCCTCTAGGGAGCTGGGGGCCGTGGATGGGGGTAGGGATGAAATTACATCAAGTACAGGGGGCAGTTATGGAGGTAGGACAATAGTCCTCTCTTGGCTCCCCACCCTGAGTCCTCAAGTTCTGGCTGGGGTGCTGCTCAGATGGGTGTTCCCCTGCCCCACCAGCATCTCTTTGCTGATGCTTTTTCCCTGCTCCTGCTGTTTGCCCTTCCCACATGAAACCCTCATACTGCTTTGGCCTATTTCACACCTCCTTGGACTGAGGAAGGCTTCCTGGCTACCAGGTCCTAGAGGCTTCCTTCCTTGAGGTCCTGTGATCTGTGTCTCCATTTTCCCTTATTTGGTATCCCATTGAGGAAAGAAATCTGTTTGGTACCTTGGATAGTTTTCAAGAAAAGTGATTATGTTCAAGTTGGAATAAATGTGCAGAATTCATATCTCAGTGCTATTTGGGCTTTTGGTGAATAGTTGGTGAAAATCACTGCAGCAAAGGATGGAGGCAAAGACTATGTAGGAGTGGGAACAAAAAAGATCATGGGATCTTAATAGACCAGTGATGAATATGACTGAACATAGTGATATCCCGAGAAGTCAAGCATGTACTTCCTAGCTCCCCAAGTGGGATTAAAACAAACAGGGCCTTTCAGGCTGGAAAGTTGTCCTTATGTTCTGTTCCTGGTCAGTTAGAATCTTCTTAGAGACTAGTCCTCAGTGGGGCTACTATCCATGAAAATGTGTATTAATTCCCAGCATTTGACTCAACCTAATTATTTTACAGATTAAGAATCTGAGATTGAATTCATTCCCCAGGAATCAGGCAGTGGGTAAATGACACAGCCAGAAGTGGAAATCCTATTTGGTGCCCTTCCCAATCTCTTTCGTTGTCCAGGGAGTCCAGCAAGATGCTTAAGGCCAGAGAATGCCTCCTTCAGGCTGGCTTGGGGACTCCGGCTGTCCCCAGCCAGGATGCTGAAGGTCACGGAAAAGGTCTGCTTTCTAGGAGACTGGTCAGCATAGTCTTGGCACATGTGGATAGTGAACCAGTGCCTGGACACCTGGTTGGGCCTGATGATACCTCTCAAGTTTGGAAGTTTCTAGAGAGGAAGATGCCATGCCACTGCTTTCTGTACTGCAGGAGAATAGAACTGTGAGGGTGACAGAGGCTGGGGTGGGCCACGCAGGTGGGCCACGCAGGGTGACTGCTGGATCCTGTCTCTGGAGGCATTAGAGGAGGATGTCTGGGTGGCTCAGAGAGGAGCTGCCTGAGGCTGGCAGTTTGGGGCTCTCCCTCCCCTGGCTCATACTCTGGGACGTACCTACGGTCCCCATCCTCCTCTCCGTCGATGAAATATTGCTGTACAAGTTTGCTATTTTTCCAGACATGATTTGAATAAATGGAAAACTCTCATATGGAGCGTGCTATTTATAAGAGATACTAGTTAAGGAATAAAATTCTGTGAAACACACAATTATTTAGCGTCTTTGTTTAGCAACACTCTTCTAATTAACCACCACCAGCATCTATTGAGATGCTGGGCAAGGACACCAGGCTCTATGCTTGTTTCAAAGGGGGAAAAAAATTAGTTCGTGCTCTTAACCCAAATCCCGAGTGAGCCTCCTCTGAGTCTTTCTTTGGGGTGGGTGTCTTTCTTTGTCCTGGGGCATGGGGACTTTTTCATCGCCCCTAGATGCCTCTCAGCAGCTGCCTCTCTGGCGGGCTTTTAGAACCTCATGGATCTGAGATGGTTTCCTCAATATTGCTGTCCTCCCCTGCACACCTTCCCCTTCAGTGCTTCTTAGATAGAGCTCCTTTCCATTTACCTTTTTTTTTTTTTTTAAAGATTTTATTTATTTGACAGACAGGGACCACAAGTAGGCAGAGAGGCAGGCAGAGAGAGAGGAAGGGAAGCAGGCTCCCTGCTGAGCAGAGAGCCCGATACGGGACCCTATCCCAGGACCCTGAGGTCATGACTCGAGCCGAAGGCAGAGGCTTTAACCCACTGAGCCACCCAGGCGCCCCTCCATTTACCTTTTAAAAAAAACTTCTAATTTTGAAATAATTTCAGACCTACAGTAAAGTTTTAAGAGTAGTATAAAGAACTTCATTATACCCTTATTATAGGTTGAGTTGTATCTCTATTCCCCTTCCCCCCACCATAAAAGATATGTTGAAGTCCTTCCCCCACCCCCATACCTCGGAAAGTGACGTTATTTGGATGTAGTGTCATTGCAGATTTATTAAATTAAGATGAGGTCATACTGGAGTAGGGTAGATCCCCTGATTCAGTATGACGGGTGTCCATACAAAAAGGGCAGATTTGGACCATTTGCACACACAGGGAGAACACCACGAGAACACGAAGGCGGAGGTCAGGGTGATGCACCAGCAAGCCCAGGGATGTCAAGGACTGCCAGAAAACTAGCGGAAGCTAGAGGAGAGCCCTGGAATGGATTCTTCCTAGTCCCAGAAGGAACCAGCCCTACAAACGCCTTGACCTTGGACTCTTAGTCTCCAGGACTATTGAAAGATACAACTCCATTGTGAAAGCTCCCCCCCAACCGCCGCCGGCATGTGGGACTTTGTTATAGCAGCCCCAGAGAACTCATACAGCCCTTCGCTCAGATTCCTCAGCTGCCAATGTTCTAACACGTCCTCCCCTGCACACACCCAGGCACATACACACCCACAGTTGTTTTTGAACTGTCTGAAATTTGCCTGTACAATGCCTGTTCACTCCTAAATACTTCAGTGTTTGTTTCCTAAAAGCAAGGAAATTCTCTTACATAATCATAGTTACAAAGATCAAAAACAGGGAATTAGCCCTGATACAATATTATGGCATACTATTTCAAAGGATAGACCTCATACTTTGCTAATTTTTCTATAAATGCTAAAGGAAAAAAATTATTTTATCTTTTTTTTTTAAGATTTAATTCATCTATTTGGCAGAGAGAGAGAGATAGTGAGAGAGGGAACACCAGGAGGGGGAGAAGCAAGCCTCCTGTGGATCAGGGAGCCTGATGTGGGGCTCCATCCCAGGACCCTGGGATCATGACCTGAGCCGAAGGCAGAGGCTTAACTGACTGAGCCAGCCGGGTGCCCCTTCATTTTTTTTTTTTTTTTCAAATGCTGTCAGTTGCTCAGATTAATGCCTTCATTTGGTTTGTTCCACGTGTGGATGATGCCTTTCATGTCCTTTTTCCCTCCTGGAGTTTTGGATTGCCCCTTCCCTCCTTCCTTCCTTTTTGTAATATATGCCAATATCATATCCCCAAGTTCACCCTATAATAAGTTTCCCCCAAAGTGTTTCCAAACACTCTATCACAGTATGGAACTGAGACTGCACCCCCTCTTTTTTCAGAGACTTATCTCCTGGAGTTCTTCACCCCTGTTCCAGTCTGGGCTGGTTTTCTGTAGGGCTGCTGCACAGCACCCCCTCTCGCTGCAGGACTTATCAGCTCTGATCTCATGCGTGGGTTGATCCACTCTCTTCGTCCTGGGCCCTTGTCTTTCTCTTTCATGATTGACACCCTTGTTCAAGTGCAGCACAACCTCAAATAGCCTCTAAGAGAGGGTGTATAAAAAGTAGACTTGGCATTGGCAGCGTGAACATGGGAGCTGGATGCCAGGATGGGCCCCATGACTCTGCTTTTGCTTTCCTGTTCTGTGTGGGGAGAGCTCCTTTGCTTCATCCAACAACGATCATATTTGAAAGATATGTATATTTCGATAATAATTTTCTAAGCTTTATACGATCACTGTCTGTATTTCCCGTGTGTGTGTGTGGTGTTCTGTTCTTGCTGCTTGCATCCAATGCCTTGTTTCTATCTGAAGGTACCAATTAGACAGTTTTTAAGTGGGGGTGGGGAGGTGGAGAAGGGCCGAGAGAAACTATTTCTTGAATTGACCATTTTTCCTGTTTGTCTGTCTTTTGTGTTGTGGGGCTCCTCAGAGATCTAGTGAATGTTTAAGAATCGAGGAGAGAAGAACACAGCCCTTCTCTAGATTGTTTCTTAACGGTAACTCTCTCTGTGTTCTTGCCGATGACTTTTTCCATCCTGCTTCGAAGGAACCACTTGTCTATGGGCTTTCATAAAGGAATTTAATGAAGTCTTCTCCCTATTCATTCTCTCTGTGGCTCTGGGTTTTTGCTCCCCACCCCCACCCCCACACACTTAAAGGAGGAGAAGAAGATCCTGTGTGTTCAGCCTACTGTTTTCTGAAGGCTGTGGTTTCTTAAGACTGTGGTCTGTTAAACATGCAGACTCACTAGCTATCATTGGTCCTATTCCTCAGTGTGAAGGGATCCCTTTTGCACAATGGGTATTGGTGCAGATGGGATGGGAAAGGGTGGAGAACATGGTAGAGAAGGTGCCTTCTTCACAGGAGGCCCTTCCCATCCTGAGGCCTCAGGACTTGGGGTTTAGATACTTTGCATTGGCTCACATGTCACTCCATCCTTTTCTGAAGTGGATAGTGATTTCCTACTCTCAAACAAACTGTTATGGCATCCCTAGCCCAACTAGAGAATTGCTCTTAAACCCTTCTAGAATAAAGAAATTTCAGAGTGTTCTCTAGGGAGGAGATGAATCATTCAGAGGCACCTCATAGGCATAATTGAGATCCAGTGCCCCTTCCAGGCAAATTGTTTCCCAGGGCTCTGAAAACACTTATAGGCATGGCCTTCAATCTTCTCCAGAGCTTGGGAGAGCAGCTGGAAGACCAGGGGTGGTCCCACAGGGTTCCAAAATCCAACAAGGGAGCTATGGCTTATTGAGCTGGAGCCCTGATCCCACAATCCTGGACTGGCTCGCTGAGCCCATAGCTAGGCAGATTTATGTGCCTTCCCATCCCTTCCTGACCTCACTTTTTCCAGGTTTACAGACTGGCTCATGGCCCTCCTAAGCAAGCAATGCATGTCGGCTTCTGGTCTGTCCTTCCCCTCTGATGTTTCTCCCTTCTTTCCCAGCATCTTCAATGAAGTTTCCACAAGCTGCCTCCACTTCCTTGAGGACGTATTTTCCTATGACTGGGGTCAGTTTGGCTCTTTATCGCCTTGCTTTCCTAAAGGTTGCCTCTATACAAATGGAGAATTACCTTCTACCTTCTCTGACTTCAGGGCATTGTGGCTCGGCCCAGTGTTCCTCCCCCCAGTTTTATGTGATTTATTGGCTTCCCCATCCCCTGTTACAAAGGAGATGTGCTTCTGAGCTTCCCTTATTTAACAATGTGGAGATTCCATGTCCAGTCTGTGGACATTCCATGTCCATGTCCAGATTCCATGTCCAGAACAGGGCTGAAAAGAAATCTGGGACAAGTCACGAGACAGCTGAACTTCCAGATCCTCAGATGAAGTGTCTGAGTCATCATACCTCCTCCAAAATTTGCCATATTAATTGGGGACTCTTCTGTCCCCTAGATCCTGCCATCTGAGCATCACTTCCATGATTCCCCCTAAACCCTATTACCATCAGGGCTAGCGTACACATGATAGCTGTCTTTAAGTCAGTCCACTGAAATCTTGAATAAATCTATTTCAAAAAGAAAACTTGATTTCACCACTGTCAGGGAAAAACAATCTCACTTTTCACAAATTGTAGGTGACTGTAAACATAAGGACATGGAGATTGATGGTATTGAAATCTAATTTTTGACTCTGAGTCTGAAACCTGCTCTCAGTTGCTTAAAAAATTGAAATGAGTAAGTGGTAGAGAGGTGCTAATGACACCCGGGTCCCCAGCTGAAGCTCTCTTCTTGACATAATCACAAGAACCAGAGAAGAGTTGCAGAGGATGCCTTTGTCTAACCCAATGAGTCTGCGTACTTACTGCTATGGCCATGCATTCGTGGTCGATGTGGCTTGTGCTTTTAGGGAGTGCTGGTATTGGGTATGGTTCAGCAGTGGTCAGTAATGCTGGTTTGTTCTTTATTTATTAATTCGTAGTTAGTTAATTACTTAAAAAATCCTTTATAAATGAATTTAATTTCTCTGTAGAGAAGGAGAGATCTGAATGTTTACAGTCAGGAGTCTGAGTTTCTTCAGAAGCTGTGGTTTAACCCAAATCCTTCGTGCTCAGCCTCTGGGATAATGTCCCAAGGGCCATGAGCCAACATACAGCAAAAACCATCTTGGGGTTCTTTGGGACTCTCACTCCCCCATGAGTGAGGCTGCAGGGGCAAACCCAACTTGACTCTGCAGCTTTGATCTGCTGGTGGCCCCACACTGACCTGTGATCCTGCCAGGGCCTCTGGTTTGATGGGAGGCCCAGCACAGGAAAGAATATGCTACATGGACCAATCTTTTTTGCATTGGGACTGTGAACGGGCAAGCCATGTCCCTGACAGGCCAGGCAGAACTTGGAGCACAATTTTTCCATGGAAACAATGTACTAAAGGGTGGTTAGGTTTTATGATATGGTTGGTTCAGGATAGTAAACTTTCATTGAGCACCTAATATGTTCCAAACACTGTGCTGGGACTATAGAGCATTTAAAGCACTGTTTCAGGCTAAATAGAGTTCAGTCTCGAGAGAGAAAGAGCAAATGAGCAGCAGTGGCAACTCAGCGTGGTGGATACGGGTACTGAAAGAAGCCGAGGGTGCTGTGGAGTCGAGCAGAGGGACCTGGCTGAGCCAGGTGGCATCTGGAGGAGCTGTTCTGAAGCCGAGTCTCGAAGGGTGAGGAGGCATTTGACCCACGAAGAGCAGGGATGTGGGGCACGCACGTGGAGCCAATGGCCAACAGCCAGGCAGACCAACACTGTGTGTATCTCTCAAGTGACAGAGTCTGGACGGCTAAGCAGAAGGGACTATGGAGGCCCACCAGAACCTGCTAGGAAGCACAGACTTGTCATTTTGGGCAGGGAACCATTAACCTTTAGAAAGTTCCCCAGGCAATTGTGTGGCTGATGGCCGGAAGTCTGCTCATGCAGAGGAAACAGACCAGCTTCAGTGACTTTCTGGGCAGAGTATGGAAGTCTGGACCAGACAAATTTCTAGGCTTTGGACAATGCCAATGCCATGATGACAGGAATCTTAACTCCGTTTTGTTCAAGCATATCTTCAGAGCCTAGAATAGAGCCTGATAAATGGTAAACGAAAAATCAGTGTGTATTGAGTGAGAGGCTCAAACTGAGGGGAGATTTAGGGGCTCCAGTTCTATGGAGATGAAATAGGCATTTGGTGTTCCAATCTGGATTCCTAACTGTCCCCTTTAGACCTCTAGGGTCAAGGTCTTTTTCCTTTCCTTTCCTTACCCTTCCTTACCCTTCCTTTCCCTCCTCTCCTCTCCTCTTCTCTTTTCCTACACAAACCAAACTGACTTGTGGGTGATCTTTTGGGATGTGAGGGCAGGTTGCCTGGGACTGTCTTGGCTGTGGTCATCTCCACGGTCCACTCTTGGCTCTTTTCTGCTGCATTCAGATTGGCTAGTCCCAGTCTCTCTTGCTTGGTGCTTAGTAAAGACAGAGCAGGGCTTGTCTTTTTTTTTTTTTTTTTTTTAAATGCTCAGAACATGTCACCTTCTAGCTGCTTCTTAGGGATGGCCCTACCCTTTGGGCCTTTTGTCCCTGTTAACATCAAGTGGTCTTTTCAAATATTCCCAACTGGAGGTTGCCTTATAATCTGTGAGTTGAGGACACCCAGTCAAAGGTCTCCTGGCCATTCGGGCAGTTTTGGATGTCACCCAGTGGAGGAACACGAGCAGCCACACCATCAAAATCTGTGATTAATAGACATAATCTCCACCAGAGCATTAATTTTGGGTATAATCAAAGCCTGCTGAATTACTTCAGTGTCAGACCTTGACAGAGAAGTCAGCCTGGGATTAGCATTTTGATTTAAAGTTCAATGGGTGGTATTTATCTTTATTTCTGCCACATACGAGTGATTGACTGTCTGTCCTGGAAAATAAAAACAAATGCTTCTTCCCCAGTCAGGTGAACAGGGGGTAATTTAGAGGCGCTCCCTCACGGTTGGCTGGACATGTGCATAATGGTTTAGCAGCCTGTCTTGGCTTCCACAAGGTGTCTGGGATTCAGGTTCTTGATTCTGTCAGAGGTCAGGTGACCAAGGGGGAAGCTGCGCTAACATCTGAGCAGGTGAGCAGGTCTGTTACTCCTGATGCCTTGGCCATACTGTTGCTTGCAGGGAGAGATGCTGGCATGTCAGATTGGAGGCGGTAGGGACTCTGGAGAAACCAGGTCTGTCCCAGTAAGTCTGGGGTCAAAACCCCAGAGATCCCTCCTCTTTCCTGAGCTGGACAGCATTTAATGGTGGTAGATTGCAGAGGCCAGCTCATATGATTGCTCCGGCCAGCCCTGCAGAGGAGTCGATAACGGGAACACATTCACATATGTGTGCGTATGACATTTATCGATGTTGACCCTGTAGCTGGCACTGGGCCAGTGTCTTTTCCCTGTTTTTCTTGAATCTTGACCACACCGCTTTATACTTGAGGACCTGGAGGCACACAGAGGCAAGGTGACATGTCCAACATAAGTAGAAGTGGCAGCCAAAGTCCAGTCCAGAGGAGTCTGGCTCCAAAGCCCGGGTTCTTCCAATCCCAGCACGTGATACCTCTGGCCAAGGGGGACAGACTTGCATGGGGGTGAGAGGACAGGCCACGAAAGCTCAGTGGTGGCTCCGGGAAGGATGAAGGGTGAGGAAGGTGTGTCGAGGTTGCCCAGGCTTCCCCACATCGGCCCTGCATTCTCAGCCCCACATCAGCCTCCCCTTCGTCAGAACCTGGGGGTTCCTGTCTCCCTGCAGGCAGCCTCCTTTGGTCATAGGTTGGAGGCTGCAGGTATGGGAGCTGTTTTGGTCTAAATACAGAAATGACTGGCACCCTACAAAGAGTCAGCAAACTTTTTCATAAATAAGGTTTTAGAGGAAGGTTTTGTCATCGTCAGCAGTTCGTGTCTTTTCTGCACATTTCATTTGAAGGCAGAAGTTGATGCAGAGGGTGTCTGGAGATGGCGAAAGGATGGGCCTTTGCTCTGGGAGAACTGTCCACCTGGTGGGCACAGCCATCCGGCTCCCGCAGGCCATGCCAAGCTCCCCTTAGGCACCATCAGTCCATAACTGTTCCTGGGTTGATTTGATAGTGAGAGTCAAGGCAAGGCATGATTTCAACACCTATTATACTCAGCTTTTTCAATTAAAAAGTAAATTTTTAATAATAGATTTTAGCTTTTCATTAATCAGATGCAGGTTTGTTTTTTTTTTTAAGTGCATTTAAAGAATTAACTTCATTTGTCTGTTTTTAATTTTGCATCTGAAAATGCAGTAATCTTTTAGGAATTTTCTCTATTCACACAAATTGAAGCGGATATTTGTAAATTAAAAGGGATACTGTCTCCAATCTAGCAGGGAAGTGATATATATTGGGTGAATTTTTTAAAACGATGCTTTATTAGGCAAATAAAGTATAACAGAAATAACAGGCATTCAAATTATTTTCTTTGGTTAAAACCACATATTTATACATTATGAATATCTACATTCAGCAAAAGCACATTTTAACAAAAACATGCACACACGTTGTTAGTATTTCAGTTATGAATATGAAATGCGGGCTTAAAAATCACAGTAAATATGAATCAGCTTAAGTTTAATCAAGATAAGAAACTTAATGTCTTTTATTACATAGTGACTTCAGCATTTACCTTCTTCTTCCTGCTAATTCATTGACTGGAAAAGAAATAGGAGCTCTCCTGCCTTTCCAATTCCCAAGTGACAAATGTCGAATAAATTTGTCGAAAGAAAGAAGACATTGTTTCTCTATTTATAGAGGGGCTACTGTTAATGAAAGCTTGGTTTATCATTAAAATATTCTGATGGGTTTAGATAAATGACTTTAACTTGTTGAAATCAGTCATCAGCAAATACCTACCTCTTGACACGTTCACCCTGCGGTTTGACTCACAGAGTTGATACAGAGAAAGGATGATCGCTAGTCCTTCATGTCGCTGTAGCCCATTCTGCATGGAGACTAGCAGCAATCAATGTGTCAGGAGCATATTGGGAACTATTTGTTGGACTTTCCATTAGAAGATTAAAATAACCTTGTCTCTCAAGTACCTCCTTACTGAAGAGGATATTTCCTACTTCATGATTCTGTCTTTGAGCTGTAGTGTATCTTTTTGGCTATAAAAAGGCAAATTGATGTTTTTAAATTGAGGTTAATTAAGAAAAAATAGATGTTTTAAAGCCTGGTTTGCTCCTAAAGAATCCCTGGTTATCGTTTCTCTTGGTTCATGTGGGTGTAGATGTTGTGGGTATAAACTCAAAAATGACCACCAGCTGGTTCCCGTAGGGTTCGGGGTACTGTGCCACAGCTGCTCAGGTGCTGGCAGGGGAGGGGGCCACCATTCTTGCCCTGGAGACTGCTGGAGCAGGGGAGGGGTGCGGCTGTGTGAAAGGATGCCTGCAGGGCTGAACCTTAGTGGGGAAAGGAGAGGCCTTCTTGGTCTGGGGCTTCCTTAAGATTGCTTGCTCATATTTATACAAGCATGGTTTTTTTTTTCAAAGGAACAGAATCTTACAGAAAGTTCTCCCCTGTCTGCCAAAGATTGGGAATCAGTCCATATGAAAAAGCTAGGTGTTATGATGTTTTTGTTTGTTTGTTTTACCCTGTCCATACAAGGAATATTTAAAAGAAAAGCAGGGAACACAAATAGTTTAATTCATGCTGTTTCTCCTTTGGGCATGCTCTCTAGATGAGAAAGCAGTGATAACTGCCCCACAGAACAGGTACTGGACGTTACCCAGCTATGGACATGGCCATGTACGAAGAGGACATGGCACCTGGGTCGACCCCAAGAACAGGCAAGTGGTGGGGGCGGGAGTTATGGGGAGCAAAGAACAGGGGTGTGCTTTGAATGGGATTGAGCTTCGGGGCTGTTGGAGAGATTTTAGGGACTCCTTGGTCCTGGACTGTGCTGGTATCCCACTCTTGCCCCTTAATATCCTTAGGTCCCCAAATCAGGTTTCATGCAACTGCCTGGGATCTGCCTGTAGGTGAGGTTTGTCATTACCTGAGAAGACAGAGCCAAGGGTCAGGGAAATGCAGCACAGAAAAGTAGAAGATTCATGTCAGTTGAGGTCATGGGAGCCATAAAAGATCATTTACACCGTCATTTCCTTTTATAGCGAGGAAACTGAGCACAGAAAAGTTTGCTGATCTGGCTTGAGCCTCACAGTGTGTCAGAAGCAGAGTCCAAAGGAAATCCTGGTTTCCTGATTTTCTGTCCTAGACTTTTGTCTCCTCACAGCTTTCCTGGGCTTATTTTTGGCTCTTGGGGACATCTCCTGGGTGTCTTCTCTACAGAGTCTCCTAGCAGTTTATGCTAAAATGTTATTATCCTCTTGGTCTTCCTATTATGTCATCTATTCTGCCCAAATGTAAAGCCTTTTCTTTCATACTATGCTTGAAAGTCATGGAAGAATAATTGCTTAACACTTTCCTTTAAAAACAAATCTTTCACTCAATAGAATCTTCAAATCAATCATATATAGCCTTTCTTGCTTTTTGAAAATTAATATCTAGAAAATTCTTCATTGTAGCTGAATCTAAGACGAGTTTTGAGCACCAGCGGCTCCCTTGATGTTGAGCCCAAAGCAACCACCACCACCTGGTGGCAGTGTACCCTAATTACAAGAGAAGTACATAAAAAGGTGGCAGGTTTTTGGCATGTAACTTAGATGCTAGAAAATAAAGGTGAGCACTCCACGCCCAGGGAGAGCCTAACAAAAACAAGAATGGAATAATTAGAAGTGGTCTAGCACATGTTCAAGTAAATTCTTTTTTCCACTATATATTCATCCATGGATTGATCAAATCATGTTCAGGTGGAAGAGAACTAATATTTACATGATGCCTCCTATGTGCCAGGCACTGTATTAAGTGTTTTGCATATGTCACCTCATTTGATTCTCACTGTACAAACCCCAAGTACGATCCGTCCTCTGCAGATGCAGAGGTTAACAGGCCAAGACATAACCTGGAACTCTCAGGGTTAGAATGTGAACATGACTGTGCGGGCCCAAGTAATTGCCTTTCTTGCCCCCCTGCTGCTGCTTCTGCAGGTCCTGTGCTCTCCTAGCATCAGTGTGTGGCAGGCTCAGCCCTGCCCTGCCCGTCCTTGTTGTTAGCTGGTGGCTGTTTCTTGCACTACTAGAATGAGTGATCTGACCTCCTCCCGGACTCTAGAGTCTATTCCTTTGTTGTTGGCTGTTCTGGCTGTGTCACCAGCCACTGCCTATCATGAGACAGGAGTGGAAGAGAGTGAGTCCTGGGTAAGAGAACATGACAGGAGCTAAGGCAGAGGTGTTAGGTTTCAAGGAGAGGGTTCTGGCATGTCTTTAAAATTTCTCTGCCCTTGGACCCCTTGGAAGCCTTGCTGTACCACACCTCAGGCACAAGACCAAGGATGCCTAATCCTGGCCTGTTGATTGGGTCATAGCCTCAGGCCAGGAGGTCCCTGAATAGAATGAGCAGTACTGTGGACATCTCACAGATGTCAAGACTTTTCTGTGTATGAGCAGACTCCTCTCACCCCCACAAAAAGGGAGCCCAACTCCTTAGATGGTGGGACCTGTCTCTGTGAGGGATGAAAAGCTTCCAGGTGATTCTACTGTGTGCCTAGGGCACTTTTGGAAATAAACAAGTGAAAGGTAGAATGTGCTTCTGCTTTGTTGAGGATTAGCTTAGTATGGGCTGGGACTGACACCTCATTAGGGACCCTGGGACTTCCCCCTAGGAGGTCTTGGGGCTGGGGCAGGGGTTGCTCCTCTGTCTCTCCCTATGAAATCTCCTTATCTCCACTTGGCTCCTCCATTATTGTCTTGTTCTCATTCCTCATTTGGTCTGTTATTTCTGTGTGTCTGTCTCCTCAAGCAGAATGAATCACTAGGGCACAAGAACCAGGTCTGATTTGATTATTTCCCCATGGTGCCTGGCACAGGGCTTGGCCTGTAGGAGACTACTGTGTTAGTGTATGTGGTTCATCTGGAACAGGGCCTCCTGCCTGTCAGGCACTACGGGTTTTATAACTGGTGGGCCAGTGGGGACCATGGAGACAGATGAGCCCATGCCCCATCTAGTTATATGGACATTGCCTCGTCTTCTGGATTTTCAAGGGGTTGATACCCAATCTTTGAATGTTGACAAAAACATGTATGTATGTTTCCTTCCTTCCTTCCTTCCTTCCTTCCTTCCTTCCTTCCTTCCTCTTTTTACATCTCTGTGTAGGCCAAATAAAATCAGTCTGGTTCTTGGATGCCTTAAACACCTCTAAACTAAAGCACTACAAATAGTCTGTGTATGCTCTCTTAGCGTGCTGTAATTAAATGGGCCTTGGCAGTTGAACTTCTGTCTTTCAAATGAGTGAGTGTGTAACAGCATCCTCTTCCTGAGAAGGAAAAATTTTATGAAGTTGTCGGAATCAGGACCATAACAATACCAATAAAATGTGTTTTATGAAGTTGGTGAGAAAGTTGTAATGTGGATACCATTTTATAGCATGCAAAACTGGTACATGTTGTAAATGCCAGTTCCCTGACTCTCTGACTCGGCTTCTCCTTTGGTGGCGGATATGAGGCCCCCTCCCTTCAAGAGTCCCTGGAGAAGCTTCCAGCACTGTGGTGGACATTAGTGGGTCTGGCCACTCAATGGCTCTTCAGCTCACTTCCAGACTGGCTCATTCTGAGCTGTCATTGGCAGGTATTATTAGGAAGGGTTTTTTGTTGTTGTTGTTTTTAAAGACTTGTTTTTTTTAATTTTCCAGAGAGAGACAGAGAGCAAGCGAGCGCACAAGCATGGGGAGCAGCAGGCAGAGGGAGAGGCAGGCTCCCTTCTGAGCAGGGAGCCCTATGCAGGACTCAATCCCAGGACCCTGAGATCATGACCTGAGCCGAAGGCAGACACTTAACTGACTGAGCCATCCAGGTGTCCCATGGAAGGATGGGTTTTAAACTGCATGTGATGTGCTGCCTCATCTAAGGGCTTCTTCTAGGAGATGGACTCTCTCCCTGGACTCCCACACTTTGAGCAGCCCGCCAGTCTGTATTCATCTCTCTGTACTCCACCAGATGAGGATGTGTGTGCTGAGAAGAGGCAGAACGCACTGGCCTTGCAGTATGGCTGGAAGCGCCTGTTCCTCCTGGGGCATTTTCGTGATTTCTGTGAGGAGCTCTGATGGGAACAGCAAACAGTGGCTAGGATGTCTCCAGGACCACTGGGTGTTCTGCCTGCTTCTTGTTCAGACCCAGGCTGGAAGCCTTGGAGGAGGCAGGGCTTCCTGTCCCAGCAGCCATGTTCTTCTTGGTATTTGCGCTTTTGGCCTGTGATGGACTTTTGGTGGCGCTCTCTTACCTGAAAAATTACATGTCCCTGCGTGTGGGTGTGTGTGGGGGGGCAGGTAGGTAGGTGGGAGGTCCTAGGCTGCTCACCACTGAACAATGCTGAGCCTGGGTGTTTTGCTTTCTAGGGAACACAGACAGAGATGAACGATTCCTGAAAGGAGGCAGGAGTGAGTCTAGCTTTAACAGTTTTCTACTCATTTCACCATTGATTTGACTGCAAGAGCTGATTCTGGGAGTGGGGACCTTCTCACCTGAAGAGCTGGCTGAAATGGTGGGAAAGTGAGCAGTGAATCAGGCATACACAATCTTGTTTTGCTTTGCACGTGTGTGAACCTTAGATCAATATTTCCTCAGGCTCCTCCTTTATAAATGCATTTAATAAAATCTCCCTTTCAGACTTAAATGAGGGAATTTGAGGTGCTTATCAGAATGTCTGGTGTTGTGTATAGATTTATTTAAATTTTTTCATGGGACACTTGCATGCCTTTGCTGGTTAGGTGTTGAACTCTTGATCTCAGCTCAGGTCTTGATCTTGGGGTCGTGAGTTCAAACCCCATGTTGGGCTCCATGCTGGGCATGGAGCCTACTTAAAAGTTTTTTGTAAAAATTCTCTTACTCCCTTATTTATTTGAGGGTCCACTCTTCAGGGTCTCCCTCATTGCTTTATGCTTTGATGGGCTTATCAGCAGCAACTTTGAGAGCTAGAGAGAGAATAAAAGTAAGAGGACGTCTTAGACGTATAACTCCGGTGGGATCCGGCAAACCTCCTTATAACGAGCCTCACTCTTGCATGTCCATGCCATCTGGAGCTCGTACCTTCACAGCACTCATTCCATCTGGGACCTGAGCCTGCAGTGCCTCTAGCCAGAAGACACTTCCTGAGGCACTGATTAGAAAGATTTATTTCTCTAATTTAAAAACAAAACAAAACAAAACAAAAAGCCCTCCAGTTTCCTTTTGAATGGGGGAAAATCAGTCTTGTTTCCTTAGTCTGACTTTCCACAGGTCTCCTTAAGTTACCTGTAGGCAACTCTTCTAACCTTATCCAACCTGGCCCTCAAATCAGACAACTTGCTCTGCCTCAAACATGACTTTCCTATCTCCGCACTTTCGGCTGTTTGGTTCTCTCTGCCTGGAATCCTTTCCCCACTGCCACCACCTCGTAATACCTCCGACATCCTTAATCATCTGGTTGAAGTCGTGCCCTCCTGTTCTTTGTGACATTCCTATTGTATCTGTTGCATTTACAGATGCTATAAACTCAACAATACAGCGTCATAATTATTACTTTATAATCTTGTGCTTTTAAAAGACATTAAGAGAAGACTGACATACTTACATATATTAACTTACTTGCTTTCCATTACTAGTTCTTTCCATTACCAGTCTTCCTATGTTTTCACATTACCTTCCGGTTCATTTCTTTCCATCCTGAGTGACATCTTTTACTATTTTTTTGGTAAGGCAGGTTTGCTAGCAATGTATTCTGTCTTTGTTTATCTGGTAATGTCTTTATTATTTTGCCTTTTTTGTAGGATAGTTTTACTGGATATAGAATTTTTGGTTGGCAGGCTTTTTTCTTTGAGCACTTTGAATATCATTCTACTATCGTTGGGACTCCATTTCAGGAAAGGAGTCAGTATTAATTGGATTGATTTCCTCTGTGTGTGATAAATCATTTTTGCCTTGCTGCATTCACATTTTCTCTTTTGTCTTCTAAAAGTTTGACTATGGTAAATCTATGTGGGATTCTCCTTAACTTTGGGTTCATTGAGTTTCCAGAATGTGTATAGATCAATGTTTTTCATTAAATTTGAAAAGTTTTAATGCACTGTTTTTCAGAAATTTTTGTGTCTCTTTTTCCCTTCTTCACCTTCTGTTACTCTCATCACACATATATTGGTGTGCTAAATGTTATCTGACAGGCTTTTGAGGTTCTGGTTCTTTTCACTTTAATCTTATTTCTGTGTTCTTCAGATATGGTAATTTCCATTGATCTGTCTTCAAGTTCACTGATTCTTCCTTTTTCAATCTTGAGTTTTTGGCTGAGTTTCTCTAGTAAGTTTTCACTGCAGTTCTTATACTCTTTAACTCTAGTGTCATTTGGTTCTTTCTTTATAATTTCTGTCTCCTTAGCAAAAATCCATGTTGAATCATTGTCACATTTTTCTAATTCAGTAGACATGGTTTCCTTTGGTTTTTGAACATATTTATAGTAGTGTCTGAAGTCTTTGCTGAATCCAATATCTGGGGACACAGAGGCAGTGTCTGTTGACTTTTTTTTCCCTTGATTATTGGTCACACTTTCCTATTTCTTTAGGTGTATCATAATTTTTAAACTTGAAACTGGACATTTTAGATAATACATTCAGCAACTCTGGGTTCTGTTTTTCCCCTTGAAGACTGTTATTGTTTTGTTTATTTGTTTGTTTAGTAACCTGCCTGGGCTGAATCTGTGAAATTTATCTCCCCTGAAGTGTGTGGCCACTGATGTGTTGGTTGGGTTTTTGTTTCTTAATTTGTGTTTTTATGTTTAAGCTTACTTTCTGGGAATGGCCCCCCAACCTGGGTAGCTGAGGGATCTTCTAGCAGTCAAAAAGAGTTTGTGTTCCAGTATTTGGTGTCAGTAAGTCTTCCATTCTCTGCTCATGGATCTGTGTGTGGGTAGAAAAGCACATTCAAAATTCATACAATCCTGAAACATAGTCTGGCTATGACTTTGCTTCTCCTAGGAGCAAGTACAGCACTAGTGCTGACCAGTAGTATGTGGCTATCTTGGGTCTTCCTCTGGTTTCATTGACTTTATGCATAGCCTCTGTCAGCCAGGAATGTGCTTGTCCCATCCATGACCACAGCCATTCCTGCTGAGATCTTTACTTCTACTAAAAGTGCTCCTGGATGTGGGCATCATCAGCTATTCCAAATCAAGTGAGTCCTCTTTGACCCCACACCTCTGCTATTCTCATGTCATTTCCTTTCCTGGAAGAATCTCCATGTCAGCTGAGCTGGGGGATGGGTGGGGAGAAGAAAGCAGCCCTACCAAGAATGACACAGATTCCCACTGTTTTTATCCAACGTTCCACCTTTGAAACATAATCACTTCTCAGATGGTCTCTGATAAATTTTCAGAGTGCTGAAAGTGTTGTTTTGTTACTTTTGCCCACCTTTGTAGTTGCTTTTTGAAAATGAGAGTTAGCAATCTTTTCTCTCTGCACTGGCCATGCATCTCTACCTGGTTGTGAATTTTTTGATGTGATCAGCTTTTTCTTGGCTGGGGAGTCTGTGGAGAGCTTGAGTTTCCTCCCCTACCAACCCAAGAGCTCCATCCAAATCCACTTTGGATTTGTCTTTGAGTCCTCCATGTGTGGCATCACGCCTGGTGCACAGCAGGTGCCCAACAAATGTTTGTTGCACTTATGATCTGAAAGATGGCTGACAGATGGCATGATCCATTTAAACACTGGATGTGGACTCATGCAGATCTAGCTTTGGGGCTCAAGTATAGTGCTTTCTTTTATTGATCCTTGGTTTCTCATCTGAAAAAAATGTATAAAATAAAAATCACTTCTTGGGATATTTGTTTGAATAAGATAAGGTATAGAAGTCGTCTACAACAATACCCAGCCTGGAGTAGTAGTTTGCAACTATTGATTTCATTTCTTTCCATAAGACATGGAATTGATGATGATAATACTCCTTGAGTAATCTGGTTTATCCATCCATCCATCCATCCATTCATCCATCCATCCATCTATATACAGATGCAGAAATAAATGAAACATGATGCATGCTCTGGAGAAACACATCTAGTAGAGTAGACAGCTATATAAATAGACAATTTGTAATCCTGTAGACGAGAGCTATGGCAGGCATCAGTGAAGAGCTGCAGGTGTAGAAGCCAGAGGAGTGACATTGGGTGGAGGATCTGGTGTTCGTGACACTTTACTGTGGCTTTGAGGCTGTCTGGTCAGGGGCAGGACGCCAAGGTTAAGTAGAGACAAGACAGCCTAGTCACTTCCTTCATCCCCTAGAATCTCAGGGTCTTATCTCTTCTGGGGAGGTGACCCAGCTGCTGTCACATGGTGGTGGTCATCTGTATGCTCACACTGACATTGTATTTTTCTTGTCCACTGATCACTTTTATCCATTTTTTTTTTTTTACCCCAAAGCCCTCACATCATAGTGTTTCTGTAGAGTCCAGGAGGGCTCTTGCAGGAATCTCTGGCTTTTCTTCCCCCCCGCCCCATGGAGGAAGCATCCTCACATTTGAGGTAAGATCACTAGGACTATTTCCTCCCCACCCCCCAACATGCACACACACACACTTTGGACTTGGCGGTTTCCTCGGCCAGATTGGAGAGAAGACCTGTGGTCATTTCTCTCCACATCTGCAGAAGGTCTGCTGCAGTGGGCCACACCCCTGGGGAAGTGGGGGCGGCCAACCTGCACCCCAGAGTTGCATTTCTTTCTCTGCTTCTGTTGCCTCTTCTCAGGGGCCCAGGGGACAGGAGGGCAATGATCAGCACACAGGTTTTCCCTAGGTCTATCAAGCCAGTAATACTTTCTCTCTGCAAGCACAGACCCATTTTAGAAGACAAGTACCCAGCGCTGTGCATGAACAGAAGCCCGTTATGAAGTGGATCACTGCTTGCACACTGTGACCCGCCAGGGCAGGGCTCCGGGGTCCCATTTGGAGGGATGTTAGTGCAGCCCAGTGCAGCCCAGGTTGTCTGTAACGCTGCCTCCACGAGCCCTCCCAAGCCCTCCATTGTTCCCTTCATGCACATCACCAGGAGCGTTGCCCGGGTGCTCCTCTGCTGGTCCTGGGAACTCTATAGCCCATATTTACTGCTCTTTATTGTTGCCAAAGTACCTCTTGTGTGATGCCTGTTGAGCGGTAAAATGACCCGCCTCTTCTCCGTGGAGTTAATTCACAGAGAACTGCTCTTGGAGGAGGGCGGGGGACAGTCCTCTTTAGGAACACCTTTGTGGAAGATGGAAAGACATGGAGGCCTTGCTCAACATTGCAGGCCATGGTGTGGGAAGGGAAGGCTGAGGGCAGCCAGGGCCACTTGCTGGTCCATTTTAGAAGTTGAAACTGAAACTTCTGGATATTTACCCAGCCAAGTCACCTGGTGGAGGAATGGTTCAGGAGGGTCATTTGACAGGAGTCAAGGCGAACACAAAAGAATCCATTTATTATCCTGGCAGGAAATTTGTTCTCTTGGATTCTGGAGCTGCAGACATAATGATTTCATTTCCTTCAGTGAAGGGAGATTAATGGCCCTTACCCCTGGGCCTGTGTGGACTGCCATTTCCTTCATTTCCCTAAGTGTTGTCAACTCTGGTATGCCTGCCTTCCCGTAGGGTCAGAGGGCATGTACCGGTTCACACTGATTAATACAACGTGGCCTTCCCTGTGGAAGGCTCCAGGATACCCGGAGGTGACCCAGGTTCAAGCACACACATCATGGAAAAACACATCTGAGACAGAGAGACTGTTAACGGGAGCCCCTAAGAGTTTTCAGCACAAGCAGGACAAGGCTTGGTTCCCTTCCTACCGCAGAGGTCGCTATTCATCCAGCGGCTGGAGAACTATGCCAGAGCACCGACTCCCCAGGGGACCAGTTGCCCTCAGATGGCACTGCCATTGGCCCATTTGCTGTGTGACTCGGAGCAGGCAACCTCACCTCACTGAACCTCAGTCCCCCTGTCCGTCAATGCGCAGATGACACCTACTTTCCCAGGCCTTGGAGAGGATTAAATGAGATCTGTGCCAGAGTGCTTTCAAACCCAGGTCCTGTCCAGGAACAGTGGCCTCTCTTGGCCCCTCTTGACACCTGGAGGCTGCAGGAGGACATGTCTGGTGTTGAATCAGCCTTGTTTAAAGGACATGAGAAGGTGGGTGGATTGAGCCTGTTGGTCTTCCTTGGATGAGGAGCTCAAGAAGAAGGCAGGAGGAGGAAACCAGAAGGCCCTTGGCAGGGGGTGCCTCTCCCAGCAGTGTCATTGGCTGAGCTAAGGTGACCATGTCCAGCTCGCTCCAGTGTTCTGTAATACGTGGGGCAGATGTCCTATATGGGGACTCACATTCTGTGTCTGGATAAGGATCAGTGTTGTGTTAAAAAAAAAATAAATCAGGCTTAAGCAATTTTCCCACTGTAGCCTTTAGACGTGGTGTGCCCCAATCCCCTGCCTGGAGTCTGACCCTGGCTTCTGAGGCTCTGTGGCTTCCTCCCACTGAGCCTGCTCATGATTGGTGCTTAATGGCTATTTGCTCATCATACCTTCAATTCCAAGGAGATGCAACGTGATTTATTTGGGGAAATATTTGTATTTCTGTAGGCCTCAGTTTCCCATTTGTGTCTCCACTCTGTCCCAGCCACACATTCCTAACAGAGATTAATGAGTTTCTTATGCTTTGCATGAAGAGATGTCAGATTGAATATTAGGAAAAGAAACTGATTTAAACTGACAGAGCTGTTGGACCCAGGACTGTGTGACCGAGACAAGGACTGTTCTCTGGGGGTCCTCGGGCCCTCTCCATCGAGGTGGGTTTTAGGGAAGTCTTCCTGGAGGCGGGGGTTATCTCCATGAAGCATTACTAAAAGTACGTTAAATATGGATAACAGAGCAGTCTTAATAAACATTTTACTTTTAATATGTTTATAGTGTTGTTAATTATCTCTCTAAGTGGAGAAAATAGGAATTGTAGCACATTGAACAAAGATTGCTGATTAGGATAATAAAATGGAAATTTTAATCAAGACGATAACTTGAAGTCAAAAGGGGTTTTCTCCTAGGCTGCTGGAGCTTTCATCTTTATTAAACACCCCATTTATCATCACCACTCCATTCATCGTGAGCATTAGATTAATATTGACAATTTAAAATAGAAATAACTTTTTCTTGCCATTATGGTGCTGATGTGATAATGGTGCCGGAGACTTCGAGGGAGCTATCACCAGCTGTCGCTTCCCTCCCCTGCTGCAGTTGGCTGCCACTCTCCAAGCCAAGCCTCAGGGCACCAGCCACCCAGCAGGGAGGGCTTCTCCTGCAATGAAGCTCCTCCAGGACCTGCAGCCCACTAACACTCCCCTGTTCTTCCCTGAGAGAGAAGACCTCTGGTGGCTTGAGGTTGTCTCTTCATGGTGTGAGTGTGCTGCCAGAAGTCATAGCCTCTGTTTCCCTATGCCCACAGAGCAGCCACAGGTGCTCACCGGGGAAGGGGGTGTGGGGGAATCATGACCAGGGCAAGAGATACTTGCTGAGCCCTGGCCAAGTACTGTGGAGTGCCCACAGAGGCCGGCAGCCCTGCCCTGCGGAGACCACACCTGAGCCCAAGGCAGGAGCTCTGAGTTCCAGATGAACTGCTTGGACAGGTGCATCCCAGAGATTTAAGTGGGGGGTCTTCAAGTATGGTGCCCAGGCCACCAGTGTCACTGTGCACACCGGTAGCAGAGGTCCACGCTCCTGACCAGTGGGTCTTTCATTTAAAAAGAATCATCTGGAGGATGGGGGGGGTGCTTGTCCAAACCTATTGCTGCTCCCCTACCTTGAACCTCTGAATGGCATGGCTTTTGGATGGAATCCAAAATAATTGCTTCTTGAACCAGGTGATACCGATGACCACACTTTGAGAACCACTGATTTAGACTCAGGAGAGACTGCTAAAAAGACAACCAGGAAGACTTGATGGAGAAGGTTCTTTAAGCTTTTGTAGAAGTAGAGCGTCCCTACGTAGAGACGAGAAGTCCCCTGGAAGGTGAAGTGGCCAGGGTCAGAAGGGGGAGGTTTGGAGGGCAGCTGGCCCAGGGGAGATGTCTAGCTTCAAGGCCCCTGTGGTTGGCATGGAGGGGGGCCAGCAGGTGGACCTGGGAGTTGGACAGGGGAGCCCCGTCTCTGGCTCTGGAGAGGGGAGAGTGCACAGGGGGAGCTGTTGCTGCCGCCATGAGAAGGCAGAGGGACGCTGAGGGCAGAGTGAGGAGATCAGGGTTTGGAAGCCATTCAGACCAGCTGGACAGCTGTGTCTGGAGATTCAGCCGAGCCCTCACTACAGACCCCTGTGCTGCAGGGCCCATCACCCCATGCCTGCTCTTTGGGGTAACTGTGTTTCCCTACATTGCTGTCTTTGCTGGGCAGGGGAGGGGAAGGGCATGGACATGGGTGTGTGTCCCAGAGCTCTGCTCTACAAGCCCCTGCTGGGGGGAGAAGGACTGCCTTGGGAAGAGGATCACTCCTGACTTGGGCTAGGTCTGCTAGGCCCAGTTTTGGAGGGTCACTCAGCAGCAGGGGTCCCTTGGCTGTGTCGGGAGTCACTGGGGAGGGGACGAGGTCACTGACGCCTGCATGGCTCTGCCTTCTCTTTGGAGCCACTACATTCTCTCACCTTCCACCAATCCTCTAGGGCTTCTTAAATGTGCTACATTGCTTCTTAAAAGGCCTCTTTCTTTTCCTTGATCATAAAATTGCCAAGGAACAATGGCTGTCATTTAAAACAGCAGCATTAAAACTCCTTCCCACCGGTTACTGCCATGTCACCGCTGTTCCACATCAAAGCAGCACAGAGCTCCCTGGAGAGGAGAGAGAGGAGGGCCCGGCCTCTGTCCTCCCCAGTGCAGGGGGCGAGCCAGCCTGCGGGCTGAGACCTTCTCTGAGTAAAAAGGGTGTCCTCCACATTGGCCCCTGGGGAGACTGCCCAGGTCTGGGACTTGAGAGAAAGGAGGTTGGGGGCCTAGAGGGATGGGGACCCCTTAGTCTTCTTGAGTATCCTCTGGGCTTGCCCTCACAGACTGCTCTCAGCCAGGGCTGGGAAATGGGATGGGGGGGCATGGGGCAGGAAAGCGAGCATGTCCCAGGCATGGAGGTGAGAAGAGGTCACAGGACATGGGGGCTGATGTAGGCATCTTGGTGCCAGCCAATTTTGCTGGCAGTAGAGGGCTTTGGGGATCATGCCTGAGCAAGGAGAGGCAGGTTATGCTCACATAAGCTGCAGGGATTCCTGATTTGCTGTCTAATGGGGCTTGGGCTGTCATAAGCCACCCCTCTCCCCCTTCGCTGGGGAGCCCTGTGGCTGCTGTGTGGGCATAGGGCAGGCCAGACAGTCTCCCCACGGAGCAGGCTCAGCTACATCAGATGCCCTGGGCTGGGGTGTCCGGGGTCAGGAGGGTGATTGCCCCCTTCCCCTTGTGGACAGCCCTGCAGAAGCAGCTGGAAGGGAAATTGCATCACAATAGAAGGATGGGCCGTGACCTCCACCCCATCAGGAACTGCCTTTCTCCACTCTCTTCCCTGTTGGATCATTGCCCTGTTTCCTCCTGGGCTGCAGGTCTGAGTGTATCTGGGAGGGAAGGTGCTGGTTCTGTGTCCCTCCAGGCTCTGGCTGGGTCTGGCCAAGGGGGAAAGTGAGACTGGGGCCCCCAGGGCTGGACAGGCCTTGTGTGGAGGGAAGAATCCTGGCTGCTGGGAGCCCACTGAGGAGTTGCCTCCAAGGTCTCCTTCATGCAAATCCACCTTCTCAGTAATTGGTTTCCGAGAACAGTTAGATCTCTGGAGAAACTCTTTTCAGGGCCCTCCTTGGGGTCTCTTCCCCTGTCCAATCTTCACGGCCTTTTCCCCGCAGGGCCCCAGTCCTGTGCATTCCAGCTCCTCCTGGTGCTCCCCCTGCTTCCCCCCACCCCTTTTTCTTCCATTTCATTCTGCCTGCTCACCCTCCACTCTCTCCATCCCCCCACGTCCTCCTCCTGTAACTTCTCTTTTGGAGCCCCTCTTCGGACAGCAGGCCCCCCTTCCTGGTGGATGTCCGCCTTGAACTCGATTCATGCATGTATGGCAAGGCCATGTGGGCTGTCTTTGCTTCTGCACCCTTGTTCCTTGGGCCACTGCCAGTTCGTTGTGGGTTCGTGCTCATTGTCCTCGGTGCTCTGCCCCATGGGCCCTGTGGTCACTTTTCAGGGCGTGACGAGGGATAGTTTGTTTCAGAGGCTGGTTCACATGTTGTCTTATAAAAGAAGGTATAAGTATGCAATCCCGCTTGTTACACGTTTCATGAATTATGTTGGCTGAAAACCCCATAATGGTGCCAAATCTTGAAAAAAAAAAAAAAACCCAACAACCTATAACTTTGTTTAGCATCTTGTAGCTATGTCCATGCTCACAGCCAAGCTATCGTCCTTTGCCAGGCTCCAGAGACCTGACGTGCATCTGTGGACCTGAGGACCAGCCCAGGATCTTAACACATCCTTCTTTGCTCGCTGTCTGTTTTGAAACTCTGGCCCAAGGTGGATGTGCAGTAGAACCCCAGGACTATCGGGGTCTGTCCAAGTTCAGATTCTGAACTGAGGTTCAGATTCCCTCATCCTGTGCAGGTGGGCTGTGCACTTAACCCACCTCGGGGGTGTTTTCCTACCTGTTTTAAGCGGTCGCCGCAGGACCGGGCACAGCCATCTGCCGTCATCCCCCTGTCCCCACCTCTCACCGCTGTCCTCAATGGTCCCCTCCTTTCGGCCGCCCACCCCTCTGGCAGTCTTCCCGGGCCCTAAATCTGCAGCCACAACACCCCCTGACACTCCCACCCTGGCGAGCAGCATTCTCACAGATGGCTGTGGTAAATCTGGATGGGTTCCGAAGATGTTATTGGATTTCTGCAGCCCTTTTGTGCCAAGACCATATGGGGCTACAAGGAGAGAAGGGCAGAGGGTCAGGCACTTACTCCCCACCCCACCCCCACCCCCGTATTTCCTCTGGGCACCCTTTTCGTGGTATTTTATTAAATCCTTTGTGGCCAAGTGATGGGATTTTGAAAGGATTTTTGTGGGCACAGCCAACTATAGCAGAATACGTCAGCCTCACTGGAGGAGAACTGAAGACCTGAAAAGCCACAGAAGGAACATTTGGAGAGGGTAAAAACGCTCTCCTTTGAAATGCTGGGTGCAGGTGCGCATGTGTGCAGTAAATGTGGAGGGGGAGAGAAAGACAGACAGACACACGGAATCCCCAAGCATCCTGATTATTGACTTGTGTTGTAGGAAGAATGACTGTCTCTGTCTTCAGCAGTGGCTCACAGACATGGAGTAAGGGACAGGGACCAGGAAAATCCGCATTGGGCGGGGTCAGGATATTCCTACCGTCGACCTTGATGACTGCCAACCGCGATGAGAATGGGGAGCCGCTTTCCCACCCTGAGACTAGCGTTCCCACCCATAAAGTCAGATGGGCAGATGATGTCACCAGCAATTCTGAATTTCTGTGACTGTCCCATCTGTGGACCAGGAAGAGAGTAGAGTCGGGGAGAGAGAGAGAGGGGTGGGAGAGAGAGAGGAGACAAGGCCAAGGAGTGGGAGAGAAAGAAGCAGAACACAAGGTAAAAACAGAAGTGGGGGCAGACATGAAGGAAAAGCGGAGAGAGAGCAAGGTGAGCCTGCCCCCGGAGCTGGTGGTGTCAGAGGGAGAGAAAGGAGGGTGGCAAGTGGCTGGCTTGAGGAGCCGCTGTGAGCTTGGGCTCCTCTATGCTGTGTGGCCCCCTGCCCCGCTTGGGTCAGCAGAGTCAGTGGAGGCTGCGGGTACCCCCGAGGACACCCCCGTTCGTGCGGTGCCTGTTGGCCGCCTCTCACAGTGCTCCTGGAAAGGAAAAGAAATGGCAGACACATTTTGGGGACAAATCAACAATTTTTAGTGAAGGCTGTGGAAGCGGGGGGAGAGGGAGTTGTCAAAGATGGCGCCCAGGTTTTTGGCTTTTAGAGCCAGTGGATGGTGGTGCCACTTGCTAAAATGGGAAAGGGTGGAGGACTGCCATGTTTGGGGGACTTGGGATGGGTGTGTAGATCTGGGTCTCAGAGGAGAGGTCTGTGGTTTGGGTGGAGCTGGAAAGTTGGTAGCTATGGCAGACCAATGGGGGACCCCCAGCAGAAGCACTGTGGCCCGGCGGTATTCCTGGCCTCTTCTCACAGGAGTAGGGAAACGAGAAGGCCCTGGGGAAAAAGAGAAGGCTCTGGGTCCCACCACCCAGAACTAAAGCCAAACTGGGAAATACAGTGGTTCCACGTGCAAGCGACCTCACACCTCTGTGAAGCATGTTCTCCTCGACCAGGACCAGAGCCCAGCCATCACGCAGTCCTTCCCATGAGCCCCTACTGTTGGTGTGCAAGCAGGCACACATGTTCCTCTCCTGCACTGGAGATTAACCCAAGGCTTTGTGTGAAGAAAAAAAAAAAGGTGTTTATCTGGCTGTAAGCTCCAAGACGATGTCAGGGGCAGAGGGCCTGACTGGAGCCCTGGGCGTGTGGTGGATCTGGGATTACTGGGAGTAATTGTGTGACAGGAGTGCCCAGGAGGGGCTCAACAAATGTGTGTGGAATGAACAAATGTCTAGAGGAGTCGGCGTCTGCAGCCTCTTTGGGGCAGAGAGGTAGGATCGTGCCTGCTGACCTAGGGGACTATGTGAGGTGGGCCGAAAGAGCCAAGCTAAGGAGGAGGCTCCTTGAGAGGTGATCTGGGTCCTCATCTTGACCCTCTAATGTCGCCCTTTTGATTCAGTCCAATCCACCGTGACCCCTGCAAGGAATTGCTTTGACTGCCCTGCCCTTTGGCAGGGCGCCGTCAGCCAGCAGCGAGGGATTTTAGACGAACAGCCCCGGGAAAGTCTTGGTGGTGTTTACTGTAAGTGTGTCGTTGGCAGCGTTCATCCCATTTCATGGCATCCTCTGTGAGGACCCGTGGGAGGCATTCGCTTTAGGCTTACATATCAGGAACGGCTGGGCTTTTCTGAGCGATCATTCAGTTTATGTCCTGTGGACCCCGTGACCCGGGTAGCTGATCAGGGTTTCCACATCCAATGACTGTCAGAAAATCCAGCTCCAAATATGCGGCTTCGCTATAGAAAATGAGTTATTTTAGCCTCACTGTGGGCTCCAGATTATGCCTTTATTTTTGGTTTGGTTTTTTTTTTTTTTCCTACCTGTGTTTCTTTAAAGGCTTCTTATTACTTTTCTTCTTCTTCTTTTTAAGATTTTATTTATTTTTTTGACAGACAGAAATCATAAGTAGGCAGAAAGGCAGGCAGAGAGAGAGAGGGGGAAGCAGGCTCCCTGTTTTCCCGTGCAGAGAGCCTGATGTGGGGCTCGATCCCAGGACCTGAGACCATGACCTGAACCAAAGGCAGAGGCTTGACCCACTGAGCCACCCAGGCACCCCTATTGCTTTTCTTCTTATGAAACAAATATAGATGCTTGGCAAAAAGTTAAGAAAATATAGAAAAGTGTAAGGAGAAAAAACAAAGTCATTTATAATCCTTACCCCTCCTTGTGGCAATCTGTTAAACGTTGTGTTTAGCTTACCTGTGACTCTTCTAGACATGCATGTGCATACAACACATATGCGCAATATTCAGACGATTTCACCACATTATATATAGAGTATGGTAACTTACAAGATAACAATATGTATTTTTTATGTGGTTGCTTAGATATCTTATAGTACTTTACATGATTCTTGTAAGACCTGCCTTACATCTTCTAGAACAGAGTGGTTTATAAATAAAATAAAATGTAAGATTTCAGGCAGAGACTTCCAGTGTGCTTTGGAACCCACGGTGAGGCCTGCAGCCAAAACCTAAAGAAGGGTCCAGAGGGGCTCCCCAAGAACTAGAGGCTCTGGACTGGGGTGAGAGACATGTGGGCCTGGGTTGGAGTTGCCTTGGAAGACTTGCCTCAGATCCTTGAGGGGATTTTGAACACATTGGAAGTTCACAGGTACCCATTGGATCCCACAGATGAGAAGAAACTTACCTGTTGAACCTGTGGGCAGAATATGGGGGCAACTAGGAGGTGTTAGAAATGAGGGGAATGTGTATCCTCTGAATGACAGCCTGCCACTCATCTGAGCAAAGATATGAGAAGTTACCTTAAAGAAACAAGCTGGCTCTTGCTTACCGAATGGGCTGTGACCTGATTGATATATATTGACTACAGTGGGAATGATATTATAGAAATATCTCCTGATATGGGCTCCTGGGTGGTATAGTCAGTTAAGCGTCTGATTCTTCATTTTGGCTCAGGTCATAATCTCATGGTCATGAGATCGAGCCCCTAGTTGGGCTCCATGCTGGGCGTGGAGCCTGCTTGGGATTCTCTTTCCCTCTCCCTCTGCCCCTCCTCCTTTTGCTCTCTCTCTCTCTCTCAAATAAATAAATCTTTAAAAAGGGAATATCCCCTGATACATTTTTCTATATTTATAGGCTTCTTTATTTCCATACAGTCCTTCCTCCAATGATAGTGGCAGAAGGAGGGAGGAACATATGGCACAGTAGGGGGAAAGGAAGCTGGGAGCTAGAGAAGTTTCTGCTCCACTGTCGTAACTCATGTTGTTAAGCCCTGACCCAGTAGCAGACATTCTTCTGAGTGTTTTATGGGTATTTGCCATTCAGTCTGCAAAGCAGCTCTAGAGTTGGTAGTATTGAGCTTATGCCCATTTTGTAGAAGAGGAAAGAGAGGAAGAGAGGAGTCCAGTAGCTTATTCTGAGTCATATAGCTACTACAGGGGGGAGCCAATATCCAAAGTCAAGTGGCCTGACTACAGACAGCAGCCTTAAATTATGAGGATCTAGGACCCACTTGGGAATACAAATAAGAAAATGCTCTGGTTCCTGGAGGAAGACAAAAAGAGATGAAGGCAAGGGTGGAACTGAGTGCCAGTACCCCGGAGCCCCACTTTGGGATGGGGGAAAAAGAGGGGTTGCCATGGGCTTGGATATCCATAGACAGGTTTAGGGGAGTGGATGTGTGGTCCTAGCCAGCAGCTGGGACCAGGTCTGCAGTGGGGCTGCATCAGGAGAAGGAGACCCTGGACAGGCACCCACGAGCCTGATGGGCCAGGTTCTTCAGGCTCCCCTTGGAGGCCAGCCCTGGCACTCAGTGTGGGTGGGGATAGGAGCCGATGGCCACGCCCCATGGGGATAGCTCAGCTTCCCTGCACCCCACTCCATCTCAGGTCTAACCGAGAGGTGCTGTAAGTTAAATATACTGTAGGGTTTGAAGACCTGGTATGAAAAAAAGGAATAAAATATCTTAGTAATTTTTATATTGAGTACATGCTTAGCTGGTAATATTTTGGTCATATTCGGAAAAATAAATCATTAACATTAATTCTGCTCTTTTAGTGTTCATAATGATTCCTGAAAAACTTGAAATCATATACATGACTTGTATTATATTTCTATTGGACAGCACTGGTTTAGATACGAAGGAGGGTTAAAAAAGGAAGGCTTTACTTTTTGCACCTCTCACTGAAGGATGTGAATTTCTGTTGCGTAAAGTGAATCTCGAGAAGGAAGTGCGGGAATTGAGACACTCCCAAGCGGCTGGCCAGGGCATTGTGGTAAAGCCCTGATGCCAGGAAGGCAGGGAGAGCTGGGTGAGCCAGCCCTGGGACGGTAGTGTCCCGTGAGCTCTACTGGGGCAGGCTCCTGGGAGAGCCCGGGCTGCTTCTTGCCCAGCCTGAGGCTCAGAGTTTCCTTGTGCCTATCCCCGCTGTGTCTGCTCCCCACCGGATGTGTGCTGTCCCTCTTCTCTCAGTGTGTTCTCCCTCCTTCTAAGTTCCTTCTTCTTTCCAGCTTGGCTTCCACGTGGCCTAGGCTCCCTCTAGCTGCCTCAGCCTGGCAAGTCTTACTTCCTAATGCTGATAGAGGCGATCTAGTTGGTGAGTCACCTTTCCCAGCTGGCCATATCATGGCTGATGACTGGCTGAGAAGGTCGGCCCTGGGATTGGTGCTAGCCTCTGATCCACTCAGTGGTTTCCTCTGACGTTAGGAGAAGGAAAAGAAAAGCGAAGGGGGTGAAAATCGGAGGGGGAGATGAACCATGAGAGACTGTGGACTCTGAGAAACAAACTGAAGGTTTTAGAGGGGGAGGGGTGAGCCTGGTGTTGGGTGTTAAAGGGGGCATGGATTGCATGGAGCACTAGGTGTTATCCGTAAACAATGAATCTTGGAACACTACGTCAAAAACTAATGTTGTAAAAAAAAATAGATGTCAGCTTGGCATGTACCCCTGAGCAGAGGGCAAAGAAGGTGGGCCTGATGGCACTAGGTAAGGAGGGGTGGGATGATTCATCATGTGAACAGAAAGAAAACGGACAGTGTCCATCCCAGCACCGTGCTGGTGGGCAGTGCTTGTCCTAAGCACCTGTTCAGAAGTGATGCCTAGAGTGGAGGTGAAGGCAGAGCCTGATGGAGTCTGATGCTGCTAAGTATTTCATTCTTTTTTTAAGATTTATTTATTTATTTGAGAGAGAGAGAGTGAGCGTGTGTGCACACACGCATGTATATGCAAGCGGGCGGAGGGGCGGGGGAAAGGGAAAGAGAGAGAATCCTCCAGCAGGCTCCCCACTAAGCGCAGAGCCTGATGCAAGGGTTGGCATGGCATCGCAGGGAGGGGGCCCAGCTAGGTCCCAGGACCCCAAGATCATGACCCAAGCTGAAATCAAGAGTTGTGGTCCCAGCTGACTGAGCCAGGCAGGTGCCCTAAATACTTAATTCTATCATCAATTGCCCTGTGCCTGTTGGGTGATGTGACTCTCCATGCAGCTTGTCTGTAGGGAGAGAGTGTGTTGGCGAGCTCATAGAGGATTTCTGGTTACCTGGATGGGTACTCATTTCATCTGAAAGTAACACATTGGCATCCTGGTTATACATCACTCTTTGTGAATGTGAATGTTATTAGCAAACATGACTGAAGTTGTGGGTCTGACCTGGTCTGGGATGATTTTGTGAAATATGATACCAATTTGGCAGGCTTTCTGGAAGCCATCCAGGGGACGTTAGCTTGTTCCATCCCCCACCTAACTCTGCCAGGACTGCTTCAGGCTGACAACTTTTCTTGAAAGCATTGTAGGGCCCCATCAACGTTATTGTCACCATTATTGTCAACTCAAAGATATCACCATAGGTTGGGGTGATATGCACTCCTTGCTTGGGGCCCAGACGCCCATGCTGCTGTCATCCCAAGTGCTCATTTGGTTCTCTGAGTGGTCAGAATCAAGGGCAATGCTTCAAGTGTGTTTATGTGAGTGCTCAAAGCGGCACATGGGAGGGCATTTGGGGCTACCACAGCTGAGTAATTAAACAGGGAGGATGTATCTGATGTCTAGGTAATTACCGCTAACATCTGCTAACTATGAAGTTTCATTTATGGCTGGTGTTGTTAGGCACGAAGTGATGGTGTGTTTGCACTCAACATGGCAAAGGATGACTTAAAATCTGTTCCCATCAGTAGCCCCAGCATAAGGAGCCTGGCACTTATGTAACCTGACTCAAAAACCACTTCCAGGAAAGGGCATGGGAAAGCTTCTCTACTTTGGAAAGGCTGCTAGAAATAACAGCAGGAAATGACAGACACAGGCACAAGGAAGGACCCTTGAGAGCTGGTCCAGTCCACTCATCTGACGGTCGAGGCAACAACATGGCACAGGGAGGGTAAGTGACCGCAGAGTCAGCCATGGCGCTGGAGCCAGGACCAGTCAGCCCCTCACCAGCTAGGACCTCCCTCCCGCACAGCTGGTCTCCAAAGACCAGCCTGCAGACCCCTCAGAAGCACTGGGCCATTTCCACCCGAGCATGGGAATCCAGGTCCTCCCCACCTGCATGGTCACAAGAGCTGAGATGCTTGGGAGAAGGGAGGGGGAATTCAGGGAGGTTCCACCTCTGACTTAGAGGGGTTTTTCTTCCTCCTCTTCACTTCCTTGGAGCTGGAAAACACCCTGAATGTCTCCTGATTTCTTGTGGTGGTTATCAGAAGGCATAAACGAAACTCATTTGGGCAGCACCTTCCACCCCAATCATCCTGCTCAACGTTAACTTGGGGAGTTTCAGAAGCTTCCAGACTGTTCTGGCTCATTTGGATCAAGATGTGTGGCAGGTCTGCACCCTGATGTGGGTCCACTGATCCCAGACTTGAGATCGCTAGAGGGCCTTTTCCCAGGCTGCTGCTTTGTGAAGCTTGATGCCCCCAACCCCCTGGCGGAGATCCCGCTGTCCCCTTCTGCTGGAGCCTGCAGCAGCCAGTAATAGGATTCCTAGCATTTTCCTTCCCAGCCTCCAGACCCTGTCTTCTGGACCCGTGGAGCCCACCAGCTGCACTATTAGGACTTCGAATTTCCCTACGCAAGGGCAATCCCTCATTCAATTAACAGGCATTTATTTGCAAATTTTCTCCTTTTTTTTATGATAATGATTGATGTCATAAAATCCCTGAGTTCATTTTTTGGTGACTCCTCTTCCAGGCTGTACAGATGCATACAAATTTAATGTTCATATTTTCCTTGCTCTACATAATCTCTGTAATTTTCATTTTTTGATCGCTTTGTCTTTGTCCATCAAATGGCTCTATAATATTTAACCGCCCCCCACCCCCATTTCATGAAATTAGGATAAGAATATCTGTATTTAGCTTTCCTTCATAGGGCTTTTTCTTTCTTCTGGTGAACTCTGAGTGGATAATTTCTGAATATCTTTATAGCTGTTCAAAGTACAGAGTCACATCACATGCACATTTAATTGACCATAATTCAGCTCTAACGAAAGAGAAGGGCAGAAATACAGACACACACACACACACACACAAACACACACGCACACAGGGTAAGGAGCACAGGCTTTGCTGACTCCTCAGCCCACCTCCCTTCTGCAAGCCTCCCATTCTGGAAATCTTTCCCCACACCCTCATTAAAGTTCCTGATGTTAAAGATTTGTGGTTTTTGTGTTCTCTGACACCTAAGTGTATACCAACTGCTTCATTGGGCACCCAGCCAAAGAAAGGAACCATCTGTTTTCTGGGCTGCTTGGAGATGTGGAAAGATGACATGGTGGTCTCCAGCATGGTGCCATGGGGACCCTTAAGCACAGTTTTGACCACAGGGACCTTCAAACCTAACGCTAACATAAGAAACAGCTCCACTTAATGCATTCCAAAAAGGTTCCTTGGTGCTGTCACTGTGAGTGACACTAGAGCCTGTCACCAGTCATCACACCCACCATGCACCCCGGCTCACCCTGGATTTAATAGGATGAAAAGTAGTACCTCAGGGCTCACTGCTTAATCTCCATGAGTTTGCTGCCTGTTTTGTTTTACTTTTTGTGTTTCCCCAAGAGGTACTTGGTGCTCGCCTGGGTGTACCAGAGGTGGTGAGGAGGGGAGAGCATGAAGAATGGGGTACCTGGGAGGAGATCAGGGGACTGGAGTGCCAGGAGGAGAGCAGGACTGGATTTGCACGTGTGGGAATCAGGAGTGAGTGGAGTGGGGAGTGGGGCTCGGGGGAATCATATATATGCAGAGACACCTTGGGGTCCAGAGGATCCGGGGGTGACCCTGGACCAGGAAAAAGAAGGTGATGAAGTAGGAAGAAGACTGTGTCATTCTAGAGTTGGTGAGGGCCAGGGTGCTTAAGAAAAAAGTAGTCAAGTCCTTGGGACGTGGCTGTGATCAGGAAGGGGGTGGAAAGAGTGAGTGTGGCAAACTTGCTTCCTGGCATGGTGGGGTGGCTCCACAGCAGGGACAACGAGGCTGTGCCCCTCTCTGTAGGGAACATTCACTGAGTTTCCGTGATCTAAATAATAGGATCCGCGGTGCCGGCTAGGGGAGGCGAACAGATCACAGGGTACGGAGAGCCATGCCGGTTCCAGAAAGGGAAGCTATCCTGGAAAGAAGGGATGTGGAAGAGTTAGGGCATGGATGAGGGGTTGTGGATGGGGAGACACAAGAAGAGAATACACCCCAGAGGTGGGAAAGATGTGTTTCAGCTCTGTTGGGTTAAAAGAAAGGCTCATCCATGATCGTGGTGGCGGTCCCTGGCCTTCTGCCCAGGATCTACCTAGGGTATTCATTTTGGAGAGGTGAAGAGGCGCCCTCAGAAATACTTAGCAGCCTCCCAGCCAGAGCAAGGGTGGGGTCTCTGCTCTATAGGGATTCCTTAGGACATCCATTTCGGTCTCACTGCTATTCCTCACATGATCAGTTCTGAGTCTCAGATACTGCTGACTGACCCGGGTGAAGGAGGGATGCTCTGGGAAGCAAGAAAGCATAGGGCTTGCCCAGGGCCTTCCCTGAGTGTGGGGTCCAGTGTGAGGGGTGGTAGAACTTCTTGGCAACACCAGCTGGGTGTGTAGTACAGGGGTGGGTGTCCAGCAGAAGCCCCTGGTTCTCTGGGGAAGGAGTGGTTGGGCAGGCTTGGAGTTGTGGTCAACAGAGAGGCAGAGGGTGCAGTTTGATTTGGGCCCAAAGAGGTCAGAAGTGGGTATCCTATGGATTTCCCTAGTCTTTCTCCCTGGAGCCCTGTAATAGATTTACTCCTGTCTTAACCACAGTTTCCCCAAGGGATGCTGGCTTGTTTGGTCATAGATTTATTTTTCTGGACAGGCTGTTATTCTCCCTTTGGTTTACATCTTGTAAGTTAAAAAAAAATAGATACCCAATTAGAATAAAACTTTAATTAAATCGAAACAGTGCTTAACACATATCATCAATTAAAATAGAACACTAAGTGCTCCCAACCACAGCAGCCGATATGGTCTGGTTAACTGGCAGCACCAGCCTTGGTCACAGAGTGGCTGGAGGGCCAGCTGGACCAGCTGTTGCAGATCTTGCAGTTTGGAGATCAAGAAACTGAAGGCTGGTTTGGGACCCTGGGAGAAGGACATCTCCCTTACTGAGTTTTTCATTTCTCTGGCATAGTCGGTGACACTTTTGTTCTTCCTCTTGGAGGCAAAGGGGTTCCCAGCAGGTACTAGCTGGCAGAGACTGTCCTCCTGGGGCCCAGAGTAGGATGGGTTGCAAGACGCACTCTAAGACTTTGCATGCACCATGCTGACAGTCACTTGGACTCAGAATCATAGGGACATTTGTGGATGCTGTGTTCCTTCCACTTAAGATGGAACTTGGGGCTGTCCTTGGGGCTATGACTGTGAGAACCACTATATGTGTGTGTGTGTGTTTGGCTTAGCTCCAAGGAACCCTGGACATCTGTTGGAGTGGGTCTGAGGCTCCCCTGACCTTGCAGACCGGGCATTCATGGCTTCATGTCACCCGGGCCCCCCTACTTTCCTCATCTCTCAACATGCCTGTGTGTAAAAGTTTCTCTATTCCGCCACTCCGTCTCCCAGCTAACCGGTGAATTGCTGGAAGTAATAAGATGTTTCTCTGAAGCTGTCCCTGACCACCCAGTCCCCAAGGCCCACTTAGACGAGTCTTCTTGCACTTCCTCTAAGTCTGTTGGCCTCGGTGTGTCTGTTTGCCATCCCATTGCAATTACTGATATACACAGCCGTCTCAATTCCTTTGTAGAAGTCAGAGTATCAGTTAAAAATAGCCTGAAGTTGTATCTTTCTTGTGTAGTTGACCGTTTTTTTAAAAGGGTAGCAGTTGACCTTTGCTTATCTTTTTATCCACGATTTTTTATAATTACCCATCAACTTTTAAAACTTGAAGAATTTTATATTTCAGTCTTCTAAGGATGAGTTCTGTTTTGCCAGGAACAAAGTGTCAGTGTGTGAAAGAGCCGCTTCTGTCTCTGTCCAGCACTCCCTGCCTGCGGGGGCTGGGACCACTGGGCCATAACCTGGACCCCTGCTTACCTGATGTGAGCTCACTTCAAGGGCAGGGGAGTTCTTAGGTGAAAATCAATATGACCTCATGTGCGCTAGTCTTTTAAATCCAGGGCTCTTAAGTGGCAGCTAGCTCTACCAGGAACAAAAGAAGGAAGAAATTAGGTAAAAGGAGAATCAATATTTGTGTTGGGTTTTTAAAGACTTAACAGTCTTTCACTGTACGTGGTTCCGGGGAATAGTGGCTATTATTCCAGAGCTCCTGGAACGAGCTTTGGGAAAGAAATTCAGCATTATGAATTTCCTCTTTCACCTCGGAGCCTGGAAATGGAACAGGTGTGGCATGCCCTGCGAAGCATTGTTCCTTCTTTCTAACGTTGTAGCTTCTTACACAGCTTTGTATTTAATGCAGAGACCAGGAAGAGCAGACCTGCTGCGTGTCAGTTGTCCTCTGCCCAGACCGTGTCCTTGTCCCACCCACCTCCTGCATGAAACGGGGAATAACAGTGGGCAACACGGTTGGGTCCCTTTTCGAAGCCTGGGGTTAGCGTTCATTCGGGAGGCGGGCGGCGGGCAGGTGGGGCCCGGGAGCAGCGCTATGGGAGATGAGAGCGCCTCTGCTCCTGTCAGGATGAAGGCTGTCTCGCTGGGAAAACACTTTAGGGAACATGGTGCCTTCTGTCCTCTATTCTGCTAACAACAGCAGAGATGGTAGCTCAGGGGCAAGCCCCTGCCCCAGCACTGGGCCTTTTAATGTTTATTCGCCTCCTCTATCCGTCCTCAGAGCCCCGCTGCCTTTAGTTGCTTTTGTATGAGGTTCTGTTCACCTCCTTTCCTTTAATCCCCTATTCTGTGGCTTCTGAACTGTGCTTGGCAATCTCAGTGTTAGGAGAAGGCTCTGGAAGACCTGGGCCTCTGTTCCCAGCTGTCAGGAAGGGCTTCTTGACTTTAGAAACCGGCTGGCTGTGGTTCTTCCCTGAGCTGCCTGGCTGGCCTTTCCTCCATTTGTTGGGATTCCTTTGCACACACACTGCCAGTTCCTCTCATTCTAGTTTGCTCCCCTCCCTTCCTCTGCCTCCCCACCCGCTCGTTCTCTGATGGCTCTATTTCTCTATGGAGCCATAGGCTCAGAGGAAAAAAGCCATCAGTGGACTTGAAGGAGAGATATTAATTCTTCTGTCTCCCTGAAACCTGCTCTTTCTCCTTACTTTTCATAAGAACCAAAGCAGCAGGTGGGGGACCGTCTCACGATGGCCAGGAAATTGAGGGAGCAGTAGAAGGCATACGGAGGTGATGTGTCAGGAGGAAACAGTTGTTCATTTCTTCAGTGTAGCAGATGTCTTCGGAATGCCCATTCACTGCCAGCTAGGCTGACTGTGGTGGACGTGAAGACAAAAAACCCACCAGCCTGTCCTTGCTTGGCTCCCAGTCATTGCCTCAGGCAATGGAGGGGGTGGGGTGGGTTCCTGCAGGAACCTCCCAAAGGTCAGAGACCTTTGATACTTTTTCTCAGAAGCATTTCTACAGTTTTCCTCTGATTCTTAAAGAGGTTCAAGATCTAAGATTTTAAATTTTTTGACCATGGTGTATGGTAAAAAAAATTCCTATTTTGACTGTCTCACACCTCTGTGTATGTATGTCTGTGTGTGTGTGCCTGCACGTGTGCATGAACATGTGTGGGTGCGTGTGTGAGTTTTCTGGGTGTATCTCTATCTACATCTGTATCTCATCTCTAAAACAAAAGTTCTCCAAAACATGCTTACCTTTTCTATATGCGAGTCAATATGGCATTTTTTTAAAAAAATATTTTATTGAGGTATAATTGACATAATATCACATTGGTTTCAGGTATGCAACATAAAAATTCGATATGTGTACACATTGTGAAATGGTCACCACAGTAAGTCTTGCTGTCATCAGTGGTCACCACAAGAACTATCTGTCATTATTCACAGTTATCTTTAGGATTTATTCTCTTGGTACCATTCAAGCATTCTCTACAATAGTACTGACTCTCGTCACCATGCTGTACATTATATCCCCATGACTTATTTCTGTTATGAATGGAAATTTGTGCCTCTGGACCCCCTGCATCCCTTTCCCCCACTCCCCCATCCCCTTCCCCTCTGGCGACCACCATTCTGTTCTCTGTATCTATGATTTTTGTTTTGTTTTGTTTGTTAATTTGTTTTGTCTCTTGAATTCCATATAAGTGAAATCATATGGTATTTGTCTTCCTCAGATTTATTTTGCTTAGTCTAATTCCATCAAAGTCAGTCCATTTTGCTGCATTTGGCAAGATTTTATTCATTTTTATGGCAGAGTAGTATTTGTGTGTGTGTGCACCATATCTTCTTTATTCATTCAGTGGACACAAATTGTTTTCACATGTTGGCTATTGTAAATCATTCTGTGATGAACATAAGGGTGCATATACCTTTTCAACTTACTATTTTCATTTTCTTCAGATAAATACACAGAAGTGAAATTGCTGGATCATATGGTAGCTCTATTTTTAACTTTTTGAGGAACTTTGGTATTGTTTTCCAGAGTGGCTGCACCAGCTTACATTCCCACCAATAATACGTGAAGGTTTCTTTTTCTTTCTTTCTTTCTTTTTTTTTTTTTTAAGATTTTGTTTATTTATTTGGTAGACAGAGATTGCAAGTAGTCAGAGAGGCAGGCAGGGAGAGAGGAGGAAGCAGGCTCCCCACTGAGCAGAGAGCCTGATGCGGGGCTTGATCCCAGGACCCTGAGACCATGACCTGAGCCGAAGGCAGAGGCTTTAACCCACTGAGCCACCCAGGCGCCCGAAGATTTCTTTTTCTTCATATCCTTGCCAACCTTGTTGATTTTAGCCATTTTGACAGGTGTGAGGTGTTATCCCATTGTGGTTTTGATTCCCATTTCCCTAATGATTAGAGATATTGAACATCTCTTCTTGTGTCTGTTGGCCATCTGGATGTCTTCTTTAAAGAAACGTCTGTCATGTCTTCTGCCCATTTTTAATTGGATTGTTTGTTTTTGTGCTATTGTTTTATGAGGTTTTTAAAATATATTTTGGACATTAACCTCTCATCAGATATAAGATTTACAAATATCTTCTCCCTTTAAGTCAGTTGTATTTTCATTTGTTGATGGTTTGCTTAGCTGTGGTCTGGCTTCATTCTCTTGCATGTGGCTGTCCAGTTTTCTCAACATCATTTACTAAAAAGACTGTCCTTTCCCCACTGTATATTTTTGCTTTCTTTTTTTTTGTAAATTAATTGATCATATATGCATGGGTTTATTTCTGGATTCTCTATTCTGTTCTATTGATCAGTGACTTTTTTTATACCAATACTGTACTGTTTTGATTACGATTGCTTTGTGATATAATTTGAAATCAGGAGGCGTGATGCTTCCAGACTTGTTCTTCTATTTCAAAATTGTTTTGGCTTTTGTGGTACCATGAACATTTTAGGGGATGTGTATTCTTTTTCTGTGAAAAATATTATTGGAATTTTGATAGGGGTTACACTGAATCTATAGATTGTTTTATGTAATGTGAACATTTAACAAATCAATTCTAATCCATGAACATGGGATATCTTTCCATTTATTTGCGTCTTCTTCAATTTCTCTTTTTTTAGAATACAGGTCCATTTCTCAGTTCTTAGTGTACAGGTCTTTCACCTCCTTAAAGTTATTTGTAAATATTTTATTATTTTTGGTACAATTGTAAATGTGATATTTTCTTAATTTCTCTTTCTGATAATGCATTGTTAGTATATAGAAACACAACCAATTTTTGTATATTGATTTTGTACCCTGCCACTTAACTAAATTTAATTATTAATTCTAATAGTTCCTGGGGGGAGTTTTTAAGGTTTTCAGTATATAATATATCATCTGCAAATAGTGACAGTCTTGCTTCTTCATTTCCAGTTGGATGCCTTTTTTTTTTATTTCCTTGCCTAATTGCACCAGTAAGGACTTACAATATGATATACCATTGAGTGAAAGGGGGAAGAGTGAACATCGTTGTCTTGTTCCTGAACTCAGGAAAAGCTTCCAGCTTTTCACCATTTAATATGGTGTGATAAGCTGTAGGCTTATATATATGACCTTTATTATGTTGAGGCATGTTCCCTCTATATCCACATTATCATGAGTTTTGATTATAAATGGATGTTGCATTTCGTGGAATGCTTTTTCTGCATCAGTTGAGATGATCATATGATTTTTATGCTTTGTTTTGATAATGTGATGTATCACATTGACAAATTTGCAGTTGTTGAACCATCCTTGCATCCACAAGTAAATCACACTTGATCATGGTGTATGATCCTTTTAATGTACTGTTAAATTTGGTTTGCTTTGTATTTTGTTGACAATTTTTGCATCTATGTTCATCAGGGATATTGGCCACTAATTTTCTCTTTTTTGATGTCCTTGTCTTGATATTAGGCTGATGTGGCCTCTAAAATGAGTTTGAAAGCAGTCTATCCTCTTTGATGTTTTGGAAGAGTTTGAGAAGGATAGCTATTACATTTTTGAATGTTTGGTAAAATTCACCAAAGACATCTGGTTCTGGACTTTTGTTTTTTGGGAGGTTTTTGACTAAAAGAGTCAATCTTCTTGGTGGTTAATGCTCTATTCAGATGTTCTGTTCATGATTCAGTCTTGGGAGACTGTATGGTTCTAAGATTTATCAGTTTCTTCTAGGTTGTCCAATTTGTTGGCATGTAATTGTTCACAATAGTCTCTTATGATCCTTTGTTTTTCTATAGTATTAGTTTCTCTTTCATTTTTAATTCTGTTTACCTAAGGCTTTTCTCTTTTTTTCTTGGTGAGTCTAGGTAAAGGTTTGTCAATTTTGTTTATTTATCTTTTCAAAGAACCAGCTCTTCGATGCATTAATCTTTTCTGTCATCATTTTAGTCTTTGTTTCATTTATTTTTACTCTGATCTTTATTATTCCTTTTCTCCTACTAATTGTATGCTTCATTTGTTCTTTTTCTATTTCCTTTAGGTATAAAGGCAGATTGATTTTTGAGATTTTTCTTGTTTCTTGTGGTAGGCCTGTATTGCTATAAACTTCCCTCTTAGAACTGCTTTCGTTGTGTCCCATAGATTTTGGTATGTTGTATTGCCATTTTCATATGTCTGTCGGTATTTTTTAATTTCTCTTTGACCCAGTGGTTGTTCAGTAGTATGTGGTCTAATTTCCACATGTCTGTGATTTTTCCAGTTGTCTTCTTGTGATTGATTTTAAGCAGGTGGAAAAGATTCTCGATATGATCTCAATCTTCTTAAATTTATTGAGACTTGTTTTGTGGCCTAACATGTGATCTATCCTGGAGAATGTCCCATGTGCACTTGAGAAAAATGTGTATTCTGCTGCTTTTAGAGGGGTTGTTCTGTACATGTCTTTTAGGTCCATTTGGTCTAATGTGTCATTTAAAGCCAGTGTTTCCTTACTGATTTTCTGTCTGGATGATCTATCCATTGGTATAAGTGGGGTGTTAAAGTCCCCTACTATTATTGTAGTGCTTTCAATTTTTCCCTTTAGGTCTGTTAATATTAACTGTGTATATTTGGGTATTCTTATGTGGGGTGCATAAATATTTATAAATGTTTTATCTTCTTGTTGAATTGATCCCTTTATTATTATGTAATGCCTATATGTGTCTTTTATTACAGTCTTTGTTTTAAAGTCTATTTGTCTGATTTTTCTTTTAGTTTCCATTTGCATAAAATTTACCTTTCTACCTCTTCACTTCTATTTGCATAAAATTTATTTTTCTACCCCTTCACTTTATGTCTATGTGGCTTTACATCTGAAGTGAGTCTCTTATAGGCAGCATATGGATAGGTCTTGTTTTTTTATACATTTGGCCATTCTGTGTGTTTTGACTGGAGAATTTAGTCCATGTACATTTAAAGTAATTATTGATAGGTATGTGCTTATTGCCATTGCCATTTTATTTATTGTTTCCTAGATGTTTTGTAGTTTCTCTTTGTTCCTTTTTTCTTCTCTTGTAGTTTGATGACTTTCTTTAGTGTTATATTTAGATTTCTTTTTCATTTTCTTTGTGTGTTTACTACAGGTTTTTGTTCTGTGGTTACTGTGAGGTTTAGATACAGCATCCTATGTGTATGTAACAATGTATTTTTAGTTGATAACAACTGAAATTTGAACTCATTCCAAAATTCTACATTTTTACTCCCTCTTTCCACATTTTATGTTTTTGATGTCACATTTTATATCTTTTTATTTTATGTATTCCTTAACTAGTTATTTCAGTTTTAATTTAATTATTTTGTATTTTAACCTTCATACTAGCTTTAGAAGTGATTAACCAACTACTTTTATTATATATTTTACCTTTTCCAGTGATATTTTTACTTGCATGTATTTTTTTTTAAAGATTTTATTTATTTATCTGACAGAGAGAGAGATCACAAGTAGGCAGAGAGGCAGAGACAGAGAGAGGAGGGAAGCAGGCTCCACACTGAACAGAGAGCCCGATGCGGGGCTTGATCCCAGGACCCTGAGATCATGACCCGAGCCGAAGGCGGAGGCTTAACCCACTGAGCCACCCAGGTGCCCCTTGCATGTGTTTTTGTTATTAATTAGTGCCATTACTTTTTAGCTTAAAGAAATCACTTTAGAATTTCTTTTAAAACCAGTTTAATGATGATGAACTCCTTCAAATTTTGCCTATCTGGAAAACTTTATTTGTTCTTTAATTATTAATAACCTCACCAAGTACAGTATTCTTGGTTGGACGTTTTTTACTTTCAGTACTTTGAATATTTCATGCCACTCTCTTCTGGCTTGCAAAGTTTCTGCTGAAAAATCTGATAGACTTAATGGAGTTTCCCTTGTACATAATAGGTTGATTTTTTATGACTACTTTAAAAATTCTCTTATTATCCTTAACTTTTGACATTTTAATTATAATGGGCCTTGGTATGGATCTCTTTGGGTTTCTCTTATTTGGAACTTTCCTGGACCTGGATGTCTGTTTTCTACTCGAGGTTAGGAGAAGGATTCTACCTTGTTTCTAGCTTGCCCTTGCCCTTCCTTCTAGCTTGCTGATCCATTCTTCTGTTTCATCCAGTCTGCTGTTGAACTCCTCTAGTGTATTTTTTAGTTCAGTTGTTCTATTCTTCAGCTCTGTGACTTCTGTTTGGTGTTTTCATATATTTTCTATCTGTTTGTTGAAGTTCTTATTGTATTCATTCATTCTTCTCCCAAGTTCAGCAAGCATCTTCATGATCATTACATTGAATTCTTTTGGGATAGATTATTACCTCTTTATCATTAAGGTCCATTTGTGAGATTCTGTCTTGTTCTTCTGTTTGGAACATATTCCTCTGTTTCTTCATTTTTCTTGGCTCTCTGTGTTTCTTTCTACATATTATGCAAAACAGGTACTCTCCCAGTCTTGAAGGAGTGGCCTTGTGTAGGTGATGAAACTTATTGTTCAACTTTCTCCTAGATCTTTGTTACTTCCTGAACCTTTGTGATTGTTTAAACAGTCTGATTTTTTCTTGATATACCCCCATTGTTGAGGATGTGCCAAGACATGTCAGTGTTCCAAAGGGAGGGATCTCATTCAGGTTGATTGGCAGTGAGACCCTCAAGTAGCAGCTTTTAAATTATGCAAATACATACAGTCCTGTAGAGCTTTCACCAAAATCCCTGTCAGCCACTAGACCAAGAGATCTGGAGGTGGCCCCAGGTGATAGTTAAAAAAATTGGGGCTCCAAACAAGAGTATAATCTTCTTTCTGGGAGGTACTCTTGAACTGTTGCAAGACCACAGGAGTGTGCAAGGACAGTATCTCCTTGCTTACATTCCCTGAGGGTGCTTCTGTATCCCATAAATGTATGGCAAACCCTAAACCTATCCCTCAGATTGAAGCTCCAGAACACATTAAATGGGACTTTGCCACAGGAAGACTGGTGGTGTGTTTCCATCTGCTCTCTGTACAGTGTCCTGAGGGTGGTGGCTTGCCAAAAACTGTCTTTCCAATTGTTACAGTCCTGTGGAGCCCAGGAATGCAAGCCCCCTTTGCCACAGGGCCAAGTTATCAAGGAACATCCCCTGTGTGGATTGCATGTGCCTACTGCCCTTAATGAGGCAGCCGGAGAATGTGTGGGGTGGAACACACTTGCCAGCTTCAGCAAGGCAGTTGGGAAAATGCCATGTCTCAGCACCCACTGGCTTTAGCAAGAGAGAAGAGTGCCTTGTCTGCATAGGTCTATGGGCTTTCATAAGGGAGCAGGAGAACGCTGTATGACCCATGCTTCCTGGCCTCAGCCAGGAGTTGGGGGACCGTCACAACTTTTTGTTCCCACCAGCCTTAGCAAGGCAGCAGTAGGTTGCCACATCCATGGGTGCCCACCTGTGTTAACAAGGTTGGTGAAGAGCACAACAGTGGCATCCACCAGCACCTCTGTCTCCATAGAGGGTCCCAGATGTCCCCTGCCCCTCCAGCCAGTCCCTCCAGATTAGCATATGAATCTCTTTCACATACAGACTGGGTGCTTTTGCACTCGGTCCCTGCAATGTAGTATTTTTTATTTTATTCTTCTTGATTTTGTTATATGCTATCCTATTTTATTCCATTAAGAAATATTGATTGCAACCCACGAAATTGATTTCGTGACTCAGTAATGAGTCACAACCTGCACTTCGGAAAACACTGATGTAAAGGAAAAATGTTAAGAATCACTGATCTGGGAACTCTCAAACATCACTAGTGGGAATGTAAATTAGCACATTCTTAATGAGGGCCTTTTGGCAAAATCTATCAAATTTACAAATACATACACCCATTGACCCTGATGTTCCATTTCTAGGAATTTATCTCACAGATATACGTGCAAAATGATGTTCAAGATAATTCTTTGCTCTGTTGTTTATAATAGCAAAAGATTGGAAACAACCCAAATGTCCATCACGGGGGACTGGTTGAATAACTAATGGAACATCGACACAATGGAATAATACTCTGCAGCTGTTTAAAAAAAAAATAAAAAAGATGCTCTCAATGGCCTGGGTTGGAAAGATTGCCAAGATTTATTAAGTCAAACAAGCAAGATGCAAAACAAGAGTATTTAATATGTTACCTTTTAAATAAAAAAGGGGTAATTAGACTCTATATTCACACCTGCTTATGTTGGATTAAACCATACTAAATCCATTTTTAAAGGTCGAAATGATTGAATACTGGCAATTTCACATGGTTCCCTGTAACCTATGCATACAAGAAGGATAAGCTAAGAAATGGAGTTATCTGGGGAAGGTTGGGACTTTCTCACTGAGGCTTGTTAAAATAAGGAATCTTTGAGGTGGTTAATGGTAAAGGAATGGGGGTCACTCTGAGCTAGGATGCAACCAGGGACAACATCATGTCCAGGTGGAGGGTGAGCAGAGTCCTCCTGCCTCTGGCCTCACACCTAAGTCCCAGGCAACACCATCTCCAGACAGTGGGCAAAAGGCTGAGACAAGCTGGACCAGTTACAGAAAAATGCCTCTGTCTCTCTCCTTATTCCTCCCCCTTCTAGATATTGTATGTGGATGGCATGGTGAGAATGAGTTAGAAATTTAGCTTTTTCAAAATTGTAAATTTTGAATATAATTGCATGTGGCAAAGGAAGTATCTGGTTCGGAAAAAACCAGAAGTCAAGCCAGTGAATCACTGAAGTACTAATTAGTAAAAGTTTATTGTGCACACATGAAAAAGACAATTTGCAAACTGGGAGCATTCAAACCAAAACATGGAATGAGACTCAGATATAATATTGTTATAAAGTAGCATGAAGGCAGCGGCTGTTCTTCACAGTGATTGGCTAGAATATTAGAATTTTCTTAAATGAAAGTGAATTGTTTAGTGGCTACCTCAAGTCAGCTTGGGGAACACATTAAATTTCACTTATATTTTCAGACACATTTGCAGGAAGTGACCTAGGTTGACTCAGCCTCACTTGTCTTGCAACACAAGCTAAATCAGGCTTTGCTCATATGACTAACCTGGTTTTGTCTGCTCAGGGGATTTTCAAGGCAGGTCTCCATTTGTGTTTGATTTTAACAAAAGCATCACCCAAATAGTGTCAGTCATGGAAGTTGGGACCAAGTGGACTTTTTACTTCTCAGAACTGGGGTAGAGAGGGTCCAGGATTCAGGAGAGCTGCCCACAGGGAGAGATCATTTCTCTTATGCCTGGTACTCACTGCCTTCTGCCCAGCCTGGTGGTCAAGCTCTGAGAGATTCCCAGGGCCCTAGGGTCATCTGAACAGGTGTCATGAGGAGTTAGCCCTTGCTCAGGTGAGAGTGGGTAGAGGGGGAGCCTGGTCTGTCATTCCAAAGCTCATGCTGATTTTTGTCAAGTTTCCAGGACCAAGGAGGATCCGCAGGCAGCTGGCGTATATTTTCCTAGGTCTTCATAGGGCCCTTTACCACTGTGGAGAGCTGGATCTTAGTGCTGCAGACCTGGAAATTTGTTTTCATCAGCATGTGGAGGACAAAGTCATCTCTTCAGGGGAGAATCACACACTTCAGCCTCCCTGGGTCTTATAGGTGGACCCAGCCCTATGTATTTGTTACCCTGGGAGCAGAACTTCCAAGGACAGCAGATACCCAAGCTCTCTGGAAAGGATACCCTGTATCAGGCAACTGCAAAACCTCCCTTTGGCAGGCTGGATTCTGAGCTATGCAGGCCAGTCTGGGGCTGTAGAACACCAGTCCTGATGTATCCCAGAATACCTCAGGACTTATCCTTTCCACTGAGAATGGGAAATGCATGTGTGCATGTGTGTGGGGGTGGGGCAGCCTCGAAAGTCCATGTCTAGTTCTGAGAAGCTTCTTTTTATTCTCTGGGTGTGACCATTCTCGCTGATGGGGCACATCCATTCATTCACCTTGTGAATCCCCCCCTAATTTAGTTATAGTTGATTCTACCTGGACAGAGATCTTTAGTTTCCCTCTGAAAATACCATGTTGAAATAGTGACATCTTTCTACTTTATATGTATATGCATGTATGTATGTGTATGCATGTATATATTTTGTCAGGGGAAGATATTACACTCCTTCTCATTTTCTGCTTGCATTTTCTGCCAGTATCCCATGGCTCAGATCACAGAAGCACCATCAGACAGTGACTAGTAAAGAGGTTGGTTTAACCACAGTGGGGCTCTGTGAAATTAATCAGGAAGTGCTGGGCAGACAGAGTGAGACCAGGTAAGAAGCCACTGCAGGAGCTCCAGGAGCATCCCAAGGTCCCAGGCCGGGAGGAGCAGGTAGGCAAAAGGGAGTGAGAGGTGCTGGTGGCCTTGAGAAGGAGGAGGCAACAAGCTTCAGAAGCTGACTCAGTTTCAGAGGTAAGAGGACAGACACCACATGACTCCGGCTCCTCGCCTGGTGTTGGGAAGTGTCACGGAGAAGAGCCTTGGGGAAAATGTGCTTAATTAGTTCAGAGTTGGGCATTCAGATTTGACTTAGTGTTGGGAATGGAGAATTCCACTCTCCACCTCCCTTGGCCTCAATTTCCTAATGCTGGTAGTTAAACTCAAGCTTGAAACTGGGTTCAAGATTTTGGTCAAAAGTTCACAGAAGCAAAAGATGGTGACTCATTCAGCTGAAGGAATGGGTGAACTCTTCTAAGAGGGAGCACAGAGGAAGTAGGTGGCCAAGGATCAAATCTTGGGGAATGCCTGATTGGGGAGTGCTGTGTCATGACACGTTTTATTGGGTCCTGTGCTGACAGTGAGGAGAGAAGTTTGAGGGGACAGTAGGCTGGTCTCCTGGGACATCTGAGGGAAATGCTATGGGCACCGCATGCTGGAGTCCTCTTTCCAGGGGCTCTGGTACCAACAGTCCCTTCTGCCTGTAGTGGAAATGGAGCTTGGGGCACTGGGGGTGGGGGGAATTGGAACCCTGTACCATGTACCCTGAGTGTACCCTGAGGACCATGAGCAAGACCTCATCTCTAAATGTAAAATCAGGGAGATTTGAAGGAGGGGTTCTGCCACAACCAGGGAAGATGATGAGGGTTAGATGAGGAGTTGATCGATGAGTCAAGGTTTAACAAAAAGATACCAAATCGTACTTAAGTGCTTATCTTTCTTTGCCTCTTGTTCTTAAATTATGTATCAGATTTTAAAATGTGGACATGATTAATGCTACTTAGGATCTCTGCCTGGGCTGTTTTAACAAAAGAGTTATATTTTAACTTAAGGAGTATAACTGAGAGGAGACTCTTATCATTTTTCATCAATTAATCACCATGCGTGAAGCTCAGCTCTTTGGACCCCAAGGCCACATGCGAAGGCACCACTGCCCCCTGGGTGGTAATTTACCCTCCTTCCAAGTAGGATACTTTGGAGGAAGGAAACAGCCTCTTGGGGGCAGTAGCTGTAATGTGTGGTGAAGGTTACAGAGAATGCAAAGGTTCTGTGCTCCACAGGGAAGGGAAACAGATGTAGAGGGTGGGAATGGGGAGAGTAGTACAGTGCTGATGCCAGGACAGGGGGTAGTCTTAATGTCTAGACAAATCAGGGAGAATCCTTGGAGAAGCTGGTCTTTGAAGGGAGCAGGTATGGTGGAGGTTTGGGGAAGTGGAATATACAGAGTAGGGGCCCGACTTGCATAGCTCAGTGTGTTAGATGCTTATTAAGCACCTACTGTGTGTCAGGTTCTGGGGGTACAAATAAGAATAAGACCCATTCTTGGCTTCAAGTCATTTATCATATAGCATGGAACATGGACTACTGAACAGTGGGATACATACCTGTGGCCTTTTGAATAATGGACATTTGTATAAGGCACAGAATCAAGTATCCTCATGGGAAAATAATGAATCCACAGAGCAGGCCTTCTGTCATGCTATGCCCCTAGCTGTCATGGGCTCCATGGTGCATTTGAGGCCAGGAACCTTTAGGGCTTGATGAACTCCAACCAGAGGGATGAGTTTGTGGGTTCCTATCTTGCCTCTGCCTCTTACAAGTTGTGTAGCCTTGAGAAAGTCGCTGAATGTCTCCATGTCTCAGTTTCCTCACAGTGATTCTTCACAGGACTGTTGGAAGGAGGAGATGCGTTCCACTGTTAGCTTGGATGATGGAAAAGAAGGCAAAGGAGAAGTTGTCCAGAAAGCTGGACTGGAAGAGCAATCATAGAGAAGAGAAAGCTAGGTAGGTAATAGAAAGCCCAACCCAACCTAGTTGAAACCAACAGGAAATTTATGAGTCTCCCAGTGGACCAGGAAGATCAGACAGTGCTGGGGATCTGCTTTCTCTCTCCACCTTGTTGGTTGCTCTCTCTGGGGTGATGCCATTCTCCCAGACCGTCCACGTGACCTTCCAAGATGGCTGCAGGCAGCTGCGGGACCATGGCCTTCAAGGATAGAGTCAGTAGGGAATGACGGCAAGAGTTGTTGTTCTGGAACCTCTGAGAAGAGTCCTTGGATGGACCTGGACAGGTTAAGCCCGTACCCTACCTTGAATCACTCCCCGAGGTCAGCCAAGTGCTCAGGGGTCACTTGGCTTTGGCCACCTAAAGCACTCCCTTGACAATGGTCACTTCTGGTTTCTTTTAATGGAGCAAGAACTTGAAGACCCTCAAGAATTTTGAGTACAAAATCCACTAGATTTTTCATGCTGCTGTTTCTGATCTTTTAGCTTTGACTTTCCCTGTCCAAAATGGGGATAATTTCTTAGTAACTTGCATCTGTTATCTTTCCAAAGCATTCAACTCCATGTCATGGAAGCAACAGCTCTTTTGCACATTTATACTTCATAGGTTTATTCATACCTAATTAAATTAAGTATACAACTGACAAACAGAGTGGGGACACACACGGCATGCTGAGGGTAATTAGTCTACTTTGCTGATGGGCCCTGAGTGTAACAGTCTCCTTGAGCTGCCACAAGGCTGTGGGCATTGGATCAGTGCATTTGACAGAGCAAATAGAAAAAACAGGTAGAATGGGCAAATCAGATAAGGTCATTGAAGAGAGTTGCCACTGCCCGAGTTTGTTCTCCAATGACTGGCAAGGATGGCCCAGTTGCAGTGGATATTGAGAGGGTGAGCTCTGGCTTCCCCGAGGAGAGCCAACAGTCTAGAGGGAGACATAATGATGTGTAAGTCTATCTCCAGACCTGACGTCCAGGGTCTGTGGATATCCCATGTGAACTAGGAAGGTGGCCAGGGCATTCACGGGGGTGTAGCTGGGGAGGTTAGGAAAACATAGCCCCAGTCTGCCCACTCAAAGCATATTCCATTAGAGCATGGGGCGGAGACGAGGAGGCCATCCCTTGGCAGAGCAAAGCACGGGGTAATTCTAGCTCACAAAAGGGAGTGTACCTCTTGGGTCACCTGAGAAGTTTTCAGAAGGAGTTGCCCACCCAGGAAGGCCAAGATGCTGCTGACCCCTTTGTACAGGGACCCAGGCAGGCACAATATTTTCAGATCCCACAGAGTTCAAAATCTCAGGCAGAGGCTGGCATTGCCTAACGCTGCCTGGGATGGCTTGACCCCAGCCTCAGTGTGCTAGAACATTCCAGCCTCAGAAAACCCAAGACGTCAGTGGGTCATGTTTCAGAATCTTCATCAGTAGGTTGGGGACAGGGATACCTACCTGAGGATTAAATGAAATGAGAACCACCCTGTTCCCAGTATAGAGTATGCAGGTAGGAAGTATCAACTTCCTCCCAGCCATGTCTCCCTGGTCTTCAGTGTGGAAACAGAGGCTCGCTGAAGTTAAGCACCTTGCCTCATTTACATGGCTCAGGAGTGGTAGAGCAGGATCCCAGAGCTCCCTCTTTTCTTTCCAGCCCAAGTTTGGTTTACACATGGGGCAGGCTGCTGCTTCTCAAAGAGCTCAGCTTCCTGTTCCAGCCCCTGTGTCGACCATGGTCCTTCATGGTGAGTTACTGCATGGGGAGTGAGGCCTCTGCTTACTAAGGTAGCAGAGATTAAAAAAGTAGAGGCCAGAGGGAGGCCATAGAAATACCTGGTTACTAAAACAATATCAGGTAACAACCTTCTCAACCAGCTGCAGCTCAGGGGATGGAGTGGAGCTGGGTAGTGTCTACGGCTCCGGGCCTGATGAGGAGGCCATCTCTTGTTTACGACCCCACCTCTCCGTTACTTCCTGTGTGCCCCCGGGCGAGGCAGGTGGTCTCCGTTCACAGTCAGAGCCACACCTGAGTCCATCCAGCCAATTCTCTGCGCTAGAGGACTGGCTGGGCTGAAGGAGGGAAATGTTCAGCAGACATGGGTCCGCAGACACTGGCCCCAGGGGGAGGGTATGGGGTGGGAAGCTCTGGAGTTCTTTGTTCAACGTGGATTCAGTTGCCGGGAACAAATCAAGAGGCAATGGGGTGTTTGGGGGGCCACCTCGCCGTATTCATTATTTATTGTGTACGGTCGTTATTATTATAGCCTTTACTGAGTGTGCTGTACTCTATATTCCAGGGCTCCCTAGAGCATCTCAACCACTGTCTGGATTTTGAAATACTTGTGAAACAGAGATGACTCCCAAACTTCATTCCAGTGCAGATTGTTCACTCACTGCAAACACGTCCTTCCACTTTGTCTCTGGGTCCGTCCCGGGGATGTCTGACAGGCCCCTCCACCATAGCAGGTCCACAGTGGAGCTGTTCTTCCGCCATTCTTTACACCACAGTCAATGATGTTATGATCTACTTGGTCATCAAAGCCCCAGAGCATGGGTCACTTTTAGTTCCTCCCATGCCCTCATGGCTTTCATGTGGTCTACCCATGGACCCTGCTGGCTCTCCTTCCAGAGTGACTCCTGGATCTGTCCACTTCCCTGTACCACTCGGTGCTAGCTGCGACAGTCTTTGGCCTCCCTACCAATAAGCGTCGTGGCTTCCAGTTCCTTCTCACCCATTCTAAGTCAGGAACTCTCTCTCTCTCTCCAGTGCAGAACCTCCCACTATCTTCTGTTACACTTGATGTAAAACCTCAACTTTGGGCTATGGTCCTCAGGTCCCCGTGGACTCTGGCTCTTGCCGGTCTCTGCAATATTGTCTCCCATGCCTCAGGACCCTCCAGACTACACAGACCTTTCCAGCCGATTACCAGACCATGCTTTTTCCCATCTGAGGCCCTCTGCCTGGAATGGTTTCCTTTAGGGCTCCCTAGGACTGACTCCTCTGGACTCATGGTCTACTAAACACCATCTTCTCAGAGAGGTCTCTCCTGTCCACCTTAATTAATTAAGTAACACTCTCCACCACTCTTTATCCTATCCTCTTGCTGTGTCATACATATAGCATTTATAATGATCCAAAATTATCTTACATGTTTACACGCACTGAGGTCTAGACCCCACTGGAGCAGGAACCGTTGGGGTGGGGGTGGATTCTGCCCTGAACAAGGCCTAGCACGGTGCCTGGGATGTAGTGGGCTCTCAGTAAGTGTCTCTTGAGTGAATTCATGAACAAGTATTTTTCTAATTTCAACAATAATCTACGAAAGTAGGTTTCATTTGCTCAATGTTACAGTAAGTTTGAGTTCAAAGATGTCGGGTATCTTGCCTAAGGTCATCCAGACTTAGAGGTGGCAGAGATGCATTTCAAAACCAGTTTCATCTTGCTCCAACGGTCTTCTCTAAGGCCATGCCATGTCACCAGGACAAACCCACTTGGGTGCTCCTCTCAAAACAGTGAGTTTGGAGAGGCTCCCCTGGGAAGATACTACTTAACTGGCTTATGGCTAATGCTATAGAGGGTTACTCTTCCTGGACCCTGGGTCTTTGCAGTTACCATCATCACCATCCCACTAGCTGCAGACGAGGGAACACGTGTGAATGTGTGGAACGCAGGTAGAGTAATTAGTGGCTGGTCTGCAGCTGTGGGTTATCCTCACAGAGACCACATCAGCATGGCCCTTTGGTGGCCCGCTGCCAGCCTACTTGGGGGAGTTCATACAGCTAATTGTACTAAGCTACCAGTGCAAGCAGGGGTAGGCTCTGAGAAAAGTCCAGAGGCACTAGAATGGAGCCACTTGGGTTACTGGTTGATAGCAATCATTGGATGCTATGTTTCCAGGTGGTAGCACAGGTGCTGCCAAATTGCCCTTCTAGCCACCTGCACCTACTCTTTTACCCCATGTGGAGGGGATCCCTCCTTCTGTAAAATCCTTGACTTTCTGGTTGGGTCTCCCCTCTTCATTTTGCCTTGGGTACATTCTGTTTGCTCTGAGCCTCACCTGACACCTGAGAATAAAAGTGACCTCTCACAACAAATTGACAAAGGCTTGCTGAATTCAAGGTAAAGGCTTTACCTCTCTAGGAAAGAACTGATGGTCCCGCCCTCTCAGGGGACTCCAGAATACCTCACAAAGTAACCTTGACGTGTTTCGGTGGGCCCTTATAGGCACGTCTGAAATATGGCTCTCGTTCAAGGGAGAGGCCTTTTTCCTAATAGTATCTTAGTTCTCTCTCCTATTGCCTCTTCTCTTCCTTATAATTTGGACCTAGTGCAATTAATCAGATTGTGAGAGAGTCCAGAAACAGTAAGCAGAATCTGCTGTTTTCATGCAAGCTGAAAGACAAGTAGCGATTAGACATTTTTATGACCAACCTATCCCATTACACATCACAGATTCCCAATAAATAAAGGAGAGCTGAAGTGGGGGCTGCCAATTGTCTAACAATCCAACTAACAATATTGTGGACAGAACAGTGTTTTCTTGACATCTAATTTACTCAATTACATGAGTAATCATGTCACTCCCTGCTTAAGCTCCTTCAATGTGTTGCCATAAATTAGAATGACAGGTGAATACCCCAGTGGTTCTCTCCATCTTGGCACTTATCACAGAGCACTGGAGGGGGATCTTCCCTCATGTCTCCTTCCCACCCCCCAGGCTGGGTGTCCCATGAGGCGGGACACACTATTTTTCTTAGTATCTGTTGACTAGCACAGGCCTGGTGTCCTAAGAGAACCCTCTCGGGGTTGTGAGTGGCTTGCACAGTTTGCTGAGTGGATAAACGACGGAATGATTAACTTGAGGACTGTGGGCAGGAGTGGGGATGGACTGGGAAACACTTCACGGACCCAACATGGCTGACATTCTAGCCAAAATTCATGAAGTGACATTTCTAGATATTTGACCCATCCGTTGGAGTTCTCTGTCTCAGCGTACACCCTTAAACTTGAATTGTTCAATTAAAATTATGCCAACTTAACTGCTTGTGCTATAACTGGGATTGAGAGAACATGAGAAAACTCATGCCCAAGAGAGAAAAAAGGAGGGAGGAATGGGGGTGGAGGAGTGGGGCGGGAGAGAAGGAGAGAGAGAGAGAAAGAAAGAATATGAGGGGCAAGGTAGGGCTATCACTTCTGTTCTGGTTCTCTTGTGTTCCTTGGCCAGAACATCTTGCTGCTCTGAATATGATAAAGGATTTGTAATTTAGACTGGCCTTAATACCTGATTTACCCCACCCTCACCTCAAGTAAGGGAAAACTTTTTTGGGGGTATATTTGCCACATCTAAGTTACCCAGATGGTTTGGGGACATATACTGAATTTATCTGTATCCTAATAGCCAATCCCAGTAATTGTTTTTTTTATCTAGTCTGCATCTCAGCAATAGTAGTGTTTATATTCATGGAAGACATATGGTCATGGGGACACATCACATGCTCTTGCCAATTCGCAAGGTTCTGCTTGGGGCTACCAGTCATGCAACTGGGGATGTCCTGCCCCTTAATTCAGTGGCTCCTCCTGCCCACTGTGCTTCTGGAGAAGCAGGCTGCCATGGTAGTGCCCACAGGGGGGGCTGGGCTGGCTGGTGGCCACAGGGTGACTGCTGTGGCCTGCCACTCACCTCCAGCAGGAGCAAGCTGGACCACATCTTCAAATGTCCTTTAACACAGTCTGGAAATTGAGATTTTTTAAAAATGTGAAATCTTTGCTTTTTTAACATTAGCAACAGATTTCTAAAGCATCATGGGCTGCTCCCTTGCCTCCCGCTATAAAAGTCTGTGGATAACACTGGAATCGTGGCTCCTTTGGTTCCAGAGGCAGCAGGGAGGCCTGGAGGACCTGGGGAGACTTGGAGGTTGATTTCCTTGTGGGCACACAGTAATTCCCTTTGTCCTTGTCTGAGAGTATAGAAATCAGTCCTGATGTGGAGACAGATCCCCCTTTTCTTGCTGAAGAATTTTCAGGAGGAGGAACCCCAACCCGTGGGCCGTGATCATTACTGTAGTCATCTGATGGGCAGTTTGCACAGCACGGACTGTCACTCTGCAGTCACCTAGGGGCCCTTGCTCTGCCCGCCTGTGGAGCGGACTGAGCCGGTACAGCTGGGTCCAGGGGCCCATCTGCGGGACGCAGTCTACTCCCTCCTGCTTCCTCATGGTTGTCTGGCTCCCAGGGCCAGTGGGCAGGGTTTGTGCATCACTTCCGGGATGTCGTCCAGAGCTTGGCTCCCAGGATTCTTAGGAACTCATCTTCCCAAGGGATCGGGCTCCCCTGGCGCTTGCTGGCACCTGGGTGGAATCTGGGTTATGTGAGGCGAGGAAGCAGGGCCACTCCACTCAGAATCCTGCCTGCGGCCCTGCTGGCTCCCTGGGAGAAGCCGAGAGTTGTCTCTGATCCCTTTCCAGGTGAATCAGCGAGGAACAGCTGACCCGCCCGCCTGCTCTCTCCGCAGGACCTTGTGCCGGCGGGCGGAGGGGAGGAGAAGGCCAGCTGGGAGGCAGAGCCGGGCAGATGGAGGCACCGCCGGCAGTGGAGACAGGCGCCGTGGGCAGCGGGGAGAGGACGCCTGTGGAAGGCGGGGCTCTTGTGGAACTGCAGGGAGTGGAGGCGGTGGCCTTCAGGGAACTGCCTGGACGCCCGTGCCACAGTCATAGGCACCATCGAGCCTCCTTCCGCGTGGAGAGGATGCCCATGGTAACCACCTCTTACCGTGGTGATGAGCTAACGCTTGCGAGCAGGCCGGAGATGACAGGGCTCGCTGCGCCCAAGTGACGAGGTGACGTTTACCTATTTCTGTTCCAGTTCTCAAACACTTATTTTCCCCAGGTCTTTAGAGCAAACGTTTTAAGGACCTCTGAAATGGAGCGGATCAGGGGAGTGGCCACAGGGCCTCTTCTGAGCCCTCGCTGTGGCCTACTGGCCCCGGGACTGTTGCCACCGCCCCTCTCTGGCCTCTGGCACCCAGCCTGGCCTCTTCTGCTCCTGGGTCCACACGGCCTCCAGAGGGAGCTTTGGAAAATCACCCTGGTCACTTTCCCGCTTGTCATTTCTGCTTTTGCATGAGAGAGGCACATAAGCCGTGCGCTGGGCGGGGGTGGGGATGAGATGGAAGGGGCCCAGCTGTGCCCCCGGCTTGTCGGCTGGGGCTCCTCAATCCCCTCAGGACCAGAGTCATGGTTCCCAAGTTCTCTGGGGCCGTCCCTTGCCCCCCGCCCCCGTCCTCCTCATGAGCCTCCTTGTTAAGCTCCCAGAGCTGACTGGCCAATGCCGGCCTCAGACCACGCCGGGGGCCGTGCATGGCTCCCAGGCTTTGCCTGCTCATCTCCCATGTGCCCTTTCTTCTTCCTTCATCCCTCTTCATTTGCCAGGCTCCTGCCCAGCCTTCACGACTCAGCCTTTGTAGGCTTGCGAGTGATAGAAATTTAACTCAAAATAACTTAAAGGAAAAGTGAATGTATTGATTCGGCTCCCTGAGACCGGAGCGTGTGTCCCACTTAACTCTGACTCATCATCTGACCCTGGGCCTGCACCCCATGGGGCTCAGGGCCTGTGAACCCACTGAATGAGGTCCAGCCTCCGTCTCCTGCGCCAGTGGATCCGCGCTGACAAGAGTCTGGAGTCGTCTGGCAGACCTGGGGTGTGTGATCCTGGCAACAGGCATGGACCCTTGCTGGGCACCTTGGCCCAGATCCTGCGGGTCCTGTGCTCTGCTCAGAGCCTCCATTTAGATCCACTCCTTTGTGAGCTGACAATGTTGTGTCACGGACAGGATGACAGTGCTGCCCAGCGAGGATAGTGGTGCATAGCACTTTGCCACAGGAGCTGGCTCTTTTCCTGTGGGAAAGAAATCAGCCCAGCACCATGAACCCCCAGGGGCAGGGCCAGCCCTGAAGCTGTGTTCTTCCTTTCTGAGCACCTCTCCTTATCCTCTCTGACCCTCAGACCTCTGCCTTCAGCCAGTTCCCCTGGGCCCTTAGCTGTGTACATAACACCAACCTTTCCAAAGGCACTAACTACGGAAACACGATCCCTTCCAGTGGGAGATATGCCACAAGAAACTGCTTCTCGTAAGAAAGAATTGTTCCTCATAAGAAAGAACCCAAGTTTGTGAAATATAGGGGTTCAGGGTTATTCCCTATAACTTTCCCCTCTCTCACATGTGCTGGGTGGCTCCACTGTAGGGCGCTGGGAACTGTGTGTTACCTCAGCCTCTCTTACCTGTGGGGCAACCACATTATCTGGGGTTTCTAGGAAGGCTGTGCTAGGCCTGATAGTGTCACCGCCAAGGCAGGGAGTCAGGCAGTCAGGCAGAAGTCACTGTCCTAGACCTTCCTCCTTTCCTTTAGCAGTAGGAGTGCTTGTCCCTGAGCACCTGGGGCTGCCAGGTGAAGTTGGGGTGAATCACATGCATCCCAGGAGAGTGGCTGAGAGAAGGCCAGCTCCTCCTGTCACTGGGCCCCAGTACTCCCAATGATGGTGCTGGTGAGCCTGAGGGAGTCGGTTCTTCACTGCCCAGCTGAGGATGGCTGTGGGAAGGCTGGGACTTCTGAGCAATGTTTTGGTCCCATCTCTGTGGATCTTTCTGAGGGACATTTGTGAGTTAAGAACAAGTTTCAGACTGTGTTTTTTTGTTTTGTTTTGTTTTGTTTTTGAGAGCAGCAGAATTCCAGACTGTTCTTAAAGTAGTTTCTTAAGAAGGTGGCTCAGGTAAAATGAGCTCTTCTGAATAATTCATTTTCCTTCTTCCAAACTCAAACTTGCTCTTCTCTTAGTGGAGAACTAGCCAGATGTGAGGTAGGGGTAATTGGTGGCTTATATCAAAGTAATTAAAGGTCAGAGGGAGGCTTGAAACCTGTAACTGCCATGGAGAGAAGTGACAACAGGGGTTGGCATCACGGGTCCACCACTGGAGGGGAGAGCTTCTTGCTGAGCACCTGGCAAACCCGCTAGGCTGGAGGGCCGAGCCCGTGGGGACAGGGTCCTCTCAGCTGTGACTTCCTCTGGGCTCCAGACAGCTGGTGGGAAGGCAGGCTTGGTGACAACTGTGAGTATATACAGGGGTAGTGGTTTTTTTCAGTCAGGAGACCCATGCTGAGGGTGCAAGGGACCTTCAGTGCCAACGACCCCAGCATGTCCTGAACTTCTGTCATTCATACAGCAACCGCCTTGTTGAATTTTGGACAAAGGGCCTTCTACCTGTACCACTATTGATTCACTTTTTAAAAATATTTAAGTGTGTTCATTTGTAAAAAGCAAGTTTAAATCAGTCTAGTCTGTGGAAAATTGACATATGCAATAAACAAAGGACAAATGTCATGATATATCGAACAAGAAATATGATATGAAGCTTAGGTAAAGCCTGTTTTCTTACATTTGAATATCACATGTTCAAGAGGTATTAAAGAAATACCACCCCCAAACTAAGACTGTCTCCCTGAAGGCAATCAGAAGAATTGAAAGAGAGTTGAGAGGGACGTCCACATGTGTTTCTCCCTCACCCACTCAGTATGGTTTAGTGTGGTGTTTGGCATCTCACCCTACAATTGCTTTGTGTGTCGCCAGTAGTGCTCACCCAGGAAACCCTACTTCCCCCAACTCTCCATGCCCATTTTACAGAAGGTGTGCCTGAGGCTTATCTATAGAGCACTATATCCAAGGTACCCAGCTGGCCAGATGCAGCACAGAGTGAACCCCAGGTCTGAAGACTATCTAAAAAACTGGAATCATTGGGTCATTGCTCAGCCTGAAAAACCATCTGATCCCAGTTCCAAGCCAAAAACATTTACTAAGCAGAGAGTCCAACAAGAAATGCAAAGGGTAGGGATTCAAGGGTGGAAATTGGTCCCATTTTCTGAACTTCGGAGGAAGGGAATCTGGTTTGGACAAAGGTTTGGAAGAGATAAGACAAGCCCACCAAGTTGTTAAGAATATTTTTATCGAAACCTAGCCTGATGCCAAGATAACAGGCAAAATCAAATCCCGAAAGGACATTGGTAGGGTCCATCCTTGAAGAAATTTCCAACATGAAGAAGGTCAGAGAATAATAGAAATGAGGCTTGAAAAATCAGCATGCCCCAGAGGGCATCTTAGATTTGAAGCACAAATAATAAGGGACTTCTCTGAGAATCTTGGATTCCTGTTCCTTTATATGTACCCCAAATGCTGGAGTTGGTAGACCTTCCCTGACACCACATGTCACTCCTTTGTCCCAGCTGTTACAACTGGTCTCTTGCTCTGGGGTTAGAAGCGGCTTTATTGGCGAGGAGGAAATGCTCTGCTCTGGTCTGAACTGGACCACTTGGCCAAACGATGAACACAGAACCAAAGGTGAAGAGGATGTTGCTGTTCTCTAACTGCTGAAGGCCTGATTGGAGAATGAGAGGGTGCCATGCTCACAGACTGGGCTGCTTTGCTCCCAGAATCCTGTGGAAGTGAGTTTCTTCAGTGTTAGCAGTGGCTAACACTCTGGGTTTATACCAGTCTTCTCGGCCAACAAAGATGCTTTGGTGTGGATGCCTTCAAGGGCTGGTTTGTCAGGCACCTCCTGTGTGCTCCCCATTGGAGGTGAAGGCTGGTTCCATTTCTTCTCCTTTGTCTAACCCTCTTGTCAGTGGCCTACAAGTTTCTTGGTGCAGGTTTGCTAGTGGGGGCCATGTGTCAACACAATCAGGAGTTCTTCTTGGAGACTGCAGTAGCCCTCTCCGCCACCAAGATGTGACCCCAGGCACTTCAGAGGGTATGGCATTGAGGGCCCATAGGCAGGAACCACAGGGCCAGACAGCTAGGCCCATCCCACTGCTCAGCCTAGACTCCTCTTCCAGGGCCACTGTGAAAGCCCCTAGCCAGTGCCTGGCAGAGTAAGGCCACAGCAGATGAGCCTCTGTGGTGTAGAGCCTCGCCGTGAGGCTGGCGGCCTGTGGGCCTTATGGGCCTAGATGAGAATCCCAGGTGTGTCCTCACAGGAAGGTTAGGCAGCTTGGAATTGGGCTTCTGGGTCCTTCCTTCAAGAGGGAAGAGCTGTTATTGCTTTATCTTGAGAGGAAGGGGTGGTGTGAGAATTACATGGTCAAGGGTTCTGAAATTGGGAAGCAGTTAGGAGGAATAATGCTGGTCATCACTGGATTAACACTGGTTTCACCCTGCCTCAGCAGATCAAGGGTAGGGTATCACACAGGCCTTGGTCCAAACAGTTTGAGCACTTTGCCCTCGTGGGGGATTCTGGGTAGCTGAGCCTTTGTTGGTTGTGGGAGAACCCTTTGTTAGCCATGGCCTAGAGCTTTTCTACTAACATCCTTAGTGTAGGAAATGGCACCTCATAGAGAGGCAGAGGGTCCAAAGCCTCCTTGGGAAGAGGTTCGTGGGTATGTTTCCCATAGAAATGGATAGCAGGTGTGTGGCATGTACCTGGTAGCATGTTGTATGTAGGTGTGTGTGTAGCGGGGCAGGACACGGAGGTGAGTGCCAGCAGATAGGAGCAGAGGAATCTCTGAAAGGAAGGCCCACCAAGAAGCAAAACGCGGACCCCAGGCTGACTTGAAATCAAGTGCCTTGGTTGATAATGGATGAGATAAATTCCCATTCCAGAGTGGCTTCCTCTGGGGCCTCGCCTGCCTCAGGCTGATGGGACCATTGGAGAGACCACTGGCTGAGATGGAGCGCTGGCCATCTGCAAAGCCAGTCCAGAAGAAATGCTCTCCCAAAGGTGCCTCTTATAAACCAGGCAAGATCCACAGGGGAAGGAGGCCTGCCAAGCAGTGCTAATTGGCTTATGTCCATCAGCAGAGCTGCCTCAATGGACGTCCGCCAGAATGGTAAATACATGAATAATTAAGAATGAAGAAGAGCCTCTTAGAGAAGTCAGCCCCTTAACACAGGCATAGATCTTATTTTTAATCCCCGGAATTCTGACTTTTTAAAAAGAGCTTGACTTGGCAGGCGGGAGAAGAAAACGTGGGAGTGACTGCTACGTCTGACCATGGGCTGGCACAGCTTCCAATCAAAGAGGACTGAGCAAACGAAAATAAGGGTTCACGGAGGGTTAATAAAGCTTTATTGCAAAAACCCAACAAAGAATTCATGGAACGAAATGATAATGGGGAGCTGTCCAACAATATTCTTTGGGATGCATCCAAGACTGTAATCAGAGGCAAGCTAATTCAGTACTAATTTCAGGAAAAAAAGATGGGGAAAAAATGGGTAATTAGAAAAGAAAATGGAAACACTAGAGGAATCATATAAACATAAATTAGGTCCCAAAATACTAACACAATTAATCACAGCCAGGGGTGAATCAAACCTTATCCTATCAAGAACTGAATATTTCATAAAGCATACAAAAGAAGGATGAACTGAGGGACATATAACCAGCTGTAACTAAAAAAGAAAGAAAGAAAGAAAGAAAGAAGAAAGAGACACTTGTCAGAAATGAACTGAAAAGTGAGAGAGAAATAACATCTTCATTAACCAGTGGGGATGAAAAATGGACTCAGGAAATACGACAAATGCTCATATTCCTCAAAGCCCAATCTCCTTCTATTGAAATTACAGCCATAACTTTCGAAAATCTTTTTATTTTTCCTCTCTCAGGAACAGAATGATTCATTGTGTATAAAAAAGAAAGAGAACAGAGGAAATAATTAAAGCTATAAAAAAATTCCCAATTATAAAGCATCAGTGTCCAGATGGCTATACCATGGATTCACCGTGAAGAATCAACTTGCACACACATGCATGTGTGTGTGTGTGTGTGTGTGTTGGGCAGGGAGAACATCTCCTCTAAACCAATGGAGCCGGAGACCTGCAGAAGGATTTCCAGTGAGAACAGTTCTTTCTGCCTGGAATGAGCATGTCTCAGGAATGGTAAGGAATATACAAGCTCACATATTCCTGATTTGCTCACCCATATTCCTAATTTGCTCATCCTGATGTGTTAGCACTGTACTTTGAAGGAGGAGAAGCAAACCATACTCTGCTCTAAGGAGCAGCACTGGAAGTCTGTCCCAAGAAGACCCGTGGAGGAAATGAGGGCAGGCTGGAGAGGAGAAGCCTCAGAGGCAGATGTGAGAGTCCCTGCAAGGAGGGCTCCCAACCGCAGAGTGTACACCAGCTCTCTGGTCTGGGTCCTGGCTGTCCCCCATCCCTGGCATGGGGATCATGAGCCTTCCATCCCAACAGAGGTTGTGCAACCTCCTGGCAGAAATATCGAGGGGGATTCCAGTACTGAATTTGAAAACATCCTGCTTAATCCTTGTATTTCATAATTTTGGAATTGCAAGCTGGTCCATCCTGAAACCCTCTTAGAAAGGTCAAGTGATATATTTAAGATTTCTGGAGGAGGACAGGGGAACATAGCTGGCTGTTAACAACTGGCCCTGAGAATTAAGGACATTGCTTCATTCATGAAGAGGAATCCAGGAAGGGGTCTGGACACGGGGATGGCTCCCTGTTCTGAGACTGGACCTTCCTAAGTAACCTCTGGTTATTCTTGACCCTCTGTGGCAGCTCCCAGTGGGGCCAAGATGCTCCTAAGGCAGGAGGTGCCCTGCCTTGGTTAGGGGGAGAGAATGGTCAGGAAGAGTAACCCTTGGGTACCTTCCTGGGTACCTGGGGGACTAAATGTATTTCATACACCATCTCACAGTAACTTTCTGAGCCACAAACCATTTTCCTGAGTTTAAGAGGTGAAGAAATGTAGCCACCTAATTTAAGTGGTCTAGGCAAGGCCACATACAAGGTAGGTGGTGAAGGGACAGGATTTGAACCCCCGTCCGCCATTCTGGAGCTGAGTGGACTGCCCCATGTTGCCTCCTATTCTGGTTTCTAGGTCTTGGGCCCTGTGGCTGTGACCAGACTGCTGCGACAAAGATGTCCAAGTGTCCGTGCAGTGTCCCAACGTGAAGCACCAGCGGCTGAGTCCCACATGTCAGAGGCTGTGGGCCCCACTGCCACATGTTGAAGTGCGGTGACAGTGTGCAGAAGCAGGGAATCGAATGTTCCTTGGACAGTGCACAGCCGGAAGAATTCTGAGTCCATGAGCAAGCACAACTCCATCACTTCATGAAGTCTCAAAGAAGCCTTTTTATATGCATATACTTATTATAAATCAATGAGTGTGAGCTTTCTTTTAACTCTTTGAAAATATATGTTGAAGCCACAGCTTCTCAGATGCCCTTTCTGGGGATTCAGAAGTTCATTTGATCAGAAGGTGGTCTGTTCTTGCTAGAGAATATGGTGGGTTCTAATTAGTTGGGGTTCAAAGTCCGAGCAAGCTATGCACACAGTTCTGTTAGTTAAACAAAATATCAAAAATCAACATAAACAAGCAATAGGATATGAGTTAATAATACCATTTCCTTTCAAAAGACTCAGATGACCTGGACCGTATTTCCTTTGGCCAATTTGACTCTTTCATTTTATGAGGCCGAGGGACCAGGGCATTAGAATATTGGCCAGCCAGCCTCTCAGTTTCCTCTGTTACGTGGGGTGAGCTGAGTTGTGCCCACATCTGACACGTGAGAGCCCAAGGTAGGTGCTGGACCAATGCATGGAAACTGGGCCATCCACCTCTTGAGAGCTGCTCTCCCAAATATAGTCAGTCAATCAGCAAACATTTATTGAACACTTACAGAAAGAAAACCCTGCTGGAAACTGACGTCCATTCTTGGAGGAAACACAAGCAGTAGATACAACGATGTCCATCCTGCCTTTGGCTTGAATTTCCCAAGTAACTGAAGTAAGAAGTATTAGGTTCTAAGAGGGCAGAGAGTTATCTCTGCTCTCCGAGAAGATGGAGGAATGCATGAACACAGGAAGGAGACACATAGAAGATAGAAAAGCATCTGCATGGAACATCTGGAGATGAACACCTGAGATGAGAAGTGCACCAGGTAGGACTGACGGAGCATGGGGCGCTGCAGAAAAGATCGGTGCATTCAAAGACATGCTCATAGGAACCATCCGAAAGGAAATACAGGAGGATGGAAGATGGAAGAATAATGCCCAGAGCATCTGTGAACTGTGGACCTTAGAAAAATGACAACGAAATAGTATCAGCATAATGTTTCGCAATTCAAGCAGAAGACAAAAGTGTGGCATGAAAAGCAGGAGCCTTTTTCCCCAGTCGGCCTCCCCGTTTCTTACCCCAGCAATCACCACAGGGAACAGTGTCTCAAGCTTCTTTTCTGAAAAATAAATATGCCCACATCCACCTGCTTGTATTTACGTATTTGAAGGGTGATCCCAGTGAACCAGAAGGCAACAGACTGTCTTCCCCACTCCTGTGACTCTGGCTCTCCTTTGCTGAATTGCCTTACCTGGCCTCCAAGGAGCATTTCACAGAGCAGGACAGATACTGCGAGGAAGAAGGGTTCCACAGCCTCAAAAGTTTGGGAAACCTTGGAGACAGCCACGTCAGGGAGTGGGCTTAATTGTTGCTGTCTTGGCTGAGCATCCAACTCCTGGTGGAGGAGAGAGTGAGGAGGGTCCCCCAGGCTTCTCTGATTAAGGGACTGCTTTGAGGAAAGGTGTGTCCTGTCAGTCCTTAGGTCAGTGAGTTCTTTGGGGGCTGAGACTCTGCCAACATGGGAGAGAGGGTGGCTAGGCTGGAACCTGAGCTGGAGTGACAGGGACCATGGTGTGTGAGCCTGAAGAAGGGCAGCGTGAGAGAGCTCGTAGCCTGGACAGCAAGAACCCAGATTGAGTGGGATTGGACACTGACCTCATCTGCAGAAGAGGTGCCGCAGGGAGCTGCGGGTTGGTGAAAGAGTTGATTAAAAAAACAAAATAACTTTTCTGGGAGAAGCACGTGATTCAGCAGGTGAATTTAGCTGCAGAAAAAAAAAAATAGGAGGTGTGAAGAAGTCGGCTCTGCTGCTGGAGTCCAGCAAAAGCAGCAGGGTCTGGGGGCCCATTTTTACAAGTGTGATCATGGCAGGAGCAGCCCGCATGGAGCCCGATAGCTCTTCGGCTTCCGACCTGGTGGCCCCACTCACCTTACTCATGCTTGCTGAGCCCCAGCACCGTCATACGAACCGGGGGATTATGACGTGTGGCTCTTCCTTCTTAAACACTTCCTGGGTCCCGCTCCTCTCTGGTTGCTTGACGGGAAAGAATGGCTTTACTTCTCACAACAGCCCTGGAAGGGAAGTGCACTTTTTAATCTCCAGGCTTCACAGGTGAGCAAGAACTGAGGCAGAGAGAAATTGAGTCTTTTATCCCAGTCACACAGCATGTGAGTGACAGAGAGGACAGTCGAACTCAAGCACTGTTTTCTGGCTATGCCCACGTGGCGAGTCAGTGTAAAGACAAGAAGAAATAAGGATCCGTGGTACAGAGAAAGTGCTCCATAAAATGTTGGATTCTTTATTTCCTGCAATTAACCATGTGGTAGAATGTTCAATAAATGTGTTTCCTGAACAAATGTTTTGTGGTTTTAATAGCAGCTGATATTTTTTGAGCACTCAGAATGTGCTAGGATCGCATGTTTTCTCTTATGCCCCCAGCAACCCTGGGTTAGTACTTATCCCTATCTTATAGGTGAGGGAGTTGAAGCAGAGCACGGTTCAGTGACTTACTGTGAGTCACGCAGTGGTTGGTGGGGTCTGAGGAGGCGTCATGACTTCTGGCCAAGACCAGAGGCTGTTATGAAGGGAGGTACATCAGAGTGGTGCTCCTTTCCAAAAAGTGTGTTCACCTGGAAGAAAACTGGGATATCAGAAAATAGAAATTAGAGATGCAGAATCATGGCATAACAGACATAGGGCAACAGTTTTCCATTGTTGTCTAGCAAACCAACCCAAAATGTAATGGTATAAAACACTTTCTCCTCTGGCTTTGCTTGGGTTCACCTGTGCAGCTGCCTTTAGCTGAAGGGTCGGGGTCCCTAAGGTGGTCTTGCTCTTGTGTCTGGCAGTTGGTGCTGGATATTGGCTGGGGGTCTTGTTCTCCTCCATGTGACCTCTCATCTCTGGTGGGTCCACTGGGCATCTTCATGGCATGGTGGGCACAGTGTTGGAGGACAAGGGTGGAAGATGTCAGGCCTTCTGAGTTCCCAAATTCACACATCACTCCCACACATACTACTGGCCAAGGCAAGCCACAGAGATAGCCTGGCTTCGAGAATGGAGGGAGACAGATCCCATCTATTGAGCGAAGGAGTGGCAAGTCACATTACAAGAGGCATAGACATTAGTGGCAAGATTCCCTGCGGGCCATTGCTGTAACCATCTACCACACTGGACTGGGGACACAGGGTATCCAGAAAGGGAATGACACTTGCATAGGAAAGAAGAGCAAATATTTATTTTCTTTTATGTCATTTAATGTTAGAGCAAAGGCCACCAGGACAACTACTTATAAATCTGAATAATGCAAAGAAGTTGTGTAGGGAGTGAGGATAGAAGAAATCAAGTTTTTGTTTGCTTTAACTCAGGAGGATGATCCATTTTATAAGTTAATAAAAGTTGAAGATTAATGAGACTATATCCACGAAGTATTTAGAGCTCCTTGTAAGCAGAGAGAACTGTATTATCAGAATTGTCATCACACAGCTAGCAAAATGCCATTCTAAAGAGGACAGGTCATATTTTCTACCTGGAAGGATTTGCTTCTGATTTTAGGGGGGCAGCCTGGATTTCTGTTGACGGTCTTCCCCTGTTCCTCTTGGCAAAGGTTGTAGTGAAAAACCTGTGCTCCTCTTGCTGGGAGTGCTGCATGGGAAGCTGCGTGGAAGGTTCCATTTCTGGGGCACTGCCCCCTTCCCTTGAGGCAGCCATTAGAGGTAGCTGAGGCACGCTGGGTGGAGGGAATCCTTTCTAGGGGTAGGGGAGAAATAGCCCCAGACAGGCAGCATCTGTGGTTTCACACAGGGGCAACCCGCCAGAGCACAGGGTCTTCCTGTACCTGGCCTCATCTGGCCTCATGCACAGTTCAGGTGCACTAGAATGGCCTTGGTTCCACACCAACCTCTCCATGGTGAGCTCAGTGTCATCGGGGAGGGATTCTTCAAGGCACCTGAGGATCTGCGGTTAAAGCATTTTGTGGTCTGTTGTGGCCTCTATCTCTAGTCCCTCTAGTAAAAGGTACCTCCTCTTTTGTGGAAATAAACCATATCTTCCTGGAACGTCAGTCTGAGCCACATGGGCTTAGCTTATTCATTAGATATATTTAGTGATGCATACTGGGCACCATACTAGGAACAGAGACACAGGAAGGAACAAGGCAGACAGAACATCTGCTCTCCTGAGCTTCGAAGAATGTTCTAGAAGGGGAAGGAGGATAGTGAGAAAGTTCTGAAGGGGTTGGGGTTTGACAGATTCCAGTAGCAGACAGAAATTTAGTGCTAGGGACTGAATGTAAGGCCCTGAGGGCTCAGCGGGGGGAGTTGAGGTAGACCCCTTAAGATCCAGTCGTAGGTCTGCTGCAAAATTTAGATTTTCCACTGAGTGCCATGGGATGCTGTCGAACAGTGTTAAGCAGGAGGGTGAATGGATATGGTCTACGTGTTTAAAAGATCCCTCTAGCCATTGAGTAGGGGAGTGAGAGAGGAAATTGGGGGAGGGGGCCTGCGAGCAGCAGGTGCAAGAGGCCAGGCCTGATGAGATAATGGCCTGGGCTGGAGTAATTACAAACAAGAACTATTTTTGAGTAGATTGCGCATTCAGCATTCATGACAGCAATAAAGCTTGAGTCTTAAAAAGAAGTTTTGTCCCCACAGTGGACCACATTGGGCTGCGGTCCCAGACCTGCAGATCTCTGTTCACCACCATTTGTCAGGAGGGGTATTTGGGTGAAAAACTGTGAGGAGGACTCCCATACAGAAAGTGTTGTGTTAGGAGAAGTAGGCAGCCCTCTGGAAAAAGAAAGGTGAGAAAATTTCTAAATGTTCTATTTTATCCCATTAACAGACATCTTTCAATGCCAATACTACACTGGCTATGGCATGAGTATCTGTTTGAATATCTGGTAGGACTAGTGGCCTTTTATTGTTCTTTTATGAAAGGTTTTCTGGCTCTTCTTTCTAATTTATCTTACTCTAGAATGTTTCAGACCTATAAAGAGTGCGGAGAATAATGCCACCTTTAAAAAAGAGAGAGAGAAAATGTGTTAGAGACACTGACCTACCTACCACGCAGCTTCTGGAATGTCTCCAGTTTCGTCTGCAAATGCAGAAGCCCTCTTCTCCTCACCTCAGCCCCTGCCCCCCTCTCATCAGGTGGTCACTGAATTCCATGCTTTTTATTTCTGTGCATTTTCTTCACTTACAGTGCCTGTGTATGTGGGCCTAAACAAAACAGTAATCTAGATATATCTAAATGTTATGTAAATGGTGTTGTCCTTTATGGATTCTTCTGAATCTCTGCCCTTTTTACCCTGTACTCAACGGTATGTTTGAGACAGTCATCCGTGTTCAGACAACTTGCTCTAGTCCATTATTGCCACAGCTGTGTGGTATTTTATTGCATGAAAATACCACAGTTTGTTCATTTTACTGTTGATGGGCAATCAGCTTGCATATGATCTTCTGCCATTATAAACTGTACTTCTGCTGACATGCTTGTACATGTCTAAGAATTTCCCTTGGATCTTTCGGGTCTAGACCGAGGAATGGAATAGCCTGTTCACAGCTATTCAGCCCTCCTAGCTGAAGTCAAACTGCTTTATACAGTGGGTGCAGCTGTTTGTTTTTCTGTTTTAACCTTATAATTAGCATTACATTTCTAAGTGATCATATAAATAAATAATGGTTTTATTGGATAAAATTTATAGGTTGATTTAGGAATAATTAACATTTTATGATGTTTAGAATTCTTATCTGAGAATATGGAACTTCTCTTTTTTCTTATTGAGTGTATCTCCAGGTATGTGGTCTTTTTGTTACTTTTATAAAGGAGGTTTTGTATGAAATTTATATATGAAAATTATATGAAATTTCTGTTCTATCTTATGATTGGTTGTTGTTTGTAATGATAAAAACCATTGCTTTCTATATATTACTTTTGTAACTTACCGCTTTACTCTTCAGAGCAGATTGTAAGTGGATTATCTGAGGTTTACCTCAGGTACAGTCATATTACCTACTGGTCTTGACCACGTTTGTGTCCTTTCAAATTTATACATCTAATTTCCTAGACTCGTTGTTTTGCCTACTGTCCCACAACACGGCTAAATAATGGTGGTAAATGTGGACATTTTGCCTTGTTCCTAATTTCTATGGGAAAAATTCTGGTGCTGTTCCATTAAGTATTTTGTGTTGAGGAAGGTCTATAGCTTTTCCATCTATTCATGTGTTATTATGAGATTTTAAAAATCAAGAGTGAGTACTGAGTATTACTTACTGCTTCTTTGATGTCCATTGAGATATTTAGATAAATTTTTGCATCCAGTAATATGGTTAAATTGTATTATAGATCCTCTAATATTGAACCATCCTTGCTTTATAATCAACCCCATTTGGTCCTTCAGTGTGTTGTTGAATTCTCTGTCAGTAATTTATTTAGGACTTTTGCACTGAAACTCATAAGCAAGCTTGCTTTCAAAGGCCTGTGTTGGTGTTGGGGAGCTATGTCTGAGGTACCCTGTTCGGATCTGAGTGCTAGAGTCCTCAACTTACACTGAGAGCCAGTTCTTATGATTATTTGGGTCCCCAAATGTTCCATAGACCTTCATCCTTCTAGATGATTTTCTCTATCAGCTTGTCACAGAGTAGGATAGCATGTCAGAGAGGAGGGGGTCGTTCAGATTCCTTGAGAATGGCCTTGAACCATGGCTTCCTGTTATATAGCTCATGTTATTCTCTCTCTAGTCAGGCTTTCTTCCATATAAGTGAGTTTTGGAGAACTGTAACATGACTCATTGTCCAAGTGGACCCTCTCCCAACCCCCTTCCTGCTCTGTTTACTGCTTCACTAGAAGTTCTTCCCAGTTTTCTAAGCAGGTTCATTTTTTGGAGTTGAATTTATAAGGGAGCTGTTTCGATTCAGAAGTGTATTTTCCCAGAGAAAGGATGTTTTAAGTAGTAGTGGAACTACTTCCTTATCCTGGCCTTGAAGCCCAGTTACTGCTTAATGTTCCTACTAAGGGGTGTGGGTGTGGCAGTCCCTACCACAGCTTGGCACCCATTGTCATGGTCTTGTGACAAGAACCTGAGCTGATTTCCATGCTTGAACCCTCCCCAGAAGCGCATTCTTTTCTGACCTTGGCCAGCCAGAGCATCTTTACTTTCAAAAGGGCAATGCTTCTGGGGGATTCTTTAGACTGGACTGCCTACTTGCACCAGGAACAGGTTAACTCTGCATTTAAGAAGAGGTCCCCTTCTCTATTTGCATGAGAAAAGAGAATTCTGTGCATTTACAAGGGGAAAGCAACCACCCATCAATCAATCCCTAGGTGACCCCTCAGGAGAACAAAGGGCAGTTGGTTTTTTAAGTCAAGGGTTTGTAAGTTAGAGGTTACCAGCAAATGGCTTCTCTCTTGGTAGGATGCTTTTCTTTTTCTTTTTCTTCTTGACAGACAAATTAGGCTCCATTTGTATTTCTTTCTGACTCCAGGCATCTCTGTAGGTCTCTATTTTCTCTGGCTTTCCCCATACTCTTCCTCTTTATTCTTGCTTTCCCCAATTGGGTACCACTCTGCTCCCCCCTCCCTCCCTTCATCCTATCTTTTGGTGTGTAATTTGTTTGCAGTCAGGTTGTCTCTTTGATTTACTGGGCCTCTTCTCGGCAGAATTATAATAAATGGATTGCTTTGCTGAGCCCCTGCTAGTTCAACACCATTTGCTCAGCCTGGGTCAAGCCCCTTGCAAACAGAGGGTGTGTCCAGCCTGCCCAGAGACACATGCTTTCTCTGTCTCTGTCTCTGTCTCTGTCTCTCTCTCTCACATGCACACACACACACACACACACATGCACACACGGTATCTGCCCTCTGCATCGTTTTCTAGCCAAATATAATGAAAAATCACAAGTCATCCGTCTGAGAACAAATTAATTTACAATAATGTGGGAAGAGATGTCCTCAGGACAGTCTACCTCCCTGTAGTGCTGTCCTAGGTGCTGATGTTCTTGGGCCTAGAGATTATCCTGATTACAGACTTAATTAGTTGTACAATTAGCAAAAGGTAGACTTATAAAGCCTTTCTTGTTTGCATCCAAAATACACATAAAGAGAGTAAGCCTGAACTCTGATAACTGAAATGAGGAATAAACAAATCCATTCCTGGGCCATTCTGCTTCACACTCTCAATGGTTTTCCTTTGTGCTGAGAATAAAGTAGAAAAACAAGCAAACAAGCCATAAATCCAAACAAAGAACATCTTGATGTGGCCTGTGAGACCCAGCCTGCCTGTATCCGCCCTCCCATTTTGTCCAGTGCAAGTGTGTACTCCCAGTTCTGCGCGTGCTTATACACACACACACACACACACACACACACCATACCCCCCCACATGCCAGACCCCATGAGGACTTTGGCCTCAACCTTGCCTCTGCCTGACAGTCCTGCTAGGTACCAGCTCCCCTCTTTCATCAGGCCCTTCTGCTCATCCCCCTAGGCTTAGAAAGCTGCTTCCTCCAGGAAGCCTGTCATCATCTATGTGAGGTAAGTCCTGTTATCTTTACCACCCACTGCCATCCGTGTCACTTAGCACAGTGGTCATGACATGAGTATTTGGGCTACTCCTTGAGGGTGATCTATCTGTCCCTCCAGACCACACACTGCCTGGGCTTTGGGCTCCTGTCTGTTTCATTCTGGACTCTATCTGCAGAGCTGCGGTTTCCTAAGTACCTGCAAGCAGGACCAAGTGAAAGAAGGAAGGAATGCCAAAAGCAACTGAGGCTTTTGTCTTCCTTCACTAAGTATTTGAAAGAGGTTTGCATCGAAGAGCTCCCTCTGGTTTCCCTCCTCACTTACCCACTTTATTACTGTGCATGGCCCATTCTTTCCGAGGTGAGCCCATGTTGGTTTCTCCCCAGCAGAGCTAGAGCCTGAAGAATAGGGACTGAGCCTCTTCCAGCTTGGGATCCTGCAGCCCGGCGTGCATGGGCTCACTTCGCAGTCACAGAGCTGGGCTGGTGACTTCATCCAGATGGAGGTCTCCCCTTGTCACCACATCTGAGCTTGTTATGGTGTGGCTTGTGGAAGCAGCTTAGAGTGGTGGCCCAGCCACGGCTGTGGGCGGACCCAACTCATTGCGCTACCTCAATACCCCCCACTCCTAGGAGCACCTTCTGCGTCTGAGGCCCTTCCAAGGATATGATTTGAACTCTCTGAAGCAGAAATGCAAGGGCTGAATCTGCTCAGCCTACAAGCCTTCCAAGAGGTCATCTCAGCCGCCCCTCCCCTCCAGGAAACATGGCAGCTATTACATCTGTCTCTTCTCTGACGTCTGTACTCTCTCTTGTCCTTCGTCCTGTGCAGTGGTGTTCATGAAGCCCAGAGTTGTTGGTTTGGTTGTTTTCTTGGGTTCTGGCAAATGAAATAAGGTTCTGGAGGAAGGATGGGGAGTTTTGTTTGGACCAACGGCTCCGCCGTAGCACACCCACCACCCTCTCTCCCTAGACTCTCTGCCGTGGGCTTTTCGAGATACACTCCTTAGTTCCGCATTTTATGAATACATCAGTCAGAGAAAGTACATTTCCCCTGCCTCCTCCTGTGGTCATCTCTGATCCGCAGAGCTATGTTGAAGAGCCAAACGCTTTGTTCCTGGAAAACATCCCCTTCTGATGGTTTGATTCCCCTAACTGGTATTTTTCTCTGTAGTTTCTCATTTTCTCTTTGTCTCGGGGAACGAGGAGCTGTGGCTGTTCTGCTAGGCCCTCTCCCTTTCTTGTTTGAGTTCAGTAAATCTCCAGCATCTGAGAGGAGTGACAGCCTCCAGCCTTGGGCTTCTGCGTGGAAACAGGCTGCCTAAAGCAGAGCCAAACCTTCTGCTTTAATAATCAGCCCCCTCTCTTGTGGAGATTTGCAGTTTAAAAGGTGTCCTTTAAAAGAAATTAATGCAAAATAGGAATCTGGATCAGGCAAGCCCTATGGCCTCCGCTTGCCCCTGCTTTCCCCGTGGCCCCGTGGGCTGTCTTGCTTTTTCTGGCCAAGCCTGGCCCCCAGGAGTTGACACCCACAGAGATCAAAGCCGCCTCTATCTTGTCTTCTCACTCTGCATTTGCTGGCTCACTGGATGCCCAGTGAATTAAACATTTTGCCCAATGACAGAGAGCCAGGGTCCAGATGGAAACAGGAATGGTCTCGGTGGCCAGTGCGGAAGGGGGGGATGTTGGAGAGTGACCTCCTTTCCTTCCGTCGTCGCGTGCAGGGGTGGGTGAGTTCCGAGAGAATCATCTTTAACTGTCATCCGTGCATTTTTCCCCTCAAAGAGAATAAGAAAGCCACAGCTTTGAAGTGGAAATTTTCTAGGCTTGGAAGAGGCTGGAAAGTAAAATATGGTGCTAGGGACATTTTGTGTGCAGATACAGAATCTGAAAACATGTACTTTTCCCATTAAACATGCTCAAATATCTTTCTAGTACTCATGTAAGCAGAAGTGAATTTGCCGCGTATAAGCTCTAAGAGGAAAACCACCCGAATGTTAAGAAGGGCAGTTTAAGTTTCTATTCAGGTTTATACTGCTGGAGAAAGTGGGCTAATCATAGGGAAAAGCATGCCAGGTTTTTCTTCTGCATTTTGAAATGGATGGGCAGGGAGAGGGGAAGTGGGTACAATTCAAATCCAAAATGAAAGGTGCACGGGTCCTTCCATGAAGTCACCCTCTGCCTTTCCAATTTCTGCAGCCTTTGCCAGTCTTCATTGGAATGGGCAAATGAGGCTTTAGGGTGAGGTAGGGGTTGGGGAGAAGCAAGGCACTGGAATCTTCTCTTGGATTCCTCCAACTTCGTTCCATGAAGCCAGCTGCAGGGAGTTGTAGCAAGAGGGAGATGTGGGAATAGAAGAGTTTGAATGGCTCACCACGTCCGGTGTATGGCATTTCAGGGCCAGGGGAAGAGGTTCTGAGATACCAGCCAGACCGCCCAGACCTCCAGGCTGCCCACAGTCCCAGAAGGTCCTCTGAGTCCTCCCTGCTGAAGTGACCTCAAGGACTCCCAGTCTGTGCTTCATGTGCATCTGCGGGGTGTTGTTGAACTGCTTGCTTCTTTGACCAGTTTCCTTCTGTCTTGGCGCCCTCCTTCTCATAACCTGGCACACTGGGTGCAGGTTGTCCCATCAGTAAAGGGGGGCGATCACAGACCCTGCCGCCTGGGGTCATTGAGGACTGTCCAGAGAAGCACAGAGACCACACCAGGAGCATCATGATAACATGATAGCTGACATCGTGGCAGTGGACATTGCTATTATTACCCTGACAGTCATCCTCTCCACCCCTGTTGGCATGCCGCAGCTCCCCTTTCTCCTTGCTGAGTGACTTGATGGTTTCCTCCCAAGCGGGCTGGTCTCCTCTGTAGACTTTCCCATAGTTGACCCCACTCCAGCCCATGTCCTCTGCCCTGAAGACTCTTGGATACTTTACTCCTCAGGAGTTCCCTGTAGAATCAGGCTCTGAGGGAAGCCGTTCTTGGGCAGACTTGCTAGAAGGCACCATGGGTTCGGTGTTGACTGAGGTGGCAATCTGGGTGCAGGGCTGGCGTCTGCAGGCCCCACTCCTGGGGCCCCACAGGAGCCCTCTGATTCAAAGGGACCGAGAGTGGTAAAGGGTCAGCCCTGGTGGTTCAGCTTTGTGATGGCATGTGGGAGAAACTCAGTGGAGAGATCCTTCCTGGCAAATGTCACTCTTGTCACATGGTATCTGTCTTGTCACCAGCAGGACTGGGTGAGAGTTGGGGCATGGATCCACACAGGCTGTGTATATGGGGGAGAGCTCTGGTGTTTTGGTAAAATGACTGTGCCTTGGAGAGCTTTACTGAAAAGGCAGAGTTGTTTCCTGATTCTTTCTCACAACCAGGGTTCTAGTTGGTGGGTCTAGGGCACACCCCGTCCCCTTCACCATATTCATTATTAGAGAGCAGTTTTCTTCTTGGTCTGTTCGTCACTCTTTGGAGTCGGGATTCCATCTCCCTTTGGCCTGGGGAACCGTGAGGGGCTATAGCATCTTTAAGGGAGGGATGCCACAATTCATGTGTCCCCTGAAACCCCCCATCCCCCAATTCAGGCCAAGAGCCATGGCGGAGGGAGGCCAGGGTCGTGGGGTGATGCCCAGGCATCAGCAGCTCTTCAGGAGAATGAGACTACAAGTCAGCAAAGCAGAGTGATGGGGTCACATATAAGACTTAAAGGTCACCCTCCCCGCATAGGTGTGTCCAATCCTCAGGCACCGTTGTTCCTCTGTCCAAAATGTCTTCCCCGCCAGTCTCTTCATGACTCATCTAGAACTCAGAGGGGCATTTCCTCTGCCCTGCCTCTCCCGACTCCCCCTGGCTCTTAAGTAGCCAACCCCCGTCCCTTCTTTACACTGTTGACTGACGCACGGAATGGATGATAGATGGTTGGTCACTTCTCTCTTCGGGACCTTTATTACCTACCCCAAAGGTGCCTCCATCTTGGCTTGGAAATCCCCAGACTAGCTGGGGAAGATGGGGGCTGCTCTGGGGCACCAGCCTGAGTGGGTTGTGTCCGTCTGCCCTCCCTCTGCAGGGGGAAATGTCTTTCTGGTGGGCAGCTGGGTCTCAGTGCTCTGATGAAGGGAGGGTTCTAGAGCCCCTTCTGTAGGCAGCCTCCCTTCTCTTCTCTTGGAGCCCATACTGCATGTGGACCCTGGCCCAGGACCGTGATACTCTCTGGGTTTCACCATTAAGCATCCCCCAAGGATTCATGGCTTGGGCCCAGTGAATCCTGAGAGGGCACACGGATGCTCTCTCCTGTGCCAGTGCAGCGGTTGGTATGTCCGCTGGGCGGGCTGCCGCGAGAAGGATGGTGGTTGGTGGGTTGGTATGCCCGGGTCTGCTGCAGTGTCTGTCATGGCTGAAGGGAGAGGTGTGACTGCACAAGGCCAAGTGTTTCGTCATCCCACCTAGCCACTTCATGCCCAGCCTCCTATAAATTACACGTTTATAGTTGTCGCCTCCAAGGTTCATCCTGTAAAGGGACTACATGAGCAGCGCCATTTTCAGATGGGAAAAAATGACTTCATCATAGCGGCACTGAGGGCCGAAGGCAGGACTGGGAGGAGAAGCCAGGTCTGTGGGATTTCCAGCCCGGTCTCTACGGGTTCCTCCTTCCTGCGGACCCCATGGTCTTGCTTGGTGGCACAGATCTGGCTTCTCTCTGTCGCTGGTGGCAGGCCAGCCTTGAAGCTGCAAACTCCCAGGAGATCCCAGGCAAGCATCGGCAGTCAGCATGCTAGCAGGTGATACGGGCCTTCGGCACAGTCTGTGGTTTGGAATCGATGCTGTGTTTTTTAGGCGCCCATCTGTGGAGGAGAGCAGGGTCTGTCTGCTCACGGAGACAGCTGATGCTCAGGACTGGAAATGTCTGCCCTCTTGTGTGTGTCATATCACGTCCAAGCTGAGAAGCTCCGGAGCTTTTAGGAGGTGGATCCAGCCTCCAGGGGCTCAGCCCCCAGGGCATGGGAGAGCCCCAATATCTCCCTTCCTTGTCAGAACCAGACCTGCAATGCCGGGTCCTTGGCATGCTGACTGGGAGCTTAGGTCTACTGCGCCCCTAATTCTGATTCTGGCCAGTCCCCTGAGTGAGTGCAGGTGGAGGGTGCTGTGTGGGGCAGCATGATCTGGAGGATGTCCTGTGCTGGGTCTTACTGGGCTCCCAGCAGATGGGGTAAGCACCCCTATTTAACAGTTCTGATTTTCTTAATTTTCCAGTGCACTGATCCATGGGGCAGAGGGTGAGAGGAGGCCCTTGGGCTCTTCATACATAGGTGCTTCTCAGGGGTTAGGAGTAGAAAAGACACAGTGGACTCCTGTTGTGTGAAGTTCATCATTGTTCTCCTCATCACCATTTTTAAAAAAAGATTTTATTTATTTATTTGACACAGAAAGAGAGATTACAAGTAGGCAGAGAGGCAGGCAGAGATAGAAGGGAAAGCAGGCTCCCTGCTGAGCAAAAGCCCCCAATATGGGGCTTGATCCCAGGACCTTGAGATCATTACCTGAGCCGAAGGACGAGGCTTAATCCACTGAGCCACCCAGGCACCCCAACCTCATCACCATGTTTATCATCATCCTCAACCATGGGATCCTGGCGATTATGGGACATTTTTGCTGGATGTTCTAGACAGAGAATGAAACAGTTGCTAACTCAGGTTGGCTTGAGTGGTCATTTGCTCTTGTCAGTGCATCTGAGATCCTACACCAAGCAGCATGTGGGTCCCCCGGACACACAGTTCTTGCATGCCTCACTGTCTTTGCCCTTGCTGTTCCCTCTGCCTGGAATTCCTTTCTGTGCTTCTTTGACCCGCATACTTCTACTCAGAGGCTCAGACCAGCGCAAGTACCCCTTTGCATCTAACAGAATAAATATACTTCCAAAGGGGGTGTTGATCACATTCTAAAGCTGATCTCTTCCTTATTTTCGGTACCCAACACACACACACACACACACACACACACACACACACATCCCTTTGGGTTTATTGAGGGGAGGGGCTTTCTAGGTAGGAGCAGAGTAGAAGCAGTGGTAGGGAGTCATAATGATACCTAGTAAGTTTGGGAGGTGATGGGGAAACTGATGGACCCAGAGCTTCTTTCCAGGCTGGGAGTGGCAGGACATAGACCAGCTGGGTCATGGATGTCACTGGTATCTAACCTGATGAATCCATCCTAAGAGACTGGCCTTTAGGGTTGGACCAGACCGTCCTTGGAATCAGGTTCTTGTGGCAGTATGTTCTGAGGCCTCATCTCTGAGCCTAGTTTCTCTATCTATAGGATTGTGATAATACAGCCCGTCCCTTAGGCTGCTGGGGAAAGCACGAGGGGTGACGCGGGTAAGCTCACAGTAGATGGGGCTGCTTTGCCTGTGAGAAACCGAGGCCTTTGGGAGCAGGGATCTTAGCATATACAACTTTCAATCAGCCAGTAGGCCTAGCATGATGCCTGTGTCTATTGGCTGCTCATTTTTTCTGATTAGCTGAGTAGAGATTATATCCTAAGAAGAATTTTGAGTCAAGAGGAGGCCATGTGAAAGTGATGGTCAAGGAAGAAGGCTCTGGCAATGATGTGTATGTAGGGTGGGTTAGAGATAACTGAGGGTGATGGAAGGGAGAGGAAGATAGGTAAGGGTATATGAAGCGCACTCCAAAGTGACCTGGAGGGGCCTGTGGAATGTCATGGAGACTTCTCCTGCTTGGGCTCATGGGGTCTAGTGGGGAGGTGGCCTTGGGCAGAGAGGTGGGAAGGGCATGTGTGTGGGTGGAGGTGCTTATGGGTGTGTGTAGGGGTTGTGCGTGAGTGTGTGTTGCATACATGTTTCCAGAAGACCCCACGCTGACCAAAAGACACATTCTGCCCTCATACAGCTTACGGTTGCCTGGGGGAACAATGGCATTAATGAAATCATTACTTGAAAGTGTGGTGAGGGGTCTGATGGGAAAATTCAGGGCTTCTTTGAGATTTCATACAAATACCTCATTCATGCTTAGAAGCTTGGGGAAGGCAACTTGTGTTCAAAAAGCGTTTATCCTTTGGTCTTATCATACGAAGCAGAATTTAATAATTTTTACATGGATAAATATGTTCACATTTTCTATCACATAACCACGATGCCATTATCATATCTAAAAAAGTTAACACTAATTTCTTAGTGTTATCAAATATCCAGTCAGTGTTGAAATTTCATTTGGTCTCATAAAAGCTTTTATAGTTGGTTTATTTAAATCAAGATTCATATAAGATCTACCTGCTATTGCTCTACCTGTGGTTGGCTTGTCTCTTCTAATCCATAGGTTCCCCTATTTTCTCCCATAATTCAGTTGTTGAATGAGCCGGTTGTGGATCCCAGAGAGTTCCACGGGGTCTGGCTTTTGGGGGTAATGCCCCCATGGTGTCAGTGTGCTTCTGGGGCTCCTGGACGCCCTGTCCACTGAACGTTAGAGTCAGAGGCCCGATTGGGTTTGGGTTGTCTTGGTTTCCCCCCAGGCTTTGCACCTGCTGGCTCAGCAGCCATTGGTGTCTATGACCTAGATGGGGAGACATGTCATTGATGGCAGCATCCAGGCTAAAGCCAGGTGCCAAGAGGAGTCACCACGGGAAAGGGAAGGCGAAGGAGGGGGCCGTGAATCAAGGCTTGGGCGTAAGAGAGCACCTGGAAGCACTAACAGCTCTGAACAGTGGGAAGGCTGACTCTGGAGTGAAAGAAGGTGGGCGCGGGGCACAGAGACAGCGCTGAGCTGCAGGAACCTGTGAGGTCTTTTAACTTCTTTCGGGCTCGTCTGCAGAGTGGACAGAGTACCTGCATCAGCTCGGAAAGGGTGGTGGACATTCAGAGAGGTAGCAGACGCAGGAAATGTAGCAGCAGTGCCTGGCGAGAGAAAAGGATCGGTGGGTGTTATTGGTAATGACGATGTGGAGGAGGAGGGGAAGGGAGCAGCGGGGGGCTTCATGGCTGTGGACCCCCGGGTCCACAGAAGCTGTTGAAAGCTTTAGGGTCAGAGAGTTATGATCCCATTTTTATTTTGGGGAGCCTGACCTGTCTGTCTGTCTGTAAGACGGAGGGTGGCTTTGGGAGGGACAAGAGAGTGGGTGAGACCGAAGTTAAGTTGAAGCTGTTGTCCAGAAGAAAGAGGGGTCTGGCATGGGTGGGGGACGGCAATGGGGGTGGAGGCCAATGGGCTTACTGGAAGGTATCCTGAGAGTAAACACAGAGAAGAGGTGATAGACAAAACAGGCAAGAAGAGGGAGCCGGGAATCTGGAAGAGAGTAGAGGGCGTCAGCCTGAATCTCCGGCAGAAGGATGGTGGTAAGCCTCAGGGATCCAGGGTCGGGCATGCCCTCCTGTGCTTGTACATTTATGTATTGTGTGTACATGTGTGCATGCGGCTATACTAACATATACTGTGCATTTTAATATATGCACTAAAATAAAAATTATGTAGAAATCAGATAAAGATGAAATAAATAATATTTTAAAGTATCTTGCCATGATTAACATGCCTTCTTAATCTCATTAGCTGGTACAGCCAGGCAAAATATACATTCAGGGAAAGGTTCATCATTAGCAAGAGCAGGTATATATCCATATTTCAAATAGCCTTCCTGATTATTTGATGTTTTCAATCCATTTCTTTTCATATCTGATTAGATGGCATGGCTGTTGGCTCCTTGTGTGGCTGATGAAGAGCGATTACTGGGTGTAGGGCAAGTGTCGGCAACCTCACACTCATGAGTTTTATTTACAATTGTAGTACAGGGATGGTACAACTTGCCAGTTCTTTGCAGGAAGGTTTTAAAGGTCCTAGAGGTCCATTTTGGTAAGGGTTAGTGCAGTCTGAGCCCGGTTATGAGACCTGTCAGTGCTCTTCACTGGCCGTTAATGTCACCCTGCAAATGAGCACACAGCTCGGGCCCTCTGGCCACCCTTCTGCATGCTGACCTCCCGGGCTTCTTCCAGGACCCGCTCCGAAGCTGCACTTGACGCGTGACCCCACCATAGCCCAAGGGAGGGCATCAGGGGCCATCGGTATGCTCAGCGTGACTCACCTCAACTTCTTCCTTTCCTTTTCGTTTGTGTATTGAGAAGAAATAGAAATGGACATGCAAGCACCCCACTGAGTTCCGGGTTGCTCTCTGACAAACCAAGGACGGCAGAAGGTCTTGTGCAAGGTGGTTAAGGCAGGTGAGACCCTGAGGAGCCTGTCGTGGCTCCAGTTGGGGCTCTTGCATTCCAGGTACCCCTGCAGCTCCTGGCATCTGGCTGTGGCGGTCGGTCCTATTTGGCAGGGAAAGCTGGGTGGTTGTGCGAGGAGGGGAGGGGCAGGGAGCAGCGGGGGGCTTCACGGCTCCCTTTTCCGGCCTCTTTGGCCGTCTGCCCAGAGAGAAGCGCCAGCTTGCCCCAAGGCCTGCTGTGTGGGCATGTGCAGTGAGACGAGCACATTTAGCCGCGTGACTTGCCATTCAAAATGGATTTGCCTAGGCTCATTGCTGCCCTTTCTGAGAATCCCCTTCTCTGCAGGTCCTGGGGGCTAGAGGTCCAGGGTGCTCTCACTCTCCTCCTTCCCTGTCAGCCAGAGCGCTGTGTGCATTTCTAGGGATGGCCGTGGTGAGGCCTCTGAAAGAGAGGGGCCCGGTACCTGCCAGAAAGGGGAATCAGATAACGGATGAACCAGGCAGGGCTGGCAGCAAAGAGATTTGTGAGGCTATTTAAAATCGTTTGGGGTTCTAGAGGCTGGCTGTGATGCTCTCTGCTCATCCCGGATGCTGATGAAACCGCAGGAAACTGCTGGGCTCGCATGTCTTTCGCAGGCCGAGCAGTTTGGCCATGACCCCACCACAACCCAGTGTGCCTGAGACGGAGACAGACTGGAAGAATAGGGGCCTTAACTGGTTGTGGCTGTAACAGTGCAGCTTGAGTGGATGCAGGGGCAGTGCAAGCCTCTGCTGTGGATCCCCGGACAGAGGCACATACCTGGGCATGGGCAGGAGGACGTTTCTGCCTCCCAGCTGCTCTCTGCCCAGAGGCGCTCGCCGCAAGTCCAGCTCCTGTGGAGTTCCTGGCCCTGGAAAGGAGGTCGGCTGTGTGGAGAGGCGAGCTCCAGACCAATTAGGAGCCCATGCAGTGTGGGGTTTTCCTCCCCCCAGTGATCATTTCCTTCTGAGGCTGGGTTCTACCCTCTGATTATCACAACGCGTTGCCTGTTTGGTTTTTCTCCACTTAACTCCCACACTCATTTTGTGCATGAATGAGTACAATGAAACCAGTTTAATTTGCTGTTAATTCTCTGTTCAAAATATTCTTTTGTGTTGAAGGGACTGGGTCCTTTTCATCTTTCTGTGGTGGTTCTGTAAAGAAGGCACCTGTTGGGGAAGGGCAAGAGGGTGGTGAGGGCGGGGGGCTGTGGGAAGAGGCACAGTTCTTTGGGGAGCAGGTGAGTACCATGGATAGAGACATCCCTCACAGCCTGTGTGGGAAGAGGGATGCTGTGGAGCTCGGGGTCAGTTTGTGGTGGGGGCGAGGTCATGGTTGGGAGAAGCACCTCCCAGCGGAGGGGCTATGGTGGAGGGATTCGAGGGTACAGGGCCAAGCTGGCTTCTGTGGCTCTCACATGTGGGCATGAGGAAATGAATGCTGAGCTGATCACAGCTGCAAGGTGGTCAGGGAAGACGTCTGATGGAATTTACAGAGATGAACTTTAAAAATTGCTTTAAAACATCTGAGTATAGTGTTGATAGCATATGTTCAAGCTTAGCTAGTTTGAAAGATATCTATTTTTTTTTAAGAGTTTATTTATTGACAGAGAGCAAGAGGGCACAAGCAGGGGGGTGGCAGGCAGAGGGAGAGGGAGAAACTGAATTCCTGCTGAGCAGGGAGCCTGACTCAGGGCTGGATCCCAGGATCCTGGGATCTATGACCTGAGATGAAGGCAGCCACTTAAACAACTGAGCCACCCAAGCGCCCCAAGAGATCTATTTTTGACAGAAGTTGCTTGTTTCAGTCAATCGTGCCTAGCTCTTCTTTGTACCTGGGGCAGGTATCCAATTCCTATTAGTGGGGCTGCATTCTGAGAACGAATGATCTACACAGACGTCAGATCGGCCAGGCAAAAGTGATGGGGAGAGCAGCAGCTTTGCTGGTTGTCACCGGGCAGTCCCTCAGGCCATGTGGAGGCAGAGACAGCTGAGTGGTAGGTGGTGAGGCTGAGCCAACGTAAGGGCTTGTCTCACCCTCCAGTAACCACAGAAAGACCCCCTCCCTTGGGGAGGGCATCCTTTTGAATGCTTTTGTAAGTTGCATTTTGTAAGTTGCTTTTATAACATGGAAGAGGTTGATAAACCACCAGGGATCAGCTGCCCTCAACTTTCCTCCCGGGGCTACCAAAACTGCTGGTAGAGGGAGCCCAGGAGCCTCCCTGAGGCTGTTGAACTTTCCTATGGTGACGTGGGCATTCTTGATTCCCAGCCACTGCCAACCCAGGTAGGAGGCAGAGTTCTGCCTTGGGAAACCCACAGGCTTTGTCCATCAGTACATCTGTAGAACCACCTGCCAGGTAAAGAGACTGAGGTGAGTGCAAAGGAAAGGAGAGCAAAGGCAGCCTGTGGTGAGTAGATTTATAGGGGACCAGCCAATATGGACTGTCAGGGCTTCCCACACTGTACAGCCTACTGTACTGCCTGGCTAGGAGTGGGAAGGGAATTGCAGAGTCCCAAGATGCTAGGAGGCAGGGATCTTTGGAGCATATGTGGCTCTGAGGATGAGGTAGGGGGTGAGCTGGGCTGGCTTGTGCTCAGGGAGTGGTCAAGCACCCCACCCCAGGCATGGGCTTCCTTCCCATTGCTGCCTCTTGAAATGAGCATAGTCTGGGCAGCTGGGGCAGAGATTCCCACCACAGAGTAAGCTGAGAATGGACCAAATCAGGATCAGTGTGCCGTTTGGGACATGATAGTTGGGTCTAAGTGGAGCATTGTCGAGACATCTGGGTGGCTCGGTCAGTTAAGGGTTTGACTCTTGGTTTCAGCTCAAGCCATGATCTCAGGTCATGAGCTCAAACTCCACATAGGGGCTCTGCACTCAGTGTAGAGCCTGCTTGTCCCTCTCCTTCTGCTCTTCCCCACCACTCACATGTGTGAGCTCTCTCCATCTTTCTCTCTCCCTCTCTCACATAAATTTAAAAAAAAAAAATTTTAAAGGAGCGTTGTCATTAAGCTCATCTTTAAAGTATATAAAATGAAGATTAATGTAGTGCATGCCATGTCATCTTGCCTTCTTCTGTTCATTAGGGAATTTTCTTCTTACCCAGAGAAGAGATAATGACACTCAAGCTCCAGCTTCTTACCAGGTGTGTCTCTACCACACCCTGGACCCTCCTTGCTTCTCGCTTCACACCCAGCTCCTGAGCCATGTGGCTGGAAGGCTGAGAATGGTGAGGATGGGGCCCCTGTTCTGCCGACCCACCCTGAACTGGCCCAGCCACGGCCACTCTCTGCTGCCCACTTAACCTTCCCTCTCTTTGGCAGCCAGAATACTCGTCTGTAGCAGCTGCTGAGGAGGGTCTGTTCCCGGAGCCCCACTGCGCAACCGGCCCCTTTATCCTTACTCTAAAGAGTCTTGCGGTAAAGACACTGGTTTAGCTCACTTTTCTAATTTGACCACTTCCTTGGAATATATCTTCTCGTTTCCCAGTCCCACAGATTACCCTTTGGGAAATGTTGCTACAAACCCTCCATTCTCTTATTTCTTCTTCCATCCAAATCCTTTGCATAATCCAACCTGTGTCTGGATATATATATATATATATATATATATATATATATATATTTTTTTTTTTTTTTCCCCCAGGAAATCTTCCCTAACCACTCCAGGCTTGCCCGTTCCTCTCTCTTCCCCAGGGCCCTGGTAGTCTGTACTAGTAAACTCCAAGAATTCTTTTGGAGGCTGAGATGATAAGGGCATTTTTCAAAACAGTCAAAAGCCCAAGAGTCGTGGCTTTCTAGGACCCAGTCACTACTTCCAACAGGCCTTCCAACCTCTGCTGTCCCTTGCCACATTTCCTTACTCCACTGCCCCAGCACCCCTGAATTTGGGACCTCCCACCTAAGTAAGAGAATTTTACAGCCTTCAGGCCAGTGCCTCGACCAGCTCACCTCCACCCCTAGTCCCACCCTCAGGCCCAGGCACTGCCCATCAGCCAGCTCAAGGTCTGCAGCCACCCTGGCTGTCTATGCACTGAGCAGGTAGTGAGTATTTACAGTGAGCCTGGGACTGAGGATCTCGGTATGGACAAGACAGATGATGGCCCTGGGATCATGGGGGGAGCATTCCATGCTTGGCTGGATTAGCTTCCTAAAGTGGCCATACACAATCACCGTGAGCTGGAGGCTTAGAACAATAGAGGTTTAGTCTCTCACCCTCTTGGAGACCAGATATCTGAAATCAAGGTAGGGCCACGTTAGTTTCTTCTGGAAGCTCTGAGGGATAATCCATTCCATGAGTCTCTCCTAGCTTTTGGAGGTTGCTGGCATTCCTGGTACTCTTTGGTTATACCTGCATAAATTCAGTCTTCGTGGTGATGAGGGCCTTGCTGTGTCCATTACCTCCCGGCTGCCCTCTAGGCTGTGGAGGGTGTGCAGAGCCTTGCCATTTCCCCATGATTCCTGGGCAGGCCTTGTCCTGTATTGTTTGAGCATCTTACTCTTGGCTTCCCTTTCAAAGCCCCCTTTGCCCATCTGCTGGCTTCTCTCCTTCTGCCACCTGGTTTTGCTATGTTGCATTTTCTCTCTCAACTGATCACCTTCTTTGTGCCTTTGATGATGGCTCCATCAGATCAAAGGGGACTCTTCTCTAGGCCCAGGGCCTGCGGCCCTCCTGAGTGTTCCTATGGCAACATGTTTCCATTGAGGTGCCAAATCTATAGACCTCCAGCTGACAAACAAACTAGTTACCCATGTTTCTCTGAAAATTTAGTTGTGGTGAGTGAGACTTGGGCTCCCCGCATTTCTCCTGTTTCCCTTCAGACCTTCTAGGAAGGACTTAAACTCCCTCCTGAATCTGGTACAAACCAGTTAGCCCATGAGGACAGCATCATAGACCAGAGTTAGGTCCGTCATCTTCCATAGGTATACTTCGCTTATAATAACTATAAATATAAACCGTATTTAATTTTGGTTTTGTTCACTAAATATCCCCAGGGTTGCAGCTGGTATCTTTCTGGTGTTCTAAAGGGTCACACAGATTTCTGTAGAAGTTTGTAAGTGTGCTGATAGCTCGAAGACTATTTTATCATTGTATGCTAAAATAATGAATGAGTTGATCAAAAATTACAAGAAAAAAATTAAATCTCACTGATGAAATTCTGTCAGCACATTTGTCCAGGCCAGAGCCCTTGCCTATCTAGACGATGAGTAGGGCAAGCAGTAGGCCATGGGCCCAGTGGAGCCTGTAGCCTGCTTTCATGCTGTAATGGTGTCAGTAGATTTACATAGGTGCAACAGAAATCTTATGGCTCACAAAGCCTAAAATATTTACTCTTTGTCCCTTGACAGAAAGTTTGCCAACTGCCAGCATAGACCATTATAGTGAACATCATTCAGCCCAGTTCCTGGGTGGTAAACTAAGGCCACCTAGGAGGATGTGCTCTTGAGCAGCTTGGAGAACATCCCTTAGTGTGTTTTCTTTCCCAGACAAGATGGTGTATCACCCGCAGAGATCTAGGGAATGCAAGCCAGGAACCATTCAATTGATGGTACTATGGCTAGTGTGGGTAATAAGATCTCAAGTAGTGGGGCACTTGCCTATCTCTCAATAGTCTTCTGAAGATGTGATAATGTCTGTGAAAACATTATTTATGGGGCGCCTGGGTGGCTCAGTGGGTTAAAGCCTCTGCCTTCCGCTCAGGTCATGATCCCAGGGTCCTGGGATCGAGCCCCACATCGGGCTCTCTGCTCTGTGGGGAGCCTGCTTCCTCCTCTCTCTCTGCCTGCTCTCTGCCTACTTGTGATCTCTGTCTGTCAAATAAATAAATAAAATATTAAAAAAACCCGTTATTTATAAACTCTAAGAGCTACTTATTAAAAGTATATGTTTGCATCCCCTTAAAATGAAATATTTGCATATAAATCTAACAAGATGTGGATGGGATATTATGAGGAAAACAGCAAAACTCTGATGAAAAAACTTAAAGAAGAACTAAATAGAGAGATACTCCATGTTCATGGACAGGAAGACTCAATATTGTCAAGATGTCAGTTCTTCTTCCCAACTTGAGCTATGGATTTAACACAATCCTAAGGAAAGTCCCAGCAAGTTATTTTATGGACAGAGACAAAATGATTCTAAAGTCTATATGGAGAGACAAAAGACCTTGAACAGCCAAAACAATTTTGAAGAGCAAAGTTGGAGTACTTCAAGACTTACCATAAAGTTCCCAACAATCAAGAGAGTGCAGTGTTGGCAATAGAATATGCAAATAAATCAGTGGAACAGAACAGCATCCTTAGATCTCCATATGCCTCGAGAAACAGGATATTGTACCCATGTTATCAGTGAGAAATCTGGGGCTCAGAGAGGTTGTGTGGGTTGCCCAGGGTCACACTGGCATTATCTGTCTATGTGAATTAGAACCCATGTCTTCTGACTTCAACTCCATTGCTCTCTTAAGCTGCACCATAGCTGGCTAAGTAGGGGTCCTCTAAAGGAGGCAGGTATGTATTCTCTCAGTTGATAAGTGAAGCTCTGCATCATCTTTTTAAAAGGAAGGACAGGTGGGCCTAAGGAACACAGTGAAACATGAAGAAAACACAGCTCAGTTGTCTCTGACCTTTCCTAGATTTAATCCTGACTTTTGGCTGTTATAGAGTGAATTTCCATATCATTTTGCTAAGAGGTAAATCCAAGATATGAGACACTGAGGGGCCTTCCAGGAGGGACACAGTTTGCTGTTTGCCATTTATCATCATTCCATTCGTTACATACATTAGAGAAACTTATGTGGAGAATGATGAGCCCTTCCTTCCTGAGAAAGCCAGACAGTAGTGCTGGTGATGGAAATCAGGAGGAGGTTAAGAAGAATTGACATTTTACAAGAATGAGCATACACGTGATTTTATTACACAATTTAAAAATTAATAAAAGTTCTAGAACATGACCGCATGTAGATATTACCAACTGAATGTCCTTGGGAAATGAGGAATAACCATCCAGGCCCCTGGTTACTTCATTTGCATTATCCCCCTCCCACACACCTCAACTTGGCCTTCCCTCTCTGAGTCTCTAACACATGGCTGCCCTGAAATTTGGGGTCTCCTGGCACAGAGTTTGGGACTAATACATTGCAGATAAGCTTTCTCCCCTGTAGGCTGGTGGCCTCACCAGCATCTTGGTCCCACGCTGATTCAGTCACTGGCTAATTCACCCAAATGTAAATGGGCTATGGGAGCTCTTACCCTCTTCTGGACGCGTTCCTCAAAGAACCCGCAGTGCCCAGCACTGTGTATCCTAACTTCCTTTTTGCAAGCCCTCACTGCTTATATTCTAAACACAAGATATGGGGTCTTCAGTGAATGCATCTACAGACTTCCATGTGTCAGACACGGAGGTGCTAATATTCCCAATAAATGCATGGAATGGGGGCCTCGCCCAGCCTCTGGGAGGTCTGACTAGAGAGGGGCCAGCCCTTGTTGTGAGCTTTCCTGGGGTCCAGGACCTAGGGCTCTAGCCTTGCTTGCACAGGGACCCCATGACTGTATCCCATTTGGGCAATGTGCGAGGAAGGGGATTTGTTCCCTGTGCCTGTTACTCTGCGTTGCATGGAGGGAAATGGGGCTTTTGTGAGGTATAAGGGAAACTACTGGCCCATTGTCTAAGCCAGCTTTCCACAGAATTCTACCCGTGCCCATGAGGACGGGAAGAGACTGGGAAAGACCGGATGTATTCCCAGCCAGGGCTGAAAACACTATTCATCCCAGAAACAACCTATTAAGCAGCAACAATGGTACAGAGAGGAAGGAGGGTGCAGGCAGAAGGAGAAAGCTGGAGAGGTGGGGGGGGGGGAGTGAGGAAGGGAAGGGGGCTGCAAAGGAAGAGGGGAGGCTCATCATGTCCTGGGGTCTGGGGAAGGATTCAGAGCATTGCAAGCCACATTTCTCCTCAGGAGACCCATGCCAGGAGACCCTGGCAGGCTCAGTGGTATTCTTAAGGGAATTGATAGGGAGATGAAAGGGAGGGTGTGCCCATCAGGAAGGTGATAGTCCCCTTCCCTCCTCTGGGCTGCTCAGACTACGTGAAGCATTTGAGCTCCATGGTGGGTGCTGTCCCATCAGGACAGTACAAATGAGGCAGTGGGGCTGAAAGAAGAGCTGAGGGAACCCAGAATGTGGGGGACAGAGAAAACTCAGAAGGTCGTATCTCTTCATCATCCAAAGGGCTGCCATGGAGAAAGAAGAACAGTTTCAGGGGCACAACAAGGGCCAAAGAAAGGAAATCCCAAGGAGCCAGCCTTCTGACAGTTAGAGCAATCGACAAGAAAACAGCGAGCCTGGAAAAGTAGTGAGTGGCTCATCTTCGGTGGAATGTAAGCAGACACCGTATGATCAGCTGATGAGGATGCTGTATCAGAAGCTCAAGCTTAGGGTAGAGGAGAGTACCAAGCTTCTGGAGCTTTTGAAACCTTGAGTGGTTCTGAACAGAGAGCAATGTCCAGATTTGGAGCCCAATCCCCAGTATATTTGGATATGTGATGTAAGTGAAATCTGGACAAGTCTATCATGTTCAAGCTGGAAGACACGGAATAGAGCTCCAGATCCTGATGCCCCTGTGCGTGATCTTTTCTCAGTTTAGAAGGAAGAGTACTGCAGGTTATCATTTTTCCTGAAGCCGGTTTTTTTGGCCAGAAAACCAAGAAAGAGAGTTGAGTGGTACCAGCCTCTCAAGAAAACCTCTGCTCCAGCCTAACAGGGAAACGGAGGGCCAAGTTGATGAAGGACTCTCCCTTGAGCTTCCGCCTTGAAGAGGAGGAGGTGACTTCCGGGTCCCCCACGCCTATTGCCAAGTGTTAGATGAGGAGCCACTCAGGGTGGAGCCTCAGTCCAGAAGGGCCTAGAATGACCAGCCACCTTATCCGTCATCCACCAGGGGCACTGGGCAGAGACACATCCAGGCTGACGCCACATGCTGATGGCAGAGCCAGGCCTAGACCCCAGGTCTCCTCTGTAGTTGAGAGTGTTGTCATCTGCCTGTCACCCCCGGGTTTTGATGTCAAATTTATCCAGTTCCTACAAGGCAAATCCCTGGAAGCTGCAGGAGGGTCACAGCTTCTACCCTGGGAAGTTTCAGGTCCCAGATATCCCCCCTGCCCTCCCTCCCTACTGTGAAGGGCAGATTAGATGCTCACAGCCAGAGCAGGGGCTGTGCCCTGTGGCCACCAGACCTGCTTGCTTCCGGTTGTGAAAACCCAGCAGCATTCCTTGCAGGCCAGCAAGGTAGCTTTGCCTGGGACTTCAAATCCCTCTGAAGATATTTCTGCACAAAGACATGCATTGCAAGAGTTTTACAAGGCCCAAGGAGGACATTTGGGACACTGAAACTATTTGAGGTCTCAGGAAATTCTGGATGCCAGGAGCCCATCAATGCTATTGATTGGGAAACACAAATAGAAATCTTCCCGGGGCTCTCTCCAGACACCTTGGTGGTGAGAGGGAGGCCCTAAGGGCACGAGTGACAGGTAGGTTGGGATGGACTTTCCCTGACAAGGAGAAATGGAGGGGCAAGAGGTCCATTCTTGGGGTCAGGAGATATCCATGGAGTTCGAGGGCAGCGCTGGAGGAGGCTTGGGGATCACCCCATTGACCCCCCCACAGCAGCACAGTTCGGGGAGGCCAGAACCGTGATCTCACAGCTAAGAGGGAGCCATTCTTTGGCAGGCTCCTCTTGGGGTCGGCCGTTGGCAGTCCATTTCTTCCATCACTCCTTGCGTCCCTTTGACCCTCTGTGCAGTTAACAGCAGTCACGTGGTGCAACAGGACAGGGCTAGTCCTGGACAGATGGCGGGTCCAGAGCAGTTCCGAATCAGTCCTTCAGTGCAGGGTGAAGCAGTGAAAGCAGACCATGATCAAGGCCTGCAATGAGTGGCGGCTCTGTGCGGAGGTGAGGTGGGACAGTCTTGGTGGCTTGAGTCATCTTTGAGGGCTTTTTGGCCCCTGGACAGTATCCTTGTTTTTTGAGACTCCACCTGGGCTTCTCTGTGTACATTTATGTCTGGCCTGGAGAATCCAGGTCTGACCCCCTGGGTCAGGGGCCAGGCTTCTGCCTTGCTGCCTAAAGCTATTGAACCCAGGCCTGATCCACACAGCTGTGCCCATGGGTCAGCCCTCCAAGGGCTGTGCCTCGCCACTGCCAGGCACCATGCAAGGTTCCCGCGGAGGGGAGTGGTGTCACAGAAGCTACAGGACGCTGGGCCAGGAAATCACAGAGAAGATGACACAGAACGCAGGCCCTACAAAGCTGAGGTGCAAGTGGGGGTGGGCTACATATTCAGGGGCAGGAGGAAAGCAAAGTTAGGCAGGCTTCCTGGAAGGGGAGAGAGGAACCATGGCTGGAGGAGTTGGGTTGTGGGTGGGCAGTTAGGGTGGGGTGAGGACAGAGTCAATCTGGGGGGCCTGGGTGGTGAGGCCTGCAGCCTCCCCACAGCGGGCTACAGTAGGCCAGGCTGGCTCTTCAGAGAAGGATGGGGAGGCCTGTGAGTCGGGGTGGGGTGCGCAGTGAAGAGGCATGAGGCCACATGAGGGGAGAGCCGCGGCGTGGGCCAGAGTAGACCCAGCCTGGTGGTGCTGAGGACGGGGGACCCCTGGAAGAGGATGTCAGTAAAGAGGGTCAGCGGCTGGGAGCAGGTGGGCTTTGGAGCAGCCCCAAAGTATGCTCTGGGGGGGGTCTCTGGGGGGTCCCTGGGGGATTCAGCGGCCCCAGCCTGGTCCAGGATGTGTCCAGGAGAATGTGGGAGCCTGCCTGGCTAGCCCTGTCCCTCCCCTGTCTGACGGGGGAGGCCCCTCATGCAACACATCCCCTGAACCCTGGCTGTAGCCATCCCCCCAGCTGGGGGCACTGGGTTCTCTACTGCTACCAGTGCATGCAGAGGCCCCGGCGGCAGTCCGTGGAGCCAGTGACTTCAGAGAGGTACTGTGCCACCGATCGATCCAGGATGAGGGCCCAGGAAGGCCTGGAAGGATAGGCAGACGGCAGCGTGTTCCTCTGGTGAACGAGCTTGGGCCACCGTCCATCGCTGGCCTTCATGGGGACTGAAGACAATCCTGCATGGGCATGCGGGCTCTCCTCCCGGCACTTCTCCCGGGTGATTGATGCCCCTTGGGGCCTGCACCCCTCAGAAGGAAGAGGCTGTCTTGCTTTGTGCCCATGAGAAGCGGGGGCGGTGGGCTTGTCATGTGCGGTTCTTTCCCATGTCCCACGGACACCAGCTCATGGGCATGTCCGAGTGGCTGGGGCCAACAGAGTTCATCTCCATCAGAACTCGTGGTGCCAGAGGGCTGGGAAATGCCAGGCTCCTCCGTTTTCACCGTTCTTTGACTCTCCTCACACAAGTGCAAATAGGTAAAGCACTGAGCGGCCTTGGGCTCCCGTCCGGGCCTGTACTGTCAGTGGTGGGTGCTGATTTCAGTGATGTCCTTGGACCACCGCATGCCCATCTTGTTCCCCTTTCTCTCCCTGTGCCTGCTGTGTGTGTATGTGTGTGTGTGTCTCTCTCTCTTTGCTGCTGGACTAGGCAGAAGAGTGTGTCCCATGTTGTCGTCAGGGAGGAATCGGAGTCAGGAGGACGGGAGGGCCCGAGAACCAGCTCGGCATTAGGTCTGGTTGAATATCACCCCCTCCCCCGGCTGCCCACGGGACGCCTGTTGGTCCGGGAGCAGGTGGAGCAGCCTGCAGTCAGGCCTTGGCCAGAGGCAGCCTCAGAAGCCTGCTTTGCCTCTGCCTGCTCACGTGATCTGGTCAGTGTGGCTGGTGCCTACAGATGTTTGATACCAAAGAGATCTGGAGATCCCTGGCCAGGGCTGGCGACTCCCAGTTTTCCTCTTGGTTCTCTGCCTGTGGCGTATTCTCAGGCAGCGGAGGGCGCACGTGGATCTGAGAGGGTGTTGGGCCATCTTAAAGGATGAGGGAATACAGTTATCAGAGTGGGGAATGGAGATCAGATGGAGATCAAAGGCAAAAAAGGTGGAAGAAGGAATTTGGCAAAATAAAGATTGTGAGTGTTTGTGGGATTTGGGACCTCAGATGGAAGGCTTTTAGTCTCCCCCTTTCCTTGTTCCTGTGTGAGTCTCACCTGTGCGCCGCTTCTCCCTTGTTGGAGAATGGCTCAGTCCTTACAAGCCCAAGTCCCCCGCCTGTCACTGAGCCACGTGGAGACAGGAAGTTGTGCCCCGGGTGGGGAGGCCAAGGTGGGGAGCACACAGAATGGGTGGTGGCTGTGCAGGGGTGGTGGGAGGGTACATGCAGGGTCCTGTGTGCCCAGCCCCTCATGAGAACATTCTCCCATGGGCAGGGCCCAGCACAGAGCTTCCCCCTCCAGGTAGACAAGGATACTGCTGAAACCCTTCCAGTGTCAAGAATGAGCCCAGCAGCCTCAGACATTGGGAAGACTGGCAGCATCTTGTCTGGGAGGGTCGCGGGACAGACCCTACTGTCATCCTGCCTAGGTTCTGAGGAACTACCCCCAACCTCACCCCCTTGGGAAAACTCCATGGGTAGTGGAGGGTCTGCTTGTTGACCCCCTCCCAAGGGTATGGATGTAAGGAGAGACTCTCATCCTAAGTTCTTGGGGGCCTCCCCACAGGGGACATGAGACAGTAGATGGGAGAGGAACCCACTGCCTAGCGCCATCATGGGGAGGGGAGCAGGGTGTAGACGAGGGGGGGTTTTGGGAGCGCTGGGTTTGGGGTATGGCCCATGAGCCGGTGACGAATCCCTTCAATGCCAGCTTGTATTCTGCTTGAGCTCCAGGGCCCCCATAAATGCCCAGCGCTGCTTTCTGGGCCTCAGCTTGGGTCTGGGGGTGAGGTGAGGGGGAGCCACTCGGCTGTTTGGGCTCCTTCTCGTTGGCCTTGCCCATTGCTTCAGACGGGACAGGGCCACATAGAGTCCGGCTGGTCCTCAGCAGGAGTCCATGGGAGCTGCATTTAGTGAGCTCTTACAGAGGCTGTAGCCGTGCCCCAGGTCCCTCCATGTACAATGTGTGTGGGGAGAAGGAGGCTGCAGCCAGTGGCCTCTCTGTGGTGGGACCGGAGGGTAGCTGGGGGTTGAAGTGTGTCTTCTCCACCAGCTGAGGCTGCCAGGGCTGGGTGGAGCCAAAGCCTGTCCTTCAGAGTGGCCTTATGGTGGGAGCCTGGAGATGGGCCCCATCCCACTGGGTGTAGCTGAGGTCGCCACACCCCACACCAGGACCAAACATGGAACCTAACCGCAGCTGCGGTTTGAGGACCTACTCCAGCTCATCGGAGGCTGCAACAAGAGTTTGGTGAATAGTATCTCACTGGCTCCCCATGAATGCTTCGTACAAGACGTGGGCACTGGTATCCTCATTCGGGGGCTGGCTGGGGGGGAGATGCAGGGCTCTGAGTCACTCGCTCAAGATCAGGCAGCCAGAGACCTGTGGGGCCAGGACGTACCTCCAGGCATGTGTGATCTAAGTCCAGTGTGAACAGGCCTCTGCAGGCAGCCAGCTCCAATGTGCTGTGCTACAGGACATGGCCAAGAGGTATAGGAGGTGCAGGACTGCCTGCCTTGGGCTATGGATGTAAGCCCTGAGGCTCATCAGGGGCCTGGTGGGAGCACCTGGCAGCCCCAAGAGGTGGCTGAGGGGAGACGAATGAAGTGGCTGGTCACAAGGGTTTGGTGGGTCGAGCAAGACAGCAAGCATGGTTGGAGACACTTAGGGAGCAGCAGGGGTGGGGCACCCTCCCACCGGTGGCCTGAGGGCAAGGTGAGGGGCCCTGCTGGCAGAGAGGGCCACCAGCCACTGCCAGGTCTACAGGGAGGGGCCAGGGTTGTACCCTGACCTCTGTGTCCCCAGCTCTCTGGGCTCCCGTGGTGAAGGACCCAGTGGGTACCGTCTATGAAGGTCTGCCTTCTGGGAAGGAACAGGGAGGAGAAGTGTGGCCAGGGAATCTGGAGGAGCAGAGGAACACTGTGCCTTGCCTCCTAGAAAGGTGTGTTTGAAGGAGGCCCCAGCCTTATCTCCATCTCTATTTGGCAAGCTCCCAGCAGGGGCCCGAGTATTTGTTGGAGAAAACCTTACAGCTTGATTCCCTGGTATCTTACCCTTGTGCTATGGACTGACTCATCCCCCTACCTCACCCCTGCAAAAAAAAAAAAAAAAAAAAAAAAGTTGTGTTGAAGTCCTAACCCCCAGCATCTCACAATGTGAACTTATTTGGAAATAGGGTCACTGTGGGTATAGATACTTAAGACGAAGTCATACTGAAGTGGGATGGGCCCCTAATCGAACTTGACGGGTGACTTTGCAAGATAGCTGCGTGAAGACGGACACACCGGGACAATGACAGGTGCTATGAAAGCAGAGATTGCAATGTTGCACCTGTAGGCCCGGGAGTGCCAAAGGTCGCCGCTAAACCACCAGACGCCAGGAAGGATTCTCCCTTCTGGATCACAGAGGGAGCATGGCCGTGCTCACACTCTGATGTTGGACTTTTAGCTTCCAGAACGGAGATAATACATGTCCGTTGTTTCAAGCCTCCCGGGTTGTGGTGCTTTGTGGCAGCCTTGGGAAAATAGCACATCTCCTGAGAGAGTTGCTCTTTGCTGTCTTGCTGTGTTTCTTAGAGACCACTTTAAGAACCAGGAGCCAGGAGTGACCCTCTGAGGCCTGAGAGGACAGAGGTGGTTTTGAGTGGTGTACCAAGTCTGAGGCCAGACTGGGCAGAGACGGCAGCCCTTCTGATACTTACCTCCAGCCCGTTCCAGCTGCCTAGCCAAACAGCCCATGTTCTGTCCCCATGCTCCGGTCAGCTGCCCTGTGACCCCTGGTAGAGCTCTCGGAGGGATGCAAACCAGAACCAGGGCCCTGGGCCTTGTGCATGTTCTCAGGCTGTACCCCGTATCGGCCAAGTGCAGATGGGGAGCTGTCCCAACTCCTTGAGGCACATTGCTGTGCGGTGACCCATCCATGCTGTGGCTTCCTTCTGTTTACAGTAATTAATTGCACTTTGGAAAATAAAAGAAACAGAAAGAGAAGGGGGGGAGGCTACTGCACTGATCTGTGCATTTCTTAAAAGAGCAGATTTCACAGTTTGTATTTATCATTCAGATGCCTGTTCTGACTCAGTCAGTCCGTCAGTCAGCAGATGGGCTGGAGTGGTTCATCTGTTTACTCGGGCTTGCTTCTCTTCCTCGCCGGCCACTTTGACGCATCCATCAGTGGAGACTTCTCTAATACTAGCTTCTCTTACCTAACAGTTCATGCTTGGCCAAGATGGTAAATGAGTGTTAGCCCGATGCGTGTAGCTAAGACCAGGTGGAGCATCTCTCCGGGCATGGTTCTGGGTGGCTCATGGATGCGGACTCATGGATGCTTCTGCCCGTGGAGATCAGGCTCTGGGGCTCACATGTGACTTGCTTGGCATGTCTGCTGTGGCACTGGGACTGGAACCCAGGACTCCAGAGTTGGCTGAACGTTTTGCTTGGTGGGGCTGTATCACTTTTGAAGCATTTGCATTGGCCGCTGATGGTTGAGATGGGGGCTTCTGCGGAGACATCTGTGTGGTCCCCGTGTGCGGACCACAGGTAGGTTGCTGATGATGGAAAGGAATTCTCAGCTGCAAAAGGCCCTGCAGAGAGGGAGTCCCTGGGGCATGGCAGGTGCTGTGAAGAGACTAGGGGGAACAGGGAATCACAGCTCAATGCCTCTGAGGCTTCTGTCCTGGGCTCCAGGGAAGGGTGGCAGAAACACTGGGCACATGGGATGGGATGTGCAAGGCTTCCTTGGAATACTTTCTTGCTTTAGCCTTTTGTAGCTGTGCTGGGCACAGGTCGGTTCTGCCAGAACTGGGGCCGTGAGACTGGTGGGTACCCTCAGCAGTTCACATTCAACCAGTTCATCCCAAACCCAGAGCTGGCAAAGCCTCTCTCTCCCCTGGTCCAAGAAGGCAGCTTGAGGCCGATTCCAGAGGAGTAGGGACGAGATCGCAGAGTGGCTGTCCTGCACTGGCAGCAGGAAGTATGCATGGGGTGAGAAGTTGAGGTTAGAAGCTATTGGTTCTGGGAGCCTGTGTCAAGGGCTGAGAGTCCAGAGGGAAGACAAGTGGGCATCATTCAGTGTGATTCATGGAGACAGGACACAGCCTTGAAGGTCAGGCAGGGAGGCTGGGCTGAGTTCTCTGCAGGCAGGCTGCTGTGTTGCATGGGACAGGGCCAGGGGTGGGAGACTGCAGGGGAGCTGGGTGGTGGCTGGTGAGTGTGGGCTCCAGGTGAGGCTCAGGCTGCCCTGCTGAGTCCAGGTCTCGAGGGCAGCATGGGCATCCCTGGAAAGGCAGAGGGCCTCGCTGTGCTCAGATGTGCCCAGCACATTCTGGTCTCCAGCACACTCTAGATGTGGGGGTGGGGGAGAACTCTGTCTTAGGGCAGGTGCATGTATTCGTGTGTGTGTGTGTGTGTGTGTGTGTGTGTGTGTGTGTAGGGGTGGTGATCGGGGGGATGGGAAGGAAGGAGGGAGTGCCCACTGAGCGCCAGCCTCCAGTACCCCTGTCATTTTATTCCGTGTTCACAACTGTCTCTGGGATTCCCCCCTCCTGCCATTCACTGAGGCTATAAATGCAGATTTATCTGCATGGGGGTTTGGTTAATTTCTGTTCCCCTGCTTGCCTGCAAGCTCTCTGAGGGGTGGGATGTGTGTCTACCCTCTGTTCCATCTCTGATGCCTGCGTGGGGCTCACTCTGCTCTCAGGAATTGCTCACTGAATGGACCCCAGAGCCACTTGATACCATCCCATTTCAGGCCTCTCCCACTCATCCTAAGCCCTTGTGAAGGCTCTGGGAGGGAGCTGGGCAGCGAGGATCCCCTCAGCAACTTGCATGTATTTAACCACAACTTACTTCTTGTGGGGGCACCTGGTGTGGTTTCTGGGCTGCCCGAGTTCTGGGGGACCCAAAGGGCGGCATACGGCAATGACTGCGTGGCTGTTGCTGGTTCTTCCGTGCTCCTCAGGACCAAGGTCTTGCCTTATCCAACACACACGAGGCCCTGCTCCGAGAAGGTCCGGAAGCCCAGATTCCATCTGTATATGTTGTCTTATATTGTTACCACCACGGAAGGATGTTGTAAATATATTCAGCCAAATGTCTGATTAATGTCTTTCCAGAAAGAATGGCAGAGCTGTAAGGAGAGGGTTTATTTATCTCTCTCTCATGATGGGTATCTAATTCTTCCCAAATGTCAGTACATCCCAAGGTGCCCATCCAGACAGAGAGGGACACCAGGCGGTGGCTGCCTCTTCCTCCACTCAGAGGTCTCTGACCCAGCCCCTCACCCGGACCTCCAGGCACCAGGCCCCAGAGTAGGAGGGGGCACCCAGAGGGTTTCCATATCAAAGCCACTGTAAGGAAGTTGTTCCCTGGGAGCATGGGGTCTCTCCACCAGGCTTTTCTTGTGCCTGAGTCCTCAGGTTCTTGCCAGCCTAGCCAGCGCTCCCCAGAGGGCCCCTTCTGTCTCCCCTCATGGCCTCCCCTCCGCTCTTGCTCGGGTTTTCCTCGCCCTCTCATATGTTTAGGGGTAGATGTCTCCCACTTCATTCCCATCAGCCTGTTTCTGCCACTGCCCTTGCTGCCCTGGGGAATCGCTCTGAGATCTCTGTCCCAAGAGCCAGGTAGAGTTCTCCATCCTTCTCCCCTCCCCACTGCTCACCACCATCCCAGAGGGCACAACGTCTCCCTTTGCCTCCACATGGCCTGCATCTTCCATCCTCCCTGTCGGGATGGGCCCACTCATTCCCCACATGGAAGAACCCCATCCGTTCCCTTGGATTTCTGTCTCCTTCACATGGGCTCCCCCAGAATAGGATGCCCTGTGTGACTTTGTTTCCTGTCCCTCCCCAAACTAGACCGAATGTTTCCAGGGCACCCTCCCCTCTGACTGGCTACTGTATCCTCAGCATGTTACTCTTTGGTCTGGCAAGGAAGAAGGTAGATGAGATATTTTTAGATATTTAATACTGTTGAGTCTTACAGATGTCTTCTGGGTGTCTTAGAGAGAGCACCATTAGGGTTTTTGCATAGCTAAGGAAACTGAAGCTTGGAGTGATTAAGTATCCTTAACCACTGTCCTTAATCATAGTAACAACAACAACAACATATTTGCCTGCTTCATCACCCCCCTCCCCTGCCCCCCAAGTCCTGGGGGGCTGGCTCTACACCATTCACAGTTGAGGAAGAAAGGGAGAGAGGGATGGGGGGCGGTGCAGGGAGAGGGAGGGAGAGAGAGAGAGGAGGGAGAGAGTGGGGCACAGAGAAAGAGCGTGGAGGAAGTGGGACCTGGACCCAGGCTGTCCCCAGCAGTGCCCTCTTTCCCCTGGTGTACATGCCCTTCCCAGCATTACTCCCTCCCGTGGGCAGTGAGGACTCACTCCCAGAGGGCAGAGGCCAGACTGTGGGTGGAAGTTCCAGAGCTGCATCCCCCGTAGGCATCAGATCTGACAGCAACACATGCACCTCCAGCTGGCCGGTCCCCACGCCACTGTTCGAGAGCAGAAGTGATGGTAAATATTTAATTGTGCTTCCACCATAACTTTCTGCCAGAGCTCTCAATATGCTTTATAAATGCAAATGAGCGCTCTTTTCCTCTCCAGGGAGATGTAAACCTCCTCAAATCACTTTTATTCAGCCCCCACCAGAATGTAATGCCATAATCAGGAGCTCTCTGTGCCAGCAAAGAAACTGTCCTTAATCATATCGAGTGGATGGTTTACGGTTTTGTGGTCTTCTGTCTCCACAACCGGCAGGATGGGGAGAAATGGATCCCTCTTGCTGCAACTTCCGTCCAGTAGGGTGGATGGAAAACATTATTTAGAAACAGTTTCAATTATGGCCCTGGAGTAGGTGACTGTGAATATAATGAAGTCTTAGATTTTATTAATGGGTTTAACCGGACGCACTAGTCCTTGGAAGGCTTAGAAATGAAGGCTACTTCTTATTTTTGATTCTGGGCTCCATTTCCCTTGCTGCCTGCTTCCTCTGTCTCTTTACCACTGCTTCAACTTGGTCCTGAGGTAAAAGTGGGTTGTGATACATTATTCTGGGGGTTTTTGTGGTTTCTCGGCTTTATGAGCAAAGCCCACCATCCTGACTCCAGGGCCCCAGTAGAGCCCCTGAAAGTTCATATGTGCCTGATGGGTGGCAATCTCAGGAGCTATGGCATCGGTGTGGGAGGCTGTGTGACCTCGCAGAAAGCACCGCACCTTTCTGTGCCCAGGTCCCCAACTCTGTCATAGCGGTTCACTGGCTCCTGCTCCCAGGCCACCTGGTGGAGGCATTTTAATCATGGAGATGAATTTCTGCAGAGCCTCATGGAGTGTCTTCTGAGAAGCATGTTATGTAAATTCGGTGTGTCATTATGATCATTATTAGTGCTGTGGATTGGAGATGAGGGGGAGAGGGAGGGTTGCTCTAGGAAGGGCCCAGCCTCCCCAGCTGTCAGAAGAATCAGAGGAGAAAACAAACTGGTGGAGTCTGTTCCAGTGCTCGCCTTCCTTCAGATATGCGTGGGGTAGGACTCTTCACCCAAACCCAGATTCGAATGGGCAAGAAAATACAGCTTGCTGTATTTCCTTTACTCCCTTCAGTTTGCTTTTTAGAGCCTACCCTATTCCTCCTGGGGTGACAGAAGTGTCACCAAGGGTATAGGCGGGCTGTGTAGTACCAACTTGTGGAGGAAGCTGCCTCATTGGTCCTCTTAGCTCCTATCCACACTGGCACCCATTAAGACACCCCACACCCCATCTGACCCTTGCTTATAGTTCATGCACATCATCTCTTAGTGGTTCTGGATCCCTTTTGTTAGCCCTGATGGGACCTAAGGATCCCTCTGCTCCGTCCAAGCCATGTCAACCTGGTGGTGTTGCTCGCTGCGACCTCCCATGCTGGCACACTGAGTGTGCAAGGCCCTGTCACCTCGACAGGCTCCCACGATCCCTTCTCTGGGGTGGGGCACTAGGACATGAGAGATAGCGAACCCGTTTCCTCAACACAGATCCTCATTCATCACTGCAATTTTCATTCCGTCTGCCCTGCCCACAGGGTGGCTTTCTTCTCAAACCTCTGGTTTGTGCCAGGAGTCCTTCTGTTTCCCAAGCGGCCCACAAGTTTGTGACTGCATTCTGCATTCATGTCTCCCTTCTCCTGCCTGAAGCAGTGAACACAGAATAGGGGGGTTCAGGAGAAAATGGAAATAGAGGAGGGAAAGGCCAAAATGACGTATGTATGGATGTTTCCCCCTCCTCTGTTTGCTGAGCACCTGTGCAGCTGGGCAGTTCCTTCGATACACACCCTGGGGGGGGGGTCCTAGCCTAAAGAGCACCACTGGGTGAATTTAAAAAGGTGCCTGTCTGGAACAACTGGATATCCATGTGACAAAAACAATTGTACACTTGATTTGCACCTCCCACCTTAAGCAAGAAGAAACTCAAACTAGATCATGGACCTAGGTAGGACCTTTGGGACCTTGGATTAGGGGAAGATTTCTCAGTATGACACCAGACAAGTGAAAGAAAAAGTTGATAAAGTGGACCTCCTAAGCATTTAAAACTTCTGCTTTTTGAAACACACTGTTAAAAAAGGAAAGAAAAGACAAGCTGCAGAGCGGGAGAAAATATTTGCAAAGCACATATCTGATAAAGGACTGGCATCCAGAATGCACAAAGAGCTCTCCAAACTCTTTAATAAGAAATTTGAAACTTGCAAAATCTTGAACATACTGCACCAAATAGGACATGCAGATGGCAAGGAAGCATGTGAAAAGATGTGTAACATCACTCATCAGTAAGGGAAGGAAAAGCCACAATGAGCTACAAGCATGCACCTGTGAAGATGGCCCAGGTGAGAAGTGACTGAGCCCCCCAAGTCGGTGAGGACGTGGAGGAACTGGAACGTTCACGCACTCTCACGACTGCCCCCAGACTGGGGGCAGCAGGTGCCTGGGGAGACAAGCTGCAGTGTGTCCTCGCGGGGGAGTGCTACTCAGCAATAAGTCAGAATGAACTGCTGATGCACACAGCACGATCAGTTATTTTAAAGATTTTATTTATTTGTCAGAGAGAGAGAACATGAGCACAGGCAGGGGGAGCAGCGAGCCCAACGCGGGGCTCGATCCCAGGACCCTGGGATCATGACCTGAGCCGAAGGCAGAGGCTTAACCAGCTGAACCACCCTGTCATCCCTCATTGGTCTTTTGTTAAAAGAAGACTTAGTGACTTAGAGAGAGTGCGCGTGAGCACAGGGGGAGAGTGGGGGAGAGGAAGAGGGAGAGGGAATCTCCAGCAGACCTCCCACTGTGCAGAGAACCTGATTCGGGGCTCAGTCCCAGGACCCTGAGACCATGACCTGAGCCGAACAAAGGCAAGAGTCTGATGCTTACCCAAATTAGCCACCCAGGTGCCCACAACGTGATCAATCTTAAAATTACGCTAAGTGAGAAAAGCCAGATGAAATATAGTATATGCTCTATTTATATAAAATTCCAGAAAATCCCAGTTAATCAGTCTATGGTGACAGAAGGCCAACTATTGCCTAGGGACAGTGATAGGGTGGGGCAGGGGCAGGAGGAAAGGAGGGTTTACAAAGGGACAAGGACACCTCTGAGAATTACGGATATATTTATTATCTTGAGGCCGGTGACAGCTTCATGTATAAATATATGTCAGAACGTATCCAGTTGTATGATTTAACCATGTGCAGTTTACTGTGCATCATTTCCACCTCAATAAAACTGCTGAGGAAAAAAAAACAAAACCCAAAGAGGCTTTTGGCTTTGCTGATCAGGAGCTCATGGGTAGCTTTTGGGGAAGAGTTTCCATTGAGAGGTGGGGGCTGACAGCAGTCAGTAAGAGACTGAAGAGAAAAATAGAAAAAAGAGGGAGGTGCCTTGTGCTCAGGATGCTTTACTGCTCTCTCCCAGAAAGCTGTTCTCCTGAAGAACAAGCCTGTGGTCACCACGTGCCCGGAGATCTTGGTGTATGAATTGTAGCTACTGTCACAGCTCCCTGGAGCTCAAGCTCCCTGGAGTTCACATCACAGCTGAGTCAAGGTGCTCTTTCCCTGAATGGCCAAAGGGATCAATAACTAGGAAGCAGGTCACAGGGACTTGGGAGGTGCTTTTGTATGAGCCCCAGCTGAGTCTTGGGGGAAGGGGTGGCATAGATTTGGGCCCAGGGGCAAAGGGACCCTCAGGGAGGCTGAGTCTTGGGAGAGTGGCTGGAGCCAGGGGAGTTCATGGGACACCACCCATGGGTGTCAACATGGATGCCTGAAAGGGAGGCAGGGGACAAAGTGGGGGAGACGTGCGGGCAGACAGGTGAGGCTGGAGAGCGAGCCCAGTGGGGAGGAAGAGGGCAGAAAGACATGGCCTAGGGAGGTCAAGGAATGAATTAAATTTGGTTACTAGATTGACATGGCCATGGAAGAGCCTCTAGAAGAGGACCCTGGGAAGAAGCCATGTCTGGGGGTGAAGTTTCCGGACAGGTGGCTTCATCCTGTGGAGGCAGCTTTCAGACTTCCAGGCTTCTAGGGAGAGAACAATGGATGCAGCGTCAGGACCCCTGAGATCTGAGCTGTGGCTTCCTGACGAACCTCTTCCCCTCTCTGAGCCTCAGACTTCACAAAGGGGCCCAAGGCTCCTAACACTGACATTTGTAGTCATAAGTAACCTTGTTATCACCATAAGGGCTACCATCTAGCAATCTTCCTGACTCACCAGATTTTCTCTTTTGACCCACAGAAACTTTAATGGACACCAGGACAGCTACTGCAGAGCTGGGCTGGACGGCCAATCCTGCATCAGGGGTGAGTGTCATCCATCCATCCTTTAATCCTGCTGTGTAGTCCCGGGCCTGTAGGATGGCTGGGGGAGCAGAGTCTGGCCAGAGCTGGACCTTCGGAGGGGGATTGGGATAGAGGTGTGAATAGCTGTGTCCCCTGCCCATCTGCTTCAGGGGTCTCAGACCTGAGATGCTCCCCAGTGTGGTGATACAGGCCATCTCCTGACACAGTCCCCCAAGGAGTTGGCCCCCAGGCAACTAGGACTGTACCTGTGTGGGGACAGGGACAGTGGCTGCCAAGAGCTAGGCACTCAAGCTGGCGGTGATGGCACAGATCAGAAATTTGTGATGTCCACAGGGTTGCCAAGACATAAGGGCATAAGGAAGAGCTGGATGTCAGAAGGGCTGAGGCTTCCTTTCACCTGGAGCTTGCCTTAGAGAGTTGCTCTTGATTCACTTGTTCGGTGTTTGTGTGCTTGGCCAGGCCTTGTTAGCTATAAGAATGGATGAGCTCTGAGGACCTCATGGCCTCCCATGGGTGTGGGGCCACCATGTTCATGGATAGGCTAAAGTATATCTTTTCTCTGTGGCAGTAGAGAGATCAGCAGGCAAGTATGGCCCAGAGCTGGGAGTGAGGAACTTAGGAGGGACCCATGAGGCTTTGCAGAAAAGTTACATGCCATTGGGGTTTACAGAATGTGTAGGGGGTTGATGGGTGATGAATGGGAAATCTGCAAAGATATTCCAAGTAGGAGCCATAGTTGAATAGGGTCATGAAAATACATGAGAGAGGGGAATCTGTGTTTCTGGCATGTGGCAGGGTATGGACAGTGCCGAGGTGGGGTATGGGTTGGAATGGGGCATGGTGGTAGAGGACTGTGCCTGCCATGCTGAGGCTGCTGTGTCCATTCTGTCCTGCTGATAGGATTTCAGGGAACAGTTGAGAGAAAGCATTTAAGAGCCTCTTCCAGCTGTCCTGCGTGGGTCAGAAGAGTGGGATGAAAACAGGATACTTAGAGGACCATTAGAGCAAAGCAAAGGCGGAAACACTGGCAGCATTTGGCCATGGATAGATGGCAGGGGGACAGAGCAGGAGACAGAGGAAGGGAGATAATGTTCAGAAGCATGGCCCATGCCTTTGGTGGCCTCTAACCCAGAGCCTGTCTATATCCTTTGGCACACATCACAACAAGGCACAAACAGGCCTGTCATGAACCTGTGCTGTAGGGACAGTTCTCAATGGACCACTAGGGGCCCAGCAGGCTGTGCACACTCCCTGGCTCTCACTCTCCCCCCCAAAAGCCCCAACACTTACGGAATCCCCCCAACCATTAGGAGCAAGCATCCTGTCTTAGGGCAGGAAGACAAGGATTAGGATGGGTTGGTGGTTTCCAAGCTGGGCCCAGGGCAGGGGTCAATCCTGCCCACAGTGCCCAAGTCCCAGTTCTGTTGGGAGCACTGTGGGCTACTCCGGAATCTTTCCCACTTCTGGGAGGGACTATGCAAAGCCAATGAGGCAGCCACTTTTCAGGCTGCTGGATATTAAGAACTTGCCACTCTTTTACAAATTACATTATTGTTTGAAGGCCTGTGTTTTCACAAGGCATTGACATGATTTATGGTTAATTTTCCCCTTGATTTTTGTACACACCACCTGTCTTCTTTAAACGTCAGCTCTCCTTTCCCAAGGAAGATTGTCCTTTAGGAAAACACTCAAAGTCAAGTGGTGCCCTTTAGAGACAGCAGCTGGCTGGGCTGCTCTGTTTTTGCCCTCCCACTGGTTAGCAGCCCAGTTCAGCCACCATTCCCCTGGCTTTTCTCTCGAGAACATACAGCCAGGTAGTTCTTGTCTTTGTGCCCTGAGCAGCTTCAGAGCCTGGTTGGTTTCTAGAGAGTGCCGGGAGTGTCAGGCTGGCCCTTAGCTGGGTCAAGAGGAAGGACCAAGGACTATGCTTCCATCTCAAACCTTCTCTGCACCTCTCTCTGTCCTCATCCTAGATGGTTGCCCCCAATTCCCTGAACACTGCATGGCTCCCAAGCATGTCTCCCTAGCCCATCTTGCACTGGATGCCCACAGGCAGGTCAGTCGAAGCTTGGCCCAAGCAGAATTCAGCCCCCTCTTCATCTCCCATGAAACATGTGGGCTCCATTTTACCAGGTTGTAAAGGCCAAACACTGGAGTGATTCTTTGTCATCTCCAGGCCCATCTGGAGGAACACCTTCGCAGCATCCCCGACCACGCTGGGTCCCCATCCCAGCTCCTCCGAGGGCCAGGGAGCTTTCCCGAGTAGCACTATGCACAGTTGCAAATTTTGCATCTTTATATGTTAGTGTGGATTAATGTCTACCCCACATTTCTATTACCTGTTGGTTATCCCGTAACCTCTGAGGTTAGTTGGGATTCTGCCTTTCTGTTTACCATTGGAGACAGACACCTGGTTCATGACCTGACTTGGCTACTTGTTGATAGCTTCTGACCTGGACAAGTGCGTAGATCATGGTGCCAGTCTCAGAGTTGGAGGACACAAGAGGAGCAGAAAGCTTGTGCAGGAAAGAGGCTGTGCTCAGCATGGGACCTGTGGAGTCTGCAGGGCCCCCACAACCCAGCTCTGCCAGCGCTTGACTCGTGGGCAGTGGAATCAGAAGGCGGGCAGCTCACGTCGATAGGGAGGGGAGCCCGGGGCATGCCTGCACTCTCCCAGGGAGTGTCTGGAGCAGGGAGAGGTGACACAGCACTTTGTGAAGGGGAAGGAAGACCAAACACAGGGATGGAAGGAATGGGGCTGTGGACATGTTGACCTTTCAGGGAAAGGGACTCCTTTTCTGAGGCAGGGCAGAGATAAGGGGCCTGCACAGAGATGCAACTGCTCAGGTTTGGTGACTGAAGCCATAAAACAGAAAACTCTTTCAATGATCTATCTTCTCACTGATGTTGGAGGCCGGGTTCAGACAGTGAGGGTGGGGCGAGGGGTCTTGGGCAGCAGCGTTTAGGAGAGAGGGGCAGATTTGAAGGAACTGCCACTGTCGGAGGGCTGGAGAGAGGCAGGTGTGTTTAAGAGTGTGGCCAGGCTGTGGCTGCAGGCCATGTGTTTGTGACGCCCGATCGGCAGGCCCCCATCAGCTGCTGACTGTACAGGAGGAAGTGTGCTGGTGGGATCATCCTGAGGTATGGAGATGCCAAGAACGGTGGGCCTGGAGGAGTAAGGAGCTGAGGACATCCGTTGGAGGTGGATAGTGTCTTACCTCATGGCATCTACTCAGCAAGAAGAAGAGTGAAGCCGGGAGAGGACTGACCGCTGTGACAAAGTGCAGGGGCCCAGATGGCGGTCTCATGAGCCTGGAGGAGGACCCCAGACTGTGGACTTGAGTCAAGGCTTGGATTGAAGAGATGCAGAGTACTTCTGGGTGGTCAAGAGATCCAGGGAGAGGGGCCAAGTTCAGGCATTTGAGAAGCCAGGAGGCTGGATGGGTGACCCACATCTTCCAGGACCCACTGGGGTGGTAACACCCCCTACCCCTACCCCAAAAGGGGGCAGAGGCCTCAGAGCCTGTGTACAGCCAGGAGACTGTGCCTGCAGGCTTAAGATGGAGAAGGGTAGGTTGTTACTGTTCTGGTAGCTGGGGCATCCCCAGGGAACTGAATTGACTCTGACCTGAAGAAGCATCATTCTGCCAGGAGGCCCAACTGGCATTACAGTGAACCCTATGCACAGTGCATGGCCTGGGAGGTGGGCTCCCCATGGGACCCTTCCTTTTATGGGGCTTGCTGGGTGTCTTCCCTGCTGTGTTTGAGAACTGCCAGCTGTGGAAAGGAATTGGACTGCCCACCCACACAGAGCCCACAAATTGTTCTCGTTTATATTGCTGGAGAGTGGATCATAATATTCCATGTCAGAAACGGAAAGTATTCCTGCCCAAATGCAAAATGTTGCTCTCTGATCTAATTGCACCTTTAATTCATGGCCTTTAGGTTTAACCTGAATTGGAGGCCTCCTGGTGAGCAGAAGGAGAAAGTAATGTTTATAAAGTCACAAATGCCAGGGAGGAGCTCAGTTTCCAGCAAAGCATATCCTGGTGACCCCTCCCTTGGGCTGCCTTCATTTATTTCTCCCATACCCTTGCTTCCAGAAAGTTCCATGACCTTCGCTGTTCAGGGCCTCTGGGCAATGGGAGAGTTCAGGGAGGCCCCCCAGTGAACACTTAGTGAGTAATGGTCTTTATGGCTTCATGGTCCCCTCCCAGCTGTCTGCCGCCATTTCTGGATGCTACCTGACCCTCCCTACTCTTTTTCTTCCGCAGTCCCTCACTCTTGGGTGTCAGCTCTGTTCTTGTCCCCTCGGGGAGCCCTCCTGGATGCTTCTGTCCACCAGGGCCCAGTAAGGTGTCCTCTTCTTAAAGCCCAGGGGGCTTGGTGTGGACTTCTGACATACTGTCCATCAGTCTGTGAGCTAACCAGATGCTGACATGTGGTCTTCCCCATGGGCTGGAGGGTAGAGCAGCTTTATCTCTGCACCCCTGGTGCCCAGCATCGGCTCAGCAGGGAGTAGGCTGCAGGGGACAGGCTCCAATAAATGTTCATTGGCCCAATAATGAGGAGCATTCTGGATGCTTCTTGCATCACCAACCCAGGGTCCTGAACTTAGAAGATGTTCAATTTAGGTTTATTGTAGCCTAAGAAAATGTTTGTTGTAGACCTCTCAACACCCAATTAGTTGTCAGTATCTGCTTACTTATTTTTAAGGATTTTATTTACTTATTTGTTAGAGAAAGAGAGAGCACAGGCAGGGGGAGAGGCAGGCAGAGGAAGAGGGAGAAGCAGACTTCTGCTGATCAGGGAGCTGGACATGGGGCTTGATCCCAAGACCCTGGGATCATGACCTAAGCCAAAGGCAGGTGCTTAAGCCACTGAGACACCCAGGTGCCCTGGTCAGTATCTTTTTAGAGAGCTTACTTGGTGATGGAAATGGTGCCAGCTAAAGGAGACCAGGACATTTACTGGAAAGGGACAGTTGCTCTCAGATGCTGGGGTGGGGGGTAGATTAGAAAAGCAAGCCCTGGTTGCTCTGACAGGGGGACTTATTCTGCTGCTTACTGGGAGTCCAGCCCCAGAGTTCTTTTACTTTCCAAGTTTCACCAGGGCTTGCGGGCCCTGTGTACCCGGTCGGCGGGTGGCCTCTGTCTGTGGGACATGCAGCGGGAGTGTAAACACCTATCAGAGTTATCTTCAAAGGCCATTCCATGGGCGTCTAGACTCCAACTCCATCCGCACTGCCTTGGGGAACCACCTTCGTGGCCTGTGACATATACTGTTCACTCCTTTAGTTTCAGCAAATCTTTATCATGGGAAGTGGAATTTGATGGGAAAAGGAGGGAAAGAGGAGTCCACAGCCATGCCCGATGAACCTTCAGGATGAGCTCGCTGACTGTGTGTGTCCCTGCATATATGCGTCTGTATGTGCCTGTGTCTGTGTGTCTGTGTGCGTGTGTGTATATGTGCACTTACATATATGTGTGTTTGTATGTGTATACATATGTGTATATGCTTGTGTGGATGTATATGTATATGAGTGTATATACAGTTATCTGCATGTGTATATATGTGTGTGTGTGTCTGTGTATGGTTGTATATTTGTGTGTGTGTGTGTGTGTGTGTGTGAAGTTAAATGAGTTGATTTCATTTCATGCCCCTGTTGTAGGCAGTAGGCAGGTTCTAGAGTTCTGAAAATATCTTAAATGACTGGAGGGTTATTGGACTTAGTGGCAGAGCTTCCAGAGGGGGCCACGGTAGGGAACAGCACGCATTTGAACACGCTAATTCAGTTAAGTCCTGACATTAGAGACACGTTTACGAGTGCAGGAACATGTGGGCTTTACTGCATGGCCATTCCTTGCTGGCCGCCTGTGGACCCCCATGGACCCTTGGCTGTCCCCGGCTGCCTCTCACTCCACGTCTGTCAGTCCTCCAGGCACGTCCGCTGGCTGACCCTTATCATGGGAATAAGGAAAGCATGCTCAGGAGAGGAATCTGCTCTAATAGCACCCCGTTCATTCCAAGGCCACTCAAAAATCAATTGAAATTTGTCTGTCTGATGGATGAGAAGCTCTGGAGGAGCCCTGAAGCCCCCAGGCCTTGGCATGAGATAAACTGGCTCCCATTCCAGCTGTGGGATCTTGGGCTGGGCGTTTGGACCTCGCTGCTGCAGGTTGCCCCTCTCCTCGGTCCGGCAAGCACGGCACCTTTCTCCGAAGATGAAACAAGTCAGTAGAACATTTTCTCCCTGTAAACATTCATGAAGTGTTAGTGTAGTACGAAGCCTGTGGAGGGCTGGATTTTCTCTTTTCTTTATTTGATGACTCAATCATGTTAATGAAGACAGAAAAGCCTGAGCTAAATTAGGCAAGTCCAAGAGAAATTTAGCCCCGGGCAAAATGATTTTGTGAATGGTGCTTTATGGTGTTTGAATTTCAGGCCTTGCCGGGGGACAGGCGGGCAAAGGCGGTTGGGGTCGGTCATCCTTTCTCAGACTGGTACCACTGCCTGCAACCTGGGGGCCTTTGGCCTGGTCGGTGATTGCTGGAAGCCACACTCTTGTATTGGTCAGGGTTCTCTGGTGGCCAGTGACAGAAAAGCCCGACGGAGTCTTAAAGGAAGTGCCCTGGCTCGTGAAACTGGCTGGTATGAAGGCTGGTGTGGCTTCTTGTGTGGGCCCCACACATGTTAATCCTCGCAACAGCCCCATTTTACAGATGAGGAAACTAAGGCACAGAATCAGCTGTGAAATTGCTTCCAGGCACATGGATAGAAAGTGCCAGAGCAGACGTCTAACCTCCTTCAGGCTGCTTTTCTGCTGACAACCACACAGTACCATCTTTCCCAATGAAACGCTGCCCACTGTGGCGGCTCCAGAAGCCGGCTTCAGAAGGAACTCCCAGGTTGCGTTGCTATGGGCTCCTCGAATCCAGGCTCGGTATATAAATGGTTTTCTCTCACAGTGCGAGAGATGGATGGTATCCTTTTCTCGAGCTGTTACCAGGAATGGATATTGGTTTCTCCGCGAGAGAGGCCTGGCCTCCCAGGGAGCGGGCCTCTGACCTCCCCGTTCCCTCCCTCTGCTCCTCCCCTCCCCTGGCCGTCTCAGGTGACCTCAGAGATAAGTCAGAGCTCCCCACCCTGGGCCTCCCACCCACTCTTTATCTTTTTCTCTCCCTACCAAAAGGCCTGTAATTAGGAAACATTAGCAGGCTCCAAACAGCTTTCATACCTCAAACATCCTGTGTAATTGCACTCAGCAGTGCTCTTCCCTGGCTATTAATGTCACTTTTATGAAGCAATGAGGAACAAAACACCCCGAGGCACTTAAAACATTTTTTTATATAATATGCGTCTTTTAGGAGTGGAAGTTTAAAATCACCTGCCTGACAGAGACAGTGATAGACAAAGGCATGGGAGCCAGGGAGGTGGGGCCCTGGGGAGAGGAAGACAGTCCGAGAGGAGCTGAGGCGCCCCCTGCTGCCCTGGGCAGAGTGTGGTCGCTGGGGCTGGGTGGGTCCCCAGGGGAGGAGAGGTGGGTCCGATGAACAGCAAGGGCACCGTTCTGCCCGGCTTCATCAAGGGTGATCGCTCTCTCCTGGGGCTCCTGTGTGAGATCTTCTTCGTAGGCATGTGTGGGCCTCTAACAGAGGTGAAGAGAATGTTACAGACTAATTACGATAGTGGTTGCAGAAATACGTGGGGTATGACTGTGTACGTGTGTGGAGATCAGGTAGGGGGGCAGGAGGGAGAGAAATGAAGGGAGACATGCTACTTAGAGCTTGTTGTTAAAAGAACTTTGGGAGTTGTGGTGGGTCACCAGAACCTTCCCCGTTGTGGAGGTAGGCTTAACCTTCATTTGCCCAGACAGACCCGTGTCTTGCCTCATCTCTAAAACCTTCCCCAGAAAGGCAGTCACCCCACCACATCCCTCGTTCCAGCGCTAAAAGCCTCCTGCCACTGATAGGTGAGCCCAAGGACCAAAGGCCTGATGACAGATCCCCTCAGGTTGAAGGCAGGAGTGGCTCTCAAGGCTGTGGAAGGAAACGGGGCTCCTGACTCAGGTGCCAGGACAAAGCTGAGGCGGGGCAGAAGGGGCTCGGTGCCCTGAGAGCCTAACTCACAGCTCCCTCACACAGCCTGCCTTGGCAAAGGAAAGAAATGGGGTAAGACAAAGCTTTAGAGGGAAGGCGAGGCGGAGTTGAGAGGTGTAGCAAAGATGGGTAGGAAGAAAATGGAAGAAGAAGGGAGGGTAAGTGCGGGCCGAAACAGGTAGGGACACTGAGTGCGGCTCAGGAGGCAGGGTTCTGGCCTCAGTGGGAACAGAGCAGCCCTCCCATAAGGCCTTTGGCTTTCCTTCCCCTTATGGCCGTAAGTACTAGAATACTTAGGCCCAAATCCCCCCGTATGGGAATTGCCCCTTCCCACAGTTTTACTTCCGTGGTTTTAGTTACTCAAAGCCAACTGCGGTCCCGAAGCAGAGGATCCTCCTTCTGATGTACCGTCAGAAGGCCAGTTGCTGCCTAACGCTAGGTCACAGTACCTGAATCATTTCCCTGCCTCCGTCTCATCCCGTAGACATTTAAGCATTTAGTGCCGTGCAGAAAGGCATTTTAAGAGAGAGACACCACATTCACATAACTTTCGTTACAGTAGATTGTTGTAATAGTTCTCTTTTATTATGAGTTCTTGTTGTTAATCTCCTACTGTGCCTGATTGATAAATTCAACTTTATCCTAGGTACAGATGCACAGGAGAAACATACATAGGGCTGGGGACTGCTTGCAGTTTCAGGCCTCGTCCTGGGGGTGTTGGAAAAGGTCCCTACAGATAAGGGGAGGACTCCTGTACTTCTGGTAGTATCATAAAGGAGCAAGCCCAGCATTTGGAATCTAATGTCCTGGGTTTATTTCCATTTTCCTTTAAGTTCTTTAACTTCTCTGAGCCCCTTTTCTGCCCTGTCGCAGAGTGTAAGATCTTATTTATGCGGTGCTTGGCAGGATTAGAGAGTGTTTACCTTCTTTATAAACTCTGAGGCTCAGACAGGACCACTTGCCCTGGCTAGTACTAGTGGTTGCAGTGGCTCTCGTTGGAAGGACGTAACTGGCCTGGGGTGTGGGGTGAGCTGGCAGAGGGAGGCCCTGGAGGCTCGAGATCAGCCTTCCTGCACCGCTGTAGAGAGACTGCTTTTGGGCGGATACCGTCCCAGGATGCACCTTGTTATTAATAACCGGGTTGCTGTTGTTCGTAATAGTGGGAACCACTGCTACTACTCGTCACCCTTAATTAAGCACCAGCTGTATACCAGGCACTGAAAACAGCCAGTATGTCCTCACTGAACTTTCACCAGGACCATGCAAGCCAGATGGTGTTTCTCCCCATTTTACAGAGTGACCCTGGGACTCAGGGCAATTTTCCAGAGTCACAGGACTGTTGAGGGGTGTCGTTAAGACCGATCGATCGCAGGCTTGTCTGGTCACAAAGCTCACTTTTGTACATCTTTCCCTGAAGCCATTAAGGAAGGGATCTCAGAGTCCTATGTCATTGAGCAACTGGAGAACAGGGGTAAGGAGAGGCCAAAATTTCCCTGTTTTCTACAAAGGGAAAGGGTAGGTTTGGGAGAGCTGGGTGTTAGTGAGTAGGGTGCTCTTTAAGCAACCCATGAATTTTTTTTTTTTTAAAGATTTTATTTATTTATTTGACAGAGAGAGATTACAAGTAGGCAGAGAGGCAGGCAGAGAGAGAGAGGAGGAAGCAGGCTCCCTGCTGAGCAGAGAGCCCGATGCGGGACTCGATCCCAGGACCCTGAGATCATGACCTGAGCCGAAGGCAGCGGCTTAACCCACTGAGCCACCCAGGCGCCCCATGAATTTTTTTTTTTTAAGCACAGATAGTTGGTGATGTGTGGATTAGGAGGAAGGGAGCAGCAGGTCCAGGAGGATCTGGAGGGGGACCAGGAAGGGCTGGCAGGTATCCAGAGGAGCACACAGGTAGCCCCTGGGGATGGCTGGCTCCAGGCCGTGATGGAGGGGCCTGTGGGTCAGTTTCCACCCCTGGGCCTCTGCGAATGTTCAGGAAGTGAAGACTCCTAAAAAAGGGAGATATGTGACAGGATGGGTCCCATTGAGTTGCTCTGTCCTCTCCAGTGGCCTCAGCAGCAGTCTGTAGGACCAACCCCTGCTCCACTGGAGGTGCTCTTCTGCTGATAGAATAGAGAAGGGTTCTGGTCATGCCACATCCCCATCTCTTTTGACGCTGTCCCACTCACCACTCCGGTGGTGACAGGCCTGCCTGACACATTTCCCAGTGTCACAAAGGACAGCCAACATGAAAGATGTTGGACGGGGAGCTCTGCCTTTAAGCCAGGATGGTCTGTGGCAATGGGCTACATTTACAAGTAGGTGTCGATAGCTCATTAGGCAGGGACAAGCCAGGGGTGACCCAGGTAGGCGGGGCTTCAGGGGGTGGGGCCTTGCATGTGGCTGGTCTCCTTTCCATGGGAAATGACCACAGAATGCAGAAGCAAGAGAGGCCAGACTGAGCGGGTGGGATTTGCAGTCATCTAATACAAGTCATAGAGGATAGCAGGCCCACGGTGTGCGGCACCGGCCTGAGCGCCCCTGCCATGATGGGTTCATTCTGGGAGCCGAGTTTAAAAGAAATATTGGAAACTCTAGAGCATGCCTTGAAGAGGGTGACCATTGATCATGTTCTTCAAAGAATGTTTGTGGACCTGGGAACCTCAGCCCAAAGACAATCTGTAGCAAAGTCGAGGAGGTAAAGGAGTGAGATCGGAGTCCTCCCCAGGCTTCCCAGACTGACCACACTTGAGCGGCCACAGTCCCAGGAAAAGATGCCCTGATGTGAGTCACACACAGTGGCCACAAGCTCACCGTCAGGAGGGAGTAGACAGAATGGAGGGCGCTGTGTCCTCTCCCTGGGCTAGATTTGATTTTAGTGCACCTAGAGAATGGGAATTCTCCACTCTGAGAATGGCTAGAAGCCAAGAACTTTAAGGAAGCCAACCTCTTCCTCCTGCTATGGCCTCTTCTCTTGTCTCCAGGATGGCTCCAGCTGGCCACAGACAGCCTGGTCCTCATGCAGTCAAAACTCTCCGCCCCCATGCAGTGAGGAGCCCGTGTCCCTAGCCCCTCTCCTAGTGTGGTCGCCCGGCTTCAGGCCGGCCTCCACTACTGAGCAGAGATCCCTCGGAGCTGCAGTGACAAGTGCTCAGCTTCTCCCAGTGGTAACTGTGCTCCTCTCAGTGGAACCCAGATCTGGGCAGAGTGGGATTAGGCAGCTGGGGCCTGGGGCCCTGCAGCTCCCGCCCCTGCCTTGTTCGACAAGGCCTTGTTGGACACCAGTGAGGACCACATTCAATCGACAGCTTAAGATAATCACATGTGTGAGGCACTGGGATAATGACAGCTGAATACCCTGCCATGGTTGCCATAGTGACCAGCCAAGCACTGGTTCCCTCCTTTTTTTTCTTTCTTGTTTTCTGGGCCTCCTTGTTATGGGGCTGGCTGGTGGGGTGGGGGCTGAGTTTGGGAAATGGGAAAGAGGAGGAAAGGGGGAGGGGAGACCCAAGAGGGGCAGCCCATTATCCTCTTTTTAAATACCCCAGCTGGAGGTGTTTTAAATCCCAACAGAGACAGAGAGAAACAGTGTCTTAATCCCTAGCTCCCTGTGAATTATTTAAAGGGATCTTGTCAGAAGGATGAATTTGTCACTGTTGCAGTGTCAACAGCAGCAGCAGCTGTCATAATGGCTGAGGACCCCACTCCAGGCAGGGCCTGGTACGAGATGCTGCTGCCTGGTGGAAGTTACAGTGGCCCCGGGGGCTGTGGACCAGGACCCCCCTCCCGAGGCACAAGCCTGCAGTGTTTCTCCTGGCGTGCTGGCAGAGACCGGGGTGTGAAATGTGCCAGGATGCAAAGAGATGCATGCCATCTGGACCTTGGGCCCAGCCAGCCTCACCCTCCCTGAGTGGGGCTTCCAAAGCCCTGGGATCTCTGAGCAGCGAGAGCTGTGCACCCTGGCTGGGAATGGGCAGAGCCCACCCGTGCCCGTAAGACAGTTGGTAGGTGGGCATACCCAAGGGAGGGCAAACAGGTCCCACCCGGGCCACAGCCAGCACACCCAACCATACATGGACACACACACAAACACACACACACACGCACCAAAGATGATACAGAGGGGCAAACAACCAGACAGTCAAGGAAGAGTCATAGATCATACACACCATGAAGGAGAGCTGAGACTGTTTTTTTTTTTCCCAGGTTTTATTTATTCATTTGAGAGAGAGACAGAGAGAGCGCAAGCAGGGGGAGAGGCAGAGGGAGAGGGAGAAACAGATGCCCCACTGAGCTGGGAGCTGGACATGGGGCTCGATCCCAGGACCTGGAGATCATGACCTGAGCTGAAGGCAGATGCCCAGCCATCTGAGCCACCCCGAGAACCAAGACTTTAAGGAAAAATAACAGACCTGTGCTCAGAGAGAGGCTAAGCATGTTTCTCTGGAGGGCTGGTACCCATAATAACTGACTTGCAGGGGTCCAGAATGCCATGAACTGTCATATTTAATCCTCATGCCCATCTCCTGAAGTAGGTCCTGTTAGAGCAGCAGAGGCTGAGAGAGGTTTAAGGACTTGCCCATGGTCACACAGCTGCATCTGGTCTGACTCCAGAGTCTGGACTCTTGAGCTAAGCCAGGGGTCACATGACTTCTGGAGTGCAAGAGTTAGTCATGGTGACAGCAGTGCCACTTAATCCCAACCAACATCTCCTCCCCAGCCATCAGGATGCGTTCCGCTCGGGGGCATCTCTCCTGCTTCCACCTCAAGACAGTATTTCTTGCATTTTTCCCTCTAGCCTTTTTTTTTTTTTTTTTTAAGATTTTATTTATTTACTTGACAGACAGAGACCACAAATAGGCAAAGAGGCAGGCAGAGACAGAGAAAGGGAAGCAGGCTCCTCACTGAGCAGAGAGCCCTCCTGGACTCTGGCAGGCAGATCCCAGGACCCTGGGATCCTGACCGGAGCTGAAGGCAGAGCCCTTAACCCACTGAGCTACCCAGGCGCCACCCACCCTCCAGTCTTTCTTAAAAGGATTTTGTAGAGACTTTTAGAGACTGCATTGGGAAACAATGAGTATGTTTTCCATATTCTCTGGTTCCATATCTGTGTCCCTTCTCCCCCTCCCTGTGCTTTTCTGCATCACAGAGTATGTAGTTGAGGGAATGCCTAGCCTTGTACCCCTGTAGGAGAAAAGCCCTTTAAAGCAGTCCCTGATAGCAGGTCCAGTTCTGGGGCACACGACAGGGAGCTGTGGTAACGAGTGGGGGGCCCTTCCTGTCCTCCCAGCCCAGCACATCTGGGAGGGAAATGAAGGCTATTGGGAGGTGAGCTCTCTCGCAGCCCTCAGGGGGGCCATTGAGTAAATCGCTGCCTTGGTTGGTTGGTGTACTAAATGGTAGATCCCTCAGGGCTTGTAGGAATTTATGCCCCATGGACCACATTTTACATTTTAATTAGCCCTCTAGCTTGTCTAATATCCCAGCTCTTTGAAGCCTAGTGTCCTGTCTCTACCGGAGCCTTGGAGTCCAGGCTGATTGGGGGAGGGGGCGGTGGCTCTGGCCCAGCCCAGGAAATCTGCTTCTCCATGAGAATCGGGGGCCTTCTGTGGGCTCTGTGAAGTTGTGTGCTGTCCCAGCCTCAGTGGGCTTCTTGTTCAGAGAGGCAGCCATCTCTAACTGGGGTCTGAAAGTGGGTCTTTGGGTTTCCTCTGATTGGGCAGTGCCGGGGACGTTCCATATGGTTCCATGGGGCGTGTTGGCAGTGACAGTCTGCAGAATAACAGGTTCCTTCAAACAGCAGTCTGTGCCCAAATACAGACTGCCAGATGGGACCAAAGCCTGGGCACCGTGTCCAACTTCCTCTCCCTGTGCTTTGAGCTGGTAGTTGATGATGCCTCCGGGGATTGCCTAGCTGAGAGTAGGGAACCCGTGCTGAGCCCTGCCCAGAGGACGCCCTGAAGATTCCAGGAGGGGCAGGAAAGGGGGCCCTGGTTGGCCCTCTGCGTCTGTGGGGAGTGGAACTCAGCCCTCTCGGCCGGCTCTTCTGCTGACCAGAGACGGGATTATTTATTCAAGATGGAGATGATTTCCACATCCCGATGCGTCAGCCAGAGGTGGATCCTGCGGTTGATGTAGCAATGGGGCTGCTGCTGACACTCGTGGGAAAGATAATGGGTCCTTACTGAATGGAAGCTCCATTCAGGCCTGGAGCAGGATGGGTTACTCCCATGATCTCGGTCCTCTAGGCACCCACGGAGGTAAACAGTCTTCTGCAGATGAGGAAACTAACACTCAGGAAGTCATTCATGGTTACAGAGCTGTAACTGACAGGCATCCGGCCACCGGCCTCTGGCAACCTGTCCTGCCTCTCCTCCTCCCTGCCCCTTGTCCTGTGCCATCTGGCAGTCACCCTGCTTCCAGGGTCTCTTGGCCCTGTGCTAGGCACACTTCTGCTCCAGAGAATCCGTTCTTGTTCTAGCTTGGAATGTCCCTCCCTCGTGTGCCCTCCAGGCTGGGGGCTCTAGTATGTCATTTAGATCTCTGCTTCAAAGAGGACCCCCTCCCTGAGGACCCCACTGCCAGCCATCCCTCTGTCCCCTTACCTGTTCCTTAAGAGTATGGGACAGTCTGATACTGTTCCTTTGTTGGCTTGTTCATCTTTGCGGTTGCTCTGTTAGAGTATGAGGCCCCCAGGGCGGGGACTTTGCCTCTTGCTCACTGCTGGGTCTCCCTGACACCCAGGACACTGTTTGGGGATGTAGTAATTATGCAACCTTTTATTTAAAAAGTGGGTTTAAATGCACTGGGCTTCATACAAATCACAATAGCTAGGTTCTTGTTAGGCTAATAGAGGCCACAAAGCCAATTTCAATGATCTCTTCCTTCTCCGCAGTGTCCAGAAGAAGTGGCCTTCCTGGCCAGGTGCCACGGAAATGGCTTATTCAGGGCAGTTAATAGGATGCAGACATGGTAGCCTCTGGGCATTCGGGACGGGCAGGGTCTACACAGGGTGTTGGGGCAGCAGTCCAGGTTGCTGGTAACTATCACAAATCTTTCAGCTCCGTGCTTGAACTGCCTTCAGAGACATACAGGGGAATCAGCTCGATTCTCTTAACTTCATTCTGTAGCAGTTCTTCATTTTTGAGCAAGGAATATCCTTTCTTAGCTTGTTCATCCATCTGACTCATCAGATTTGGCTGCAAATGACTTTTGCCTCTTTTTTAAAATCCAGATTCGCTCTTGGAGGTTAAAGAATGCGTTACAGTTTCTGAGGTTGTTCTAGAAGTCAGGGTAGATGGTCAGGTAGAATTCACGGCAGTGGTTTTGAAGGGGAAGAGCATGTTTTACACACACACACACACACACACACAGCCTGCATATAGGGGATATACTGGCCACTCCTGAGCAACACACCTACGACACCTGACTTCCAGAAAGCAGGTTTAACAACCGCTGATCTTGGAGGAACCTAAAGCTGTCTTTCTCATACATCAAAGTCACAGTCTCAAAGCTTGAACAAGTACTTTCTGATGGATGTCATTGTTTTCTTTCTACGCTTATCTCAAGGATTCAAGGACGGGTGGTCCATTTGCATCAATAATAGTGCCCTTTCAAAGGCTATTAATATTCTGCTGGTTGTGCAAAGCTGCTTTGTTTCTTTTCCCAGGCTCAAGTTAGCCAGGTGTCACCTGCACTAAGTCCCCAGAAAGGAACTGGGCTAAGGAGACAGAGAACTTAAGAAACAGACCAGGGCCTTGCTCATTCCTTCAATCTTACAGTAATTATTGAGGGCTAGGTGATGGGATTACAGAGAGGTCCCCAACACAGTGCAGCCTGCTAAGGGCCAGCCTGTGGGGAGGGTGGATTTGTGTTTTAGAAAACTCACTGGGGCAGGGGAGTTAAAGAGAAGGACTGGCAGAGTGACGAGGAGGGGGAGGGACTTCAGCAGGGGGAAGGGGAGGGGGAAAGGGCAGACCCTGTGAATGAGCTCTGGAGGAGACAAGAGACATGGGTTTGGCACCTCCACCCAAAGATGGGGCATGGAAGTGGAGAAGGCGGAGTCTAGAGTGCTTCCTGGATAGCTGGTATAGGGCCTGGCTGGTGGAGGGGCCAGCTGTGTGCAGGAGCACTGCAGAGAGCACGGGGAATGCCGAATGTTCATCAGGAGGCATCCAGCAGCCAGCTGGGGTAGAGAGCCTGGGGTACCCGGCAGACCTGGAGGTCGGTGATGGGTGAAACCTGAGGTGGTTGCAGCTTTGGGTGTGGTCAGCATCTCCCTGGACATAAAGGGAAAGGAGAAGGGATTCCTGAGAAACCAGTGGATTTCAGGGGTCCCAGACATTACTGAATAAAAACGCAGTTGTGTGATACCAGTGCTGCAAAGCTAAATGCATGGAGTTATTTTGCTTGTCGAAATCAACTAATAAATTAGTCAAAACATAATTCCCTGTCCTCAAGGAGCTCACAGCCTGGTAGGGGAATCCACAGTCGTACACGGAGCAATTAACAAATAGTTCAAAACAGTGTCTTATGAAATGCTAAATTGTGTGGAAAAGCTCAGTCATGCTGTGAGCATTCAGAAACATGGTAGCTGCGTATAAGCCAGGAAGGCGTCATAGAGGGCAGAGTACTTGAGCCCCCTCACGGGTGGGAGCCACACCGAGGGCTCGAAACTACCACCCACCAGCTGCCTGACTTCAGGCCAGCTATGGGATGTCCCTGGGCTTCAGTCTGCCCATCTGTCAACAAAAGGTTTTCGTCAGCATGACCTACAGTGGTTTCCAGCCAGACCTGTTCTTCTCTGGTTCTGCATCTTGGAGGAATGGAGATGGCATAAGGGGGGTGGGGGTAGCAGAAAAGTGTCAGGCCCATCAGAACCTCAACAACAGCAGCAAGAGGCAGAGATGGGCACTGTCTCTGGGCGCAGATGTGAGAGGATGTGGCCCTGGTTTGAACCCTTGCCATCTCTCGCCTGGTCTGTTGTCATTACTTTCTGACAAACAGCAAGTGAGGGCACAAGTCCATGCATTAAGTAATGCCATCCCTAGTTCGTGGTCATGGGGATGTGAGGGAGAAGCCAAATAAGGAGAGTATTGTTCTGGGAGAAATGGCAAATTACAGTGACAAAGTGGGTGTGTTAGACACGGAGGGTGTTTTGGCCTGATACCTGCCTGACGCCAGGCTGGAAAATCGAGGGGTCCTTGAGTGGGCTCCTGGGCCCAAGGTTCTGATCTCATCTTTGGACCACGCTGGTGATTTTCCTTAGGCTCCCAGCATCAGTGATGGGGATTCCACTTCCTTGGCCACCTGTCCCCTCTCTGGTTGCCATCTTTGCCTCACCTCGGGCATCACTTGTTCATCCACAAGTAAAACTTGGTCAAGTAAATACTGGTCACTTGGGATATAGGGATGAAGGAGTGAGAAGGGCATCCCTGGCTCAGTGGCTAGGTCACACAGGGGCCTAAAGTTACAATGGGCATGCCTTTTGTGGGTGTCGAGGTGTAAGCTGGACCAGAAAACAAAGAGTTTTATTTTAAGGTTTATTTATTCATCTTAGAGAGAAAGTGCACATGAGAGAGTGTGAGCAGGGGGAGGGGCAAAGAGAGAGGGGGAGAGAGAGAGAGAATCTCCAGCAGACTCTCCGCTGAGCGCAGAGCCTGCCTCTGAGATCAGGACCTGAGCTGAAATCAAGAGTCAGACACTTCACTGATGGAGACACCCAGGCGTCCCAAAGAGGACTTTTTTTTTTAAAAAAAGCTACATTGAAGTATTAGTTACATGTTATAAAATTTACTCATTGGAATTGGACAGTTCAATAATTTTCAGTAAGTTTATGGAGGTGATATAGTTATCACCACAGTCCCATTTTAGAACATTTCCATCACCTCCACAAAAGATTGTTCATGCCCATTTGAAGTTACTGCCCATTCCCATATCCAGTGCCAGGAAAATACTAATGCTTTTCTATCTGCAGATTTGCCTTTTATAGACAGTTCATATACATGGAATTGTGCAATGTGTGGTCTCTTGAGTCAAGTTTCTTTCATATAGCACAACGATTTAGAGTTTATCCTTGTTACATCTATCACTTCATTCTTTTTTTATAACTGGATAGTATTCCATTTTCTGGCCACGTTACATTTTATTTAGGTGTTTACTAGTTGATGGACATTAATAAGGGTCTTAGGTGCCATATTGGAATCTGGTTGAGAGCTCTAAGAATGGAGGACTAAAGTCAGAATGGTGTGCTTTATAAATCTTAGCCCACAAATAAAGATGCACAAGAACAATCCTGGACCTTGTTTTCTTTTAGTCAAATTATTGCAGACTCTTCAGTAGTCCCTGTCCCACTGGTTGATGAGAATTTCAGTCTTGATTAATGGTTCTTCCTACAACGCTTGTGCAAAGCTCCCAGAGGTCCCACTCAGAGCAAATCAGAGAAGGCTGCTACATGGTCCATAGGCCCATGATCCTCTGGGGCCCAGCCACCTCCAGGTGTTCTGAGCAAGCATAAAATTCTAGAGGTGATGGTAGCTGTGGGTAATAACTATTCATACCTATCCTTGACTATATAAAAGAATATCTGAGGCTTGATCCTAGAAGTGAATGGCTCGGTCAAAGGGTATATGCAAATATAATTTTGATAAAGAAAACCAGAATTTTTACAGAGCCTCTACCAATTTGCCCTTCATCTAGTTATAGATCAAGTGCTTAGTTTCCACACCTTCTCCAACACAGTGTGTTATCAAACTTCTATCTGACAGATTTAAAAAAAAAAAAAAGTATCACAATGTGGTTAATTACCATTTTGGTTATATTGAATAATGTTTAGTATCTTATATGTTTATGAGTTCTCTTTTAGTGAGCAGTTTGTTAACGTCCTTTGCTTATTTTTGTATTTTATTATTGATATATAGATTATCTTTATATATTAAGGGAAACTAACACTTTTTCCTAAATAGTTCCTTCCCAGCATGTTTCCTTTTTTTTTTTTTTTTTTCTTTTGATTTTACTTCTGGCCATTTTTATTCTGCCATTAAAAAAAAATTGTATGGAGTTGAATCGATCAATCTGTTCATTTGTGGCTTCTGAGTTTCATGTCATAATTACTGCACATAAATTGTCTCCATAGTTTCTTTTACTATTTTTATGGTTTTGTTTCTAATGTTCAAGCTTTGATTCACTAAGCATTTATCCTGAAGTAGGGAATGAGATATGGAGGCAAAGTTGTTTTTTCCCAGATGGATACTCAGTTATCACAATGATTTCTTAAAATGATGTACCTCTTCCCTACTGATTTGAGTGGTGGCCAAAATTTTAAATGTTGAGAGAAATTATTGATATGACTTCTCAAAGATTTCCCTAGCCACACTGTGACTGGTGGGCTTGTGAGTACCCTTTGCTCCAGATTCTTACCAAGACTTGATACTTTATCTTTTTAATTTTTGGCCAAGCTGATAAAAAAAGTCATGGTGCTTTGTTGTTGTTTTAATGGAAAAAGACAATTATAGAAAGGAACACAAGAAACATAGGTCAGATGCCTGGAAGGAGAGGCCGAGAAGCTGTCACTGAACAGAGACCTTTAGGAAATCAGCTTTGGGACAGGCAGTGAGAGTGCCTCCCGGGGACCGGGGCTAGCCTAGACCTTGGCTGAAAGAATCTGGGTTCTACACATCTGTGGGGTATGATATCCAGAGCTGGTAAGGCTCCTCTTTTTTAGAGAGCTGGAAAGCAGTGTGCCTGGGAACACAGCGTAGCTCCAAGTGTGGTTGGGGAGGTAGGACTGATGAGTGGAAGAGTGCTGAGGGAATGCATGACCTGTAGTCTTATCAAGGCCCTCTCTGGCCCCTCCCCAACACTTGCCCCATGAGAACCTAGAGATTCTACCCCAGGATACCTTTTCAGTTTCTACAGGTCTAGTTCAACCTACTATCCTGTGTCGTTGGTACTGCTACACGCACATCCATTTGTCCTGACCAACTATTGGGGTGGCCCTCCAATCCAGTTTCTACATCACAGAAATCTAAAAACTCAGCTCTGATCACCTGTGCTTCTCCTCACTAAAACTCATCCGTGACTTCCAGTTACCCCAGGATGAAATTCAGAGTTCTAGACCAGACTCATCCTCTCCTCTTGCTTATTCCTGCACCTGTAGCTTTTTATGACTCTTCTGTTACACAGGTGACATTACTCAATGGCACCAGGCCACATTTTCCCAACGCAGGGTCTTTGCACTTGCTGTTCCTGGGCCTCAATGCTGCACTCCTTCTCTGTTCCTCTCAGCCACCTCCAGATACACACTTCTAACTCCTAACCACCCCCTCTCAGTTTGGAGGGTCTTCCTTGACACTCCTCTGTGTATCAGGTATATCCCCTCTCTTAGAACCCTGTAATTTTCCCTCATAGCAATTAGCCCAAGTGTCATTATTTTTTTTTAAGATTTTTATTTATTTGTTTGACAGAGAGAGAGAGATATCACAGGAAGGCAGAGCAGCAGGCAGAGAGAGAAGGGGAAACAGGCTCCCTGCTGAACAGAGAGCCCGATGCGGGTCTCGAACCCAGGACCCTGAGATCATGACCTGAGCCGAAGGCAGTGGCTTAACCCACTGAGCCACCCAGGCACCCCCCAATTGTCATTATTTAGTTACTTTAATAACCATTTGTCTAATTTTTATTTCTCTTCCTAGATTATAAGCTTCATATCGTTGTATCCCCAGTGGCTAATAGAATGCCTGGCATAAAGTTCATGTTCAGTAAATATTATTTTTTCATTGATGAATGAATGAGGTATAACTCCAAAGCAAGGAGGATGATTCCACGTATCACAAACAAATAACAGTGTTTGTCCCTCCCTGCTGGGAATGCCATTCCACTCTCTGTCTGCTGAAATACTCCCTTTCTTCAAGGCCCCCAACCCTAATGGCCACTTGCCTGGAAGGCGTTCATTCCTCCTCTAGCCCGCTCTGAGCACATTTATTTTTCCAAACCCTGTCTTATCCACTGTCAGGGGAATGAAAGAAAGAAATGAATGTGAGTCTCTGTCTTGGCCTTTCCCCGAACATCAGGAAGTTATTTTTCCTTTCTCTCAATTTTTCTCTGCCCTTTCCCTTTGAACATACAGCATTCCTCCTAATTTGCTTCGATCCCTCCCTTAGGAGCTGCCATGGAATCAATTAAATCTGTGTAGAATTTTATAACTCAGGGTCACCCAGTATGATTCCTCATTTTACAGATGAGAAAACTGAGGCAGAGAGGTTAATGTTGGAAGCGATTACCTCTGTTGGGTCTTATAATACCAATCAGTGTCATTTTCTAAGATAAATGTTCTCAATATCCCAGCTCCACAAGAGTAGAAATGCTTCATTCTGTCTACTTAAGACTCACTACTGGTGACAGTCTCAGTGCTAAGGTGAGCCTCGAAAGGTGGGCTTCCAGTCCTGTTCCCACACAGTGAAGCTTCGGGAGTCTTGACTACTACAGAGTCAGGGACTCTGCCTGGGAAGCTTCCTCTCCTAAGTGGGGCCACAGGCTTCACCTGTGCATTGATAAAGGTGCCCCGTGTTGGTGCTGAGACTTTACACAGCCTGGTTGAAGTAGAAGAGGGGAGTCTGCTGTTTAAACCCTTGCAGAACAAACCTGTCCTTCCCTCCGAATTCACATAGGGTCCACGGGGAAAATGTTATTTTGAAACAGCCATGAAAGGGAGAGAGGTCTGAAAATAGGAACTAAAACCACTGTCAGCGACTTCGCCCTAATATATTTGCTTCTGATTCCAAAAACCCAGGCAAGTCTGATTCCAAAAACCCAGGCAAGCAGAAAGTAACTTTAACAAACACATTGAAATAGAACATAACACAGTCTTTAAGAAGGAATAAAAAGGGGTTTGTTGACTTCTAGAGAATCAATAAGAAATTAAGTAGAGTTCAGCTGAGGTGTGCAGTGTGCAAGGATCTAGAAGGAGCTCACCTGGGACATCGGGCTGGGGAAGGGACTTTCCCCTGGGGCACTGGCAGGGTTTGGGGGGAGAAGGGCCTTGGATGGACCATTACTCAGGTTTTTCAGGGGTGGGGCCCTGGGCAGCAGGAGTGGCTGTGATGTTATTCTGCAGGCCTGGGTGGGTAGGGTCAGCTCTCCCTTTGCCCATTTTTCCCCCATGCCATGCCTGGTCTTTAGATGCTCTGGCATTATGCTTGAAGGACAGCCTGGCCCTCTGGATCCTTCAGGGGACTTAATTCTGTGCAGGAAACAAGTGCATCTATTTCCCATGCACCCCAGATTGACTTCAACTTTTTAAGTGAAGAATTCTAATTTGTCCATTTCAGCTCCACACTGTGAACAATAAGCAATTAGCACAGTATTTAGAGAAATGGCTACTATTTTCTACCTTTTTATTTTTATTTTTTTGCCACTGCTAAATATTAAGATCAAAGATCTTAATTTATTTTTTCTTTTCACTTTAGGAAGCTTAATTTATTCTGTCCCTTGTTTGTTTCTGGCCAGCTGAACAGAATTTAACAGATGCATTGAAACTCCCTGGGAATACTCCCAGTTCTTGAGGTCAGGGTCCTGAGAGCTCTCCAGTAGGGACAGCTATTTCTTCTTCCAGCCCAAGCAAGAAAGAAGGACCTGGTAGGTCTTCTCTGGTTCCTGCCACAGAATGGCGTGGTTAAGGAAGCTGTGCCTTTGTGGACCTCCTGCCCCATATTGCCTGTTACAGAAATAAGTTAGTAGGTGCATCTGGCTGTTCAAAGCACTTTCCTATCTCCTCTCTATTCTGTCTCCTCTTATGGTGTGACCATGGGCAAATTGCATATCTTTTCATTAGTAAATTGGGGGTGACAGTATCTAGTTTTCAATGCTATAGGGAAGATTGAGAGACAGCACTTAATAAACGCAATGTTTCTCTTCTTCTTCCTACCTACAGGACTGCTAAAAATGAGTTTTCTTTTCCAGTGTGAAGCATGCTGTCCCTTCCCTGCTAAGAAGCTCTCCTTTCTCCTGCATGATACCCTCCAGCATTCCCTGCCATCCGGTCCCTGCTAGAAGTTTGCACACAATGAAGCTTGATTTGCTTCCTCAAGGATCTCAGCAGGCCCTACTCCCACAAGTTTTCTGGTCTAACTCTTTCAAAGGGATTGATGTTATAAAACAAAAATTTCTGAAAGTCTACAATTGTTGAGAAATTCTGAAGAGCCTTATATTCATATGCTTTTCAGGACCCTAATAGAGCTTCACCACAATAAAGGAATGAGGTTCAGAACTGATTTCCAAGGTGAGGGGTGTTCTGTTGTCAGACCCCTAATCCACGGAGTGGCTGTGGGGAAGAGAGGCCATGGCACTGAGGTCTCAAGTCCCTGCTGTTGCCCAGAGCCGGAAGCTGCAAGTTGTCCCTGTGACTGTAATGAGCCGTAGTCCCAATAGGGGCGCTATTGGTTGGATGAAGGCAGGCTTTCTAGAGGGAAGTCTGTTGTTATTTCAGGGTGGCAAGCAGAGAAATCTTTGAAGTTGGCTCATGAGGAAGTGTTTAAAAGCAACTTAGGGTTAGTAGCGTTCCTGCCTTAGGTCAAGCAGCTGGGCTGGTGAGCTCGTAAGGCCCCCTTTAGCCCCAAGCTTCTCTGCTTTGCCTCTCTTGGTCTTCTTACTTCTTACTCTCTCTTTTGTGTTTTCGCATGTGGCACCCATGGCCCTCCCGGTTCAGTGGGAGGAAGTCAGTGGCTACGATGAAAACCTGAACACCATCCGCACCTACCAAGTGTGTAACGTCTTCGAGCCCAACCAGAACAACTGGCTCCTCACCACCTTCATCAACCGGCGGGGGGCCCACCGCATCTACACGGAGATGCGCTTCACTGTGAGAGACTGCAGCAGCCTCCCCAACGTCCCAGGCTCCTGTAAGGAGACTTTCAACTTGTACTACTATGAGACTGACTCGGTCATTGCCACCAAGAAGTCGGCCTTCTGGTCTGAGGCCCCCTACCTCAAAGTAGACACTATCGCTGCAGATGAGAGCTTCTCCCAGGTGGATTTTGGGGGAAGGTTGATGAAGGTCAACACAGAAGTCAGGAGCTTTGGGCCTCTGACTCGGAATGGTTTTTACCTCGCGTTCCAGGATTATGGAGCCTGTATGTCTCTCCTTTCTGTTCGTGTCTTCTTCAAGAAGTGTCCCAGCATTGTGCAGAATTTTGCCGTGTTTCCAGAGACCATGACGGGGGCAGAGAGTACATCTCTGGTGATTGCTCGGGGGACATGCATCCCCAACGCAGAGGAAGTAGACGTGCCCATCAAACTCTACTGCAACGGGGATGGAGAGTGGATGGTGCCCATTGGGCGCTGCACCTGCAAGCCTGGCTACGAGGCTGAGAACAGTGTGGCCTGCAAGGGTAAGTCCAAAGGCCTTGTAAGGCCTCTGCTTCCTGTCCACCTGGGGCAGGGACCAATCTTCTAATTTTCCCCTCCTCCAGCTCTGGGTCACAAAGGAACAGAAGTGCCTAATGGCTAATTATAAAGCTCTGGGGAACCTGTGTCCACAGCATGAGGCATGATGTTGTTTCAGTTGTGTCAAACCAGAATGTCAAGCGTTCACAGTGAGGGAGGAGATAGAGAGGGTTCCAAACAGTAGATAAGATAAGAACTTAATAACCACTCAGTTATATTTAGTTTGGGGACATGAACTTTCATATTCTCTCTCACATGCATATGTGTGCTCTCTTCCCCTTCCTTCCCATCCTCCCTCCCCCAGACACACACACCCCTGCATAGCGTTAAGCCTGTGCTTTAAGACATGGAGGATTGGGGTTGTCGTGGACAGTTCACTCAAGTGTAGTTGAGAAGTGACTGAATTTGGAAACTATTTTAGGTCATTTCAGGTCAGCTTCTCCATTTTACACAACTTGTTCCTGGACCCATGCAGCTCGTGATCTCAAAGTCCTATGCTTAGTGGTCTTGCTCCAGCCGCTCAATGCCAAGTCCTGGGGCAGGGACGGGGACTTGCTTTCATGTGTCCTGGCAGGATATCCATTTCCAGAAATGGGGGAACGTGGTACTAGCTATTGTATTACCTTTGCTTGAATGATGGTTGGGGTGTGTTGGGGAGCTGTGTGCTCACATGGGTTCCCCTCACTCCAGGAGAAATCATGTCCAGTACATGGTAATAAATGAGCTGAGCTGGCTGGAGATTCTTCTCTGAGAGTCAGTAGGAGGGTCTAGGGAGCCCTTGGCTGATTTCTTTAGGAAGTTCATAGAAGCTGAACATGGGTAGAGGGTATCCAGAGTTGGGGAAGAGAAGAATGCTTTCTTTTATGAAATTTTGCCTATAGCTGTCAAAGTTTCAGATTCACAGAGACCTCAGAAATGACAGCCTTGACCCTAGTGCATCATGTAGGCTGCTCCAGACCTTTGGGGGACAAACTGGAGTTGCAGCTGTATTAGCTCCATCGTGAACATCCTGTCAGCTGTCCTCCCTGATGTCATCCCCCTTCTGGCCTGAGCACAAGGCTGTCCTTGACTGTCTCCTTTCCCACTTCTCTGCTCCCCAAATGCATGCAGCCAGGCACCAGGCACAGGCTCACTAAGGCCCATCAGCCCCGCAGTCCTTTGAACTCAGCTAATTGCCTGGGCTGGGGCACTCATGCGGCCTTTCTGAGGCCTGCTGAGAGCAGAGTGTTAGGCCTTTGTGTCTTTATTGGATTTCTTGGTTATGGTACCCTGATGGATGGTGTGGAAACAGAGGAGAGAGAGTGCCAGATCAAGTGATGAATCAAGACAGACAGTTTTAACACCAGACTTGCCCGGCCCCACCGTGCTCCTCTTTGTCCTCTTGGTTGGAGGTGGGAGGGATGTGCCCTCTTGGACATTTTTCAGGGCCTGAGTGGGGACCCAGGCACTGGGCTGGATTCTTAAAGGTACAGGTGCAACAGCTGCCAGGCACGCTTGCAAGGGTTCTGGTGGTTTCTCCAGCTTCAGTGGGCTGCCATGTTGCACTTGCTGGCTGGGGCCTTCTCCTTTCTCTCATTATTTCTCGAGCAGAATGACAGGAACCAGAGCAAGCATTGATTGGTTCTGATTTAATTGCAACTCCAGGAACAGGTTCTCATTTCTTTGGGCTAATTGGAACTTTTCTTTTGTGGGGGGTTCTGCCATCCGTGTGGCATGTCAGTCACCTCCTGTGGTTTGCTGTGGGAGGGCCTGTGGAGACAAATGTGTAAATCCAAGTGGTTTCTTTCCATTCTCCTCACCCAGCTCCAACCCCCTTCTGACTGTTGGTGGACATGCCTCATCTAGAGTTGTTATGAACCTGACTTGATTTCACGGGTTGCTTATTGCAAATGCACTGGAGACTGGAGGAAATGCAGAGAACATGCACAGTCACTTTTCTATTTTAGGGACACAGTCAGCCATGTTTTGGAGGCATTTCTAAGAGTGGAGTGTCGCAAGCCCGGTGGCATCATGGGTCTTCCAGCCCATTAGCCTGGCTGAGCTTAGTGACCTAGAAGGGCAGAGAAGCACCTTTGTTTTTCTGTCTCATGAACTTCAAGATGCTTCCTCCAGATCTTAGCCATTGGCTCTGCTGGCCACCTGGCTCTGATGGCTGAGCCAGAGCTCTCTTCCCAGGCCTTAGCAGGCTGCCCCAGGGAGGTGAAGAGGCCTTGGCCATGGACGGTGATCTTGGGAGGACTCTGTACCCTTTGGAGGGGGGTGGGCAGTGCAGGTGGGAGGATTTGTGACTGGTGCCTGAAGTGTGTCTCCAAGTGAGAGTACCCCACCCATTTCGGCAGCTCCATGCTGTGTTGTCAGATGGGCACCATGTAGCCCTTCACAGGCATTGTGGGGCAGCCTGCCCAGTGTAGCCTGTTTTCATGAGGCCAGCAGTGCAGAGAATGGGGGATGTCAGAGAGCTGTCGGTGAGTCTCTGTCAGGTGTCCTGGATGGTTCTGGGCTTCACATATTTATACTGACCTGATATATTTTCTTTTCTGGATATTTGAATCTGGGCCTTTGCCTGTGTCAGATCTGTAGAATACACTTAACGTTATTTTTTTTGGCAAGACAGATTTTCAACATGGGCAGGAACTTGATTCTGACCTTCCCTTTGCATCTGCTGAACCCTCTCCTGTCAGAGTCATGGGGACCAGACACTCGGTTGTGCAGAAACACCTGGTGATCAATGAGGCAGCCCTACCAGTGAAGAGTGGTCCTGGCCTAGAGCTGCTCCTGTTCTGAAGAGAGTAGTGGTGAGAGGGCAGACAGGCAGAGGCAGCTGTGGGGGGGATCTTACACATTAGGATGTGTGGCAAGTGGCAGATGCACTTTCTAGAGGGTTCCATGACCTGAGGTCTCTTCCAAACTCATCCTTTCTGTGTACACAGGTTGAGCCTATCAGGCAGAATCATAGGAACCTGCTTAGCCCTCCAGTGACTGTGACCCCATCTATGAAATTGTTAATTACTAGGAAAATGGTCCATCTGCCCCAGCTTCAAGCCTTATGCTCATAGTGTAGTGGATTAATGAGCAATCATAGCTTTGTCTTTACCCTCCCCATACTTTCCCTACTCAGGTTGATGACTATGTCAGTTTTCTGTGTGGGTCCCTGCAGTCGGTCAGTTCCTGGGGCTGGGAACCCTGAGAGCTGGTGTTTGGCAAGCTCTCTCTGTGGACCCTGAAATGTTGCAACATCTGAAGTTGGTGTCGGGGAGGACGGCTGGGTGGAGACTGACTGATGCTAGGGGGAACCTGGCATGGGCAAGCCTCTTAGCTGGGCTATAGGATCCCATTTAGGGGCCCAGGGATGGGTCTCAGGTGCTAGGACAGCCTCTGGCAGACAGATCCTAACTGGAGCAATGTACCCATAGGGCTTGATTTTGTTTCTTGATTTTGAGTGCTCCTTGAGGGCCTGGTTTTCCCTCCCAGGTATATTCCCTGGAGCTTCCAAAAGGAGCTTCCTCATCAGCCTGCCTTTCCAGCCCCGTCCAAGACTCAGGGAATGACAGTGACCTTTCTATCCATGACCTTCCCTGTCATCCTCTCTTATTCCTGCTCCAGGAGGAATAGGCCAGCTCAGGCTCACAACTATTGAGGGCACACACTGACCCATGGGGCTCAGGCCTTCGTTGTTGGTGCTGTCACTCAAGGGGGGTTCAGGGACATGAAAGGGGAAGAGGGTGCATCTAAGCAGAAGAAGTCTACCCCAGAGACAGGAGCTGGTTTTAGACCTGACTCTGCTGTGAGCTTCTGGTGGTTTTTAGATAAGTTCTTCCCCAAGATAGCCTCGTCTTCTCTGCCTGCTTCTCAGGGTGTGTAAATCAAGTAGATAATGGTTGTGAGATTGCTCTGGAAGCCACGTGATGCCATGTCATTGCCCTTAAGCCTGAAAACACACCATCTAACTCTGGGCTCTAAGGCAATAAGATTCTAGAAGGAAGGTGGTGTTTGGAATCGCCACCAAGGGACACAGGTCAGCAGGCCATGTGAACATTCCATCATTACCTGCCTGCGCCTGTGCAAGCCCAGCTCCATGACTGTCTGGCAGTGACCAGGGAATTGCACATATGTGAGTCACTGTCCCTCAACAAGTCAGTGGGTCAGTTAACACACATTTGAAAGGTGTGGCTCATGTAGCCTGCCTTGAGACAGGTGGGGCAGCAGGTGGTCTGTGTGAGCTGAAGGTCTAAGAAGACTACAAGACGATGGTCATCTGAAGCAGTGATTCTTGATCCTAGGGTGAGTGTGGGAACCCACAGGAAAGGTTTTATAAAATGACATCCCCAGGTGACCCCTTCTGAGATATACCGTTAGGCCAAGTGGAGCCCAGGCCAAGAACCCCGGAACCATCCATGTTGCTGGAGTATAGGAGAAGGGGGGTTGGGGGAGGTCCCTGAAGCCATCTGGGGCCTATGGGATTTGCAGAAAGGGTACCCCTAAAGGGATGTAGAAGGTGCCTGGGAAAAGGGACTGAAGGAGTGGGCTAGAGGTGGGGTGGACTGAGCACAAGGCCAGTGGGCCGGCAGGGAGGACAGGGTCAGAGCATACCTGCCCCTAGAGTAGGGGTTGGGAAGACTTTATAGGGCCCTGACATGCTGAGCTGCTAGGAAGCCTGCAGAGGAAAGAGGGGCAGAAAGCTGAGGGAGGACTGTCTGGGGTTACTGAAAGGAACGGCCCTCCTTGCAGCTGGCTGACACCAGCTGGGTCACGTGGGACCATCCTGAGAACACTCATCGGGGGTGCACTGCTGTCCTCAAGGGCACGGTCAAACCTGCAGGACTCCTGTGCTCTGCTCAGGGCCTGCCAGTCAGGTTTGGGGCTGAGGATTCATGTTCCAGAACCAGGAATCCACATGGCTTCTCCAGGGGGTCCTTAGGTCGCCTGAGACCATTCCAACTCCGGATGTTGGCAGGGCCTTGACAACTTCTAGAGAAGACCAGAGCAGTTCTTCCTGCATCCCTGTCTCTCTCACTAGAGACCCCCCCCAACCCACCCCCTGCATGTGTCAAAGCTCTGAGGCAGGGTCTGAACCCTCTCCAGGGGCTGTCTCATGCAGCCCTCCCAGGCGCTCTGCAGGCCAGGCTCTTTGCTGCCATCGCCCCAGAGTCCTCCTCTCTTTCTTCGCTGCTTCTGCACTCTTCTCTCTCCAAATAGGGACCTTTTTTCCTCGGTAATTTTCCACCTACATGTAAATTCCTTCATGCCTGGAAACCCAAGGGACATTTTGAACCTTTCAACAGTTTCGGCGCCTTTGTCAACTTGAGCGGCGGCGATGAGCCAATTTATAAGCCTGGGGGAGTTGAGACGAAAAATCTGCAGGATTTGAAGGTGGAGGAAAAATGTGTCTAATTTTGCTCCCCTTGAAAAAAGTTGCTGGGGCCAATTCCATCTCCCTTGGGGTTGCTGGTCCCAGCATTGGGTCACCACAGCATCCTCATCCTGGTGCTGAAAGAGAAGTTGGGGTCTCGCAGGGAAGGTGTGTGCGTGTGTGCGTGTGCACATGTATGTGTGCACAGAGCTGACAGCTGCATCCAGGATACTGGGGAACCCTGGCCACTGGCTCCTGCCCATCAGCTGTTGGCTGGGAGTGAGGGAAAGTCTGCACTAGACAGCTTCCTCTCAAGCCCCAGGGAGACCAACTCTGCTCAGGGCTTGGGGAGGCCAGGGTTATTAACACCACAGCATTGTAAGATGAGCTTCATAATAGGATTTCCCAACAGGCTACTTCATTTAGAAGTCTCTCGGGCTTCCTCTACTCCCTACGGTGGCCCTGCCCAGCGCCCTCCAGAGAGGAATCCAGTGTAATTGGCTGGATTTAATGGGCTGTGACACCGGCATGAGCAACAGCAAACAGAGCTGGAAGGAGGCCCCACTGCCTTGTGGACTCCAGCGTATGGGGCGTGAGCACTCATCCCGGACCCTGGGGGTGGTAGGGCATGGCAAGGGTGGGGAGAGAAGGGGAGCGTTGGGTTCCAAGTCCCGTTGTGTTCTGCACTGCCCCTCTGCCTTTGAAAAACAAGGCTAGAAGCACCCCAATTCCACTAGTGTTGAACAAACAATTGTGATTCTCCCAGGTCAGTGCTGGAGTGACTGGGATTGATTGCTCGGTGCCTGAGAGCTGCCCTGGGTGGGAGCCCATGACTTCATAAATGTGTGCCATCAGAGATGCCGACAGACACACCACGCAGTCATTACTCAAAGGCTGTAAGCACTGGAAATGTCACTGGGTTAGCGGTTCAGTTGGGGCCACGCACGGCAACTTCACTGACCCATGAAGACCCAGAGAGTCTAAAACTCCCCGGGCTGGGTGGGTGTGTGGGATGCTGAGAGACCATCGTTTCTGACCACCGTATCATCCATAAAGAGAGCGTTTGTGGGTACCAGTCTGGAGAGCCCTGGCTGGTTAACATCAGAGCAGGGATCAGAACCCCTGGTCTGGGGAGACCACCATTGGCCCCTGCATCTGAGACTGGATTTTGTTGAAATTAATCATCCTTCAACACACAACATGTATCTTCAGGACTGTCAGACTTCTCAGCTGTTCTCTCATGGATTCCCTCCCTTGCATCTGTGTTGTCCCTTGTTTTTTCTTGAGTCAGGCTCCCTGGCGCCATGTTGTGTGGCTTACATTTCCACACTGTATATAGCACAGACCACCACATTGACCATCACTCCCTGGGTGCAAGACTGTCCCTCCAGATGCTCTGATATGTTGATCTGCTTGGGAGGCCATCCAGAAGGCGCACGAGTTCTCAGGGTGGGGGGCAACCCCAAGCTCCTGGGGAAGGTTGAGGGCTAAGACTTTATGCCAACAGAAAAGGGCAGAGGGCTGGTGGTGGGACTGGGGGCTGGAGACCTGGTTGTAGCCCTCTACTGGGCCCCCTAGGGCTGAATCCCAGCTTAGGCAGGATAGTGGTTAGACTTAGCCCTTTGCCTCCTGTTCCCATCTCTCTCTGGAGCTGGGAAGTCCCTACCTGAGCACAGACACTGGCACAAAGTCCCTAGCCTGGATGAAGAATCACTACATTTGATTTTGAAGCATGAAGATGAAAATCATACTTAATTAGAGCCTGCTTGGTGTGGAGTCTTCCAGTTCTGAGCCCTAGGGAGCTCTGATGATCTGAATTCTTTTTCTACCACCTTTGGCCACCAGCAAGCTGTGTTGACAGTGCCCTAATGCTCCTGGGTCTCATTTCTCCCTGAATTCACTGGGGAAGGAAGACTGAGAAGAGTCAGCCCAGAGAAGTTGCCAACAGAGAAGGGATGCCTCCCAGACACAGGAAACCACCAGAAGCAAGCCTTAGTTTGCCAAGAGCACTTTGACAGGAGCAGTGAGTTGGGGGCACGCTTGGCCTTTTCTAGGGGAGGGGTCTCTACCTGCAGAGGTCCAGTTTGCCCTCTCCTTGCTGGCTGAGATAAGAGGGTGAGTATCAGTTACCTGATGGGGCAACTGAGCCTTTTGTTTCCAGGGCCAGCTAATGAGGGCAAGGCACCAAATCCTGGGGAGATGTGGCTTTTTATAGAGGACTATGTCTAGGTTGGATCTAGTCCCCAGGAACTCTCCCCTATGACAGGGAGCATCCCGCCTTCTTGTGTGCCCTCTCAGCCTGCTACAGAATGAGTATGTGCAGCTGAAGATGTGTGGGACTCATGGTGTGTGTGTGTGTGTGTGTGTGTGTGTGTATGCATGTGTGCTCATGGTCAGGAGGGAATCAGGAGGAAGTCAACTCGGCCACATCAGGCCCTGGAGAGGTTCATGAGGGTAAGGAGGCAAGAGGGAGTCTCAAGAGGCTTCTTGGAATCATAGGACAGAAATTCAGGGCCAGGGAGGGCCAAGAGGCTTCTTGGAATCATAGGACAGAAATTCAGGGCCAGGGAGGGCCAAGCCTAGCCCTAATAAGTTTTTCTTGAGGGTAGGGCCTAGTTCAAGGAAAGAGCTGGACAGGAAAATAGGTCCTTTGGTTTTGGCCTGTCCTTGGCCTCTGCGGTGGGCTGGTCTTACTTGGTCTTTGGATATGACCCTTGGGGACCTGCTCTGCTCACATCCTTGCAAGCCTGGGCAGTTTTGGCCTTCCATTCCTTAGTCAAGTTGGATTCCACTCATGAGTTCATGTGGCTTGAGCGGTGCTTAGGCTCATTGTTTCTTTAGGAACTTACTGGGCTGCTCCTAATGCCCTTTATGCTTCTATACTCAGATGGAGTGGTTTCGCTTCTAAGAATTTGCTACACTCTTAGTTCTCAGAAAGTGCTTGCAATATCCAGAGGACAAGGGAGCCACAAGGGGCTCTGTGGCTCTGGTGGGACCCAATGGAGGGTAGCCCCTCCCAGCTAGGTAAGAACTCTGAGGACATTAAGTTCAACCCACCAGATAACACTTTGCTTCTCAACAGTGGTCCCCAGCCTGCTTCCCAGCGCCTCCAGTGATGGGACACTTGGACTTCCTGAGGCAGCCTGGTTCATTAGGTCCCTTCGTCCTAGCACTGAATCAGGGGCTCACTGATCCCGTCCCTGGGGTGGAACTTCTGTGCAAATCTCTCTTCCCCCAGCTTAACCTTTGCTGTTATTTTTAAATGTTTTTTTTTGTGGGGGGGCACGTGAGTGGCCCAGTTGTTTAAGTGTCTGACTCTCGATTTTGGCTCAGGTCATAATTTTAGGGTCCTGGGATCGAGCCCTCTGTGGGACTCCCCACTCAGTGGAGAGTTTGCTTAAGATTTTCCTCTCCATCTGTACCTTCCTGCTCATGATTTCTCTCCCTGTCTCTCAAAAAAGAAAAAAATGTCTTGAACAGGTAGTACATATGAAAAGACAGTTTCCCTCCCACTCTGGTCCTCAATAGGGTCCTTTGCCATTCCAGTTTTTGATATTCTCTTGTGGAGAATGGGTATGCATTTGCATCCCCGAATATAGACCTGTCTTTTCCCCACTTGCACAGGGCCATATTACACGAGCTTTCCATCTAGTTCCCCCCCACACCCCTTTATTATTTAACGATGAAGGTTAACAGTAGCTTGGCTGTATCATAAAGACATTTGCCTCATTTTTAAAAATGATTCTGAAAAAAAAAATGATTCTGTAGTATTTTATTGAACTGGTGTGCCTTTTTGGTCCTTCACATACACACATTTAGATTGCTTCCTGGAGTTTTTTTGGTTGTTGTTATTTATTTCTAAACAATGTTTCAACAAATACCCTTGCATTTATCTTTGTACTTGTGTGCAAGCTTATCTGTGAGTCAAATTCACCAATTAATTTATTCAATGAATATTTATTGAGGACTTTCTACATGCCAGGCACTTTTTTAAGAGCTAAGGATCATAGGAAATTCTTAGAAAATTTGCTGAATCAGAGTATAAAAATTTTTAATTTTGATAGCTATCCCCAAACAGTCCTCCCAAAAAAGGTGTTTTCTACTAATTTTTCTCCCTCCAAGGGTGTAAGAGAGCTCCTGCTCCCTACACTTTGGCCAAGAGAATGAAATGTCCATCATTTTTATCTTCTCCAATCTGATAGATGAAAACCGGTCTCCCACTGTGGTTTCAGTTTACATTTGTCTTGCTATGAGGGGCACTGACCGTGGCAGAGTCCCACGTGTTGCCCCGTTCAGGAGTTGTTCAGGACTTGACAAGTGTGCCTGTTTGACACATCATTAAATCAGGTGAGTTTGCTCATTGCAGACATTTGGGGTTCGCTCCCTCCATGCGTGACATGGTCTACCCTTCACTTTCCACTGTCCCATTCGCTCCCGCAGGGCATCCTGCTTTTATCCGCTTTGTCCACCCATAGCATCAGGCCATCTTGGTGCATGATGCTCATTCATGATGGCATGGCTCAGTCGGTGGCAGGTGACCGGTCTGCAGATGGACAGGGCAGGTGCAGATGCTGGTGCTCAAGGGCCAGCCCCTTCCCTGAGTCCAGTCCCAGGAAAGCCAGCCAGCCAGAGTTGATGGGAAATACACCTCATTTCTCCCATCCTTCCTCTCCTGCCTGAGCCAATTCTGGGCTTGCTGTTTGCCCTGTGCAGCCCTGCTGTGCCCCACACATCTTTCACCCCTCTCTCTCTCTTTTTAGATTTTATTTATTTGACAGAGAGAGATAGTGAGAGAGGGAACACAAGCAGGGAGTGTGGGAGAGGGAGAAGCAGGCTTCCCGCCAAGCAGGGAGCCCAGTGTGGGGCTCGATCCCAGGACCCTGGGACCTTGACCTGAGCCGAAGGTAGATGTTTAACGACTGAGTCACCCAGGCGCCCCACCTCTCACCCTTTGATCCAGACCCCCACCCCACATTCTTTTCTTCAGTTCTTTCAGCTTACTTCTGGGGCCTCGGGCTTCAGCACTCCCTGGTGGATCCTTCTAAACCGCCCATTCATAAATCACCAGCACGTAGCCATCACCTGCCTCAGCCTTCTCTTCATTTCTTCTGCACAAACCCACCCTCAGCAGACCTTCCCAGCAGCCTCAGCCTGGCCCCTGAGCAGGCACATGCTGCACTCCAGGCCCCAGCTCAGCCCTCCCACAGCTCTGTTTCTGCCAGCAGGCTTGCCTTGAGCCCTGGGAGGCTGCTCACTGCCTCCTTCTCTCTGTGGCTTTTGTCTTCCAGCTCTGCGGGTTTTCTTTCTCTCTGAGGCCGAAGACTTCCTTCCTCCCTTCCTTGTTTCACTCCGTCTCTGTCCTTTCCTTGCCCCCCTCTCCTCCTCTGTGCTCTCTCCCCTCCCTGCCCCTTCCTTTTCTCTACCCGCTTCCTTCCTCATGAGTTTTCTGTTAAATATACTTAGGTTAAAAAAAAAATAAGTCAACTTAAAGAAAAATAGTAAAAAATACATGAAAAAACCTAGCTCATAGATATGGCCAAAACCAGTAAAGATGATATGCAAATGGCTGATGTTTGAAAAGAATGCTGACTTGCCCCAGGAACTTAGGTTAAGGAAACAGTTCACACACTCTTCAGGCCAGTGCCTCGGTTCATCGTCAGACCATGGTGAGGGCTGTAATGTGGGTACAGAACCAACCTTTCTGGATTGGCTTCCAGCTTGCACTGAACCACTAACACAGCTTGGCTTTCTTTTGCAAAGACTATGCACCAGAAGCTCTGCCTCCATCTTTCCCTGCATTATCTCTTAAATCCTTACAACAGCCCTATGAGTCCATATGGTTATCAGCCTCATTTTTCAGTGGAAGATACCGAGGCACAAAGAAGCTAAATAACTCTGTCAAGGTCACACAGTGTAAGGACTCTGGTGCCGACTGGTAACTACTGTTCTGTACTCCCCCCCCACCCGCCCTCCAAGCTGGAGAAAAACAAGATTCCTGAGGGGCACATCTGTGATTTGTGGTGGGGTTTGGGGCTTCAGTATCCCATCTGGGTTGAGATACAATCCTTCACTAAGGGACCCAAGGAAAAGTCCTCAGTTAGATGTGCATTTCCCATTGACTAGGGATGATCCAGGAGGTCCATGGAGGGACTGTGCTGGAGGTGGGAACCCCTCCACCTCCATCTTCTAGCCAGCCTCAGTCTCCTTCTCCCCACACTCCTCATGGGCAGGTCCATGCCTGCTGTTTCCCTGCGTCCCAAATGGCCACTCTGTGCCATCTGTTAAATGAGGACCAAACAAAATGCATCGAAAACAAAATTTGTGAGAGCAGGGTGAGCGCTGAGGAGGGAGAAAACCTATTCAGGAGGATGTGTAAGGAAACATCCAGGAGCACTGAGAAACACAAGCTCCGAGGAAACCAGGCAGGGACCAGGCGGGAGTCGCTGACGAGGCCTGTGTTTGTGGAGGTGATGATGGTAGAGCCAGATGGAGGAAGTAACCAGTGATGGCAGAGGCCTTGTCTGTCTGTTGTCCAATATAGTGACACGCTGTGCACACACACGCCCAGAACAAAATCAACAGAATGGCCTCAAGCCCATACGTCGTGAAATCCTTTCACTAGAAGCCGGTGATAATGCCTCAGTTTGACAGAGGACATAAGGTCAGTGCAACGTGTGTGTTGCAAGTGAAAAGTGACAATCTGCTCTTTGCACAAGATGGATAGAGCTTCTCACTGAAATTGTAGGGAATATGCAACAGCCCTGCCAAATCATGAACTTGGCAAAAAGTTGTCTGTTCTGGGAATTAGGCAATTTGAGGGTTTCTGTTTGGTTTTTGGGTCTGCCCCACACATGCCTGCATTGATCCGGACACGGAGGTCCTTGGGACATGGGGCTTTTCTTTCCCTGCTGGTTCTGTTTGTCTTCCCCTTCATATCTTGGGCTAAGCTGGTCTCCCTGCTTTCTTTTCCTCCATTTATTCTATTCTCTTGTCTGTCTTCTCTCTGGACTTGATTCAAAAAGGAAGAAAAGAGAAACACATTTCATTGGTAGGAGTTGAATGAATGGATGGTTTTTTCCATTCACTGTTTTTATTTTTTCCCTAGGAAACTGTTTAGGTGAAAATTGCACTAAAAATGAGTTCTTTCATTTAGCAAAATATAGGAAATCAATGTTTATCATTAAAATCAATTGCAGATATTACAAGAGTGATTTTTATCATCAGAATTATTAATATATAATCACACATGTTGATAATGAGATCATTTTATTAAAAAGAACAGAAACTTCTTCTTCTTTTTTTTTAAGGTGTCTTTATAGAATGCCCTGCTTCTCTGTGCTCATTTCTTTGCTTTTCTGGAGCATATTCTGCCTTTTTTCAGCTTTTTCAACCCCATTCTTGATTATTTTCCCCTTTGGAGAATTCTTTCGAGGTTCCTTTTTTTTCCCCTAATGTCTTTTAAATCTTTCAGTTCAGCTACTGGTTAAAAGCAGCAACCAAAGCTGTTGATTGTTGAATTTAACTTTCCCAGTCAGAGTGACTGATTCAGTCTTTGGGGTTGATGATGCCCCCCCCCCACTTTGTGGGCACCTCTGCCCACTCACCTAAGAATTTCCTTTAATGGAAACTCAAGTATTTGGGCCTGACAGCACCAAAGTGAGCAGTAGATCACACTTCCCTCCAGGATTTTCCAAAGCCCTGGGGGCAATGGCTTGGCTCCCCAGAGAAGGTAGCCCATTAGTACACAAGCCATATACCCACTTCCTAAGGACCCAGGAGAAGTAGGCAGAGGAGACGGCCCCTGGACATCCAGTGGGTTGAGGGCCCCCATACCCTCCCTACCGTGCCTTCCCCCAGGGGCAGGGCCTTTTCAGGCCTCTCCCCACAGGCTCCTTCCCTGCCCATAACTGTGTCCTGGCCCCTCCTTCTAGGCCACAAAGAGCTCTGTAGACAGACATTGTGCGCTGTTTGCCAACACAGGGGCCCAGGGACACAGAGGGGGCGAGGGAGAAGCCATCTGCTCTCTCCTTTCACACAGACCTTTGCTTTCTCCCTTTCACTCCCCTCGCTCTCTGTCTTTGAACGTGCATACAAAAATAAAAAAAGCAGTTGCTAATTAGAGCAAGAGAATGAGAGTGAGCCTGGAAGGGGGTGCTGGGGAGAGACAGCCCCTGTGCAAATCAGCCCGCTGGTTAGAGCCCGCTGAGGAAGGGGGAGGGGGCGCTGAAGGGGCTTCGGAGGGATATTTTGACAAAATAAGCAACAAAGTTGCTGTTTCAGAATGGTAGAGGGGCTTTGTCTTAACTTCTCATGATAGAAGGGCAGGAAATAAGAAATGACAGAATTTCTTGTAACTCCCACTGCTGGTGCCCACCGACCTTTGCTTTTCTATTTTCACTTTCTCAATAGCCCCGTAAACAATAGTCTCTATGGGAGGGGGTGCATTTAAATGTGTCCTTTTATGGGTAATTTTTGTTCTGGCTGATAGCTAGTGGGAAATCACTGGCTTGGCTTCCCATGGGGGATTGCTGGCTGAGGAGAACCTTCCCCAGGCGGGAACAGCTGAGTCATCAGGAAGCCTGAGCTGGGAAATAGCCCCCGACTATTTCCCAGTGGCTTCCCCACTCCCCCACTCTTTCCTATTCTTGGTTCACCAGGTGATTTCTTTGCCCAGCCTGTGTTGTTGAATTGGCCAGGAGCAGCCCTGATGTGTGTGTGTGCTGAGGTGCGTGGCTGGGGGAACAGCAGCCTGTGTTAGGACTGGCCATTGCCCCAGCCCTGAGCTCTGCAAATCCATCCCCCACCCCCACGCCACCCATAGAAGGTTCTGGACACCACAGCACAGGGCCAGGGCAGGGCCATCTGTCCAGCAGTTCTGCCATGGCTTAGAACGGACCCTTCCCACCTTCCAGCCAGGCTCACTCTGAAGGTCAGGAGGTCCCTGGAGGACTGCCGCTGGAGAGCCAGGTGACCAAGTGGCTAGGCCTCTACAGAGGTGCAGTTTTTTCCAGGCAGAAGCTCAAAGGACGGATGACGCAGATAAGAAAGGATTTTGATGTCAGTACCCTGTGCATTCAAAGAATGAGGTGATTTTTCGAGTTTCCTGTGAAGGTGAACAAATGTGGACGAGAACAGGGAAGCCTCGTCATGACACACATTGGTACTAACTCACCAGGGAGGAGGAAAGGAAAAGGACATAGAACGTGGAAAGAAGGATTATCATTAGTTCGTTCTCCTCCACGGGCTGTTTAAGGTGATGGCTACCCATAGGAACACAGAGTGACCTCTCTGGAACTTTCCAGCATTTCCAGAGTTTCCATATCCCCTGACCCTGGGATGAGGCCTCAAACGAAGTTTTTAGGATTCCATACTCAGAACACCTGTCTCTGACACACAAGGATGCTTCCCAGGAAGCTCAGTGCAGCCCTCCTCAGCCCTGCCCGAGGACCCCCCTGGGGAAACAAGGACACAAGTCCACACACCACGCAATGAAGACAGATCAGCAAAGCTATTGAGAGGATAGCCATGGATGAGGCGCCGTTCAGAGCCTGCGGCGGGAAAGCTTGGGTTGTTCCATCCTGGCTTTGCGTTTCTTAGCAGGGTTTCTCCCCTGGGCCTCAGTATTGCTCTGCATTAATGGGCGGTTTAACTCTGGGCTCTAGCTGGCTGTGAAGTGAAGACACCATGAGAGTCTGCCTGTGTGGAGCTCTGCAAAGACCTTGACACATGGCAAGCATTCAAAAATGAATGTTGATGTTACCAGCATTTTTGTTATTAAATAAGCCAGAGGATGATTTTCTCTTTGGTGCTGGTTCCCTTGAGACACAGAACTGTGGGAAGAATGTGGTAAATGCACAGAGATCCAATGAATATTAAGAAGGCTCAGATAACATGATCTGGGTCATGGGTCCATAAAGTATTTTAACACAGAGTCACTGGAGAGAGTGAAAGCCACCCATTTAGTCATAAATGGATGTGAGTTTGCTCAGTTGGTCATGGCAAGGTTAAATTCTTTATTGAAATTCTTTTTATTTTAAATTTTTTATGACTTTAAATTTCATTTAAAAAATTGTCTTACAGAGGGGCACCTCCCTGGGTGGTCCCATCGGTTAAGCACCTGACTCCCGGTTTTGGCTCAGGTTCTGATCTTAGGGTCATGAGATCAAATCCCACATTGGGCTCTAGGCTCAGCGGGGAGTCTGCTTGAAGATTCGCTCCCTCTGCACCACCCCACCCCCACTCTCTCCCTCTCTCTTAAATAAATAATAATGAACAGATCTTGGAAAAAACCTGTCATATAGAAAAATTGACTTTTTTTGGGAGAAAGTTTTATGAATCTTAATGCATGCACAGATTTGTGCAACCACCACAAAAATCAGGATATAGAAGACCTGCCTTGTGATCCTGCTTTCTAGTCACTGACTCCTCCCACCCCCACCCCTGCTGCCAGTGATTTAGTCTTCATCCCCTTGCATCGTCTTTCTATGTGGAGCGATACGGCGAATCTTTGAGACTGGCTTCTTTCACTTAGTGTAATGCCCATGATGTTCACGGAAGGGCCATTTTCTATCCCTGGTTTGTTGCTTTTTATTGCTGAGTAGTATTCCATGGCACAGATGCTCAGTAATTTGTTTATCCAATCACCTGTCGAAAATCATTTGGATTGTCTCCCAAGTTTTCGGTGATCATGAATAGAGTTGCTGTAGGCATTCACGGACAGAGTTTGTGTAGACATCCTTTTTCACTTCTCTAGATCAGATATCTGAGAAAGGGATTGCTGGGTCATCCAGAAATTGTGGGCTTAATCGTCAGATGGATCTTCAGAGTGGCTGTTCCCTTTGGCATTACCGCACCAAGTTTTCTGCCTCTTTTGCAGCCCTCCGTGTGACCGGTATTTGTTATTTTAGCCATTCTGTTAGGTGTGTCTAGGTATCTCAGGGTGGCTTTTCTTTGTGTTTCTCTAGTGAATAATGCTGTTGAGTACCTTCCATGTGCTTATTTGCCATTTGTTTATCCTCCTTGGCGAAGTGTCTATTCAAGATGTTGGCCCAGGTTTTAATTAGGTTGTTTGTTTTCTTACTATTGGGTGTAGTGGTTTCTTTATATATTTTGGATATGTCTTTTTGTTGAATATGCGAATGTGTGGCTTGCAAATATTTTCCTCCATAACTTGTCTATTCTTTCTCTTAATAGTGCCTTTCACAAAACAGACATTTTCAGTTTTGATGAAATTTATCCATTAAATGTTTTGTTTTGTTTTGTTTTTACTGAAGTCTTTGTTTTTCCTAGAGCAGTTTTAGATTCATAGCAAGATGGAGGGGAAGGTACCAAGATCTCCCATGTGTCGCTGCCCACACACGTACATGGCCTCTCCCATTTCAACATCCCCACCTGACTGGGACACTGAGCACCATCAGTGAACCTACAGTGGTGCTTCACAGTCCCCCAGAGTCCATAGTTCACATTAAGGTTCTCTCTCGGTGTGGTACCTTCTGTGAATTTGGACAAGTGTCTAATGACATGTACCCACCATTACGATGTCATACAGAGTAATTTCACTGCCCTAGAAATCCTCCCTGCTCCACCCATGCATCCCTCCCTCCCTTAACCCCTGACAACTGCTCATCTTTTCACTGTCTCCATGCTTGCATCTTTTCCAGAATGTTATACGGATATATACAGTATGTGGCCTTTTCGGGTTGGCTTCTTTCACTTAGTAATATGCATTTAAGCTTCCCTCATGTCTCTTCATGGCTTGACAGCTCATTTCTTTTAAAAGCTGAATAATACTCCATTGTCTGGAGAATTTATTCATTTTTTTTCCTCAACGTCTCCAACCAATTTTTTTTTATTGATCCAAGTTTATGGATCATACTTCTGGTGTCATGTCCAGTAAAGTAATTCCTTGCCTAAACCCAGGTCACAAAGGTTTTCTTTTAATGTTAATCTTCTAAGAGTTTTATACTTCTGGGTTTTGCATGCACGTCTGTGATCCATTTTGAGTCTTCTTTTGTTTAAGGTAGAAGGTTTGGATTGAGGTTCGTTTTTATTATTTGCCTCTGATGTCCAGTTGTCCCAACACCAGAGGGGTGTGGGGATGGGTCTTTCACCTCCTGCAAGGCTTACTTGGGTATTATTGTCTCAGTGACCCCTGACCCGACCACCCACTCACGGTGTGGACCACCCCACTCACAGCCTTCCCACCTCCTCTCCCTTGCGTCGTTTTTCTTCATCGCACTGACCACGTCTGACGTAGTATATAGCTTACTTACTGATTTTGTTCGATAGGGCGGCCTAGGGCACATGGCTGCCGAGAGAGAGGGCGCAGGCCTTCCTGTCTCACACGTTCGTCAGGCCAAACAGGTTTGTCAAAGTTAACACTCAGCTCTGAGCTCTTCGCTCACCCACCCGCCCACCATATTGTCTGAGACAAATAAGAACTTAAGCAATTAAACCGTGTTCCCTCTCAGTCTTAAAGTATTTGTCCCTTGAAACTTAAGCTTTATCCCTTTTTCACCCTGATACTCCTTGAAAGAAAGAAAGTGCTCTAATGCCCTGGGAAAATTATCTTAAATTCTAATCAGCCCTCACTTGTGGGTGTTGGGAGCAACTCGGAGATGAGGTGGTTGTCAGGGCAGGGGGAACGCAGGAAAGCTGTTTGGGCGGCAAAGTTGGCTAGAATGGAGGCTTTCAGCTGGCTAATAGTGCTTCAGTTCCAGCAAGGAGGCTTAGCTTATCAAGTGGGAGGCCCAAGGAATTCGAGAAGCAAACAGTGCAACGATGTGGAGAGACCCAAAGAAAGGAGAGCGGATGAAAGAAACTGGGGTGTAGAGTTGAGTGGCTTCCTGTCCCCCAGAGAGGAACCCTCATATTTATTCTGTCCCTCCCCTGAGTTCCAACATCACTCTGCCCCAGGCTTCTCCAGTAGCAGGTGGAGTGGGTGCATACCCTCGTGTCTCCCTGGGGTCTGCTCTAGAAATTCTTTATCGGGTAGTTTGGGGGCAACACTGTGGTTAGCTGGGTGGGGAGAGGGCTGCTGGGCACTTGAAGCCTGCATTTCCACAGCAAGCACACTGTTCTGAAAGTGAATGTTAATTTGGAGTTGGGGGAGGATGGAGAGGGCACTAGAGGGAAGGGGATGAGAGGGCTGCCTCTGTGTCTGTCAAGAGGGGCTGGTGAGGGCTGGCGGGAAGCATTTACAGAAGGAGCTAGTCCTTTTCCTTCCTTGCTGCAGAGGAGCCGGCCCTCTAGATACCCCCCACCCCCAATCTCCTGCCCTAAACTGGTCCCCTGCAGGTCCAGTGGGTCCTGGCAGACAGCCCTGTGTTCAGCTAGTCCTGCTCTTCGGTGATCTCAGAACAGCTAAGGCTCCTGGTCTGTTTGGAATCTGGTCACATACCATGTTTGTTCCCAGAAAAGCAAACCCATGTTGTCTCCAATTTCTGTCTCATTTCTGCCACTGCATGGACCGAGGCGGCTACTTTTCCCTTTTGATAAATTTACTTCAGTTCAGTGGGAGGAGCTGGTGATTTTGAGTCATCAGACCTATGAGGGTGGGGGAACCCAACTTGTAATATTTCTTCAATTATACTTTAATGAAGACACCCATTAACACTTGTAATAATTCACAGAAAAGAAGCCCAAGCAGAGCTGGCTGAAGTGTCTTCCTTTGTCTTTTTTTTTTTTTTTTTTTTTTTCCTTAAGTGTTACCAGCTTAAACAGAGATCTTAATTACAGAACAGAAGCAGAAGCTAGCAGGGTCTGGGAATTTCCTTTCCCCTGTGGGCACCAGTCCTTGGCCACACCTTCCTCCTCTGGCTCCTCCCAGAAGACCTGCTCCAGAAGAGGCTTCCTCTCCCCCTTGCACTCCCTTTCTCCCCCTTGAGAGCATCTTTGCTATGAGCCAATGCTGTGTGCAGGGCTTCCTGGCTGGACAGAGAGGGTCTAGGTCTTTGAGTCTTTCTCAATGGTGTGTGTGTGTGTGTGTGTGTGTGTGTGAGCGCGTGCACGTGTGTATTTAAAGAGGTAAAGTCAAAACAAGGTTATGAAAAATTGTGGCATGATTTAAATGTTTGTTTTCAACAAATAAATGCGTTTAACACAAAAATTGCAACACTGTGTAATGCTACGAAAAGATGCTCATGGGATTCATGATAGGTACTCATGTCCAGAACCCTAGAGTCAGGCTGGTTGGGTAATGGGATACAGTTTTAAGTTGTATGGGCTTCTCCTTTCAGTCCTGTGAGTAGATCTCACTGAGTAGGAATTTGAGGCCTTTCCCGAATGGGAATGAGGCCAGATGGTCTCCTTACCTTGTCTGTGACAGCCCTGCTGGGGCTCCGAGTCTGGGAGGTGGGCCCCATGTGCGTTTGCTCATCCCGGCTCAGCCACGCGCTCCCATCTCAGGGGAGCCTGGTCTGACTCCTCTTGTCACACCTTCTAGAGCTAGGGTGGGTGCTCCATCAACTGAGACATTTGGAGGCAGATTCAGAGGACAAACAAATCTGATGCCGGATTGGACTGGGGGCTGCTGATGCAGTCTCTCTCCTTCCTCGGGTATGGGGACATCCCACCCCATGGCACCCTCTGTGGGCTCAGATGCTCGTGGGCCTCTGGGTGCTGTGACACCTGGGTCTGCAGCCTGTCGTAAGGCCAAGTACGACAAAGGGACTTCTTTATCTGGCTGTGCTGGCTGGCTCCCTTGCCTTCCCCAGGGTGCAGGGCAGGGTGGGAATAGATGGGTGTGGGCAGGGTTGACCAGGGTTCAAAGCACCAGGCCAGGCTCTGCTTAGCTCCTTCTTCTGTGCTGAGCAGAGCTTTCCTTGTCTGTGTTCTGCTCTTCAAAAGGAATCACCTGGGCAGATATAGAATGCCCAAGAGTGCTAGGGCTGGGTTGGTGTGGGCGTTGCCGAAGAAACCAATTTGGAATACTTCAATGCTGACTCCTAGAGGAAAAGCCTGCAGCTCCAGGCTCTAAGGCTTTATCCCTTCAGGGAAACCCTAGGAAGCATTGTCTGACCTGGAAAAACACAGAGAAGCATATCTGTAGAAGGGATGATCCAAAGGCCCGTGGAAAGTTGGTGCTTTGGTTGGGGAATGGTCTTCAGAAAGTGCTAGAGAATGATTAGAGCTGCACCTGGGCTGGAGGGCCTGTCTTGTCTCTGCCTTAATCTTGCTCATTAGAGACCCCGCCAGTAGCAAAGGTCACTACCCAAATCCTGCCCTGGTGCTTTGCCTTCACCTCCTGTCTCCAGACACGTCTTCTTAAACCCCAGACTGGCCCAGTCCTCCCCCGTGCTTGCAAACTCTTACAGCTCCCCATTGTTGTAATTATGAACTCCTTCTTAGGCAAGAAGTCAAGAGTGCGCACATACACACAAGTACCACAGGCCCCAAGCCCAGCACGGTTGAGAGTGTGGACTCTGGGTTTGAATGCTGTTGCTACCTCCTAGAGCTGTCTGACCTTCGGTGGGTTATCTTACCTCTCTGCCCCTCAGTTTCTTCAGCTGTGGAATGGGCATTGTAGTAACCCATTTCCTAAAGTGGTTGTGAGAACTGAGTGAACAGACATTCGCCAAGTGCCTAGGCCACGGCTGCGTCTCAGGGAGCCGTGAACATGTATTAACCAGGGCTGTTTCCCAGCCCTGTCATGGGGAATGGAGAGCCCCCCTGCCCACCTTCAACTCAGCAGTTCCAACTGCAAGTCTCAGCAGCCCTTCCAGGCCTACCTGAACTCCTGCCTCTTCTCTTAAGAGTTTTGGATTTCCTCTTCAGTTGACAACGGGACAGCCTTTTAGTTCTCACCTGCTCACAGCACTTTGCCTATCTCTTCTCCATTCTGTCCGTCCCCCACCCCCCTCGCCCAAACCACAACACACACCAAGAACCGGAGGCCGCCTGTGGGCCCTGGAGGGTCAGCAGCCCCATTCCTCTGTGTGGCCAGTTCCTTGCTGGCAGAGCTGCTCTGCTTCCCTCTCACACGTCCCTGTCCTTCTTCCTGTTGGCTCTCTTCTCCTGGCCACCACCCAGCCTCCCTCTTTCTCTTGTCTTCCCTGCTCTCCATATCTTCCTTTTTGACTCTCCTTGCTTCTCTGACCTCCCCCACCTTTCTCTTAATGAGAACTTTCACACATCATATTGATTGGGAGTTTTAAAAAGCCAGAATTGATTTTTCTGGGGGGACTTTTCATGATCTTATTTTTAAATGTAGGAAGAAAGCTGTTTCCAGAGCTGTTGACTTTGTTCTATTGAGTTAGGAGTCGATGGTGGAAACTCTTTTCCGGAGACTCAGTGAGCTCAGGGACCTCCGATGCCATATCTAATGAGTGGTGGGGTCAGGGCCGCCCTTACTTCCTCAAGCCCCCCCCTGGCAAGGGGGGGCCTTGCACACCGGCCTGGGTTGGAGGATGAGGTTAAAGAGCATGTCCAGAGAGTGAGCACAGACAAAGCAGACGTACTTATGGAGGAGGGGGCAGGCTGCAGGAGAGCAGTGGGGGGAATCTGCTGCTGGGAACACGGTTTCTGCTGCTCTGCCATCAGAGATGGGTTCCAGGGACTGTTTCATCTCTTCCTATGTGTGTAGCATGTACTGATTGGACACCCATGCTGTGTGCCTGGTCTTTGGCTGCAGATATGTATATGTGTGTGTGTGTGTGTGTGTATACATATATATATATTCCATTACATATATATGTAATGGAATATTACTCACCCATAAAAAGGAATGACATTTGGGGCACCTGGGTGACTCAGTCAGTTAAGCATCCACCTTTGGCTCAGGTCATGATCTTGGAGTCCTGTGATCGAGCCCCACATCGGGATCCCTGCTTCTCCCTCTGCCTCTGCCCCTGCCCCATTCATGCTCTCTTTCTCTCCTTCTCAAATAAATCAATAAAATATTTTTTTAAAAAGTTAGTGAAAGGAAGTGGGCTAAAAAAACGATCTGAAGTATAGAGTAATGGAAAGATCTAGGGGAGCAGAAAGAGGGGGAGGAAAGGCAGCCTCTTGCCTACAGGGATGTTTGTGTGTGCACATGTGTTCACACATGTAGGATGCATTAAATCTTTTTTGGGAATGAGGCTGGGCGTATATAAATAAACCCACAGAATAAATGGAATAGATGAGGATATTGGATGAACAGAAAATAAAGGCAGGGAAGCAAGATGATCTATGGCCAAAGGTCCTGGCTCCCATGCTTGGGGTGGATCTTCTGGATGGACTGGTTGGTTGTCACCAGGCTTGACCTGCTCCCCCTCCTTGGGTGCCGCAGCTGCGCATTGTGACCACCCCTTACCCACATAAGTTCAAAGCTCCATGGAAGCAGCCAGAAGAACAGGAGACTTGCCACAGCTCATCTGACCTGGGCTTCTGGGCAGGGGCAAGGGGGAGATGTTGAGGGCATTTCTGGATTGATGCAGCCCCCCTGGGCACTGAAGCCTGGGAGCCCTCTGGCAAATACAGAATAGCTTCCTCCTCTGGCTCAGTAAAGGCAGCACTGGGCAGGGCCAATTCACAGGCAGCTTGAAAGGTGATCAAACCATCCTGAGATGCCATGGGACCTGCTTGCCGATTCTCATATTGTCTCAGTTTTGTTGCAGAACAATTTTGCTTCCTTTTTCACCAGGCAAACTGCTTCTTATTATCAGATGTCCACTCTGGGGGTCAGTTTCTCCACGTGCCTATGATACTCCAAATGGCCAAGGCATTTCTTCAGTGACACCACATACAACTTCCCTAAACAACATTTTCTGTAAAATTGCAGTCCAGGATAACAGTGCTTCTGGGGAAAGAAAGGTTAGGGCTTGTCATTTAACACCTGCAGAACTTTATAGCTGAAGCCATAAGAGAAACAACAATCCTAATAAAACCAGTAGCCCAAATACCTCTCTTCTGGTATTTATCCCCAGCCTCACTGTAGGTGGAGGCTTTGTAGCTTTGAACCCTGGACCACGTCCTTTTTCTTCGCAATGTCAGCCCTAGAGGGCATTCACTTCTAGTTGAGACCCATTGTACCAAAATTACACATCCAAGACTTCTTTGTGGATGTTTTAACACAGGCAGATGTGTCTTTGTAGTTTCTCCATCGGCATTCCCACCTCCGTGCCTTAACAGAGTGGAGGACTAGTGGCACTTGAAGCTGCTGACCCACAGCTTACGCTGAAGCAGGCACCAGGTGGACTTTCAGCTTGAGCTCTGCATCGTCACAGGCCCTGTCACAGAGCATGGCTTGAGATGCATCAAAACCCACCTGTGCCCTGCCCAGCTCCTGACCTGTTTTCTTTCAGCAAAGAGGTGCTCTGGGGTGGAGCAGGATGGCCTACAGGAGCCGTCCTGGGCAGAATGGACAACTTACATTTCTCTCTCTCTCTCTTTTAAAGATTTTTTAGAGTTTATTTACTTGAGTGAGAGAGAGAGAAAGCATGAGCGAGGTGAGGGGCAGAGGGAGAACCAGACTCCCTGCTGAGCAGGGAGCCTGAAGTGGGTCTAGATCCTGGGATTCTGAAATCATGACCTGAGCTGAAGGCAGATGCTTAATCAACTGAGCCACCCAGGTGCCCCAGCACCCCCTCCACCCCCGCCGCATTTCTTTAATAAAACCTCTGGGGCCCACACCATGGTGACTCGTCCCAAATCTTTTCTCTTTTTCAAACTTTCTTCTCAGGAATGATAGCCAGGCAAGGAATGTTTCTGGCAGACTCTTTTTCAGTGACCAGGACACCCTCTTGTTCCTTCCTCTCCCATGTCCCCCAGCCGGTTTTTCACTGGTCTTCCCAAGCACAGTCAGTCTTCCCCAGTTCCCCAGAGTTACGGTCCCCCTACCCAGGGTCCCTAATTTGCTCCTGGGGTGAGATGTTCCCTACCAGGTTCATTCTCCGTGACTCTTCCTGCTGTCTCCTCTGCCTTCTCAGTTGCTTTTCCCTCCCACCCCCACCACTGAAGGAATGAGTATTCTATTTTTCCCAAGATGCCTTGGGTTACCCATGGGAGGCATGAGGGTAGAGGCTTGCTCCCTCAGTGAATGTAGGAAACCTTCAGGGCTGGGAAGAGATCCTTGAGCCTCTCCAGGCCAGGCTGGTAGGATAGCTCTACCGGCAAAAGGAGGAATGACGGGGACTAGCCCAGCATCCTCTCCATCCTCTGTTTTCTTTCCTGTGGTGTGCAGGCCTATCTGGAGGGTTCTCAGACAGTGCAAGTCAGTCTGAAGGAGCCTGGCATCTCCACCTCACCCACACATCAGCCTTTGGCTGAATTAGCCCCTTCTGAGGGGACTGGGGCTTCTGGTGGAGGTCCAAACCTTTCCCTTCTTTCCGCAGGGGATCACCCCCCAACCCCCGTCCAAGCCATTGAGCTACCAGATTCTGTCCATTTCACTGCTGAAGCTCTCTGGAGCCTTCCCTTTCTCTCTGTTGCCCCTATCCCACTGCAGGTGGACCTCTCTGGTCTCCCTGGCCCCTGTCCTGTCCATAGCGCAGCTGTCCCATGGCTGCCCCAGGAATTTCCCTCAAAAGTAAAGCTGGCCCTGGCTGCCTGTGCCGAGCCCTTCAGGTCTCTCCACAGCTTCTGGATAAAGTCTGACATGCTCCCCCCCCACCAACCCCGTAGCGCCAGGGCATTTAGTAACCTGGTTCCTGGCTACGTCTCCAGACCCTCTCCTGAGCCCCTACTTCACGCTTCCAGCGAGACAGGGCTCAGGGGTTCCCAGAAGTGAGTCCTGTCAGCCGTGCTGTTGATCACTCTCTCCTCTTCCAGGATCTCCCTTCTATTTCTCTTTGACTGAAACAGCTCCAGGTCTGCTCCTGTGGCTCCATCCCTCCAAAGCCCTTCCAGTCTTACCCCCACAGAGGCATGTGAGCAGCCCTTGCTTCTGTGTCCCCAGGGCTTTGTGACTATGAGCTCCAGTGGCAGTCCCTGCTCTGTGCAGCAGAGCGTCCTCTCTCCAGGTCCCTCACAATGCTGTGTGCTCCCTGAGGACAGACAGGCTCCAGGTCACTTCCACACTCCCTCACCTGGCCCCGTGCAGGTGTTACAAGCACGCATGATCTGTGGGATGAGTGAATGAGCACGACGGGGGTGTGGGAGCTCCGCAGAACTCGAGCTGCCATCTGGCTTAAGGTGCATAAAATAGAAGTGGCCTCCTTGACTCTCCATCCGCAACATGCTGTCTCAGCCAAGGGTGGAGCCAGGCAAGAGAACTCGGTCCTGGCATCTGGAAGCAAGACAGACACTCAGGATCTCTGGCCCCTCAGTACAGCTCGTCAAAGCCCCTGGGGGAAACAAAGTCAAGAGATGTTGGAGGACTTTTCTTTGGGGAAAAGAACTATTCTCAACTTATATATTTAGAATCGTGCAGTATCTTCTACCTGATGATTTGACTGATGGAAGAAGTGTATTTAAGCTATTTTTAACCTGGAATCTTAAGAGGAAGAAATCTAGTGATTAGATATTTGGAAGCTATTGTGTAATTTTAAAACTTTGGTAAAGGAGCGTGTTGAAAGAAAGAAAGAAAAAAAAAAAAAACCCAACCAGATTGACGTGTTTCAGTTCTCTCTGTAACTTTAGACTTTTGTTCTGAAGGAATCCATTGTCTTCAGAAAGGGGCAGCCAAGGGTGTGTATGTGCATGCACACACATGTGTGTGTGTGTGCGTGTGTGTAATTCACTCCCTTCTCCATAAATAGCTTAAGATTACATTCTCCGCATTAAAAAAAAAACAACATTTTACAAAGGGCCTCTTTCACTGTACTGACAGCAACAACAAACATTTTACAGGGCTTGGCAGTCTGTATGTTGTCATTTACTTTTTTAACGCTCCTGTGAGGAAGTTACTACTGTGATCATTATTATTCCCGTTTTGTGGAAGGAAAAGAAATGGAAACAAGAGTGGCCGAATGACCAGCCCGAGACTATCCCAGTCAGGGCATGGTTATAGATGGTGTTTGAGTCCAAATCCTCCTGCCCTAAATCATCTGTTTTTCGCTATTTTTCTGAGACCTGAATGTGAAAGGTATTAGGGCTGTCCCCACAGAACATCACTGGGATCTTAACTGGCAGAGTCCCTTCTGTTATCACCATTTTACTCCTCTGAGTGAACTCCTTCTTTCAATAGCAACCATTTTTATTATGCTCACTGGTTGTCTGGGTCGGGAATTTGGACAGGGCACAACAGGGATGGGGTGCCTCTGCTCCAAGACGGTGGGGGCCTCAGCTGGGAGATGGAATCATCTGCAGGCTTTTTCACTTACCTGTGTGGCCCCTGGCCTGGGATAACTAGAAGGCAGAAGTCAGCTAAGGGTTCTAGAACTGGCCTGGAATCCTTATAGGTGCCCTCTCCATGTGGCTTGAACTTCCTCATAGTGGCCTTAGAGCACAATTATCCTTTTTTTTCTCTCTTTTTTTTTTTTTTTCATGGCAGTTCAGGGCTCCAGAAGAGAATGTTTGGGTGTAGAAGGAAGAAGTTATGTGGCTTTTGTGACGTTGTCTTAGGAGCCACACCTCATCATTTGTGCTCTACCCTCCAGGTCAAAGAAATCACAAGCCCGCTCAAATTCAAGAAAAGGGAACACAGACCACCACCCCACAATGGGAGGGGTATCCTGAATTTGCAGCCATATTTTTAGAGCCACAGCAGAGCTCTTCTCTTGTGCCTAGATTGTTCCGGCTTCAGTGCTGTCTGGAAGAAAGTGAATGGACTAGAGAGCATCTGGAGAGATTTACTAGCAGTGGGCTCTGGGGATACCTTAGCTTTCTCCATCCACATGGGAAGACAGGCCTTCTGGATTGTCCCATTTAGTTCTCCTTGGCACTACCAGGTCAGAGAGAAAGGGGCCCTTGCCACCCTCTGCTGGGAATAAATACTCAGTGCCTACAGGTGTCTTCTTGGGTGCCTTGCTGGGTCCAGGGCTTGAGTAATATATGGTTTGGGGAGTCTCTGCCCATTACTCCTGAGCTAGAATGCTGCGTCATCTTAGAGGGAGGATACCTCCTCTGGCAGAATCCTTAGGAATAAAGGGATTGACAACCTCTCTGAAAGAGAGAGGCTGCAGAGACAACTTCCTGGAAATTCAAAATGCTTTATCTGTGAGCTCCTTCTTCAAGGTTGGGTCGGGGAGATGAGCAGGGATAAGCAGGGGATCAGACCCTACAGGGTCCTCCCTGTTGTTCCAAGCCAGTGCTGACACATCAGGGTCTCCCTGGAACACATGTTGACCAATTTCTCCATTCTTGGTAGTCAATGGTGGCCCCAAATCACCTTTCTTACCTTGTTCCCCACACCTGTTCTTCTCACCTGCCCTCCAGCCACACCAGATTTTGTCATTAGATTTTCATGAGCCATTGTGCTTGTACAGGTCAGCATAGGCTAAGTTATGCTGCAATAACAAATAGTCCCCCAACAACACATGCTTATTTCCCCCTCATAGTGTTGTTTATCATGGGTTGACAGGGGTTCTGTTCCATGCCATTGAAAGTCTTCTGTCAGAAGTGAGGGAACTCTGGCGGGTCCAACATTGATAATTAAATGTCCTGGCTTAGATGTGACATTCATCATTTCTATTTACAACTCATTGGCATACTAGACTCATGGCATCACTCCTACTTCAGATGGTCCAGGAAGCATAATCCCACCATGTCCCTGGAGCACAACTGGAAGAAATGACAAATTGCATTGATGCTACATGATTACCACAATGTTCTCCTTAAATCACAACTTTGCCCTCTTTTTAGAATGTCCTCCTCCTCCTTTCCACATTTTTATTCATGCATGCGTGTCTACACGCAACTATCCATCTCCTCAGCCACCCACCTAATACTTAGTGAGCATCCATCCTGGGTGCTCTTCTCTAGAGAAATTTGTAATCTTACTGGAGTTGTTCAAATCTATCCACCTTTTCCAGGCCATAGCTAGACTCCCCATGAAGACAGCCCATATCAATGGGTCCTTCCTTGATGTTATGTCATTGGTGGTTAGTTAGGCATAACAACAATTATTATTGAATTATTATTGAGCCCTTAAATTAAGCCACACATTTTGCTAAAAGTTCACCTTAACCCTCACTACAGTTTTGAGTCGTTGGCTGTTTTATGCCCATTTACAACCGAGGGGGGTTAAGTTACTTTCAAGATCTCACAGCTACTAAGTGGCAGTGTTGAGGTTTAAATTTGTCCTGAGTCCATGTCCTTACTCTTCCAGGGCTGCGCTACAGTTATCTTTTTTTTTAAAGAAGATTTTATTCATTTATTTGAGAGAGCACGAGCACAAACTTGGGGAGAGGCAGGCAGAGGGAGAGGCAGAAGCAGGCTCCCTGGGAAGCAGGGAGCCTGAATCAGGGCTCACTCCCAGGACCCCGGGATCATGGCCTGAGCTGAAGTCGGACAGTTAACCGACTGAGCCACCCAGGCACCCCTGCACTTCACTTGGATGCTCATGCAGTTTTTCCTCTGTGTCTGAGACCTGTTATAACATAAACCAGGATTATTCCCTGAAGTCACACTATGAGCACTTAGAAGGCAGAGATCATTTCCAGTGATTTTGAATTCTTCGATTCCTTTTTGATGAAGGAATGAAGGAGGGAGAGACGAAGGGAGGGAGAGAAGAAAGGAAGGGAGGCAGGAAAGAGGAAGAAAAGAGCAAAGGAGGGGAGGTAGAGGAGCTGATGTTCTGAACCCAGATCGAGAGTCTTGGCCAGCGAGGCACAGGGCGGCATGGCCGCTCCTGGAGGCGGCTCCTGCTCTGATCGTGGAGAGGTGACCCATAAATCGGGGTGCTGCGCTTTAACCCAGCCATCAGCAAAGTCTGAGGCGGCACTGCTCTTCTAACCCCACCGGCAGCGAAGTTCCCCAAGTCTCGAGTAGCTGGGCTCGCAGCCTCCACGTGGCTCATTACCGCTGAAGAGCTTCTCCAGTCTACCACGTCTGAGCCGACTACAATTAAATACACAGATGTATTCCTCCTCACTCGGCTGCTGGAAAGGAAATATTTTTGAAAACTATGACAACTCAGTATCACAGCTCAGAGAAACTGGAGGAAAAGGAAGAAAGGGCTACGAAGGAAGCATTAAACAGAATTTTTAAAGGTCACTCTCTGATTTTGGGTATTACTTTTCAAAGCAGTATTTTGAGATTTAAAAACAAAACAGAAACAACAACCACCCAGAATGACAGCTAGCCTCCGCCCTGTGCAGTCAGATAATGGTTTCCACGCGGCATCCACAATGGTGAGGCCTGAGAGCACCCACCTTTGCTGCAGCCCAGCCCTGTGTGCCAGGCCCAATTTGTTTTCTGCGACTGCTCAGTCTTTACCAAAAGAACAGTCTGCAATCCCGTGCTGCTCTTCTCTGGGGCTGGAGCCTTCTTAGACTGGGTCTCCCACATTGGTGGAAGGCTTGGCTTAACCTAGATTCTTCTAAGGCAGCTTCTTGATGTTCTAATCAAAGGGCCCTCCCTCCATAGTGTCTTTCAGACTCCAGCCTTGAGAGCCAAATTGCTTTTTCTGTGTTTACTCCTACATCGGAGAGCAGGTACGTGTGACCTGTGTGTGTTTGTTCTTGTATGTGTGTGTGTGTCCCAGAATATGTGATCATGCTCATGGGTGTGTGTGTGTGTGTGTGTGTGTGTGTATGCGGCAGGTGTATGTGTGTGCTTGTGTATGTGTGTGGTTCTCTAAATAATATGCATGCGTGCCCGTGTATGTGTGTGTGTGTGCATGTGACCATGCATATGCTAGTGACTACTGTGTTGGCAACTTTCACCCTGGAGATAATGTGTAAGTGCCTAATTGCATTTGCTATTTAGCAATTAACCACTTGCAGGTGCAACTAGTTGTAAGCACAGTTCTGCATGTGTGACTAATTGCAGGTGTAAAATATTCACCTCTTCAGTTCCCTTCATGGCTCAGTGGGGCTCAATGCTAATTCTGCCTCACCATCTGGGTTCCGCTTCATCCTCTGGCCAGACCATCTCTGCAGAAGAGGGGCCCATGGGGGAAGTAGGAAAGCTCCTTCCAAGCAAGAAGGGACCTGGAGTCGAAGGGGAGCAGGCTGGAGTTGGGGGTCATGGCAGAGATTCAGAAGCTTAGCTGGTGAGTTTCCTCCCCACCATGCTGTCCATGCAGAACAAGGGGGCTAGCTGGGTCCTTGGGCCCCAAAACCTCCCCATCAGGAGCCTGGCATCTCCTCAAGGGAAGCCCTCAGGGGAGGGTGTTGGTTTTCTGAGGGGTTTCCCTATCCTCAGACCATTTGCCCAGGCAGTGATACATATCATCGTAGAGCTGGTTTGTGGAAGTTTGGATAAGAATTCGGGAAGGGCATGCCTGGGTGGCTCAGTGAGTTAAGCCTCTGCCTTCGGCTCAGGTCATGATCCTGGGATCGAGTCCTGCATCGGGCTCTCTGCTCAGCAGGGAACCTGCTTCTCCCCTCTCTCTATCTGCCTCTCTGCCTACTTGTGATCTCTCTCTCTCTGTCAAATAAATAAAATCTTAAAAAAAAAAAAAAAGAATTCAGGAAGGTTGGATAGCTCTGCAGTATTGCCGCTACCCTGTGTGATGGCTGTACCCGTGCTCTCAGCTGTTGATCTGCAAAATGGGGATGACCCTCTGCCCTATGTTCCAGGTCGGCCCCCGGGGTGACCTGAGGGTGAGGTGGATGTGACTTGTTTTGGACTTGTCTGATGAAGAGTATATTCAGGGAGGTGGGGTTGGGGGGACAGGTGACTCTTGGGTGGCCTGGGGAGTTTCTTACCTGTAATGTGTTCATGGTAAAAATCTCCATGGGGTGTCCAGAGGATGAAGAAGTAGGAGCAAGGACAGAACTCCTGACCCTGAGCTTCACTCCCTGGGCCCCTCTCACCACTAGTTGCAAGGGCAAGCCTGAGAACAGGCCCTCTTCGGGGCAAGGACTCATCTTCCCAGCAGCCCCCAGCTGTGAACTCTCTGCTGCCTGGCTTTCTACCCCTCCCATTGAGGCACACCCTCCTTGTGGACAGTGGCCCCGATGGCAGTCTGCAGAGAGCCACTCTCCACAGTTTGAGGCCTGGATAGAAGACCTGGGGAAGGAGAATGGGAAAAAGCAAGGCCCAATGGAAGCGAGAAGGATAGGAAGTAGCTGGGACAATGTCAGATGGTGAGTAGGCAACCAAATGGAATATCAAGCGCTCCAAGGAGCTTCTCTGGGAAGTCCAGCGGGAGAAGCTACTGCCAGGCCCCAGCTGGGAAAGGCCCTGTCCCAGAGCTCCAGAGCGTTCAGAGCTCCCAGCCAAGGGCCTGCCTAGAGCCATTCTTGCCACATGAGACTGGTTCTCACTGCAGCTGTAGACATGCATTTCCTGGGATGAGGGGGGCAGGGGAGTCATGGGGAGAAAGCTTCTGGAGGCAACAGCTTGGTGTACTGCCCCGTGGGGTGTGTTATAAGAGGCCCAGTGAGGAGGGAGTGAGGTAAAGCGGCAGGGGCCGCTTGTGGCCAGGATTGGGGAGGTCGCGTGGCCTCCTGGGCACTGGGGGAAGGGTGTGAAGCCTAGTCAGGACCTCAGGGAGTTTGTGGCTCCTAGACTTTACTCCAAGGGGGCGCTGGTTCAGGGAGAACCATCACTCCGGCATCACATTTTGAGTTAAGTCCTTGGTATTGTATGGCTGAACTTGGCTTCCCGGTCCTGACACTTGGGTGCCTACTTTGGGCAACTTTCAGTAGTTAAGTAAATCAAGTAAAACTTATTTTGACCCCGGGATCCTTGACCTGTCTCTCAGTGGGGTTCATTGGAGTGCAACTAAAGATGGCTTTCTGATGGAATTGATTTGAGCTGACCCTTTATACCTTATTTCTCCAGAGATTCGAAAACTTGTTGAAAACAGGAATGAGAACTTTTCTATATCTACTTCACCACTTGCTAGTTATGCCTCAGATTTCTCATCTATAAAATGGGATAATAGTAGAGCTCACCCGATAGGGTTGTAGGGAGGATTAAATGATGTGAGAAAAGTGCTCATCATGTTAGCTAGCATGGAGCAAACCCTTGTGAAGTATTAGGACTTAGGTTACTTGTGTTGTTGTCGTTCTTAATTTTATTGTACTGAGGCTCCTTCCTCCCAAGAATGCCTGCCCCTCCCTCCCCAGGATGGCTTAGGGTCAGTGTTGTCTGTTGGCTTTCGATCCCAGCACCTCATAATTCTGAGACCAGTGTGGTTTGAACCCAAATCCTTGGCTTCCTCATGACAGCAGATGGCTTTGGGGACTGCTGGGAAGTCTCTGGTCAGGAGTCACACACAGTTCCAGCCAAGCAGAAAATGTGCTTGCCCCAGATAGTGGCCATCAGACCCAGACTTCACACGTGACAACTCAGGAATGAGACACAAATAAGAATGTCTGCCTTTTTTTTTTTTTTTAAAGATTTTATTTATTTATTTGACAGATAGAGATCACAAGTAGGCAGAGAGGCAGGCAGAGAGAGAGAGAGGAGGAAGCAGGCTCCCTGCTGAGCAGAGAGCCCGACGCGGGACTCGATCCCAGGACCCTGAGATCATGACCTGAGCCGAAGGCAGCGGCTTAACCCACTGAGCCACCCAGGCACCCCGAATGTCTGCCTTTTGACCGTTGCTTTAGATGATAAATTCAGGATTAGCATAACAGGTCCACATGTGGTCATTCAGAGGCCAACTCCTCAGCTTCATCCCACCATCACAGGGAGTGACTGTGTTCAAGAAAATTAAAGAATGTGAGTTCTGGGAGAATCCCTCATGATTATGCCATGAAACCATCTTTCTCATTTGGGAGAAGCGGTGACAGAATGTTCAGAGAATATAGCCGGAGTTCAGGCTGCTCAGGGTAATTTATCTTTTAGCTGGTTCTTTTAAAGTCATTCCCGTCAAACGCAATGCAGCTTTAAAAGAGGCTTTCTTAATTGCCAACCCTCACAAATAAGTGTATGCATTGATATGTGTCTGTGTGTACAACATCAGGCATCCCAGCCAACATGCAGCTGACCCCGGATGTTAGCCTGAGGGACCGGCTGGGCTTCAGCATCAGCTGGATTGCTTGGAAACATCCAAGTGAGGTTGTGGTCCTACTTACTTATCTGGAAAATGGAGGCTGGGGACAGAGACCTCTGCTTTTTCAGTTCGCATTAGACCAGAGTCCAGCCTAGGGGGCTCCAGAGTTTTAAACCAAAAATGAGGTAAAGAATACCAGTTTACCAATAAAAGCTTTCCATTAGAGATATTAAAACATACAACACACACACACACACACACACACACACAGCCCAAATAATAACATGAGAGCTGTTATCTCTTGTCAGTGCATCATTTCTTAAAGGGAGGTTAGTTTCACACTTAAACAAGGACAAGGCAGGAGATCCCTTTGTCTTCAACTTAATGCATGAAATCGGAGTTCTAGAAAGCCTAATTACATGTTTCCAAAATAAAAAGGGGGAAAAATATCATCCCAAAACTTAAACACTTGAGAATTTAATCTTTATGAAAAACTTCATGAAAATGTCACCTTTGTGAAAATCTCACTACATTACATTTATCCCTTGTGTTCACACAGCTTTGTCACTTCTGGCAGCTCTAAGTGTGGGAATAGCTGTTCTAACCGATCTTAAGATGAATGATATTTTCTTTCTTACCTTATACACCTTATCCGAATACTCACCTGGAGGGAACCATGAAATATTGGGCAATTGCTGTTCTTTAAACCTTAGCTTATCATGACCCAATATTCTGAAAACAGCAATCTCACTCGTAGTAATTGCTAACATTCATGATGCATGTGGTGTGTAGAAACGCTGTCCTTCCTAAGTACATTACGTACATTAGCTCATTTAATCATCCCAGAAGTCACTGAACTGTGTCCCCACAAAATTCACATGTTGCAGCCCTAACCTTCCACGAGACTGTGTTTGGAGAGAGCGCCCTCAAGAAGGTGAGTAAGGTTCAATGCTGTTATAAGAACAGGGCCCTCATCTGATAGGATTGATGCCTTATAAGAAGAGGAAGGGAGGGGCGGCTGGGTGGCTCAGTGGGTTAAAGCCTCTGCCTTCGGCTCAGGTCATGATCCCAGGGTCCTGGGATCGAGCCCCGCATCAGGCTCTCTGCTCCGTGGGGAGCCTGCTTCCTCCTTTCTCTGCCTGCCTCTCTGCTTACCTGTGATTTCTCTCTGTCAAATAAATAAAATCTTTAAAAAAATAAAAAGTGCTCATTTAAAAAAAAAAAAAAGAAGAAGAAGAGGAAGGGAAACCGGAGCTTTCTCTCCGTACACACCCAGAGAAAAGGCCGTGTGAGGACACAGTGAGAAGGTGCCATCTGCGAGCTCGGGAGAGAGCTCTCACCTGCCGGCACCTTGATCTGAGACTTCCAGCCCCGAGAGCTGTGAAAAATAAACGTCTGTTGTTTAGGCTATCAGTTTGTGGTGTTTTGTTAGGGCAGCCCGAGCAGACGAAGACAGCAACCCTTTGGAAGAGGTACTTCTGTCAGCTCCGTTTTGCTGAGGAGGACCTTGAATCCCGGAATTGTGACTAGCGGGTCCAAGGTTGGACAGGAATTATGGAGGTTGGCCTTGTTCCAGAGTCTGAGCTGCTAGCCAGGAAGGAGCTGCCTTCTGCTGAGACGGGAGCAGGGGGGCGGTCCTCGCTCTTCTGTCAAAGCCAGTACCCCCGTCTCTCGGTGCTGCTGCACAAGGCTCTGTGTTTTGAAATGCCTGTCAGGAAGAGAATGAACACAAAGTCCCGGGCGCCGAGCTGGGCACAGAGTGGGCGAGAGCTCAGGAGATGCTAATGAGGAACGAATAAATGAATGGAATGCTGACATCCCTATGTCTTCAGCTTAATGTGTGTGACCGTAGTCCTAGAACAGCCTAACGACATTTTTTTTGAAGAGGAGCCGTTAGCCTAATGAAATGGGTAAACATGAGCAGAACGAATCACTGTCAGGTTCTATAAATTGTGTCTTGAAGTGCTAACTGCCCTAATAAGAGCAACCGGAGTAAATGAATGCACCATTACACTGAAAACAGGACCATCGATACCAGAAGACGCCTGCCCCCTCACCCTCCTGCTGATTGCGAATGGGTGCTAGCCGGACGGGCCATGACAGATACGCGGCACAAGCATTCAGGTGGCCATCTCCATGTGCTTTTTACTTGTATTACTTACAGGGATTTGTGTGTACGGTAATCCCTCCCCAAACACAGATTCTCTTTTTATGAAATTCTGGTATCCTTGGATTTATTTCTGTATACTCTGAGAATTTCTGTTCCAGGATCCTTAGGTTTTGAGTCACTGCTGCTGGAGATAATTTAGAAATAGAGGAACTGGTGGGCGGTAGGAGAAAAGAGAGTGAGTGGAAGGCAAAGCGGCACCAGACGCTTTACAACACGGTCTTGGAGGAGGACCTGGGATGCCTTCCCATTCTGAGGGTGCCCTGGGAAGGGGACTGGGATGTGCGTGACCTGGGATCAGAGTTCTAGGCCAGGAGCTGTCTCTCCCTCCATGTTAAGCAGGAGAGAGGAATTAGTCTCAGCCTAAGCAGGTTGAGGGATTAGATACCCAGGGAGCTCCTCTGAGCAGGTTACATAAAGATTCCTGAAAATGCTTCAAACTTCACAGTCACTGTGTGTCTCTGGCATCCCAGTGGAAGCAGAGAGTCAGGGCCTGAGTGGTAGGTGACATAAATCAGAAAGAGCCTGAATATTTGATTGGGGGACAAGATGAGGCAAAAAAAAAAAAAAAAAAAGAAAGAAAGAAAAAGAAAAAAGAAAGTAAATTAATATGTGCATTACTGCACCAGGGCAGAATTACAAATGCCTTTTCGAAACTGTGACAAAGGGAGATTCTGAAAATGCTTTAGCAAATAGAGGCTAGTAAATAAGAATGACTAACATGGAGATCAAGAGTACTACTTTCAACTTATGCATCATGTTATGATCTCCTTTTCATGTGGCATTTATATGTTTAGGAAAGTGACGTTGTTTTTATTAAAGGAGCACATTTTTATTAACATTTCAGAGAAGAGAAGAAAGAGAAAAAAAAAAGTATAGTGAGGAAAAGTAAAAAATGGCTTAGAAAATCCAGAAACTACCATCATTAAATTGAGGTCAACACCACTTTATATATGCCTCTATCATCCATCTTCGCTATGACTGGAAAGATAGATGGCGAGTCAGGACTAATTTTGGTAAGCCGTGATAATGGCAATCTTGAAAACATTAATTTAATTTTGCTTAAATATATCTGAAGAAAAAGAAACGAATACAAAATGGAGGAAATCGCTCCATTTGATAACTGTTTCTTCAGCACAAAATATATTATTTCCTGAAAGATTCTCTTAAGATTAAGAAAGAGTATTATAAAAACGTTGAGCTTCGAATCATTGTTCTAAACTTCATATTTCAACTTTAATTAAGTAGCCGCCTGTTAACCCCTTTCTCTGCACGACGAGGAAATCCATATACTTCTCTTTTTTCTGCTCTCTGGCCCTGCGTCCTGGTTTCTGTTAACTTTTTTTTTTTTTTTTAATTATTTTTTCATGATGAGGCTTATAGCAACGTCCGAATGTTTGCATCGTATTTCCATACTTAAAAGACCGGAATGGCTCCCAGTTGCTCGCTCAGGACTTCTCTATGCCGAATTCATGATTTGGATTTATCTCTTGGTTGAGTGAATTTCATTATCAAGTAATTGTTCCCCGTGGCAGGACTCTTCGTTACCTGAGGTGCTACATCGATGGGAACACCTGCCTGCGAAATGTCACTATAGACGCGTCTGCCGCTCGCCTACGCTTCCCCTTTGAGTGACTTGCGCGCTCCTCTCCCGGCTGATCACTTCTTTATCTCTGAATTCAGCAACTCCACCAACCTGTGCCTTTGACTCTGCTGATTATTCCTTCGTTTTTTCAAAAATATTTTTTCCTATTAGCTCTTTGAATACCTACCCCCCGCCTGTCCCTCCCCCCATCTGTACCCGCTGGGGCCTCTGGTTTAGGAATAACAGTTGTCCTCCATAGATTCTTTGGAGCCTTTTCTTTGCTATCACCTATTTTTTTATGTATTGAACTCCGTGCGATCTTAAACTCTATCAATTCTGGAGCCATTTCTACTAATTCGTTTTGTGATATTGTTCTCTTGATCCATACCTCGTTTCTTTAACTCCGTAATCTCCCCTTCTAATTTTATTCTGGTGTTTTTATCATCTGGTCTTGAGCTTTTGTATTATGGAATTCTCCCAAGAGTGAGTCCTTATGGAGTCTCTTCTTCTCTTTCTTGGGCTGAATTTTCTTCCCTGCTGAATTCTTTTTCTGTTTCTTTTCACGCTCTGTTTCTGGATTTCCTTCTTGTTTTTCATACAGTCAGTCGTGAGTTTGCATATTTACTCTGCAGCTCCTTTCTTTCTTTCTTTTTAAAAAAAAAAAAAATCCTGTTGTTGTTGTTTTAAATTAATGTATAGTGTATTCTTCGCCCCGGGGTACAGGTCCGTGAATCATCAGTCTTACACACTTCACAGCGCTCACCATAGCCCATACCCTCCCCAGTGTCCACCACCCAGCCACCCTATCCCTACCCTCCACCCCCCAGCAACCCTCAGTTTGTTTCCTGAGATTAAGAGTCTCTTATGGTTTGTCTCCCTCCCGATCCCATCTTGTTTCAATCCATTGTGGATGTTCTTAACAAAGGCAGCACCTTGCCGCTCTCTGATTTCTCTGCCCATTCTGCCTGAGCCACAGTTGAAGGGCTGGGTCAGCCCTCCCCTCCCCTTTCCGGACCCCGGAGGAAGAGGGAACCTCTTCTGGATCTGTTCACAGTCTTGGAAGGAGACATGACGTCTCCTCTCTGTCTGGGACTTTGTTAAATGCTTCTAGCCAGGGCTCGTCTTCCTCTAGTTCGGGGTGGGAGTGGGGGTAAAGCCTTGGTGTTTGAATTGTTTGACTGCTTCCGAGGGGAGCCCTGCCACTTATCTTTCTGTAAGGCCATTAGCCCCCAAAAGAAAAAGATTTTTAAAAAGACCCTTTCAGCTTGCTCCTTTCCAACACTCAAAATGAGGGGTTCCGGAGGGTTTCTCAGAACCTTAACTCATCGGTTGTGCCGGAGCGACCCTGCAGACCTGTGTAGACTGCCTTCCTCACACCTAACCCCCGTGTGCACCGCTGTCCCCCTTGCCGGCTGTCCCTCCTGCGGGCCTGCTTCCAGTCTGTTGTCTGCCCCACATTCCCTTCTAACTTGAGGCCTTTCCAGTGTTGATCCCTCTGCCTAGCTCACGCCTCCCTGTCTTCCCGCCGTTCCCGAGTCACATCTCAGCTCAAATGTCGAGGCCTCAAGGAACCCTCACAGACCCGTCACAGGAGGCCGAGCCTCTGTTATTTGCCGAGCTCTGCTCTCCGCGGTGAAATTCTCTTCTCCAAGTCACAGTGTGCAGTTACTTTCTTGGGACTTCCCCTGGATGGCTGAGTCTGGAAGCAGGCCCGTTTCCACGGCTGTTGATTCCAGTTCCCCGTTCTCCCCGTGACTCACTAAGCCTCCACTTTTTCCAGCTGCATTGTAGAAAGTTTAATCCCAGGTGCCCTGTGAGGAAAAACTGACTTTTTCTTTTTCTTTTAATTTTTTTTTAAAGGTTGTATTTTAAATGAGCTCAATGTTGGAACCTAGAATGAGACACTTGGCTGTAGAAGCCCATGATTTATGGTGCCGAGACACCAGTCCAGCACGTAAGGGGGTGGTCCGTGGGCGAGTGGGCGGCCCTGGGAGGAAAATGAAGGTCTGAGATCTGCTCTCACCTGGCGCTGAAGGAATCTCTCACTTCAGGCTGCAAGCCTATGAGAACTTGGTTATGCCTCTGGGACCAGCCTCCCCAAGCGAGTGGCCAAAGATGCATGCTCCCAACTTCCCTCTGGTCCCAGGATGACGATGCCAAGTTTCTGGTCAGTGTGGTGAAAGCAGTGTGACTCAGCTTTCCTGAGACAGACATCCCACCAGGATTGACTGAGCAGCTACTATGTGCCAGGCACTGCCAGAAGCCTTTGAATACCAGCAAAACATGATCCAGCCCTAATGAAAGGCATCTTTACCAGTGCTTGGGCTGCCAAAGTAATGCCCTCAAAATCTCTTGGACCCACAGCCTCAGGAATTGCTTCCTGCAGAAAACAGTGTCTAGATTCAGATGGTGGCAGGGCCAGGTCTGGTCACACCCTGCCTCCATGCTGGGAGCTCCCTGAGGGCAAAACCTGTCTCATTCATCTGTCCACCTGCAGTGAGATGGCAAATGGCACAGAATCATGCAGGCCCTCTTCTTCCCCCAAACACACCAGCTCTGCTCCTGCAGCCCCTAGAGACCACTAATGAGAAGAGCCTGTCTGTGGGTTTCTGCCTCTTGTTTCTCACCAGGATTTGGGGCTGACCGGTGTTCTTCCCACTCCGCCATCCCAGCAGCCCCTGCCCCCACTTTCTTTTCTGGAAGCCTTTGCCCAGATTGCACGTGTGCCCGGCGGACATCTTGAGGCCCAGAACGAAGCCTGCCTGGCCAGAAGGGGACCATCCTCCCCGCCCCCCGCATGTCCGCGCTGCCAGGTGGCCTGTCCACAGCTCTTGCCCTGTCTCTTTTGAAGCACAGCAGCACAGGCTGCCGGCCGCCCTTGCTGCCATAGCACAGGCCGGGAAGCTAGCCAGTCTCATCCCTGTGCCAGGCGAGCAAGACCTGGGGAAACAGATAGATCTGCTCCTGGCCTCGGAGGGGACAGCTAAATTGTCAAGCAGCACACTAATGGGGGCTGCTGACTGCACAGGTATCTCTGGGTTATAAATGCCCAGCACCAGAGAGCCTCCTAAGTCACACAGAGGACAACTTTATGATCCAGAAAGTAAAGAACTGGAGCAAGATCAGCTTGTGACAGGGAGCAATTGATCGGGGATGGGAGAGAGCTTGGCCCAGGAGCTCAGGACTCCATAAACCATCGGAACTCCGTGCTTCCTGGGGGCCATGCGCTGACCGCAGCATGGGATGCCCAGGGAACTGTGTGGGAGCTCTGGAGGGCCATGCAGTGTAGTCCTGAAGCACAGGTGGGGGTTGGAGCTGGGATTCCCTGCACCACCTTAGTTTATTTCCCTTACAGCCCTCGGAATGCTCTTCCTATAACCCAGATCTGATCATGAGCCTCTTCTGTGGAAAAGGTGTCAGTGGCTCCCTAATCTCCCTAAGAGTCAGGCCAGACTCCTTAGCGTGGCATTTAGGGTGCTGTGGGATCTGGGGTTTGATGAGCTCTTCGGCTACATTTAATGCTTGTGTTTCCTGAGTTGTGACTTGTGTTCTTACCTCTGGGCCTCTGTACAAACCGTCAATTCCTTTTACCTTGAAGGCCATCCTCCCCCACTTTCTACTCATTTGGCTTTCTGCCACTCATGCTCTGGCTTTAGCTCAGATGTCACCTCTTCCAGTAAGCCTTCCAGGTTTGGATGCCTCTTTCATGCGCATCCCCTGTCATAGCATTTATCACACAATCATGTATTTGCTATTTCTGTTTGCTTAGCCCTGCATCAAGATCTTGGCTGGAGTGGGGTGGGCAAGGTTAGTCTTTTACTTATCATTTTATCCCTAGGGCATGGTGCAGTATCTGTCACATGGAGGATATTTGTTGAAGAAGTGAATGAATGAATACATAAATGAATAATATGATATGATAAATAAAGTAACACAACAAAGTGGGGGGAAAGTTGGGCCCTCCTAGGGCATCCTCTCTCCCTGTCTGTCCTCCTTCTCATCCCTCCTGGAGATACAGTCATCACAAGGTCCCAGGCTGCGTCCCCATTCTCTGTTGCTCTGTGCCTGGGAATGCTCTGGCTGATTGCAGGCCCTGCAGACTGCAACCTAGGAAGACATCCTCGAATCGCTTGTGGGGCAAGATCCCGGCTGTGCCTCTCCAGCTGCCAGTTTTCACAGGGGCTTCTCCCATAACTCTGGCTTGACATATATTTTGTTGCACTTTCTTTGTACATTTTTATGTCCCATTGTTTCTTTAACTTTTTACTTTGAGATAATTACAGATTCTTATGCAGTTGTAAGAAATAATATGAATAGAACTATGGGCCCTTTATCCAGTTCTCCCCAGGGATAACATTGTGTAGTATAGTATCACAATGAGGAAATTAACATTGAAACCCTCTGCTGCACTTATGCAGATTTCACCAGTTTTCTCTGCACTTGTGTGTATGTGTATGTACTTAGATCTGTTCCGTTTTGTCACATGCATAGAATCAGAGGACCATCACCACAGTCAAGAGCAAGTTATACACAGAGTGTATATACAGAGCAAGTTATCACAAGCATCCTGAGAGATACCCTTTTACAGCCACAATTGACTCTCTCCCTCCTCCTTCCCCCTCATCCCTGCCAACCAAACCACTCTCCATCTTTATAATTTTGTCTTTTTAAGAATGCTGTGTAAATGAAATTATACAGTTTGTAACCTTTAGGGATTGACTTTTTTTTTTTTTTTTTGCTCAGTGTAATTTAACTGAAATCACTGAAGTTGTATGTGTATTAATAGTGTGGTCCTTTTTATTGCCGAGTAGTATTCTACAGTATGGACGTACTGTAGTTGTTTCCACCGTTCACCTGTTGAGAGACATTTGCGTTGTTTCCAGTTTTGGGCAGTTATGCATAAAGCTGCTATGGACATTCACATACAGGATGTTGTGTGAACATAAGTTTTCATTTTTGTACAGATGGACAATGAGCACACAAAATGGTGTTCAACATCCTTAACTCCTAGGGACATATCAGGTAAAACCACACTGAGATATCACTGCATACCTATCAGAACCGCTAAAATTAAAGATAGTGATAATACCAAATGCTGGCAAGGATGTGGAGAAACACTATCCCTCATACAGTGCCAGTGCCATTCTGGAAAACAATGCCATGCTTTCTGACAAAACCAAGTGCGTGCTTATTACATGACCCAGCAATTGCACTCTAGGCCATTTTAATTGTATTTTAAAATAAGTTTCAAATAATTCATACATAATTCATATTCATGGTAAAAAAAAGTAATACAAGTAAACATAAAGGAAAAAAAATCTGTCATTTTGCCTTCTAGACAAAACTATTAGTAATGTTTTGGCATATTGTATGTGTGTTTCTTTTATAAAAAATGGTGTCATATATTTTCATGACTTTTTTTTCTTTCTTTCTTTCTTTCTTTCTTTTTTTTTTTTTGCAATATATTGTTTCCCCCTCTATGTCAGTGGGTGTCTCTCTTATCTTGTTAATGTTAAATTCAGTGACTTATTTCACTAAACTGAGACACCTAGATCATTTTACTTTTTCTTCCTGCTGCTGTAACAATAACAGATGAAGTCCCTCGTTCACATATTTTTGATAACTTCAGTGGATGTTATTCTAAAAATAAATTCCAAGTAGAATTCTTAAAGTTTTTCCTATTTTTAAGGCTTTTGATAAAAATTTCCAGTTACCATTCAGAGATACTGTATTAATGGTGTATCCCTCATATTCTGGATGCCCACAAGCAACCCCCGCCTGTTTCCAACAATGGTGGTTATAATTCTTTTGATTCTATGTCAGTCTGATGGCTGAAAAATGCTAAATTTTAGCTTTTTGAATTTAAATTTTTAAATTTGATTACCAGTTGGACTAAATACACATTTATATCTTCATCTATTGTTAATTGCCTGTTTCTATTCTTTTTTTTAATTTTTAATTTTTTAATTTTTTATAAACATATTTTTATCCCCAGGGGTACAGGTATGTGAATCGCCAGGTTTACACACTTCACAGCACTCACCAAAGCACATACCCTCCCCAGTGTTCATAACCCCACCCCCCTTCTCCCAACCCCCCCAGCAACCCTCAGTTTGTTTTGTGAGATTAAGAGTCACTTATGGTTTGTCTCCCTCCCAACCCCATCTTGTTTCATTTATTCTTCTCCTACCCACTTAAGCCCCCATGTTGCATCACCACTTCCTCGCCTGTTTCTATTCTTTACCCATTTTACTACTGATTGGAATGATATAGACTTCATCGTATATATTTCATTTTCTTTTAGTTTTGTAATTTGACTTAGAACTGTATTTTTGTTGCAGATCTTAACATTTTTATGTTGTTAATCAGTCTTTCTCCTTGTGTGTTATTCCCTCTGGTTCCTCCTTTAGGAGTTCTTTCTCACCCTAAACTTACACAAATATTCGTCTCTGTTTTACCCTATTTACATTAATGGCTCCATTTTTCATTTAAGTATTTAATCCAGTAGGGATTCATTTGGGGGATTTGATAGAAAGTAGGGGTTTAACTTGTTTTCCAGCAGCTGACCTGTCTCTGAGTCATTCACAATTTGCCGGAACTGGAAAGGCCCCCTGCGTCACTGCCCATGTTCTTCTCTATCCTCGGGTCTGTTCCATGTCAGGTGTCTGAAGCCTCCTACCTCTACGTGGGAGCAGCCTGCCCTCTCTCTCCAACATTATCTTTATTATTTTCTGTGATGTGCCTAGGGTCTCTTTTCGCTGACTTTGCCTGGTGAGCCCATCTGTCTGTACACACAGGCCTTTATCTTTAGCTTGGCAACATTTTATTACATTATATCTTTCATTTCTCTTCTGCTTCATTTGTGGATTCTATTTTAGGAACCGGCATTATCTACATGTGGCTCTTCATTCTCTCTTTTCCAGCTCTTTCACCTTCTGCCATATTGTTGTAATTTCTTTCCCATTTGTTTTCTGTGTTACTGACTTGATATTCAGAAGCTCCGCTGCTAGTCTTCCCTGCCTGCAAAGTGGCTTTGCTTCTGTGATTGCAGTTTTCGTTCCCTTGCTATGTCTCCGTTTGGAATGCAGCTTCCTTTCCATCTCCTCCTGCAGACGGGTCCTTCTTGTGGCTTTCTTTGTGTTCCTCTGGCTTAGAAGCCAGGCTTTCTTGTATACTACTGAGGAGCTGTGCAGCTTCCTGGATTTTTCTGCTGCATGCTGGGCTATCTCCTTTTAGAGGTGTGCTCTTCCTCTGAGTCAACTGAATGATGTCCCTATTCTGGCGTCTGCGGGCTTTTTCCCTTTGACTTGGAGCATGACAGACTTTGGTGGGACTTGCCGAGGTCGCACAGACGGGGTGTGTGTGTGTGGGGGAGTGACTTGCCCCAGGGCTCTCTTTCTGCCCCCTTTCAGGGTGATTTCATTCCCTTCTCATTTCCGTGCCAGCCGTGGACACCGACACGTACAAGTCCCCCTGCCACTTGCTCATATCTAAAATGTCTCCCTCGATGTGTCTCTTCTCTGCTTGCGGGGGGCATATTCCTTTGGCTGGCGGCGTCTGGTTTTTTGGTTCTCCTCATCTGCTGCAGTATGTGAAAAGGAGAGTTCCCTGTGGGCACCACTTCTGGGTGTTTCTATCCTCACCCCTTCCCGCTACTGCTTCCCTTTGGGGCAGCAGCTTTCAGATGCTCGATGGCCCTTGCAGACCTTGGGCAGCTGTGATCTGTGCAGCATGTTCCGGAAAGGGAAGAGAGCATTAGGAGTGAAATGGAAACTTCGTTGACCTTCAGCGTAGCCCAGCTCCTCACTGGTGGCCGCCCTGGGCCTTTGAGACAGGGCCAGCGGGTGGCACTTACTGCTTTTTCTCTTGGGCATTTTGTTTCAGGTAGTCGAGTCAGGGCCCTAAACCTGGAATCCATCCCTGGCACAGCTCTACCTCTTGCCAACTCTGACACAAGACTATCTTTCAGTATTAGTTTGAAGAACGTTGTCATGAGCTTTCCCTGTTTGTCTGACATCATAATACTTGTACTCAAAGATTGTAAGTGTCTTGGGGGCTGCTAGCCCCAGTTTGAGCCCCAAACTCTTCTTCTATAGTGTGTTAAATCATTCATTGATTGTTGCCCCCCCATACACATTTGTCTGTCAGCTTTTTGAGAGAATTATAACTCACCACAACATCAATAGTGCTTAAAACAGGGCCTCGTGCATAGTGTTTCACAGATTTTTTTTTTTTAAAGATTTTATTTATTTATTTGACAGAGAGAGATTACAAGTAGGCAGAGAGACATAGGAGGAAGCAGGCTCCCTGCCGAGCAGAGAGCCCGATGCGGGGCTCGATCCCAGGACCCTGAGATCATGACCTGAGCCGAAGGCAGCGGCTTAACCCACTGAGCCACCCAAACTAGGATATGATTGCCAAGAAAGGGGACATCCAGAGGAAAGGAGAAAAGGAGAGTGGACAGAGGGACTTTGAGGGACATGGTGGCAGCAAGAGGAAGAGCATAAGCCAGCGAGGGAGACTACAGAAGTCACAGGAGGGGAAGACACAGGTGGAGAAGTCGGGAGAGCAGAGCAGGTCTGAGGAAGCCCAGGGGCCGGGAGGAGGCCGAGTGAGGACAGGTCAGCGCTGGTGGGCTTGGCCAGCTGGCTGAGAAGAGTCTTGAGGGAGGTGCTGGCCCTCCTGGGCCATCACTGGCGATGTGTCTTTTCAGAAGGTGGAGACAGTCCTTTCACAAGTCGGAAGGCTGAGTGGGCTGAGGAAGAGGAAGCTGTGCCGTGCAGATTTAAAAAGAAAAAGGAGAGAAAAAAGAGGGCTTGAGGGGAAATCAGCATGCCAGAAGGTTTTTGTTTTGGTTACTGATGTTGCTGTTGTTGGAATGGGGAAGATTTGATCAGCTTTATATCCTAAGGGAAGGAGGTCGTGACTAGAAAGAGCAATTTGTAGACTGAGAAGGAGTATTTGAAAAAGCCATTCTGACTCTGCTCCGCACAGGGTGAAGTCAGCCTTGTGGAGAGGAAGCTTGGTCCGAGAGCTCCTGAGGGCAAGGGCTGCCTCCCACTGGGTCGGGCAGGTGCCCAGCAGGACATGCACATGGCAACTGTCAAGGGGGACAGGAGGGCCATGGGCTGTGGTGGGTCACCTGAAGGTGGCAGGAGAGAAGGGGAGGGTGCTTCCTTTCTGCCTCCTTGTGAAGGAGGGGGCAGGGCACAGCCAGGCCTGGGGTAGAACAAAGGAGAAGAATGAAAAGGCTTCTGGGCAGCCCTGAGGCCCAGCCAAGGGGCAGAAGAAGCCTCTCCTCTGGATGCTGGGTGGCCAGCAAGGGAGCCTTGAAAACCTCCTGCTAGGGGGGAGGGAGAGGAGTTTCTGCCATGTGCTAACATTGATTTCCTTTCTGGAAGGCTTGAGGAAGGCTTTTAGGAAGTAGCTTTGATTTAGCCAGGAGAGGGAATTTTCTGGACCCAAACCCACTTTTCCTTATCCTTCGGGTATTGTGGGGTATTGCTTTACATTCTGTCTCCAGAGATGTGAAGTGTATGGGCTGTGGGCACAGAGCAAACCTCTGTGGAGATGGTCCTCGTCCCAGGTCCCCAGCCCCCCAGACACCAGGCAATGGTTGTCCTTCTTCCCCTCTGTGTCCCCACCCACCCCCTCTCGGGTCATCAGCCTCTCTGAGGACCGACTTGAACCCGACTACGCTGGCTTGGCACTGTCAGCTGGACAAGAAAGCTGGTCATGAAAGTGCCAGCTCTAAACAGTGACTTACAATAGCCTTCTTGGGTTAAAAAACAAGCTCTTACTTAATTACCTAATTAATCAATTAATAGATAAAACATCTTTGAGAACGTTCTGTGTGTCAGGTACCAATACCATAGAGGTGATGAGGCCATCATCCCTGCCCTCAAGAGTGTATATCTAGTTCAATGAGGGAAACTCACTTAAATAAAGGCCTTTAAGCAAGGAGACAATTCATGTGAGGTGTAGACAGTCCATTTAAATCAGAGGCAGAGGGATGGATTAAGTAATCCCTGGAGTCCTGATCCAACCAAGCAGTTTCATTATAAAGCAGGACCTGCAAATTGGCTTTTCTTTTCAGTATTCTTCATTGTCCTTTCAAACAAATAATTAACCATGCAAAAATCATGCAGCATATTCTAGAACTCAATTCCTAGTACTGCTCTCCAGAGTACTTGAACTGTGCCCTGGAGTTGGCATTGTTACAAGAAACTCTTGATGAGAATAATGCCTGATACTGTGCGATTGTGTGCAGTTGGCCTTCCTTGCATGATTCTGTGTATGCACATCAATTACATGCATTCGGTATAATTTGTCTTTTTAAAATCACACCTTCTATTTCACCCCAAGAAGATAAATGGATCCTGCCTCGGTCCCAATTCCATTGATTTTTTTGTGGTCCTATGGTGAAGCTATTATCAACACTAATCTCAAACCCCGCCAGGAGCCAGGAAGTCCTTAGAATACAGAGCACCAATTTCTGCGACTTCCAACTTCTTTTTCTTTTCACTGGCTTTTGTTCTGACTCCCCTCTCCTCATCTCATTTTCAAATATGATTTGATTATTATCCTGTGAGGTCCATCCCCCTGGCTCTGTGCAGAAACCTTTTGGATGTCTCCAGGGGTCTCTCCGGATGAAGTGTGACCCTCCCCGGGGCAGGGTAGCCTGCCGACTTTGAAGCCTCTCTCTGCGGCTTCCCTTTCCAGCAGGGTGGGCCCACACACCCTTCACCTTGCCGCTCTCAGAATGACTTTTCTAGGGAGAGAGGTGGAAGAAAAGAAGAAACACGGGGGTTGGAATTGAGAAACTACAAGGCACTGGGGAGGCTTTTGACGGTGAGCTCAGTGTTTGAAGATGGGGAACCAGTGATGTTTCTAGGACTTGAAGCGATCAGTGTCAGATGGGCATTGGCTTTCACTTTCCAGGCGGCCTCCCTGGCTGTCACACACCCCTCCTTCTGCTGGGCCTGGGACCAAATTCAAGATCTGAAGCGATCACATGCCAATTAAAAATCATATTGATTAATTTTCTGAAGGCAATACATTCAGTTCATTAAAATATTTCCAACAGTACAAAGGGCATACAGTGAAGAGTAAGTCTTTTCTCACATTTGACCCTGAGCCCCGTGGCCTCCTGAGCACTGCTCTCACAGGCTCCTGTGGAGCCTTCCAGAGACAGTCTATAAATCAAGCACGCACTCAGTTCCTCCTGCTACCGCCACTGTCCACGCTGCTCCCTCTCCTTCCCTCCTCCTCCTTTTCTCCCTCCCTCTCCTCCCCTCCTCCTCTTCTCTTTGTATGTAAGATCTTAGAAATGATTCCATACCAGAACTCGTTAAGTCTACCTCCTTCTAAGGGGCTGTATGGTACTCTCGTGTATGGATATACAATAACTTATTTAACAAATCTCCTGTTAATCGTTATTTGGTTTGTTTCCAATTTTTTGCCGTTAAAAAGAATACTGCACAAAAGAATTGAGAGCAGGGTCTCAAACAGCTATTTGTACAAAAATGTTTACAGCAGCTTTATTCACAGTAGCCGAAAGGCAGAAATATCCCAAGTGTCCATCAGGACATGACTGGAGAAACAAGAGGTGGTATATCTACCACGGAATGTTATTCAGCTGTAAAAAAGAAGGAAGTATTGATAGATACAACATAGATGGACCTCGAAAATAGTATGCCAAATGGAAGAAGCCGGACACAAAAGGACAAATATATATGCTTCTACTTGTACGAGGTACCTAGATTAAGCAAATTCGTAGGGACAAAAGAATAAAGGTTATGGAGGATGGGGGAAAAGGGGATGGGGGTTATTATTTGATGGGCACAGAGTTTCATGTTAGGGATGATGAAAATGCTTTGGATGTAGATAGTGGTGATGACTATTGTAAATATATTTAATGGCACTGAATGAGATACCGGCAAATAGTCAAATTGATAATTATCCTATAATATAGGATTCGCCACAATACAAAGAAATGACAAAGAAAGACAGGAATATGCTACTGAAGCCTTAAGAAAAAGAGGATACTGCAATGAACTCTTCATACAACAGAGCGCTCTGTAGGGATGCAAGTGTATCTGTATGATACAGTCCCAGAAATGAGGTTACAGAATGGGAGAGTGAGTGTATTTAAAATGTATACATTTAAAATTTTACATTTGGTGGATAATGCCAAATTTTCTTCTAAAAGATTGTGCTAAGTAATGCTCTGACCCATGAGATGTGAGGTTGGTTTGATGCCAAGTGCAGTGTGATAGTCAGTGTTTTGATCTTGACTACCCTGACAGCGGAGAAACATGGTGCCCCTTGTAAATTTAGTATGTCTTTGTCTTAGGGTCTTATACCGTATGTGTGGGGAACGTCAGAGACTTCACAGATCAGGAGTCACCCTGGTCCCAGGTCAAGACAGAGACAGGTCAGGAGCAGCCTGGAGGCATAAGGGAGGGCTGGCTGGCTGGGGTGTGAGAGAAGGATTTCTCACTCAGTTTACTTCTTCCTCAACCTCCCTCTGGTAAGGTCGGCCTGCTGCCTTGATCAACCTTATCATGTGATTCATGGACCCATGGAATGGCACCTTGGAAGAGAGTCTGAGGTGCCCAGCTACCTAACACAACAAGAGTCCTTGATATGCTCCCTTCCCAGCCTTGAAGGCCTCTGTACACAACTGGTGACAGGAGGCTCACTCCTTCCTGATCCTTATGAAGGCTAAGTTCCCATTAAATGCACCTCCTGGTTTCCAACCCATAATCCTAGACCTTCTGAGGAACCAGGACAAGTGTGGTCCTTCTCTTAGCTGCTCTTGGGCCAGTGACTTGCAAAGATAAAGCCTGAAACAGGATGGTGGTGGCTGGATCCACAGATAAATGAATTCTCAGCACACTCTGGTCACTGGGTTCTTATTATCCTGTGGCCTCCCCAACAGCACAGAATTCTTTAGAAGGAAACTTTTCAGTTGAGAAAATAGTGGCTGGCCCTTTCCGGGATGTGGCTCTGTCATGGGTCAGTGTAGAAAGCACCTAGTCACCCGTCATGCTTCGGTCTCCTTCATGTAGTGCGCCGCGGAGCCGCGGCTCCTTGATTTATGTGCATTCGTCCTGTCTAGAGAGCACCTTTTCTTGGCTTCAGTCCAGAATTCCAAACCCCCGCGATCAATCTGAGTGAATCTTAGCTCACTCACTGGCACTTTAGTCATTTCTTCCAGCTTTCTGTCACTTCCTGATTTGATATACATTCTGTTAAATATTTTTTCCTCCACTTTATGGATTAAAATGTTGATTAGGTCAGGACCAAGGGCAGTGTCAGGTGATAACATCCCATTTCTCAAGGCTGACAGGATACAGTTACTTAACAGAATTATTACTAATGGCTGAAGTCTCGGCCAACTATCATGTTCATGGTGATATCATGTGGGGCTCAGACTCTGCTGAAATCAGGATGACCGGGACGGTGGGAAGGGATTGGGGTGTGGGGGACAAAAGGGGACAGCTACTATTAGAGCCTGAGTTCTGACTGCCATGGAAGAAGTAGATTCTGCAGTGAAAATGAGGGGACTCAGGACAAACATTGGCTTGGTGTGTGAAACTGAGAGAGGAGAGAAGGATGGTTGCCTTCAGACATGTAGGTACAATATGAGAGCAGAAATAATGAACATATGTGTGGGGCTTACCACATGCCAGATGCCAGGCATGGTCCTAAGCACACTTGCGTACATGAACTCATTTAATTCTCACACATCCTGTGAGTCAGGAAGAATTATTACCCCACTTGACAGGTGAGGACACTGAGGCACAGAGAATGGTTAAAGCATTTACCCGGAGTCACACCTCTCGGGCTTAACCCCAAGCAGACTGGCTCCACTGTGTGTACTCCTAAGTGCTTCACTTCTGTGACCTTGGGAAGCTCAGCTTCCATCAAACTACTAAGGGAATTTCAAAGAGTGCACTGGCATGTTCAGCTTCTAGAAAGAGGACTTGGCAAATCCCAGGGATTCCAGATCTCAGGGTAATCTCTCCAGGGCCAGCAGTGCCTATGGAATTTTCTCCGTGCAAAGTGGGGAGAGGGAAAGCAACTGCTAGGAGTTGTTAATAGTAATAGCTGTTGATAATCTCTCTCCAAAGGTATCCCCCTCTGTTCTGAATGCGTGGTGGCATTCCCTAGCACAAGGCTAGCAGGAAAAGGTCTGGCTGGAGGGAGGGCTTTGCCACCACCTGACACCTTCACCTTCAGTGGCTTCAGCTGTGAAAAGATGAGACTGATCTAAAGGACAACTTCAGGGTAATTATCTTCAGCAACAGTTTAGTGGGTCTTCAAAGGGGGAACATAAGTCACATATCTGAGTGTCAGCAAGACAGTGCATTCAGTGCCAGCAGACCCCTTACTGGACAGGCATGGTCAGGGGGGATGGACTTGTGTAGCCATCATACTGTGCTATAGAGACGCAGGGTGCTGGCTTGCCTGGGGAGCAGGAAGCAGCATAAACCCACATCCTTCTTAGATCCAGGAGCAGATGTGATCTAGGGCAGGGGTTCTCAGCCCAGCAGCCATGAGAGCCTTCCAGGAAGACCGGAAGTCTACCAATGCTCAGCCCCATCTGCAGAGTCTGATTCAGTCCCCACACTTAGAAGGGGGTGGGTGGGCATCAGGACCACCTACGAGCTGCTTCCAGGTAATTCTGATAACCCTCAGAGTTTGAGTACCGGTGGTCTCAGAGTCATTTCTTAGAGCTCCAAGTGTTTTCCTGTGAGGCTAAGGTGGTACAATCTGCAGGCTCTCCTGTATCTAGGTGTTGGGGTGCAGGGGGAGAGGGAAGCAAAGACAGGCCTTGGTTAGCTCATCTGGGATGGGCCACTTTAAGGATGGGCTGCTGCCAAGGCTGTAGGCACGTGCCCAGGCAGCCAGAGAAACTTCTTACTGCAAAGCATTGCAAAGTTGTCCTAACATCTTGGTACTGGAAAATGCTATTTGTTGGACCTAGAATAGTTCAGTTTTTAGCTGGCTTATCTCCCAATCTGACTTCTTTTAACCTCATTTTAATTATTTTTCCTTAAGATTGATATAATTTAAGTACTAATTAGAACATCATTGAAATCTGTTATCCTAAACAAAGACCTTTCTGATTATGCTTTTTAAGAACTTTTTTTTTTCTTTTTTTGGTGAAGCAAATACAAGCCCATTATTTGCTTTTTTTTTTTTTTTCAATTAGGTAATATACAAACGTGCCCAAAAAAAGAAAAAGAGAAAGAGAAAGAAAAAATTACTTCAAATTCCACCGCGAAGAAGAAATTAACATTTGGTGAACATCATCACCGCACTCTTTCTCTGATAGAATGATAGCTAATTAGGTAAATTGAACCACTTTTACAAAAATAGAATGTTACTGTACACATTTTTAAATTAAAAGCAATATGTTTAATTTGATTTGAATTTAATAGATAAAAAATTCAAGTGGAACTTCAGAAAGTGCTGAAGTTCAGAAATATTTTTCTTCATTGCACGTTTTCAATTTCTGAAAGAATTTTTGTGAAGTTGTTTATTTGAGGGAAGGATGTGATTCTTCCCCCGACCCCCGCCCAGTTCTAAAATTTCACAGTGTCTGCTGCTCCCTGAACCCCAGGCCCTGGATGTCTTCCGCCACTATTTTTACCACGACGAGGTTTGTGGGCATCTGTGCTCTGTGCCCTGCCCAGGGGCTTTGCCGTGTCCCCCACCCTCTTCAGTGCCATTCCCTGCCTTTTGCTACAGATTCTTTATTCCAGCCGAGGGAGTCCCAGGCCTTCCATGCATAGGAAGCACTTGAGGGTTTGGTTAAATGGCAGATTCTGGTGCGGTAGGTCTGAGGTGGGGCTGAGGGTCTTTATTTCTAACAAGCTCCCTTACGAGGTCAATGTTGCTGCCCCAAGAACCACACTTTGACAGACAGGTTCTAACATGTTTTGTTCACTTCGGTGTCAGCCAGATTCCATCCGCCCCCACCCCCCACCTTGCCCTCACAGCTCTCTGGTGCTGTGTTCACTGAATGGCCGCATTCTTGACAGTGCCTGCATCTACTTGCCTATTGGTGTGCATGGAGGGGTGGGGTGAGCAACTGCCTGGGTTTAAAATACAGAGGTGACCTAAAGTTGTTTTGCTCAGAATCGTGGACCTTGCTTCAGGGTCTTCTGGCATTGAACATTGCTGTGGTCAGTTGAGGTTAAGTGTTAATTAATTTTCTTTCTTTCTTTCTTTCTTTCTTTCTTTCTTTTCTTTCTTTCTTTCTTTCAGGCTGTTTGCCTTTCTCCACCAGGATGTCCAGAGGAGTCCCTCTTTACCCCTGACGTTTAGTACCTCACCAGGATGTGTCTTGATTTGATTTGGGGATGTATTCTGGCTTTTTCAAATGGCAGCTTCAAGCTCTTAATTCAGGAAACCTTTCTCCCTATAGGCCTTTGAATGGTTTTTGCTCTACTTTTGGTGTCTCTTCTGCAGAACAACAATGATGCTTATGTGGGTGGAGGGCCAGGGGTGCATGTTTTTGTCACGGGTGCTGTGGGCTGTGGCCCACTGAAGCTCTTTCCTTGCATCCTCCACACTCTCTTCTGGAAGTTTCTCTGGCCCAGGGGCTCTCTGCTCAGGAGCACTGGAGATGGGGGCAGCAGGAGGCCTATACAGAAACAGAAGAGCACCCTCTGGGCTGGACCAGAGATTCCCACCCTTTCCTCTGCACTTTGCAACTCTCATGTGCTGGGGAGCCTTTCTCAATGTGACATTTGCCTTTGAAGAATTATAATTCTTTTTTTTTTAAATTTTATTTATTTATTTGACAGAGATCACAAGTAGGCAGAGAGGCAGACAGAGAGAAAGGAAGGGAAGCAGGCTCCCTGCTGAGCAGAGAGCCAGATACAGGGCTCGATCCCAGGACCCTGAGACCATGACCTGAGCCGAAGGCAGAGGTTTAACCCACTGAACCACCCAGGCGCCCCAAGAAATCCAATTCTTGCCCAAAGTCTGAGGGGTTTGCCAGCTTTCAGTATTCTCCCAAATTCCCCTGCATTTTCTGTATGTGGTTTATAATGATGGCTATCTCTTTATTTTAATAAGGGCTGATATTTCTTCTCTTCCTAGAAGAAAATTCCCTTTTCCTTTGTGCATTTAGTCAGAGATGTGGGGAGGGGTGAGGTAGAAGGCTTAAAGAACAGTTTTATTTTCCTCTACCGTTCTGTCTTAGCCAAGTCCGGGATGTGGTTTAACTTGGTCCACATTGAATTGGCCTATTTTCTCAGATCAACAAGGTTATTGGGGAACAAGGGGGACCCATGGTCCACAAATGCCTGGCACTGTGTCCCCATGGCCCCCGTTCCTGCAGCTGTAGCAGCTCAGTCCTGAGGATTCCCCGAGCCATCTCCTCCTTCACAGGGGCAATCACCTTCACCCCAGGCTTCTCATCTTGTGTCTCTGGGAAGGTTGTTTTATTGGCAAATGGTGAATGAGAAAAAAGGCACAAACTACCAAACCCACTGACCCAGCTCCTTGGGTGAAAGCCAGCGATACCCATCATTTCACATGCAGTTCTTTGCAGATCTGCGCTTTCTTAGAAAACGGGATGTTGGCTGGAAGTACCTCGAGGTGGGCCAGACCTCCCTTCTTTTAATTTCATGCCATGACATCATAAAAAAGTGTGGCACCCGACCACTCCAGAGTGAAGGCCTTTCTGTCTCCAGAATCCCCCTAACCTTTAACCCATTTAGTAGGATCATGCCAACCAGGAGGGGTATCCTCTCCACTTGTGAGATAGGAAAGTTGAGAGCAGGGAAGTGGGAGTCGTTGACCTGCCTTGTTTGTATGAAAAAAAAAAAAAATTAAAATGGACGATGGTAACCCCATCATCTCAGGACCCTTGTAGCAGCTACTGGGGGTCCAGGAAGGTGCAGAGTGTGCTCTCTCCCCATGGTGCCTCCCCAGCCACACTCTGCTCACCTTTCTCACGGGATGGCTATGGAATCTGTGCCTGCCTATTGGGGAGGACGGGAGGTGAGCAGATCGCGAGCCCTGGGAGACAGCAACCTGACTCGTGCATCACCTCCGTGTGCTGATGTGGCTCCCAGATGTCAGAGGACACATCTGGGGGAGCTGGCTGCAGATGTAGACAGACACTCTTTGTGTGACAGCAGGGAGGGGAATGGGAGGAGGTGTCAGCCACTGGGCTGAGAATCCCTGGGGCTAAACTCCACTAAGAAAGAAAAGTTTTGTCCCGACCCCTGCCTTCAGCCAAAATTGCAGCTGCTGCTCCCCCCACACCCAGGCCACAGGCTGGAAACAAGCGTGCTCCTAAAGGTGCTTACCTTCTGTCCAAACACCTCCCCTAGACAGTGTCCCCAGCGTGTCCCCAGCCTTCCTCGATAACCACAGGCTGAAGTTACAACGGCAGCTGTTTCCTCTTGGCTGTGGATTTAGCACATTGTAAACACTAGACTAACACTGACTCAGTTACACACCTAGTGAGACAGCTTATTCCTGCTTCAACTCTGCTACTTCTAAAAAGTCTGATGGAATAAAGTCGCTGTGGAAGTTGAAGGTGGGATTCTGTGTTGTAGTGGACATATGTCTGGGTGGGTAGGGGCAGCCCCCTGGAGTTGGAATGCCCCTTCCTGCTTGGAGGTGGGGAGGGTTGTCTTCCTGGAGAGTGTGAGGAAATCTTGGAGAGTTCTTCCTCTCCACCTCTGGGGAACTAGAGTCTGGGTACCTGACCGGCTAACTCGGCCACCTGGATGCTCCTGACTAAGGCTTTGACTTTGGAGGGATGGGCTGGAAGATTCAGGAAAGCTGGGACATTTGTCACAACATTAAGTCCTGGCAGATGCACCTGCATCATTTGGAGGGTGGGCAGGGCAGAGTGGTTGTCGGAACGTGTAGCCGAGCCCAGACTGTGGGGTACCATCTAGGCTCTGGGGCCCAGCCTGCCTAGTCTCCCACCCAGGCTTTCTGATGACTCAGAGCACTGTTCCGTGGCCTTCGAAAAGACTGCCTTCCTTTTCTGTTTCCTTCGTTTAACCACAGTCATCTTCTATTACTATGGCTAGGAATTTTCACTGATATAAGAGTGGTTTTGAGTTTGAGTCCGCCTCTTCGGGGAAGGCTGCTTCTAGCAGACCATACCTACTGAGTGGATTAAGAAATACCCATTTGTAATTCAGTCAGTGGTTATCAAGTGTATGCTGGAAGCAGGCACTCCACTAAGCACTAGGAAACGTGTGCCCTCCTGGAGCTTAGGCCCTGGTGGAGGAGACCAGCTCGTCCTGCTTCCAGATCACTGTTCCACATGGGTCGCATCTGGAAGGCTGCCTGGCTGGTGGGAGCATGTACCATATGTCCATGAAGCAGGTGACCAGCAGGCCTCTGGAGAGTGTCAAGCAAGGTTCTGGCATTTCAATAGCGGCAGCTCACCTAGAGCCCAGCCTTCCTGTGGGCACAAATCACCCATTCTTTTATGGGTTATTACAGCTATTTCATCTAGTTTTTGCTTTCTCATTTTATTTTCCTTTCTTCTTATTTAGTAGACCTCAAGCGGGAGGGTATTGCTGGGCATGGCCAATCGTAGATTGACTCTCTGTCTTTATGAGTGAAGGGACGCTGGGCTGGCAGGTGTGTACACATTTGGGGGTGTTAGGATCCCCCAGGCAGCACCCCAGGCTCCCGCATAGTACATAGGCTCCAATCCTGACTCCTTTGCAAGGCAGTCCCATCTGGGCCTGGAGCTTGACTGTGGTCTCCTGCAGGCTGGGCCATAGTTCCCAACTTCCATTTTCTGTGCTGTTCTGGCTCGCTTCTCCATCCCTAAAGGTACTGGGCTTCTCAGTGCCCATCAGCCGGAGTGTCAGACTCCCTGGCTGGTCAGCACTAGCACAGTGGCCTTCGGCATGTCCCAAAGAGCAGGCAGGGGTCATCCCCCAAAAGAAAGCTAGTAAACATCCCTAAAGTGCTGATCTAGGGGTTTCTAACCTGGCGAAACTTGAGAAGCCTGGGGGAGATTATAAACACATACTAATTCCAGCCCCCACCACTCCCCTGTCATTCTGACTGAACTGGTCCTGGGTGTGGGCAGGGCTTTTTAAAAATCTTTCCAGATTGTTCCCATGAGCTGCCAAGATTAAGAAGCAGTGTTTGAATTTTGTTTTTTTTTTTTGTTTTGTTTTCCTAAGTTAACCCTTCAAAGAAGAACCAGGAGGAGGTTAGGAGAAAGAAGGATCAGGTCAGAGGTAGAGCCTGAGGAAAAAGTGGTGGGCATGGCTAGTAGGGCTGAGTAGAGAGACTAGGAGTACACACTGGACTGTCAGGCTCTGCCCAGATACAGCCACAAGCTTGATACATCTCTCTAGCAAGAGGCGTGTAATTGTTTCTTGTTTGTGTTTAATGGATCTTCTCTTTGGCCATGACCCTGGAGAAAAGAAGAGGGAAGCAGACCCTCTTAGTCTCAATCCTATCCTGTGTATAGCCCACTCCTTCTCTGGTGGGAGGGAAAGGGGCTGAGCAACAGAGTAACAAGGATTTCAGCTTAACACAAGGGCTGGGAAGGAAAATGGAGAGTGTCTGGGGCTGGGGCTGCTTTCGAGGAAGTCCTGTCTGAGCCGAGGGCAGGAATATTTGAAACCAAACAGGAACTGGTACTGGGGAAGAACATTCCAGGCAAACCCAGCAAATGTAAAGGCCCTGAGGTGGGCTTGGCAAGGTTGCAATGAGGTCTGAGAAGTAAGTATGGGTCAGGTGGTGTGGGGCTGATAAGTTATCCTCAACTTACCTTTCTGACAAGCAGAAGTAACCCTGTTGCTCTTCAGCCCTGCCATGCCCCATCCTATATAGGTAAAGGTGGAGATTTGGAAATCGGAGAGCCTTCATTCACTCTGGAGTGGTCAGGTGCCGCATCAGTGATGCCTCCATGGCTTGAAACTATACAAAGAAGGGAGGTTTGGGCTACCCTGAAGTACTTCCAGCCAACATTCCCTGTTTTCCAGTAAAGCACAGATGTGAATTGCATGTGAAATGCTGGGTGCCTGTGGTTTTCACCCAACGAGCTGGGTCAGTAGGGTTTGGTAGCTTCAGTCTTTTTTCTCATTCACCATTTGCCAACAAAACAGGCTTTCCAGAAACACAAGCTTGGGCTGAAGCTTATTTTCCCTGTGAATGTGAAGGAAGCCCCTCCAGAGCTTGGAGGAGGGAAACAATGATCTGACTCAGGTGAAATAATAATACTAATCACCACAAGCACCACCACTCTGGCCAGTGTGTGGGGAGAGCCACTTTCAGGGGAAGTCAGAATGGAAGGTGAGGGTTCAGAGGATGAGAAGGGCATTGCCCTTCCTGGGCCACCCAAGAATGAGAATGACAGGTGGAATCTGGCCTGGCAACCTGGGGGGGTGGGGCACTGCCATCCCTGCTCTGGCCCAGGCCCTGAATCCTGGGTGACAGAGTCCTTCTTCCAAGGGCTCGGGCTCCTCCCACTTGCCAGGAAATCAGTAGCCTTTTCCCCCACTCTTCTTTCAAGATCAGAACAGGAACTTCATGAGACATGCATGGCCTCCATCCCATCCATTTGATGATGTCTTTCCTTTAAAAATGTCTGTTAGGCTTATTTCTCAGGACCCTGGCCAGGAGTATTTTCTTCCTTCAGAGATCCCCAGGCAGTTCTCCCCTCAGGCCTGGGGCTTTCACTAGGCAATGACTCCCTTCCCTTCTCTCTAAGCAGCGGATGAAGGCCTTGAGCTTGAGGGGGAGGAGGAGGCAGAATTGGCAGACGTTTTCCTCAGGCAGGCTGGGAAAGATTGTTTAAATTTAGGCCTTACCCTCCCAGAATGAAAATAAGTTATTTTTATGTGAGTAAGTGTTAGTTATTGAATTAAATATAAGTACAGGGCACTTCTCCTAATTTATAGCTCCGGTCCAGGAGCTGAGGCGGCCTGCGTCATCCGGGCGCCCTCCTCCACAGGCCGCACTGGCTTCTCAGCTTCTCCCACCCTCTGCGCTCATCTGTCTCGGTTGTCTCTCCCAACTTTGTCAAAGGCAATGTGGAAGAAAGGGAAATTAAAGGAAAACAAAAGAGAGATTTTCCAAGAGGGGAAATCAGATTTATCCTGAGGTAATTAAATGTGTAGGAAACTAAGAACAAAGGATTGCAAATAGTGTGTGTGTGTGTAAGTGAGAGAGAAAATAAATCATTATTTCCCAGGCAGCTGGAGCCCTCTGATGAATCTTAAATTCAGGTGCCTATGAGGTGGAATTGGCAGGAGAAGCCAAACGTGGGCTTTGTGTGGCGGAAGCGGAATGCTCAGGTGTCCCGACAGCTGCACAGACTGCTGTCAGCTTCCCGTGGCTCCCCACAGTGCCCCAGCCGGTCCGGGGTTGGAGGGACCGGGGTGGGGGAGCACTGTGAGACACCCCAGCCATGGTGGGAGAACCCTTTATGTGCAGCCTTCTGCTCCCACGTCCCTGTGGAAGTGTTTGTGCTTAGGGCCCTCCACACTGGACTTCTCTTTAGTCTTTCTTATCCTCTAGAGGTTGACTACACTGGAGTCAAGGGCTGTATCTTTTTTTTTTTTAAGATTTTATTTATTTATTTGAGAGAGAGAGAGAGTGCACATGAACAGGGGGGAGGGCAGAGGGAGAAGTAGGCTCCTCACTGAGCAGGGAGTGAGATGTGGGGCTCGATCCTGGGACCCTGAGATCATGATCTGAACTGAAGGCAGACACTTAACCGACTGAGCCACCAAGGCACTCCAAGGACTATATCTTTTACTGTGGCATTCCCAAGTGTCTACCACAGGACCTGGCCTACCGTGGTCACTCTAAATGTGCTTGTGGGATTAATAAGTGAATGAATGAACAAAGGGGCCCAGGAGGGACCCTCCTTCAATAAGGTTAGGCACGTTAAGTTCATCTTACTGCTGTGTTGGGCAGGTGCATCTTCTGCGCCTGCACTTTGAGGTGGGGCATGACGGGAGCTCCAGGAAGGACTAGGAGGGGAGGAGAAGCAGGGAGGTAGAGGTGGTACTTACTCTAGGCTTTCACAGATTGGCAGTTTTTGTGAAGCTCCATCACGTGGGGCGCTTACACTTCAAGCGAGTGGCAGTCACCCCCGTCTTCCCTACACTCTGCCCGACTTAGACCTGCAAAGGCGTTGGTCCTCTGAGAGACAGTGCTGGTGACTGGCCAGCAAGTCTTTCAAAAGCTGCTGTGATGGGCTTGCTGAGCAAGGATCGACCTCCTCGGGAAGCTTTCTGGGGCCATGGTCTACCCAGCCCGTCCTCCTGTCTTCTAGCCTCTGGAACACTCTAATGCCGTGAGTTCCTTCTGCAGTAGCATCCCGCTCTTTCTTCAATGCCCAGCTCAGATATCCCCCCACTTCCCTTAGCAGATTCTTGAAGCTTCCATATTTTCCATGGCCACTAACCAGGGTGGAGACCCTGTCTCATGGTTGCTCCCGATCTACCTTTTCCTATGACACATCCATCCATGAGCTGCACGGGACCTGAAGAGCCTCTCATTTGGTGAGTCTAGTGGCTGCTGAAGAAACAGGACTGATATCCTTTATAGACCCATTTCCAGATGTTTTTCTAATGGCACTGTGTGACAGGGGTGGTACATGGGCTTTGCGTGATGATCTCATTTATTCCTCAATGCTAGACAGGAGTGAGTCTTGCCAGCTGATGGGGACTGAAGGATAGAAAATTCTGGCCTGAGGCTGTGCCTTAGAGAGGCAGAGGCCTTTGCGAAGTCAGCCTGAGAACCTGTGTATTCAGAGTGATCCTGTCTTTCTACCAAGGCTTAGCCCTCACAGACGCCCCAGCTGAACTCTGCCCGCAGTGCTTTGAACCCCCGGGAGGCTGCGTATGGCATTCTCCTGCCTAGTCTGTGGCCCTAGCCTGGGGTTAGGGGGCGGCTAACTCCCAGCAGCAGGCTTGGGGACAGGGAGGAGAGTCCTCCCCACCTCTTCCAGACACCTAAAATTCCACCATGAGGTATTATTATTATTTTATTGTGGTAAAATACACACAACATAAAACTCACTTTCCTAACCATTTTCTAAGTGTACAGTTCAGTACCAAGTACTTCAGTAATAAGTACATTCTCATGGTTGTCCCACCATCCCCGCCCTCCATGTCTAGAACTCTTTCCATCTTGCCTAACTGAACTCTGTCCCCATTACACACGGACTCCCTGTGACCCCCTCGCCCCAGCCTTTGGCACCTACCAACCACCATTCTACTTTTCCCTCCCCATTTCCCCCCATCCTCTAGCCTCTAGTGATTACCATTGTACTGTCTGTCACTGTGAGTTGGGTGTGTGTGCCTCTGTGTGTGTGTGCGTGTGTAGAATGAATATAGAATGTGTACATAGAACGTATATAGAATGAATAGATATTCATTCTACAGATAAGTGAAATTGGGCACTACATGGATTTCTGTGTCTGGTTTACTTCACTGAGCATAATGTTCTCCAGGTTCATTCATCCATGTTAGCACCAGTGGCACAATTTCCAGCCCTTTTTAAGGCTGAATAATATTCCATTATATCACAGTATACACAATGGAATATATATATTCCTTTATGATACATACATATCTCTCTAACATTTTCTCTAATCATGCAACATTCTTCGCACTGGGTTCTAAAGGTTTTTCAGAGCTTTTAATGTGAGCTCTGTTAGAATAAACACCACTTTGGCCTAAAAGACCTTCAGGCTTCTCAGTGATATCAGCATTATTATTCCTGATAGCCTAGATGAGCTGGAGCATATGAATGAGGGACCCTTAGCGCTAGGGTCTGAATATTCGTGCTTTTTCCCCAAATTCATATGTTGAAACCCTAACCTTAAGGTGATGGTATTAGTACGTAGGGCCTTTGGGAATTGACTAGTTGTGAATGTGGAACCCTCACAAATGGGATTAGTGTCCTTATAAAAGAGGCCCCAGAGAGCTTTCTCGTCCCTTCTGCCACACGAGGGCGTGGTGGGAAGTCTGCAGGCAGGAAGAGGGCCCTCCCCTGACCATGCTGGCACCATGATCTCACACTGCCAGCCTCCAAAACTATGAGAAATATAATTTCTGTTGTTGGTAAGCCACACAGGCTGGGTTTGGTTGTAGTGGGTTGCATGGACTAACACAGTCAGCCTGGTCAGCAAGGGTGGAACAGCCACCGGGAGGGTGGGTGGCCCTTTGAACCTGCCTCCCTGCCATTCTCGGGGGCAAGGGAAGAGGGGGAGAGGTAGGTACCAAGCAGATACCAGCTGTTAAAGGACTTGCATTGCCGTTATCCATCCCTTCCAGCCAAAGACATATCTGCAGATGACTTTTCCAGAAAATAACATTTCTTGTTTTCAAATTACAGAAATAAAGTGTGCCTGTTGTAGAAAACAAGGATGATACGGGAAATATAAAGAAAAACAGAATGCCACTGCCTAGAGATCTTTTCTGCCAGCCCTTTGGTGTATTTCATTTTAGCATTGTGTGTGCACGGGATCATATTGTAAGCAATTTTATATCCTTCATCCATTGAACATTACATTGTGATCATTTTCCCTGTCATTAAATTTATTTGAAAACATCATTTTTAATGGCTGCATAATATTCAGCCTTGTGGCTGATCCATAATTTATTTAACCATTTCTCCCCTTTTGGGCACTGATGTTCATTCTAATTTGTAGATATTATAAATATCCACAAATAATGATGCCGTGAACACCCTCGCACATAAATCTTTGGGCACTTGGTGCTTATTTCTTGCAGACAGATTCCTAGATGTGAAGAAAGGGGATGCGTATTTGGGAGTAGACCTGAATGCTTATTCCCAAGCTGCTTCCCAGCATGGTCTCCAGACAAAGGCTTTGCCCCAGAGAAGAGAAGAATGTCCTTGCTCGGGCATCTTCACATCTTCTTCTGCCTTGAGCATTAACTCTTTCTTAAATCACTGCTAACGTGATAGAATACACACCGTTTGTGAACTTCTTTGTCATTTATTGTTTGTTCATCTATTTTGCCCAATTTTCCAATAAGGAGTCATCATTTTACTCACTATTCTTAATCAAGATTATTTATTCTTGATACTTCTTCTATGGGAAGGTTATTAATATTTTCCCAAATATTTCTCCCAGCTGGGTTATTTGCCATTCAATTTTTTGGTAACAGCCTTATTGAAATATAATTCATATACTATACAATTCACCCCATTAAAGTGTACAATTCAGTGGTTTTTGGAATATTCATGGAGTTGTGCAGCCAGCACCACTATCAATGTTAGAATATTTTCATCATCCTAAACAGAGACCTCATACCCATCAGCAGTCACTCCCCATTTCACCTCAGCTCCCCCCTCCCCCCAGCCCTTGGCAACCACTAATGTTCTTTCTGTCTCTCTAAATTTGCTTATTCCGGACATTTCATACAAATGGAATCATACAATATGTGGTCTTTTGTATCTGGCTTCGTTCACTTGGCAGAATGTTTTCAAGGTTGTAGCAGGTCTTAGCACCTCAATTCGCCATTCAATTTTGCTTATGATTTTTACTAGTAGAAGTTTAAAATTTTTATGTACTAAGCATTCTGAGCTTGCCTTCCGTGATCTACCCCCTCACTCCTCAGGGCTTTTATGCTTAGAATGTCCTTCAGTTAAATTTACAGCTATATCTTCTGCTAGTTTTTTTAAATGCTTCATTAAAACATTAGAATAATTAAATCTCAAAGTAATATATGGATATAGTCCCATTTTAAATGGCTTTGGTTTTTATACCAACTCTTCAATCCACCTGGCATGTATTTTAGTAAATAGTAATAGGGTGAGAGTCTAATTTAATTTTTTTTCCAATAGCCAATTGTCCCAGTGCATTTCTACCCCATTTACTTGTACGGCTTTCTTGGTAATTTATTAAGTTCTTAAATGTACTAGGTCTATTTCAAGACTCTTCTGTTGCAGGGCTCTGTTTATCAATGATTGCGCCAGTGCTGTGCATTTTAATTCCAACAGTTGTAAAACAGTGGACCGTCTGGTTATGAGACAAGTTACCTCTCTTTATTCTTTCTACAGGCTTTAATTCCTTCACCTTACTCGTCCCAGCAGAAGAGCTTGGCATTTTTTTCCCCACAATTCCTTGTCTTCTTTTTAACAGTGCCTTTCCCCTCCCCAAACCAAACAGCCACTTGTAATTTCATTGCTTCTATTTTAAAGTCATATATCATTTTAGGAATTAACCACATTCAGTGTTCCATCCAGGCGCACAACTTCCCATTTTGTCAAATCTTATTCTATATATTTTAGCGATGTTTTTAATTTTCTTCATTTTGGTGCCACAATTTAAGGCTATTCTTATGTCTTTGATTGCTTTTCCTATTTTTTATTGCTGTTGTGAGCCGATTTTTGAAAGTGGCTATTTCTAGTATGAAAGAAGGTTCTTTCCCACCCTCCCTTTGTAATAGTCTACATCCCTGAACCCTCTTTCTAATTATAAGATATTTTCCAGTTGTTTCCTTTGTAATTTCTGTGTCTGATCATACAGTCTGAAACCATGATTTTTTCTTCCTTTCTAATAGTTAGATCTCTAATTTCTGTTTCATTTCTTATAGCCTTAGTCTGATCTTCCAGAAATGCTCACTAATGCTTTACTGAGAGGGAACAATCTCATTTTCTTTCTATTTTTAATGAAACTGACTTTAATTGTTTCATTATTAAGGACAGTGTAAGTTTAAAAAATAGAAAACTAAGAAGAAAAATAATGTTTATTTACCTGAAAGAATAGTAAAGAAGGATATATTTAGTATGTTTTGTTAAAAGTGTATTGTTTTCCTTGCTGCTCAATTGACATGTTGTTTTGATTAATGTTAATAAAAATAATAAAATCTGTTTTTAATGTTGAGAATAAACCTTAGTTGGTCATAGCGAATGATGTATTTGGTACCTGGTGCTTTTACTGAGATGCTCACATCTGTATTTGTATGCACATTTTTATTTTAGTTTTTTTAGATGTATCGGCACATTTTGGTATAAGGCTTTACTAACTTCATAAAACAGAACAGAGTTTTATATCTACTTTAATATCAATGTTACATATTAATATCTAATATTAAATAGTATGCTATATTAATTATAATGTATTTAAAAATGTAATGTTAATAAAGCACAGAGCTACCTGTTTTTTAGAAGTTCAAAAGACTCTCCCTGTCAAAGGATTTAGTCTTGGAATCTTTTTCAGATATAAACTTTGGTAGTTTTTTTTTTTTATTTTAATTCTACCCTCACAATGATTTCTTTTTCTTTTTTTTTTTTTTTTTAACCATTTTATTTATTTATTTATTTGACAGAGAGAGAAAAAGGAAGGCAGGGGCAGGGGTAGGGGAAGGCCTCCTCATTGAGCAGAGAGCCCGATGCCGGGCTCTATCCCAGGACCCTGAGATCATGACCTGAGCCAAAAGCAGAGGCTTAACCCACTGAGCCACTCAGGCGCCCCTCACAACAATTTTTTAAGGATTTTGTTTTATTCTGTGTCATGCTCTGATAATTTACATTTTCGAGAAAAACTATCCAATTTGTTGAGATTTTTGAATTCTTCAGCAAGTGCTATACAGAGGGATTTTTTTTTTTTTTTTTTGGATAAGAAGAAAACACTGTCTGTGATTGTATCCCCTTATTACTTATGTTATTTGTTTTCTCTCATTCTCATTATTTACATTAATCCTATAGAGAACTTTACATGTAAATGGGTTTTATCGCTCACCTCCAGCTTCCCATTCCAGAATGCTTCATTTTGATTCATCACTCAGTCAGTGGAGTATGCTTTCAAGTAACATTTTCTCTTCTAAAAGATACCTGTTAGAATGTTAGAGTTCATGCATATCTCGAAATGCCTCTGTGGCTCTGCATTTAGACCATGCCCCATATTGGTTGAATTGAACATTTCTAGCCACAACCAATTCCTGGAGAACTCGGCAGGTGGTGTTGGCTCGTGTCTCCTGTTCTTGCCTTTGTGTTATTGCAGAGGTGGTCTGAGGCTAGTTCTCCACTGGTTAGATCACTTTTTGTTTTGCTTGTTTTTTTTCCTGCCTGAATGGCTGTAGATTTTTAACAGTACTTGTAGATAGCATTATTAGGGCGTTCAAACCTAATGTATTGATGTATATGAGCTGTGTGTGAGTGAGTGTGTGTGTGTGTGTGTGTGTGTTGAGACAGAGGGACAGGGGGAGACAGACAAAGAGAGAAGCAGTATGCTGGGGAAATAGGCATTCTCGTTGCCTTCAAATACATCTCTCGTGCACTACAGCAGTTTTCCCCATCCTTGGCACTGCTGACATGCTGGTCTAGACACTTCTTTGGAGAGCCATCAGTGCCTCCCAAGACGGTTAGCGGCCTTTGTGGTTCTCTACCCATGAGATCCCAGGAGCGTCCTTTCCCTTGAAGTCGTGATAGTCCCAGAATCCCTAAGACATTATGTCCTAGGGAGCAAAATGGACTCCTGTGGAGAATCTCCCCAACAGAGGGAGACATGAACTTGTGTTCTGAACTCAGATGCGGGAACTGAACATCTCTCCTTATCTTATTTCAGTTGGGCTCCAGATTAAGCAAAAATGTCTCTGTGAGCCTTGGTTTGTGTTTTCACTTCCACTCTGCGGCTTTGTGATTGGAGGACCTCCCCCAAGGTTTAGCACCATATCAAATTGTAGTTAACATAGTAACATTTGAGTTTTTACCTGCCTGGTTTTTACTGGTCTTTGATGGGAACCGGGGAGAACCTTCGGGAGGCATGGCCAGCTGGACACTGTTTTACACCACTCGCCTGTGCCATGCGTGGACTGTCTTACACTGTGCATTTTGATACTCAAACTCTTCAAAAAAATTTTTTGTTGTTTCTTAGGGGAATTGTTTTTAATATAAATGCTGGTGTTTGGGGTGAATGTATCACTGGTTCAGATGGCAATTTGGGATGGCCGGTGAAGTAGTTTGCTCTGGGCCACACTGAAAAATGACCCCTCTGCCACCTTAAATACACGGTCAGCTGCTCCCGACCCAAAGACACTTTTCTCAGGCCACACACGCTAATGATGACTGAGCTGCGCTCGCAGCTTGCCGTCTACACCTAGTCAATTCTGAAACCAGGCAGTGATGAAAATCCCCTCTAAATGCAAAGAAGTGTGAGACTCAGTCGAGGCATGGTGTGAAAAACAGTTTGGCTGCGTACCCTTTGCCCAACTTCATCTCAAGAGACTCGGGAAAAACACAGAAACACCTCCTTTCCAGTATTGTTTATTTTCATGTCACAAACTGTGCGGTGGAATGAAAACAGGGCCCTAGTGTGGCTCTGGTTGTGAAATGTGATTTTTACTTCTTCTATTTTAATCCCGGAGAGGGAAAATTCCAAATTATCTGCTAAAGCCACCTTCTTTGAAACCTTTCAACAGCATGGTTGAGAAACAAGGAATTGATGTCGCCGGCGTTTAGAATGTATATCCGTTCCTAGCCAGAACAGAATATGTGTTTTGAGGGTGGGGGTCCTTTTGTGTTTGGCCTCCCGTTGTCCCACCCCAAGGGGTGGGCTAGCACTTTCTCCTTCCGCGTTGTGGTGGGACCCCTTGGGGGAGTGGCAGCCTTTCATTGTTTGAATTGATTTTATTTTTACCAAAGTAGTGGATTTAAAACTTCAATTTGTACAAAAAGAAAGAGCATCTGTCTCCTGCCCACCTCTCCCAACCCCAACCTGCTCCCTGACACTTCATTCTGCTTTGCATACCTCCTTCCATTTTTTGAATTATATGCTCAGCATGCTATTTATCATACCAATTTGGACCCTCTGTTTTGATGGCCGAGGATTTAGCTCTGTATTTTGCCTTTCTCCACATTTTTCCTCTTCTTTTGCACGCATCTCTCTATTGTTCTGTTACTTGTCTGTAATGGGTTGGCTTTATGTATGTGACTTTGGGATGTGATATGTGTGCAGCAGAGAATATATGATTATCTAGTTTTTCCGTCTCTATTCATAACTTTTTGGTGAGATCCATGTCCTGCTCACATGATTATATTTATACAACTATTTTTCAATGCTGAGCTGAGTGGACTTTCCTTTTCACACACTTTTTATAAAATTTGGGAATAATGGGTTCCCCGTTTTTTCCATTTTTTCTGTTTTTTTGTGTACCGCCTATGTTTTTATCCACGGACTCAACCGAATCTGCCCAGTTATAACCAAGATCATTTCCCAAATGCTCCGAAGGTCCAGAGTGTCTCCCACCTCCGTCCCGAAAGTGTGTTCTGCTTTACCACCCACTTGCTCTCTCATCCTGCTGCCCACTTAGTGGTTTAGGTCTTGCCTTTGCTACTTTCATGCGTTGCTAATGTGATCTGTGTCCACCTGGGGTTTTATTTATCTGCTTGTTTGTTGGAGCAGAGGCATCTGTACCTGCACCCCTCACCCCCCCATTCCGAGAGCTGTGCCTCTGGGGGACCCAGCAACACAGCCACTTACACAGCCCCTTTAGAGGCGTGGACATTGTGGCCCTTTTCTCAAAGTCAGTCTTCACTCCTCCACCAAAAATGTATACAGGGCTTTGTGTGCTGAGTCCCCTTTCCCCATTCTCCTTGTCTGTGAGAACTCACACCTTTTCTGTTGTGTATTGTCATTTATTGGGTTTGAGTCAGAGATTTGAATGCAGATGGCTTTGGTGGCAAAAATCCATGTGTGTGAAGACCATGGCTAACACCCTGGGGAGGGGAAGTGGAATCTGAGGCCATTGCCAGAGAAGGACTATGAGTCTCCAGGCTTCATTTTATGTTGGGATAGGGTATCGCAGGAGATTCTTTTTTTTTTTTTTTTTTTTTTTTTTTTAATTGCAGAAGATTCCTTTCCTGCAAGTTGACAATCAGGGTAGAATCTGGAATCCTTTGCTGAAGGTTTGACTGGAAGGCAGAGGAGAGACTCAAAGAACTCAGCACCAAAGCTCACCTTGAAGACAGGGCATCGGCCTCTCCTGGGAAAGGTCATCTCCCCCTGGGACCTTCCATTGTTACAGCTGCTTGAGTCCCCAGAATCAGCTATCACCCCAACCCTGCAGGAAACATTCAGCATAGCTGCTCTGTCTGCTGTGCTGATTCTCTAGGCCTCGATCCTTCTGGCTACAAAGTGGGGAGATGGTTTTCAGCCTTCTGAGGAATATGCCTGGGAAAAACACAACTTGCACAAGGGTTTGGAGGTTCCAGAAGAGCCCATTGACTAAGAACTCTGAGCCGGGCCTGGTATTGAGGACCCAATTCCTCATTCACAATGGATTTTAATATCTTCCCAGGAAGATGGGAAATAGCTCAAACCAGAGTAATATCCCTTAAAAAGGAGCAACTGCTGTTTCTGAATAAAATGTTTGCAAATAGGTTGAGAGTGAGAATCCGGAAATGAAGACTAATAAATCACTCGATCTCTCCTGTTGCATCAGGAAGGTTCCATCTGATTCCTGCCTACTCCAGCCCTGGCCCTGGAGCATTAAATAATGTGTCACAGATCCCGAGAATTTAGTTGCCGGAAGGGGCCTGAAAGGTTCTAGCAAAACGCCTCCCTTTGTAGCTCCTGCTACAGCGGAGACATCATGCCACACACTCTCCCTCACACCATTAGTGTCAAACCTTCGTCAATATTTAAACATTCATTATTCAGAATTTCATTTCTCTGCTCCTCTTCTTTTTTTTTTTTTTTTTTTTTTTCTCGGAGAAGGAAAGAAAAACAAGGTTAGCAACTGTCTCCTGCATTTCTGCAGGAAAGAAATGAGCCAGTTCAAAGCGGAGCTGATTTACTGGATAAATATCTATTTAAGCATTTGGGGACTTTAAATGTATATGATTTAGTAGAGAAATAGGGGGCATCCTTCAGAATCCACTATGCAAAGATATATTGACACAATCTCAACTGTAGGGTTATGTCTCTGATAAATCAGCCTGCCTCCTTCAGACCTTCATGGTCTATTGGAGATAATATATGCACCCCCTTTTGGGGAGGGCAGAGGGCAGGCAAGCTGGAAGGTATGGCCTGGTCTGCTGGGAAGGATCTCACAGGGATACTCCTGAACCTGGGAGTCTGGGAATCCTGGGCGAGGACGTGGGCTCCCAACTGGGCGTCTGTAACCAGGTTCTAAGGCTGTGGGAGGCAGCTGCTGTATGCTTGGGAAAGGACTGGAGACAAGAACCCCAAAGGGGAAACCATGCTGGTGGATTTAGGGCCTTGACCAGGCTCAGCTCTGAGCCACAGCCACAGGGACTTGGGCCAGGTCCTGCCAGGTCCTGCCAGGTGGCTTTGCCCAGGGAAGTCATGCATGTGAGCTCAGGTGACTGTCAAGGTGGCTGTCATGGCTTTGGATAGCAATGTTTTCTAAGGTTGCTAGATGGGGGCCCTCAGCCCTTCTAGCTGCCATGTTTTATCACATGGCGCCTTTTGAAACCACAACTTTTGAAATAGACCCTTCTTGTAGGACTTGAGTAGGACTTACGGCCAGAAAGGAGGAGGACAACTGAGAGGGATTTGCCAATGCAGCTGAAGAAGGAAGGAGTCTGTATATTGGAGGCTGAGATGGAGGCTGAGATGGAAGCCCCGTTTTCACAGGCTATCTAGGCTGGAGCGATCTTCCCATGGGCATACCCCCTTCCTGCTGAGAGCTCACCAGCATTTCTAGGCTAGCTCTGGATTTATTTCCTCCGTGCCCACACTCTGAGCTCATTCTTTTAACCCCGCTAGGATTTGGATCAACACGGCCTGTGCCCTGGGGTTTGCTGCTCACAGAGTGGGCACGAATTGTGCCAAACAACCCTTTTCCCTGTCCTTCCCTCCACACTTCTCTCTCCTTGGGGAGGCTGCAGAGAAGCCTATAGTCACCCTTGTTAGGGGTGATTTCTTTTATGCTTAAAGCTTTGTCTGCCGCCCCTTCCTACTGAGAGGGACTGGTTTATTACCCATGAAGTTGGGATTTTTGCTGCCTAATGCCATGGAAGGGAATGCTAGAACTGCTTGAGGAGAAAAGAAGTCTCTTATTCCAAGCCAGTATTTACAATAATGACGTGCAATGGTAAATGGGCCCGGGAAAGCGAATTACTTCCAATTAGGGGGTCTTTTATTCTTAAAGTAGATTCTAGGGAGCACATCCTTGGGTAATTCAAGAAGGTATGCTTCTTGGAATCTAGTAGGTTCTGCAATTGAGCATGGTCTCCCCCTCAGGACTGTCCAGCCAACCCCACATCTGCTCTCATATGTATCCCATGGGCCTGGCTCCTATTGCTGAGAGAAGATGGATCAGCCTGGGGCCTGGTGTCCATCAGCCTTGAAGCCCCATCTTGGCATCTCCTGTGGCCACAGACATCCTTTCATGATTCCTGAGTCATACGTCATTCTAAAACCTATTTACTTGTGCAAGGGTCAGGTGACTGGCCCACATGAAGGCCTGTTGGTAACATGCCAGAACTCTGCTGTGACACAAAGAAGAGAAAACTGGTCCCTAGGGAGGTTGGTGCATGGGACTTGTCAAAGTATCTGGTCTGGCAGGGTCCACAGGTTTGAGGGAAGGAGGGACATGAGTGCATGGAAATCCCATTAGGAACTAACATTAGTTTACCTCTCTGTCCACCTTCCCTCCAGCCACCCATCTCCATCCTCTCACTAATTTCACATATATCCACTGAGTACTCTCCAATGGATACCAGGCACTGGGCTAAATGCTGAGGCTGCAAGCGAGAAGCTATTCCTGACCCCTAGGAGCCCACTGTTGGGTGGGGAAGGCAGACCAAGCCACTGACGTGAATAGTATGGGAAGGCTGGAGGAGTGCTGCCTCTGGTTGATCAGAGCCTCGGGCCCATATTACTCTTAAAGGGTGGGAAGGCTGAGGCCAGTCCAACCAAGCTGCTAGGGCTTGCTTGGTTTGGATAGGGAGGGAATTAATCAAGGAAGTGGGAATTGGCACACACCTGTCCAGACTGGCTAAGATGGAGCTGGGGGACAAGCTTGATGGCCTGTGAGGTCAGGAGCTCCTCGCTGCTTTCCTATTCTGTGGTATGTCTACCATGTGGGTACCCTGCTGTGTACAGATTATTGTGCCCTGAGATTGAGAGAGATGTGTCCCCTTTAGACTGAAAATCTTAGATGGAGCTATCTTTGCTTAATATTAGCCCCTGCCCTTAGACAGAGGGCATCCTCCTAACTCAGCCGCCATGACAGTGTCACTGTTAGGTGTCCTGGCCCTTGCCTTCCCCTGAAGATATGCCCAAACTTGGGATAAGCCCTTAACTTCTCTAGTCACTGGGGACCTTGTGCCTATTTAGGAAACTTCTAGAATCATAGGTTTTGCTGATGACAGGCAACCAGTTCAGGAAACCCAGAAGTGGACTCTGCAGTTGGGATCTGGAGGAGGATATAGCAATGGATGGAAGTGGCTGGGATCCGAAGCTGCTGAGGTTTGCAAAAGTGGGCACCAGGCTTGATGAGCAATCATGATATAGCCATAAATGTCGGCTTCTGCTCCCTTGATTGATTCAGGTAGTGGAAAGCCAGGCCAAGTGGGCAGGACTGGAGCTCTGGGATGGTAACTGGACTCCCAGAAGATGGGTGGGTGGTTATTCTGTAATCAGACTTCTCAAGGCATGGGGCTCTGTCCTGACCTGGGATGCCACCAACCTCACACCAGGCCCCTGAATGGGAGAATTAGCACAGTTCCAAGGAGCTGATGTATCTGCTCAAGCCTGGAAGCAAAAAGAGAGGATTTTCAGTGCCGTGAATCATTTTGAAATTCAAATCTCTTTACCCCTGATGTACACTGAAGGTGAGAAGTTCACTTTTTGTTTCAAATCTCCATGAGATGGGATGAATAGTGAGACGAGACTGTGGCCTCTGGGGTATTTGATGGAATTCTTCATCGTCTTGGCCTTGAAAACTGGAGAGGGTTCAGCCCCTCCAGGTGATGTCCTTTGAAGATGAATATGCAGAGAAGCGCTCGTTAGTATGTAAGGGAGAAAATGACTGGTTTGGCATGAGTTTGGCTTTTAAAGGTCATTGGCACTAGTTCCCAATGTCAAAATGTTGGAAAGGATTTAGAAATCACGTAGACCAAGTCCGTTTTACGAAAGGAGAGACCGAAGTTCAGAGCGTTTGGGGCGTTGCATATGGCGGGGAAGAGCGTCTGCGCCTCAGCCATTCCTCAGCCCTCACCGGTGCTGACTTGTGTAGAGTGGGTATTTTGCACTCCTCCTCAGGGAGGAACGAACCAGCTAGAGTTTGCCATTGTATCTCATCATCACTTGGGACAATAGTCTCATTACCGAGTAAGCCAAGAGATACAAGGTTGAAATGTGGATTTTCATGTCTGCAAGGAATGGGTACTGGTTGATCTGTGTTGGGTGGAATAGTGGATTTCTGTGTTGGGTGGAATAGTGGATTTCATCGGGCCACATTTGCTCAGCTTCCTTAACCTGCGTGTGGTTGGATGACTTCTGCAGAAGAGTGACAGGAATTCGGCAGTTAGTGTTGGAATACTTCTCGTGTCCCTTATCAGGCCCCATCCCTTTATTGTCGTCTTCAGTGTCTACACTCTCCAGATTCTCCAGCCAAAGAACCCTGGGAATATCTGGCCCTGTCACAGAGCTCCGATCTGACCCCCCTTTATGCAAGCAGGCTCCCCCCATCCCCCTTGCCAGGATAGATGTGAAGGGCATGTTGGCCATTGGGAGCTCCAGAGGGGTAGTCTGGCCAGGCCCTGGCTTATGGAACACCTGTGGGTTTACTTGTCTCTTGGGGTGGTAAAGAGATGGCAGCAAATCTTCACTTGTCCCAGGGAGAGATGGGGCCCATTTACCCTCCCCTTGAATCTGGGCTGCCCTGTAGCATCTTTGACCAACAGAGTGTGGCAAGAGCAACACTTCTTCACTTCTAGACCTTGCTTTTAAGAGCGTGTGCTGCTTCCTTCTTGGTCTCTTGGTGCCGTGGGCCGCCATATAACACTCTAGCTCTCTCGCTAGTGAGAGTACTGAGACATCCTGACACTGATGCCAGGGAAGATGGGCCTGGCTGAGAGCAGTTCACCAGCTGGCCCCACCAAGCTGCCAGCAGGAGGGTGAAGCCATTTTAGAGCCTCCAGCTTGGTCCTGCCACCAGCTCAGTACCACTGAGGGACACTGCTTAGGGCCATGTGGAGCTCAAGAATCACCCCACAGCTCTCTGTCTGAATTCCTGACCCACAGAAACTTTGTACATAATGAAAGTCTGAGTTTGGAGTCTGACTTCCTGGGTTCATATCCCAGCCCTGCCACTTTCTGGTTGTGTGACCTCAGGCAAAGGCTGATCCTCTCTGAATCTTAGTTCCAACACCTCTAAAACTGGGACAGCACTCCTTTCCTTGCAGAATTGTGAAGCAGTTCTCCATAGTAAGGTGTAAAGGGCCTGGCGTGGTGTGTAGTAGGTGTGCCTTAAATCCAAGCCATCCTTTCAACTTTTTTCAGTAAACCAGAATTCTCTCAGGCAGCGTTGCCCGAGGCATGGCACCCCCACATGCACTGTGATGTCCCGAGAGCCACCTGGCTTGCCCTTTTAAGGACCTGCGGTGTTCGTGGGGAAGGGCCACCCAAAGACACTGAGTCCTGGGAGCCTGGGGCTGTTTGGGGAGCTGCAGGCCCATGTGCCCACCTGCAAGGAGCACAGGAACCACACGTGGTGTATGGGTGAGACACATCTGTGTCTATGGGCATGTCCAGGTCCCCGGGGGTGTGAACGCATGCGTGCACCCACACATGGCAGAGGACAGAGGCTGAGGGTGTTCAGGCCAGTGAATGTGACTGTAAGGAGCACTGAAGAAGGAGCCATGAAAAGCCCACACAGGTCACTGCTCTGTCCAGCCTCAAAGGTCGTGCCCTGAAAGCTCTTTCTAAAGTGTAAAGCACTCTGCGTGCACCAGGCATTATTCTTAACAGCTTGACAAGGAGGAGGAGGAGATAGAGGAAATCGACGAGGAGAAATCCGCCTGAATCCTCCTGATAACACTGTTACATCTATAATTCCTTCCCCTTCTTACCACATTGGAATTTTATGGGGATTAGTGAGCATCCAACTGCAGAAGGCCCGGAGCCCCTTAGGAAAGGCTCAGCCTGGACTTTATTTAATGAATCCCCTCAGAGGGGATTTTCTTTTGTGGCCAGATGTTCCCTGCTGGGAAGGGATGTGTGTTCCACTGCCTAGGGCCCCTTCCCTGGGTTTCTGTCAACCAGGAGGGCAAGGATCCTTCCACCCCTCAACAGCTCATGGTGGGTGTGTTGGTTGAATTACTTAAAACTCTGGAGCTACAACTACAGTTCCCTCCCTTCTTGTCTCTGCCCTGGAAAGAAAAGCTCCTGGCCCTTACATTCCCATGCCTCCCCTGGGTAGCCCTGGAGTTTACTCATGTGGCCCGGAACTGCTGGGATGGGGGAGCCTTCTGTGGCCCATGGACATGTAGCTGTGATGCTGGGTTCTTTGCCTTTGTCTAAGTCACTTCTCCAAAGACAGTTTTTCAAATCCAAGTCTTCCAACTAGTGTTGCATGAAGAACCCCACGGCCCTAGCCTCCCCTCGCAGCCTTGAACAAAGATACCCCTCTGAAAACAGAAAGGACGCTCCAGACCACCAGGTATCATAAGCAAGAAGGTGAAAATGTGAAGGCTAAGGTTTGAGACCATGAGAATAGGGTGGCTAGACAAAATACAGAACACCTGCCTAAATTCAAATTTCAGATAAGCAATGAATGGCTTTTTTGTATAAGTATGTCCCATGTAGACTTCTCACAAAGAATGATTTTTCAGTACATGTCCTATGCAATACTTGGGATATACTTGCACTTAAAATAAAAATTACTGAAATTCAGATTCAACTGGGTAGGCCTCCTATATTATATTGGTAAATCTAGAACCCTTCCAGAGGACTGCCCCTCCCGCAGTGGTGGTCTGGTCTTGCGCACTGACCTGAGGTTTGCTGAGTCTGCAAGGCAGCCTTTCCTGGGCTGGTTGCTTCTTCTCAAGAATTCACTTGCACCAAGGTCAGTGGTTGCAGGTAGGCAAGGTGCGCCTTATTATCTGGCCTGTCCAAGAACGCAAGTGCGTTCTTAAGCTGATCTGGAAAAGCCTCATGACTCATCCCCTCATGCCCTGTCTTTAAGCATATTAATAGCTCTCCATGCCAAACAGCAAACACTAGACTATTGAGTTGGAGATAGAGAAGCTGACGTCTCAGATTTTATTTTCTTGTTTATAAGCTACTCTCAATTCAAAAGGAATATGGAATATCTAAGCCCCTAAATACAGTTAGGTTCTTTTCTCTCTAATGTGTTAACTGTTAGTTAACCAGCCTCGAGCTTCATCAAGGCTAGAATGGGGCTCTGTATTGTGCACAAATATCTCTCTCAGAATGTGAAAGCCTTGAGGCACGCTTATGTACCTGGGCCTCCCCAGGGCCAAGATGTGGGATGGAGAATCTTCTGGCATCAGCTCTCCTCGTTTGTTCCTTCTGGCCCTCCACATCTTCTCCCTTGACCTCCCTGTCTGAGGGAGCATCTGTCTCCAAGCCATCTGCCTGGTTTGGGATGCCCTGAGGACTCCCTGTCTCTACCATGCTCCATCCATTCCTGCTCCATCTCCACACCAGAAATTCCCAAGATGCATTCCTTTGGCGGAAGCCTTTTGCATGTGTGGAAATCCTGCCTCCAGTGTGCGTGGTTCGTACCCTGTACCTCAGACCATGTTCCACAGGTCCTTTCCTGAGTTAGTGCCTATGGAGGAAGAAGCAGGAGAGAGGTTGACCTGCCTGTGGCCCAAAGCCTAGGGCAGGAGGAGGACAGTGAAGTGGGGAGCACTGAGAATGGGACATGTCAGCTTCCCCATGAGCTCACCCCAGCTTGCCCATGGGGTCTCCCCAGGACTCTACTCTTTCCAGGCTGACTTTGGCTGGGGGTGGAGGGTGCAGACTCATCTGAGAGTGAGTAAGACAGTCACAGATTGGCAAGGTAAATTTTGTGTAATATATGTCCTGATTAGTGAATTTATCTGGAAATTAAAACTGAAATCGTCTTACTTTCAAACCCTTAATTTAAAAAAAAGAGGTCTGCTCATATTTGTTGCCTGATTCGCTGCAGTTCCCCAGGATGCCGAGGGGCAGACTTTTCTGGGTATGCATACATTGGATACAAGTATGGTGGGAAGCCCTGTGGTTGGTGGCAAGTTAGCTGCTGTCATTACTGCTGTACTAAGTAAAGGGAACGGGAGTCATGGTAGTGGCAGAGCTGGGCTGTCCTCGAGGAGAGCAGCTGTGCCTGCATCTGCCCTGAGGGACAGTCCCCATGGATGGAGGCCAGCATCTTGCCCCCGGCAAGCAGCAGAGTAACTTCAGCTCAGCCCTGTGGTCAGCTGTGCCCAAGAGACTGCAGCGCTGAGGGGCTAAGAACACCGGCTTCCTGGTCAGACAGAAGCAAGCTCATAATCACAGTTTGGCTTTCTTATTTACTGTGGTTCAATATGGGGCGCATCACTTTACCTCCCCAAGTCTCAGTTTCCTGGCCTGTAAATGGAGGTGATTATATTTGTTTCATAGGGTTGTTGGAAAGATCAGGAAGGATAACATAGGCAAAGGTTTAACACAGTGTCTTCCCTTAGTAAGTGTTTAACAAATGCTACTGATTATTATTTGAAAACATATTAACTGGGTCTGTAATGTCTTAACACATTTGGTTGTTTTTAAAGTGATGTTTTTGGCACTAAATTAAGCTGCCTGCTAAATTCAACTATATGCTTATGGGCTGCATTGCAGTATAGACTGTATCTTGCCTGAAATATTTTCCTTACATGTCTACCTTTGTGTTTTCTTTTTTTTTTTTTTCCAATTTACTGAAAAACAGTATTCATTTTTTTTTCACCACACCCAGTGCTCCATGCAAGCCGTGCCCTCCATAATACACACCACCTGGTACCCCAACCTCCCACCCCCCCGACACTTCAAACCCCTCAGATTGTTTTTCAGAGTCCATAGTCTCTCATGGTTCATCTCCCCTTCCAATTTACCCAAAGTGTTTTCTTTTCTTGATGGGCTTAATTTCTTGATGCATCTCAGAGGCAAGGCTGGGTATGACCAAGATAGGTAAGTGTTTAGGAGGTATTTGAGGAATTTAATGATGCTATGGTACAGAGGTTCTCAAAGTGTGCTCCATGGAGCCCTCATTTGGTCCTTTTAAGAGGTCTTTCAAGGCCAGAGCTATCTTCATAATGAAACTTACATGCCACTTGCCTATTTCATTGTGTTGATATTTGCATAGATGGTGGGTAAAAATGGGATCTGCCTGACTGAATCTGGCATTCTTAGTTCTTGCCCAAGCAAGAGTTAAAGCAGTGGCACCAGAGTACACTAGTAGTCATTCTGTCCTTTACCAGCAATCACTCAAAAGCAAACAAAACGAGCCCCCTCCTACAAAAAAACTGAAGCCAGTTTCATTGAAGAATGTCCTTGATGAAGCAGTGGAAGTTAGTAATTCATTTACTTCTTGACCCTTGAGTACATGTCCTTTCAATATTTTGTGTCACGAAGTGGTTAAGTCCAAATAACACACTTCTCCAGCGAACTGAAGTATCATGGTTGCCTCAAGGAAAAGCATTCACGTGGTTATTTGAGTTGCAAGCCGAACTAGCCACTTTTTTCTTTCTTTCCTTTTCTTTTCTTTTTTTTTTTTTAACAATTTATTTATGAGAGAGAGAGAGAGAGAGTGCATACACACATGGGAGTTAGTGAGTGAGGGGAGGGACAGAGGGAGAGAATCTTCAGCAGACTTCCTGCTGACCACAGAGCCTGATGCAGGGCTCCATGCAGGGCTTGATCCAACCACCCTGGGACCACGATCTGAGCTAAAACAAAGAGTCAGATGCTTGACTGACTGAGCCACCCAGGCACCCTGGAACTAGCCACTTTTTTCAAGGAACATCATTTTCAGTTGCAAGAATATTGGTCACAAAAATTATAGTTATTCGGACTTGGATATTTGGCAGAGATTGCATTGAAAATTAAGGAGTGAGCTTACCATTCCAATGAAAAAGCACTGAAGGTATTGGTTGCTAATGATAAAATTTGAGCTTTCAAGTAAAATTAGAGGTTTAGGGAATTTGAGGGCTTCTTTTTTTTCTTTAAGTTGTATATATTTTTAAAAATTTTTATTTATTTTTAAAAATTTTTTTTCAGTGTTCCAGAATTCATTGTTTATGTACCACACCCAGTGCTCCATGCAATATGTGCCCTCCATAGTACCCACCACCAGGCTCACCCAACTTCCCACCCCCTGCCACTCCAAAACCCTCAGATTATTTTTCAGAGTCTATAGTCTCTCATGGTTCATCTCCCCTCCAATTTCCCTCAACTCCCTTCTCTTCTCCATCTCCCCATGTCCTCTATGTTATTTCTTATGCTTCACAAATAAGTGAAACCATATGATAATTGACTTTCTCTGCTTGACTTATTTCACTCAGCATAATCTCTTCCAGTCCCAACCATGTAGATACAAAAGTTGGGTATTCATCCTTTGTGGCGGAGGCATAATACTCCATAGTGTATATGGACCACATCTTCTTTATCCATTCATCTGTTAAAGGGCATCTCGGTTCTTTCCACAGTTTGGTGACTGTGGCCATTGCTGCTATGAACATTGGAGTACAGATGGCCCTTCTTTTCACTACATCTGTATCTTTGTGGTAAATACCCAGTAGTGCAATTGCAGGGTCATAGGGAAGCTCTATTTTTAATTTCTAAAGGATCTTAAGGAATCTCCACACTGTTTTCCAAAGTGGCTGCACCAACTTACATTCCCACCAACAGTGTAAGAGGGTTCCCCTTTCTCCACATCCTCTCCAACACACGTTGTTTATTGTCTTGTTAATTTTGGCCATTCTAACTGGTGTAAGGTGGTATCTCAATGTGGTTTTGATTTGAATCTCCCTGATGGCTAGTGATGATCAACATTTTTTCATGTGTCTGTTAGCCATTTGTATGTCTTCTTTGGAGAAGTGTCTGTTCATGTCTTCTGCCCATTTTTTTGACATGATTATCTGTTTTGTGTGTGTTGAGTTTGGGGAGTTCTGTATAGATCCTGGATATCAGCCCTTTGTCTGTATTGGCATTTGCGAATATCTTCTCCCATTCTGTGGGTTGCCTCTTTGTTTTGTTGACTGTTTCCTTTGCTGTGCAGAAGCTTCTGATCTTGATGAAGTCCCCAAAGTTCATTTTCCCTTTAGTTTCCTTTGCCTTTGGAGACATATCTTGAAAGAAGTTGCTGTGGCCGATGTCGAAGAGATTACTGCCTATGTTCTCCTCTATGATTCTGATGGATTCCCATTTTTAAAGGGAGATATTAATAAAAAGAGTTTTTTGATACTGTGTGATATAAAGTATCAGCATTTGGAAGATCTTCATAACTCATTATACTGATATTTGCCAAAGGACCAATATAGGATGTGACTAAATGAAGCATAGGTAAAAGTTCCTTTGAAAACTCAAAATAAATGAACTTATTTTAATGCAATGTGAATGCAAAATTTCCATTGATCAGGTTTAAGACTACACATTACAGCTAAACTTACTGAGTTTTGGTGTAGTATCACAGAATAGCCTCAATTATCTGAAAAGGCTACAACAATGACTTTCTCTTTACCTTTTTTCCTTTTTTTTTTCTCTTTTATCAATTTTCTTCATATATGTCAATCAAAGTGACATATTACATTGTATTGAATGCAGAAGCAGAAGTGAGGATCCAGCTATCTTCTGTTGAAACAAATGTAAAGAGATTTGCAAAAACCATAAAACAATGCCAGCCTTTTTACCTTTTTTGAAAATGTAGTTATCTTTTTAATAAAATTTAGTTATTTGTGTCAACATACAAGGAATTTATTATTGGGATTCTCATTAATTTTTAAGAATATAAAGTGGTCTTGGAACCTCCCAAAATTGGGAATGGCTACTCTAACAAATATTTTGTTCTTTCTGAACAAATCTCTATCTTTATTATAATTTTGGGGGGGTGTGCCCCTCTCCCTCTCTGGATGCATAAGCTCATGGAGGAGCTTCCTATTTTTGTGTGCATTCCAGCAGGTCACACATGGCAGTGCATGTGAAAGATGTTTGGTAAATATTTAATGAATGGGATAATGAGTGTTAGGTTGTCTCTCCATCTATAAAAATGGGGTTTATTGCCTCATAGGGTTACCTGAAATGATGCCAGGTTATTACCTCTGACTCTACCATCCAGGAGACCTGATTCCCACTCATATCTGGCCCTTGGCAAATGTGTGATAAGTAAGTTATTAGATTTCTAGTCTAAGGCATGAATCCTCCAACTGAGAAATACAAATTCTTAGGCCTTAACCCAGACTTACAGGATCAAAAGCCCTGGAGGTGAGGCCCAGCGATCCGTGTTTTAACAAGCCCTCCCGGTGATACTGATGCACCCTTAAATTTGAGAACTTCTAAATCCCTTTTGTTCTCCTATAAAGTGAAGGATAGAACTCTTGCTCCATAAGGTTGCTGACAGATTACATGAAATCATAATCATAAAATGCTTGGCATTGTCCAGACACTCACTAGGCAGGACCTATTCTTAGCTTAGAGGACAAGAAAGCCCAGACTATTTTACCTCTTCCTGAACTATTTCCTTGTCCGCATCCCCAGCCCTGGCTCACATTCTGTGGCCCTGAGCCTAGGGTGGAGAGAGAACAGAGATGTCCAGAGAGCCAAGGGGTGGGGGGTAGTGCGTGGCTAGGCCCCCGAGCCTTCTGTTTCCTTCTCCCTTCCTGCTGGAAGTCTGCTGACCTTTAACAGCACAGGTTCACTGCTCCTCCCTCAGAGGTCGCCCCCAGCAGACTAGTCCATTCTAAAAAAGGCCCTGATGGAGGGAGAGAGAGAAAGAGGAGTGAAAGCTTAGAGAGAGGTCAGAGGAGGAGAAGTGCCGAGCAAATTAGAGCAAGTAACCTTTGCAAATGGCAGCTGGGGAAACAGAAGGTGAGAAACTGTCATTCCAAATTGCAAACTTGACAAAGAAACTGAATCAGCGCCTTCACCGACAGGTGCCTGAGCTTCCCTGTGTCATACTTTGCAGCCCAGCTTATCAGAGGCCCCATTCCTGTGACCCTATTGAAAGTCCATTGACATCTGCAAGTCTTCTTATTAATTGGCAATGCATCAAACTGCACAGTCAGCAAAAGCCCATTGAGGATTCAGGGTCTCGGTTGGACCGGCTGACCTATTAACTGCTTCTCTGTCTGTAGCTCTCCATTTATGCACCCAGAGCTCCCCCGGGGGCAGTATGCTTCCTTTCCTGTGCATTGATCGATCGACTGATTCATTCATTTATTCATTCCTCTGTTCACTTGTTCCTTCCCTTAACAAACATTTATTCACACCCCGTAACTGCCTCTTTTCACTCTAGACTAGCAATTCTCAAACAGGGGCTTCCCTGTTTGAGAATTTTTTTCCCCTTTTCCCCTGGGGAGGGGAGTTGTTTGGCTTTTGGTTATCAAAACGGGAGGGTGTACAGGCAGATAGTGGTAGAGATGATGCTGTCAAACATTCTGCAGGCACAGGACAGCCCCCAACAACAAAGAATTATTTGGTCCCAAACATAGATGGGAGATGGTTATTTGAAGGTTATGGAGGGAGTTAATACATGGAGATGGCAGATACCAGACTGCATCAGCAAAGGCAAGAGATACTCAGAGGAGTGATGGCTCTAAGAAGGAGATGGGGAAACCTGAGATTGTTCTCTCTAGAGGTCAGTGGAGGGCAAGGGCAAGGGTGCTAGAGAGGACAGGTGTGACTGCAGACTGAAGTCTCAGGGGAAGAGGGGAGGGATACCTTCCTTAGTCTGTCCAATGTCAAGTCTCTTCCTCTCACTAAGGGCCCATGACCTTGGGTTTGAAGCAAGTGCTGTGGGGATAATGGGGGAATGGTAGCCAAGTCTTCACGCCAACAACTCCACCATGGGCACTCTCATGCTAGGAGCTGGCCCCATTTTCTGTGGCCCATGGCCTCCACAGCTGGGCTGAAGGCCCCTTGATTACGGGACTCCTGTGGCTTCTGCTTCTTCTGGCTTTGTAAGGAGGCAAAAAGTCAGGTCACTCCTACCTCCCTCCCCGGTGGGTGTGGTTGTTAAACCCACACATGTGATCACAGAGGAGTAAGCACATGGCTATTCATTCATTCATTCATTGATCAGACAGTCCTGAACACCCACTTTGGGCAAGGCTCTCTGTAGGGACAGAGCAGACTAAGCCATCCTCCTGCCTGGGAGGCATTCAGGGCTCGTGGACTCTCATCTAGACCTTTGAACTTTGTGTTCTGAGTGTTCTTCCTGGTTGGAAACCTGAAATGGGACAAAAGTTGAATGAGCCTTGAGTCTACAGTGTTGTTCTGCTGTGAGCTTCTGATGGTACCCGAGGACAAGCAGTCTGCGGGGCCTGACCCTGGGAGTGAAGCCTGCCTCTCCCCCCAGCCTTTTAATATTCACAGACCAATATGAGTGTAAGCTCAAGTGCAGTGGGTGTTCTGCCTTCAAACTGACCTAAGAACAAATTAGAAGGAATGATACAGGGATGCAGATAAGCTATCGTGTGTGCATGGTTGTGATATTGGCTGCTGCAGGGGGCTTTTGCCTTAGGTGTTGACTTTATAGCCTAAACTTGGACTTAGCTATGACTCCCTTAGGAAGCCACTAAAATAAAATGGCTGTCTACAGCCATTGTTGATTCTGTAAAAGAGAAGACACCTTAATCTTCACACACACACACCTTCAAAAGTGGCAAGGACAGAATAATAAAGGACAGTCCTTCCGATGAAAACGAATTTATCTTTATTAAAATATACTGGCATTTTCATATTTGTGTCATCATACCACAGCCTAATAATGTTGTAGCCATGATCTTCCGGGGGCACATCCTTTCCCTTTAATTACTAGGTCACGGTCTCCGCCCCTCACGGCTATGGGCCTCACCTCCTTTAGGAGTATGTCCTCAGAGCCGCTGATCCATCCTAGCTGCTGATGGAATAAGTCAAGTGTCTACCACCATATGTAAGAATCCCTCTATCCCTGATTTTCTGGGCTCTATTATCCTGACTTTGAGAATGGCCAGAAGGAAGGGAAGTAAGAAATGCAACAAGGTAGATGCTAGCTTGCAAGGATCATTTCATTCTGGCCTACCCTTCCTCAGGGCCTGGGTCCTTAATCATCCTCACTTCATCCCAGAGTTTATTTTTTTTTTTGCAAACCTAAAGCAGGACAAAGACACCAGGGTAGTTATTTCCTAATAATAACCACCCCTCAGCCTCCTTCTTATCTCTGTATTAATCTCTGTATTAATGACTTAGTCCCTTGGAGGTTTCCTCTTGGAAATTTAGGAATGGCTCAAGCAAGCTGTCATCTTTCTAAATCACTTCTGATCATAACCTCAAGATTGATTAGCACCTGCTCTCCTATTTTCCCCACCCGCAGACATCTTTGAGAGCAACGTGCTAAAAGATGACAACGGTAGGGGCCTACGTAATTCATAAATGGTTTTGGCTCTGTGGGTTTTGATGAGGCAATATGGAAAATGATTGCATTAAGCGTTGCTATTTATTTACTTGACTTTGTACAGGACAATCAATTTGTTCACGTTCTGGGCTCCTGTCAGGAAGTTAAACGGCAGAGAAGGCAGGCTGGAGGCATTACCTCATTGCTCTAAGAGATGCTGTCACTCCTCAGATCACTTTGGATTGTTTTTAATAACAGCATCTTTCATTCTTGTCCACTGAGGGAGCAGAGATTCTCTTTCTGCAGAAAACAGGACACTGAGGAAGGTGAGGTCTGACTAGGAAAAGATGAGCTCATTTTTTTCTTGGACTATATGAAAATGCTATTTCTGTAGGTCAAACATCAGCAGTTTTGTACAGATCAACCTAATAGTTTAGCACAACCGCTTGCTAGAACAGAGCTAATCTGTCTGAGGCAGGCAAGAGTCGGTCCTGTTGGAGCCTTTGGGAAAGAAAAAAAAAAAAAAAAAAATTCCAGACCCTTGCAGAGAGAGCCGGTCAACATTCAGCCCCAGTCACAGCAGACATCAGACTGGGGTGATGGAAAAAGGCTGTGGGTCAGAGGCTGAAACAGACTCACGGGATGGGGCTGATGAGACCGTGCACGCATCTCTGCTGTGTGTTGATTGAATATTTTTGGAGATTCTGGAAAGTGTATCAGCGTGATAGATGGTCTCTGAGTTTGAATAAATTCTGGAAATCAGACTTCTAGTTTGGAGGGAAAGGCTGGTTAGAGAAAGAAAAAGACAGAAAAACTGCTTTTACTTGAGAAGAGTGGAAGAGAGAAATTGCTTAGACATAAAGTGGAATTCAAGTTTAGGCTCTGTCAGCTCTGTATAGGGAAGTCCTTTTGTCTCCAAGGACCTGTTTCATTTCTTCTTTTCTTTCTCTCTGTTTTTCCTCATTGGTGAAAGAATCAGGTAGGTGTGATGGTTAATTTATTACATCAACTTGATTAGGCCACAGGATCTGGGTGTTTGGTCAAACATTATTTTAAATGTTTCCATGAAAGTATTTTTTTAGATGAAATTATCATTTAAGTCGGTAGACTTTGAGTAATGCAGATTACCCTCCATAGTGTGGGTGGACCTCCTGCAATCAGCTGAAGAGGTTAATTTTAAAAGAAGATAAAATGAAAAAAGGCTGACTTCCCCCAAGGAAGAGGCAGTTACACCAGTAGACAGTTTCTGTACTTGAGCTACAACTCTTTCCTTGGTCCTCAGCCTGTGACCTGTCTTCCAGATTTCAGATTTGCCAGACTCTATAATTGCATGAGTCAATTCCTTAAAATCTCTCTCTTTGTCTCTGTCACTAGACACACACACACACACACACACACACACCCTATAGAACTTTGGTTCTGTTTCTCTGAGAACCCTAATACTGTGGATAAAAGAATTGTTAAGTTATCCTCCTCATTCATTCAAGGCCTAGGTACCTGCTCTAGGTCTGACTTGGCACCAGGTACCTTGGTGTTAATCTAACCTCAGAATGACCACACCTGTCCCATTCCTCACTGGGCCCCCAGTTCTTTGCACAGCACTTAGCACATTGTTTCGAGGAAATGATCACGTCTTTTCTGTCTTCAACTCTGACATCCTGGGTCTGTTCTAGAGGACAGGGTGGGGCTTGACTTGGGGCTGGAGCAGGATGGTCTTTCTGGAAGCCCTGGAAAGCCAGGGCTGGAGAGGAAAATTCAGAGAGCTTTGGGCCGATACTGGGAGGGCTCCCGGTGGGAGTGCTATGAGCTGAGCAGGGCTCATGGCCGGAGGGCCTCATGGCCTCACACATAGTGAAGGAGGGCAGGCACCTCTGCACATGGCCAGCTGAACTTGCCACCATTGCAGCAAGCACCCTGCTCGTCTACAGGGAGCCCTGGCCTTCACACAGCACCCACTAGCATGCTTGTTAGCTCGTCGCATCTTCACAGATTTATCATAAAAGATTTACATCGTATACATATTTATCGTCCTTTTTTCCAGATGCAACACAATTTCCACAAACACTGCATATTTATTCCTTATAAACCCAAATTTATTATGATTCAATTTTCTTTTTCTCTGCATGGGTTTATCTTTTCCTTTCTGGGTGTTTTCCTGATTGTGGAGACGCTTTCTTCCAAAGACGTCCATTTGTCCTTATGCTCCTTATGCCTTCCATCCTACATAATACTTCTCTGGCTCCCAATTTTCATTTTTACTCAAGTAAATTAAGCTTTTTAAATATGTAATTAACAGATGCCTACTGTCAAAAATTTAAGAAGTGAAACACAATAAAGGAGTAGGCAAAATAGTATCCAGGGTTCTGTTAATATTTTGGTGTGTTTACTTTAACTTGTCGCCTCTCTTTCTTGTTTATTACCCTTTTGTGCCTAACAATCTAGTCTAAGCCTTTTGATATAAAAAATCATGAACCTTATTTTTAATGGCCATCCATTTGGCTGTCTACCTTTGGGTATAATATCCTATACAAAACAATTTCTGTAATGTTGGACATTTGGTTTGAATCTGCTTTTCATAAAATGACTATGCATAACACTTCAAAGAACATATTGCACCTACATCTCGTCTGCCTTTTGGGGTACATATTTCGGAAAGACTCACTCAGAATGCTGGCTCATGTCTAGTGAGCTGTCCCGTGGGCCAGCCCTGTGCTAAGCGCGGCCTGCTTGTTTCGGAAGCAGCCATATGGAGTCGATACCATGCCTCCCATTTTTTCAGGATGAGAACGTATGAGGAGTTGAGGTGTCTGGGGCTCGTCCAGGATGACCATCCAGTTAGCAAGAGGCAGAGCCCACCTCTGAAGATGAATGGGCCCATGCAGTCAAGGCTGGCACGAGCCTGACCCTTGGGACTGCTATCTGGGATGGCTGCTGTCATTTCCACCGTGATGCCTCCACTGCACAGGTGTGAAAATGGGCCTCATTTCCCCCTGCCTAGAAGGAGTCCCTCTGTATCCCCATCTGTGCCCCTGTCTTGTGGCCCAGAGGATCAGGAAGCAGAAGACACACAGTGCCGCTTCCCCAGGTGCTCACCACTTGGGGTTCTCCCTCACACCCCTGTGGCCCAGCCCATCTCTTCCATCTCCCCCGTCTTAGCCCCAGTAGCGCACTGATCAGACACTAACTGCCCCAGAGAAGGAGTGGCATCCACTTCTGAGCCAGGTCACCGATACCAAGTAACTAGAGAACCAGAGAATATGATATATCACTTAAAGCATTGGGCTGCTCCCAGCACAGCTGGATCCTTTGGCCCCTGAAGCCCCCACTTGGTGGGTGCCTACCACTGCTGGCAGGAGGGGTGGGGCTCCCTCCTGCATTGCTGGTGTACCTTGTGGGCCTGCTTGCAGCCCTGGGCCTCCTCTGCCTCCTAGGCTGAAGGAGATTTGCAGAGTCTTAACACACCCCTCATTGCTTTAGACAGAGCAGCCTGGCTGGGCTCATCCCAGAATGCATCCGTCCTGGCAGGCATGCGAGCTCCCTAGAGCTGCTGGAAGGGCCTGTGTTGGGCAGAACTGAAGTGGTGCTGTGTGTTTGACCCTGGAGGGTCGGAGCTGGCGTGGAGACCAGCCCAGGGTTGCTGACTGTGCCCCGGGGCACTCCCGAGCAGAGGCAGGCCTACAATAAGGCAAATGTGAGATGGCAACATTAAATTCAGGGCTGGGAGCAAGAAGTTGAATTCCGCCTTTCTGTTCTACTCTGCTCTCATTAGATTTCCAACAGATTTCATGCTTCCAAATGCATTGGCCACACAGAGCTGCTTGGGGTCTCTTGGAACCCTCGCAGACAGGTGGTGGGGAGGGGGTGGAGGCTGTGTGGTCGGGGGCTCGGCTCTGGCAGCGGGGCTATTTGGAAGCAGGGAGCCTGAGGAGGAGAGGAGGGGAGAGACGACGAGAACCCCGGGCCTGCTCAGCTGAGAGAAGATTCCCACCCAAGTGCAGACTCAGAGCAACCTGTCCCTCCTCAGCTCTGCTCAACAGCCACCCAGGTAGGCTGGGAGGAGGACATCCACGTATGCAGAGGGTGACATGGAGAGTCCCTTCCCGGCCTGCTCAGTGACTCCTGACGAAGTGATTACTGGGCATCATTAGACCCCACACACAGCACGGCCACATCCTTCCTGCTGCCTCAGATCCTGGGAGCCGGTGAGGCAGGGACCTGGGAAGGAGCCAATGCAAGCTTGGAGGCGTCCTGGTTTCACACATGGGCCCCAGGGGCCACATGCTGTCCAGGGTATCTTTGGAGAGAGTCCTTTTCACAAGAAGTCCCTGGACGAGGAAGGCATACAGGAGAGGGGATGATGAGGAAGAGATCACAGGCCAGAGGGGTCGGTGGCAGGTGAAGGGGATGGAGAGTGGTCTCTATGGGAGTTGCTCCTGAGCCCTCTGCATCCAGTGCTGAGACCAGCGGGTTCAGTCTGCCCCGTGCTTGGGGGACGGCACCCCTAGTCTCTCCCCTCCGCTTTCTCCTATCTTTCTTTCTTCCCTCTCTGTTATTCCTTTCTCCTCTGAGTAGTTTCTGGTGCACCCTACCAGTGGGGCTATCATGTCCCCCAGACCCCACATCCCTGAATCCCCAGCCCCATACAGTTCTTAAACAACCCTCCTGGGTCTGTGGAGGGACCTGTCTCTGCCGTGCCTTCCATCTGTGATGCTTGGAAGTGCCCTCCTGCCTCTCCTTCTCTCCACGGGACTGGCTCCCCCATCCAGCTTTTCAGAAGGGTTCTGTCCCCCAGGCTCCCAAGGCTTTTGTCACTGTTTCTTCCTTGCAGGTTTCCTGAGCATGGCGACCACATTTTCCAATCTCAATATCCAATTCCCTGATATGCGTGAACATATGTCATATGTATGCGTATGTCTGCACATACACGCGGGCTGTATGTGTAAGCATGCATATGTCTGTAGGAATAAACAAAATCCTGTCCTTTGTTGACTTTCCTGAAGGCTCTGGACAACCTTGGCTATAGGGTTGACGCCCCATCCACTAGGGCATTGTGCTCTGGCTTTGTCTTTGACATGAGCTTCATTTGAGCCGCCTTCTTTTAGTGAGTTTATTTTTCTCTCTCAACTGGAAAATCACATTTGATCAGCTGTAGAGAGCAATCAGATACCGAAACATTGGGATTTCGCCCGGAGAGGCAGCTCCCTGAAAAGCCTGTACTGGTTCTCCGGGGCGAGATGGGACTCCTGCAGAGGCACACCCAGGCTCCTGGAGCCATGGGTCAGGCAGATGGTGGATCGACACAGCTGGGGCGAGAGGCGAGTGAAGCAGCCACTTCCTGGGCTGGAGGAAGCCAACCCCAGCTGAGTGCTGGCACCCTAGGCTTCCGGGTTTGGCCCGGGGCTCTGTCTGCCTCACTGTCTCCCTCATTCCTCAGCTCTCCCGATGACTGTGGCATAGGTGAGTGAGTGCCCTGTCTCAGCACCAATGTCCAGACCCTTTGCTGGCTGGGCCGGGCTGTGAATAGGCCTGGTAGCAGTCTGCCTGGCCGGGCACTGAGCTCGGCCCTCCTTTCCTCCTCGCCCTATCCTCTGCTGCCCATGGGCCACTGCAGGCCCTGGGGAGAGGGAGGGCCTGGCCATGGTAAGGGTTCCCTTGCTGACTTGCTTTTCCCACTGCAGCGGATCTTCTAGGCGGGGCTCTCCTGCTCTCCTGCTGTTGTAAAAACAGTCTGAGCAGCCTCTCCAGCGCTCTTCCCACATAAGCCCCCTGGGGGGCACGTGGCAGTCACAACCCTGAGGGCACTCCCACCACCCTCCTCATCCCACCTTTGTGTGTCAGCCCTGAGTCTACAGAACAGCCTCCTTGCCACTGCCGTTCAACCATCCCCAGCATCAGAAGCTCCTTCAGCACGGGCCACCCCCTGCCCCCCCACTGGGCACCTTGGCTCAGCCATGCCACCTCCCACTGACCGCCACAGAGCTCCTGCTCCTTCAGTTGACACAGGGGTTCTGTGGAAAGGGGTCTGTGGTCGCAACAGTGTAGTGCCTGTGGGTGAGGCTCTTCTGCAGGACCCCACAAATCTTTTTTGTCTTCCAAGGTGTTCCTTGAGGCTCCTGTAGGGGCACTTAGTATTAACCCTTTCCTAAACTCTTTTGGCCACAGGAAGCCTTTCTCCTCAGAATACCCAATGACACCTCACAGAATACAGTTTGGAGAAGCAGTGTGGGAGAACCTCTTGGTTTTTAAACTCAACTCCTCCCTCACACTCCTAAAAATGATCCTTGTGGATCCTACCAAACAAATCACATTAGCAAATATTTTTCATGAACCGCCTGCAGTGTCTCAGCCCGGTCCCTGTGGTGTAGCAGATTCTTCGGTGCAAATTCTGTTCTGTGATCAAACCAGGCAACTTACGTTCCGCCTCTCTATAAGGTTGGCTTCTGAGGTGGGAACAATTTTATTACAGGAGTCCGCTCTGAGTGAACACAGTCATTTACTGCTTCACAGCAACTAAGCTGACATTTAGAATTCAGGTGTCACCAAGAGTGCCTGAAGTACCATGTTATCTGTGATATTATGACATGGGTCACTTTCCTCCCGTAGGGTAATCCCTGGCAGCTCACCCCATTACAGGGAGGTCTCCTGATTTGCCATTACTTGAGGAGTGAACTCCCTCCCCCTCCCACCTGCTTGAAACAACTCAAAAGCGGGGTGGGGGGAGCAGAGAGAGGAGGGGAACAGATCGAGGAGGAAAGGACAAGGGTAACCAGGGAGGGCAAGGTGAGGCACAGGTATTGCCTTGCACCCCGCGGGGGCTTTGCGGAGCAAAAGCTGCCGAGCCTCCCAGTTTCCCTGTCAGCGTCTGTTGGGTGATCGTGGGTTTTTTTACCTGCTTTAGGTACGCCGCTATTTTGCTTCCTCATGGGAGTAGATGAGGGTGGTGAGAGTGTAGACAAAGAAGCTAATACGTGTTTTATTCCGAATAGCATTCCAAGGCTTTAAACTCCTAGGGAAGTGGTGCAGGCTCTTCAAGGCCCTGAGGTGTGAGGATATGGGCTCTGGTTCCAGCTGAGCCGCTGCTAATGTGTGACCTTGGTTAAGTGTCTTGGCCTGTTTGGGCTCCAGGGCGCTCATGCATAAGGTGAAACTCAGTCCCGCCCACAGTTCTCAGATGCTTGTGAGGCCTGAGCCAGGAGCCCGGCGATGCGGATAGACGCAAGCGCTTCTAGTACATTCACAAGTTTGTGCGATCGTCAGCACTGTCTTGATCCAGAGTATTTCATCCTCCCAAGAAGAAATTCATACCCATTAGGAGGCTCTCACCATTTCCTCTCCCCCACCCCAGCTCCTGGAACCACTAATCTGCTTTCTGTCTCTATGGATTTACCCACTGTGGACATTTCCCATAGAATCATTTAATATGTGGTCTTGTGTACCTTGTGTATAATATGTGTCTTGTGTATACACATATTGTGTATACACATATTGTGTATACATATATACATATACACATATTGTGTATACATATACACATATTGTGTGTAATATGTGTACCTAGCTGTTTGCACTTTGCATCATGTTCTCAAGGTCCATCCACACTACAGCATGTGTCGGTACTGTATTACTTTTTATAACTGAATGCGACTCCATTGAACGGATATGCCGCACGTTGTTTATCTGTTCATGAAGTAGAAGTTGAGCTGTTTCTGCATTTTAGCCCTTATCAATAACGACAAACATTTATTTGTGTGTATGTTTTCACGTGGACATACATTTTCAGTTCTCTGAGGTTCAGAATTGGTGTTTCTGAGTCATATGCCAACTCCATGCTTAACTTTCTGAAGAATTGCAGAACTGTTTTCCAAAGTGGAGAACCATTTTTTATTCCCACCAGCAATGTATGAGGGTTCCATGTCCCCACATCCACTCTAACACTTGTTACCGTCCATCTTTTTGATTATAGCTGTCCTAGGGATGTGAAGTGGTCTCACGCTATAGTTTGAAATTGCATTTCTCTAATGATGAATGTGATTGAGCATCTTTTCATGTGCTTAGTGGGGCTATTGATACATTTTCAGAGAAATTATTTCATTCTTTGCCCATTTTTAATTAGGTTATTTGTCTTTTTATTGTTGAGTTGTAAGAGCTCTTTCTAAAAAAAATACTTCGTTTATTTACTTATTTATTTAGCTGAGAGAGTGTGTGTGTATGCATGTAAGCTGGGGGAGGGGCAGAGGGAGGAGGAGAGAGACTCAGGCAGACTCCCTGCTGAGCATGGACACCCCCCCCCAAGGCAAGGCTCCATCTCATGACCCTGAGATTATGATCTGAGCTGAAATCATGATCTGAGCTGAAATCATGAGCTGGATACTTAACTGCCTGAGTCACCCAAGCTCCCCTAAGAACTCTTAAAAAAAAAAAATATATATATATATATATATATATACACACATACACACACACACACACACACATACATATATATGCATACACTAGTATACTAGATACTAATAGATACTAGATACTAGTCCCCTATCAGATATATGATTTGCAACTATTTTATCTAACTCTATGGGTTGTCTTTTCACTTTGTTGCTAGCATCGTTTAAAGCTCAAAAGCTTTTAATTTTGATAAAATCCAATTTGTGTATTATTTCTTTTTGTTGCTTGTGCTTTTGGTGTCATATCTAAGAAACTATTACCTAAATTCAAGACTGTGAAGATTTATATCTGTGTTTTCTCCTAAGTATTTAATAGTTTCAGCTCTTAAATTTAGACATTTCATGCATTTGAGTTAATTTTTATAGTGCACTCTCTTAAGACATTTACCTCAAGTAAAAACAAAACAGAACCTCTGAGTAGAGCCAAGCCAAGCCAAACCTTCCAGTTTTGATCAGGTATTCTCTAAGGGCTCTCTGGTTCTTCTCTGTCAGGCTGCCTGCTTTTCGTGAGTTAGTGGAGAATCACCCAGAACCTAGGGGAAGAGAATTTGGAACAGGACCTCTAGCAGCAGGACAGGCGGATGGGGGCTGTTGTGGGGCAGGGAAGCATACTAGATCTTCCAAAGAGGAAAGCCACATGGCCGTGAATATGCTTGCAAGCAGGCCTCAGAACTGGGTAAGGGCTTACCATTTTAGACTGAAGCTGACTGTAGGTTCTGTGGGCTCAGGCCTGGCGTGCTTGCTCACACATGTCCTCCCAGAGCCCAAGCGCTGACCTGGTTTCTGGAGACCCGAGTCCTGTTGTTATTTCTACTATAGTCAGCTGTGTGACCCTGGGTCACTCATGGAATCACTTTGATCCTCCAGCTCTTGCTCTGAAACAGGACATAGGTGACCTTGTATTAAAAGTTTTGGTAATTGGAGTCCCACTGACATGAGGTGCTTCCAGAAGTTCAGCTGATTGGATCATGGAAGTGCTGACTAGTGTTTCCCCAAGTGTCTTAAGCAGATGTGAGACACAGTGTTGTGTGGTCAAATGACTGAGAAATACTAAATCAAACACGGACAGGTTTCTTTGTTATGGGACTTTCCAGAGCCTTTCTGAGAACATGTAGCCTGAGTCTGTTGCAAGGAGATGTGCAATGCAGCATTTCCTAAATTAGTTTAACTAGGAAAGAAATATTGTCAAATGTGAATGCTACCAATTTCAAACAGCGTGAATGAAACCACAGTCATGGAATGGGACTTGTGTGTGTGATACTGTGTGGGTCAGAAACCACAGTGTCCAACCTGGTATAGGGAAATACGCCTCCCAGAGGAAACCTTGCACATTGGTATGCCTACCGGAGTCCGTCAGTCTGGCCTACATTGTGAACGGAGACTTTGGTCAGCTTCTGGGGTTTTCTGATTTTCACTCCTGGCTAATCTGCCATTCAGGGCTGCCCACATTCGTCTCTCAGGTAGCGCTGAAGGGCCACTATGCCACGAACCCCAGAATCCACCTGACCTGTCCCAGATCAGTGGGGCTTTGATCTTTGATCATGTCCGAGGTAGAAAGCCAGGTGTCTCTGGCCTCAGCCATCAGCATTACTGGCAGTAGAATGGGCCAAGCCACTGGGAGACTGAGCTCTAGGGTTTTGGAAAGAGTCCCAGCCACAGGGAGGTAAGGCAGGGACTGGCAAGACCACCGCAAGATGACCTTTCTCATTTTATCAGCCCAGGTTATTTGCTTATTATTGTGAGGATTTGGGGTTGGGATGGGTAGAGGTAGTGATGATGGAAGAACTCATACACAAAAATAATTTAACAGTTTATTCAATAATAATTTTATAATATATTCTTTTTATATTTAATTTAATTCCCTGATTTTACAATGTTAGACAAATGTTTGCATTATTTTACATTCCTAAAATGTAGGTTGAGATTTGCTTGATGGGTTGGAGGTGGGCATGGGGCACGGAAGATGAGGCTCTGCGCCTGAGACAGGTAGGTGAAAAGGAACATTAGACTGTAGGCTTTATTTTGTACATAGTCAAAAATGGTGCATATGGACAAGTGTTCATTATATTATAGTGCAAGTGTGGCCCGTTGGGCCAGTTGGCCTATCTGGTCTGTGCTTTCTCTTCTCTCTGCAAACCTGGAGGCTTTTTGAGGTCAACAAAATCACTTCCTTGCATAGGATCTTCCTCAAACAGTAAGGTGACCTGACCTCTGTCCACCTCCCTTTGCTGACCTTATCTGTCTCTGCGTTGGCACAAGGCTTGTAAACCTTCTTCACCAACAGAATACACTCCGCTGGTAGAACTGCTAAGGAGATCCAGGTACCAAACGTCCATTCCGTTTGTGCTGGGACAAACGTGAGACTTCCGCAAGCTCTGCTCCCAGGAGACTGTGCCCACATAACCACTGCACAAGGCTGACAGCAGTAAGATCTCAAATCAGGCAGATTTAGAGAGGAGTGGGAGATGGTTTCCCACTAATCTGAAGGATAGGAAACGTTCATGAGAATAGAATGACTTTTTTTTTTTTTAAGATTTATTTATTTGACAGAGAGAGATCACAAGTAGGCAGATAGGCAGGCAGAGAGAGAGAGAGAGGGAAGCAGGCTCCTTGCTGAGCAGAGAGCCCGACGCGGGACTCGATCCCAGGACCCTGAGATCATGACCTGAGCCGAAGGCAGCGGCTTAACCCACTGAGCCACCCAGGCGCCCCTAGAATGAGTTTTTAAGAGAGTCTTTTGGGTGGGTCAATCCTCAAGTGTCTGCTTTTGGCTCAGGTGGTGATCCTGGAATCCTGGGATCAGCTCCGCACAGGGATCTCTGCTTAGCAGGAAGCCTGCTTCCCTCTCTCTACATATATATATATATATATATATATATATGTCTTTAAAGACAGTAGGACTTAAATACACTGAGATGGGGGAAGGGTTCATGTGGACTCATGTGGACCCATTTCTTCCAAAAATCCACAAAGGGGAGCACTGGACCAGAATGGGTTCAGCCTTATATACTGGGCTCCGGGGGTTGACAATTTAAAGCAGTGTGACACCTCTTTCTGTTCCAACACCATTTCATTTGAGGTTCAGGGGTGGCTTCAGAAAGGAGGGGGTTGTTCCTCTTAGTGCTTTATTTTGGTAATGAGTGAAAAGCTCATAGCTCTAAATACCATCTATATGCTAATGACTGCAGAATTTACATCTCCAGCCAAGACCTGGGCTCAAGAATCATATATTCACCTGCTGATTTGACATCTCCCCTAGGACAGCTAATAAGCTTTTCAAACTCAATGCATCCCACTCAGAACTCTTGTCTCCTTCACATCGATTGCACCCCACCCTTTAACATCTCAATAAATGGCATCATCACAGATCCAGGTGTTGAATCAAAAAAGTTAAGTCATTCTTGGTTCCCCGGCCCTGCGTCCACTCCACCAAATTCTGTCGACCCTATCTTGAGAATATATTTCTGTCTCTGCTTTGTTCCATCTCCACCCTAGGGCCATGGCCTCTCCTCTTCTTCATAAAATAAGTTCCTTACCAACCCTCCTTGACCGGACCCTACTCTGCTCTCTGATGTGTCTCCTTCTTCTCTGCCCAGGGGGGTACAACCACACTAACTTTCTTGCTGTTCCTATCACCTGAGTTCATTCCTGCCTGAAGCCTTTGCACTTACTACCCCCTTGGTCTAGAAAATTATTTTCCCTGATCCTTTGTGTGACTGACTGTAACCTTAAAGTCTAAAGCACCGTCCACTCCTTGTTCTGGACCCCTCATTTCCCCTATTGTCTTCAAAGCATTTATCAATATATGAAATATGTTTGTGCATTAACTTATTGTCCATCTCCCCCTCCCCTTTTCTTCCCCGCATGAGCCTTGTGAGAGTAATTTTATTCTTTGTCTAGCTTGTTGTTGCATCTTTTGCACCTGCCACCTCGTTGGAGCTCAAAGATATATCTTCTAACATATTTATAATGCAAAATCTCAAACACATACAGAAGTAGAGAGAAGAGTATAATGAACCCACTTCTGCTTATCACTCAGCTTAACAATTTATCAACCTGAGGCCAGTCTGTTTTCATCTATCTCCCGTGTTGAAGCAAATCCCAGTTATCATATCACTTCATCTGTAACTATTTCAGTGTATATCTCGCAAAGATAAGGGGTTTTTAGGGAAAAAAAATAACTACAATACCATTATCACATAATTCACAAAAAACCCTTAATATCAAATATCCAGTGAGTTTTCAGAATTCCCTGAATGTCTTGCTTTGTTTTTAAGTTTGTTTGAAGCAGGCGCTAAAGAAGGTCTTTAAATTACAATTGATTTATGGTGCCTTTTCAGTCTCTGTTAATCTATAGCTCTCTCTGCAACCCTTTGTTTTTTTCTTGAAAGGTATTTGTTGAAAAAACTAGGTCCAGCAGGGTACCCTCTAGTCTAGGTTTGCTAATTTCATTCCAGAGGTGTTGCTTGATGTGTTCCTCTATCCCCTGCATTTCCTGCAAATTGGAAGTAAGTGATTTGACTAGATTCAGGGCGGTTCCTTTGAAAATAATACTACTGCAGGCTCATATTCCCCAATCAAGAGGCACAGTGTATCTGGTCATCCTTTTGTGATATTAGAGGTATTGATTCTTTTGTCCAGATCCAGTATTTCATTTGAGTTTACAAAATGTTAACATTCTAATTCTGTCATTCCTTTTGCATATATTAGCTGGTATACTTTTAGAAGTTTACCGTCATTACTTATTTGGTTACCCTAAGATATAGTTTCTACAGAAAAGGCAGAGAAAGGTTTGATTCTTTCTTTTATCAGATTTCAAGATAACAATTTGGCTCCTACATCCTCCCAAGTTGACCAGTGAGGATTTGTGTTTTAAGTATCATCAGGAGCTTGTAGATTTAAATAGACTTGATGCATTTCAATCGATAGAAATATGTTGAATTAATGAATGAATAATTGAACAAATGCAAATTTAGAACTTTCTATAGGCTTTCAGTTTTTTCTTTCCAGACTTTATAGTCCCAGATTACATATGCAAAACCATCGCATGATTTTTTTCTTGAGTTAATTCTATTCCTTGAATTTTTACTTAGTACTCTGGGGTTTAATTGAATAAGTAAAAAGCAAGCCCTGCTTTTAGGAATATTCCTATCCATCTGCTACTGAACAAAACAGTTTTAATTAGATCTTGAATCACTTCATTATTGAAACCTCCTGATGTGTTTCCCACCTGAGAAGGTGCTGGTCACTCGCCTAGAAACAGCAGCACTGACCTGAGTCTGGTTCAGGCTCTTCTGCTATGGGATTGGGCCAGTTACTGTCCCTCTCTGCCTCAGTTTTCCCACTTGCACATGTAGGGATGACACCAGGTCATTACCAGGGCTCTTTCTAATTCTTTTATGATGCGGGGCACCCGGGTGGCTCAGCCTGTTGAGTGCCTGACTCTGGGTTTTGGCTCAGGTCATGAGATCAAGCCCCCTGTGGGCTCCATGCTCAGCATAGAATCTGCTTGAGATTCTTTCCCCTCACTCTCCCTTCCCCCTGCTCCTTCCCAGTCATGTGCTCTCCCTCTCTCAAATAAATAAGTAAATCAATAAACACATAAATAAATAAAATCTTCAAAAAAATAAACAATTCTTATATGATGGGATCCTCTCCCTTCTCCCCACTACATGTGGCCTCTAGGTAAAGGCCACATGAACACGTCAGAAGGGGCAAGCAAGGCAGGAGTGCAGGGTGTGTGTTGAGGGGAGTTAGGATGGAGAGGCCAGGAGGGAGAGCCCACCAGGACATACTTCAGCCAGCAGCTCTCAAGGAACCATGACTGGAATACATTTGTCATTCTGTGTGCTGTTTTCTCTGAAAGCTTTCTAGAGTTTGGTGGGAGCAGTGGGTTGGGTGCTCACCAGGTTAAGAAATATTTCTGGGAGTGTTTGGTGGTCTCTGAAGGAAGTAACAGTGAGTGCTGTGTGTAGGAGCCTGGAGCTTTAATGCCTGAGCCATCCTGACCCCACACTTCCTAACAGGGCTGCTCCCTCACCTACAATGCACCCCCCACCTGTCTCTGCAGCCCTCCCTGGAGGCAGAAGCAGCCTTGCCAGCCCCTGGCAGCATTGCCCGTCTGGGAATTCAGACATTCAGAGTGCCAGAGAGTCCTCTGGCATTTTCCTTTTATTCTGCAAAGGGTTAGATTGCATGAGAATCGATAGCCTGCATTACGGGAGCTTTCTGATGAGCAGACCTGCTGCTGAGTTGTTGTCTGCATCCCGCCCTCTGATCATAGGGCCCCCACTTTCCCATCTCGGTCAGCATGTGACCCAAGTTCCCTAGAGGAAATCAGCTTATCTGATGTTCACATGCATCTGATGAGGTATCCAGAGGGGATGGAATGTCTCTTTTCCCTGCTTCCCAACACTAGCTGCCAATAGCTGGAGGATGATGGGCTTTCTATTAACCAAGGATGAGACCTCAGCTTATAAGAGGGTGTGGTAATGTATGTGTCATCACCTTCAGCTCTTCTCACCCCCTTTCTTGGAGGAAGGGACGGTGCTATCCTGCCTCCATCCACTACTCTCACAGTTCTCTACCACTGTTCTCTTCCCGGGTGTGCAATGGTGGGCAGAAGGCTCTAAGAGGGTGAAGGTATATTCTGGACCCTGCAAGGGGCTGGCATGGTAAGAGCCCCACACCTTTCTCCTCAGTACCTTGTGAGTACTGTCAGACTGTTCTCCCACTTGAGACACCTAGGGATGAACGGATGGTCAGAGTCCCATCGGTGGTGGGAAGCCATCCCACAAGATGGTTCCAGGCATCTGTTTAGAAAGAAGAGAGAGTGGTGAGACCATTGACGATCCATATGGAAGGCAAGCAAATGCAGACCCTTTCCTCATACTACCTGCAATTATTAAATCAAATGGATCATAGACCTAAATGCAAAAACTAGAACTATAAAACTTGTTGGAAAAAAATTTGACCTTAGGGCAAAGATTTCTTAGATAGGACTCCAAAAGCACAATCAATAAGAGAGAAAATCGGGGTGCCTGGGTGGCTCAGTGGGTTAAAGCCTCTGCCTTCAGCTCAGGACACGATCCCAGGGTCCTGGGATCAAGCCCCGCATCAGGCTCTCTGCTCTGCGGGGAGCCTGCTTCCCTTCCTCTCTCTCTGCCTGCCTCTCTGTCTGCTTGTGATCTCTGTCTGTCAAATAAATAAATAAAATCTTAAAAAAAAATAAGAGAGAAAATCAATAGATTGGACTTCATCAAAATTAAAACTCTTGTTCTTCAGAAGATACCATTAAGAAAATTAGGAGATGTGGCGTGGACATAAGAGAAAAAAAATATTTGTACTTCATAAATCTGATAAGGGACTTATATTCAGAATATGTAGAATCCTTAAAACTCAATTAATAAGAAGTCACACAGGAGTACCGGGGTGGCGCATTCAGTTGAGTGTCTGACTCTTGGTTTCGGCTCAGGTCATGATGTCAGGGTCCTGAGATCAAGCCCCACAACAGGCTCTGAGCTGAGCAAAGTCCACTTAAGATTCCCTCTTCCTCTCCCTCTGCCCCTCCAGCTTATGCTCTTCCCTCTTTCTCTCTTTCAAGTAAATAAGTAAAGTCAAAAAAAAAAAAAAAGTCAAACAACTCAATTTTTTAAATGAACGAAAGTTTTGAATAGGCATTTTGGCAAAGAAGATAGGCAGTCATTGATATGCACATAAAAAGATGCTTATCATCATCCATCAGCAAGTAAATGCAAATCAAAAACCCACAGTGAGGTATCACTTCACACCCACTAGGATGGCTATAAATTTAAATTAAAAAAAAAAAAAGAGCAGAACCCCTGTACACCAGTGGGAACATACAATTGCACACCTACTTTGGAAACCAGTGGTGGTTTCTAAAGTAAACCTAAATTTACCATATGACCCAGTAATTCCACTCCTGGATTTCCACCCAAGAGAATGAAAACATGAGTCCACACAACTTACATGCAGACATTCACAGCAGCATTATTTGTATGAGCCAAAAAGTGGAAATAACACAAATGTCAGTAATGGGCAGATCGATAAATAAAATGTGGTATGCCCATACAATGGAACATTATGCATCAGCGAAAAGAAGTGAAATGCTGATCTGTGCTACAGTATGGACAAACCTCAGAAATATTAAGTGAAATGAAAGATTCCAGATGCAAAGAAAATAGAGCTTGAATCTGTGAGATATCCTGAAAAAGCTAATTGGTAGAAATAGTAAATAGATGGGTGGTTGCCTGGAGTTGGGGCTGGGAGCAGGTCTTGGCAGCAAAGGGGCATGAGAGAACGTTGGGGGGTGATGGAAGTGTTCTAAAATTGGATGGTGGTGATGGCTGCACAACTCTACAAGGTTTTATGAAAATACCTTCGAGCTGTATACTTACAATTAATTTTGTAGTATACGCATTGTACCTCCATAAAACTATTTGAGAAGAAAAAAAGAAGGGAGAGAAGTAGATTCCAGCATGTGCTTTGTTAAAGGTACCAAGGAGGAGAGGGAGAAAGGGGGAGACTGGGCTCAGGACCCCTCGGAACATGCAACAGGCATGTCTCAGCCTCCAGGGAGGATGCAGAGCCCGCCTGATCCAGCCCACCGAACTGAGTTTAGAGCACCTTCCGCGTCCACCTGCGGGAGTGGCAGCCTCAGCGGCAGGCAGTTCAACCCTTAGGCCTCAGCTCCTTCCAGCCTCCTCCCATTGTAGCTCCTTCTCTCTCCCTGTCCCACGTGGTATGGGTGTCCTGTTCTCTGCACCCCCTTGGTCACCATGCCTCTCTGACTGTTGTCACAGCTCCCGTCCCCAGCTCTGATGTCAGTCATTCCTCCCACCCTCTCCATTGTCCTAGAACCTGGGGTTCTGGCCTCTTATGGGCTCACCCTGTTTTTCTGGTGTACATCCCTGGGCAATGAGCCGGCTGGGCTTGACCTTGTTGGGGAAGGGTTTCAAACAAAGGGAAGAAGATGTGGTAGAAGGAGCAGACAGAGTGGGGGGAGTGTGGGGTCAGGAGAGCTGAAGGAGCAGCATGTGGGACACAGAACACACAGGAAGAACTAGAGAAGTCCCTGGAGTACAGCTAGGGACCATAAGCCAGCAACTGGAAGTAGGACACTCAGGAGCAGCTAAGGTTTTTTGGGTTGAATTTGCTGAAGTTTAAGAATTGAGCTCCCCAGGAAGGTTGACCCTTGCTGTTGGCTTGTTGTCCTTTACTTCTGAGTATGAACCAGGGCCTCAGAACTCAGAGGCCAATTTGGAGCCCTTATTATGTAGTAGACCCTATAGAAAGCATGTAATAGACATCAGTTCACTTAATCCTTACAAAATCCTTTGAAGTAGGTGCTGTGTTATCACTGCATTTTGTAAATGATGGAACTGAAGTCTAGAGGGGAAAGCAAGATATCCAAGGTTTGGAAAGCCATCAGCAGCAGAGCCTGGCTTGGAGCCCAAGCAATCAGTCTGGTTCTTGCATACTTGGCCTAGTGTGGGTTTGATGGGTAAGAAGACAGACTCTTAAAGGCCCACTATGAGAAGGCTGGAGGTCTTCAAGACAAACTCATCCACTGGACCCAGCAAGGAGAAGAGGAGGGAAAGGGGTAGGAGAAGAAGCTGACATGCTCTGGGCAGAGGAGAAGCATGGGTCCTTCCTGGGAACCTGTCTGCTGGAGGGAGGGGAGCTGGATGGGCAAGGCAACTGAGCCTCGCTCCCTGGCCCCAGATGCTGCATCTGTAGTGCACACATAGATGCATGCCTGGGCCAGCATCTCTGTCCATTCTTTTGCACACTCTTGTGTGGGCACTGCAAAGCCAGTACTTTCTTTGCCCACAGCCAGCTTGTGGGAAGGGGGTGTCTTATAAAAGAGCAGTCTGGTGCTGATGGTCAGGGTGCTGATGGCCAAGAACCAAAGAGAAGGCACCACCTGTGTAAGAGGGAGGTGGACTGAAGCAGAGGGAGGTTGGAACTGCTTTGTGCTTTACCCAGAAAAACCTGATCATGCATTTTTCTTAGGGAGATTGGGGCTCACAGCAGCAGGGGGCTGGGCCTACAAGAATCCAGTGACAAGAGAGTGTTGAAATTCAGGAGACCTTTTACCTTTTCCTAGTGTGGCTTCAGATTCAACCTGTACTTTCTGAGCACCTTCTGTATGCTTGGCTTCCTGGGAAGAAGCTGTCTCATGGATCTTGCCAGACTCCCTCTCTTCTCTGATCCTTTTTTTTTTTCCTTTGATTTCTGCAACTGCAGTCCTCCAAAGAAGGACCTCGGGATAAGAGTACTTGTGAACGGTTACCTCCAGCACCGAGTGTCTAACAGCACAATGCTGAGCCCAAAACAGTATCCTGGGGAGTTGTGGGCATGAGTTTAAAAACCCAACCTCCCACTAACAGGTTACCCACTGTAACGTATACTTAGATAATTGTGTGTCTCTTGGGCTTGCTTGGCAGTGATGACCCAGAGGGCTAGAATGAGTCGATCATAGAGCTCTGTGTCTGCAGAATGATGGTCACCTGCTTATGGGGTGTGTGTGCATCTAAATGAGTCCCATTCTTCCATCCAGTTTAGATTCATACTTCCGTCTACCGGTGCATGCCTCTGTTCACAGGGGCACCGGCATTTCCCATCTAGGTGTGTCTTGTGAGGACACTTCTGCCTGCTGCTGCCACCACAGAGTCTCTGACCCCATTAACACAAGTGCTCTGAAAGGCTCTGCCTCCAAACCCTGTGTAAGAGGAGGCCTCAATCCGCTTCCTGCCTCCTGGAGACCAGCCTTTTATTTAAGATTGTGCGGGCGGAGAGCTGGGCACGGCGGCCCTTGAAGAGCGGTCCTGAGCTCCCTCGGGCCTGTTCTTCTTCCCTTTCCCTTCAGCTTGATTATTATTCCAAAGGCCTCGTTATGGAAATTACAGAATAATGGTTCTGCAATTTGTGCGTGTGTGGTTGTGTGCACGCTAATTGTCATCCATGTACCCTCTCTCGGAGGGGCTGCAGAAGGTTCCAGATGCGGCTCTCTTTCTGCTGCACCCTCGCCTCCCTCCCCTCCTGCCTTCTGTCACCCGTCACCACAGCCATCTCCCTTCCCCGGGGCATAGGGATGGCATGGAGTATTGGACCAGAAATGACCACCCCAAGCCCATCTATGCATGTCCAGAGGGGCCCCGGCCTCCAAGATGTTCCTTGGCTAGAAGAGGAGATATGGATCTCTCTGTGAAACACACCCACTGTTTTAGCAGAAAGTGTGTTTATCTGGGGTGGCTTTGGGGGGCTGGTGGAAATGAAGAGGCGCACTGCTCCCTGGACACGGTCACTGTGGCCACTCCTCCTTCCTGGCTTGCCCCATCCTCCTGGGAGGGGGTGGGGGGTTACTTGCATGGTTGGGAAAGGGAGGGTGGGAGAAGAGGTGGCTGGGGGGAGGGGTATTATTACCACGAATCCTGGTCCAGGTGGGATGCTCTGAGTGGGGAGACATCTTGGCTTTAGGGGGAGGTTCCCAGAGTAGGTGGAGGGACCCTGAGCCAGATAGAGTTAAGAAGGGGCAGAAGGCGGACAGGGCAGGGGAGATCCAAACAGGAACCACCTGCCCCCAACCCAGATTAGCCAGATTTTTCTAAAAGAAATGGTTTGGGGTGAAGGCTAAATTTTCTTTTCAAGAAGGGGTCAATTGCTTTAATGGAATTATCCTTGGGGACACTCAGGGTGGGACAAAGGCAAAACCATCACAGGGCCACGTTGGGACAACACAAGGATAGTGTGGTCTGGGGGTTGGGGGTGGGGGCAGCATGCATTAGAAGGACACAGAAGGGGCACCTGGGTGGCTCAGTGGGTTAAGTCTCTGCCTTCGGCTCTGGTCATGATCTCAGGGTCCTTGATCGAGTCCCACATCAGGCTCTCTACTCAGCAGGGAGCCTGCTTTCCCCTCTCTCTCTGCCAGCCTCTCTGCCTACTTGTGATCTCTCTTTCTGTCAAATAAATAAATTAAATTAAATTAAATTAAATTAAATTAAATAAAAAAAGGAGGACACAGAAGCAGTTGCCAGCAGGTGGGACAACTTGGCATCGCTTGCAAGGGAGATGGCTGGAGGTCATGATTGGAGGCTTCAGCCCCCACGTGCTCTAAACTTCCATCGGGCTCCAGAGCCACACAGGCCTGGCTTGAATGTTGATTCTTTCACTTACGGCTCACTGTAGGGCCTGGAATGAGCCACTTAACCCCACTGTACCTTGGTTTCCACATTTATTTAAAGGTGTAGTGACAGCACTGCCTTTATAGGCTGGTGGGAGAATCGAACATGACAACGTAGCTAAGCCCTTAGCGGCGCAAGTCCTTATCCAAGTGGCCCTTTGGCATTATCACCGTGCGTGGTTATTGGGTTGTTTTAAGAATTCAGTGATATAGTTATAGAATTTGTTGAGCTCTTGCGCAGCCCCTGGTGTGTAACCCCTGTGTATTCTGTGTCAATTGCTTTCACACCCAACCTCTTCTGGTTCAGATAGACATCTTCCATTCCAAATCTCCATCCCATCTCCTAGAGAAGTGAGGAGAATCATGTGGGGAGAAGGGGCAGCCCAGCCTAGGGTTTCACCTTATCCTTTGTCTGCCATCCACCAAGCTCACAAGGTCTTTGAGGAATTTCAAATTCTTGGTACCTTTGGGTATGTTCCTTATAGGTTCTTAGAATGTGTGGCATAAAAGGAGGTCTTTGGGAAGAATTAATTTTAACCTATTTTAGTAAAAAGCTGTGCGCTGGGAGGAGGAAGAGAATTGACATCAAAATATGGCAGGTGATTTCCAGTAGAATCAAATTTGCTAGAGGAATGCGAAGCTCCTGAAAGAGTGGGGAGATAGAGGTCAGACTAGGTCACGAAGCCCTCTCAAGTTGGCCACCAAATTCAGAGAATCTATAATCGCAACACCCTGTTGACCATGGTCATAGCTGCCTCTAACACTGAGGCAGAACCAGATGAAAGAGCTGGAGGTCGCTGCAAAACATCCCATGTGGCCAAACCCATGGGCTGCTCCACACCCTTGCCCGAGAGCCACAACCAAGCCGCTGTCTCTTTCCCCTCTCACTGGTGAGCTCTAGTCCAGATCCATAGGCCAGCATTCTGGGAAATGTCATGCCCCTGTGAGCTTGAACGAAGCGTAAAATGTGGTGGGGGCCGATTTTCCAGCAGATAATCCATGGAGGTGGGGATCTGCCTCTTTTAAGATCCTAAAGGCCTTGCTCACTCATGAGTACAGAGCAGGAACTGCATCAGGACAACACCATCATTTTTTGTGGGCAGAGAGCTCCAAGCTGTATGGCTCCTTGGAGAGGAGGTGGAAGGAGAATCAGAGGCCTGGGTACCTCTCTGTGAGGCAGATGGAGCAGTGGCAGGAATGGGAAGATCTCAGCAGGAGATCCAGGCTGGAAGGCATGAAATGCAGGCCCTCCGCAGCAGGGGTGATGGGCAGGGTAGTGAGATTCGGCATTATAGGAAATTCTGTGCTGCCCCCAGAGAACCCCCAAACTGGGTCAGGGCCAAGGGAAGAGGCTGGGGAAGCCAGGGGCTCAGTGGGAGGACTAGAGGCTCACCAGGGACGGACACGAGAGCCATAGAGCCAATGGGGATATATGGACAATCTTATAATGAATTTGATTCAACAAGTACCCAAAGCCACCACCTGGGCTGGGCAAGACCTTGGACACATGACGTGGAGACAGCCTGTGCCCTCAGAAACTTGGGGTTTAGCGGGAAATGATGATGACGGTAGTGGCCCCTGGTGGTGAGGAGGAGGAAGGGTAGAATAGTGAGGAGTTAAATCTTTTGACTGCTTAGTCTATAAATAATGTTACATAGAGTATCATGCTTAATCTCCAGCAGTACCCGTTAGTACTCATATTATTATGTACTAGCATTATATGCTGTTATTATGATAATAGGAGCTGTGATTATTCCTAATATACAGATGGGGAGCCTGAGGCTTGGAGAGGTTGGTGACTCACCTGTGGTCCCAGCTGGTAGAGAGGGGGAGCCAGGATCTCTCTGTGGCCTCCTTGACTCCATATCCTGTTGCTATAATACAAGACAGACAGCGTTGGTGAGGAAGACAGCATGCAAATGCACTGATGGTGCCCGGGGCATTCTGGTAGGAGACATTCATGCCAACCGGGAAGTGAGGGACACAGTCCTGGCTAAGGGGAAATGTGAGGTAAGGAGTAGGGGATGGGCACATTTCAGGGGCAGAGATGGGTGAGAAAAGCATCCAGAGAGTGGGATCTGTATTAGCAACATCTTGGAAGGTCACTGACGGTCACAGAGTAGGGAAAAGTTTTTTTTAAAAAAAAAAAGTCCGAGTCTTAAAAGTTTGTCTTGCCTATAGCCGCTTTTTTGCTCATTTAACACGAGTATGTGGGCCCTGTTAGGTACCGGCGGCAGGCAGAGGTACGCAGGGAACGGGGAGCAGCATGGAGGGGCTGGCGGGCAGGTAGACAGCTAGCTCGGGATGTAGAGACAGCAGGATGTGGTGACTTTGGGTTGTGGGGGAGGGGAGGGAGGGTTAGGGAAGCAACAGGTCATGGGATGTTTGTATGTGGGCCGTCCACAGGACATATCCTATCCACTGAGACTGAAAACACAGAAGAGGGGATGAAGCAATTAGGGCAAGCCTTGGATCCCAACAGAAAAGGCATGAAATGGGGCTGGGAGTGAGAGGGGGTGGGGTGAGGTGAGGTTCCTCTCTGTCACAAGAAGATTCTCCTGAGTTCATTGCAGGTTTGGGGGAGTGGGTGGCAGATGGGAGGTGGTGAACCTCCCATTTCTCTAACTGGAGCATTTAATTGTGCCTTGTAGGTGGAAGTGAGGGCTACATGGGTCAAGTTAAAAGCCTACACGTTAAAAATAATGATACTAAAGGCCAAATGAGTCCCTCACATTACTGGTGCCTCTTGTCCCATTCCCTGGCTTTCCAGGAAGCCTGAGGCAGTCCCAGAGGCCCTGGTCTCCCCTGGTCTCCAGTCCCATCCTAGGGCCCCCTCACTTCCCAGGAGCAGGTGACAGCGGCACTCACACAGGGTTGTGTTTGTGGTGGCAAAACTGTGAAATAATTCAGCTAGGCAGAGAGTAAAATCTTTGCTGGATATGGTTCCTCCCTCTTCCTTTTCAGGAATAGATTTTTTCTTAGCTCAGAGATATGCCAAGAAAATGAAATAAAAGTAAAGGGGAACGAGAGGGGGAGAGACAGAGAGAGAGAGAGAGAGCGGACAAAGTGCCTTTCATTTGAATAGCTTTTCCCCATGTGAAAAAGCGACAGTTCATTGCAAAATATTTATCTTCATTACGGTTGGTATCATTATTGATGGAGAAGCCCCGCGGACTAATGGGAAAATCTCTCTAGGAGGTCTGAATCCAGATGAGCTCAGTCTCCACCTTGCCTTCAACATGCTGGGTGAGCACGACCTTTAATTTCTAGGTGCCCCCGCTGACCCGTGGGTACAGCCCGGAAAGAAAGGTCCTCAGGGCTGGATCAACCCCTCAGAGCCAGGGGAGGTCTTCCAGATCAGGGCAGGAGCTGCTTGCAGCACAGACTGCTCCTTGCTTGTCTTTGGATCATACAGGCCCTTGCTTAATACAGGCGTGTGCAGTGCGGCTGGGTGATGGACGGACGGTGTAAGAGCAGGTGTGGGTGAAAGGGTTAGGTGGATCCATGAATCTGGTTGAACCATCATTTCTTCAGAGGCTCAGTGTGGTCCAGAGAGGAGGCTTACACCCATTAGTGGCTGAGTCGGCCCGAGGTTCAGCTCTCCCTTCCCAGGGACCTCACTGTCCCTGTCCCTTCTGCTGAGAGATGTTGTAAAACATAAATGAGAATGTGCTCTTGCAGTTATTTTTGCTATTCAGAATAAAAGGAGCGTATAAAAATCAAAGTATCATTTATCATGATGGATGTTCGAGAGGCTCAGGTTAGCAGCCTTGGAAGCTGTAATTCATAGTCAAATCAAGCCTCGTGTGTGTTCACCAATCAACAGCAAAGGCAGGGAGTGCCCCACGACGAGCCCACTGTGGCTCAAAAAGCTACAGTGGGACTTGCTTAGGACTTCACAGGTAGCAAGGGCTTAGAGCTGGTTTTGGAAGCCAGGAGTGTGCAGTCAACGCTTCGGGTGCTTTTTGCCACCTGGTTGCCTCCTCCTGTAACATTCTGGGGCCGCAGGTGGAATATGCAGCCGTGATCCAGAGGGTCCGGGGCTCAGAGCTCTGTCTTCCGGTGCCTGAGTCAGGGGATTAATGCACAAGGTACCGAGAAGATCTCGGACTTTGAGGCATTCCTGGAGGGGAGCCAAGTGTCTTCCCAAGCTCATTACCTGGTCCCAGCACTTTATAGCCATACCTCGTAAACTGGACCCGTGTGACATTCGGCTGTTTGCTTGGAAGAGACGTCGGGGTGATTTAGAGCTCCTGCATGAGGGTTTCCGGTCTGTGTCAGCACACGGGAAGCTTGTGGAGGAGGTAGGCCTTTATGAGTTGTTTTCTCCCTTCATCCCCAGCCACCTTCGGGCCCAGGTTTATGGCTCCGGGATTGTAAAGATGCTAAGGAGGGACACTGTGGCTGCCTTGGATGGCATCTGCTTGTCTGGACAGAGAAAAGCATCACACACGTCTGATGGGGGTGGCTCACCTGGTCCTGGGGTGTCATCCAGTGCCCTGAGCACACACGCTTATTCCAGCAGCTGCAGCGGCGAGCCATCCAGGCCGCGCCCTCCCTGCCTGTCCTCCCCAACCCCCTGCCACCCCTCCCCCACGATGACCAGCATCCCCCACCATGTGTCGGTCTCAGCGCATTACCAACACCTCCTTCTGTCTCGAACTGCTTGCCTTCCCCCAGGGAGTGCTGTGGGTTGGAAATGATGGTCTTTAATCATTTCTTAAGTGACCAGCCCAGAAATCATTTCTTAGTGCCATACACACAAATTAAATCATAAATCCACACTGGGTCCTGCCCAGGAAGGGCTGAAGTACAGCTCTGATTCGGAGCAGAGAGGAGGCCTCCACGGGGGCGGGGAGGAAAGCAGCATGCACCTGGAGGAGAGGCCAGGGCCTTGGAGAGAAGGAAGATGTGCCCCTGCTGTCACAGCTTGGGCTGCTATAACCAAGTATCACAGACTGGGGGCTTAAACAGCAGACATGGATTTCTCACAGTTCTCAAGGCTGGCAAGTCCAAGGTCAAGGTGCTGCTGTCTGATTCAGTGTCTGGTGAGAGCCTAAGTCCTGGTTTGCAGATAGGTGTCTTCTGAAATTCTCACGTGCCCTTTCTTTGGTGCTTGTACTTGGAGGGCAGTGGTGGTGGTGGGGGGTGGTCTCTCCTGTCTCTTTCTTTTTTTGTAAGGCATTAATCCCATCATGGGGGGGTCTACCCTTATGACGCAAAGGTGCCATCTCCAAATACTGTCACGTTGGGGATTAGGGCTTCAACATGAATTTGGAGAAGGGAACACAAACACTTATTAATAAGACTCTTTCATAGAAGGGTCCCTTGGCACTTCTGTTGTCTTGATATCACAGAAGAGGTCCCAGAGAATGCAGACAGGTCTGCTTTGGGCATGAGGAGGGTACCCATCCGTCTCAGGGATAAGAGGTCTGGGCAGCCCCACTCCAGGCTGAGCTATCCACAGGCCCCCATCCAGAATCATCCAGGCCCAAGATATTCTCTGCTTACCTCTGAGAGACCAGAAGGAAGAGGGCAAGAAGGATTACCTGGGGGGTGCTCATCAAGAGAGATGCACTAGTGGGGATTGAGTGTGGTGTTCCTAAAACATGTTTATGATCTCTACTTATTTCGAGACTCAGTTTAACATTATGGTCCCCTCTAAGACTAACTCCAGCCTATTTGGAACCTCTGTTATCTCTCCCCATGAAAACAAAGTCTTCCGTTTCACTAGGTGGGTAATGAGCATGCAGTAAGGACTCTATCAAACTTCTTACCATCCTTGACTCTTTCTTATCACCATGCCTTTGCACATGCCATTTCCTTTAACTGGAATGTCTCCCTTCATTTTACTACCTAGTAACTCCTATTCATGCTTCAAAACCCAGATCAGCCACCCTCTCCTTCAAGGGGTCTTCCCTCTCATCCAACTATCATAGAGAGGGGACTGCCTCTTTTCTCCCAACTATGATACTTGCTTCTCTTTTCACATTATTCAAGCTAATTAGAGTTAGCATTTGGTTCTTCCATCAGGCTTTGCATTCCTTGAGAACAGGGACTCCAGCATACTCTGCTCTGTATCTGGAGTGGCCAGGCCAGGGCCTGGATCAGGCAGCAATGTTGCCAAAGCCGTGTGGTGAAGCAGTTGGGGCCCTGGAGTGAAAGAGGCACCGCATATCTTTTCTTTGCCCCCAAGATGTTTGGTTTATGGCAGTCACTCAGCTTCAGATTTGAGATTCTGAGTTTCTTCGTCTGAAAATGGGAAAAATAAAATTAGTACTTTGACTATTTCAGAAACCTACAAAGAAGATGAATCTGACAGTGGGTTGGTGGGGGAAATGTGTCAAAATGCTTTAGCTCCTTGAAAAATTCCATTAGAAAGTCAAGGTGTTGGTATTGCAATTATTATTTGATTCCCAAATGGTGAGAGCGCTTCTAGAAATGTGCTTTGCCTGATGAACCAATACATTTTCAGCCCCCACTGATGAATTTGGGAATCGAATACCTGTCATCTTGAAATAATTGACACATCTTGGTGAAGCGCTTACATTCCTCTGATGAAATTCTGGATTCTTATTGAAAGCAAGGAGGAAGACGTGTTACATGGGAGCAATATTGTTTTATGGACCTTTATCTTGGTTATTAACAAATGAGCGTTACATGTGGAAATGGTAAAGGGGGAATTTAGTAATGAAGTTTCATAGGATTATAATGATTATTAGCCTGATGATGGTGAAATCCAGATTATATTGTATGAGGTTTCCTTGGCACTCACTGTTCCATGGCCCCTAATGCTGACGGACAGCAGGCAGGCTTCTTCTGTCCCTATTCTCCACCCTGAAGTTATCTGGGAAGTGGGCATAAAGGTTGATAGGCTCCTTATGCATATTTGCACTGGCTGTCAGTAAACCATAATAATTATAGGTGCCCATATGTCAGTTCAATACCTTACATACTCAGAAACTGGCACACATTCTAGGTAGGAGCAGTTAGTGTCAGTAACCACCTACCCACAGGCACACCCCACTGCTCAGCTGCTCGAGGATTCTCTAGAAAAAGCAGCCAGCCCACCATTTGCAACTTTTTCATTTCCCTCTGGTCACCAGAAGCCACTGGGGAGATGAATTTGCCTTTCAGAGCTGGCCTCTGCAGAGTATGCAGTGACCACATCCATACATCACCCTTTTTACATCTGGTCGGGAATGCAGGCAGGCAAAGACTCAGGGGTGTCGGAGTCAGCACATGACATAGCTGTAGTTTTTTTGAGAACCCCCGTGACACCCCTGTGGAAGTAGGAAAAGGAGGGCAAGGTGCCTTCAGTAAGCAGAGACGAAATATACTGTCTCTTCCCCAAGCTTCTCATCTGGACTTGCGTGCACTTGACTGTGTTCTTGGATCTTAGCACACATGTCCGTCTACAGAGTGCCCCCACGCCCACGAATAACCTGCCTCAGTAAATAACTGCAAAGAGCATCAGCTTTGATGCTGGACAGACCTGGTTTTGAATTCTGCCTCTGCCATGGACTTGCCATGAAAATCACTAGCTGTTTTACCTCTCTGAGCCATAATGTCATTCATTGCTGGTGAAACGGGAGACCAGGACCATCATTACTCCATTTTATGGATGAGGAAGCCAGAACTCAAAAAGCTGACAGAACTCAGTCCCTGTGGCGATGAGTAGAGCTGCCTCTAACTCTGAAGCTCGTACCCCGGTCTCCACCGGTGATGTGGCCATAGTCTATATTCAACGCGATCCACACTAGCTTTTGTTGGTTCAAAGGAAATTTACTTGATTGTAAAACACTCCCACCAATGAGCTCTCAAGTCTCTGGAGTCAGCTGGGCAGACTGGGTTCAATTCCCGGCGTCACCACTGATGGAGGGACCTTGGACAAGCTGCAGACCTTATTTTGAGCCTCAGTTTCCAAATGTGCAAAATGGGAATAATTGTAGCACATGTCTCTTAGGGCTGTTATGAGTATAAAATGAAGTCATGCTGAGCACCTGGCCCATGAAAAATGGTTATTTAAATAATGGTTATTGGGGCATCTGGATGGCTAAGTCGGTTGAGTGTCCGATTCTTGATTTTGGCTCAGATCTTGATCTCAGGATCAAGGGATCTAGCCCCAGGTCCGGCTCCCACACTCACTGTGGTATCTGCTTGAGATTCTCTCTGTCCCTCTCCCTCTGCCCCCCACCACTCACGTATACACATGCTCGCTCTCTCTAAATAAATAAATAAATACTGGTTATTATTATTATTGACAACACTATTGTTGTTAAAACCAACACAACTTTATTTTATTTTGTTTTATTTATTTATTCGATAGAGGCAGTCAGAGATAGTGAGAGAGATCATGAGTGGGGAGAAGAGGGAGAAACAGGCTTCCTGCAAAGCAGGGAGCCCAATGCGGGGCTCGATCCCAGGACCCTGAGATCGTGACCTGAGCTGAAGGCAGACGCTTAACTGACTGAGCCACTTAGGCACCCCTCAACACAACTTTATAACCAGTTTCAGCAAGGTGGTAGTCAGTGTGCCAGCCCATAGACCTCACCTTAGAAAGGTGCAGAGTGTGGGGGGGCGAGCTGGCCTGCATCCCACCCTACCCTGTGCTCTGTAGTACATGCTAGTCTCTCATTTAGCATAAGGGCTTTACTGGCCTGGCCCAGAGGCGTGGGGGTGAAGGCTGAGCAAGGAAGTGCAGGCCGCTTCCGCTGCAGTGGAAGCAACCAGTGTAATGGGCTCCTGTCCTGCTTGCTGCCTTTGGGCAAGGCCTTTCCCAAGTTGCTCAGCAGGACCTGCCCCCACTTGACCCCACTCCTCCCCTTGACATTCCCTTGGGTCCACACCTGCTGCTCCTTCCCTAGGCCCTCCCTGACGTGGCCTTCAGCGGAATGGCTCTTCCCATAAGTGCACATTGAGATCTAAGTGCTAAGTGCACCCTTAACACCTCTGATCTTTGCTGCAAGCTTCTCCCTTAATCATGTTTAACTGACAGACCTAAAGGCAATTCGTAATGCTAACGCTCACCCAGGAACTGCAAATAGGGAGGACACTGAGCGTTCTGGAAATTACCTCTCAGCACCTGGGAATAAATGGTCACTCTGGAGAACACAGCTATCCCCTGCTCTCCTGCCTTCCCCCTGCGGCAGGAGCCCTCTCCCAGCTGCTGCGAGTGCAGCAGCCACGGGGCTGATCACGGCCTCCTCGTGTGGGCCCTGCTCAGGGGCTCAGGAGGAGGGCACCCTCCCTGTTCTAGAGCCCATGAACCCCCATTTCTCCAATCAGAGGCTACTGCAGTTTCTGTGAGGTTCCGGAGCAAGAGCCATGGGGCAGAAAAAACAACTTCTGCCAAATTCGTCTGCCTTCGGCCCTTTGGATAAATGTCAGGCAACTGTCCTGCCTTGTCACCTTCACTCCTGCTTGGAGAATCTTCAGGGATGAGTATAACCTTATTATTTCAGTATTGATTATATTACATATGGTCGTTTCACTTTTCCAAAGTCGACTCTGGGACTTGCAAAGGGCTCCTTCCCCTGTCCCTGCAAATGAGGCTCTGAGATGGGGTGGAACAAGCCTTCCTGGCAAGGGTGTGGCAGAGCCAACTAGACCAAACTGTGATTCCTCTGTGACCTTGGACAGGCCCCGTTTCTCTGACCTTCTGCCAGAGGCCCAGTCCACACTGTTTGCTGACAGGCAAGGCTAAGGCAGGGTGGAAGAAGGCTCCTGTCTTTTATCTGTCAAACAGCCCTGGTAATACAGCTTGAGCATTTCAGCCTCAAAGCATTTGCTCCATCATTACCGTAAAATAAAAATCATTTCTTTGGCTCACTTGTCCCACTTGAATGGTGGGTAATATCATTTCAGATTTATGTGTTTATGACTTTGTGACCTGGGGAGAAGCTGGAAATTCCACTGTGCCCATTTCTACTCCTGGGTTTCTGTAAAGGTCACAGTAAAATTATTTTATCAAGTACGCCACAGAAAGGGAAAATCTTAATCTTATATTATACATATGCAGCCCTTGACCTTCTCCTGAGATGTGGCACCTCTTAGCTACACTTACTTAAACATAATGCAGCTCTTCCTCGGATGCACACAGAGAGCATAATTAGGTGCCCGGCATCCCAGCCGGAGAGGTGGCTGTGCTGTGGGGATGACCCCACAGATGAGGAGGAGGAGGTGAGGGTGGTGGGGGCAGATATGGGGGTGATCCCTGCAGAGAGGCAGCAGACTCAGCCTGATAAGGGGCCACGTGGGTGGGTGGAGTACGCGTTGTGTCTTCGTTTTCTCCCCTGCTTACTGTGTGCCTTTGGCCAAGTAATTCATTGCCTTCTCTGGGCCTCAGTTTCCCCATCATCGGTACAGGATGTGCCATCTTTGGTCCATGGGAGCCCGTGCCTGGGGCATTGTATTAAGGATTCAGAGCTCTGGTCTGGGTGGAGTAGGAGTGAGAGCTGTGATTGATTAGCGATGTCTGCCATGGCCCGCGGTAAGGTAGTGATGGCAGTTCTGCTAGCTAATCTTGTTCTAAGGTATTTCTTTTCTTTTCTTTTTTTTTTTTTAAGCTGTGTGTTTTTGGTTTTTTTAAAAAAGATTTTATTTATTTATTTGACACAGAGAGAAAGATCAGAAGCAGGCAGAGAGGCAGGCAGATAGAAAGGGGGGGCAGGCCCCCTGCCGAGCAGAGAGCCCGATGTGGGGCTTGATCCCAGGACCCTGAGATCATGACCTGAGCCGAAAACAGAGGCTTAACCCACTGAGCCACCCAGGCGCCCCTTGTTCTAAGGTATTTCTAAAGTCTTTTCCCCACTCTGGCTACCTGTGTTTCTGTGGACCAGCCGAAGCCCCAGGGTGAGGAAGCTTGCAAAGGGAAAAACAATAACAAGCTCTCCCAAGAGGAGAGTGTATGATTTGCTTTGTCAGGTTTTGGAGGGGAAGTGATATTTGTGTGATGCCCCCAAATATGGTTGGGTTTTGGTGTCTTCTTTCTTTCTTTGTCTTTCTTTCTTTCTTCCTTTCTTTCATCTTTTTCTTCTTTTTTTCCCCGTATTCACTCTGAAAAGCAGAGAGAACAGAGGAAAGCAGTGCTATTTTTCTGGGTGTGATGACTCACCAGACCCAGCCATCTGTGTGTGTGCAGGTGGCCAGCCCGTGCCTCTGGCCCCCAGAAAGAGTGAAGAGCCCTGGGTGGCTTCTCATCATTGTCCAGCCTGAAGAAACATAGTGAGAAGTCATCTTCGTTTATCTGAAGAACTTGGTTCGTTATAAATTATTTTTTAAGGGAATCCATCAAGGTCTGTGTCAGGGGAAGCACTTAAAAATAGGTTTTTCTCAAAGGGTAAACACTTCAGTCTCAAAATGTGGGAAGCCGCCTGACTACCAGCATATGTCCCCCTAGCCTGCTGCCCAGAGCTACCAGATTGATGGTGTTTTTAGAACTTTGGCAGCCAAGCTCTGATGCCGATGGAGACAGGGCCTGGGGAGGGGACATCTGGGGATTCCCTGCCCACCCCCCTGGTGTAAAAATGGAAACCTAGGCCTGGCATCCCTGGTGGCCCGGTGGGTCCAATCAGAAGAGACGACCTTGGGGCCCCTTGGAGTGGCCGAAGTGATCTGACCCTCACCTTCCTTTCACTGGGTCCCAGGGGCCCTGTGAAGTATCCCCCTGGGGATAGAGAGGGAAATGAGTAGACCATACTACCTTAAAGAGGCCTGTCTTCGCTGCTGGCAAGGTGCTTCTGCTCTTTTCTAAAGGGCAGACCCCCCCCCCATTCCCTGCCCCCGCCTCAGCCCCCTGCACAGGCCCTCCCACCTCTTTCACCACCTGGCTATGACACTGACTGTCCTCCTGCCCTTGGAGCCCAACACTTTGAGAATTCCATCCCCAACTGGACTCTTGCTGCCTCTGGACTAGGGGTTCCCCCAGGCTCCCTCCCACCTCTAATCCACTGCTTATCTGTTCCCACTCCTCAACAATAGCTCTGCTCTCTCCCTAATGTAAGGAATGTGATTCCCATCTCTAACTCAGGGCACCTAGAATGTGCCCTCAGATGCATTGTGTGAAACTGAAGGAGACTCACATATCAAAGGGAAAATCTTGGTTGGGCTAAAGCTTTAGGAAGCAACCAGGGGCTTTCAGCAGCTACTGGCTGTACAGGTGGCCTGTAGGGGAGGGGCTCAGGTAGTGCTGCATTCTCAGGGTCCAGGGGAAGGAAGTAGGGGCAGGCCTAGATCTCCTCCTTGTCCCAATACCAAGTCCAGGAGGCTCTTCTGGCTGAGGATTCCTGAATCTGAAGACTGATGACTCCCCTCCTTGGTGGAGCCAGTGGGCTCTGCTTGAGCCCTCTTTGCAGGCTTGCAGTTAGAGGACAGACAGACTTGGGGAGCAGTCACAGACTTGGGGAGCAGTCACAGCCAGCTCCTGGAGGAGCCAAACCAATCCTGGTTTTTGAGTGAGCCCTCACCCCGCCTTCCCTGCCTGGGCTCTTTCCTAATGTCACTCCCAACCACCTCAAAGTCATAGAGACAGGGCACATATGGCCAGGGCCCTAGAGGTTTAAAAGGGAGCTCTAGAAGGAAGAAAATGTCCAGTGCAAGTGAATGGAATATGGAGGGTGGCCTTTCTGGCACCAGAAGGGACTCCGTGCGTATCTGCTGAATGCATGAGTGGTCTCAGTGAGTCACCAAGTTTTCCTAATGATTCTCAAATCCCTCTGCTTCTCTCTGTTCCCACTACCCTGGTAATTATCACTCTTTCTGGACTCCTGTGTCTACCCCTAACTGTCTGCATGCCTCCTGTCCTTTCTCTATCCAGCAGCTGATGTGATCTCTCAGAAACAAAAACCCAATTGCCTTTCTCCCCAGTTTTTAAGCTCGCCAGTAGCTTCCATGGACCTAATGATAATAAGGCCCAGAGACTTGATGACACAAACTCAGGTTCCCTCTCTAGATAGGCTCTTCCTTGCCAACTGCCCCCTGACCACCTCATGTCTGTCCCCTGCCTGGCCACAGAAAGGTTGCTCTTGGAGCCCCATTCTTGCCCCTGGGCCTTTGGACATGCTGCTCTGTCCATGTGGAGGGTTCTACGTCTCCCCTCACCAATCCATCTTACCTCTGCCAATCTGTAAGGCTCTTAATTCTTCTTCATGTCTTGGATGCTGCTTGTCTGAGACCCTCCCAGACAGGGTTGGGTCCCTGCTCTGGCCTCCCCACATGGATTCCCACCACTGGAATTGCTAGTTTAGAGTCTGCCTTCCTCCACTAGGATGTCAGCTCTGTCAGGGAAGGACCTCGGTGTGCTCATCCAGGTAGCCTGGTGCCCAGCACAGCTCCATGGTAAGTGATCGGCTTAAATACTTTGAATTCAGCCTGCTCCTCAGCCTGAATCACAGCTGCTATTTACTGGGGAGCTGCCACATTCCAGAAAGTTTATGTACATGACAGGGATCTCCACAGAGCTGTGAGAAGGCAGTTACCCTAGCATCCTGTTTTACAGAGGATGGGGCTGAGATTTGGGGGGTTAAGTAACTTGCTTAAGATTATACAACCTGTTAGGAGTTAGTTTCCCTCAGAGCCCAAGGCCATGGTGTTTTTACTCTACCAGGAGATCTAGAGCAGTGGATCTCAACATGGAGCTGCTTCAAGGTCTCCTGGAGGGCTCGCTGCTACTCAGATTCCTGGGCCCCGCCCTAGAGTCTCTGATTCAATAGTTTTGGACTGAGACTCTGCATTTCTGCAAGTTCCCAGGGGCTGCTCCTGCTGTGGGTCAGGAGACCACCGTTGGAGAATCCCCGGCCTAGATCATTAGGAAACACCTGAGTTGGCCTTGTGGCAACCCCCCCTCTAACCACACTGACCTTGGGCTGAGACTTTAGGATGGAGCTCTGAGCTCCCTTCATAGAGGCTCTGAGGCCCAAATAGCCTCCCACGTCTGAACCTGACCTTGGCTGTGCTGTGCCTGGCTGCCGTGGCTGATAAGAACCTAAGTGGCTGCCACTCCCCCTTGGGATGCTGCTCTTCTATTAGTCATCCTTCAGTCCTGTTCGGTGATCTCCCCACTCCCATTCCACCAAGGCAAAGGCCTCCGTCCCCACCCCACCTTTTTACCAACTTCCACGCTGACTGATGCATTCTAGGCTCGCAGCTGCTGCTGCCATCTGAGCAGCTTAATAGCACGGGAAGTTACAGTCTTGTCTGCGTCGTGGTGCCTGCAGCATTCATCAATTTCAGCAAGTGTCACCACGAGTGATACAAGTGTGTGACACAGCTAAGTATCCCCTCTGCACAGGCCATTACAGCTGGCACCCAGCCCAGGGAGGCAGAAACTGCAGGCCCATTTGGCTTCATTTGTGCAGGTCGACGGAGAAGTGAAAATACCTCCAGCCCGCCTCCTGCATGGCTCCTTTAAAGGCTTTGGGTTCCTAAAACCATCAAAAGGACCCTCCAGGGTTTCCTTAGGCAAGCCAGAGCCCTGCTCTCTCTATCTGGGCACAATCTTTACCCATTGCCCCACCTTCCCATTTCTGCATCTGCTGTTACCTGTCCTTTAAGGTCTGTGCATGTCTACCTTCTCCAGGCAGCCTTCCCAGCTCCCCTTCACTCTCCTCAAGACCTCCACCATTGTTGTAGGGTTTTTCTCTGTAAACAGCCCACTCTGATCTGCCCTGCTCAGCTGAGTTATCATGGCGATGTCCTGGGGTTGTTCAGGGAGATCCACTTCTGGGAGAAGCAGACTGCCCGCTAAGAGTGGACAGGGGAGTCTCAGCACAAGGGGCCAGGGCCACCTGCCTTCCATGGAACTTTGTGCCTGGAGTTCCAAAGTCAGTCACCCATGGTGCCCACCACGAATCATGGGAAGGTGTTGGAGAGTCAGTCATAGGGATGACTCCAAATACCAGGCTCCACGCAAGGCTGCAAGGCCGGTGGGAAGAGCTGTGCAGAGCTGTGCCCGTGCACTACAGGAACTGCTGTGTCCCTCCCCATCTGCCACCACCTCATCCGTCCCATAGTGCTCAGCAGCTGCCCACAGGGACAGGGTGGGGGGCTCTTCTGTCTTTCTCACAGAGTGGGAGCAGACTGTGGAGAGGAAGGGGAGGTTTTGGGGGAGCAGAGAGCCTTGCTAAGGGCTCTGAGCCCCTCTTCCTGACCGGGAGTGAGTGCCTGGCCCAGCTCATGGTCGCCCCTCCAGGCAGACAGGCCTCCTGAGCCAGCTGCTGAGCTGCACCTGCCTTCAAGAAAAAAGGCACCGGGTTCTTAAGCAGGGGATGAATATTCATTGGCATGAACCTTTGCAAACTCATTTGGGGAAAAAAATTAGATCAGGAGAAGTAATCAGATTATTAAAAAGAAAGCAAGGACAGAAGGCAGTGGTGGAGAGAAGAATCACATTTAAAATGCAAGGAGAGATTTCCTTCCTGCAGAGTAGCTGTGACCCTCTGCGCCATGCACCGGGAATAGTTAAGCTCTCCTGCATTTCTGCTGCATAAAAATGTTGTATTTTGAGGCTTCACTGGATGGGGGAGGGTCAGAGGCAACATGTGCCCTCCACATACAAAAATTATAAAATAATGTTTGGAGGTTTTCATTTTATCTTCCTCAGATATCGGGGAAAAATCATGAGAGCTAAAGAGGCTCCGGTGAGTGCTGAGTGACAGGTTAAAGGGCCCCAATAAAGATTAGATGGTCCACTATCTCCTGAGGAAATTGCATAAAAGTGGTTATTCCCTCTTGCTTCTATTAATTTCCTTTTCCTGGCTGCTTGGAAATGCTTCATAACCCGATGCTGCAGATGGGGACGAGAGGCGCTTTCCATTATCCCAATCACTGCACTGTTTATGAGACACTTAATCTGTTTCTTTATAAAGTAATAGTACCGTAGTGATGGATTTAGTGTCACTGGAAGCCTCCGCGCAGGGACAGGGGGGAGGGGCTCCTCCGGAGCATTGTAAGCACCAGGCCATTTGTTACATGGTTGAGGCTCTGAGAAGTTGGGTGGGCATTTCAAGGTGACCTTCAGGTTTCAGCTATAGGTCCCCTGTACCTGTCCCTTGTCACTTGAAAGGGGAGAGAAAGGCTGTGTGTTTTGCCCGGGGAATGGCAAATAAGCACAGGTTTAGGGACCTGGAATTCGGGTCCTGTCTCTTCCTCTCTGCCAGAGTCGGGGGAGGGGAAGAGGCCTGTGTGAGGAGGTGCCACCTAAAAGCTCCATTTGTCGCCTGTCTGAACTGCGATCACTTGCAATGGAGGGAAGCAAACCCCCTTTTCTTAAGGAAACAAAGCGATGTGGGCTGCACTGAGGACAGATCCCAAACCCCACCACCACCACCCCCTGCTCACAGGTGTCTCACTGACCGAGGTCTTGTGCCAATTCACAGCGCATGCGGCTCTTCTCTTCCCACCCGCCTCCTGGAATAGTAATGAGACCCTTCCGGCTGAGATCCTGACATCCCGGCTGGGCTGGGCACTCTCTGACCTCATTTCCCTTCCTGCCTCTCCTGTTCTTCCACCTCTTCCCTTTTTGCTTTGTCTTTGCCTCTCCTGAGACTGGCCTCCTAGTTGCCACAAGAAAGTGCTCCTTATGGTCCTCATCTCATAATGACGGGTCCTGGTCATGAGGCACATCCCGCCTGACCGGCCCCACCCTCCCCAGCCCGTGTACACATAAGTATCACACAGATCGTGCCATGCAGGAGTCCGCCTTCATTTCCATTGTCTGCCTCCCCCACCTGGAAGGGTGCTTCCCAACGCCTAACCCCCCCCCCACCTCCTACCCCCCCCCTCCCCCCCCCCCCCCCCCCCCCCCCCCGCTCTGGCCTCCCAGCAAGGTGCCCAGCTGCGGGCAGGTCTTCTGTAAACATCTGTTGAATGAGGGGCTCATTCATATCTACAGTGAGAGTGCTGACCACACTTTTTTTTTATCAAGAGATATAAAAACCCTGAGTTTTGCTTTAATGATATTAAAACTAAAAACTGTCTCATCTACCTTGCAGTGACTTGCAAGTGTGGGGATGTGCTTTGTTACTCGATCACAGTATTCTTATTTTTGTGAAACTGTAGAGCCTTTAGGCAGGTATGTTGCAGGAGGCTGTCGGAGTACCCGCCATTCTTCACTGTATCACTCCTAGTGGCTTTACGTACTCCTGTGACTTATCCGGGCTAGGACCATTTGCTTTTGCTTCCCTTGGCCTAAACACTCTTTGTTAGAATCTCCCCGGGAGCTCCATGTATCACTTCTAATTAAAGCTGCATTTTCTCAAGGGGCAGCATAATTTTCTTATTTATTTTTCTGTGTTAAACTTCTAGTAAAATAACAATGTTGTTAACTTCTATTTCTTATTAGTGGTGTCTGATACAAGATGAGTTAAAAAGGCTTTGTGGGCTAGCCTGGCACTCTAACCATTATTTAAAGCATTAATTCTATGAGAAAATTTAGCTCAAGTGTGCTTACAAGTGATGATCTGAAAGTTTAATAACTGAACCTAGAAATGTTGCTTCTTTATAAATTAGGGGATGCCTAGACATAGGTTTTTATTAAAATGTTAACTTACGGCATCTGATTATTAAGGAGATTCATTCATTTTACAATTACATGTAAAATATATTTTACGGATATAATTATTCTCCATTATACAAAACAGAAATAATCTGTTCAGAAATATATTCTTCACCTGGTTCCAAGATTGATTTGCCTGCTTTGGGATTCTAAGCTTATATTCTGACCCTGCATTCTGACAGTTCCAGCCAAGAAAATGTGTTTTTCAGTAGGGAGTGGGTAAGCAGATGTAGAGAGAAATTAGCATTATTTAGCATTTAATGCTAGGTACACTTTCATATTTGACTTTATTAAATTCTCATGACCTGTGGGAGTTGCAAGAAGTGTGTATTTCTTTTTTATAGATCCATTTTACAGGTCAGCAGGTTGAGGTTCTGAGGTATTACATACTTTCTCGTGGTCACCCAGCTAGGAACCAGCAGAGCCAGGAATGGGACCAAGGACTGATCACTCTCCTGGAAAGTATGGAATCACAATCCTTCCTGGGACCTCTCTCCCCAATCTTTAACCTTCTTGCCCTAAAGTTCAGCTTGGACCTACTCTCCTTCATTTCTTCTCCTTGTGGACCCTGCAGCATCTAGAGACTTCAGGGCACCCAGTTCTGACCTTCCCCCATCAGAAATCTCAGAGGAAGTCACTTCCTAAATCTGCTGCTACTTGTGAATATCAGGATGATTGTTTATGCTGTTAACTTATTAAATGTAAACCAAGTAGGCTTTTAAATGCTTGAAAAGAAAGTGAAAACACCTTGTTCCTCTCGGGCTGGTACATTAAGGAAATTACAGTGTAACAGAGGACCCAGTGAATGCATGTGATTCACCACTCTCTCCTCCCCCACTCTCCAGGGAAAAGGCTTCTGCAGTGTTTGGGCAGCATGGGCCTGGGTTTTCTCTGTATTTTTTAGCTCCAGAACTGAATGGCCCAGAAACGCTGGGTGATTTATAAGGGAAAGGGTCAAATGCTTCTTACGGGAGACAAGGAAGAGATGTGGGAAGAAGAAAGCAAAGAAGAGAAAGAAAGAGGGAGAGTCTTTCCTCAGTGGGCTTGGAAAGACAGATCAGTAAGCCATATTCTAGGCTACTTTGGGTTTGCCACTCAGGGACACTGCTGACATTTTATTTGTTGAGTCTTTAGCAAAAATGTAACTTTTTATTCTGCTGAGAAGTTCCTTGTGAATGTGCTGAGGTGGGTCAGCAAGTGGTCCATTTTTATGTAGGTTGCAAGCAGAAATCTTTAAGAACCTTCTTGGATCATCTAGACAACATTTATGCTGGTATCTTCTATGGAACTTGAATCTCAGGGGACGCTCTACAAAATAGGGCATCTTGGTGAGAAAACAGCATTCTATATTCCATTTTTTGGAAGTTCAGAGAAACTCTGTAATAAAAAATGAGATTAACTTTTTCAATACACATTTTCAAAATATTTGGCCACAGAACACTTTTTTAAGTGACAGGCATTAACAACCGAAAGAACACAGACTCGTAACACTCCTGGGCTATGCCATCCCAGAGCATTCTATTCCAGAAATTACCTTGCATCAGAGATGAGTTCCTGCCCCAGGGCATTTCCAGAGTAACTGATACCCTGTACTTTACTTCTAGTGAGCAAAGGGCTGAGAAAACTTTTCTAGCATAGGAAATAGTCCTTCTTTGTCTCAGTAGAAAAGCTGTGGGTATTTTTCAAATAGTTTATACATATATCATCACTATCATTTCCCCCACTGTGTGATTCTGGGCAACTCTTTTAACCTCTCGGTATCCCGATTTCCTCATTAGCAAAATAGATATAATAATAGCTACCCCATAGAGTAATACATGCAAGGCACTTAACAAGAATGTTTAACAGATGGTGGCCACTGCTATTATTAAAGAATATTCAGTACTTTCCAGAGGGAACAATATATTTGATAAGATGAGCTTTGTGTAAGTAGAAGCCATTATAGTAGTACTTCTGTTATAGCAACAGTCACACTGGGTTATAATGGTATGACTACGCTAGATCAAGAGCTCCTTGAAGGCAGGCTCTCTTCTCTAAATTCCCTGGGTCAGATTCTCAGAAGACTCACAATAAATGTTTATTGAATGAATTAATGAGAAAGCCAAATAAATTAACCATGCAGTCAGTTTTACTCTGTCTCCAAGGAGGATGAGTGTGAGCAGGTTTCCCAGGGACAAGAAGAGCCCAGATCTGTGAGGATGAGGAAGGGCCCCAGGGAAGTAGAACAGACAGGAACAGTCTTTTGAGGAATCTGCAGTGAGGAGCCCAGATGTCTGGAGTAGAAGGTCTCTGTAGATGAAGCATGGTGAAAGCCCAAGGGATGGCCTGGAGCCAAACATTTTGGGGCATAGCGCCTCATAGACTGACCACACAGAGGACTAAGAAAACATGCTTTATGTCCAAGGGTACCTCTAGTGGACTTTGGGCTGTCTAAGGCATTCCCAACCTTCTCCACTGCCATATACATGGTAGATGACCCCAAGTGCATGACACATTCACTGGAGCACTGCCTGCAAAGCCTTTTTTTTTTTTCTTGCCACACCCCACAAAGCATTTGAAAACGCAATTAAGGGAAAATGATGTTGTTAAGCCAGTGACCTTGAAATCACTTTAATTTCTTTTTAAAGAATCACTCATGAATTTCAGTTCTTTACCATCATTCATAACAAGTAGCTTGTTAACACAGTTTACAGTAACCCTCACGTGTGTTGCATTTAAGAACCATGCATACCATTCATTTATAAACCAGGAACCCTTCCCATTCGAGGATATTAGGAAAGATTTTTTTTTTTCAATGACTGGTTCAGGGTAAGGCCCTGGCAGTTAACCAGGTGGAAGAAGGAAGGAATAACCATTTATAAAGCACTTATGTCCCAGACACTGAGCTACACATTAGATTCATTTTCTCAATTAAATCTCTCGACACACCTGAAAGGGAAGAATCATTATTCATATTGTTCAAGTGAGAGAGAACATTGGTACCATGGAAGGTATTCCACTAAGGATGTTTAAAGAATTGGAAGTATTAAATATGGGTTTCCTCAATCAGAAATGCTCACTTTGTGTAAGGAGGTATATCTCAATATCTTTTTCAAGGGGGACAGAATCTTTCAATTTCCCTATCGAAGGAATTGATTCTGATTGCCACCCTTCCATTAATTCTCAGATGATCTCTTTGTGTTCCAGCCTGCCCCGCCGGGATGTTCAAGGCCAGCCAGGAAGCTGAGGGGTGCTCCCACTGCCCCTCCAACAGCAGATCCCCTTCAGAAGCGTCTCCCATCTGTACCTGTCGGACCGGCTATTACCGTGCGGATTTTGACCCCCCAGAAGTGGCATGCACTAGTAAGTGTCTAGAAAGGACTCTGGGCTGTGAAGTTTGGTTCCCTGACAGTGCAAGTTTTAGGCAGGGGGGACTAAAACACCAGATTGCAGTACAAAGCAGAAATGCTGATGGTGGTGCTGAAGCGGACAGCTCCAAGACGGGGCATACAGAGCCCCTATGCTTAATAGCACAAAGTCAAGATTATTTTGTTCTTCCTTACCTCTTCCTCTCAAATGGGAGAGTGTTCACGGGGTGCCTAGGTTGCTCAGTTGGTTGGGTGTCTACCTTTGGCTCAGGTCGTGATCCCAGAGTGCTGGGATCGTGCTGGGATCGAGCCCCGCATTGGGCAGAACCTGCTTCCTGCTCTGCCTCTGCTGCTGCTCTCCCTGCTTGTACTCTCTAGCTCACTCTGTCAAATAAATAAATAAATAAAATCTTTTAAAAAAAATGGGAGAGTGTTCCTCCCAGTGAAGCAAGACAACTTCTGTCCACCAGATGTTAAAAATGACAGCCTCAAGAGTTCTTGAGTGCAAAATCAAGATCCACTAGGCTGTTGCAACAATTACTAGCCACCTCCTCCAAGAAGCCCGCTTGGTCTTGACAGCTGATAATATTCTCTGTCTTCACTGAACTTCCTGTATCTCAGTGTCCAGGCTCTTCTCAGAGTCTAATAATTTTGTTAATTGCCCAGGTATTTTGTAATAATTCCAGTGCCCTTCCTGTGCCCAGTAGAGTGCAGCACCTTTGCCCCTGCCAAATGATAAGACCAGAGTTCTGGCCACAGCAGTCATCTCTGAGGCAGAAATTCTAGAATCTGGAGCTCATGCTTCAGCTTCACCTCTCTCCCATTCTCTGTTGTGAAGGGAAGGGCAGTCATTTTACCAAAGGTGAATGGGGGCAACTCCACTTCCTGGGTGGGGTTCAGGGAGGGGAGAGGGGAGAATTTTGTCTCATCTTCTCTCTCACAATCATGGAGGCATAAAAAGAACTGACTCTGACTTCACAGTGCTTTAGAGAACTTGTTCCCACTCTCTTAAGTGTTGTAGTCCTAAAACAGGGATTTTCTTTTTTTAAGTATTCTCATCATATTTGGAAGTCAGTGTTCCAGGTCAGCCTCTAGTTTTGCTACAACTTCCTTCTGCATTAGATGCTGTTGCCTGACTCCCTAGACTTCCCTTTACGTCTTTGAACCAAATTCTTTCCTCCCACCCCCAGGATAGAAGGGCACAGAGGGAATGTTTCAAAAACACTTGTAGTTTGATGGACAGAAAAAATGACTCAGCTCTGAATAGAAGAACTTAATTCTGGCCTTGCAGTGTATGTAACTTTTGCTGAGAAAAGAAGAGGAATGAAAGTATCTTCTAGATCAAGGTTCTGAGATCGATCAATGCTTATAGATTTGAACTGAAGAAAAGCTCATCCTCTTGTAAATGGATTTTCCCCAGACCTCCCTCTCTGGTGCTTGATATGAGCAGAAATTATTCCATTTCTGCTGACTGGAGTCCCTGTCTTCCTGTGGTGGTATCATCCCCACTGATTTCTGGGGTTCCTCTGTGGGTCTCGGTGAGCATGTGAAGCATGGTTTAATGCTCTTCCTTCGAAACTGAATCACTGCTGGCTGGATGTTCATACTGGAGACTGGTCTCCATGAGTTCCAAAGCATACTCCCAGGGTCTCAAAGCTCCCTTCCTAAAACCATTCCCATTTGCTTCTGACATGAACTCTGCCTTGCTGTCTGAGTTGTCTCTGTAGATTAACTCAGGCAAATAAAAGTCTGGGCCCCCAGCTTCCCACTTTGGCAGACACACCCAGTAAATCCATCCAGCTCCTGCCTAAGGTCACCTACACGGATGGTAGGCTGATGACCAAATGCTCAGAATGCTGATGTGAGCTGTCTTCTTAGCTATACAGCTCCTCTCCCATCCACCTCTCAAGTCTTATCTTTCAGCTTCCTGACCTGAAGCACTTGAACCAAAGGACCAATTCCTGGAATAAATAGCAATGTCCCAAAGCTTTCAGTCTGCACATTGCAGACCCTCATTCTGCTTTGCCTACCTGTATCCTGAGTTCATTTCATGAAGATCACACTTTACAGGCTTTTCCTCTCCCATCTCTGGTCCAGCTAGCTGTGGGGTAAGCACCTCTTTCTCATCCCCCATGGCCCCACTAAAATCTCTCCACCTCGTCCAGAGTGGGGATGAGCGCTAGACTTGCCTGTATGCATCCCTACACCCTTCCCATGCTTCTCTATTCTTATGCGCCCAGATGTGGGACGCTAGGGCCTGACCAGAAATTGCCAAGTTCAAGCCACACTTGTCTGTGTGGTCAGTCCCCAGAGAAACTCATGGATGCATTTTCTAGCCCCTGGTCCTGGCCTGCAGGAGCAAGTCCTTAATGAAGGACCCAGAGGCCAGGCTGGGCTATAACACAATAGTAGGCAAAACAAGTGTAAATAAACCTATTATTTTATTGAGGCTCATTATATATTTGATTTATTGTGTGCCAGGGAAGTACTGTATGAAAAAGTCAATTTGTTGGCTTTTATAATCTCATTAGGCTTTCCTTTTAAAGCATCTAATTGGAGGTGCCATCTGTTCTCTTAAAAAGGCATTGCACATCACCACAGTAAATAATTTTTCAGATACAGGAAGCATATCTGGAGCTCTTGAGGCCAGGCATGACCTTGCACTATAGCCTTGGGGGCACCAACTTGTTCCTCAGGTAGAGCAAGGCAGCCAGGCATGGGCCCAACCCACCCTGGGAGGCCGTGGTTGGGGAGGACACAGGTGATTGTTAACTTTGCAAGTGAGGCTTCCCATCCATCCAGCCAGAAAGCCACTGTGGCCTAGCAGGGCACAGGGAAGACCCAGGTAAGGGGGAGCTTCATCCTTCAGTGGGCTTGTGTAATGTCTAGGTGGGTGGTGGAGAAGTCCAAGAGCTCAGGCCTTGAAGTCTGGAAGGCCTCAGGCTTGGCCCATTGCCATCATCTTTAACGGGGATTATATCATCAGTCATACTCATTCCCTGACAATATTGAAGATTTTATAAGGAATCTCATGATTTAAAATGTGTTCTTTTACAAAGCTAAAATACCTATAGTGCAGTAAAATTAGTATTTTTTAATGAATCCTGTTAGTCTCCTGGGATCAACCCATATACATTCATAGTAGTTCTATAGTGTTCATTTATTCTCAGTTAATCTAAACATCGAGAGTGCCTGATAGCTTGTGTACCCTTGAGTGGGCATTTCTTCATTTTCTTCTTATTCTCCTGGGAGAACCTCGGACACCCATGACCTCTGAGAGTCCCTGGCAGCAGGCCTGTGGGTCCAGCGTTGTCTTTGAAGAGCTTCATGGATTCAGCAGGGATTCGGTTGTACCCCAAAGCAGTGCCCCAGGGACCAGTATGAGCTCTGAGTAAAATCAGAAGAGGGAGCCTGATGGGCCCTCTGCTTCAGTCTGGTGATGGTCCTGATCCCGCTCTAGGGACACACACCTCCCTTCTTCCTTCTCCATTGTCCTCACACCTCTGCTAGGATTAAGCAAAATAGTTTTATAGAGTCTTTGGCCCGATGCCTGGTTCATAGTAAACTCTCAATCTATGTTAGAACTTGCTTTAGTTACATCCCTGGAAAGTGTGAAGATTACAGCAGATGCAGAAGCTTCCAGCATGCAAGGATGTTGGAGCTCTAAAAATAAAAAAATGACATTCTCCCAGTCCAGGTGGACCCCTGCTCTGGGCATTCCAGCAGAACCCATGGTGTGGCCCTAGACCACACAGTCACCTTGGCCTGATGGAAACAAAGAGGAGATAGTCATTGGGACCAGATTCACTGTGGAAGGAGGAAGGAGGTACAGCCTGAGCATTCCAGACTCCAGCTGCTCCCCAGGGGCCAGGAAGCCAGGCAGGAGCGGTGGCCAGCAAGACTGGCTTTCAGTCCTTGGGGAGCTTGTTCCCCTTGTTCCCCTCCTCAGGATCAGACATGCTTCTTTTCACAGGAGGGTCTGACGGCATGGGGCATAAGTGACAGGGTCAGTGGAGAAAGGGAACTGCCAGGAGCACGGGCGGTAGGGGGAGGGGCAGTGGTGGAGAAGGGCATAGCCGTGTGAAGCCAAGCACCAAAATGCACATCTTCAGTTTTAAATAATTTCTAGTTTACTGGGGGACGAAATGGAAAGGAGGAATTTATGAGGCAGGTGAAAATAGATAATTATGCCTTATAAAATTGCTGTCTGTGAAAAACTATGCAGAAGGAGTGGTGTAAAAATAATTTCTTTGTTACATTTCTGACCACAAAACCCTTTTTCTGTCACCCACATGGAAGAAACTTTGATGGATCACAGAGACAAGCTAGTGCTTGTCTTGTTTCTTTATTTCTTCTTCAAATGCAGTGGATCTCCCACTGCAGTTGTGATCATAGAAATGTGATGAGGAAGGGGCTTCAGAGATTATTGTCTTGTCCTCTGGAACTTTCTGCTATCCCCTCATGTGAGCCCTCTGGGGTACCCCGGGGACCCCCTTACCCCCCTGCTGACTCACACGGAGAAGCTGGGAGGCTGAGTGGTAAAGCAGGGGCTCTGGGTATGAATCCTGGCATTGTGCCCCGGTGCCCAGCACAGCCAGTGTGAGCAGGACGGAACTTCCATCAGGAGCTTGTGAGAATTACGTGACAGATGTCAGTGAAGCCCAGGGATGAAGGCTCAGGTCTGTCTGCCTCTGAGGCCATGAACTCACATGTGAGAGCTAAAATTTGGTAGCTCTTAGGAGGTTGTTGCCAATAGCCGTGGCAATGGTGGTGATTTGCTTTCACTCTAGAATTGACCACCCCCAGAGAAGGACAGGAATCCATTCTTCCTTCCCCAATCTCTGCACACTCCACTTTCCCTCTCCTGCTGCTCCTGCTTCATTTTTTCACATACCCCCTCTTTCATCCCAGCTGTCCCGAGCAGCAGGGTGGTCCCTGCGACACAGGGGTTATGCCTCCTGGATGGACTGCGTCAGGGGTGTGGTGCTGCCCAGACCCTGATCTTCCCCAGCAGGCTGGGTGGATTGGAGGAGGACACCAGGCCCCGGAGGGTGGGAAGGGCTTTGGGATGGCAGGAAAACAAAGAAGTCCTCTTCAGCCAGGCCTGATGGCCTTCGGGGCATTGTGCAAAGTCTGTAAGGACAGAGGCTTATAAACCTTCTCCCACCAGTGTTGAGTCCTCCTGGGTCATGCTCCCCAAGATTGCCTGTGATGGTTTTTGTTTCTGTTTTTTTTCCTGCAGTGGTGTTTAAATACAGTCCTTGGGCAAGCAGCCTCAACATCACCTGGGAACTGGTTGGCGATATGAATTCTCAGCCCCTCCCTAGACCTGCCAAATGAGAAACTCAGCGAGTGGGGGAGGGGAGGTGGTGATCTTAGTTTTAACAAGCCCTCTAGGTGATTCTGAAGCATGCTGAATTTTGAGAACATTGCTTTAGAATTAGGTTGAGTTCCTCTGCCCTCTGCTTTATGGCTCCTGGGGGAGAAGGACCATCAGGTGAATTTCTGCAGACAGGAACCACAGTGCCTGCCCCTCCCCTTATCGCCCGTGGATCAGGCTGGAGAGAGACAGAGACTGCAATACTTGCGTGTGGAAGAGCTGGGGTGGGCTGGGAGATGGGTGTGAGTTTGAGTGTGCATCCGTGGTTGTGTGCTTCCGGGGAGGGTCTCACTCATTCTCAGAACACCCCCGGCCGTCCCGGCTCGGTGTCTGCCTCCTTTTCACTTTGGGTGGTATAGAGACTCCAGGACACAGCATTAGCTGGGGCTGTGGGCAATGATGGGAAACAGAAGAGGGAGCATGGCCTGATTAGAGCGGGCTCAGAGAGGGCTGAGGGGATAACTGAGGCAAAAGGAAAGTGAATGGTGGGGATCATTCACTTGAGCTCAGAGGGTTGCACAGGGAAAGGATATAAAGGGCGGATGGGCTCATTACTCAGCGGGGCTTCCACCCCAGCCAGCAAGAGCTCAGCCACGAGGAAACCTTTGGGGGTGCCAAACTGCAAACCAATAGGGCAGGAAGACACCCCCTCCCCCAGGATCACAGACAGATCTCCTGACACAGGGGTCCAGTTTTGTCAGCTGGGGACTGCTGGTTCATCTGCCTACATACTTCAGGGCCGATCTCAAAAGTGTCTACCCCTGTAAATCTTGGAATTGCCATGTATTGAGGGAGGGTTGCTTTACTTCTTGCTGACCAGGGCTTTAGGAAGCCATACCCCATGTTTCCCATTCTGGAGGTAAAGGGCTGCTTGATTTTACTCTGATGCATAATGCATGCTGCCCACGAAGAAAATACATCATTTATGTTTTCATGGGGGAGGCAGACTGTATTTTCCTTGAGGAAAAATTCCAACAAGGGTCATAGTTGAACTAGAGTCAGAGGGCGCCCCGCCCTGCCGGCTGCCTGGATTTGGCTGGTTCGTCCACCTGGGTGCAGCTTGAGGGACGGTGACAGCCAGCTGAAAGCTATTTATAACTGTCGCTGCCATCTCCGGAAGGGTCAGCGCTGCCTGCGTAAACACACTTCTACACTTCTATCATCTCCAGTTTCCTTTCACAGTTGTTGACCCGAGTGGGTCTAACCCTCAGGAGACATCGGCGAGCTCAAAGTTTTAAGCTGACAGCCAGGGACACGCTCCGTTTCTGTTGTGGGCTTTTCATCATGAGGACGTTTGGAGTCCCAGATTGTTAACATTCGGAGCCGCCTTCGAGGTCCTGCCACCCAACTCCGTCCTCAGTGTCGACCTCTCTCTCCAACAACCTGAACGTTGCGATGACAGACAGCTGATAGATTTTGCAAGGCAGCTCAGCTCCATGGCCAGGCAGCTGTCATCCCTCACTGGGGAGCCTTCTGGCCCCTGGGTTGGGGCCTGCCTTCCTCCCCTCCTCACCGTGGGTCCACCACTGAGGACCGATGTTCCCTGGGCCAGCAGATGCAGTGTTTAAGGACAACTTCCTCATCCTTCCTGAATCACCTACTCTAGGCTAAACGCCTGTTGGGTTCTTTGTTCCCCAGGACACATGATGTCCCAAACTGCACTGGCCTAGCTGGCCTTTCCTGAGTCTCTCACATTGATCAAGAACATTCTCGAGATGTGGTGTGGTAGCCAGAAAGAACCACGGGACCCTCATCCGAGAGCGTGGTTTGGTGGAAATGTGATGGGTCTTCTCCTGTGCCTGGGATATTGTTGACTGTTTACCGGGGTGCAATCCTCATGCCCTAGTTCCCACCAGACACTGGGCCACCACACATCCAGTGGTCTCATTTGTCCCTTCAGGAAATACTTCTCATTTGGGTTTTTTTTTTTTTTTTTTTTTCTGCCCTGATGAATGTGACTTCAGAAATTTTATCTTGTGGACCTATGCATAGGGCTTTTTCAAGTCTAGCTTATTTTGAATATCGATTTTTGTCATCTTTCAAATGAGAAGTGTTAGCATGATGGTTAGGAGTGTGGGCTCTAGAGTCTGTGCCTGGGTTCAAGTCCTGCTTTGCTATTTGCCAGCTGCGTGATGTGGGGCAAGTGACACGGCATCCCTGTGTCTTCCTTTTCTCATTCATACAGTGGGTATGGCTGTCTGCCTCCCTGTGTTGTCAAGGCTATATTACATGTTATAACACTATTTAGGACATGGTTTGGCATACAGGAAGCACCCAGTGGAAAGAAACTATTTTATTTTATGACTATTACTAGAGTCACTTACCCTACTTTGAGCTAAAACCCAAGCAGTAGCATTCCCATTTAGCGAACATTTCCTCCTTTGGTACACGAGGATTTGTTTACCTTTTTCAGTTATTGTTGCTGAAAACTAGTCCTGCTCTCTATATACCCTTGTTCTCTGCAGACTCATAAACATTTGGAAAAAGAAACAATGTCATTTGGCCTGACTTACACTTAGAGACACATGCCGGTTCTTGTCCCTCTTGGCAGGAGGCCCATAAAGCACTGCTTTAACTGCGCAGTTTCAGAAAGAGGAGGGGATTGTGGTAAAATATATTCATTTAATCTGCTCTCTTCTCTTGTTTGAAAATGTGGAAGGAAACTGCCTGCATTGGGTTTCTAGGTCCCTGTGGTGGCATGGACGCTCCTTGGAGGTCTTGGGGCGATGGCTCCGATGCCAAATTTGCCAGCTCTGGTTCCAGATGGGGCTGTTCCGGGAGGCATGCTGGAATTTGATGGGAGCTGCAGTTCCTGGTTCCTAAATCTTCCCTGCAGACAATCACAAATAAGGATCTCTGAATCCTTGGTCCTCTGCCCCCATCTTACCTCATCCCCAGGAAGGGAGGAAGATGCCTTGCTTTTGCATATTCTTGAATATTCTACACTGGTTAGTGCTATTCGGGTATAGGGCTCTCTCTCCATCTACTGGATGGGAAGCCCTGCGACATGCTGGTCTGATTTTTGGATCCTCTCCAACACGGTAGGTGCCCCACATGGTCAAGTGGTAAGAGCCCGGCTGGTGGAAGCAGATCCACCAGGGTTGACTCTCGGCGCCACCCTTCCCTGGCAGTGTGCTCTTGGGGAGATTACTGAAACTCTCTGAACCTCCATTTCTTTTCCATCAAATGAAGATGTTGTTTGTTATTGTCCCCACTGTGATAATGTATGGAAAATACCTAACAGTGTCAAACATGTGGGAAGTGCTCAGTAAAGGACTGTCCTTGTTTTGGTTGCTGTGAATACGGGCAAGAGGGGAGCCTGGGTCACGTCGAAATTGCATAGACCAAAATAAGAAGAGACTAGAAGTGGGGGGGAAATGGGAATTTTAGAGCAATACTCCTGGAGAGCCATCCTTGGTTGGCTGTATTGTGACAGCATCCCTTCCCGTCTCCACCCCCATCTTAATGTGATCACAAATCTTTGTATCATTTGTGCAGACCGCCTTGGTCCCCAGATCCTCACGGGTGCTTTCCAGATGGCCTCCTGATTTCCTCCAGTTTCCTCCCTTCCATCCATGTAGATCAGTATCAGACCCTGATCCACTTCTGACACCCAAGTCAGAGCCAAGCACAAGTCTCATAGTGGGTTCTGGATGTATCTCCTTACTAGACTTCTGTCCACTGCTTTCTTTATGGTCACCTTTCGAGGTCACCACTGTCAGCTCTGAATCCCATATCGCCCCACCCCACCCCCTTGCTACTGACCACTGACCCTGTCTGAGAGTCAGGTTCGGAATCAATCCTCAACTCCATAATGGGCAACGGGGGGTGTAGTGCCTTGCTCTACCCCCATCTTTCATTCCTTGGCCCTCCAGTTGCTCTGTTAGAAACCTGCTATCAGCCAGTCCTTTCCCAAACGGGAACTGTGACCTTCTAAATTTGGCAAAGTGAATATGGCAAAGAAGCCTGAACCAGAGACCCACATACATCACCGTAGTTTCAGTTGTGTGTGACAAAGACCAGGACACCAGTTGTCTTGGCCTGTCATCAAAGATTTAGAAGGAAGCCACTTTCAACTTAGTGTGAAGGCATACAAATATTGTCCAAAGAACAAGAGCCCCCTGAGTAATTAGAGATCACCCCCTAACTACAAGTTACAAACGAGAGGCTTGTAATGCCTGCTCAGAGGGCTTCTGAATTCTGTGGGAAGGTGGGCCAAGTGAACAAAATGGGTCTCATAGTCAGTTTGGGTATGCCTAGGCTCTCTGAATTATGTGTGGCATAGGACTGGGATTGCAGGGATTTTGTAGTGATTTATTTTGAAACTGTGTGTCTCATCTTCTGAGAAACTTACCACACAGTTGGCTGGAAAGTGCCCCATCAGAGCCAGACACCTGAGAACTATTATGAAATGGGATTGGCTATGGGCTTAAAGGCTGGACTCCCCAGAAACGATCACAGATGACTCTTCAGAGAAGGAGAAGGCTACAGTCTGAAGTCAGCCCGTGGAAGGACCTGGATTCCCCTGCAGCCTGTGCCAGAGGCCATGCCACTTGATCAAGGGTGCTCTGACTCTGAAGTCACATCAAGAAGAATGGCTTGTCTTTGAGGATAAGGGGCAGAGAGCCAAAGGCTAACTGGACACAAAGGTCCCTCTGTCCTCCCACCCCATTCTGTAGAGGGAAGGTCAGGATCAGGGTGGTAGTGGAGTTCTGCCCTCTGAGACTTGCAAGAGACACCCAAGACAGCCTTTTGATCAGTTCCTCTGGGTCACCTCTGAGCTCTGGTCACCTTGGAAATGGGGACAAAGGATGTTCAATTGTGCCGTCTGTAATGAGACCTTCATGGCATCTGTGTAGTGAGATGAAGCTTGGTACATGCCGGCTGTGCTGGGCCAGACGTATGCAGAAGGTGGGCGGTTTGACAGGGGCAAGTGGGCCGTGGGCAGTGGGATGCTGTGGTCGCCGCCAAGCCCTGACAGTGCTCAGTGAGCACAGATGGAGGGCTGCTCGGTTTCCACAAAGAGCACACTGTCTGCTGGCCAGCAAAGGGGGAACCGTGTGTGAGGTGAGAATTTGCTCTCCTTGTGAGCAAAGGGCAGTGTCCATGTCCGTGCCCAGTGGAAAGATCTGTGCTGAGCTCCGATGAGGGTAGCCGTGTGCCTACCCGTAGCCCCTGCTCCGGGACTAAGACCTCTTCTGAGTGGACCTCAGGTGCTATGTGCTCCGGCGCTCCACGATGACTGATGAGATCGGGAATGTACGTGCCTAACAAGAGGGACATAATAGCCAGTGCGGACTGAGGTCTCTCCACGTGGGAGGCCGTGCTGAGTCCCTGACATGGGAGATCTCCTCAATTAGTCTCACAGAATGTAAGCTAGGTGCTACTGTTATCCCCCATTTATAGGGGAGAGAACCGGAGCCCAAAAGGGTTTGCACGTAAGTAAGTGAGTGAGGGGCTGGGCCCAATTTTTGCCCAGGCCTCACCGCCTGGCTTCAGGGCTCTCTCCCCTCACGGTGAGGCTGCTTCCCTCAGGAAGGAGGATCTCTGTCTCTGAGGTGGCATGGCCCCAAGCTAATGACACCCCGCTTGAAACAGCACAGGATGGCATTTCCTTGGCTACGACTTGTCACGTGATCTGCATGCTGGTGTCTGTCCTCTGTGAGGGTGGGGCAGAGAGAATCAGGCGGGGCAGGCACCAGTGCCCTCTGCTGTGTTAGAAGGGCAAGCATTTGCGCTGATTCCATCGGTTCCCTAATAGAAACAACCCTACTGCACAAATGCTCAGACACGCTGGTGTTCGTGGAAGAAATTCACCTAGAAATAGAGTGGCTGTGTTGGTGGGCGCATACACTCAACCCATCCACACCTCTCGCGAGGGTTTCCATCTTGCTTCTCCACACACAGGCCAGCTTTTACTTTTGGCCAATTTGACTGATCTCCTAGTAATTTTGACTACTACTGCCCTAATTGTAAATCAGTGTGTATTTTTCATACATTTCTTGACCAGTTTATTTTGTCTTCTGAGAATTAACTGTGTATTACCCTTGTCCCTTTTCTACTTAAAAAAATGTGATTTCTAGGTGTCCATTAATTATATGTGACATCTGTCCACCCCCCCCACCCCAGGCCTCTGCTGATGTTTAACTCTATTTATGGGTATTGTTTTGTTTTGTTTGGTCATATTGATCTTCTTAATGTTTAAACTCAGATCTGACCATCTTTTTCTTTCTGATTTGGGGGATTTGTGTATTGGCTTTTTGCTTGGGTTTTGTGTTTGTCCTTCCACTCTAAGGTATAAAAACAATCTCTTATATTTTCTTTCAATTCTTTATATAGTGTTTATGTTTAGCACCTTCCTTTATCTGGCATTTATTTTTGTCTAAGATGGGATACTAGTGTTCTTATATCTTATTAAAATAACATCCCATCAGCTCCACCTGAATTGTCCACATGTTAGTGAGATGCCTTTTTTATTACCTACTAAATGCCTGTATATATTTATCGTTATTTTTTTCCCATTGAAAGAATGTTCTGTTCTGGCATCATTTCTAAACTGTTGTAAAGATGATAGCTTTATAAACATGTCAATAACTTATAAATCAAACCCCTACATATTATCCATTTGCCAAAAGTGTCTTGCCCATTCTCAAGCATTTTTTTCTTCAAAATGAACTTTGAAAATCAGCTTGGCGCCTTTCATTAACAATCTTATTAAATCAAGACTGGGATTGCACTGAATGTATGGACTGCCCTGGGAAGGTCTGCCATTTTTATGATTTTTATGATATGCCTCTCCATCTAGGAGCATGGTATTCAGGTCTATTTTTGTGACCTTGAGTAAAGTCTTATAGTTGTCCTCATGCAGGTATTATTACACAGGCCTTGTGAGATTTAATCTTAGGTATTTTATGGGTTTTGTGGCTATTGCAAGTAGGTACTTTCCCTTCATTATATTTTTTTAAATAGGTTATGATTATCATTAAGAGATGGCTCCATCACTGGAGGGATCAAACAGAGGTTGGCCAAGCACATAGGGACTGTAGAGGGCATTCACCACCAGGGACACACGGTGATCTACAAGGTTTCTCCCTGTTTTGAGAATAAGTGTGTCTATGAATTCTCAAAATGAGGACTTGATTTTGGATGACCTATAATTTTCTGGGAGGAATATCTACTTTCTCAGTTTCCCTTCTTGTTCCCTTAACCTTGGATTATTGTCTATAGAACCCAGATCTTTCCTGTATACGTGGAGAGGGACAGCACAAGTTTCTTTAGGAACTGAAAGGGACAGTGGCTGGAAGGTCCTTCAGTATATTCCCAAGGAAAATTGAATGAATAATCCATGCTTCTAGGGGTGCATCTCGACCAGCCTTGTCAGTTAGTGGAGCTGTTGTAGAGGTGCCCACCTCCACTGGAGACTTTGAACTCCTCAGGGCAGGTATCTGTGAATTTATGAACAGCATAATCTTATATACAGGGCATAGCACATTGTGGTCTCCTTAAATGTGTCAGATTGATCAGTCATACGTCAATGAAAGATTAGGCTCAGAGAATGTAAGTGACCTGCCTAAGGTCACACTGTGGCAAAGCTGGCCCTCAGCCCTGATCTTCTCTATGTGCTACTTTCACGACTTCACAAGGCCTCTGAGCCTCATTTCAGGGCTAGGAAAGAGGTCTGGAAGTCCGTATCTTTAGGATGACATGACCTGTAGCTTTCCTTGACTTGAAGCGTTCCCAAGGAATCTGTAGGAGGGAGTCATGTCAAAGCTTCCCTCTTTCTGGCCTCACCTCTGACCATGAATAGAAGTTTAGTCTTGTGTCCCTCCCCCCACATAGGCAGTGGCAGGGGACAATCCTACTCAGATGAGCTGTCTCTCTAGGTCCAGGGAGCTCAGCTATCCTCCCTGAGGGCTTCTGCAGCCTTGTAGCAACTAGATACTTGGGCTCCAGCTTAGACCAGCTAGAGGCCCTGTCTTGTTTCCCAGAAAGTGAAATCCACCCCCTCTCTCTCAGACAATTAGCTCCGTTGAAGCAGGAGAAACAAGGAGTACTTTCTACCAACATTGGTGTTTGGTGAAATGTATAACACTGGGTTCTCTGATGCTCCCGAAATCCCTCTCAGCAGGGTCCCTCCTTGTTTTGACTAATCATTTCTTCTTATTAGTAACTGTTATGATTAGGAGAATTGCCTGAGTACAGGCCCAGTGTTTCCAAGACCCTAATGAGCAACACGTGCAGACTTGCTCAGCGCAATGCTGGAACCACCGTGGCTCTGTGTCTCCAGGGAAGCCCCCGAAACGCTTCGGGAACAAGAGCTTCCTGGCACCCTGAGAGACCCATCCCCCACCCCAGCACCCGGCTTCATGGGCATCCGTCCTACACCTTATGCCCTCAGGTGCCCCCGCCCGGGGTAAAAGAGTTGCTAAGGATGAGCTTTGGACTGGCCGGGCCTGTCTTCAAGTCTTGGTTCCACCACTCACCAGCCACGTGACTTGGGCAAGCTCCTTAATGTCTCCGAGCAGCAGTTTCCTCAGGTGTAAAATGGGGGTAATAGTTTCTACCTCATCAAATGTTGGGAAGATGGGATTTTATCAAAGAACATACCCAAATACCTAAGATCATACTTTGCCTACAGGGTCTGTTATTAAAACAAAACTCGGAATTCCATACAGAGCACCACCAAATGGAAACCAAATCTCTGCTCTTTCAGAGGCCCTTGCAGAAATCTGCTCTAGGAAACCAGCCGCCATTAATCACTCACTTAGAGGTACGATGCGAGTGAGTTCCACCAATCAGTGTCTTGTTCTGATGTCTGTGCAGATGGCACAGGTGTCTGTCCACAGGAAGACTATGTCTCTGGGTTTATTTGAAACTGGTTCCAAAGGTGGCATGAAATTGTCTCTGAGAATATCAGGATCCAGAGGTGTTTGGAAAAGAGAAGCAATGATTTCCCCAGGTTTCATCAACCTCCCCTCCTTACCCCAGAAGGACAGCCTACATTTTGAGGGAACAACCAGGGTGCCTGCCCCACCCCTCAGCTTTCTAGCCCTGCTGCCTCAAGCCTCCAGCATGACTGCCTCTTTGGAAGGGACACCTCAGAACTTTACACACTACTATCTTCATAGTAAGCAAATGGTGTTCCAAATGGCTGGAACTCTCACTCACAAACTATAGACAGTCCTTGGTCTGCCTTTCTGTAAGGATCCCAAGCCTCTCTTAGCTGTTACTATTGATTAGAGGATACCTCACTAATCCATTTCGATGCCCCCACTTTGCACCAGGTCTCTGATAAATTATTTGTGGTTTTCTGATACGGCCTCGAACAGCTACCCCACATCCCCCAGTGAGAAGAGCTGACAACTCCTGCTGCCACTGACTCCTGTTACTGTGGTGCCTGACATAGAGTCTTAGGAATGCCCCACTGCCATCCAGGGTGCCTCTGTGAAGGGGACTGGGAGCCTGCAGGCATATGCCCCTCTCCAAGGTTCTGAACCAGCATGAAGCACCCCATTACAACCTTTTCCTCTAGGACAGTGCTCATTCTTGTCCAGTCTCTCCCAGGAATTCTACACCTCGTGCAAGAACAATGGCGGGGGGGGGTGGGAGGTTGGGGTACCAGGTGGTGGGTATTATAGAGGGCACGGCTTGCATGGAGCACTTGGGTGTGGTGAAAAAATAATGAATAATGTTTTTCTGAAAATAAATAAATTGGAAAAAAAAAGGAAAAAAAAAGAACAATGGAAGAGGAATTGGTGTCTCAGGAGGGAAAGAGAGAGAGAGAGAGAGAGAGACAGCTGAACTTTGCCTGGGAAGTATCATAGTCACACATGGCGCTTAAAGAATATAGGGTTTTTTTTGTGTGTTTGTTTGGTATTGTTTTCCAACAACAAGTTACCAAAGAAAGAACCACAACTGATCATGAAACTGACTTCATGTTTATTCAATAATTCTACCATTTTTCTGCAAAATGTCTCTCGTTTGGCTTACGTTACCTTCCAACTCATCCTGCGTTCAGCCCTGTGTGCTATATTAAGGGCAAAGGTATAACAACCAGCCTGACCTAGTTTTCTGCACATTTTGCCTCCATACAAGACCTCACCATACATCTACAGCCCCATTTCCAGCTCCATCTCTGTCCTTGACTCCTGTCTATCTTTCCATAAAATCTCAAAGGATTTCACCCTTTCTCTAAGAAGCCTCCCAATTATTCAGACATGGTTCCTTATGTAACTATGTCATGGTGAGAAGTAAGTAAAGAATTGTCCCAATAGTACTGCCATTTTTGATAACCAGTCTGGGACTACCTGGGCCCTCACACCATACCTTTTACACCATCCTTTTCCCAACATCATTTTCCAATCTCCTTCTTTGTTGCTTCTTAACCCTTAGCCCACATAAAGTATCCAATCAGTTTCCCAAACTATCATCTTGACTCTTCTCAGTCACAAGAACATTTCTCTACATTCTTTTGACTTATAAAATTTAAAAGTCTTGAGTATCAACTTTCCTTCTTGGTTCCTTCCCAGACTCTATCTCAACCCTTTCTCCTAAAGGAAGATTGAGTAGAGGACATAGTTTGCTGTGGGAGTAAAAGAGGGCCTTCCCTGCGCACAGGGTAAGGGAGAACAAGGAAGCCCAGATACCATGTCAAAGCCAGACTACTTCTTGGGTGGTCAGGGAGCAGATATAGAGATGCACAAAGAGGTTAAAAAGAGCAGGACCCATTCTGGAGATAAAGCCCCATGTCCAAGATTGGGGTTCTCCCCCTTCCTGGATGTGCTTGCAGGTGTTGGGGGACCAAAAGTATATACACTGGAGCACATAGCCTCCAAGGTGTTCTCCTCCTATAGCTCCAACCTGTAGACAAGACGCTCAGACACCATCCCTGAGTATTTGTTCCACGTTGATCTAACCTTTTCTCAGAGGTTATTCAACCTTTTATTCTCAACCTTTTATTCATCTGTAACTCTTTGTGTTTGCATTACTTACATTGATCCTTACCTGTATGTGTCCACAGTTCCCAGTACACCATGGGTAGGGTGTTCACCTCCCTAGAAGCATCTGGGTTTCCCAGCATCATGGGCTGTAACTGCCATATCTTCATGGCTTTCACAGGGCCCAGCACAGTTCTAGACATGCGGTCTCTGTTCAAGGAATGAGGGCCTGCATAAGATCAGTCTTAACTGGATGAGCAGTTTGGGGTTCCAAATCACCTAATAATGACAATACTTTTAATAATAGAAGATGATATTTATGGAGGTCTTCTGTGTACCTGTCACACAGCTAAACTCTTTGGGTATAATATCTCATTACATCCTCAAAACTACCACTTTTTTCAGATGAAGCTATTAAGACTTAGAAGATTGTCTTCTCAAGGTTCACCAACAAGAGAATATTTGTGAATTTGGTTGCTGTGAACATCAAGGGCATTCACTGGTTAGTTACAAGGAGCTATGAATCCCTGGGAGCCTCTAAAAAATCATGTGTGTTCAAGCATTTGTCCATTTTTCTGGGAAAATCTTCATTGCTTTCATCAGATTCTTCAAGGGGTTGTGCACACAATGTGGAAAAGACCATCTCTGGCTAGACACAGAGCAACATGATCCCAGCCTGCACATGGGGGCTTTACCACATCACCATTGTCATCTACCAGGTCCCCATGGGAAGGGATGCAAGGCTGTAGACCCTGGCTGTGGCAATATACAGCTGCCTGCACCCTGCCTGGTTGGCACCTTGAACCAGGCTGAAGTTCACATCTAAATTCCGAGACCAGGAAACAGGCCTTATTAAGATTCCTGAAAAAGGAATTGGCTTTCAGGGCTTACCTATCTTCAGCAGATTTTCCCTTTGATTACTCAGGAGTGCTCTTATTTCCAGCTTAATGCCTACAAATACACTCACCCACTCTCTCCCACCCACCCTGTCTTTCCATTCTTCTAAAAAAAAAAAAAAATCATCTGGCCTAAATCACATTAAGAAGCAGGAGATTCTCTCTCAATATGGCAACACTTGGGCCAATCCTGTGTCTCCGGAAGGATGTTTTCTGTTTAACTCTTTGGTGTCCCAATACCAACTGTACTCATGCAGGCTTAGCCAACCTCTCAGGCACATTCTGGAAGATACAGAGCCCCAACCTCATAACCCAGGACCTACCATGCCCCTCCCACTTCAACCAGCTCAGTGGTTTTCCCATCTTTTAAAAGGACTGAGTCTCTTTAGCCCTTTTCATAGGAAGCTTTCATCAGTAGTAACCGTGGCAACAGATCAGAGAAGCTTCAAAAAGCCTGTCTGTATGTAATTAAGAAAAACGAGGACATGGACGCAAGAGCAGGGAGCTTAGACAAGGAGACTGTGGCTCCCAGCCTTGCCACTGCATGCACTGAGGGCTTTTGCTGACGGAGATGACAGATTTTCTTCTCCCTCTGACTTCTCTCTCTACTCCCCCTTTTTTTAGCATTTTTGTGTGGTTGTCTCATTTGGCCTCATTCCTGGGGATGTTGCTGGGAGCTCTGGTGCTGGACAAATGCTCCCTGCAGGGGTAAGGCCTCAAACCCAGGGAGTGCAGTTTGGATGGGGAAGGGTGGCCCAGCACCTCCCCCTAAGGAGGTTTATTCAAGAGCCGAACCTGCTCTGGTTAGACTCTCCAAGCACAGGAGATAGTGACATGGCTCTTAGCATTAGGCCAATGGAGCAGAGACCAGGGACCATTGGTGTTTTAGGCACCCAGACACTGGACCCTAGCTTGCTCTGCCTGGAGCCGACCTCCTGAGAAAGGGAGCAGGGGCTAAGCATTGTTAGGAGGCAATCTTAACCAATTTTATCTCAGAGCCCTTATTCTTACCTGAGTTATCTCACTTATCTCAAGGTTTCTGTTCAGCTTTTTCCTAACCCCTGAGCGCCCAGAACCACACTGGCATATTTGTTAAAGGAATGAACAAGTGAGGAATAGGATCACAGCCAGTGTTGGGCCACCTGCACTGTGAGCCTAGGCACTGTGCTGGGCTCAGAGATAACAAGACACACCTCTACGGTTGCAGACACACAGCAAGACATATTGGGTTCTCCCAGTGCTCTTCAAAAGGAAAAGATTCACTATATGCCATTCTGGACTCAATAACTGTGGGACTTATAGGCCCCCATTCACACCCCCTTCTCTGGAATGCAGCCGCTAATGAGAAGGGGACCCTAGTTGCTTTATATGAAGGCTATTTCTAAGTAAATAGGAAAATAACCTTCCTGGAAATGCACTGATTTTCTTCCTAAGTGGGGAGCAGATACGGGATAGCACTGACTGGGGTTTTCCCAGCTGCTAGGGACTCCACTGGATTAAGGGACAGGGAAAGCCTCTCCCAGCCAGCTCCTCCCTTGCTGCCTTTATCTCACTAAAGCTTCCAGCACTCAGGACCACAAGCAGGGGTCCTCACTGCTACCAGATCTGTATCCTCCCCCTGCCCCACAGCAGGGCCTCTCAGACTGGAGTAGAATGCACACAGGTGATCCCCCAGGCAGTACAGGTCCCTGCGCCACCGCCCAAGACTGCCCTCCAGTGAGAACCTTACCACGTCCCAACGACACAATAAGACAATGGTGTTAGCGGATTCGCCCCGCGCCCGGCAGAGAGCGAGCCCTCAATGAACATACCTATCATGAGTATGAGAGATGGTGGCCTGTGGCAGAGGCTGGGCTCTCTGCGGAGCCCGGGAGCGGTGGCGCGGACCACTGGGAGCTTGAGGTCCGAATCTCATCAGTCTGAGCAAACAGACGTGTCCAAGCCAGGCACTGGCCAGTATGCACGTGAATGAATAGTGCAGCGTGGGGTGGAGCCGGCCGACCCAGTAAGACCCCGCCCACCGCCGCGCCCACCACCCTCCCTGCCCAGTTGCGCGCTGATTCCAGAGAGGTGATGGATGTTTATCCCTGGGCAGATGGGTGGGGTATTCTCGAACGCTATTTTCAAGACTCCAGTAGAAATGCTTCATGAATCCTGCCCTGTCACAAGCGTGCAGGAATGTTGGGCTTTAGCTCAGGTCTAATGGGCTTTATATAGTACAGTACTGATTTTCTTTCACATTTTAATAGAATCCGATTTAATATTTGCTTTCTGCTCTAGCTGCTTGCTGTTGACTGATTCAACACAGAATCCTTCCCTGGTGCCCCCCGACCTTGTTGTTATTCCCTCATTTTGTTTGTTGGCATTTGATTCCTGTCTTCAGCATGAACCATTTTACACATGTCTTCGTTCAGCTGGCGACAGTCACGTGCATGAATTCTGAATGCATTACTATCCAGGGCGGCTGCTCCAGCAGACCCACCATTCAGAAGGGGGGCTTCTGGGTAGGATTCGTTTTCACCGTGATATGCATCGTGGTGCATCGAGGATAGGCAGCGCTCAGCTGCGGAGGGGCTGTGATCTGTTCTGTTTTTGGGCAGATTCTCTGACTTCATCAAATGTCCAGCATTGTGGCCAGTAATTCAGAAATAGGTTGCCTTTCCACCAAGGACCAGGCTTTCCAGAATTTCATATTTAACAAGGCTTTTCCACCTTTGCCACGGGATAAAGGGGAGCCCTAGACAGAGCTGTCCAGAGGGAAAGAGCTGCTCTCCTTGACTCCCAGTGAGCCTGGCTGGTTTGTAGGAGAGAGAGTGTGTTCAAATCTCCTGTTATCCAGAAATAGATCTGACCATCAACCTTTGGAGTACCATACCAGTGGAAGGCCAGACCGGAAGACGGCTTTTTTCTTAGTAGGGAAAGATAGCTGGTTTCATTAGTAGGCAGCACAGGGCTGTCATGGAGCTTCTGAGCTATGGAGTCAGGGGGACATGGGTCTGCATACTGACTTCAGTTCTTATAGACCACGTGATCTATAGCCAGCTTTAGTTTCCCTTTCTATACAATTGAATTAATCATTGTATCTTCCCATGTAAATGTGTATAAAGCAGCCAGTAGAGTATCTGGAACAAACCCCTATGCTCTTCTTATGTTGTGGGATCAAAAACGGTGGCTTGTATGAAGCTCCCACCCAACTTTGCGTCTTGTCTTCAAGCACCAAAGCTGGGCGCTGTGAATATTCATCTGTGCAGGTGGTCCAGCAGCCTGTCCTCCAGAGAAACAGCCCCAGATGTATACACCACACAGACCCCAAGTTGTGTGGGGTTTTGTGCAGGATGCCTGTTGGATCTGTGCAGGATCTCTTTGGGCTTTTGATGGGCCACTTGTGTCCCTCAACTCTTGAATTCTACAGGAATCCAGTAAGTGTCTAATATACGTACATATTATATACTATAGTATACTATATTATAATATACTATACATACTATGCACTCAGGTTGGCTAGGGGAAGTGGCATAGTCCTGAGAACAAAAGCGCCTGAAACCAGGTCCTTGCATCTCCTCTCCTTTGGCACACATGACTGAAAGAAGTTGTCCCAGGGGAGTTTGGGGCAGGTTGTCATCTCTGTCCACCACATTTTCTTGGGATGGCTTGGAGTGTGGAAATTTGGGACTGAGGGGCAGGAGACGATGGGTGCAAGACGATGGTGTGGTGGGAACACACCAAAGACAGAGAGAGGCTGGAGGAGGAGGCTTCTGTCCAACCTCACTGGGCCTCTCTTTGTCTCCTACAGGTGTCCCGTCAGGTCCCCGCAATGTCATCTCCATCGTCAATGAGACGTCCATCATTCTGGAGTGGCACCCGCCCAGGGAGACAGGTGGGCGTGATGATGTGACCTACAACATCATCTGTAGGAAGTGCCGCGCGGACCGTCGGAGCTGCTCCCGCTGCGACGACAACGTGGAGTTTGTGCCCCGGCAGCTGGGCCTGACCGAGTGCCGAGTCTCCATCAGCAGCCTATGGGCCCACACCCCTTACACCTTCGACATCCAGGCCGTCAACGGAGTGTCCAGCAAGAGCCCCTTCCCCCCACAGCATGTCTCCGTCAACATCACCACGAACCAAGCTGGTAAGTCTGAAGGCATCTGTGCTCCTTCTGTCTGTCTGTGTGGCTGGCTCCCTGTCCCTCTCTCTGAAGGAACAAAGCTGTGGCCACACCCATTCTGCCTTCCGGTCTCCTCACAGGAGAGAAGGGGTCAGGCCACGGGCATTGATGGCCATGGAGGAAACAGGTGTAGTGTTTCACCCCTGAGGGTAAGCTGGATTCTGAGGGATATTCTCGAGCTCAGGACAAAAGCAGAGGTGTCTATCCAAGTCGGAGTAGAACCCAGTACTCTGCATTCAGCTGGGGCTCAACAAATGCCATTGGAAAGATAGATGGACAGACAGATGGGTGGTAGATGGACAGACAGATGGGTGGGGGGCTGGGTAGGTGGATGGGCAGAAGCCCTGCACGGTATTAAGAACCCCAGTGCTACTGTGTCAGAAAACCCAATGAAAGAAACATCTCAGAAATCATGTGATAGAGTTACTTTTCAATTAAACCATGTAATCCAAGAGTGTGTCCTCCTGTGTAGCTTGCCGAGATGAATGCTACACTGAGATAGAGACCTCACATCATTGGCAATAGATCACTGCCGAGAGCCCATACATCCCTGTGGCACGCAGAGCTCAAAACACATTTGCTTCTCTCCTCTTTATTTCTGTATCTTTTACTCTTCTGACCTTTTCTCTTTATTGCTTTTTACACCTCTTGCAACAATCCATTTCTTTTTATATCCATCTAACCAGTCCATTCATGCACTCACTCCCTTCCTTATTACTCCCTCCTTATTAAGGGAGAGTTTGTTAGCCTCTGATGTGTGTGCCAAACTGTGGGTTAGACGCCGTGAAGGATACAGTGAGACCTGGAGACCACGGTTCCTCCCAGAAAACTCATTAACTGCAGAATTTGCAGGACGTAGACACACAATCCAGATCTGCAGCAGGGTGAGTTTGAGGCGTGTGTACCGTGCATGTGCGGTAAATACCAAGAGAGTTAGACAGAAATGAGCAATCTCCCCCCTGGGGTGACGGCGCAAGAATGCAGAGGGAAAGTCTATAGGCAGTGGGGGTCGTGGGCAGTGGACTGTGATCTTATTTGGAATTATGGATTTTTCTCAATCAACAGATGCTAGAAGGACAGCTTGTTAGTGGAATAGCTGGAGCCAAGCACATCCCTTTTCTCTCTCTCTCTCCCTCCCTGTAGCTCCCCCTTCTTAACCTCCTCTTCCCTACTCTGTCCTCGTCTGCTCCTCACCTCCCCATCCTCGGGTTCCTTCTGCCTCTTTCAGTACCAGGCGTCTCTGATGGCAGATGATTCTTGGGTTTAAGCTGTCAGAACTCAGGAGAAAAAAAGGTGTTGTAGGAGAGCGTGGCTGTCCAGATGGCTGCGTTGTTGCCGTGAGCAAGTGTGTGTTCGTGAGTGCGTGTTTGTATGCATGCGTTTGGTCACGTGTTTGCATGCATGCGTGTGCAGTGAGAAAACAGGCATGGAAGTGTGGAAGCCTCCAGCTGGTGACCACAGCCCCAGCACCATGGAGACAAAGGTTGTGACAGTCTGTCTTACCCCAAGAAAAGGCGATGGTAATTTCTGGATCACGTGGAGCATGGAACACGGGCAGCCTTTGTTAGCAGTGTTCCCCTTGGAGAGTTTAAGGCGGAAAACTGGCTGAAATATTTTAGTGTCCCAGCTTCTGGGACTAATAATCCTGCCAGCCTGTCATGTCATGCTGGGCTTGGCTGTCTGCTCTCTCTCTCTAAGAATGTGCGAACAAACCTGCCACTTATAGCGGTTTGCTTTGATTCCTGCCCCTCCCTTTCCTTACCCTGCTATTCCCGAACCTGCCCATCTGCTTATCTTGCCATCTGCACCTTCCCAGGCTGCAGAGACGCCGAGGGATCGGGTCTCCTGCAAGGGGCCCGGCATCGCCAGCATTCAAGATCGTTGTCGTCATCCTCACTCACTTGCTTCTCCAGGAGTGGATTTCTCGTGCCCTTTGTTCCTCTTCTGACAGTCCAGTCCCTTTTCCCTGATTTTGGAGTCCCCGCCCCATCGAAATCTAGTGTGGGATTTCTTTTTGGGAATCTGGAATTCTGGTGTCAGAAAGTTTACGATCTCAGGGTCCTGGGATCGAGTCCCGCATCGGGCTCTCTGCTCAGCAGGGAGCCTGCTTCCTCCTCTCTCTCTCTGCCTGCCTCTCTGCCTACTTGTGGTCTCTCTCTCTGTCAAATAAATAAATAAAATCTTTAAAAAAAAAAAAAAGAAAGAAAGTTTACAATCAACGAGAGAAGGGTGCTTCTTGGTGGCATGTGGTTCTAACGAGACAAATGACAAGGTGACACACGGGTCCTGATTGGTGGGCTGTGGGGCTCTGAGGAGTGTGGTGCTTTCACAATGCTTGGGGGCAGAGCTGTGTGGGAATGCAAACTTTTTAACCATCAGATCATTCCTTTAAAGGAGGAGATCCCCCAAAATAAACACTTGGGCCTGTACTGTCCAAGATAAGTTGAGAAACACAAAGGGAAGTGACACTTTTGGGGGGCAGGCAGGGAGAGGGGAAGAGGGAGAGGGGGAAATCTTAAGCTGGCTCCATGCCCATCGCAGAGCCTGATGCCAGGCTCGATGCCACGACCCTGAGATCATGATCTGAGTCGAAATCAAGAGTCAGATGCTTAACTGACTGAGCCCCCCAGATGCCCCTAAGTGACAAGTTTTATAAGAGGTGAAAGAGAGACTAAGTAGCAGGTATCGTGAAAGCCATATCACTCTGCTACATGAAGGGCCAAGGTAGATGGACCCATGTAAGTCCATAAGTCATGCCACGTCTCTGTGACACAGAACCCTAGAAGACTTCCCTGCCCCTGGATCGAGACGGAGATGACTGCGTGTCTGTTAAGTGATCCCCGAGGTGATTTGGAGCTTGACCATGGTTGTCAGTGAGGGTCACATGAGAGAAGGGCTTGTCAAAGTTGGTTGCTAAGTGGTCTTGGACTTGATCAGAAGCCTGATGTTCATGAATAGCAGACTCGATCCTGGCAGGCTGGCTTGCTGCTCCGGGCTGGCTCTTCCTTTGGTCAGAAGCTACAGACCATGTCTGCAGCTGGGTATGCAGCTCTAACTGTCCAGCAGATCCGAGATTGTCATGCTCCTTCTTTCTCAGGGCTGCCCAGACACGCCACACTGATGCTGCCTCCCACCGTTCTCGTGAGGCCCACCCAGTGGAAGCAGGCAGCTCATTGAGCTGACTGAGGTATCCAGTAAAAGGGTTATGGTTGGCATCAGTCCACCAGAGGGAGTTACCAAGAGGCTTCTCTTGACCCTAAGGGCTGATCTAACACAAGAGTGTGGGAGATTTTGTAATCATCTTTTGGTCCATAGGGCACACGGAGACAAGCATCCCTGGGGGGGCACTGAGGGATCTCTTGGGTCCTGAGAGGCAGAGGGCTTCCATCTCCTGTGACTGCCCCAGTCATGTCTGTAGTCTTGACTACTCAAAGATACTGTGTCACTTGGAGAGTAACAGGCTCAGATCCTCACCCAGCCCATAGGCAGTGGCAGAAAACTGCCATTTTGAGCACCTCTACTGTGCCAAGTCCATGCCGAGTTCCTTATTACCATTTTAAGCACCTCCAGTGTGCCAAGCCCATGGCTAATTGAGGTGGATCAGAGGAAGAAACGGGCCAGAGTGCTTTCAGAATCTGCTCAACATCTCAACACCGGCAGTGATGTTTCTAGGTTTCAAACTCAGATTCGTGGCCATTTTATTCTCCGACTGATCAAAAATCGCATTATGGTGAGCCAGGGAAGTTGTAAGCTCTCTCTAAGCTATTGCCACATAGCTGGGCTACTTCAGTTGTCAAAAAAATGTCCATCATCTTTGGTTGGGGCTGGTCATGAATTATGCAAGCTCAGATTTACGTGAGGTCTTCGGGGATGCAGCCTTGCACTGCATACAGCTGCTTGGAGTTTAAAATAGACCAGATCAGGTGGAACGCGCTCTGTTCCAGTGGCCAAGCGATCTGCACAGAGCTGTTATCACCACTGACTCCTCCAGCCACTCTCTGGCACCTGGCCCCAGATTCAGACTGATGGCTGGATCATCTGGCTGTCAGAGAGAATTAAAGTGAATGACAAACTTTACTTCTTTTTCCTGCCAACTTGATTCAGAATGTCAGAGTTGGGGAAGGGGACCTCAGAGGAAATCTTGGGGAAAATAAATAAGACAAATCAGACCGGCACATCTAAAAATTAAACTTGCCACAAAATAAAATAGAGTCGGTGAATTTGGGACCATCTGAGCCAGAGAGAACACAGTCAAAGGCCCAAGAGGCCAGGCAGGCAGTGGAGAGGAGAAAAGCAGGGCCAAGCGTCAGGCAGTAGAGAGTGGTGAGGGCCGCAGAGAACCGTGGACAGGCCAGCCCCCGCTCTGCTCTGGCAAGTGGTGCCATGCTCCGCACTGCCAGAACCTATAAGCTGAAAACCTAGATTTAAAATGTTGACGACTAGGGATGTCTGGGTGGCTCGGTCAGTGAAGCCTCTGCCCTCAGCTCAGGTCATGATCTCAGGGTCCTGGGAGAGAGTACTGTGTCAGGCTCCCTGCTCAGCGGGGAGTCTGCTTCTCCTTCTGCCTCCCACTCCCCTTACTTGTTCCTTCTCTCTTTCTGACAAATAAATAAATAAAATCTTTAAGGAATAAATGAATAAATAATAAAATGTTGACAACTAATTAGGAAATTTTAAAGCACTTGAGAGCCAAATTCACCCAATACTGGATTTGCCCTATGGACTGTGGTTTGTAACCTCCGATTCAGAAGGCTAATCTGATTTACCCAAGCCTGAATGGCAAGAGTGCTGTGTTGGTCTAGCCTTATTCCACTGTGGGGCAGTCACGTTTCTCACCTCTTTTTTTCTTTCTTAAAAATTATTTACTTAGGGGCGCCTGGGTGGCTCAGTGGGTTAAGCCGCTGCCTTCGGCTCAGGTCATGATCCCAGGGTCCTGGGATGGAGTCCCGCATCGGGCTCTCCGCTGAGCGGAGAGCCTGCTTCCCTCTTTCTCTCTCTCTCTCTCTCTCTGCCTGCCTCTCTGCCTACTTGTGATCTCTCTCTGTCAAATAAATAAATAAATAAATCTTAAAATTTAAAAAAAAATTATTTATTTGAGAGAGAGAAAGCAAGGGAGAGCATGAGCAGGGGGGAGGGGCAGAGGGAGAAGCAGGCTCCCTGCTGAGCAGGGAGCCCCATGTGGGACTCGATCCCAGGACGCTGGGATCATGACCTGAGCTGAAGACAGATGCTTCACTGACTGAGCCCTCAGGCGTCCCACCTTGCTCACCACTTGGGTCCAGTGCAGCAGAGGTGGAGTGAGGGACCCTGCCATTGGAGCCCCTCTCAGCTCTTCACAGGACTCGTGCAAGTTCACTGAACTGCCATGACCCCTTCTTTCTCAACTGTCACATGGGAGTAATGAACCCTGCTTCCTAGAGCTGTTGTGACAAGCAAATGAGATGCGACGAAAAGTCCCTTTGTGAACCAGGCTACGGACTAAGGGATGAGCCTCATTTCTGAGCCAGACAGCAGTTTGCTGTACTCTCTTCCAAAGCTGTTTCCTTTCGAGGCCCCTCCATCGCTTTGTTTGGGATTGATGTCATCCCCATCAGATAAATGACAGGGATTGGTTTGTCCATTCTCCAAGGGAGGAGTGGGCACCAGAAGGGCTAGCGGCAAAGTCCCAGGGAGTGGATGAGGGCACTGGAACCAGAGCTGTGGACCTGCACCAGGCTATCTTGCCGCTCAGAGGAGCCCGTCCGTCTTTCCTCCTAGTGTGTCTAGAGAAGCAGCACTTGCCCTCTTACTTTTATGAACACATCAGCCTTACTTATATCTGACATGTATATTAGCCCCGGTCCACGTGTGACCCACTGTGCCTACTGCATGTGGGATATTAACATATTCACTGTGCCCACAGACACAACCCATAACTTAATTTTGTTTCAAAGATACTGCATTACTTTCATTAATGGTCATAAGCCCCTATAGTTTGTCCATTTTTAAGGTGTTTTTGAAGCTCCTAGACAATTAAAGTCACTCAGAGATGCTACTTTTCCTACAAAAGAATTACCTAGACCACCAATTCTTCTGAACACATCACCTAATTTGCATTATTCCTTGGTTAAATATAGTATTTGCATGCATAAAGAATAATCTTTGAATATGAAAAGGAATTTTATGATATTGCAATATATCGAGCTCTGTGGAGGAAAGATATTATGTAAATCTCAAAATTAAATATTAAAACAATATTACAGTGCTGCCTGTAGAAATTTGGAGTGTTAAGATCCATATGCTGAAACCAGTTCATTTTTAGGGGCTGGTCTCATTGGAAATTAGCAGGCGAAATTTGCTCCGAAGTAGAGAAAAGATTGAGTCAGAACTTTAAAAAGACTGGAATGACTTTAAAGAAAACTTTCATTCAAATTAATAAAGAAGTGTTTAAAAACCTTAAGTAAATGAAATTTTCACTGTCCTTAATTCAATTTCATAGTTAATTTCATTGCTCTCTTCCCATTGTTAATTCTAAAAAGGTTGTTTTTATTGTTTCTTAAGCCCTGACCCTGAGAAGGAAATTTTAAGTGGTCTCAGAAAGGACCGGGCCATATTTGCCAACCGCGATGTGTTGTGTGTTGAGCTGAGTAGGTCAGCAGGTCACTGTACTTAATCAAAGTCCTGGCTTCCACCCTCCTCAACTTTGGGGCTCTCCACGAGATGGTGAGCTCTAGGGGAAATCAGCCTTTCTCAGTTACCACAGCTTCAGGAGGGAGGGACCACACCGTGCTAGGCACAGGGAACCTTGAGAAGTACTTGCCAGGATCCTTCAGTCCCTACATCGGAGTTAGTACAGAGATGTTTCCTGGGTGTGGTGATAGCTGGCCGACCAGGTATCTCCCTCCCCTAAAAGGAAAAACTGAAAAGAAAAGAAAAGAAAACAAAACAAAACCAAAACTGAAAGGAAAACTGAAGGGAACAATCTCTGGACGATGCCGGCAGCCCCAGTCCACTCAGAGGAGCCCAGTGAGATTCAGCCGTACTCCAAGGGGCTTATTTATTTAGAAGCACTCGAACTTTGGGAATGTATTCATTCATCTAACACAGTCTTTGTGACTGCTTTCCACAGCCTGACTCATGGGTTCCTGCTTCTCGGGGCTCCCGTCTGTTCTCTTTCTCAACAAATATTTAGTGAGGCTTTCTGTGCGTCATGCGCTGCGCGAAGCACCAGGAACACAGGAGCAAACAACACAGACACAAACCTGTGCCTTGCGGAGCTCACATTCTGGTCCACAGCACTCACTGGGACTGGGGTCCCAGGCCCAGACAAGTCACAAGGGAGCAGACAACTAGCTGGGAAGCAACACTAGGGGCCCGTCAGCTGGGCCCTTGGTCCCACAGCCTGCTGTGGTGCCAACCTTCACTTTCCGACAGTTAGAAGGTGGTCCCATTGAGAGAGAACATCTCAGTCTATAGCGGCTAGGCTGAACACTGACAGTGTTGGGTGGTCCGTTTTACGGCTCAGTAACTGACCAGTTTGGGCTTCTTATGGACAGAGATCACCTGCGGGACCATGCCGTGCGCGTGTGTGGGTATTCTCCATGTTTCCGGTCCTGGGCAATGCCTGGTGATGCTGCTGACAGCTGGGGAACAGCTGAGAATGCCCTGCCCTGCCTCCCGGCCAGGATGACTACAAGGCCCCATGCGGCCTGGGGCTCATTTGCTTACTGTACTCCAGCCTGGACCAGGCACTGCAAGTCCGTTGGTTGAGAGCAAATGGGACAGGCTGCTGGCAGTGAGATTGTAGTACGTTTCTTACCCTGTCCCAAGTCCAAACGACATTGCAATAACCCTCCTCCTAGAGGGAACCTCACGGAGGGAACTTCTTGTTGGATCATGAGCTAGTTGCTGTTCGCCCCATGGCCTTGGCAAAGGAGGTGGGAGGGAGGAGGGGTTCTGGTGATGTGTCTGCCCCGCGCTCCTCCCGCAAATGTCAGCTCCGTGAGCCACAACCGTAATCTTCAGGACAGCGTGCCTGTACCCGTCTTATTGGCTCTTGTTCCCCAGTGTCTAGCCAGATGCCTGAAATAACAGAAGTCAATAAATGTTTATTGAGGGATTAATAAATTATCAAGCAAATGTATGAATGAGAGCCTCAGTCTTTCTTAGACTCAGCTCAGGCGTCTGCATGTGGAGCAGCTTGAGCCCTCTCTATGGTCTTTCCTTCATCACGCATCTCTGGGCGGGTGCTGGGTTTGGAGTTAAGCCCCAACATTCTTCCAGATGTGGCTGAGACCTGGAACTTCCTGGTGGCACTGTCCTCCCAAAACATGGCCCTCAGAGACCCTGTGCTATGAGCCGGGCTGCCCCTCCCCTGTGGGCAAGCCCCAGCTACTGGAGCGAATGCATAGCTGGGGGTGGTTGGGACGGCGTTCTGACGCGCTGTCTGTCCACCGGCGTGCCAACTCCGTGCCTGTCATTTTCACAGCGCCAGCCATGTTAAACAGGCGGGAGCACCAGGGGTTTTTGAATGCCGCAATTAACAAAACAGTAATCAAGCTAAGTGTTTAATTTCAGAAAATTAACATCTTCTCTGAGCGGATGTGAAAGAGGGAGAAAAAAGGCGCATTAAATGTTCTGGGTAAATAAAGGCAACACCAGACCACAAATATATTCCAGTTCGAAGGAGACTCTTGGCCAACCCTCAGGCCTTGAGATCAGTTTCCTTCTGAGGCCCCAGCTGCAGGACATCGGCGAAAGAATGGAGCCCTAGAATCTTAAAATGTGTGTACCTTTCTTTCCTTCTTTCCTCTCCTCTCCTCTCTGCCCCTCTCCTCTTTTTTTCTCTTCTCCTCTCCTCTCTCCCATCCTCGCCCCTCCCTCCTGTCCCCTCCTCTCTTCCCTTCTCTTCTCTTCCCTTCCCTCTTCTCTTCTCTTCTCTTCTTTCCTTTCCTTTCCTTTCAGAACAGAGCAAATGCTTTGTCTGTCCAGAAGAGCTCAAGGGCCCAAGTCCCCATGGGAGCCTAATCTGCCCCATACAAAATCCTTATTGGTCTCTGAACTATACTAGTTACAAGGATGATACAATGAGTTCTTGCACGTGCATTAGTTTCTCATGCATATAGGCTATACTTGTCCTGATAGACTTTATGGCTCCCAGGGGAAAAGACCAGGTCTCACTCCTCCACTAACCCCTGTACGTCAGCACAGTGTCCTCTGTTCTGGCCTTACTTAACATTCATGGTCTTGTGGTGCCTCATAAACCAGCCGGCTGTCTCTTGTTTGCAGGTGCACATTTGCTTGTGGTGGAGGAAGCTTGGGAGGGGGTGGGTGTGCAGGGCACTGGCTGGGGACAGGACCTCCCGGTGTCTGTTGGCTTATGTGATACCCTGGGAGAGAGTGAGGGCCCAGGACAAGGACTGTAAGGACAAAGGAGACAGCTGTGCCACAGGAACAGGGTGAAGTTTGAGCACAACAAGCAGCCTTGAGGCATGGTGATGAGGTGCCACAGTTCGGAAGGGAGGAAAGGCTGTCGGGGGTTGTGTTGGGCTGAATGTGGCCACAGGTCCTCAGGGAGGGGACTGGAAATGCGGCTTAGAAAACAGCTTTCCTAGGGGGCATCTCACAGACAGCTGACATGGAGTAGAGAGAAAACAAAGCAGGAGAATGAGCGGATGGTTTGCAAATACATTGGAGACATGCCAGGGGCCCCGGAAGTGTTCAGGGACAGTGGCAAGGGGAGGGGGATTGAGTTCTGCGCATGTGTGATTTGTGGACATTTGGAGTTCCGGAGTCCAGGTACGAGTTCTGCATTTGGGTATTTTCTGCACAATGGGGGAGATGAGCTTGGTTGCGGAGGGTGCACGAAGTACTGGGGTCGACAGTTCAAAGAGCATGGCAAGTTTGACAGGGCCGTTGCAGAGAGTGGGGGATGGGATTGAGGAGAGAAATTCCTCATTTCCAGGAAGCACTGAGGGCTCCTTGGAAGCTGGGGATCACGTGTTTACAAAGCCATCCACCTGCCCTGTTACGTGACCTTCTCAGCAGTGCATGGCTGACCCTGCAGGAAGTTAATCATGGATCTCTCTTGAGATGAGTTTTGCTGGCTGTGTCCTCAGAAAAGATAAAGGCGACTCATGCCTGAGGGTTAAGGGATTATTGCCAGTTAGGTTATTACAAAGATGGAACTGGACTGGATAATGAGGGATGAACATAAGGAAGAGGACTGACGTGTGGGTTGGAAGTCAAGGCCGAGAGGGCTGGTTGAGCCAGCCAGAGTTGCAGGGGCTTGTCAGAGGTTGCTGGGAGGAAGGAGAAGACCTGGGTTTGTGGCTTTGAAAATGGAGCCACTTCAGGTGAAACTGAATCCAGGTGTGCCATGAGAATGGGCAGATGTGGAAGAGTGGTGGGGGTCGGGGAATAGGAAGTGGTTGGACATGGAAGTCATCCACCAAAGGGCAAGTCCTGGGATGGAGCAGACAGAAACCCACGTCTTCAGTGAGTCAGGACTGGTGGTAAGAGTGAGTACACAGTGCTCCCAACGTGAAGAGCGGCAGCTCTGCCCAGTAACATTTTAACAGAGGGTACCAGAGAGGGTGAGCCACAGTGTGGAGGTGGTGACTGGGAATAAGGAGGACATAGCCCACTTCCTGACCTTGAGTTGTGCCAGGCATGAATCTGTCCACTGCCACATTTCAGAGGGCTGCAGGGCACAGGTGTCCCCAGGCATCAGAGTCAAAAGAAGGGAGACCCATACAGTTGTGGGGATAGGAGGCCACCCAGGACCCCACGAGCTGGATGCTTCCTTCCTCTGGCCCAGGGCTCCACCCATATCCACTTGTCTGGATTCCCCTGATCCCCCTGAGGCATTGCCCTCCCCCATGCCGGGCATCCCCAGGGCTAGAAGCCTGAGTGTAGGAGGAGGGCAGAGATGGCCAGCACCATCATTTCTGGCGCTGCTGTCACCTGCTAAGGGCTTAGGGAAGTCACTTCTTCTCTCATCGTCAGTGCTCTAAACCCATAAATTGGAAGAATTAGCAGAAAACTGAATAACCTCAGATGTCCTTTCAAAATTTTATATTCCAATTTCTAGACTTCTAGACAAATAGTTCTCAAATTGAAATGTACATCAGAATCCCTTAAAGGGCTTGTTAAAATACAGATTGCTGAGCCCTCCCCCCACCCCCGAGTTTCTGATCCAGTAAGCCTGGACTGGGGCTCAAGATTCTGGATTTCTCACCAGTTCCCAGGTGATGCTGATCAAGGATCCTGTTTTGAGAACTAGCAGGATCAGTTGGATGTTCTCACTACAGAACCCCCCCACATCAGAGTTAATATCACCAATGAGACCCTCTGCTATAAACCTGCATCCCCAGAGCAGCCCCCAGCTCCTACCCCCAGCTGTCTTACCCCCACCTTTGGCTTGGAATCAGGACCTTTGTGGATGGACCCAGGAAGGAAGCCCCAGTCAGGGATATAGGGCTGACTCAGCCACCTGGGCATAAGACCCCCACTTTCTCTCCCACTCCTGCTTTTTTGAGCCCAGGGGGAGATTCAGCCAATATTCTACAACAGAATCAAAATGATGCCATCCCCTCAAAGCAGTCCTCTGTCCTTAGCTGACTCCAAGGTAAAGAGGAAGATTGGAAGGGCGTGTCAGGGTCATCTCAAAGCAAGCCCGGAGCAGAAGTCAAGAAGCCAATGTCCACAATAGAGGAAAACAATTAGAAAAATAATTAATTCTGCTTTTGTATTCATATCCAGTCTGCAAACTAATTGCTTGTTTGTTTAATCTACTTTGGCCAGAAGTGTTACTGCACCAAAAACATTTAATGAGTCAGGCTTCCTAATGTAAAATTCAAGCATATTTGTGCAATGAAATGAGTTTTCATCATCAGACGGAGAACCCGTTATGTGAGCAGTACCTTCCTGAAGTTATCTCCCAGAATAGAAATGTCAGAGAAAACACAATTTGTCGTTTGCACAATTCATCGGTGTGCAAACTCTTCTTCTTTGTCTTCCGTACTGGTGGGCCTGAAGTCTTTAGCTGACATTTAAATTGAGATTTTAGGGGCGCCTGGGTGGCTCAGAGGGTTAGGCCTCTGCCTTCAGCTCAGGTCATGATTCCAGGGTCCTGGGATCGAGCCCCGCATCGGGCTCCCTGCTCATCGGGGATCCTGCTTCTTCCTCTCTCTCTGTCGCCTGCCTTCCTTGCCTACTTGTGATCTCTGTCTGTCAAATAAATAAATAAAATCTTTAAAAATAAATAAATAAATAAATAAATAAATTGAGATTTTAGGGGCGCCTGGGTGGCTCAGTGGGTTAAAGCCTCTGCCTTTGACTCAGGTCGTGATCCCAGGGTTCTGGGATCGAGCCCCGCATTGGGCTCTCTGCTCAGCAGGGAGCCTGCTTACCACCCCCCCCCCCGCTTTCTGTCTGCCTCTCTGCCTACTTGTGATCTCTGTCTGTCAAATAAATAAATAAAATCTTTAAAACAAAACAAAACAAAACACTCTTTAAAAAAATAAATTGAGATTTTAGTTTTTTCTGAAGAATGTGTTTTATGTAAGGAAAAGGTAACCCACCACCTCCAACCCCTCACTCCCACTCTTGTCACCCATGCCTTTTAGGAGCACCCATAATTTAATCTGAGGCCTCAAGGGGACTTTTGGAGGCTTTCCAGAATTTTTGGATCTCTTGGTGAGCTGTTCAGAGTCTGGGCTGAGGACATAGGAAATGGGACTGGCTTCAGGGCTCTGGGACTCCTGCTTCTGATTCACCCAGAGCAGCTCTGAATTGCTCTGTTTCTCCTTTAAGGCTTCAAGGAAAATTTGGTTGGGAGAAAGGATTCCACAGCACCTAAAAAAGAAGAAAAATTAGAAGGCTACTAACGTTAGGGTAGCATTTCAGCTGAAAACTTTCAGTGAAGTGAGGATAGCCCCAGCCTCCTGGCTTCTGCCGTGTAAAGGCACCCCTGTCCCCGGGCGCTCAGAACTGCTATATACAGCCCTCCTCCCTGGGAGCAGCCTCCTCAATGCTGCCCTCCGCGTGCTCTACAGAAGGCAGTTCACACCCTTGCCTCCCCTCCCTACCCCACCTTCCTCCCCGAAGGGCCACTATCCATGTTAGGTATTGGTACATGATTTTCTGACCCTTTTACTTTCAGTGTCATTAGAGAAGAGCCTGCAATCATTACAGTAAGGGCACACTTTTATGGAACATCTATTACGTGCTAACACAGTGGGAAGAGGCTAAAGACATGACTTATGCCCTAAAGAGTTTATTCCAGTGATGGAGAGCAGAGATGAGCACCTGGAAACTTAGATCACAGTGCACTGTCCCAAGGTGGAAATTACAACCGATGAGAGTCACTAAAATAAGGGCTTTGAATTGGGTGGGGAGGGGGGGGAACAGGGTGCCCTGGTGGGCGTGGTCAAGCGGGACTAAGGCAGGGCAGCATGTGGCCTGATCTGTGACTCTGAAGGCTACTGGGTCATGAAGAGATGTTTCAGAGATCCCCCAAAGCTGGGTTCTACTGGGACAGGGTGTGTGGAGCAGTTAAAAGAAAGCAATGGGCTCCTCTGGGGGAAATGGGGGGGGCAGCCTGGACTGGTCAGGGGCTTCCATATTGTTAAATGTTAGAGGGGACATCGGGACTTTTTCCAATGGGAAGCCATTGAATTTTTTTTTTAAAGATCTATTTATTTTAGAGGGAGAATGAGCGCAAGCACCATATGGGGTTAGGCAGAGGAGAGAGAGAATCTTAAGCAGATTCCCTGCTGAGCACAGAGCCTGACTAGGGACTTTATCTCAGAATGCTGAGATCATAACCTGAGCCAAAATCATGGGTCAGACCCTTAAATGACTGAGTCACCCAGGCACCCCCCACTGAAGGTTTTTGAGCATCAGAATAACATGTGTGAATCAAGCTTTGAAAAGAGTAATCTGGCTGCTGTATAATGTGACATGAAGAGGCCCAGGAGTGTACAAGGGAGGTGGGACAGGATGTTAGGAGTAAGGAGATACAGGTGACAAGACCATGAGAAAGGCAGGGACAGAGCAAAGAAAGCATCCATGACACCTGGGTTTGAGTCACACTATCAGATGGGTAGGCCATGGCTCATCCCCTCACAGAGTCACAAGGTCTCCCTGTCCTCAAGGACAAGGAACCTATTGTTTACATCCTAGATTACTTCCCAGAAAAACTTTAGGTCATCGTGAGATGTCATAGGAAACAATCTGTCTTCTGGAGCATCCATCATACCAACCTCTAGGGAACCCTGCTGTGAACCTTCCCCTTCTCCAAGCTCATTCTTCTCCATCATGTCCATCTTGACTGGGTAGACATGTTCATTTATCCCCACAAAGATATTTATCAAATAAATGCCCAGGACTGTTGCTGGGTTGTGCTTTTCACATTTACATCAGGAGCTATGCCCAGGCATTGCTTTGCATATGTAAAGAGGAGTGGACCCAGAAGGAGACTGTGAGGTGGTTGCTGAGATCCCGTAGCCTAGCAGACTCGATTTAGGTAGAAAGAGCAAGAGGCAGTACAGGGCATATCCACAGAACATTCGAAAAATCTGTAACACAAGGATCAATACGCCTGTTTTATAGTTGATGAAGTTGAGGCCCAGAGATGTTAAGTGAACTTAGTCCAAGATCGCACAGGAAGCAGACGGCAGAATAGAAACACATGTGTCTCTACGGCATCTGTAGGGGCCATAGTTCTTCTCTCTTTCTGCCAATTCCTACTGCCCTGGGCTGCGCTCTAGGATCCTGACTATTCCTCACCCTGCCTAGTTTTCCTCATAGCTGGGGTCTGTGGTATACAGATTGTGGGTGGTTAGTCCAAGAATAATTTGGCTGGAAAATGCTATTCTAGAAAGAATAGAAGAAGTTAGCATTACCATGTGATCCAGCCATTTTACAATGAGATATAAACCCGAGAGAAATGCAAACCTAGGTCAGCACAGAAACTTGTACATGAATGTTCCTTAGCAGCCTTATTCCCAACAGCCAAAATGTGTAAACAAGCCAAATGTCCATCAGCTGAGGGATATTCCTCCCAGCAAAAGCATATGCCCAGGAAGGTAGAAGAGATTACTAAGCCTCAGAGCACACTGTTTGGTGTGGGACAGCATCTCTCTGAGAGGTCGCTGTGACGACCTTCCCTCTGCCACGTACCACGCAGAAGGGCCAGAAAATACTTCCCCCACCTGCCCAGCATGGATTATCGTGAGCAATGCAGATGGGCTCTTTCTATGGGCCTCCTTGGAAAATTCACTTATGACGGTCCCCCTAAGTAGAGAGGTCATTTATCTTCCAGGAGACTTACAAGGGCTGTCACCTGAGCCAAGGGGAAGGGGACTCAGCCGTGACCCTCACCCCAGCTCCTAAGGCAGGTGAGAAGTGGCCTCAGAGCAAGGCTGTCCCTGGTCTGCTTTCTACCTGCAGAAGCATCACTGTTTTCCCTTAAGATGAAATCTGCCAAAACTTGAAACCCAAGTTTCATATTTTTTTTTAAAGATTTTGTTTATTTGACAGACAGAGATCACAAGTAGGCAGAGAGGCAGGCAGAGAGAGAAGGGAAGCAGGCTCCCCACCGAGCAGAGACCCGGATGTGGGGCTCGATCCCAGGACCCTGGGATCATGACCTGAGCCGAAGGCAGAGGCTTTAACCCACTAAGCCACCCGGGCACCCCAAGTTTCATATTTTCTATAAACTCTTCAGGCATTTTTCTCCGATAGATCTACTTAATTTTGAATGTATGTGTATGTTGCTATTGTTTTTTAAAACTGCTTTAAGTACTTTTGATATCTTAAATAAAATAATTTAATACAGTAAACTGTTATATCATTTATTATATCCCCAAATGGATTATGGTTAAAGCTGTTAGAAAGAATTATTTTGACACAAAAATCAATTAAGACATTAGGAAGCAATTTTTAATAAGCAAAGATAATGCATTAGAAGTCAGTAATTGTCCTAGAAAAAAAGCATCAACTCATTCTCATATTTTGGGATTTGAGGTGCTTAATTGTTGGGGGGGATGGAAATGCCTTTATTAAATAAGGAAAACAAAATGAATGAGAGGAAGACTTTGGATATGACTGAGTCAGTAACTAAATTAAAGGGTCTAGGAAGGTCACAAACATAAAATACATGGTCCAGGTGAACTGGAGGTAGGACAGCAATGGTTCCACACACAAAGCCTCAAGGTTTGGATTTTGGGTTGACTCTGGGATAGATACACGCCCCCCCACCCCCCAGATCACAAACACTACGATCTCCTTTGAAGCCTTCCTTACAAATGGAGGGCTGGCCAAGGCCACGGGCAGGGATGACCTGTGAGCAGTGTGGGCCCCTGTTTGCCCTGTGTCACCTGTGAGTTCTTTCATAACTTGCAGTTGAGGCCGTCCTGTCTTGGCAATTTATCCACATCTCATTTGTCAGCTCAGGCGAGAACATTCTGCACACTTTCTCTGCTGTATGTGATATGCTATCTTGGATCTGCCTGCTTCAAAAGCAATTTGGGAGTATGATCTCCCCAAAGTCTTCTTTAGCGAAAAAGAGACAGTGAGTCACTGACTCAGCCCGTCTTTGCATTTTCTCCTTCCCTGAGCCCCTTGACCAGTGGAGGTTAAGTCTCTTGCTGCTTCTGACACATCTAAAGGGCCTCTTATTACTGGCAGTAGCTTCCCTTATCAGGAACTCCTGGTGCCGGTTCTTTTTTGAACCCAGCTGATTTTGCCTGGGTGCTTGACAGGACACTGTGCATTGCCTCCCCCTCTTCTTTTTGCATCCTGATTTCTTATCAGGTCCAGCCTCTGTATTGTGCTAAGAAGGAGTACAGGGAAATTTTGATCATATTTGGGGCTTTGGAGCATCTCCTCTTTAGGAACCTTCTCGAGCCTTCAGTGCCCTTTTCCCCCCAAATAACCCCTAAGCTAATTCTTATTAATTCTAAAAGAAGTTCCATATTTATTTCTTTGCTAAATTTTAATAGTTTCATGAGCTCTTTATTTTCATTATCTTCTCTCCATAGAATGTTCAATTTAGTCAAAAGTGCTCTTGTGAGGGAGAGACCCTTTCAAGCATTCAGTAAAACCATTTCTTCATCCGAGGAGCCAAGTTTATGGAGAAAAGACAACAGGCCAGGACTTCCTGTTGAAACCAGTATATTCAGGGTTCGTGGGGCTGCTGCTTTGCGTTTATCTTCCCAATCCTCTTTCATCTGCCTAGTTTTGCCAGAAGAAGGTGGTGTTTGTATGGATATCTGAGCTCATTTTTTATTTTTTGTTTTGTAAGAATGTTTCATAACATGTAAAACACCAGATTTAGAGATGGCATTTGCACTTGGAGAAGGAAAATAAATCCATATTTGTCACTCCAAAAAACCAGATTGGTGATGACCCATGTCAGAGTACCAAATGTAGGCTGCCCTTGGTTTTCAGGGAGGAAGAGGAATACTCTCCCATTACCCTCCCATGTGTTAAATCCCATCTCAATGAAAACACAAGACATTTAGAGTGGCCTGTGTGAGGATAAACAGCCTGCAAGGGGGTCTGGGAACATTGTCATCACCATAAATCTGAGCAGTGTGGGCAGTGGTGACCCTTACCCTCTGGCTGCGGAGGTCTTTGCCATCCGTGGAACGGGGACTTTCTTCTCGGATTTGTCTCTGGATTGCTTCTGGATCACCTGCCCCATGATTGCCTCTTTACCACCTAACCACAGCTAGATGCCAGGGATCTTCAGGACAGGGCTGTGACTTTTTTTTTTTTTAACTCATCCTTCTGTCCCCAGTGACTAGAGTGGGGGCCTGGCAGAGTGGTTGGCAAATATGCTGAGTCTTGAATGGTGGTTTTCCAGGGATTAGAGGCCAAGGAAAGAACCAAGTCCAACAAAATCCTCAGGCCATTAGGTTAAAGTTTCCAATTTCTAATCTATGTTGCTTTAGCTCTCAAGGCAGAGGGGGATACCTATATGGCATTGATGTGGTTGGCAACACATTAAATCATGTGTCCACATGGGCTGTGGGCAGCGTGGAGCTGGGCAGCAAGTGTGGCAGGGGTGGAAGAAGCGGGTGTCCCCAAACCACCAGTGTTGATGGCCCACCAGGATCCCCTTGTGATCTTGCCTGACTCCAGACACTGTGGCAACTCCTCCTCTCCCTGGCTCTGCCCAGTGCCCTTGAGGTCAGGAATGCCAGCCATGAGCCATCCCCACTTAAGCATCCAGCCTGTTGCTAACTCCGAGCTCAGTTCCTGGTTTCCTTTTACATAACTTAGCGGTAGCATTTCACACGTTCCCTTCTCCTGAGGATACTCCTTGCCACTTGACTTCTAGGTAATCCCACTCCCCTGCTTCCTGCCATCTCATTGGCTTTGCCTTCTCCGGGTCCTCGGCTATTTCTCCTCCTCTCTTGAATCGTAGATCATCTATTCTCTTCTCATTCCCGTGAGGGCCTCTGTCTATCCTGCAGCTTTTGGCATCTCTAAAATACTGATGGCTCAACACCACTGTCTCCAGTCTGGACCTCCTATCTGTGCATCTGCCTGCGCAGAAGCTTCTTTTTTTTTTTTTTTTTAGATTTTTATTTATTTATTTGACAGAGAGAGAGAGATCACAAGTAGGCAGAGAGGCAGGCAGAGAGAGAGGAGGAAGCAGGCTCCCTGCTGAGCAGAAAGCCTGATGCATCCCAGGAACCTGAGATCATGACCTGAGCCGAAGGCAGAGGCCCAACCCACTGAGCCACCCAGGCGCCCTTGCGCAGAAGCTTCTACTCTGTCTTGCCACATCTCAGTTCATGGCAGCCCCACTCTTCCAGTTACTCAGGCCAAACACCTTGGAGTCATCTGGGCTCTTCCATTTCTTCCCCACCCCACATCCAGTGAGAGGTGCTAAATCTATTCAGAATCTGACCACCCCCATTCTCACCCCCTCCACCGCTCCGAACCTGGTCCGAGTAGCCACAGGCTTGCAGCTAGAACTTTCAGCCTTGGCACGGCCCCTGCATTCTATCTGCAGGGTGAGGCTGTTAACGCACAGGTCAGATGGTGTCACTCTTCGGTCCACCACCCTCCCGTGGCCCTCCATCTCACTCGGGGTAGGAGCCATTGTCTGCAGCCTCATCTCTGCTCTAGTCCCACTGGCTCTTGGCTGCTCATCTGGAACACTGGGCTTCTCCCAGGTTAGAACTGTGACCCCGGCCTTTCCCTCTCACAGGCTCTTCTCCCAGGTGTCTGCGTGTCTGCCCCCCTCTTCCCACCCCATGCTTCCACATCGACTTCTCAGGCAAGGCCTTGCTGACCCAGTGGTTTGAAACTACAGCCTTCTCCCAGCTGGCCTCCTACACTCTGGCATTCTCTGTAACCTTCTCCCCTGCTGCACTGGTTCCCTTGTTACTATTTTAAAATCCCTTGTGATTAGTCAATTCCATCTGGCCTCTGAATCTCTCCACTAGAAAATAAACTCCATGAGGGCAGGGGATTTTTTTTTTTCATTCACTGTGGAATCTCTAGAACCCAGAACGGTGCCTGGCGCATGGCAGATGCTCCGTGAACATTTGTTTAATGAGTTCATTAATGGATCTGGACCATGATGCTAAGTTAGGAGGAAGAGAAGGTGCCTTTGATGGTTGAATCAGGATCAAAAATTGTTTCAGTTTACCAGATTCATAGGCCAAATATAGCCCCATAAAGGTAAAAACATACATGTAGATCCCTGTAGTCAGAGCCAGAAGCTTACTCTACAAACAAAAGAAGAGGAACGCGCCATGAGGAAACCTAAAGCTTAGATTTGACAATAATTTCAGAATCAAATGGCAGGGACATTTAAAAAAATTTTTTTATTTAATTTTTTAATTTTTAAATAAACATATAATGTATTTTTATTCCCAGGGGTACAGGTCCATGAATCGCCAGGTTTACACATTTCACAGCACTCATCATAGCACAAACTTTCCCCAGTGTCCATGACCCCACCACCCTCTCCCACCCCCCCTCCCCCAAGCAACCCTCAGTCTGTTTTTTGAGATTGAGTCTTTTATGGTTTGAGGAACATGTTTTTGATGCAAAAAACAACAACAAAACAAAACAAAACAAAAAACCTGATGGTCTTATTAACAGATGTATAATACACAGATTATGGGAGATGGTAGGTTTGCCCTAATAATCTTTGCTGCTTAAACAGCAATGGGAGAATTGAATTTACCTCTGGGCCACATGCCTAAAAAGACAACATGAGCCCCATTTGGACAAGAGCCACCTCGGGTAACTACATGTCATGGGAGAAATGTTCATAGTATCTGGCCATTCTTTTCAGCAGGAAAAACTCAGGGGAGACCTAACTAGTTTCTTTAGCTATTTGACAAGCCATTCCGTGGAAGAAGGAGCATTCACTATTACTTTAGTCAGTGGAACTGAGACCGTTGAGAAGAAGACGAATGTGAGATAAGGATAGGAAGACACGCAAATTGGTGAGAGCTACCCAAGTATGAAGCCACAGCTCCCAGAGGCAGTGAGCAACCCGTCCCTGGAGACAGCAGGGCCCAGCAGAGAATCCTTAATAGGGGGATTCAGGACTGCATAAAATCAGGTCCTCCATGAAGCAGACACCAAGATGGGATTAGAGGTGCCAGAGGTTGGGGAAATGGGAGGGGAGGCCAGAGGAAGCCGGGAGAGCCATCAGATCACAATGAAGGAGAGAGGGCAGGAAAGAGGACTGGATGGGAAGACTTTGACCACCACTATGTATAAAGAAGTATCGGTGAGTCCGATGGGGAGTCTTTGGGGGAAAGCTGCCCAACAGAAGGGTCAGGAATTGGTCTTTGGAAGCATCCTCACTGCTCTCACTCAATGGCTGGAAGCAGCTTAAGGAGGGTGGGGCTCTAAGGGGCTTCCGAGGGCAGCAGCCGGGGGCCATGAGTACGCTATGCTCCCAAGGGTGGGAGCTCTTGCAAGTGTGTTTTGGGGGCCCCTAATGGGAACTGTGCAGGGTCCTGGGTGGACTCCATTATTCTAAGCCCTCCTAACACTACGTCTCACCCTGTGCTCTCCTGGGGCTTCCAGGACTGTGGGCATCTTCATGACAAGAACTCAGCATCCCCACCCCTGGCCTGGGGGCCAGCATGTCCTCGGTACTCCCTGAGAGCCCAGCAAGCCGAGAGCAGAGAGCAAAGTGACCCCTGTGCCCAGACCCGTAGCCGTGCTCTGGACGGGGATCCCTTCACTTAAAGTGAGGCTAGTAAGTGTCGCTCCGCCACAGTCCCCCGAGAAACCCATGTGAAGTGGGGTTTGCGTGAGGATATGACCTTCCTATCGCTGCAGAAGTGCCAGGACTAAACGGAACAGCCCCTGAGCAGAGCGCAGTTGGAAGCCTCATCCATTACCCGCCTCTTCCCCTAGAAAGACAACCCTCATTTGTTATTTCCAGACTGTTTTCATTTTACTTACAGCGTGTGAAAAGCGTCGAATTGGGAAATAAATAATATTTTTTTCCGAACAGAGGTTTTGGAATCACTTCACAGATTTTGGAATTATTATCCTGTTTCCAAATGTTTGGTTTGTGTATCATTTCTTCATTTATATTTGTGAGCTCTCTGTTGCAAATGCCCTCATTTGGAAAACTCTGACAGAAGTCTGAATGAATTCGGCTGTTTGTCTGTGTTCATGTCTCATTGAGAGATGCCTCCTCCCTGTATTTTGAAGTGCAGTAAAATCTTGCATGCAGTTTGGGAAAGAGGTGTTTGCTAGAACATTCCTTTCCATTGCAGTAGTTCTGCACTGACCAGTTCTTCTCTCATTAGCATCCCTGTCTCCAGGTTCTCCTCTCTACAATAGCTCTTCCCGTTATTAGGAAATTAAGATTCCTTCTCCACCTTCTGTTCAGAAACTTTCCCTTGTCCCTCTTGTCCCACTGTCGGAAGCCTAGACTTGCCCTGGTTTTCAGCCCCCTCCCTAAATGGCTCCAGCTTCCCCAGACCACACTGTTTTCATGGGATTCCTCTAGCCATCTCCTTTGGGTCAAGCCTTTCTCCTCCCTGCACAAAAAATACTGTGCCCATTCCAGCCCCGCCCCCAGTCCTAAAGTATCACCTTTTGTCTCCTTTGTTATCCGTACTCTGTTAGGCAAAACCCACAGGGAGCTCAGCTGGTGAGAAAGAAAGGGGAGGTTCAAACCCAGAGATACTTCTCTCCTCATTTATCTCTGAAAGACCACACTTGTCATCTAACTGAGGGTCTGTTCACCTGCCCTGTCTTCTCCTCTCTCCACAGCCCCTTCCACTGTTCCCATCATGCACCAAGTCAGTGCCACCATGAGGAGCATCACCTTGTCATGGCCACAGCCAGAGCAGCCCAATGGCATCATCCTGGACTATGAGATCCGGTACTATGAGAAGGTGAGGCCTGCTGCCATTCAGTGGAGGGTGGTCCGCGTAGGGCACATGTGGGCAGGCTAGAGGAAGTCCTGAGGGAAGGAGGATTCTGCAGATGGAGGCCAGAAGCTCCTTGGGAGGGTTTGTTGGGTCTTCCTTGGCCAAACGCCCCAAAGTCTAGACACTGTCCGTGCCATTCTCTCAGGAGAGATTCTTCTGCTGTCTAAATGGCTGCTGTCTACCCTGCTGTCTAAATGGCTCAGTGGGCTGGTAGGGCCAGAACTAACCCCATTTTCCCAGACGTGTGTTTGCTGTACTGACACAGATGCCACAACACTGCCACGTGTCTCCGAAACGTCCCAAGATTTTGTAATTTTGCAGACCAGTGTTTTCCAAAGTGTTGGACCGTGTTCTTCCGATATAAGTTTGTTTATTTATAAATCGTATGCTTGTAACGCCATGCTAGTATATTTATAGAGATTAAAACATGTAAACGGAAATGTAAAAGGATGAGCTAGAAATTATTAGAAATAGAAATTTGTGTGTTATCTACTGACTGTTCTTTAGCAGCTGTTCCTGGGACCCACAGCAGGGTACACACTGCCAAGAGGAGGGAAATGGTGCCCTGGAGCAGGCCCTCTTGGTCTCTGTGGGGGAGGCACCATGTTAAACTGTACCATTTGCAAAATCCCAGGAAAACACTGACCCAACACACTGTGAAAACACCAGATTCATTTCCTTGTTCTGCAAGCATTTATTGAGTGCCTGCTATTTGGCATGTACTATTTGTGATATATTAATGATCTAAACAAAGATTCCTGCCCTCCTGGGGCTTACTTTCTGATGGAAGGAGACAGAAAATGAACACGATAAATAAGGATATCATAGGGTATGTTAGAAAATGAGCCATGCAAAGGAAAATAGAAAAAGCAGAGAACCGCAAATGTGATCAAGAGGGTCAGGATTGGGGGAGGAGCAGGTTGTAGAATTAAATAGAATGGTAAAGGAAGGCCTCTTAGAGCAGGTAGGTTCCAAGTAGACTTGAAAGAGGTGAGGTTATTGTAAAACAGGGGAGAGAGGGGCAGATGCCTATGCAAAGGCCCTGAGGCAAGGTCATGACTAGTGACTCTAGGAGCAGGAAGAAGACCAGCATGACTGGAGTGGTACAAGCAATGGGAAAGTAGCAGACAGGTGAGAGAGATAACCAAAGGAGGTGATCATCCAGGACCTTAGAACTTCAGCTCTCCCACTGAGATGGACTCTGTAGCAGGGTTAGGGGCTGAGGACAGACAAAATCTGACTTATATTTTAAGAGGATCATTCAGCCAGCCCTTTAAAAACCAGCCTGCTAGATTACAATCAGCTAGAACAAGGATGATGGGGTGGAACAAGGATCCACTGGGATGGAAAGAGAGGACCAGGGAAACAGTAAATTTCAGATACAGAAACCAAAGACAGAGCAGCTGGATTTCTAGCAGGTTGGAGTTCAGACTTGGGAAGGTTTGTGCCCGGCCTGATAGAAAGATGTCCTTGATCATTTACGTAAAAGGGGACTTGCTGTGGTAGAGCATGATTGAGGTAAAGGAAGGGACAGAAACTTGGCTCGATGTCTAAAACACCTCTGAGAGGGGAGCAGGAAGCTAGAGGTCCATGTTTTCAGTCCAGGAGAGAGGACCAGCTTGGGCAAATCCATCTGGAAGTTGTCAGTACATAAACGGTATGAAAGCCCCGAGGCTGGCAGAATCACCCAGGGGACAGTGGAAATCAGAAGACGATCAGGGATGGAGACCTACAGTCCTCTGGTATGGAGGTTGTGTTGAACAGTGGAACATGACTGCCTTGGGAAACAGGACCCTAGTTTCCGGTGCCCTCCGTAGCTAACCAGCCATGCAGCCATGCTTAAATTACTTAGACACACTAGGTGCAGTTTTCACATCCATAAAATGGGAGCAGTTTACGTCCCCAAAAGAGAAGGGCCAAGTGGATCTCTAATCTAGTCTGTAAGGAGATATGCCCTTTGGCCCTTTCAGCAGAACCTATGAGCAAGGTGAGAATTAGGGAGCATTCTGTTCCGTTTAGAGAACATCAGGGTTTCTAGACAGTAGATTCAGATAATTCAGTGAGTCGGGGGTAATCTAAACCATCTGGATTCATAAGCAGCCATTATATCCAATCAGCTTTGAACTTGGGGCCCTCGTTTGCTAGATATCTTCTATCATTTACTAAAGTACATGTTGGGTTTCCACAAGATTTTGGACCAATCTGTTTGGACCAATTGTCCACACAGTCTCATTTCATTATCAAAGTCGACCTAAGAGTTCAGTAGGGGATCTCGTGTGACCAGTATATGATGCAATGTCAGAATCACCAACAAGATGCCAACGGCCCACTTCCCACACACACTTGAACTGGAGCCTTAGAAGATCATCTCAGAAAAATCACAGGAATTTCTCCCTAGTCTGCCCCTATCTGGTACCAGGAGCTTTGTAAACATTACCTACTTTTCTCCTCACTACCCAGTGTAGTAAATATTTGTATCATTGTTACGGGGAAAGGAACCACTGCACAAAGAAGTTCAAAGCAAAACAAAACTTGCTGTCAAACACACAGGTAGGAAGTGAGCCTACAGCCAGGTGTGGCAAGTGGCGGGGCTGGAGAGGGGCTGAATACATGGGAGCCACCTGCCCTCCACCTCGTCCGCCAGCTGAGGGCATCCACCCCTGGATGGAGGTGGGCTTCATGACAGGTGCCTGCTTGGGTCCCGGGGCTCCTCCCTCCCCAGCCCACACCCCAGCTCCTCAGCTACTTTTCCCTTTATATGCGCACCTCCTCCTTTGAAACACTGTAATTAACTTCAACATCTGATGCTATGAAGGAAGCTTAGTCTCCCATTTCAGACCACGTCCCTACTTCTCAGTAATTTGTACTAATTATTAACAGACACACGGGCACAGCAGCTCCATGCCTGAGGCAGCTTCCACACCTCAGTGAAGCGTATTATAGTCCTCACTCCAGAGGATGCAATGCTTTCCTTGGGAATGCGGAAGATTCTTTGGCCAAGCATTGGTTACTGTTGAGTATGTTTCTATGGAACTCTGGACTTCACTTACAAAGTGCTGGACCGTAAGATCTGTTCCATTGCCCAGACCATTTCTAATGCAAATAAAGAAAAAGACACTGTCCTACGAGGGTATTTTGAAATAACCACAGTGATCACAATTCACCATACATGGAGAACCTATTATGTGCCAGATATACACAGATCCATGAACTCTGAGCCCTAAAAGAAATAAAAGAAAGATGCTTGCAAGCCAGGTATAACCAATTTATAGATGATGGCACTAAGTCCCAGGAAGGTCCAATGACTTGCCCACGGCCACAAAGAACCAGAACTACGGACGTTCTTATTATATTCCGGTGGTGCAAACTTCTGATTTTAGTGTTGACCTGGATAATAATTCTGCTGATGCCGAGGATCTCAAAATGAACGTGGCCTCTGAAGTGTGAGCGCGCATCTTCATTTTAAATGCAGATACTTCTAAGCAGAATGATCTGCCTCCATGCCCCATGAGGCCAGTGAATTCTGTCTTAGAAGATGCAAACACAGGAGAACTCAGCCCAGTAGACATCCTGGGTTCAATCCAAAGAAACAAAACCACTATGCCTCCATTCTGTGCAGCTTCTACTAAGCCAGGAGTCAGCAGAGTTTTTGCGTCAAGGACCAGAGAAGAAATATTTAAGTTGGTGGCCACACAGTCTCTGTCCCGACTACTCAACTTGCCTTCATAGGAGAAAAACAGCCGTACACAATAGATCAGAAGGCAGACATGGCTGGGTTCCAATAAAACTTTATTTATAAAAACCAGGAGCTGGCCATGGACCATAGTGTTCCAAGCCCTGAAAACCCTCCCTGGGTCTCCTACCTCACGCCACCCTCTCGATCTGTGCTTGGCACACCTCTCCATTTCAACTCTATGAATAGAATCAATGAGGCTTTGGCCTCCTCCAACAGCTCATTAATAGAGAGCTCAGATGCCGTCGAGCTGATGACACTCCCAGAGCCTCTCCATGCTCATCTCCTTCCCATTTTAATATGCTCCCATTCATCATTCTCTCTTGTTTACTGTCTTGTAGCACTTTTCACTCCTGGTGTCAGCGCTTGTAGGCAAACCATGGGAGGGGCAGCTACACCTGCTCTCAGCTGTCTCCGTGATGAAGCGTTCAGACGTTTACTTGCTCTTCATAATAACTGTCTGGGCCGGAATGGGTTGGGTGAGGCCTTGGGACTTTCTGCCCTTCATATTTTTGGATCATTTTCTCCTAGAAGCCCTTTCAGATCTTGGCAATATCTTGTGCTCGATCGATGGGTCCCAATAACTGGTGTGAAGTATGGTGTTTATTCATTCATTTAGCACAGAATCCTTGAGCACTCTGGCGGTTTGGCGTCAGCCCTGTCCTGCGTGTCGGGGATGGGCGCCATGGTCTGTGCCCTCAACAGCTAGTCTCCTCCTCGCACATGCTTACAAAATCAATCATGACACCATATTAAAAAAAAAAAAGAAAAAAGGCAAGCAACCGTGCTCTTCACTCTCACTCATTTGTCTAAGGTTGATTAATGGTGTTGGAGGGAACAAGGACGACGACTCATTTTAATCACTGAACTTCCTGAAGAATGTGTGGGCTATAAAGTGATTATGGGGTAATGTTTTCATCCTCACAATCCTAAGACAAATACACCAAGAAGCAGTTTTCAGGAAAAGAGTGGACTGGTCAGTGTTTTGATTCTTTCAAGCGGCGTCTAATTCCACAGATTCCAGCAAAACCAGAGAATCCAGACAGCTGCCTGCTACCCGGATTTTGTAACGATGGCATTTTATCCTAATCTGCAAGGTGGTAAGGTGCTTTTTGTAACTTCGGGTCTCAGATCTCCAGTGTGTCGAGACAGTAATGACCAGAGCTCTGGATGCTATTCCTTCTGTAGAGGACACGCTTTTTTCTGCCAGATCGCTGTCAGCCTCCTTATTGCCTGATGGGTGACCCTCTGCTGTTCCCCCAAAGTCCCCCAAGCCGCCTTCTGCGAAGTCACTCAGTCACTACTACTGTCGGCGTCTGCTCATTTGCCCCAAGGAAAGGGGCCGTGCCTCGGTCTCCGCAGCCTGTGTGTAGTTCCCCGCACATGGTAGTGTGTCATGAATACAGCTACCTGGCCCGAAGATTGAGTGAATACACATGAAGTCACCCTCGTCTTTACATTTTTAAAACAATGGCATTTAAAGAAAAATCATCACACTATATTCTTTTGTCCTGGGTCAATTTCCCAAACGTCTGTGGCTTGTCTGAGCATATAGCTTACGCACCTCTTACCATCAGCTTTCCCTGCATTTGTCACCACGCCTCTCGAACTGTTGTGCTGAGAACTCATCACGGAGCCCCAGATGTGCACACGGGGCTTGGGAGCTTTCCTCTCCGTGACCCAAGCTCTTCAGTTTCACCGATGCTTCCCATTCTGCTCCAAGATTGATGGTGCAAACAGGGGCAGGCCCAGACTCGAAACCTTTGTTCCTGCACACTTGGAGATAACCCGCAATCTCTAGGATGTGCACATGGAAAGGACCAGAGGCCAGGCTGGTATCTACGAGGGAGCTGAGAATAGGATATAACAATAAAGAGAAGCAATGAAAACAGCCCATGGGAAGACTTCCTGGAAGAGGAGGCCTTAGAAGTGTGGGTCCTGGGAACCGGCAGCGTGCCACGGAGCACTGGAGAGAGGCATTTCAGACAGGGAAAACAGCCTAAGCAAAGGCCGTGGGTCTGGGGGTTGGGTTCCTGGAGGGACAGCAAAGTAGCAATTTGGGGGATGTGAGATTAGAATTGCTTCCTCATGACAGGCCTGTCAACGTAGATTTAGGAATTTTGTTTTTATTAGGTCATAGCTTTAGGGAAGGTCAGAGATCTTTTTTTAGAAAAGAAGTTGGGATTTGGTGGGGCGAGAGTAGCAGAAGAAATGGGAGGCTGCAAACATGGAGGCAGAAATGAAAGAGTCCGTAAGATCCGCAGCAAAGAGGAAGCACCCTAGAAGGGGACCCCGATAGGCAGAGGAGTCGGAAGGATGAGAAGCAGAAGCAAAGTCTGTGCGGGTAGCAGGGACTATCCAGAATGGCCTCGGGCTCTGTTGCAGAGTGGACACCAAGTCACTCAGCTAAGGTGCAAACAGGGGCAGGCCCAGACTCGTGGGGGCTTAAAGGGTGGTCTAGAACAGCCGCGGTGAGGAGTGACCAACCGGGAGATCTTGAGTGAGGAGAGAAATGACGAGGCCTCAGTAGGAGCAAGAAAAAGGGCAGTTGTCCAGTTTGCTTCTACTGACCTGAGACACCACAGGGTTTTGCAAAGCTGCATGTGTTCTGTTATTCTGTCCATGAACCCTGGCAGGGAAAGGAGTAGAGAATGACAGTGAGTCCCCCAGCCAGGCCTGGAGAGCCCAGCCGTTTGCTCAGAGGTTTCCTTTGGAGAGCAACACCCCAACATGACACACAGCGATTCTTCATGTCCTTGGTCTAGGCCAGACTGTCCCCCATTCAGAGGGAGGGCCTGGGGCTGCTAGCAGCATCCCACTCATGGGGCCTGGGGGCTCCAGAGCAGAGCGGGGGCGGGGGGATGGGGCTCTCAGGAGCGGGCTACAAACTGTTCTTGCTCTTTATTTCAGGAGCACAATGAGTTTAACTCCTCCATGGCCAGGAGTCAGACCAATACGGCACGGATTGACGGCCTACGGCCCGGCATGGTATACGTGGTCCAAGTGCGAGCCCGCACGGTGGCCGGCTACGGCAAGTTCAGTGGCAAGATGTGCTTCCAGACGCTGACGGATGGTAAGAGGTGGGCCAATGAACTGGTACAGGGCCAGCACTTGGGGGCAGGGGGAGTCAGGGGGAGCCCTGAGAGGCTGCCTCGCAGCCCCAGTACCAACCTATCACTGCATTCTGGTGCCGCTCCCTTGCCTCTGGAGGGGCCGTGCACACTTTGGTGATTCACAAGGCAGGGCATCTGCCTGAAGTCTGGCTTGTTTTTCTGCTGGCATCTCAGGAGTTGGCCTTCGAAGGGTCTCTGCTCCATGAGCAGAAGGTCATAGCCGTGAGACCCACACGAATCTTGGGGGCCATGTGCTCAGGGCCTGGTGCCTCCTCTATTTTATCCTCACTCCCACTTTTCACCTCCTCTTCTGGGGCACTGGGAGCCGAGCCTAATTGCTAAGGTGCCCAGGAAGGAAACAGAGGGGCAAGAATGGGGACCCAGCAGTCCCTTGTACCCAGCAGCTCAGCTTATCTGAAGCAGCTTCAGATGGGACTCCAGTAGGTTCTGTGTCACCAGAGATAACAGACACTGTCTTCCTAACCATCCCCAAGGCCAGAAAGTCTGTCCCCCAAAATACTTCCACATTGGGCTTTGTTAGTTCCCTGTTATAACGATCTGTCCCAGTCCTCTGAGATCACCCTTTTGAACGGTCATGGAAATCTGATTTCCCTGAAGCCTGAGCTCTGAGCATGGGCTACCTTCCTGGGCTCACTCATTCCCTTCACCAGCCATTTACCATGGTGCGTGCTTTTATTTATCTACTTACTATCTATCTATTTTATTTATTTGTTTATGAGCTGTTGCCTGATAGTTTTCCAAATATCAGTCTATCCTCACCCTCTTCAACTGAAAGCCTTTCATTTTTTATGTACTACTTACACTGTGTACAAAATAGTCTGCCCTTCCAGAACATTTTACTTTAGGCCAGCACTCTCAGACTAGGCACGTGATAGGACTTAAGGTGTTTTGTTTTTTTTTAAAATTTACTCCCATTATAATTTTTAACAATTTAAAAATCCAACAGAAACATTTTTTTAATTTTTTTTTTAATTTAACAGACAGAGATCACAAGTAGGCGGGGAGGCAGGGAGAGAGAGAGAGGGGAAAGCAGGCTCCCTGCTCAGCAGAGAGCCCGATGTGGGGCTCGATCCCAGGACCCCGGGACCATGACCTGAGCCGAAGGCAGAGGCTTAACCCACTGAGCCACCCAGGCGCCCCCAACAGAAATATTTTAAAGATCAGATGATTTCACATGAGAACCATAGTGTGCTTATTCTTGGGGAAAATTACAATGAAGCCAATATCTGGTGGGCCTTGTAGCATGAGGACTCTGCACCCCAGCTGGGAGGGGGCTGCCCCCGTGGCGGGCCTGCGCCTTCCCAGTGATTTGTACCCAGCTGCTTTCACATGAGCTTTCACGTGAGCTGGCTCCTGTAGGTTTGGTCTTTGCAACCCGTTTTGAGGGTGTTTTTTTTCTTTTAGGGGACTCTTCACTCATAATTTGAGGATGGTGAGATGGGGTGGAAAGGCCAGACAGTTTGCTCAGATGAGTGACGCTGCCGGTGTGAAAGAACGCAGGCCGTCGTCTCCCGTTCCCGAGGGACTCTGTCCTCTCTTTGCACCTCACTTACCATCTCCATCTATGGGCACTTTGGCATCAGGAAGTACACGGGGTTAAAAACCCAAAACTCAGAATGCTCTGAGCCCTTGGCAGTTCTGCTAGATAAATCAAGAAGTAACAAATTTCTCCCAAGAAGACTATTCCTTTTACATTTGGCAGTTAAGTTTTATAAACCCAAGAGGGGCTAGATGTAAGAGAGTTTTGGTAAGTGGCCAAATTCAGGAGTATTTATCTTAATGACTGAGGTTCGCACTTCGGTAGTAATTAAGTTCACTGAGGCTTCAGGCCCTGTCTTCAGCACGAAGGTGAGTCTGAAGGGTGATCAATGGTAGGGTCGTTGGAGCAGGGAGGACCCATGGGATTCTGCCCAAGGTCAAAGACCACACTTTGGGGGGCAGGGGACCACCACATGCCGGCGAAGACATCGTGGCCCTGGGCTGCGGTTAGCTACAGTGTGCCTACTTTTGGCTTAGCTGTCTTTTTTTTTTTTTTTTAACCCACTCATAAAGTATGGTATTTGCATGTTTATCAAACAGTCCAGGAGATTCTTAGGCTCCCTGGTGTTTGAGAGTCATTCTTCAATTCCTTGAGCGGAAGAAGACCCTTCTACAGATAAGGATATCGGTTCTTGAAGCTTCTCATTCTTTAGAAATCAGTTTTAAAGACTGAAGGTCACATTGCTTTATGAAGTTTTTAAGTTATAAAGATGTTTTTTATGGACTCTTCACTGTGATTCATTGAATTTCCTTTTTTTTTTTTTTTTGGTGCCAAATTATTTTTTGTTAAACATACATGTTCCAGAACGCTCTCAGCTGAGGGAAATTGAAACTCTACCCTCAGTCTTTAAAATTGTTGTCTATGGAGTGGTTGGCCTCAAGAACCACATCCTTGTCTTTGGAAGGCTTTCTCCACCCACGGAGTTGAAGAGTGGTTCTTAAACTCTGAGAAGTGCCTGGAATATTTGGTACATATGGAGATGTCCTGCTCTCCACTCAGAGGTTCTGATTCAGCAGATCTGAGGAGAGGCCCGGAAATAATCATATTTAATCATCGGGCTCAGGTGATTCTGATGCAGGGCACAGGGAGCTTCGCTTCAAGAACTGCTGCCGTTAGGGTTGCTGGGTAAAATACAGGATGGCCAAATAAATTAGAATTTCAGACAAAGAGTCAATAGTATTTAAGTCCGAGTATCTCCCGCACAATGTTTGGGGCATACTTAGACTAAAACATTATTCATCGTGTATCTGAAATTCAAATTTAACTGGTGGATCCGTGTTTTTGTTTAGTGTATCTGGCAACCCTCATTGTAATAGAACATATAATATTGATCTCCATGTGCCACCGTCCTGAGCACCAGGTGAAAGAATGACCACAAGTATTATTGTGCCAGCCTGGCCAAGGGGTTTCTACAGATTAAGGCAAAAAGTATTAGTACTGGGGGCACCTGTGATAATGTAGCTGTTGTGAAATATGCCTCACATAATTTGATCATTTTAACTTTTTTTTTTTGGTTTGTTTGTTGGTTTGTTTGTTAGCAGAAAAAAGTCTGTGGTCAGAGGGACTAAAGATTTTGTGCAAGAGCATAGGGCTTTCATGCAGGAAAGCCAGGCGTTGGGCAAGCTCTGTCGTCCTCTATAACTCAGGGACTTCCCTTCCCCCTGTGTCATACAGCATGGTTCTGACCTTGGCAGAGGCCTTGATTCTGTTCTTGAATGGGAACTGTGGAGTGCTGGGCCATTTCTGGCTGTTCCTTGGCACCTGGTGCAGGGCTGCCTGGCCGCAGATATTCTGGAAATAACCTGCTCCATGAGGCTGTGGGCTCTGCTGCGTTTCAACACCTTTCTGTTTTAGAGATACTCCCGCAGGGGTTTTTCAGTCTTCCTCTTAGCATGACTGACCAGTCTTGGAGAGACCTTCCAGATGAGGGGATGTGGACTGGTGTCACCTCTGCTGTGGGGACAGATGTCATCAGCATTTAGTTCTCAGCTTCTCTCTGTCGCTGCTGTTTCATTTTTTTGGTGGCTGTCATTTGGTTTTAGTTGTTATTACCTGTTTGTGATTGGAGATCACTCTTTGCTTCCATTGGGCTTCCGGCTCTGAAGCAGAGAAGCTGTACTCTACATGTACATGCAGCTGTCTATTTATCATGTCTTTGGTGTCCTGTGCTGAGTCCCAGTGGTACGGGAAGGGCATGTGGGAAGGACTTAAATGCCTCTTTCTCCCCTAGATGACTACAAGTCCGAGCTGAGGGAGCAGCTGCCCTTGATTGCTGGCTCAGCGGCCGCCGGGGTGGTGTTCGTAGTGTCACTGGTGGCCATCTCCATCGTCTGCAGCAGGTAGGCCTTCCACTTCCATGCCCGCCAGCTCGCCTCGGATCCAGGAGGCCCCTTGTCACGTGCAGGCCCCTCCTGGGCCACACAGACTGGACGGGGCCTAACGGTCTGCAGACATGCTGTCCAGCTCATGGTCATCCCTCCGTCTCACTCCGTGGGCAGCCTAGAATTCGCCAGATTATGTGTTTGCTCTGTGCCGAAGAGCTGGGCGAGGCTGTGAGTCAACAGCATCTGTCTTCCAAGGTCCTTTCACTCCCCCTGCGTGTCAGAGTGACAGTTCCCAAATTACATTTGACCCACCTGAGCATCGCACCCCGCACGGCAGCCCATCCTCTGGTTAGAGAGTGGAGGCCCCCCCCAGAGGGCACAAGGCAGGCGGGCAAGAGGGGAGCCATGGAGGAAAACGGGAACTCTGAGCTCTGCGGAAGGGCGGGCCCTGAGGCCTTGTGAATTTTTCATACAGTTGCTCCTGCCTTCAGGGCTTAGCCCAGATTCAGCTGCTACAGAAAGCAGGGGAGCTGGCTTCCCCGGAGCTGTTCCCGCGTGCTGATGGCTGTCCTCAGCATGTCTGCCCCCGACTGATGGGGGACCCACGGCCCCTCCTGGCCTCTGAAAGACCTTGACTGGAAGGCTGATCCGAGTGCTCAGGGTGGTGGTCAGGCCAGGAAGCAGGATGGGAGCTAAATGTTAAAGTGAGAGAGCTCCCGCTCCCAGCCCCGGGAGATGCCTGAGTGAGCCTCCCACGGGGACAGGGGAGCTGGGCGGACACCGGCGCAGGGCACGAGCCTGGGCCCCAGCTGAAAGAGCTCCTCTTTCTTGCCTCCGCAGGAAACGGGCTTACAGCAAAGAGGCTGTGTACAGCGATAAGCTCCAGCATTATAGCACCGGCCGAGGTGAGTAGAAAGAACACACCCACCGCAGGGTATAGGAGGTGAGCGCTTGGACTGCTCCCTGTAGCCAGACTTGCTGGTCCTGACCGCAGAACCCCTTCCAGCCCCCAGAGCCCCAGCAGACACCTCTCTCTGCAGGTTCCCCCAAGCCACAAACTGCCCGCCCCTTCTGCTGTCTGCCCGTGGTGGGCACTCATTGGGTGCCCATTGGGTAGATTATCTTCCACATTGATAAGCCCATATAGGACACAGAATGCAGGGAGAAGATTGGGTTTAGCAAGTCAATGAATCCTGAAATCAGACTCAGTGGGAAAGGATGGAGGGTTCTCTATTAACATCTTCTGCCTTATCTTATCCAATTGAGCGGCTGGGGAATGTGTTAGCCAAATTCACAGATAAGCCAGAGAACATGAATGCAGGGAATTAAAAAGATAGCAGAGCCCAAGAGGCCAGCGTGTTGGGGTATCTCCCAAGTGTTTTCTTTCAAGCCAGTACCTTTAAAAGTTTTTTTCACTCATTATCCTACCCATCTCTCTCTCTTTTTAAAACTATGTGTAATATTTTTCTAACTAAAATTCCTTGTCACCAACATATAGTATAAAGTCCTATGTCAAAATGATTCTTTTATCTGTGTCATTACAACATTGCAGGATCTGAACAAGGTCCCCCTAGGTCAGCTGCGCCACCTCCCCGCTTCCAGAAAACTTAGCTCCCCAGGCCATGTTCTCATTCTAAATAGCTCCCTTTGAATTCCCCGATGACGGGGATCATTGATGCCCCCAGAAATCCATGCCAGCCCTTTGCACTGTGCTCTGTCACAGGCTCCTTCTAGAAGCTGCATTTCACCTAAACTCCTCCCTGCTCAGTGCAATGCCCCCCCCCCCCCCGCCCTTTCTTCCTGTTCGCTCAGCAGTGAGCATGGAAGACAGACCTCGTGGACACACACACACACACACACACACACACACGCACCCTCAGCCTGCCTTCTGTGGGCAGCTCCTGAAGCAAATACGGGCTCAAGGGTAAAATTTCTCCCAGACCACACTCTTCCCTTCTCCAAGGGTTCAACAAGGCAGGAAGGTGAGGCTGGGACCATCACCCAGCAGTCCCACCTCAGAGCAGCCAGTGCCGGCTGGGGCAGTACAAAGGCCACTCTGGAAAATCGGCTTTGTTCTCTGGGAGGCTTTCAATCCAAGACCAAGAAACGGCCATGGGTCTGTAGAGGACAGAGCCCCGGGGGCTGGCTGCTGTTCCCAGGCACTTGTTACTGGGAGGGAGGTGGGGACTCCCTGGAGGCTCTGGGGCGTTGAGACTCTCCCACAGGGGACCAAGCAGCAGCACAAACGGTGCGGGACTAGGAGAGGGGCCCCTGTCTAAGATTACCAGCAAAGTTCCTGCAACACTCAGAATCCCATCTACTTTCCTTCTTTCCCTGTCCTGGCCACTCTGTCCTTCATTTTAACCAGTTGTAACTGGTTTCCCAGGACTGTGTTCTCAATCTTTTCCTACATCCTGACTCTGAGCCTCACTGCAAAATCTACAGATGCGTTTACCTATTTTAACATGTGCATTTGCCCTTCCAGCCAAGGCCTTAGCTTCCTCAGCTGAGAAACACAGACTTGGACCATCTCTGATTCTCAAGGGAGGGTTCCACACCCCTCCCCCTACTGAGCATCAGAATTACCTGAAGGCCTTTCTCTACCCCCCTGCTTCCCCACCTCTGCCTCGGGATTCTGACATCACTCCCACCCACCCCCTGCTCTGGGCTAACTTCTGGCCATACTAAGAGCCACTGTGAAGTCCAGTTCCAATTTGGCATCCTGTGAGCTCTTTTGATGACACATTTAGAGATGGCTGTGTCCACCTGATTGCGGAGGATGCCACATCGGGTTCAAGAGGAGGAATGCCATTTTGGAGCCTAGAGATGACCTAGGGTGAGAATGGGGTACCCTAAGAAGGAGCTCCCCTTTGTAAAAGACAAGCAAGCTAAGCCTTGTCACTCATCCGGCAGGGTATACAGAGAGTCCCCAGGCATGGAGTCCAAGTGCGGCTTGGTGCCCATTGGGCCACTTCAACCTGAAATCTGGCCATCCTCCTGCTCTGGAGGGGTGGGCTAGGCCTGCCATGTGCACAGAGGTATGCTTCCACAACAGCCGGAGCCCCTTTGGGGGGACTCTGTGACCTCTGAGGCCAACAGAAGGAGGCCTCCCTAGTCGTTAGGATGCACAGAGAAACCAGTCCGCTGTCTGCAGTAATGGTGCCTGCTGCGGCCAGCAAGCGGGGCTGAGCACATGGCACCCCCTGTGATGAGCTGCATGGTTGCTGACCCTGGCAGAGCCAGAGTTTGGTTCCGTGGCTGCTTTAGAAGGCTGTCTTCTTTTCCATTCAGCTCACCTTTTGTAAGCGTCCTTGCCCCTGTTCATGACTGTTCTTTTTATCTTGTCCCCTAACCCTGGCTCCTCCTTGCCACCTGCTTCCCTAAACTCACAGTTGCGTGCCTTGAATTGCATCCGTGCTTTTTCTGCTGTGCACATCCCTCACTCTGATCCAGGCTCTTACTGTTGGAGAATCACAGCTGAAAGGCTGTTGAGCAGGGGTCAAGCTCAACACACTTGGAACAGAGGAGAAAACTCCCAACTCAGACGGAGGACATGTCTGCCCCAGGATGGGGAAGGAGGAGGAATATTTAGCCACAGAAAAGCCTATTTTGTGCCTCAAGTTGGGATCTTTATTCTGGAAGCTCCCTTCGACTCATCCCACCCTGACAACGCCTTGGGAGGCAGGCACCAATGCGGGAAGGTTAAGTGACTTACCCTGGTCACACGGCTCCTAGGCGGCAGAGGTTGATGGCACGCTAAGTCTGGCTATGGAGCCCATGCTCTCTCCATGTGGCAGAAGCTCAATCTGCCCGGCAATCAGCAGCAGGTGAGAGCTGAGTGAGGACTAACCCTAGGTGTTCTGGCTGGTAGTTTGTTGGTTCCCCCTCCTCTGGTCCCACTGTAGGAGGCAGAAAGGTCAATTATGTCTAATCCACATGTGGGCCTGTGGATTACAGACTCTACCTGGACCACCTACACACATGCCCCTCGCGGTGAGGTGTGGCTAGCATGTAGTTCTGAGGACCTCCTGCCCAGGGAATGACAGGAAACCTACAACAGCTTCCCGACTGCATTCATCAGAGTCCCGCCCCTCTTTCCCTTGGGCAGGGCACAGGGTGCCTTAGAGGCCAGTGGTCCCTGCCCTCCCAGGCCCTCCTTTCAAGCTGATGCAAAGGCTGAAGGAGAAATAACAGGAACCTTTGAAGATGGAATACCTTTTCTAGCCCGTCCAGACATGGTAGAGCTGTTCACTTTGAGAGCAGTGTGATGTCTCAGACACCGGTTCAGGGCCCTCCTCTGAGCCTGCAGCACGTGAATAAGCATGTCAACGGGAGGCTGGATTTGGGTAAGAGAGATTAGAGGGAGGCAAGTTGGGAAGAGAATCTGTTGGATGCGGTGTTGGATGCTTGGCTGAAGAGCCTGGAAGCCTGTGGTTCATGTTCAAGGGTGGGTGGGACCGTGCTTTTCCGGTGTCCAAGGAGAGGCAGACAGATGGTTGTGTATTCTCATGATTTCGGGGAACCAGATATCAGAAGGTGCTTGCCGGCAGCCTAAACACTGCCTGAACAGGATGACCAGTGAATAGTAGGCCAGGGAATCTATCTTAGAAAAGTTCCAGTGGATTCTGCATTTGGGAAATACTACTGGTATTTATGGAGGTTGTACAACTACACATCCAATAGCAGCTGGTGCCTCCCTGATTTCTGAGTTGGCTGAACTGGGGAGAGGCAGGGAGAGAGAAAGGAAAGAGTTTGGGAAGGAAAGAGTTTGGAAAGCCCTTGCCTTTCAGGAAGCAACCCTAACACAACCATCTCCGGGCTGCAGGCAATTGCAGATAATAATCACGGAGCTGTTGTCAAGCCTCGAGAAAAGCAAAACCAAATAGGGTATGTGACCAGGGCCTAGTGAAAGCTCTAATTTCCACCTCGGGCAAGAGGACAGAGCACTGAGATGACAGAACAGGAGTGTGAGCTTGATCCCTGCAAAATGCTTGTAGAGACCAAAGCATGTGGGTCCTGGGCATTTACAACCTGAATTTGGTGATCCTGAGGAAACACAGATGATCAGTAAGAAAAAAGAATGGTAGTTCTTTAGTAAATGAGACGAGGTCCCCATTCTCTTTTCTTTACTAGAGTTATACATTTAGTGGTTTCAAGAGGAATTGCAGATGTAGTGAGTTTTTATTTTGGCAAGAATATTTGATGATCTCCTAGGGGAAAGCAGTGTAAAATGAGTACGGAGCTTGTCTTCAGACCCTAAGAAAGTGGGTTAGTGATTCTGTCAGCCAGGTAGGAAGTCACTAGCTTTATTCTAGTCCTTGTCCAATTCAAACTCTTGTTCATTTGATTGTTTTTTAAATTCATGAGTCAGGTGCAAGCAAGCCTAGGGATGTTTATCAAGCTTGTAGGTAACAGTTGGAAAGCATAACTAACACCGTATAAAACAATCAGAATTCAGAACTATCCAACAGCTTTGAATGCTAATTTGAAATCTGCAGGATGATATGTTAGAGGGATAAATCTAAAATCTAATGTTTAGGTTAAAACAAAAATAAAGCAACACAGAAATGAGGAGACCTGACTTGCTATTCGTTTGTGTGAAAATGTGTAGGTATTTAATTTACCACATGTTTAATATGAGTGATATAGAGCCAAGTGCCATTATTGATGTAAAATAATAGTAAAAATAATATTCAGTTTTGAGTACTTACTGTGTTAAACACTTTACTTCTGTTAACTCATTTAAGCCTCATAACTGTCCCATGAAGTAGATTTTGCATGTGAAAAAACAACCTCAGAGAGGACAGGTATCCTGTCCAGAATCTTGGAATTCATTGCAAAACAAGGTTTTAAACTCAGGTCTGTCTGACTCTGTGGTTCCCCAGGTCAGAGGAGGCGATACACAGACACACTATCCTCTGTGCTAGTAAGAGTACATCTACAGTGATCTTCTTGGTTCTGAGGACCCCACTATGAGAAGAGTATTTTTGTCCAAGCATCCTGCCCGTGGAAGGCGGCAAGTTCAGATCTCTTACTTTAAAGATTTGGAAACACCCATTCGGTGCTGGAGAAACACAGGCAGGGATCAAGCTTGATACCTTTATGGCAAAGGAAAGGAGAAGATGTTGTCATCCTTCATGAAGTTATATAGAACCATCGAGGGAAAGATCAGAGTAGGCAGAGGTTTGATTCAGTAGGGAGCACCCCCACCACAACTGGAGCTATCCAACTCAGAGACAGGCTGCTTTGTGGGGAGGTAAGCTCTCTGTTCCTGGAAGCATTCAAGGGCAGGCTAGATTGCCGACTGCTGCTCTAGGTGGGAGACTGGCCTAGATTAGACCCAGAAACACATCTTCGCCAAGATTCCACGCCCATCCTTCCTGACTCTGGGTGGTAGATGTATTTCAAAACTGTAGAGGACCAGCAGCCAGCCTGCTGGAAATCACCTTGGACACCGGGTTAAAGGTCAGGGGGAGCCTGTTGGAGGAGGAGGCAGACTACTTTGGATAAAGAGGATACTTTGGCTATCTCTTCTGGGGGTAACAGGAACGTTAGTAACTGGTTGTGAGTAAATGAGGGCCTACGAGGAGTAGAGGAAAGGCCCCCAGGGGCAAAAAGTGGCAGGATTTTCAGGGGTGCTTATTAAATATCAAGGAAATTTATGAGCAATGCCTTGGTTGTTGCCTTTGGGTTCCCAAGATTTCGATGGCTTAGAACCAGCGGGCCTTGCCTGGAAAGACCTGCCTATGCTGGTCATTGATGCCAAGAAGCAGGGAGAGGTTACACTCTGTTTCCTGAAGTACCTTGTGCAATACCAAGTAGCCTGTGGTCCTCTTTCCTTCTCCTGGAGACTCGTCTGAGGAAATTACTGTGGTTTTAAGAACAAACTAAAATGGGTGAAACTTCCAAATACAAGGAGGGAGGAAGATCCTCCTCAGATCCCTGCTTTTCTACTGAGGCCCTTTGCCTCCCTTGGGACTCCCCTCTTGGATTCTTCCCCAAATCCTGGCTGGGCACCCAAGAACTCTGCTCCTTCCTGGAAACAAAAACAAAAAAAACCCCAAAAACCAAAAAAACCAAAACAAACAAAAAACCCCAACTACCTATTGCACTCTTCTTGGCCCTCAGAAGCAGGCGGAACAGATTGTGTCTAGTTCCCACCAAGCTTTCCTGGTAGGTTTATTCCAAGAAGCTGCCCATCACATCAACAGCTTCAACCACCACTCGTGTTCCTCCTCAATCCGTAAATCCAGATTTAGACTTCTGGCTCTGTTTCCTTTCTGAGCGTTATGACAGACTTCCGGGCACTCATGTATTTCATCTGCATGTTCAAAGAGCAAAAGCACGTGTGCAGACTTCCCTGGCAATGGGGTTTCTGGCCCAAAGTCCCTTACGTGGTGAACAGTGTCACTTTATTCCACACGTCTTGGCATTGATTTGGCTGCTTCTCGTCCCTCTTTAATACCCCATCTTTAAATGCTTAGCAAGTGCTACCAATCCTCCCTTTGAAATTTCTCTTGCCTCTTCATTTGTCCTTACTGCAGCACTCTGGTGGAAAACCCTGTATCTTGTGCTTTAATGACTACAACAACCCCACAGCTGTTTTGTCCGCCTCCAGCCCCTTCCCCCAGCATCCAGGTGAACGCGGCAGCCTGCCGGTCAAAGGCATTCCCCAATGCCTTGTGCTCAGTGCATCCCTTCCTTGCAGATGGAAGAGTTGTCAGCCCTGTGTGTCCGATGGCATTGATCTTAATGCCTTTGGTTTGACGGTCAAGGCCCTCCTGTGCTGGTCCATAAGTGTCCTGCCTGCTTGGTCCCCCCTTCTGCCATACTGAAGCTGGCCACGTTCTCCTCATTCATGCCATGGTGGGCTTCTCTCTGGCTTTGCCCTAGATGCTCCAGGCTTCTTCCTCCGCAATGCATGACCGTGGGACATGTCCTTCTAGAATAGTGACATGGAACACTGGCATCCACGGCCCTCTGTCTTCTCTGGTTTCTGCTGCATTTATAGCTCATGGCCTGGTGTGGGCTCCTGATTCTAGACTCTCCAGCACTACTCCCCAGTACTGCCGGACTTCATCGTCAGAAGAACCTCATGAGCTCTGCTTTTTCTATAGCTTCCATAATCCCTAGAACAGCGTCCTGTTGACGTTGAGGCTAATGACGGGGTGATCAACGTACCGCGGCCGAGCATTGGATGAATTCCCTCCCAGGGACCAGATTTTATGTGTTGATCCCTAAACTGCTTCCCTCTTGTGCTTAGATAGTTAGATATCTGGACCATGTTTAGGTGAGTTGCAAAGATGACAAAGTCTGTCTTGGATCCAGAATGGGATCTGAGGAAGCACCCTTCGCTCCTTCCCATGGCTCCATCAAACCTGCTGGGACACAAGTTATCAGTGACTGAGGACAAGCCAAGTCACTACCTCTCTGGAGCCATACTGTAGGGTTCTAGGAATCCTCAGCCTACAGAGGGGCATCAGGCTGTTCCTGGCACTCTTGAAGCCTCCCAGGCTGTCTGCTCTCCATGGACCCCCCCCAAGATGTCTGTGGCACTGATTTTTTCCTTTCTGAGTGCACAAGAGGGCTGAAGAGGAGCACTCCGTCGTCTTCTTCAGCTCTCAGTACTCCTATGCCTCCCACTATGGCCACTCCTATGGCCCTTTCCCAGCCTGCTTCTGCTCAGCCCTGAGACCCTGACACTTGCAAGTGGGTCTAACTGACATTTTAGATACACCCCACATATCTGCCAGCATCCCCAGCATTTGTCCCCGCTGCTTCATTTTTGAGTGCCCCCTTATGGAGTGATGTAGGGTCACTAACAACGGCCAGGAGTTTCTTCTCCTTCCTGGAGTGCTCTGTACCACACAAGAAGGCTCTGGATAGTGGCTAAATCATTTGTCCCCAGACTTCTATGCCTAAAGCAGGGGTTGATGGGTAAGATTTGGCCAATTTCCTCAGACTATGATCTTTTAAAGCTGGAGGCAGTCCAGGCTGCACCCCTAGCCATAGCATAAGTGGGTTTTGAGGTCAAAGAACAAACATACCTACAAATCACCTTTTTAAATAGAAATTAGTGAATTAGGAGAGCATAAAAATGAAGAATTTTTCTGTCTCTCAAGGCACTAGCAATCAGAAGTTTAGATCCATACACACTGCCTTTGTGCCAAAGGTATGTAACCTATGTTAGACGTAAGGAAAAAAAGTCGATAACTGTAAAATAGTATAAATATATAATATTAACAACAATAATAATAATATGAAACACCGTCCGGAGCATTATAAAATGCCTTATCTTATGAGCCGTATTGCATCTGATATTGTTATTACTACCACTGATAATATTTCCCCAACACTCATAATCTGAGAACAATTTCTGAGCCTGGTCTCCAAATGTTTGGCTGTGCCTGACTCCGCAGCTGACTTGAATTCCTTGTTCACTGTCTGGTGATTCATTGCACTAAATACCATTTTCCTGATAATTAAAAACTGCTCACTGGCAAGTGGGAGCAGGAACAGGCTGATGCAGGATTTATGCAGAAACACAAAATGAGCCAAAAGACAAATGACCTGTTCTGCCTAGCTAAAGGCTTTTTTTTTCTTTTTTTTGTGCTTTTTTTTTTTTCTCATCATCTTCAGGGACTTGAGAAAGCCTAGCGGTAATGCAGGAGAGAGGTCTGGAGAGCTGTGTTATTCCAGGATGAGGTAGATGCCGGGAAGCCGTGATGGGCACGTGCTCGGTCACATCACTCTCCCAATTTTGAGCGCTGGATCCCTGTCCCCAGCCGGAGTCAGGCCAGGACCCTCCACTAGGGCAGCCCTCTCAGATCTTCATCAGGGGAAAAGTGCCCATGTCTCAGCCATTTGGTAGACCTCTGATTTCAGCTTACCTTCCTCAGTGTGACAATGGTGTCTTCAGTTTCCGGGAAAACAAGTCCTGATTCCTACCGTTGCCCAGATGTGGAATTTCACAGGCACTTTGTATCTCTCCTCCTAGGCTCCTCCGTGTGCCTCGCCCAGATGTGGAATTTCACAGGCACTTTGTATCTCTCCTCCTAGGCTCCTCCGTGTGTCCCCCTCAGCTGCTTGGGAAGGGCTTTACTGACAGGCAGGAGCCCCAACCCAAATCAGCTGTGACATTGCCCCCCCACCCCCATTTCTGTAAGCCAGCAAGGTAGCAAACCTCTCCGAGTTAGTAAACTGCACCCATCATTGAAGTGTGGACTTGCTAACATCTTGGTGCACTTGGTGGCCTGTTCCTGGCCTGGAAGAATGCCAGCCCCATCAGATGAGCTGTTGTCCTCTGGGAACAGGTCCTTCCCAGAATGGATGGGGGCTAATATCCGTAAAGCTCATTAACTCAGAATCCTTTCTCCTTCATCCTTATATGTGTCTGTGCTTGCAAACCATTCATTACCGCACATTCTAGATTGTTTAATTAGACTTTGCGGAAGAGTTCCTGTAGGACAGCTTAGCATACATTGTTTAAAAGCCCTTGATCTAAAATAACAAGGTAGTTATTTTTAAGGTAACTAATAAACTCTAAGTGTCTGACATCCTCCACTGACCACCTCACCTTGCTTCCTCTTCCTACCTCCCCAAACACTTCCTAGAACCGTTTACTGATAATCACCATGCGTACGTCCATGTGCAAGCCCTCCCTGTGTACATCAGGCGCTTGGCTGGGTATGTTACTGGCAATATGTTCTGTAATATCAGAGTCACCGTGGGAGGGAGGTGCTAGCTTTGCCACCAGCGGAAGAGAGACCTGTTCTGAGAGAAGGGTGGGGCTTTGCTGCATTATGCCGGGCTAATAAGAGGCTTTGGGATCCTGTCCTCGCCTAATGGCCCCAGCGTCTGGCTCTCACCCTCCTCTCATCTCCGCACAGGACAGAACTTGGGCAAAGTCACAGGTTGTGACACTGACCTGCTGTCTGCTTGGCATTTTGAGTGGGTCTGTGGTTGTCTCACCTCCTGCCCTCACCCCTTCAGCTCATGCTGGCCACCTTCCACCTGCTGCATCTGTTTCTTCCCCAAAAAGCTCTCTCCCTGCTTACCTGCATGGCGGCTGATCGGCCATCCCCGAAGGCTGATGGGAACCTGGGCGGTAACAGCACAGCTCCCTCCTTCCAGGGTGGGCCAGCCCTGGAGCATGTAGTCACCCACACCAGCTCCTCCAACTTCTCTGGGGCTTCAGCCTGCTTCGGGAGGAAGTGGTTTGAGAACACACTTTTTCTAGGCTGACTGCCTTGCCTGATCTTACTTCCCCACCACCTGACCTGACTGCTGTTGGAGCATCGTTCACATAAGCCGCTGGGCTCTCGGAAACTTGTCCCAGGGGTTGCTTCTGGTGGAACCCCAAGTTTGGCTGCCTGGTGCTTATCTGCTTTCATTAGACACTTCAGTCTGATTTCAATGGTTCGTGCTCTTCAGTTGTTCTTCATTCCAAATGAGAACGAGATGAACCCCATCCCTACTTTTCTCCTAGTCCACTGTTAGCAAAGGAGAACACCTGCCTCTCTCTCTCTCACTCTCTCCCCTCCCACCACATTCCCCACAAATTAGAACATTCCACATAAAGGTGAGGCTCTCTCTGACTGCTTTATCCAAATCTCAGTTGACAGATGCCATAGTCAATGTTGTCATTCCCAGGTTCCCAAGGAGCGTTCTACCATGGTCTTGACCAACTTGAAGCAAGCAGCCTAGCACGCTAGGAGTGATTTTATTTAATGACTTGGAATGAACCATCTTTCAGAAAGAGTCGTTCTTCTGGGCAGCGCACCTGACTCTCTCTGACTTAAAAAAAAAAAAAAATCCCCCTTCACTTCTTTGCTGTATCTTTCTTCTCCCTCTGGACTGTGCTCTAGCACTTCGAATCCTTACCTGAATGATGACCAAAGCAACACGAACTTGGGGGAGCTATAGAGTCCTCAGAGTTTTTTGGATGAAAAATGTCAGAACTAGCCTCTGCATAAAGGGCTGGGAGTCAGCTAGATGAGGTGCAGTGGGGATGGGCAGATGGTGCTCAGGGAACGTGGGGGACTACCTCAGACTTGGGTCCCGACCAGGGGAGCTCGGCACCTGTGCCTTTCCAGACCCACCTACCCTGCTGACCTGACTCTTCCACCTACCAGATAGCAGCAGAGGGCAGGCAAACCGCCTCCCCTTCACAAGGATGCCAGGCTAGACCATGTGGTTCCGCTTTCAAAGTCCTCTCCTGCCCACCACCCCACCACCAAGTGAACAGTGTCTAGTTGTTGCCTAATGACACATCAGACATGTTGAAAATTACATTGTGAGTGAATCCATTTGTTTCTTGGCTTCCATTTCCTTTTTTGTCCCCTCTTCTCCACTTTCTGAATGTGTTTTTTCTGCAGTGACAATTCTCTCTTATGTCCCCATGCACACCTATTTATCTTGCCACTGTAAACATCAGTGACAAAGTCTATATTCCTTTTTGTATTTCTCATTCACCATTTTATTCATTTTTCATACTTCAGGGTGTCTGAGGGCATGGGCGTTCATTACCATTTTTCTTTCATTCCACCTCATTTTTTTTTTTTTTTGACTCTGTAAACTTTGCTCTTTTCTCTATCAGCATTTTCTAAGCTTTTTTCTTCATGTTTTCTCTTCTGGTGTTCTGTCTTGACACTTCTAATTTGAGGTTTTTCTAATAGCAATTTCTCCTTCTCTCTCTTTCTTTTAATCCATCCTTCTCCCTCTTGCAGCCTCGGCCACAGCCATCAGTTATAACCTTAACGGTGGCCTCCACTCAGAGAAGTTGTCAAGTTGATAAATATTGATATCTACCCTACCATTTTACCACCACTTTTCTGCTAATGCGTTTGGTTGGCATCAATCAGTTTCTTTGCCTTCTGTGAGTGCTCAGTGTGAGAACTGGTCCCGATCTGTCACTTATAAGTAATCTGCTCCACATTTCATCAAGAGCTCAAAAAGAGAAGAAAATATGGAGGAGAAGTAGAGGACAGAGAACCAAGCTAGTGTGGCCCATAGGGAAGGGAGATGGGAAGGCCTGGCCAGGCACAGAGAGGCAGTCTGTGTAGGGGGGAACCTGCCCGGCCATACCCTTGCTGCTGGGGACAGCAGCCAGGACTTACCACCGTATCCTCTTTGGGATGTTAACCCTGCTTATCTCCTCTAATAAGGCTCCCCAGGGATGAAGATCTACATTGACCCCTTCACTTACGAGGACCCCAACGAAGCTGTCCGGGAGTTTGCCAAGGAGATTGATGTATCTTTTGTGAAAATCGAAGAGGTCATCGGAGCAGGTATGGCTCTCCCCTCCCCTCGTTTCTGTTCTCTTGGTATCCAAGCATCTTCTTCCCAACGTCCTAGGTGTTCTCTTTCAGCATAAAAAGCCATCCCATTGAGAAGGAGCTTCTAACATCTTTCTCCTAGAAGATGAGTCTGACTCATCTGCAACGTGGTCTAGGGATCTTTGGGGGGGTCTTGATCACGGTGGCCAAGCTTGACTGGTGTTGCGGAGAAGTCAGCTGCAGTTTCAAAAGACTCAGACATAGCTCTGGAAATGGACTACTGAATGTGGACAGACAGAGAGAGAGATCTAGGGTACACAGTGGAAAAGACTGAAAGAAACAGTAATTTTTAGAAGCAGGACATAGTGTCTCACTCACTGATAATATCTCCAGGGCTCTGGATCAAGATTCCTTCCCAAATTTTCAGTTTCTCTTTTCCTATATACATGCATTTGGAGAGAGATCATGATAAAATGAAGAGGGACCGCGGTTTCTAGGAGAAAAACCTCCCCCAAGTGTATTTTCTACAAAAGATCTATGATATGGTCGGAAACCCAAGACAGATTTCACTTCCAAGAAACACGTGTGCATGCAACCATCTTACTGTGTTGGAAGAGAAACTCAGCCCAGCAGAGGACTAGCTGCCTGAGCTGTTCTCAGGAGATCCTACCTAAAAACTGACCTAGATTTTTCATCTTTCCTTAATGGATCAGTAGTTGAGTCAATTTGGCAATGGACTCACATTAAAAAGTGAACAAGTAAAATAACCCCAAATATCATCACTTTATAAGTAACCTCTTTATGTCTCCTCTGCTGCCTGTTTTGAATCTTCTTAAAACTGTGTCTGCTTTGTGTCCTCTTTCCTACTTTTATTTTCTTCTACAACATTGTTTGTCTTTTCTTCTTCTCCAGTTCTTGTTAGCCGTTATTCAAACTCTCTTCGTGTATAATGCTGTCGTCGTCTTTTTAGTTCCTACGTTTAGAAGTGCTTTATTCATACGAATATTTGGAGAGCCATGGTGCTGCCTTTTCCTGTAACATTTTAACTTGATAAAATACGCTCAGTCGAAGTCTTACAGACAGCCACTTCATGTATTATCTTTAGGAGGAAAGTCACTATCCTTCCATTCACTGCTTCTCTTAATGCACTGAGGGGTCACAAAGCCATCTGTGAAATTGGAAGTCACATTTGAAAGCTTGCCCCATTAGGCCACCATTTTCGTGCTCTGGTTTCTCTCTTAAAGAGCTCCGCCCTCATGGCATCTCTCCGGGGCTGCTGGGACTGTCCCTGTTGGGACACACTTCTCCCCTCCTACCAGCCCCTCTGAGTCCCAGCCCGCTGGCCGTAATCTGATCCACATGAGTCTATCCGTGTTTCGCATTGACTTTCATTAAATATGTTACCGAACCACGACTTCCACTTCAGTGCAGATAATTTTCTCTTCCTCCTTAGATGCTGACATATTTAAGGATCATGCCTTGGAAGGCTGGATACCAGATAAATTGGATTACTCCTAGGGGCTCAGATTTCTGCAGTGAACTTGAAAGAGTGTCGGGGAGGCGTGCTTTCAGTCCTGTGCCCTGTTTCCTCACGTTATTAATTGTTGTTATGTCATGTGGTAATGGTGCTAGTGATTTTAATGTTGTTTTTTATGTCATGTGCTTCGAGCGATGTGTTCTGGACTGCATGTCCACCCCAGAGAGCACACATCGGCCCCCTTCCGCCTGTGTCAGGGGAAGAGTAAAGAGGCTTTTCACTTTATGACCCTGCCAGGGAGTGACGATTAGGGGTGAGCTCACCCACTGCTGGCCGCCTATAAAGGGATAATCGACGGCCCAGCTCCATCCTTTACTTTCCCTTTTCGTGTAGCCTGGGCCGCCGCTGCTGGTACATCTTCCTCAGAGATGGTCAGTCCTCTCCGAGGCTCACGGGGGCGTAGGGAGGGATGCATACGTCCAGCATTTCACGAGACACCCAGCAGTACGAGGTAAAGACCTGTGCCTGGTCGCTGCCGACCGCCCTCGACCAGACGCTCACCTCCTCACGATCCAGAAATTCCAGGGCTAATCCCTGTGGATATTAATTCACTATGTGTGACTCGATGCAGTTTTACCAGAAGACGCTTCTAGCTGGAATCAGTCCCCACTCTCCAGTTCTTTTTCTCCTCTCTCCCCACTCTTGCTTCTGCACACCCCGCCTCACCAAGACTGACTTTACTCTGTGCTAAAAGAGCTGGTGTGAAGGTCAAGTTAAAAAGAAAAGCATTTTGTAAGGTAATGTTTAGACAGTGTTGTTGGCATTGCCGCTCTCCACCTCCCGACTGACTGGGAGCAGGGTGCAGAAAGGGGGCTGCAAATCCTAACAACACAGGGAAAGAAGGCTCGGAAGTCATTCGTCCTTTCTCTGCTTGGGTACCCCCCACCAACAAACTCTTATTGAATACTTCTTGCATGTTGGACGTGGGGCTCCCGAGATAAACAAACAGAAACCCTCTCCCCTCCCCAGAGCTCTGACAATCTTAGTGGGATATCAGCCAGTCATCTGTTCACTGTTGGGCCAAGCCAGAGCAGCATTAAGTCCCTTGCTCTGGGAATGAGCGGGGGCATCAGGAAGGCTTCACAAGGAGATGACCTTTGACCTAAGCTTTCAAAGAGGAAAACTGGTAGAAAGAACAAGATTTTTGTGAAACTCATTAGAGAATGAGACAATGACAGAAGAGGAAAATTGCATGACTTAAGGAGAGAAATGAACATGACCTTCCAGCAGCAGGCTGCCAGAGACAGCTGGCACCAGTTCCCAAGAGCTAATAGTGTGCGTCTCTTTCTAGCCCTGTGTTCAGTGACACCTGTTGATGGGACCACATCAGCCCCAGTAGGGGTGTTTACATGGTGGGAATTGGCAAATGCTACAAATGGGAGATCTTCGTTTCTTTGCTTTCTGGAGAGCTCCCCAGTGAACACTTACTAGCACACCCCAGCTTCGCAGACCATGCAAGTTTATTTCAAAGGATGCAGAGGACCCCGCCCATACCTGTTGAGTGTGGGGCCTGTTGAGAAATGGCTTGCAATTGTGGCTGAAGGGGTTCCGTTTAGAGTTCAAGAAGATCCTCGTTCATTAAACACTGACCCTGTGCCTGAACTGTGGTGGATTCTGGGAAATGCACAATGCCTGTCAACCCCTGCCCTGTGGGGCGATAGTCTAACTCATACACCATGCTGGTCCACGAGAGGACAGTGGGCCACTGACAGCTGAAAACAGGTCCCCAGGGAACACATGGGCCTGGAGATGGGAAGAGAGGCTTGAGGGCAGGAGAGAGTCCAGAGAAGAGAGACGTTAAGGGCCCTTGAGGATGTGAAGGCTTTGGATGGGCTGACTCTCCACATGACACATCCTGAGAACAAGGAAGAGAGAAGGCTGACAGGTAGGTGTTTCCTGACAGTAAGCATCAAGTACTGAGTCTGGGGAGTCAGGCTGAGATTCGGCATTCCAGAGGCGTGGGTATGGATTTTATCCCATGGAGGATGGTGAGTTTTAGGTAGGCATCTAAACAGACTGGGTGACGGGAATGAGGCTCTAGGGACACAAACTGGATAGAGGCTGTGTCTGGATTGGACCAGAAGGAGATGATGGGGAAGAGTGGGTGAGGCCTTGGAGGCATGAAGACAAGTTATGGGACTTTGCTTGGAAGTGTGGAGAGGATGGTTGGGTGGTAGGGTAGTTCAAGTAGCCTTCAACTGGAGTGGATCCAAACGTGGTAAATGGAACTGATTGGGGGGGGGGGGCAACATGAAGGTTGTGGCCAGAAATGTGGGGTGCAGGATTAAACCCGTTGGAGGGAGGGAACCCTGCCAGGCCCCAGGGGTAGGAGTTGGTGGTCATGCATGTGAGTAAAGGCAGTAGAGTCAAGTCTAGGTATTGAAGCTGAAGAGTTGTGGCAACTGTGGGTTTTCTCAACATCTGACCCTGTTTCTCAACATCGTCCTCCAAGTTCCATGAAGGGGACGCATTCTCAGAGTATTTGTTCGTCCCACGCCAGGACTGGTGTGGCACTCAGGAGCTCCATCAACTGTTTGTTGCATACGGTTGAAGGAAAGTAGATCCTTGGTGGGGCGAGTAGAGCAGGGAGGAAAATTGGGGGCGACTAGGCAGAGCTTAGGAGAATGGAGAAAACCTAGAAGAAGGTGAAAAGTCCTGATTCACTTGGCGCTCCAGAAGTGGCTCAGTGAGATGAAGGCTAGCCTTCATCCCCCACAGCAGATAATGGATATCACTGGTCTCTTCAACGAGGGCCACAGGCCTTCTGGCATCTGGCAAATATCAGCTCTTTGTGACCATGAATCTGACTCATTGGAACCCTCCCATAGATCAACTCCAGTGCATTGGTTAATTCTGATCAGTTCAATCCAGAGATTCACCCAGAGCATCAAACAGGCTGCTATCTATAATTGGGCATGAATGGCAGTCTGGGTTGTGCAGTGTGCAACCTATGTAGCTGTACACAGCAGCCCCAATCATGACTGTCAAGTGCATGGAAATGTATTCTAGTGACACTAGAATGAGGCTTCCAAAGGAAGATATGGCAATTGTATTTTATTAACAAATCTCCTCTCCTGACTCCAGTAGCTGCCAATTCAGCATTTTTACAGAAAACTTTTTTGAGAGAGAGGCAGGCTTATGGGGAGAGGGTTGGATGCTGGGCATCTGTGATGTGCACCGATTGGGAATGGACCAACAAGGCTCCCTGGTTCTCTCCTTTGAAGAAGAAGATGGGTTCTTGGGGGTGTTTTGGTAGAAAATCCACCTTCCAGTCTGATTTTCCCAGGCTTAATCAAAGTGAGGGTGGCCTCAATACTAGATAAGAGTCACAACAGGAAAGGCTTCGAGAAGAGGATATCAAGTAGATGTCTTGAGTACTTATAATTAAAATAACTGGAATGTATTGAACACTCACTGTGGACATACTTTTCAAGCATTGCCTTACTTCACTCCCTTAATGTGAGATAGCGTGTGTGTGTGTGTGTGTGTGTGTGTGTGTGTGTTTAAACTGATGAGGAAATTGACATTCAGAGGATAGCTTGCCAAAGATTGTGTCGCCAACTGAGTGAATAATAGAGCAAGAATTGAAACCCAGACACAGTAAACCAAATCTGGTGAATGTAACCCCCTACATAGCTGCCACTTTGGGCACTGTTCTGGGAAAGAGCAATGAAGTATACAAGGATGTTACTTCTGCCTGGGGGTTTGGGATATGTGAGTTTCCTTACTGGTAGTGACAATTTGTCCTAGAATTCAGTATGCCCGTGGGATAGGTGCCCCTCATTTCCTGGAGAGAGACATTCTTCCGTCCTCCAGTCATCTTCTTCCAGTATAATCAGCTACCTACCTAAGGATAGCAATGAGAACCAAGATAGGCATCATTTTCAGTCATATGTGCTTGCTTACATTATGAAATGATGTCATCTATAGGTGGGCCGTTGTCGCCTGACCATTGCCAGCCCTAAGAAAAGAGATAATCAGTTCACTGTCACCGTGTAGGTATTAAGTATCATGCACAGCATGGCCATCAAGCACATTCCATCTTGTCCGCTAACTCCAGGAGCCCAGTTACGGGGCCTGGTGAGCTCCGCCCAAAGGAGGAATGGCGCTGTGATCAATAAGGAATGTCTGTGACCGGTGCGGGGCTCGGAGGTGGCAGATCGCCTGCCGTGGTTTCACTCTCCTTGGTTTAGCCATAACCTACTTACCTTGCCCAGGCTAGTGTGATAAAACTGGCTGGAAATCCTACTTTAAAACCTAGTTTAAATTTATTCTTTAGAAGTTCCTTTTCTGGTGGAAGCTTGAATTAGTAACTAGAAGCTCTGCTTTCCTTTCTTCCCCCAAGGCAGTTTGTGACTTCAAAACGCTGCTGCTAAAAAAAAAAAAAAAAAAAAAAAAGTGCAAATGTGTGTAGATTTGCACTGCACGTAGCCAACAGCCACCGGTCGAAGTACCTGCTAGCAGATTAGATGTTTCATTTTCAAAAATTAAAAATTCTTCCCTTCTGATTTTATATATAATAGTTGAGGCATTTAATGCTGCTGAACCACTTCTCTCTTCCTCGTTTTGTCAAGGGAAGGAGGAAAGAGGAACTGGCAAGGAGCTGAAAACTTGTAGGGGATAATTTCAGGAGCCGTCCGGAGGACAGACGTAGGAACTGGCTAACTTACCCTCAGAGGACAGCCTGGAGGGCCGTGGTTCTCAAACTGGAGCCCAATGTCAGAATCCTCTTATTAAAACTCATGTCACAGGACCCCACCTATTGAGCTCCTGAACCAGAAGATCCAGGTTGAGTCAGAGAATCTGCATTTTCTAGCAAGTTCCCTGGCGATGCTGCTGCAGTTGGGTGGAAACCACACCCAGAGAACCACTGCTGAGATCCCCTGGCCCCCAGACTGGCCTGAAGCCAGAGGGAGGACCTAGCCAAAGGGAGGTCTGGTGGTAGGAGAGGCTCCAAGGTCAGCTGCAAAGATGCATGCCAATTGAAGTCCAGCCAGACCAAAATTAGGCTGGCTGCAATCAGGCAGTGAAGGATCTGCGTAGAAATGATCAACCCTAACCACTACCCAGTCATCTCCTATAAGTATCTATTTTAAATATAATGTTAATGCTTGATTTGTGGAGAATATTTTTAGGTATTATGATCTTTTATCGAAAACTGCAAAGTGTATGGCCGTGCTTTGGAGCTCATGGAAAAGGAAGCTCTTAGAGCTCAGATCCTGGAAAATCAAAGCATCCTGGACAGCAAGCTCTGTCTTGTCTCCTTGTCTCCTTAGTGACAGGCAAAGTGAAAAAATAAAATAAAATATAAAAAAATAAAAAATAAATAAAAGACTATATGAACAATAACAACAACAAAAACAAAAATGACAGGCAAGGTGTCAGTAAGCAAAAATAATTTCTTGAGAATGGTGTATGAACCCGAAGTCGAAGAGCAAGGAGACAGAGCCTCTCAGGTTGTAAGCCACACAAGGCCTTGGTTTTCTGTTACTAATGATGGCAGTATGCCCACCGACCCCCACTCCCTAGGAGCCTTGGCGGTGCTGGAGGACCAGAGTCCCCACACTTTAGCTCCCAAGGCTGAGCTAGGGACACCTTTCCAGCACTGGTACCTGGCAGCCGGACTTCCCCACCACCCCCAGCATAAAGCCCTGCTTTGTCATCAGTCCCACTAGTTTGCAGAAACCTGCTCCTCCTCCTTTTTCTCTTCCAGAGTCCACCCCCTATGTGCCACCCCCCCACACCCCCACACATGTGGGTGTCTTAAATCGCCACCCACATGTGCTGTCCACAATGTGTAGTCTACAAAACATTTTCTCCAACACTCAACACCCCCTTAGGAAGCCCTGGTAGTCCTTCCTTTCTTTTTATTGTGTCGGGCTGAGAAAGCTGAGCCTGGGGAGTTGATGTGCCCCGAGTCGGGTGGCCAGGCTGGCGCCCACACGAGCTGCTCCCTCCAATCCCTCCCTGTCCTAGTCCCTCTTCCAGCATTGGGGCCACGTAATGACAGGATGGAGCACAGCCTCCTAGTGAGGACGGTGGACTAAGTAGCTTTCTTTGCCGTGGGTCCTTCGAAAACCTCTGGGCTTGGAGAATATGAAGTCATTTCTTTGCCAGACAGGAAAGGAGCTATCTTTACAGAACCAGTATGAAGCCTCTGCTTCCCATGCTGGCAGTAACACTGCTCCCACCGTAGTGACTGACGACTGAGCCCCGCTCTCCCTACTCAAGGAGACCACATGCTTTGAACATCTATATATATATATTTTTTTTTAGAGCAGTTATGGGTTTGCAGCAAAATCAAGGGGAAGGTACAGAGATCGCCCACATACCCCTTGCTCTGCACACGCACGGCGTCCCCCACTCTGCAGGCCTCACTGGAGTGGTACCTTGGGGGATAAACCTACCGTGATGCATCATTATTATCCCAAGTCCATGCTTTACAGGAGGGTACACTCTCGGGGTCGCATACGGTATGGACTGGGACAATGGTCTAATGACACATGGCACCGTGACAGTTGCAGGCAGAGAGGATTCACTGCCCTGAAAATCCTCTCTGGAGAGTCCATTTCCACTTTATCATTTTAAAAACCTATATGATGCAACGCCCGCAGAGCATACAACTTCAAGCTCGGGAGTAGGAGTGCCGCACTTGGAAACCAGCCAGCCACAGGGTTAAACAGTGAAATAGCAGTTGTCACTTCAGAAAGGAGCGTGAGCCACACCGGTCTAGGCAGATAGGACTTGCCAAAGCCACACTTTCGCCGGTCTCTTGCCTCTTGTTCTTTCTTTCTACTCAGGTATATAAAGCCTTCATAATTTTTGAACAAGCCCTGCAGTTTCATTTTGCACCTGGTTCTGACTCAGAAATTACGTAGCTGATCCTGTGGGTAGCTTTGAAGTATGTCCAGGCTCAGGGAGCACCCAGACAAGTGAATCAGAATTCCTAGAGGTGGAATCCAGGCCTCTGAACTTTGCTCAGAGTATACCTGCTCTCCAGGGTTCCGTGGTGGGCGGCCAACTTCAGGAACCACTGATGTAGAAGAGGAGTCGTAAACTGGGGCATTCCTGTGTGTGTCGTAGGGGACATCAGAATCACCTGGGGCATTGTCCCCAACTCCACACATTGATGCAGACGTTGATGAAGATCCTGATTCCTAAAAATTCTGACCCCATCTGACTCCCAGGCAGGAAGTCTCCATGAATGTGAGATCTGTGTATGAGCTAGGCCCACTGCGTTTGCGATTCCCCACATAAGCGTTGCTGTGACAGTGACAGCACAGCTGGGGCATGCTGGTCCCTGGATGGTGACTTTATAGACAACTGCTGAGCATGCCTGCTGAGGGGCACTGGTGGGAAAAGGGCTGGGCATCGACAGCAATCCTGGCTCTGATCACAGCTGGAGGGTCTGGGGTATGTTTTCTTTGTGGCCCAGTTTCCTTACCAGTAAAGTGAGCATAATGACACCCAACTTACGAGGGTGCCCTGAGGATTAAATGAGATAAGATATGCAGAGAGCCTAGCACATTGCCTGGCACATGGTAGGTAGTCAATAGATATCATTGTCCAGTCTCCTCCAAGAAGAAACATTACCGTATCTTTCCCTTCAACCACTGTCTTCTTACTAAAAGAAATGTAACTTGTTATTATAGCAACAAGGAGGAAATACTAACCGATAGTCTTCAGTTGGTACATTTATCAAATGTGCAGTCTGTATCTGTATTCATTCAGCTCGTGGTTACTGAATTCTCGCTAGGTCAAGGTGTCAGAAGGATGGATTTTATAGATGCACACTCATATTATAGATCACACGTATACACATACACATACATATGCATACATGTAGACATGTGTATGCAAATATATACACATTGTGTATACACACATACTATACACAAGCACATACACACACATGTCTGACAGGTCCCCTGCTGTGAAGTACCTTTACAAAAATTTTTACTCAGTTGAACAACAAAAAGTAATGCTCATTGTAACCTTTCAAATAACATAAACGGAATTAGATTAAGTTGATTAGCTTTATTTCCCCACTCTATTCCCAACCTTGTAGGGCAACCGTTTTTAAAAAGAATCTGAAGTTAAAAATAAATTTTATGTGGATTTTTCCCGTTGTGTTCCTTTTTTTTTTTTTTTTTTAAGATTTTAATTAGTTATTTGAGAAAGAGCAAGAGAGCACAGAGGCAGAGGGAGAAGCAGGTTCCCTGCTTTGGACTTCATCCTGGGGCCCTGGGATCATGACCTGAGCCGAAGGCAGAGGCTTAATGACTGAGCCACCCAGGCATGCCCTCCCGTTGTTTTTCTTCTACACACACACACTGCATTTGGGTACATACTGCGTTCACATTCTATAGCTTTTTTCCCTTTTCTTCTTCATTGAACAAGACAGTGTGGACATCTTTTGAAGTCAGTGCATGTGACTCATCTACTAGTTTTCCATAGCTCCTGGTATTCCACAGGACAGATGTGTCATTTTCCAGCCATTCCCTGGCTGTGGGGCTATAGTGTTTTGCTGTAGAAAGAGATGCTGCAGTGAATAGTCTTTTAAATACTGGTACTTCTACTTTTTTGGTTAGAGGAACCTCCAGCAGGTCATCACCCTAGAGCAGACAAAGCAGAAGCAAACAGGGAACAGTAAATATGCTCTCCCCATTTTGATAGACACACCTCCCCATACCAGGGACCACAGTGGGCACTACAAGCTAGGAACATGAACGAGACTCCATCTGACCTCAAGCAGTTTGGCAAAGCAACATTTGATTCCTGTCGAAACCAGTGTCACACATGGTCTGTGTCCTCAGGTCTACGTTGAACTCATCCTCATGGTGCTTGTGCCAACCTCTGCTCCGGCCCTAGCTTCCGATCGATCTCACAGACTGTGGAGCAGTTTCACGCAAGAAACCCTTTCCTGCAGCTCCCTTCCAGTGACTTCCACAGCAGAAAACAAAGGGAACTCCCAACCAAATCACAGAGGGGATGTTACCTTGCTTTTCTAATTCGGCCTGTCATTGATCTGCTCCCGGTTTGTGCCATCGTTTTCCTCCGGAAAGCTGAAGGTGAAAGAGAAGAAGGTCCCCCCAGCAGAAAGCTGTCGTGTCCCATCTCCCGCCAGGCCTTTGCCACACATGTCAGTGCTGGGGAGATCATAGAACGGCTCTTGAAAGCACATTTAAGAAGATTCAACAGATTTTGTAAAGCAGCTATGAAACACCAGCCACCGGAATTGTTTTTACTCTGGGTCATGGTCCCGCACAAATGTTGAAATGCTGTGGCACCCGTGGAGGTGTGCCACTCACGTTTGCTTAGAGAAACCACGGCCTGTCCAGCTGCCGGGGGTGCAGAGAGCCATTGGCTTCCAGCTGCCCTGGCTTCAGGACCTGCCTCAGCTTTCCCTGCAGAGGCCAGCTCTTCCTGGCAGCCTCGGGCAGTGGCTGAGCATGGTGGGAGGCCGAAGCCTGGGCCTTCCTGACATGGGTGTGCTCTGTACTCTGGAGTGGCCCAGACGGACAGTCCCACTGCAGTGGAGGAAACGGACAGTCCCACAGCAGCCAGGGTGGCATGGCGATCTGGGGATCTCCTTATCCATGCCTGCTTCCTCCTTTCTTTTCATAAGGTCAGGTTTGCCTCATGGTTTGGGAGTCTGACCAGTCCTGTTCCCTCCTCTTCGATCCTGCACGGTGTCTGCTAACTTCCCTTCCTGACTTCTCAGGGTCTGCTTTCTGGGCGACCCAGTAGACGCAGAAGCTTTCAGGGCAGTGTAGGAACATAAATGCTATCCATCTCATTCAGAGCACTAAAGAACCTGAACATATCCCCTGGCCCCTGGATGTTCCTGCACCAGGCTCTGCTAAAAATGAATTATGGTCTGCCAAAGTGAAACTGACCGTTTCATTTCAATTATTCAGCTGGGACACAAATGAAAAACCAAACGCGAGGAAAAAACAAACTCACATAGACTCTGAAATTTCATTTTAGTTACCCGAACTATTTCGAAGAACTGAGGCAAGGAACTTATTTTAGTGTAACCTCTGTGTTTGCCGTGAACTGATCAGGGCCAGGATACCGTAGTTAAAATGGGAGAACACTGTTTCCATCCCTATCACTTCCACCACAATTCCACTCTGAGCGCCACTGTGCCACTATTGTGCCCTTGTGGTTTCGCAGACTGAGAAGGAGATGGGTAATGATTGCATTCTTGTTGCAGGGGAGTTTGGAGAGGTATACAAGGGGCGTCTCAAACTCCCGGGCAAGAGGGAAATCTACGTGGCCATCAAGACACTGAAGGCTGGGTACTCAGAGAAGCAGCGTCGGGACTTTCTGAGCGAGGCCAGCATCATGGGTCAGTTTGATCATCCCAACATCATCCGCCTAGAAGGCGTGGTCACCAAGAGTCGGCCGGTCATGATCATCACCGAGTTCATGGAGAACGGTGCTTTGGATTCTTTCCTCAGGGTAAGAGCAGCTCGGGGGCATGGACGGCCTGTCGGATGCAGGGAGGGGGTGTCTGCATGAGGACAGCCTGCCGCTTAGGAATCACCCGATGAAATGTGGGTGGGCGTTGGAAATGGTAGCGGGGTTGACGGATTTGTTCCTAAAAGCATAGAACAAGAGGAGCCTGTGGACCCCTCAGTAGGAGGATAGCGTGGAGTAGGGCCTTGATAAATGCTTGTTGGATGAGTATGAATGAATAGAGGCCGGTGAAGGATGGCCATGGGCACCTGCATGAATCACGGAGATTGAGGAGACTCTCAGCACCTGCGATGCAACTGTGTGACTCCCGCAGACACCAGTGGCCATCGCTGCCTTTCCCCAGCACTGTCCACCAAGCCTGTTCCCTTCATTCGCAGCTCAGAGATAAAACAGGCTGCCCTTTCTGATGGCTGTGCCACCTACCCTCGAAGGTGGTGTTCCTGGGTGGGAGAGGAAGAGATTGTCACAAGCATTCACAAGTCTTCTCTGGGCTTGACTCCAAATCAGCCTGCAGCAGAGGTGTGGGGGTCCTCGAGGCCTATGGCTGGGAGATGTGTAAATGGTCATTGTCAGTCATGCTCACATGGAACCACGCTCGAACCACTTGCCTTTCTGTGGGACAGAGCAGAGTGACTCAGCCGGGGTGGTGAGGACAGCCACAATGCCGGTGTCTGGGGAGTGGCAGCTGATGGAACAGAGGCCAGCCAGCAAGTCCTACCTTGGACCAAAGCCTCAGCTGGGGACTAGGGGGAGACTGCGAGCAGAGGGTGCATGGGCAGCATCTCAATAGGGCAGGTCTACTGAGCAAGGACTTGAGGATAATACCAAGTGGCAGACTATGTTTGTCACCAAAGCTACTGAACAGTGGCTGTGGCTACAGATCAAAGGATCATTCAGACACTTGGTCTTGAAATATTCATGGGGTGACTCTGCGGTCATGCCTTCTCCTGGGTTCTGGGCCTACAGACATGAAAGGGACATTGCTCTGATGCTAACTAACAAGTCACCCAAGATTTCAGTGGCTCACCACAATTTATTTTGTTCATGAATCTGCAATCTGGGCTCATTGGGGACACCTCTGTTCCATGGGGTATCAGCTGGGGCAGTTCAAGATCCGGGACCTGGAATCATCCAAAGTCTCGCTCACTCATCTGTCTGGCAGCTGATGCTGGCTGTCTGCTGGCGTCTCTCCAGGTGGGAGGCTTGCGCTTCCTCACAGTGAGCTGCGTCCCAAGAACGAATGTTCCATGAGAAGAAGGCAGAAGCTGGACCACTTTTGTAACTTAGCTTCAAATCCCACAGTACCCTTCCACCATTGTGACGGGCTTCCCAGATTCGGGGTGGGCGGAAACGGGCCCCACATTTTGATGGGGACAATAACATGATGTCATCTTACACATAAGAGATGGGAGGTCCTGTTGTCCCCATCTTAGAGACTACAGCATGCCCCAGCGGTCCTTTCTCTGAGGACCCTAGTGCTCCAGGCGTCCAGCAGTCATCTGCCCGGATTCTTTATGTTTCTGTGTGTGGTGTGAAGAGGTATCATGAGCCAAGAATGGAAATCTTCCTGCGGGTGGCAGGAAAAGCATTAAAGAGGACGGAGAATTAACGGATACTGAAGACTGAGGGGGAGAGGAAGCAAGCAGTACAATGGAACAACTGAGCAGTATGTTCAAAGGCCAGAGCCAGCATGGCCTAGCTCTGTAGTGACTCAGGGCCGAGGGTCTGCAGCGTGGAGGAGCTTGTCTGGAAGCTGCATTCGCCCAGACTGAAGCTACTTGAGCAGGGCAAGCACACACTTTTGCCTCCTCTGGGTGCTTAGGCAGTAGTGGCTTATTTCTGGTGGGGGACATGGGATGACAACAGGTGGGGCCGATGTACATTGCCTAGTATGGCCTCCTTGAGGGTACAGCTTAATGCCCTTTATTCGGAACACCCCCCCCTTCCCTCTGAGTACCTAACCCAGGAAGCACCTGGTAAATGCTGGTTGAGTGAAAAACATGAAAAGCCATTTCTGGCATGAGAGTGTTTGGGAATGGCAGGAAAAATGGAATCTTCCCGAGTGTACGTGGTCTCTCGTTCTTATAGCCAGACCCCTCACGTCAGAGTAGGGTATAGACCATGCTTTCCTGGGGCATTAATTCGTAATCAGAGATCTCATGAAGACAGCCAAATAAAAGTGCAGAGCAGACAATGTTAGGAGAAAAAGTATTTTCTAGAACCAGCCTCCAGACCTTTTTAGGAGCCATTTATTTCCTACGAGTCACCTGACTGTACTTCACCGAGTCACAACATGACTTGAGGACTGTGATCAGACTCTCTCCCTGGAATGTACAGGGGAACGAGGAGATTCGTTTCTAGGAGGCTGCAGAAAATCAAAACCCCGCACAGACGCTCTGCACAGGACTCCTTCCTGGTGGGGCCCAGGACATGCGGGCATGTGGGACACCAGGATTTTTCATGATGATGAAGCCCAGGTGGTGGAGAAGAGCCAGGGGCAAGTGAGGAATGGGGAAATGGAGGGTAAGGGATGGCAAGGAAGGAACGGCCAGAGCAAGCAGCGCCAGGAGGAGAGGGGAAATGAAGCGTTTCTGACTCCTCGCACGGCATGGAGGCAGGTAATCTATAAATCTAATTTCAGCCTTACTACCAAACCCTGGAGCATAGCAACATTAATTGATGTATCTGCTGCTTGGTAAAATTGAAAAGTAGGTCATCAGTGCAGTTCTGCAGGGCCCATCTTCTGGGAAGTAGTATAATTTTAGGATCACCATTCAGAGAAGAAAGGAAAAGAGTTTGTGTGACTGACTGCCGCCCCCCCACCCCCCGCCAACCAAACTGGTCGTGGTGCTTTACACTGGACATGGCAGCTTTGGAGAGTGGCTGCAGCTCTGGCTCCAGGTCAGTGTCTGAGAGGCTGTAAGTATGGGGGATCCAGTGAGCACATTGGACATGGCTTCTCACCACCCACGCACTGCCCCTCTCTCATTGCAAGACATAGAATCCTTACTTTCTGGAAGGATTAGAAGCATTATTATTTTTTAACTGCGTGTTGAGTAGGTTCTTTATTGTCCATTTTTGAAAATATCTGCACCATGGATTATGTAACATGCAATTCCACAATTAAACATTCCCTTCTTGGCCCCAAACTTAGAGGATTCAATGTGGTGGCTCCTGTATGGTCATAGGAGCACCCCCTGTGGCCCTCATCAGTGTCCTTCCCATGCCATAGCCTTGCTTGGCCTTGTGGTCACTGCTGGTTCATCCACAGATGGTCACAACTGAGAGACTCTTAGAAGCTACTGAGCAATGTCAAATGTGGACATTTCTTATCACGGAAGCTCATTCATAGGCTGGAGCTAGATGACCATAAGGCAGAGGTCAGGAAAAGAATACCAGATTGGATGCCCCAAGACCTCAGTTCTGCTTAGGGATCCATTGTGAGTCACCTGGTGGCCTTGAGCAAATCTGTTAACTCAATTTCCCAGTCTATAAACTAAATGCTTTGAGCTGGCTGATCTTAAGAGGTAGGTCTCTTACAGTTGAAGAAGAAAAAAAAAAAATCTATGACTCATTCTCTTCAAACAAATCAAATAAGGGTTTCATTTCCTGAAGTGGATTTGTCAATGAAAGTTGAAATACCTAAATCCTTCCAGCCTAATAAAAGGACCAGCAAGTGGCTTCAGTGAATTTGCTGGAAAGCAATTTCAGCAGAAAGCACTTCACGAAGGAAAGAAAGTTTAAATGACTTCACCCAGGCCTGTATTTTTTTTTTTTCTCTATATGGTGTTTTTACCATGTGATCAGCGTGGAGGCTGATCCTCTTCCAAAGTCATCAAGAAAAGATGGTCTTGTATCTCTTTGGACGCTGGTGTTCCTAACTTTCAAAATTCTTCTTGGGGAGTTACACCCATGAACTGAACATAAAACAGTTGAACACGGCAGGCGATCTTCATGTGTTTATATCTTTAAGTTTTGCCGAAATCATGAACTCAACAGGCACCATCCTGTCTTATCGTGATATGTGATTCCTCTGCAGGTTCTGAAGGAAATGTGTAGCTCTTGCAAAGTCAGCATATTCCATGGAAAAGACCCCAGATGGGAGTTAAAAGATTCCAATCAGAGTAGCATATTTGAGGCACACATGCCTCTACTTTCTATTTCTGTGACCATGGCAGACATCAATAATCAATCATGTCACTTTTTGCTGCAAAGCTTATATGCAGCTTTCTTCTCCACACATTTGAGGAAGTCGTTACCATCAGAGATGGAAAGCCAGTGGAGAAGTAATTTACTATTCTGGACTTGTTTTAAGTCAAAGCTACATAGAGTGATTTAAGTCTTATCAGTTACACTTTCTGGACTTCCTTTATCTCCTCTGAAAAGCAATAGACTATCCCCTGCCTCGCACAAAGGAGGATCAAAATGTACTCCATTAAGTGTGACTTGCCATTCAAATGTCAAGAAATGGAAGAAATCGTGTTTGTTCAGTAACTGGCCCAAATGTCCAGCCTGCATCATGAGGCCCCAGTCGTCCACTATTGCAGTTGGGGTGTGGACTATTGGGGGGGGTCTACTACAGATGCTAACCCATTGAGCTCAGAATGCACCGCAGGCGAGGTTCTCCTATGGTGAAGTCCTAGGATGTCTCCAAAACACACCAGGGAGCTGTGGGAACCTGGAATATTGGCCCCAGGTGTCCTCCATTCCTCTCACCAGCTGTCTAAGTACCTGGGCCAGCTGGTTTGTGAGACATTCTGGCCTGGCTGATAATACCAGGAATCCTTGCTGCTGTTTTAGGATTTACAGGCACCAAGCCAAGCCCTTTGACATGTATTGTCCCACTTAACTTCACCAAAATACTATGAAGAATGGACACCGTGTACTTGTTTTACAGGTGTAGGAATGACGGCTCTGGAAGTTAAGTGACTTGCCCAAGGGCATCCAGCCAATGAGCGGCAGAGCCTGGACCATAGGCTGGGTCTGTCTGTCTCCAAAGCCTGGACTTTTCACCACTTCTCCACCTTTGTCGACCCCAGAAACTCTAAGGCTGACTGATCTAAATATTAAAACAAATCAGATAGTAAAGCTGTTCCGTGTCGCTTAAATGATTTAAAGTAGAAACAGACATATTGCCGCACATCCTTTCAACATTTCTTTTCCCAGCGTTGTTTACAATCACCACCAGTCCCCTCCCCAAAATCTATCTGCAAGCTGGCTTCTTTTGGGAGACATTCATTTTTAACCACATTGTTGTCTACACTTACAGAGAGGAAGTAACAAACTGAATTGGAAAAATATGACCCTTGTGACTCTCAGCTGAGATACATTTTCTAATATACGGAAGTTGCATGACAACTTTCTGGGGAGGCGGGTCCCCAGAGATCTACTTAGAGAAAATGAATGGTGTTAGCAAGAGCCTGGCTAAGTTCTCGAGGAGGTGTTGATTGAAGTTCATTAGTGAGAAGGAGGATTCGCACCGCTCACGGCCCATCCAGCTCTCGCAGATGGGCACCATGTGCCGAACACCAGTGAGACTTTCCAAAAAAGCAGATCTGCACTTCCTTTTGGAGTTGGTTAGAAGAAAATATTGCAGAGAGAGCTTTCCAGGCAGGCTGGGAGGGGGGTTAAGGTTTGAGTTAGAAGCAGCCTAGAGCCTGGGATGTGTTGATCCTGGTGTGCTGGAGGCTTCTCCTCTTGTGGGTGTTTTGGGAAGAAGTGGAGGGGGGTCAGGTGGCTCGCTCCAGCAGATCCAGTGGCGGGATCCTGGGACGCAAACCCAGGCTTAGAACCTTGCAGGAGGAAGTCTTCAACATTTGTACTATGGTGGCTAGACTTTTTTGATGGCTGGGGTTTTCTCTAATAACCAGGGTATCTTTGCAATCTTTCCTTTTCCCTTATTGGTTGTTGCATAGAAAACGCTTTCGTAGAAGCGCATGCATATTTAAGTGAGGCAGTGTGTGCGAGTGCCTTGTGTACCAACTCACGGGAAGCAGGTGCTCCCTAAATGGGAGCTGTGCCCACCATCTCTGCTTTCTGTGTTTCCCTTGAGGGCACTGGGGAGTGGCTGCCTTGCCCTGTGTCCAACCATACCTAGAGCAGACCCAGGGCATTCCACCTGCTCCCACCGCTCCCCCAGTCAAAGCATCTCAGTGCCTGGGCCATGCTTTGCTTACAGAATACAACTTAGAGCCCTTCGGAAGAACAGCTGGGCCTGGACAAGAAGAGAAAATGTGTTGTTGGCAGCGTGGGGACCAGTGATATTACCAGTGGGTGCAGAAACCAAGACTCAGGGACTTTGGGGAGGCAGGAGGAAGGCTGATTCATTCACTGGGGTGTGTCATCGAACCATGAAGGAGATGGTGAACCCACCGATGATGGGAGAGAGCAGCACTGCCGGCTGGCCTGAGGAGGAGAAGCCCTAGCTCCCATTCACTAAGAGGGTCCACATGCCAGACACTGTGTCTGTGCTTCTTTTGCCATGCACCCCTTTGCGGTGCATGTGGTTATCCCAATGTCAAGGTTGACAGCTGTGGTAGGACCCAAGGAAGAGGCCTTAAGCATTTAATTCTGGAAACGGTGAGATGGAGCAGTCATAAATTGAGCATGTATTTATTGAACTTTTTCTATTTACATTAAAGTTCTTAGCCCTGGGAGCACTCTGGTGCCCACAATAGAGAGGGTCTTGTCTTCAAAGAGCTTAGAGTCAAGTGGCAGACACAGGCAGGTGTGCACACACACACACCCCAAAACTTGTGACGTATGCTAAGAAGAAAAATAAGAGCATGCCCTGGGGAGCCTGGGTGTCTCAGTGAGATAAACATCCAACTCTTGATTTCAGCTCAGCTCATGATCTCAGGGTCATGAGCTCCAGCTCTGTGTCGGGCTCTGTGCTCAGCAGGGAGTCTGCTTGAGATTTTTTCTCTCTCCCTTTCTCCCTCTGCCGCTCCTCCCTCAAATAGATAAATCTTAAAAAAAAAAAAAAAGAAGAAGAAGAAAATGCACTACAGACAGTGAAATAGAAAGTGCTAGTTATATTTGGAGCAAGGGAATAGTTAAGGAGACATTGTCTCTGAAGAAGGGACACTTAAAGGGAGACATGAAGGCAGGTAAGTGTTGATTGTGGGGAAGAGCAGCAGGGTGGCATGTGTAGGGGACCTAAGGCAGGAAGAGCTTGGCTTAGAAAAAGACTGAGAGGTCACCAGTCACTGTGGCTGGCAGGTGAGACAGTGGCTGATCCCTCTGGGTCCCATGGGCCCTGCGAGGGAATTTGGAGCTTTTCCTTAATGCAATGGGAAGCTGTTAGAGAGCTTGAAGCCAGGGAGTGGCATGGTCTGATTTATGTCTTGCAAAGATGGCTCTAGCCACTGTGTAGAGAATGGATTGGGAGGGGGGGCAGGTGCGGGGAGGCTGTTACAGGTGATGGATGATGGTGACTTGGTTAGAAGGGAGGCAGTGGAGATGGAGAGGCATGGATGGCTTTGAGATGTAATTTGGAGATGGAATCGACAGGGCTTGGCAAGGAGGAGAAAGCAGAGAGTTCAAGGAGAGGGATGCGGGTGGGAGTGGGAGGGCGTGGGGGAGGGAGAAGGGCACAGTGAGCAGCATGGCCGGTCTCAGACAGAGGCTAACAAGCAGCAGGGCTATGGTACTTCGGCTTCTGCTTAACCACTGAAGCCCATCTTGATGCCAGTGCCCTTTGCGTCTTGTTACAGCAAAATGATGGACAATTCACGGTGATTCAACTGGTGGGGATGCTCAGAGGTATTGCCGCGGGCATGAAATACCTGGCCGAGATGAACTATGTGCATCGGGACCTGGCTGCTAGAAACATCCTGGTCAACAGTAACCTGGTGTGCAAGGTATCCGACTTTGGCCTTTCCCGCTACCTCCAGGATGACACCTCAGATCCCACCTACACCAGCTCCTTGGTGAGTCCTTCCTGGTATTCTTAGGTAAAAACGTGGCATGAATAAAAAGTGGCTGCCCATGGCTGGGCTAGTGACCTGTGGCAGGGCACAGTGGGAGGGGCTGGGACCTGAACTTTTCTCTCCACTGGGGGAGGTGGGCACCAGATGGAGAAACAGCTGGAGCTGGTTGTGAGGCAAGCATCTGGGCATAGGCTGTAAGGAGGGGTCAGAGTGTTCCTTGGCCAATGGGAAAAGAACATTCTGGAACAGGTGATGTGGGGGAATCCAGGCATTGGATGGTGGCATCAGAGACATCCATCAGCAGAAGTAGGTGCTGATGGGGTTGGGTTCTGTGTTACCAGGCAAATCTTCGGTGCCCTCCTCTTCTCCAACCCTACTGCTTCCAGACACTTTGAAGAAAGACATCTACACGATGGTTCCTTTTACATTTGTGCTTCCTGCCCAGCTTCCCCCTCCACAGCCCAAGCAGCTCTAGTCACTTATGGCCAGCACCTAGTTCACACAGTTCCAGTCAGAAACTGTAACAGGTCCAAAGCCAAGCTCCTGGTTTACTCCATTTCCCTCCCCAGTCTCTGCATCTCTGTGGTTGCACCAACTCATCTCTTGACTGAAATTTGGGAAGCAGCCTCAATTGCTCTCTGCCTTGCCATCCACATCCAATCCCTCCACAACTCCCATAGGCTTAAATAAAATCTGCCCCTTTCTTTCCTTTGCTACAGTCCCCATCCTATTCCAAAGCACTGGTCTCTTTCACCTGGTCCCTTCTAGTAGCTTCCTAACTGGTCTCCCCAGTTTCCTCTCTTCTCTTTATGTCCCAATATATTATAAAAATAAAAACAATACAGAGAAGTAAAGGGGAAAAAAGTAACCAAGAAACCACAATTGCCCTGAAGCAGGGTCAGTAAACTTTTCTTTCAAGGCCAGATAGTAAGAATTTTAGGCTTTGTTGGCCAAGAGGCAACACAGAGGATATTACGTAGATAAATATATAACCATTTAAAATGTAATCCTTTAAAAAGGCATAAATGCCATTCTTAGCTCATGGGCTACAAAAATTCAGGTGACCAGACCAGAGTTTACCAACCCATGTCCCAAAGCATCAATTTTAATAACTAGGTGCATCTCTTATCACACTTCTCTCATTGTTCAAAATGTGAAAATTTTTATTTTGTGAAAATGGGATCATACTAAGCTCATTATTCTGTCCTGCGTGTCTGATGGGCATTCTTCCTGCCCAGCTGCTTTTCTAAAAGTCTGTGAACATTTACACTCTGCCAGGAATGTATGGTGCCCATCCTTACCAGCAGCAAAGGTGATCAATCTTTAAAAACTTCCCAAAGATGAAAAATTATACTTCATCGTGTTTAAGTTTGCATTTTCTTTTTTTAATTATTTACTTACTTTTAAAATTTCTTTTCAGTGTTCCAAAATCCATTGTTTATGCACCACATCCAGTGCTCCATGCAATACGTGCCCTCCTTAATTCCAACCACCAGGATCAAGTTTGCATTTTCAACTGGTGCTAGGGATACTACTTTACCATCTTTTCACACAGTTGCTAGGATACACGTTTCCTCTTCTGTTGATTACTTATACAAGTTTTTACCTATTTTTCTATTGGGTTGTTTGTCAGTTTCTTAGAAATTTATACGAAGTCTTTTTATATTAGTGATGTTAACCCTTTGTCTCCACATATGATACAATTAGTTCCCCTCCCCCCCATCTGTTGTTCTTTTGCTATTGTTGATGATATCCTTTGGTTTCCAAAAGTAGTTAATATTCATATAGTCAATAAAATGCATCTTTTCTGTGTCTTCTTGGGTTTTCTGGTTTATTTAAAAATTTCTCTCTACTGCAGGGTTATAAAGCACTTCTTAAAGTTTTCTGTATTCTCTTACTGGAGGTTTTGCTCTATTATTTAAATATTAAATATACCTGAAAATTTTTTTTTCTCAAGGTCTTATTTTGAAGAGTTTCAAGCATACAGAGAGCTTGATAGAATTTACAGAGGGTAGCCATTGACCCACCACCTGGGTTTTAGAATTAGTATCTTGCTGGGTCTGATTTATTATATAACTATCAATCTGATCTGTCCCTCTGTCCATTCTTCATTCCATCCTGTCTTGTTGACGCATTTCCAGATTTCATGCTACTGTTGGCCATCATTATGTCTGTCTTTTTTGGAAAAATGTCTATTCAGATCCTTTAGCCATTTTAAAAAATCAGGTTGTCTGTTGTTGTTATTGAGTTACATTATTTCTTTATATATTTTGGATATTAACCTCTTATTGGATATATGATTTGCAAATATCTTCTCCCATTCTATAGCCTGTTTTTTTCATTTTGTTGATAGTGTCTTTTGCTGTGCAGAGACCATTTTAGTTTGATGTGGTCCCATTTGTTTATTTGTGTTTTTGTGTCCCCTGCCTTTGACACCAGGTGCAATACATAACATTGGTAAGATTAATGTTAAGGAGTTTACCATCGGTTTTCTTCTAGGAGTTCTATAGTTCTAGGTATTACATTGAACTCTTTAATCCATTTGGAGTGGATTTTTTATATATCGTATAAGATAATGGTTCATTTCATTCTTTTGCATATAGCTGTCCAGTTTTCCCAACACCCTTTATTGATGAGACTGTCCTTTCCTCATTGTATAGTCTTTGCTCCTTTGTTATAAATTATTTACCAGGTAGGCATGGGTTTATTTTGGGACTCTCTATTCTGTTTCTGTTTTTATGTTTTTTAATGCAAGTACAGTACAGTTTGATTGCTGTAGGTTTGCAGTTTAGTTAGTAATCAAAGACTATTTTCTTCCTCAAGATTTTTTTTAGCTCTCTGAGGCTTTGTGTGTGTCTGTGTGGTTCTATATAAATTTTAGAATAATTTGGTCTAGCTCTGTAAAAAATGCCATTGGAATTTTTATAGGGATTGCACTGAATCTGTAGACTGCTTTGGGTAGTATGGGCATTTTAACAATATTAAATCTTCTTACCTATGAGCATGGGATAGTTTTCCATCTATTTCTCACATCTTCTGTTTCTTCATCAATCTCTTATAATTTTCATTGTACAGGTTCTTCACTTCTTTGGTTAAGTTTATTCCTAAGTATTTTACTCTTTTTTGATGTGATTGTAAATGGCATTGTTTTCATGATTTTTCTTTCTGACAGTTTGTTATTAGTGTATAAAAATGCAACATATTTTTGTACATTAATTTTGAATCTTACAACTTTACTGAATTCATTTATTAGTTCTAACAGCTTTTTGGTGGAACATTTAGGGTTTTCTATATAAAGTATCATGTCATCTGCAAATACAGTTTTACTTCTTTTTTTCCAATTTGGATGCCTCTTATTTATTTATTTATTTATTTATTTATATTTATTTATTTTGCCTAATTCCACCAGCTAGGACTTCCAAAACTATGTTGAATAAAAATGAGAAGAGTGGGCATCCTTGTCTAATTTTCTTCTACAAAAAGTTTTCAGCTTTTCACTACTAGATATGATATTAGCCATGGGCTTGTTCACATATGGCCTTTATTATGGTGAAGTACATTCCCTCTGTACCCAATTTGTTGAGAGTTTTCATCATAAATGGTTATAGTTGTTGACTTTTGTCAAATGCTTTCTCTGTATCTACTGAGATGATGATATGATTTTATCCTTCATTTTGTTAATGCTATGTATGATGTTGACTGACCTATAGATATTGAACCATCCTTGCATCTCTGGAATAAATCCTACTTGATCATAGTGTATGATTCTTTCAATGTATTATTGAATTTAGTTTGCTAATATCTTGTTGAAGATTTTTGCATTCATCAGGGAAGGGGCACCTGGGTGACTAAACTGGTTAAGATCTGCCTTCAACTCAGGTCATGATCCCAGTGTCATAGGATCAAGCACCACATCAGGTTTTCTGCTCAATGGGACCTCTCTCTCTCTGCCTGACACTCTATCTGCTTGTTCTATCTCTCTCTGTGTCAAATAAATAAATAAAATATTTAATTAAAAATAATTGGGAATATTGGTTTGTAATGTTTTCTTTCTTCTTCTTCTTCTTTTTTTTTTTTTTTAGTGGTGTCTTTGTCTGGGTTTTGTACAAGTGTAATGCCAGTGTCATAAATTGAGCTTAGAAGTGTTCCTTGAAATTTATTGAGAGTTTGAGAAGGATGGGTATTACATCTTCTTTGAATGGTTGGTAGAATTCACCAGTGAAACCATCTAGTCCAGCATTTATATTTGTTGGGAAGTTTTGATTACTGATACAATCCCCTTATTAGTAATCAGTCTATTCAGATTTTTCTGTTTCTTCGTGATTCAGTCTCAGAAGATGGTAAAGTCTATTTATTATTTTTTCTAGGTTTGTCCAATTTTTGGTGTATAATTATTCATAGCACTTTCTTATGACTTTTGTTTTCCGAGTTATAAGTTATAACTTCTTCTCTTTAATTTCTGATTTAACTTATTTGAGATCTCTCCCTTTTTTTCTTGGTGAGTCTAGCGAAAGATTTGTCAATTATGCTTTTCAAAGAATCAGGTTTTAGTTTCATTGATATTTTCTGTTGTCTTTTCAATCTCTATTTCATTTCTTTATGCTCTGATCTTTATTATTTCCTTCCTTCTACTAGCAATGGGTTTCATTGGCTCTTTCCTATTTCCTTTAGGTGTAATGTTAAATTGTTTTTTGAGATTTCTCTTATTTCTGAATTTAGGCCTATATTGCTGCGAAATTCCCTCTTAGAACCACTTGTGCTGCATCCCAGAGATTTTTGGTAAGAGATGAAGAAATCTTAAGTGTACGTCTATAGAGTTTTAATGAATGCATATGACAGTATGACCCAAACTCCTGTCAAGATACAGAACATCGCCATCGCACTAGGAAGTTCCCTTGTAAGCCTCCCCATTCCATTTCAACCCTACCCATGCCCACAGGCAACCACTATTCTGATTCTTTTCTCAACCATAGATTTGTGTTGCCTGTTCTAGAACTTCACATAAGTAGAATCAGAGAGCATACTCTCTTGCCTGGCTGCAGTCTGTGAGATTCATACGTATTGTTGTGTCCAGCAGTAGTTTGTTCCTATTTATTGTAGTGATTCATTGTGTATGTATCTGTTCTTTTGTTGACAGGCATGTGGGCTATTCTCAAACTTGTTTTTGAATATGTATTAGGATATATATTTTTCCCTGTTTTCATACAGGTAAATAGATAATTATGTCAATATCGTGTGTGAAATATATTGTCCATATTTTATTGAATCACTTACCATCCTTGTCATATGTTAAGTTGCATATATGAACTATGTTTTTTTTATTTAAATTCAATTCGCCAACATGTAGGACATCATTAGTTTCAGATGTAGTGTTCAGTGATTCATCAGTTGCATGAGAACTGGGTGAACTATGTTTTGATTCTCAATTCTGTTCCATCAATCTATTTCTTTATTCTAAGCCGAACCATATTGTTCTGATTGTGATAACTTCGGTGCAAGTTTTACTATCTGTATTATTTTGATTATAATAACTTTAGCAAAAGATTTACTGTTCAGATAAAGTAAGTTATCCTTCATTATTCCTTAAAAAAAATCTTTGTTGGCTGTTCTCAAATACTTTTCTTTCATATATAATTTAATATCACTTTTTCCAATTCTAAAACATGCACACACACACACACACACATACACTGACATTTGGAGTTTGAATGGAACTTTATTCTACTTTTGAAAAGACTGACATTTTAATGACTGTGAATCATCTAAATAATGATGTGAACCAAACATCTGTACATGCCTTATATTAAAAAAAGTGTTTTAGGTAAAGGTTTCCCCACCTGATTTTCTTGTATACATTAGTTAGATCATTTGCTGTGGTTTTTGTTTTTCTTCTAAATGATGAAGCTTACCAACTCTAAGACGTAAGAGCTCTCAGGATTCTTCTCAGCCATTATGTTCACCTGCCTCACTATATTTATCATATTATTTCTCCAGGCTTTTCTTTTTATCCAAAATAGAAACAAATAACATGTTTGCTATTCAAACAATTTGTGTTTCTAGAAATACAAAGAATTTATTCATGTGGAAAGTATTTATTCAGCATCTACTATGTGCCAGTATTGCTCACAAGCTAGGGACAGAATCATGATCAGAAAGAGACATTGTTACCACTCTCACATCACTCATAGGTTACTGAGGAAAGGAGATTTTAGTCAGACACATATGCAAATTAGTGCATAATTATGAGTTCAGATAAGAGCTATCACATTCTGTGAGAATCTGAATAAAACAATAAATAACAATATAATCTGACTATACCTAGCAGAGTTAAAGAGGGCTTTCAGAAGAGGAGATGGTGCTCCAGCAGAGATTTGAAGAATAATTCGCCCAAATGAAAGGAGTAGGTTAGAACACTGAGGGATATAAATAGCACATACACAGGCCCTATGGCAAGAGAGAAAATGGAACATTAGAGGAGCTCCAGGACCCCTATGCCTGGAATTTGGAAAAAGAGGAAGAAAGTGGCCAAGAAGATCAGTGGCAGCCTCTTGGTTCCTTGTAATGGAATTTAGGGCCTTAGAGCAACGGGAAGTCATTGCAGGGCTGTGTATGTTTGTATGTGTGTGCATACATAGAGAGATACACATGACACAAAGATGATGAATTTGCATTAAAAAAAAATAACCTGGTTTTTCTCTTGCCTTTTCCTTCCAATAACTTCTTTTCCTTTCTTTCAAAACAAAATGAAATTCTTTATTGACTTTCTTCCTTTAATATTTAACCAAAAGCCACTTGGCAGGTCCAGGGAAGATAGATATCTTCAATAAGGGAGGCATCCCTAGCAGGTACCTAGACCCACCCATGAGGGAGCTGGCAGCTCAGCAAGGTTAGGAAAATAACTATTTACAAGGAAACTGAGAAATATGTTGGAGATAATGGGAGCTGTTGGAAAAGGAGGTACAAATCTGGAAAACATCAAAACTAGAATGAATTATGTGGTGTTGAATTGGAATTGAAGGCATTGGTGTGAACTTCCGGTTTTTAATACATAAAGAGGCAGAGGAAAAAAATGCAGGTGTAGAGTGCCTCAAAGCAATGACACCATGTACAATACAAGCACCTGTATATAGAACTTGCGAAACTGTTCCACAGGTTCCTGAGGCTCTGCTCATTATTTTCCCCAATTTTTCCTCTCTATTCCTTATAACTCTCTTTAAGTTCATTGATTCTTTCCTTTGCCATCTACATTGGGTAAAAGAAAGTTCCACAAGTTTCTGATACCCTCTTTTTTAACCTTATGATTCCTTACTAATCTTTTTTTCATAGTTTCCAGTTCTCAACTGGGGTGTTTTATCTTTTTATGCATCATAAGCATATTTTCCTTACCTCACTGAGCATAGCTATAACAGCTGTTTTAAAGCTGAGATCATCCTGAGGTTGGCATCTTTCTTTCCCATGAAAATGGGTTGCATTTCCTTGGCTCTTTGTATGTCTAGTAGTTTTGGATTACATACATTATGAATGTTATGATGTAGAGACTCTAGGTGCTGTTACATTGATCCAAAGGGTATTGCTACCTCTGATTTAACAGGAAATTAACTCAGTGAGATTCCACCTGCAGACTGTCATGTCTGCAGCAGGCAACAGCTCAGATCTCAGTTCCTGTGGTTTTCAGTCTGTCTCATACATGCAAGATTCAGGGGTCAGCCAAGGAGTCAAGAAAAGTTCATATGCAGAATTTGGGATTCCCTCTTCCTGGCTTTATTTCCAGGGAGTCCCCTGCCCAGCCTCCAACTCTCCAGCTACCCTGATTATCCTGGGCTCCTTCCCTTCATGCCTCCACCCAAAAAGGGGGTGGGATTTTCAACTGGAGCTTTAGCCACAGGGCAGACCATCCTCAGACTAAAATTGCAAAAGTTGAAACACACCTTGTGCTGTTCAGTTGCTGGAAAGCTCACACAGTTTTCCTTTACGTTTGTCCTCTTATTTCCCTTTCTTTTCTCTTCTGTTTTGTTGTTACTCGCTGGAGAGTCTGGTTGTTGGAAGCGTAGCCAGGCCCCCCCCCCGGCCCCCGCAAACACACCGAAAGTGAAACCTTCCACTTGTTACCCTGAATCAGCAATACTGTAAATCAGTCCTTAAGACCTCTGTATTCCATCTTAATTCCCCTATTTCATGCAGTTCTTTCAAGACCTTTTTAACATCATCATCTTCTAATACATCTTGCTTTACTTTATAAGTGAAGACCTCATTAACAGCTATTAAAGTTTTCTAGTTTTCCCTACTTGGCCCTCAGCTTTCATCTCTCATTCTGTCTTAATTCTCCACCATACTTTTCCCCAGGTCTTCCTTCTCTAAATTGCTATTTCTAGCCCCAGGATCATTTCCTTCCCACCAGGCTCCTGGAATAATGAACAGATAGAATTTGTTCCTTTGTGCTTTCTTATGGTTAGAATAAACCCGCTAAACTAAGGAGGGGTTCAGAGTTACTGCAGGTAACATTCCTGCCCTTTAAGAGGAACAGATACATGAGCTGGTCTGGACTCTAATACTTGTATGACTTACAGAACATTTCTGAACCCTGTGAAGGGTGTTCAGATTTATAGCCCCACATGTCTTGGTTTACTCAGGCAGTCCTAACCACATACCATGGACTAGGGGGCTTGAACCACTGACCCGTATTCTCACAGTTCTTCTGGAGCCTGGACAGTCCAAGATCAAGGTTCTGGCAGATTTGGTTCCTGGTAGGAGTGTCCCCTTACTGGCTTGCAGAAGTCACCTTCTCCCTAAATCCTCACATGGCAGGAAAAGCCAGAAGTCTGATCTCCCTTCTTCTGCATCTGAGGACACTGAGTCCATCATAGGGATCCCGTCCTTGTGACCTCATCTAAACCTAATCACCTTCCCGAGGCTCTACCTCCAAATAGCATCACATCAGTTAGGGCTTTAGCACATACATTTGGGGAGGAAACGAGCCCACAGTCCAGAACACCATGCTTGTGTTATAGACCAGTTCTTAAGGTTTGACTTCAGAGGCCTCATTCTGGTTATTACTGGTCCTATATTCTGTTATTAAGAGGGAAAAAAGGCACACACACACGTACCTGGGAAGGTGCCACATCTTTGATTAACTCTTTGTATTGGGGGCTCCTGTGCACTCACAAACCCAATCTTCACCCTTTCTCAGTTCACACTGGTGGACAGAGCCTCAACAGGATCCCACAGATCTTCTCTGTGTGCTGACTTTCTGTTGATTAAGTCAAAAGCTATCCTCCATCGGGGCTTGCTTCGCTTCTCCTCAGGAGGAAAAGGCCCCATCCAGTCCCTTTGTGAGAAAAATCTACCCTTCTTAGTATTCAGCCAGGTTCCTTCTGCCAAAGTAGTGTCAACTCTCCCATCCTTCAGAGCCCCAGGCTGTCTCTCTGAGAAGTCTCCAGCCTTGCGCTGTGCCTTCCCTTGGCCCTGCTCCCGGCAGGCCTCCCTGTTTCATCATGAACTGCGCTCCATCTTCAAGGCGCCTCTGATCTCACTCAGCCCCTTCCCCTTTGCTCCTCCTGCTGCTCCATCCTCTTGTCTCAGGCCCAGGCTCCTCCCACACCCTGTGTTTCTGCAGCTTCTGATGCTTTCTGCTGTCCATGCCTGCCAGTTCCTCCTTCTCCTTGTTTTCTCTCTTCTAATGTCTGCTGGCATTCTCGGCCCCCTCGGCCTCCTCTGTGAACCTCAAACAGAGCTGTTCCTTGGGCGTCTGCCCTTCCTGGCAGGAGGCAGAAGCATGTCAGATGATTTGTCACCTGCACCTTTGTCCTTCCATGATGGTTGTCCCATTGCCGGATCTTTCGTACCTGCCGTGCTGTTTGTCATGGCCCTCCTTCCCCTCATTGACTGCCTTGACTGACTTGGGGACGGCTCAGCTGTTGCACTTCCTCTAGAATCTGCCCCATCTGTGTCAGATTCATCTCTGGCACTGCTCTGGGCCCTGGGCTTGGAGGGCTCATCCTCACCATGGGACAAGGGACAGCCTCTCCTGGAGGGTGATCCCTGTGAGCAGCTAGCCCCATGGCTCATCCTGAACCTGTAGGGGAAGACCAGTCCCATCTCTCCTGTGCTCTGCAGAGGCCCTTGTTCCCCTGTGATGAATTTCAGTAATCCCAAATCATGATGGAGGCAGGACCTTGTCCCTCCTCCCCCATTATTCCCAGGAATCACATGTAGGCTGCAACATCCATCCTCACTGTGTTTCTGGGGGACAGGACCTGTTCCAACCATGATCCGTTCTGTGCTGAAAATTTTACCTTTATTCTACGATATTATGCTGCCCTCTGAGACTTACCTTCAGCAATGTCAAATGCAAAAGGGGCAAAAAGACCCTCTCTAGAACTTTCTTGCTCTCTGGCATGGCAGGATAGTTCTTAGGCATGATAGGACTTGCATTCAAACTGTGCTCTGGAAATCTGGCCTTAGGTCTCCTCATTCATCAGATGGGAGGTGTGAGAATTTGTGATATTCGTAAGACCCCATATGTTAAACCGGAAACAACCCTCAGTCCAGGTACTGCTCTGTTCACAGTTTATGTGACCCTTGTGGATGCTGCCATGAGTGCTTTTCATGCTCTCAGGACCCGTACCTCATGTAAGACATACACAGATGGACATACAGGATAACTGGCTAAAAAAAAAAATCCTCTAACTTTCCCTATTCTCAGTCACTCCAAAACAGAAAACAATAAAGCGGAGTGCCTCCAGATCCCAGGAAAAAAATGATACTCACCAAAACAATTAAGGGCCCTTGAGATAGGATCACCATGGAAGGATTTTGAAGAAAACTTCTCAGGACAGAGCGGGAAGAAAGGCAGCCGAGTTACTGCATGCCTTGCCACGGCGGTGTCCACACCTTACTATGCACCAGAATCCCTGGAGAGCTTGGGAAAGCACAGATTTCTGGACCCCACCTCAGGGTCTCAGATCTGCAGGTCTGAGGTGGGGCCTGGGAAGTATGGAGCACCCAGGCGATGCTGATACCAGTACTCTGGAACGGTGCTTGGAGGACCACTGCATTGAGGCTATTTTAGGGAGCATACATTTTACTTCATATATATACTTGCATTGCAAGAAATGTCAATTATTTTTCAAAAAGCAAAGCAAGCCTGACAGAGTCCTCATTTTGTCAGACTGGAAAAGGAAATGTATTTTCCATCATCTTGGAAGTCTTCCTCCCTCCCCAATCCCAGGAGAGTGTGAAGGCCCTGGGGCCACATGTAGACGCCTCCTCTCTGCCTAGTCTGGAGCCTCTGTTCCTCTGGCCCAGTTTCACCTTTGTCTGAGGAGGCGGGGAAGGCACGGTCCTGGCAGAGGTCCCTACCACAAACCCCCACGCCAGCACCTGCGTCCAGGACTCAAGACCCTCTCTCTGATCCTGCCACTTGGCTCCCCTAATAACTCAGTTTCCAGAGCCTGAACCCCCCTCCCATTCATCAGTTGCTTTGGAAGGAACACAAAAACAAAACAAAAGATTTAATTAAATCAGGCCTAGAGATCCCTGGGGGCTGGAGTGAGGTACATGTTCGGTTTCTTGGGAGCGCATCTTTATGATTACCCTCAGTCTGGAGAGTCTTCCGTTCCATAGAATAAAAATCATATAAATGAACATCTCAGTCACACTCGTTGTTCCGGTAATCAGTGATAAGGCTGCCCATCGAGTGGGGCTGAATCCAGAGAGGGTTTTCTTGCATTGTGTTTGTTTGGCCCCCGTCTGTTATAAGTAAGTGCTTAAGGAAGGAAAATAGTTCTGGGCGCCTGGGGGGATCACCCAAGTCTGGGATGGAGAGTTCTGAACTCTCTAGGGCACAGGCTTGGGAATCTTTTAAAGGAGGGATCCACAGAGGAAAGATGGACGGAATCGAAGCCTCAGCCTCCTACCAGGCTCTGAAGCTGACATGCTCAGAAGTGGTGCTGTGAATAGTCTGAGCTCCCTTCTCTTTAACACAGGCCAGAGGAGTGGCGGACCTGCCTCCCAGTTCCCTGAAACAGCAGGGGACCCAGGGCAGAGCTGGGAGCACAGGCCTTTCCCTGCCCAGGCTGCCAAGACCCCCTGCTCCACCAGGTGCCACCAGTGTCATTCACAGCCCTCCCGGGGGACAGACTAGCTAGGTAATTCTGTGGTGAGGGCCAGAAATCTCTGTGTTTTCCTAAAGCCTGGAGTGAGAGGCTCCCACCACTAACACACCCAGGGAAGGCCCTCAGGGCGAGCGCATGCGCAAACATGTATCCACGCACAGGGAGGCACGCATGCGCATACTCACGCATCCACGCACACGTAGGCACGCATGCGCACACACCCATCCACTCACAGGTAGTATAGTATACACACAGCGAAGCATAAAAGCACAGAGACACAGTGAGCAATGTGCATACAAACCCTCGACTACCCAGAGGCGGACATACACGGACACAAACCTAAGCTGGTGCAGGACGATAGGTAGTTGGGCGTGTTCCTTTCCTTACTGCTGAAGAGTGGGCTCAATGCTATAGTGCTGTTCTAGATTGTTTTTTCTTATAGTGTAGCTAATGCTTAAAAGGTGCAAAGAAAGCAGAAAATTATCTCGACGATAATCCTTCCTTTGGGGCTTCAGCAGAAAGCACCTCTGTCTGCACTTAGCTGCTCCAACTTGAAGAAGCTGCTCCTAAGCAGGTGTCCGTCTGTCTGACAGGTTTCAGCGCAGGCTGGGACCTTCAACCTTCTGAAAAGGTTTGCTGGCTTTCAGACCCGTAACCCCACGTCCAGCTCTGCTCACCACCGCCTCCCCCACTCCCCGCCCCCGCATAGTTCCTGGCGGTTTTTACATTTAAATCACGATTCTCCTCCCTGTCTGATTCACAGCTTCCCTCACGAGGCCATTTTCAAATTATGATTCCTCACTCTTCTTTCAATCATCGAGCTTGGGTAACAGGCTATCTCTTGGGTGGATGGAAAGTGGAGAGGAATGAAGACAAGCAAGGAGAGGAGGGAAGACCCTTTAATTGCAGGCAGAATAAAACCGAGTCCTGGTCCCCTGGAAATTCGCTGTAGCATTAATTAAGCTGAAGGAGGAATCATTCAAATGCCACTCTACCCCGTGCTCCGCAGCTCAGATCATTCTTCTTCCGGCAGTCCTGCCTCCTCCTCATTCTGATATCTCTCCCGGGTCACTTTGTCACCAGATGCTCTGTTAGGGATATCCGGCCCTGACTGAAATGCCCTTTTAAAAAAGACTCAGCATAATTATTATTAGTAAGGCCAGTATATTATTAGCACAAGTGAGATCAGGATGGGATTTCAGAGCCCTTGTGGGCTAGAGTGAGGTACGAGTTAGGTTTCTCAGGAGCGCATCTCTCTGCTTGGAGCTTGGTGTGCAGGGCCAGGCAGGCCCAGCCCTCTTCCCTCTGTGCCTGTCATTATGCCTGTCATCACAGAGGAGGGGCCGGTCGCCTGGGTGTAGGCCCATGAAAGCCTCCACTAGCTGTTCTCCCAACCACCACATTTTTATGAAGCACTTAGTATGTGCAAAGCACAGCAGTTAACACACAGATGGCTCGTGAGCTCCTTGCTGTTCTTTCCTGGCCAAAAAAAAAAAAAAAAGACATGAAAAAACTAATTAAGCAATTAGCTATGTAATTATAATCACCTATTGTGGGGAAGTATATATAAAGTATGTATTACTGGACCCCAAGGAAATAACCCCTGGGCTGAAACCCAAGGATAGAGAGGAGAGAATTTGGGGGACAGTATGGCCAGTGCCTCATAGGGACTGTCCCCAAATGGGACACAGCAAGGACAGAGTGTGGAGAAGAGGAGGCTGTTGGCCGAGATTGTGTTCAAGCCCAGGGCAACTGTAGGAACAGTCGTGGGTTGTTGGGGGAAATGGCAAGCCAGGGTGAGTCAGCACCGAGGAGCTGGGACTGTGTGAGCCGCCCAGGTGGGCCCACAGTAGTTTTGGGCCCAGAATTCTGGGGTTCTAGAAAGAGAAGAAGAACCAGAAATAAGACCCACACACCAGCCTTCAGGGACTGGTCTGGGGAACCCTGTGAAGAAACGCGGCATTGAACTGTGAGAGTGCCTGGCATGATGTGCTCCCAGCAGAGGGTAGTGAGCCAGGTTTCACCTTCTCAACAGAGGTTCCAAGGAGAGTCAGTTAAGAAGTCAATGAGCCAATCAATCAGGGATCATTGATTTCTGGCAAGAGGCAAGGACCTCTGCTAGAGAAGGAAATAAACTTTACTTATTTTTAATATGTTGATTGGCAGTAGTGTCTGTAAATCATTCACTAAGATGTGGGCTTATTTTCCTGATTCAGTGCTTAGTAAATAAGAGTGTTGAGCCACAGGCTTAGAGAAAAGAGCTGGCTTTCAGCTGAGATGAGAGGGGGATGGAGTAGACTTCCAGATGGGTTAGATAGGAGCTAAGCAGTAAAACTGGGCACATAAAAGATACTCAGTGACTGTTTATAGGATGGATGGATGGATGGATGGATAAATGGATAAGGTTATTATGAGGGCTTAGATGTTGAGGGTTTTCTAGAAAGAAATAATAGCCTGATCAGAACTAAAGAGGTAAAAAAGTAGCTGGTGTGCTCACTGAACAGGCTGATTTGTCTGGTGTTGGGAAGAGGGTGTGCTGGCCAGTAAAATCATACTATATTAGTCTTAGAAGGGCCCTGTCATCAGATGAACTGTATTCTCCCAAAAAAGATACACTGGAGCCTTAACCTCCCCCCATACTGGTGAATGTGACCTTTTTTGGAAATAAGGTCTTTGCAGATGTAACCTAGTTAAGACAAGATCATACCAGATGAAGGTGGACCTTATAACCAATCACCAGTATCCTTATAAGATGGGGGAGATTTAAACAGAAGCACACAAGGAAGAGATGGCCATGTAATGACTGAGGAGGAGATTGGAGGGATGAATCTCCAAACCAAGGAAGGGCAAGGATTGCCAGCAGATACCGCGAGCTAGAAAAGGCAGAGGAGGATTCCCCCGCACAGATTTTAGAGGGAGACTGGCCCCATCAACATCAACGACTTGATTTCAGACTTCCAGCCCGCAAAACTGGGAGACGATACATTTCTATTGTTTTAAGCCACCCAGTTTATGGTACTGCGCTACGGCAGCTCTAGTAAGCTCCTTCAAGTCCTAAGAGACCAACTCAACCCTTATCACTGGACAGGGGCACAATTGGACTAGAAAGGATGGAATATAGGACATGACATGAAGGGTCTCGGATATACATCTGGAATTTACCCAGATTCAGGAGAACCTTACTGCATGACAATTAAGCAAAAGGTAAAAAATAAATAAATAAAAAATAAATAAGTACATTAGAATCCTTGCTTGCTGAGTTCACTGGGTAGTAGGGTTTTTTTGGCAGGAGCACTGCCTTCAAAGACCTGTGGTCCTAAGGGTTAAGTACCGGGAACTGCTCAAATTTCAAAACCCCTGACCAACCCTGAGATTCAGAGAGTCTTTGCAAACCTCCCTCTAGTTCTTCAGAAGTCCTATCGCTGTTAGAAAAGTTGATTTGAAGGATGGAGATGCCTATCCTGTGCCCCTCAGCCTCATAGGGCCTTCTAATAGAGCTTGGCCTAGAAGCCCTTTGCGGAACAGAGCCGCCTCACTAAAAGAGGCCTGTGGGTCTAGCAAATCTTTCCACGGCAAGGTGTTTATCCTGGAAAGGGAAACCAGGCCCTTCAACCCAGCCCTTCGAGAGCACACAGAAGCAAGAATGATTTTCAAAAGACCCCAGTAGCTCGAAACCAGCACTCTCAAAGGCAAGCATATTACACTTCCTCTGCGAAACCCAAATTTGAAATCTAAAGGCAGCCAAGACACTCTCATCCAGTGCAGTTTACAGGTCCAGAGGTAAAAGAAAGAGTCAGAGTGGGAGTCTAAGGGAGAGAGAAGAGAGAGCAGAGTGAAGAGGGAAGAGTAGGAGGACTCCTGATCAAAGGCCACTCACTAACTCACTCCGAATATAGTCTAGCTGCAGGGGAGCGGGCCAGGAGGATTGTAGAGGTGAAGAATTTATTTTAATCCTCCCACAAAAGCATTCAAGTAAACCCTTTCCCTGGGAGAAAGTGAGAGAATAAGAAAGAGGAAAAGAAGATTCTCTTTGAAAAGATGCACATAGACCTCCACTAATATTGCTCAGTTAGAGAAGACATGCCATCTGGGTGTTCGAGAAAATGAAAAAGAAAGACAAGTCCAAAGCCGTGGATGCGGCTGGTGAGTTGCAAGCTGCTCTTCTCTCCTCCGTGGCCAGCTCTTGGCTTTGTTGGAGGTGGAGAGTTCTTTTCTGGGTCAGCATTGGCTTCCTTTTCAGAGTGACTTCTCAGGGCTTCATTCCTTTATTCTCTTGCAGCGGAGGAGCTGAGCAGTGGGGAGGGGGAGGTGAGGGAACACGGGGGACCAGAGCAGGCCTGACCTTCTAGTCATTGATCATGTGAGAATTCTCCATGAAAATGCAAAGCCTCAGCCTGGTTTTGCCTGGGGCTGGCCCCACAGCCTCCCATCTTGCTGCTCCACGCCTGATGGGTCAAGAGGGCCTGCCTCATTCACGCACATTTTCATACTTCATGTCTATCACAGTTGCATATTTTGGGCACACGGCCCAGGGCTCTGACCTGTGACTTAGCCGGGAGTGGCCATGGGGCCCTGATTTTAGACTCCAGAATTTTTTGAAACTTCTCCTTTGGGAAGAAATTTGGCCTATCCCAGGGATCCTAGCAGATGGCAGGAAATCTAGGGAGACTCCACCCCAAATTGCCAAGCAGTGCGAGTTCATGTGCTTTTAAACCAATGTCACCAATAAAATGGTATTAAGTGGCTTTGTAGTTAGATATTTGACCTAGAGCAATTAAAAGGGCAAAGGTTTGGCCAGGAAATGCTGGGGTAGAAGGGGTAAGTGGGGGTAGAAGTAGGGGGAGGGGGGAAGCCCCAGTATGACCCCTAAATTACTTTTTCCTATTATACAATATGGTTCTATTTTCTTTAAATGATGATTAGTATTCTAAGTAATTCTCAGTATTAAAAATTATTTTAGTAAGTAAATAAAACACTATCATTTAAAATCCATTATTCGGGGCTCCTGGGTTAAAGCCTCTGCCTTCAGCTCAGGTCATGATCTCAGGGTCCTGGGATCAAGCCCCACATCAATCTCTGCTCCATGAGGAGTCTGCTTCCTCCTCTCTCTCTGCCTGCCTCTCTGCCTACTTGTGATCTCTGTCTGTCAAGTAAATAAATAAAATCTTTAAAAAAATACCTATTTAAAAGATAAAATAAAATCCATTATTCAGGGGTTTTTTGGTTGTTTGTTTGTATTGGCTTTTGATACCCATTATCCTACCAGTAATCATTATCTTCAATACCAACACACTAAAGTCATTCTTTCCTTGTTTTATTTTTCAATGTTTTCATTGAATTTCAAGTCACATAGCATAACTCAGTCCAGTAGCTCTAATGACGATTTCAATGCACAGGACTTCACGGTAAGTAATTCTGAAGGGTGGTCCCCTCAGAAGGTCCCCTTATAAAGACAAGGATGAATTTTGAGCCAGAAAACATGGTTTGGGTCCTGGCTCCACCAATTGTTAACTTGGGGTAAGCCTCTCCAAGGCTCCATTCCATTATTTGTCAAATGAGAAGAGTATATTATACTTGGTCTATATCACGTTATTGTAAAGATCGAAGGAAAAATATTATGTTGAAGGCGACTTAATAAATTTCCAAAGTCCTATAAAAATGTAACAAAATAAAAGCTGATGAAATAGAATAAATTATTCTCGATCTCAGTAAAACTCATTTTTTCTAAATTTGGGGCTAGGGTGGTGGGGTAGAGAAGAGGAATCTGTTCCAACAACACATGACAAATATAATTAGCAGTGCATGAACTAGTTCCATTAAACTAGTTAATAACTCAAGTGGTAGGATATTAATCTAAAGTCTAACCAATGTGATATAAAGAACAGAAAGTTGGATAGCAATGGGACTGAAACCCTCTGGCTAGGCTACTAATACACTGTGTAACCTTTGTGAAGTATTTACTTCAGGAACCTCAACTTTCTAACCTGTAAAATGGGGATAAAAACCTACCTCTCAGTATGACTGTGACAGTTGGATGATATTAAATACGCTAAGTGCCCAGCAGGGCAGCTGGTGCCCAGTGGATACTTGACAAAGGTCCATGTGCTCTCACCAACTCTGAGCTGCCTCAAAGAAATGGGAGTGGAGAGGGGCACATGGGCGACTCAGGTCATGATCCCCAGGTCTTGGGATTGAGCCCCACATCAGGCTCCCTACCATGGCTCAAAATTCTGAGGGGATCCTGCTTCTCCCTCTGCCCTTCCCCTGCTTGTGCTCTCTCTCTCTTTCTCTCTCTTAAATAAGTAAATAAAATATTTTTTTTAAAAAATGGGAGTGGAGAGAGCCTGTTCTGTTACACTGCCTGTTCCCTCGACAAACTCATTCAGTCAGTAATTGGTAAATGGGGGGCACGATGTCAGCATCATGTGGGAGTCCTATGGTTTCATATGCTTTTTCCCCAGATATTTACATCTTTTTTTTTTCTTTTTAAGATTTTATTTATTTAAGAGAGAGAGCGTGAGCTAGTGAGCAAGCAGGGGGAGGGGTACAGGGAGAGAGAGAGAAAATCTTCAGCAGACTCCACCCTAGGGCAGAGACCCACATGGATCTTGATCTCAGGACCCTGAGATCTTGCCCTAAGCCAAACAGACATCCCAGACTATTTACGTCTTGAAGCAATCAGGGACAATGTTTCTTACAATGAAAGAGAAAACCTTATTATAAGGAGAACACCTTAAGAAAAAAGTTGAACATTGGCTGAAAGACATTTCTTTTACACAAATAGGAGTTAGTTTAGGCATTTCCAGAACTGTTGTACTTTCCACTCTGTGACCTGGTGCATCTGGAGGTGTGGAAACTGTGGAAGCATTTTCTTTTGTGTTAAATTTTAATTTGGGAGCAAAGAATTCCACCCTCCAGATCGGATCCGTAATTTTGATGAAACTGATCTCTGTAAGCTGTGACTGCCCCTCCCCCACTCCCCCAGACCCGTGTCTCTTAAATGGAAAAACAAAATCCAGGGCTTAGGCTACAGAAGCAAGGTCGGACAGGCTGGTGCAAATGCAGGTTGTAATTTATCCATGTTGCCATTTGTTTGTTTGTTTGTTTGTTTGTTTTTACAAAAGCAGATAGGTTTTTTGGGTTTTTTATTTTATTTTATTTTTTCAGTTTTCCAAGATTCACTGTTTATGCACCACACCCAGTGCTCCATGCAATAAGTCCCCTCCTTAATACCCACCACCAGGCTCACCCGACACCCCACCCCAATCCCATCCAAAACCCTGTTTGTTTCTCAGAGTCCACAGTCCCTCATGGATCGTCTCCCCCTCTGATTTCCCCCAACTCACTTCTCCTTTCCATCTCCCAAAGTCCTCCATGTTATTCCTTATGCTCCGCAAGTAAGTCAAACCATATGATAATTGACTTTCTCTGCTTGACTTATTTCACCCAGTATAATCTCTTCCAGTCCTGTCCATGTTGATACAAAAATTGGGTATTCATCCTTTCTGATGGAAGCATAATACTCCATTATATATATGGACCACATCTTCTTTATCCATTCGTCCGTTGAAGGGCATCTTGGCTCTTTCCACAGTTTGGCGATTGTGGCCATTGCTGCTATAAACACTGGAGTACATATGGCATTTTTATTAGGAGTGTCCTGTTTTTGTTACATTTTAAATGGTCTTCTCCAGATGTAATTTTTTCTCATAGGCTGTTATTTTATTGTGCCATTTGGCAGAATATGAGGTTTTTTCAAAATGTCTGTATGACATTGTAGCAGAAAAGCCTGGATTAGGAGATTAGAGTCCGTTTAGTCACTTTCAGGAAACATGCACTCCATTTAGGCATAATCAATACTTGAACCATCAGCAGGCCTAGCCATTTGAGGCAGGGAAAATGTTTAGGTCATTAATAAGATCAAAATGAAAACAGTTATGTTCGTATCTGTGCATTAAAGGAAAGAAAAAAATGTGGTGTCACCTCTTGCATATGAGTCTCCAGAATGCCTCTCTGCCTCTGTGACCCATAATCTTCTCTCCAAGTCCCACATTAATAGGAATTTTTCTATATTCTCATCACATTTCAAATGATGTAGCATTACTCAGTCTAAAAGTTCCATTGACAGACAGTTCAGTGCGTAGGACTCCACAGGAAGTGATTTTTCCAGGGTGGTCAGGAGCTCTGCTGGGTGATGGGGAGACAGAGCCGGGCTCCAGACCACTGCTCTGCTTTAACCACAGCAGTCTCTGTTTCATCAAATTTAGATATTGAGCTTTTACCAAGCTTTCCTTTCAAATGGGTTCTGCCTCTACAAGTAGTATTTGGAAACCATAGGCAATCAATTGTGATGAGAATAGGTTATTTTTTGTGGTCACTATTTCTGTCCCTAATCATACTTGTTCCAGACCTGCACAAGAGTCTACAAACCAAGCCAAATATTGGTCTTTAAAGAATATCCCAGGGAAATTGTATTACATTTTTGGGAGCTTCCAAGCTAGGATGCTGTCCATATTCCATTTTTTTTTCTTTTACTGTCTGCATTGAAACCATGATATAAATGTCTTGAGGTTCTCTTCTCTGGCTTCCCTGTAAGAAAAGCTTCTAAGAAAATGCCACTCTTTGGTCAGAGAACTCCTTTAGATACCCAATCAACTGAGAGGAGATTTTTTTCAAACTTTATTTGAATAAGATTTCCAAAAAATAGATATGATTTCAGTTTATCAAAACCAGTGTCTCCTGGAAGGGAATCCCCTCCAGCTCCTGCAGCCCAGGGTCAGGTCTCAGATTTAGTTGTTGTGTCTGTTCAATCAATCTCCTTCATTCTGGAACAATTCCACTGTCTTTCTTTGTCTTTCGTGACACTGACTTTTTTTTTTTTTTTTTTTTGTTAAGGAACACAGTCACTTTTTTTTTTCATTAATAGAACAATCTTCCTTGGGGCTTTTCTGGTATTCCTCATAATTAGCTTCGGGTTCTACATTCTTGGCTATAATCCTGCATGAGTGATATTGTGTACTTCCTAGATTATTATACCTCAAGACATGTGAGATCCATGTGCCCTTCATCATTTTGATCACCTGGTCAAAATTTTGTCCAACTTCTCCACTATATATTTGCACCCAGTATACATTACATTGTTTTCCTCTGGTAACTGATAAGCAATCCAGGCTGTGCAAACATCCTGCTCTTCGTGGAAATTCCGCCCCCCCCCCTTTAGCATCCATTGATGATTCTGATCTGAACTAATTTTTATTATTATGGCTGCAGAATGAATATTTTCCAACACCAGCCGCCATGTCACACTTGTCACTGATATTTTGGTTGGTAGTTCTATAATCTGATTCAATGTTCCTTCATTCTACTTGGAAAGTCAGCCCAATAACATTCTGAAGATCATATTCTCTTTGATTTTTGCCTGGGAAAGTTTTGGAATGACCTTTGGCTAAAAACATTAAGATTCTCATCTGTTCCCAATTCTTGTGTTAGACTGTTGCTTTGCAGACCTGGTCTTATTCCATCACTATCCACTCTGCTCACACTTTTGATATAAACAGTCTGATTTACTTGCAGGGTTGGGGGGCAGAAGAAGGGGGAAACAGACAAGCTCTTCTCTGCCCACAGTTAAGCTGGCTCATTAATTCCTACTTCTCCGCCTTCATACCTGCTCTGCTTCAGACCTGGAATGTCCTGTCCTTCACCTGTCCTAATCCCACCCATCCTTTGCCACAGGGAAAAAAACACAGCCCTGAAGGGCTGCAAAAAATGTGAAAGTCTTAAAGGCTTTGGGAAATATTGAAATATTCCTACAGGTTGTAGAACCTCTAGGAGGTTCTTCAACAAGACCAGATGAGAAGGCTTTTCTTAATCATCTTAATCACATGCACAGGCCCTAGATCTTGGGTACTTTCCAGTACTTCTCCTGACTTGTGGTTGAGGATTATCTCCTGAACCTTTTAGGCTCCCACAAAATTGTGAGTATGGGTTCGAGGCCTTGAGAGACCATGAATCTAGTGGAAATAGTAACTGGGGTTTTTTTGGGTGGTGGTGGTTCACAGTTTACCAGCCTCCAGATAAAATGGAATCTTAACCCTCTAAAAATGAGGTGTTTTGGACTTGAGCAGGAGGTGCTGCCATGACTCTCATAATTACAGAAAATTCTGGAACTGAGACCCCGCAGTCCTAGGCAGAGCTTCAAGTCTGAGGCAAGATTAAGAAGGCCCCAAGTCCAGTGAATGGAGCTGGTGGTGACAGCCACCAAGAGCCACAGGAAAGTCTCAAGTGAGGGGTCTCTCTTCCCACTGTGAAGAACCCATCTGCCTTTAGGACAGCCATATGGTAAATTTGTTCATGGGCGGGAGGTGAAGACCAGGGGTCTAGACCCACCAGATTGCGGAAATTAGGTCTGGGAATGTAGAAACAACTCCATTGTTGGTTTTCTAAGGAATGGGGAAATGTAGTATAAATCCTAAAGCATATCAAAAATAGATCAGTCACCAGTGAAAGGACACATGAGATCCTGGCAACATTGGCCAAAGTCTAAATCAAGCTGGAGACCCCAGTGCAACCCAACCAAAGGTTCTGTCAAGCAGAACTACACATGACAGATGCATCTGAGGCCAAAGGGTGAGAGAGATTGAGAACAACCATGCACACTCAGGCCCAAGGTCCAGCCTCTGCTGTGCTCTCAACGCTGTTCTACCAACCTGCACCTGGCTGCATGTCAGTACCCACCCTACCCACAACTGCTCAGTTACCCTCCTAAGCCTCTGCCACTCTCTTCATATTCTAGCCAGCTCTGCATTCTTCTCTCCCCTCTACTGGCCTGCCTTCCTCTTTTATCACAGTATCCCCAGGCTTGCATGTACTGCTCAGTTACTGTTTGTGAACTGAATTAAGAAATTAATTAATGAGTGACAGTATGTCTCTGGTAATCTGAGATACCAAGTAGGAAAATGGTGTACCCAGGGAGCAATATGGCTATACAGGCTGCTGAGCTCTTCATAATGGAAAGAGACCTCTTGGTCTCTGCTCCACCAACCCTGGACTTGAGCCTTTCTCTCTGGCTCTTAGTGGCCATTATCACCAGCCCCCTCATCATATTTTTGACTCTCATAACCCCTCTCCTTCCACCCACACCTGGAGAGGACTGATCTCAGAGCAGCCAGAGAAAAAGGAGCTTATAGTCTAACTTGGAAGGTCAGCCCATCTGAAGAGAGAAGTTTCTCGAATGCCTTTTTTTTTTAATGTTATGGTTTTATGTATAAAAGCTATGCTTAAAAACATTAAAAAATCAAAGTGTGTTTAAAGCACAAAGGGAAACAGACTTTCCCTTCTCAATTCCTAGAAGTCACTGTCAGCATTAGTTTGGTGTGGGTGTGTATTTCTCTCGAGGGTCCTCAAAATGGTCTCATCTTATATAAACGACCTCTTTATCAACTTGCTGTGTTACTTAAGAACATGTCATGAATGTGAACTTTTACTCTCTTAGTACCTTAGTTTATGCCTTTGGAGACTTTTCTCTACTGTCCTTGTCAGTGTCTCAGGCATCCTTTATAACTTTGGAAACTAACTAGCTGTCTCTGGATGGCCATCCTGGTAGCTTGTATCATTTCAAACAGAGTTTCAGTGAATGTTCTTACAAGGATGTCTCTGCACACCCGTATGGATATCTCTGTACAATAAATTCCAAGGACAAAAATCCCTGGGCTGAAGAATTTGCACGTTTTACATATTTTAAACACTATCAAGCTTAAATAAAAATGCCAAGAATAAGAATGATACACTCATACCTTTTTTCCAGATTCTTTACCTATTATTAACACTATTATTAACACTTCACCTCCATTTCTTTATCATTTGTCTGCTTCCCCACGGCCTCCCCCAAAATAGAAGTTTGTTTTTTTTTTCTAAATTCTTGGAAGAAATGTTGGCTACCTCATGGTGCATCTTCGTATATTTGAGTGCAACCTTCTGCGTTTCCGGAGAATAGGGACATTTTCTTATATAACTACAGTACAGCTATCGACTTCAGTCATTTGATGTGGATCAAAGTATTTATTTTACAGTAAAGAATACTTTACTGTCTGTATTCTAATTTTGTTAACTGACCCCAAAATGTCATTTGTAGCACCTTTTCTTCCTAGTGCAGCTTCTAGTCTCAGATCAGATATTGTATTTTGTGTCATGTTCATTTAGAGTTTTTTAACCTGGGGTATTTTCGCAGCCTTCCTTTGTTTCTTATGACATTGACATTTTTAAATAATACCATCTTTAAAAAAAATAAAATAAAACCTCCCTTTTTCTATGTTTGTCTGATTAGACCCAGGTTACGCATCCTGTATTATTTAACTGGTGGTGTGTCCTTGTTGTTCATCTGCCCCTCGTGGCGATGTTAAGAATTGCATCTTTTAAATTTGGGTAGAAAATAGTTTATTTCTCAAAATATTTTGCCAATTTAACTCCCGCCACAGCTGGTGAGAGTTCGCCCATGTCCCTGTTCCCTCGCTCACACTGAGTCCCATCAGTCTTCTTATTCCTGACCTGTACACTTACCCTCTTGTGAATGATTTATTTTAAAAAGAAAGCAATTGAATGTTTTTTCCCCATTTCAGTTGGAGATACACTTTAATATTCTTGTATCTCAGCAAATGTTTCCCAAATACCGAAAGTGCAGTACACTCATGTGGCCTTTTGTGTCCCAAAGCTTACCTGGTCTTCGGCAGTCTGGGTTGGAACAGCACAGGTGGGATGGGACACCTGGCTGAGAGTCCAGGGCTCCATGTTCTGTGAAAGTTAAACAGAAGCCAGTCTTTTTTTCCCCCATTTGTCAGAGAAAAGATGCCACCTGCCCTCCAAAAGGGACACACTCCCCCATTTATACCATTACCGCTCTGAGGAGAAGGCAGTGCAGGATTTGGAATGGGAAGACCCAGGTTCAAGTGCCCTCCCCACCCTTGATCGGGCAAGGATACAGGTTGCCCTTCTCTCCTCACCAGCTCCCAGTGCTTATATAATGAACTTTAGAAAACTGACTCACATGAGCAATGTGCAAGGTACATGGAAAGGAGTGGGCCTCCCCAAAGGGTCTTTGGGGCTGGCTCTGCCCTCCCCACCACCCCTCGTGCCCACCAGAGGAAGACATGTGGCCCAGAGAACAGGGCTCACGGCTGGAGGCAGGCAGAGCAGCCTTGCCGCACATCTCACACCCTGCCAGCATCAGCTAGCAGCTCCTCATACACCCCTCTGAGATAATTAAGCATTATTATCCCTATTGGCAGGTGAAGACAGTAAGACAGAGTGGTTAAGTGACTTGGTTATAACTGCTGGGATTGTTTGAGAGCAAAGCCATGCCAAGAAGGGAGTGTGGTTCAGAAGGCCAGAAGAACATAAGCTATTTAATGTGACTGATTATTTTCAAATAGCTATTGGAGGGTGGGGACAGGAAGAGAGACTACAAGTGTAGCTAGTGGACATTGGTCAGGCACCAAAAATTACACTGTGAATAAGGAACATACCCAGCATATCTATTAAAACGGTTGCCATGGATAATCTGTCAGATGCTTATATCAGGTGAAGAGGAGGAAAAAATTAAAGGGTGATAGTCAACTCAGTGAGGACAATGGAATAAACCCCACAGGCTTCCCACATGACTGGACAGAGGTCTCTGAGCTGTGCCAGCAGAGGCCACATTGTCATGGGAGGGGCAGGCCCAGTCCAGGAAGCCCGAGTGCCCTCATGCGTAGAGCAGGAGTGCAATGCAAGAAGAGTGTGGTGCCTGAGCTCATGGGGGAGACACAGGGGCAAAGGTGGGATGGCCCTCACAGGTAACTGACAGAGACAGGAGCCACAGAGATGTGGGGACAAGTGGGAAAGCCCAGGGGTCGTCAGTGCAGAGAACTGTAACTTGTTAGGGTGGTCTTGGGGCTGGGAGTAGGCAGCAGTGAAGCAGGGGGGTGGGAGTGGGGCTCCAAGAAAAAGCACTGTTCTTGCATTTTTCAGAGAAGCCGTGGGTATGTACTGGACATGGCACAGGAAAGGGAAGGTAGAGAGATAGCAGCGTGGTTGCCTAGCCCCTTCCTCAACCCTGCCCCTCTCTTGTTCCCTGATCCTCCCCAACAACCTTGTCAGCCAAAGGTCCCAGAGGCCTGCCGTCCCCACCCCACCTTGGGAGCTGGGCTGTTTTCCTCTCAGTGGCATGGCAGATTCCTTCTTGCTGAGCACTGGCTCCCTCCCTAGTTACCATCAGCCCACCCTCTGGGAAGGCCAAGAGCAGAGAAGCCACAGCCCTCTGGGCCACTTAATCCAACCACTCACTCGAGAGGCCGGCTTTTCAGGAGCATTGAGAGCAAGACCCAGGTTTCTGGGATTGCACCAGGAGAGACCCAGTCAGTTGCCATCGGAGAGCCGATGACCATTTCCAGATTCTCTGGAGAGTGCCCTCTTCAGGGAAGAAGTGGTATTGTTCCCTGGCTTGGACCAGAGAAGGTACCCATGGTCAAGTGAATGAAGGCAGCCCGTGAATTATTTATCTGGGGCTCTCCACACTTTTTTTTTTTTAATTATAAACTCAAGAAGTGCTATATGACAAAAATAATAAGAAGAAGAATGTCTGCCCACATCTCAGCCATCAGGGGCTATTTTGAGGGCGAGTAGTAAAAGACAGCTGTTTGCCCGGCTGCTATAGTACAGAGAGACAGCGTCTGGTTGGTTGAACAGAATTTTTTTTTCCAGCTGGGAAACGTCACCGAGTGGCCTTTCTGTTCTTCACACATGAAACACACACTATCATCCGCATATTTTTAGTTAATTTATGTCCAAATAGGCCTTTCTCTAGCTGCTGGAAAATGATGTTTGGGCTGCAATTACCTTTTGCAGCAGCTCACAGAAGGGTTTCGGCACTCACAAAGCTCAGGGGAGAGGTAGCAAGGACCCCACCGACTGTAAATCTCTCCATTTGTAGTTATTCAAATCACATATTTTATTACTAGTATGAAATACATTGTGTCATTCATTTTGGAGGAGCAACTAATGCTTCAAGAAAAGCTTTGAAAAACATTCTATTTAGAAACAATTTTGTCTGAAGCCAACGCAGTGTGTCTTTTTAGGTTGTCTTTTCTCCCAGCCCTTTTCTCTGTTATTTGTGTCATTTGCATGACAAATAAGACCATCCTCTCCAAAAGCTCACCTGTTCCTGCAGCCTGTTTCCCACCTCAAGTTCTAATTCTCTGTATGTTGCATCATAATCCTTAGCATGGTAATAAATTACAGTGTCACCATCAAGATTGTGGCTTCTGGAAAGAAATAAGCAGCAGGGCCAGATGAACTCTCTCAGAAGATGGAGAGACTGTTTTCATGCAAATTCCTGGCTTCCTGGGGAACCAGGAACAGCCTCTTTATTATATAGACTCAATTGCAATTCTGCAGCCAGAAGCCATTTCCACTGGCTGTTAGAAGCTGGTAACACTCAAGAAAGATAACCTTTTAAGCAGAACCTGCTTTTCCTTCCTGGCTGATACCGGTCTTATCTGGAAAAATCACTTTGCTGATTAGGTTAGGGGAAACGGGTCAGTGTACTTTCCAAGCGCTGTTAAATAGAGACCTTCATTCTAATATAACTTCCTAATTTAATGGTTGGACCCCTTGGTCCCGGGCAGTGGCCAGTGACTGGGGAACCAGAGGAAGGCGTGACCCACGGATGCACCCTGAGGACAGGGCCATCAGTGTCTGGACTGTTTGACAGATCATGGTAGATGTCTTACCCAGGCTGACCAGCTGCACAGGTCAGGATGGTCACTGCTGCACAGTGAGTGTCCAAAGGCCACTCCGGAGGGACACTTTCTGTGCAATGGAAACTTCACTTCAATAAGCCCTGCATTTCCCTTAGGTCACAACTATATTGATGGAAACTTTGGTGAAACCAGCTTGCTAACTTTTTCTCCCCCATCATTTTGAGATCTTTCAAGGCTTAGTGCAGTGTTGCCAAACACTCACCATATATACAGCCATTCATTCCTTCTCCCGTGGCAGACATCGCTCATCAGCCATGGCCCTCTTCCTTGCTGAGCTCAGAGGAAGTCTCAGAATCCTTCTCAACCGAGACACTAACAATGCCCAGAGCCCATAATCAAGAAACCTCACTCAACCCCTGATTTACGCTGGGCTGGTCTATGACAGTGGTTCTCAAAGTGTGGGAACCACACTGGGAATTTGTTAGAAATGTAAATTCTCAACCCCGCTCCCCCCCACCCCAGAACTGGTAAATTCGAAAGTCTGGATTAGAGTTCTGTGATGTGTGTTTTAACAAGACTTCCAGATTCTTATGTACACTCAGATTTAAGAACCACTGTTCCAGGCCAGTGGCTGTGACTAATGACTGCACATTAGAACCACCTGAAGCATGTTAAAATGTTAAAACCTACCAGTGCTTAGGCTTCACCACAACCAGAGATTCTAAATAAATTAGAATACCCACTGGCATTTTTAAAAAAAAAGAAAGAAAGGAAATACAAAAAACAACAAAAAAAAAAGAAAGTGAAAAAAACAACCTTCTCCAGGGTGATTCCAATGGGCAGCCAAGTTGGAGAACCACCAGTTTGGGTTTTTTGGGTCTGCCAAGAATAAGGGTATCAATGCTGCCTTGAACTCTAGCTCTACTGCTCAGGTGTGGCTCCCTAGGCCTGGAGCGGCCAGTTGGGTCTTCGGACCCTCTGGTAAAGTGCAGGTGGACTCTTCCACGGGAGTGCCATGACTCCCCAGTGAGTAGGAGGAAAGTCATGGTCAAGGCTGCCTTCTGACCCTTGTCCTCATTACCACAGTGCGGGAAGTGCCATGGAGCTGCCTCTTGACGTCCTCACCACGCGATGCTCACGTGGCTGAACAAAGGGAAAGTGTACACCAGGTTGGGTTCAATCACCAGCATGGAGGCAATGTCACGGAGGGCCCCGGGGCTTCTCTGCTGGCCTTCAGTCTAAATGGTAGAAGTGCCTCTCACTCCCAAATCCCACTGCCTCCTAAGGGCTGTGGGAGGTGGCAGAGCTACATGGGAATTCAGCTACAGTGTTTCTAAGCTAGGGCCTGAGAAACATTTATATACTCAGTGTGTTAGTTTCCTGTGACTGCTGTTACAAAGTAGCACAAACTGAGCGCTTTCAACCACCCCAATTTTTTCTCTTGCTGTTCTGGAAGCTAGAAGTCTAAAACCAAGGTGCTGGCTGGATAGCGCTCCCTCCCAAGGCTCTAGGGAACAATTTGTTCCATGCCCTTCTCTTAGTTTCTGGCTGTTGCTGTCAATCCTCGGCCTTCCTTGGCTCACAGGTACATACATCATTCCAATCTCTGCCTCCATCTTCCTGCATTGTTCCCTCCTATCCGTCTCTGTGTATTCACAGGACCCTCTTTGGATACCAGTCCTTGGCTGCTGGGTCCACCTCTTTATCCAGTATGATCTCATTTTACTTGGTTACATTTTGAAATACCCAGTTTCCAAATAAGGTCACATTCACTGGTACAGGAGGTTAGACTTGAACATATTCCTTTGGGGAAGGGGGGTTGAGTGGGATACAATCCAACAAACACAACCCAATAAATCTTGTTTAATGGTAACAATAATACATTGAGTGGTTCACACATATATCATGCTGGATCTTCCCAACAACCCCAATATGTTTTATATGCTGTAAACCTTTGAAGAGTTGTTTATTGTGGAATTCGGAGATATTGCATGATGCTCTTGGTCATAAACCTATCGCTTCCAGACTTCCAGGGGATTCCTCATGCAGCATGGTCCCAGTATTTGACGGACAAGTCTTTTATCACCACACTCAGTATTCATGAGTGTCTGGATTCCTGCTATATGCCCACTGAGACTTCATCTCACACAAGATGGCAGAGAAAAGCACTGTAGCAATGCCTCTCGCCCACACAAGTGTTACTTTTATGGGCATCACTGGGATAAGTCGTCAGCAAGGGGAATGGGTGTTATGCTCAGACTTTGGCTTCCAAAGCTCCACAATTGACTGAGTTTTAGAACCAAAGCTATGAGCTGTTATGTTTAATCTCACTGTGACAAGAGAGTGAGCTGGCTGGGGGGCACTGAGGCTATCCACTGATCATTGAGAGTGGAGCTGAGTCTCACCACGGACTGCCTCCTCTCCGCCAGGGTGCTGGGCAGCGTGGGTCCCACCTCAATGCTTTTGCAAGGCTGGCTGCGGCTGAGGGACTGATGGACCTCTATGCGGAGGCCTTCAAACTGGTGGTCCCACGCAGGTGTGGGTTAGCTGCGTATAACCCACTGCCGAATTAATCCCCTGCTGAATATCTTCTCTTAGTTCATCAAATTACACACACGCACACACACTTTAGAGTTTGCCTTATACCAGGATGAAAGCATGATTATTCTAAAGCAGTGGATTTCAAACTTTTGAAGAATTTCTCAGCAGCACAACCACTCAGTGTAAAGCTTCATGTGGAAGGTCAGGGTCTGAAGTCTTGTTGGGGAGATTAGGGCCTTGATGGTGGTGAGATGCTCCTCCCTTTTCTTCTCTTCTTCCTCCTCCACATCCCGGCAGTGGCCCCGTGGCAGCTCTGGGGAAACTGGGTCCCTGCAGAATGCAGACTGTCTTCGCGTCCCTGGCAATAGCAGTCATCTGGTGTCTTGGAGAAAGAAACCCTGTGCTGGGGACAGCACACCCTTGAAGACAAGTGTCACCCTTTCTTTGCCCATGTGGACACAGTTTCCTTCCCAATGAGCCTCATCTGTTCCTCCACCCCTGAGAATTCTTCCCTCCTGCTCCTTCCCAAATCACACGTTCTCTGTGCTCTCATGCTTTGGTGAGAGCCAGTAACTCCTAGAGCACTTTGCAATCATATGAGTACCTTGGCCCTGGGCCTTCCGGCCCAGACTTCTCTCCCAGCAGGAGGACTGTCCTCTCTAGCAGACCCCTGCCTGCTGTAACACCATTCCATTAAATTTTCTTCCAGTCTCCTTCCGTGGGGCTGGTCACTACACCTAAATTAATAGTTTTCCTTTCACATAACCAGAGACAAGTTAGATAATCCTCACCATAATTACCTCCGAGCATCAGAAGGCAACACAGATGACGTGATGTTTGAAAGGCTGAGAGAAGTTTAAAATTCCCAGGAAGGAAAGCAGCCATCCCTGTGCTGCACCTCGCCACCCGCCCGCTTTCCCTTCCTCTTGTTTTCCTTGGAGGTCAGCATGGACCTGCTCTCTCAGCTAAGTGAGAGAGCCGGTATGACAAGCTGTCACCTGTCTGTCCAGGGCAGCTCTTCTGGAAGGCTCTGCTCCCTACTGGGATTGGTGGGGGGCGGTGGCCGTGACAGGCCAAACTCCGTGTTCAGTGAGGCCCGGCAGGGCAAGGTGGCGGGAGGGCCGAGGCGCTTTGCCAGCAGGCCCAGCGGGCCCCGCTCCGCCACTTTACATGCGAGAGGGAGCAACTCAACAGCTGTCACCGGCAGCCCCTGGGGTCCGCTCCAGACTTGGCAGAGAGGACACCTTCAGACTCCCAAACCACCTCTTTGAAATTCAGAAGAGCCACTTCACGCCCCTCCCCCTCTCTGACACACACAGACACACGGAAGATAAGCCCGAACTCTCTTACCCACAGACCTGCACAGCCAAGCTTTCTCTCCGTCGCCCACTCTGCTCTCACACATACTGATAAGTGCTCAGTCACAGAGCCCGTTCTCTCTCTCTCTCTCTCTCTCTCTCTCGCGCGCGCGCGCACACACACACACACAGTCATATTCCCTCCCTCCCTCCCTCTCTCTCTCTCTCTCTCTCTCACACACACACACACACACACAGTCACATTAATTAAACTCCTGCTCTCTCCTGCCTCACTTAACCCAGGTATTCTGAGAGAACAGAAACCCCTCCCCTGGGCCCAAGCCTTCTCCCGGTGCGGAGTCCACTCCCTTGGCGGACCCTGGCCTCCAGGCATTCGATGACTCCTGGTTCACTGGCTGAATTTTCGCCCCTCTCTTCCCAGACGTGGGTGCCTGGTAGATAAAGCCGGTGAACCCGCTGCTATTCTGGGGGACAGCGAGAACAAAGCAGCCGGGTGCAGCAGAGGCCCAGGCCTTCCCTCTAGGCATTTGTCACGCTGGCATTTGAGCAGAGGCTATCTCCCACCGCAAAGGCCTGCTGTCGTCCTCAGGGGAAATCAGGGCTGGCTCCTTTGCAGGAAGCTGGATGTGTACCTGGGGAGGTCCTGGCTGCGTAGGGGTCCCTACTCCTCCCCGACCCGGTCAGGAAACCAGATATAAATACACTTTGCCTCTTGCTCCCTTTTCTGTTGCTTGCCTCAGATTAACCACTTACACATTTTAGAGGTATTTGTGCCAAAGTCCAACATGCATCTTTGGTGACTGGAACAGATCCGGAGCGGTCAGTATAAATATAGCCTCTTTCGGGTGGAGGCTTGAGTCCGCTGTGGAGGGGAGGGAGGGAGTCTGTGTATTGTGCAGGCAGAGTCCAGGCAGGGGGAAAGGCTGGGGAGGGAAAGCCTGTTCTATTTGTTCTAGAGAGGGATGAGCTGCGGAGGGCAGTGCTGGCGAGTGCCCCCACTTCACCTCGAGGAGCCGAGGGCATCCCCTGCTCTCTGCCCCTGCCTCTCCCTAGGGCGGCCAAGCTCCAGCCATGTCCAGCTCCCCCTTGCTGCTGGTTATCATCCCCGTTTTCATCCCGGCACCTGCACACACTCCTCCCTGCGTCGGCTTCCCTCCTCCCCCGTCTTTGCCTGGTGAACTTCTGCGGCTTGTCCACTGGGACTGAGGGTAGAGTGGAGTAACAGTTCTCATGCATGGGGCATGCCAGGCTCTGTCCCGAGCACTGTGTGGATAGGAACTCACATAATCCCCCCCAACAATCAGATGGCATAGGTGAGACTGTTCCCCCCATGTTGCTGATGAGAAGGAGTTGCACACAGAGGTTAGGTAACTTGCCCAAGGTCACATATGTTGAATGGGGCTGTACTGGTTTCCAGACCCATGCAAAGGCTCCAGGTGCTCTCAAACCCTCAGGACACTGGTCCTCTGGCTTCGTGGCCACCTTCACCACCCACTGTCTATTACTGTCTATTACGTTAGGGCGTCTACTCTGGCCCTCAGACACCCTGTCTCTGCCTTGGCCTCACCCTCCTCACTTTCTGTCTTGCAAACGACACATTTTCTGTGTCTGTTTTCTTGTCTTCCTTCCCCACTCCCCGTGCAGCCTGAGGGCAGGGACCATGCCTGGCTCATGTCTGGAACACCAGCTCCTCAAAAAGGACCTGGCACGAAGTAGGGCTCACTGCCTAATGTTGACGGAGAAAATGGATGGATAGCTATCCTTTAGGTACTCAAAACAGGCCAAGGTCTGGCAGACAAGCTAAGGGCCAAGCAGAGAGCCAAGCTGGAAACATCCAGTGTGGGTTCGGAGGGCAAGAAGGAGAAGCAGACATAGGAGTGAAAAGTCTATCTCCAGCCTCCAAATATCAACCTCCACCGAAAGGTAGGGAAGGTGGCCAGCACCTACGGAGACCTAGGACTGGGCTGCTCAACCCAGTGCAGCCCAGGGCTCTCCTCAAGCTGCAGGGTGAGGAACCCCCCCCCCCACAATCCCGACAGGTGGAACACAAATAAAATGGGGTAGGGGGCAGCAGGGTGTGACCTTGTAGTAGAAGGCCCCCAGGAAGGACTGCCTGCCATGTTCTTCCTTTTTGTGTTTGTTTTGCTTCCCCCTGACTCAACATTAGGATCAGCGTGCAGGGAATTGCGGACCAACAAAACCCCAGTACAGCAACCAACTCACAGGTGTGCCCAGATACAGTGTCAGACTAGCACGGGCCACACAAATCCCCCACCATTACCCAACCCCTGTACGTGGGTGCAGAATGAAAGCTAGCCATATGGGGTGGGCTCTTCTGGCTACCGTAATTCACGAGGTGTAGGAGGCCCGAGGGGAGTGGAAAGGACATACAGGCCGAGTTCATTTTCTCTTGCCTTCAACTAGAAACCTGACAGTTGGGCTGACCAACTTCTCTGTCTTCCAGGGAGGGAAGATCCCCGTGAGATGGACAGCTCCAGAGGCCATCGCCTACCGCAAGTTCACATCTGCCAGCGATGTCTGGAGCTATGGCATTGTCATGTGGGAAGTCATGTCATTTGGAGAGAGACCCTACTGGGATATGTCCAACCAAGATGTGAGTATCGGTGGTAACTGATTGCCACGAATCCCCAGCCAAGGGTTCTCATTGGCAGTGGCAAGCCAGCCCTCCTATCTGGTGTCAGCTCAGGGCCTTACAATCTGAACCTGAGGTGTCCGGGCCGGGGTACAAGGAACCCCTTGACACCAGTGTTTGGGCTAATCCAAGAGTCCGGCATGGAGATGTGGTAATGCCAATAGCCCCACAGGCACCCATAAAGGTGCCTGAGCCAACCCAGAAGCCCCAGGAGCTGGTTCTGAATGACTGTGGACCATGATCTAGGACAGGCCCAATGAAGCAGGAGTTCCGGCCCTTCTTCAAAGCACCCAGGCTGTGTGCTGTCCTGCCATGGGTGACAGAGGGGGAGCGGAGCTGTCTGCTCTAACAGATGTGATGCCTTGAGCAGGTTGCAGTTTCTCCGTCATTCACACCTCTCTGCTTTAAAGACAGGAATCCTAAAGGACCCTTCTTTGCTGAAAATCTACTCTTTGGCGGGGGGTGGGGGGGTTCTGTCACCTCTCAGTGAAGGAGGAGCTGATGGGGCTTCCCAAAGCTGGTCACATTCAGATGGCCCACAGGAGCAGAGGTATCTGAGCAGAGGGGATCAGCACCCCTCCAGGTTGCCCTCCAAGGACAGAGGTGGGCAAGGAAGAGGAAGAGTCATCCGGAATGCTTTAAGCAGAGGTGTTCCAGATGGGACCCTTTGCTTCATAACCACTGCAAGGTGAGGAAGACTTCTGAGGATGATTTGCTTTGCTAAAGCCCTAATTTAAAGTCATATCTGGATTTTCACACTGCGTTTGGTCCTGGGCTGTTCCTCCAAACCATTCCGCTTCTGTATTTTCAATACCTGCCCTTCCTCCAAGCGGAGCGGAGCAGATTGCTAAACCTGCATTCCTCCATTCCGCTTACTCCGCCCATCCCCTTGGGGGCGGTTATTGCATTTCCCAACCTAGCAGCTGGAGGGGCAGGGCCATCCCCAGCACACGTCTTCTCCAACCAGCTCACTATCCACACCTCCCTGCTTCGGTGGCTCTGAGGTATGGCTGACTTGAGAAATCTGGCCTCGGCAAGCCCTCTGTCCCACCTGAGGTATAGAGCCACGGCAGGTGCGGAGAGGATCAGGAGAGGTGGCTGTGTAGGAGCTCGGGAAAGCTTTCCCAGGGGGAGTGTGGGGACGGGACGGGCTCCTCCCAGCCTCCAGGGGTGCTGCGGCATCTCCGGTAAAAGGGATGCACGGTTAACTAGGTCTCAGGACCGTGTGAGGCCTCTGGGTCTCCTCTCATCTCTGATTATCCATGCCTCACCTCTGCCCCTGGAACATGTCAAAACAGAAAGTGTCAGAATTGATGCCGAGGCTGCGTTCATGAAATCAGTGGCCTCCCGGTCCCATCCAGACCGTCAGAGTAATAGATGGGATCCAGAAACATGGAGGCCCTTCCCTGAGACTTTAATCCTATTAAGAACAATTCAGCACGCAAAGAATGGATTCTGAAACCTTCTGCCAGGCGAGATTTGACATTCAAGATATTCTCAGCAGATGAATTCACCTAGGCTGAAAACAAATGGAATTTCCGATAGCAGACTTCCAGAATTCCCAAATCAGTCATTCAGCAAACACTCATCACTGCTGGGCATGGTGCTTGCTGCTTCTGTCCCTGGGTGTCCACAGTCTGGGGGCACGTACACTGGGTGGTGGGAACACTTAGAAGGAGGAGGTAAGGAGGGCTTTCCAGATATTTGACTCTTGAGCTGCGTCTCAAAGGGAAGAGGAACATATGCAAAGTAGCAGTTTATTCCAATTTTGTGGTATTTCTCCCACACAAGTCCCCTCAACATGGCCCTGAGGGCAGTTCTTCTCTGGATGGAAGGGGGTACCTTTCGCCCCCTCAGAAAAGGCCTGGCCTGAGAGACAGCCAGGAGGGGCCGCGGCTGCCCCCGGCTGCAGCCCCACGCGTCAGAAACCAGGAGGTGGTGGCAGTCGAGGATTCTACAGATGACAATTGAAAGGCTTTAAGAAAGGGAATTGCAGAGGCAAGTCGGAGTGCTGGTAATTGGGCTTCCGGAGCCCAGGAAGGTCTTTGAACATGTACAGAGAGTTTGTCAGCCAGAGAGAGAACTTGGAAGTTCTGCTGCTTGGATCTGATTGACAGAGATAATGAGAGTGGCAGTGTCTGTGGAGAGGAGCTTCGGTTTTACTGAAACATCAGAGCTCGACTTAACCCCCTCTGCCCTGGTTCCTCCACGACACTGAGCTTCTCCACTTCGGTCTCCCCTGTGGAAGGTGGAGCAGGTGCCGCCGGACTCGCTAATGAGAAAGACCTGTCTGGGCGCCACTGGTAGCCCACAGAGGATGGGAGGACCTGGGGAGGGGCCCCGCTCCTCTCCCAAGAAGCTCCAGTCACTTTCTCTGAGGCACTGGGGTCACACCAACAGCCCCTGTCCCCTCCCAGCCCCTGCCTTCTCCAGGTCCAGGGGAACAAAGGCGGCCCCTCCCCCCTCCCTGCCCCAGCCTCTAAGGGCCCAGGGTGCTGGCTTGTGCTGGCCTTCAGGCCCAAAGGTTGCTGCAGACCATTCCAAGGGAGCCAGCCACCTATTCTGCCCGAGTGACAGTTGCCTCATGTGGTTCTCTTACTCCCACACCCTCACTCTCCCTTCTCTCTGGAGATGGCGTCTGATCTCTTTCTAATCTCCAGTGTTTTCAACAGCCATTTATCCCAACCTGCTACAGACCAAGGAAAGGGACCCAGGACTCACTCTGATGAATTCCAAGTCTTCTCAGATGACCACTCTATGCCCCCAAGCTTGGCCTATATCTTTTCACACAGTTCAAACATGGTAGATGGTGTTTACAGCCCTTGGCTGGCCAGATGGAAGGGGCTTCTCCCTGTCTCCTCCCTGTTTTCCACATCTGTTAGCAAGGCAGGCATGACCAAGAATGGTCCCCAAACCCCACTAGAGGACCGCAGTTCTTTTTTTGAAATGATGATGTTTTAATTTGATTTTAAGTTATATACTCAGAAAATTTGGAAAATACCCAGATCCTTAAAAAGAGTCAAATTCTCCAAAGTCACAGCATTTCAATGAAAGACTTAAGCAGCAGATAAACCAATTAATGACCAAAATAATTTTTTCTTTGGGGTGAAGGGTAAAGGATTTTTTTTCAATGTACAAGAGGCACCCATGCTTCCAGAATATCAATTCAAGTAGTAACAACAAAATGATCTAATAGAAATAGCAAATGGCATGAAGTTCCATTTTGTAAACACAAGTGTAACTATCCTCTATCCTGGAAGGTGAGAAATAAGGATCTGGTATTCATTAGCTCCCCCACCATGTGCTTGGTGCTTCTCAAACACTACCTTCTAGGCCTTCAAGTGACCAGAAGTGCAATAGTAACCCCCTTTGCCAAGACAGCTACTGTGTTACACGTGGTAGGAATGACAGCCCCCATCTGATGAAATGATGCCTTCTGCTGTTCACGTGTATAGTGCTGGACATCGCCTTGTCATGTCATCTAATCTTTTTACTAACCTCATCTGTGAAATTTCCAGAAGCCAAGTGACTCTCCCAAGGTTCTCAAGCAAATAAGAAGTGAAACTTGGATTCGAACCCAGGTCACCAATGTCTTTGTCCTTAGCTATGATGCTATACCGTCCCCAGCACTGTGTGTGGGTCTGCCTCCTGGCTGACCTGTGGGGAGGAGGGATCAGTGGTTCTGATGGCCTCTTGAAAAGAAAGACGGTCTACCAAGCGAACAGAGGAAACACAAAAGCAAATGGCAGGACAGTCTTCAACATGTCCAATGAGGGGGCGTGCAGAGGAGACATAGGAAGCATAGCTCGGTTACATTTGATCCAGAGATTACAGACAGATGATCCACTGTGTGCATGGGTCCCCCAGGCTCGTTCGTGACACTCTGCCCAGGAAAGCATGGGTCAGCGGGTCATACCATAGAGCTGGGCCTCCTGCTGAAGGGCCCTGAATCTGGTGCTCCCTCCGGTTATAGGCAGATGGGAGAGAAGCTTGCCAGTGGGAATACATACTATTTGGGGCTCTAGCATCAAATAATTTGAGCAGAGATGCCAGCAGTTTAGAGGAACGTGAGCTGCCCTACACTGGAAGACTTTGGGGGCCCCTAGCCTGATGAGGATTTGAGAACAGACACTAGACCCTCCCGCTAGCCCTACATAGCTTGTCCTTAAGGAACCCAAGAAGAACCATTCAATGGATAATCCCACTTGTCTCCACAGTGACTAGGGACTTTATGACAAGGCCCCTCAGTCTGGCTGCCTAGAAGGAACTGGAAAAAGGTGCCAATTTATGAGCCAGGCTGATGGGAAGTTTCCCCGGCCACCCTTCCTCATGGATGACTTGGTTGAGCTCCATACCCCTGCTTGCTGCCATGAAGACATCAACTCCTGGACTGTTCTCCAGGCTGATTACAGTGGCAGCCCAACAGAGGCCTAGGGAACGAGGGCTTCAGGATACTCCAGACTTAAAATCAGACCCTCCTGCAATGTCTTCTCAGTCCTACCTTTTCCTAACTGTGGTTCCCCAGGCAGGTTATTTGCACTGTGTGCCTCTGTTTCCTTCTGGGGAAGTGGGGCTGTAATGCCCTCCTAAAAGGAGAGAAGGTGATTTGATTGGCAGGAGTTTGGCAGAGGTAAAAATCTATCAGCGGCATAACATAAAGTGAATGTTCCCAGTCTCCAGTTTGTGGATAGTGCTAATATTGGTATGGTTTGTATGCTTGTTGGTTTTCCCGCCACCTAGAAGAGAAGGAATAATACACCTTGATTATCTCTAATGACTTCAGGTCATATTATTTCATGCCCCACTTTATGTCCTATGTACTGGGCATAGAATTTGTAAAAATATAAACTGATTGAAAATGCTTAATTTCTGACAGATCTACAAGGTTAAAAAAAAAAAAAAGAATAATCAGTTGAAATGAATGTGACATTTTTTTAAAGTAGAGGCAAAAACACCTGAAAATCCCTGAACTCCAAATTATTTCCTTTGTTGTTTAAGGTGCTTGAGCTGTTTATTTTAATATAAAATCAATGTATAATTATTATAGAAAATAAAAACACAAACAAGCAAAAAGAGAAACATAAAGAGCACTCCTGGGTCTACCTGCCCAGAGGCAACCGTCATTAACACCATGGTATGTATCTTTCCAAGGTCTTTTGTATGCATGGGTGTAATTACTGTTTCTTGTTTTGTTTTGATTTTTGTTTTTTTTTTTTTTTCAAAAGCAAGATTATACTAAACCTGCAGTTATGCCGCCTGCTCTTTTACCTAATATTACAATGTGAGTACATTTCCATTTCAATAGGTACATTTTTGCAACATCACTCCAAGGCGCTCATTGTATTCCAGGCCTTCCATTGTGGTAGGAGGGAACCATAATAAATTCACATGTTTAGCACTGGGTCGTTTACAATTATCTTCACGATGACGGGAAAAAAAAAAAATAGAAGAGGCATAATTGATTTAAATGAATTGGAAATTAAGAAGTAAGGTGTTAAAAAAATAAAAACGCTTACAACATATGAAAAGTAGGAAGAAGTACTTAAAGATCTGGAAATCTGAACAAAATTGTCCCCGAGAGACTGCGCAAATTACCAAAACCTGATCGGGAAGGTTCATTTTAGCTCACTCGCCGTGGTATTTTGACCGCTGTCACTGTACTTAACCAGTTTACGTAGCCAAATTATCTTCAGCTCAATGCATGGTGCTGCGTCGTGGAGAAGAAGGCAAACAGAGCACGGGAAGCTTCAAGAAGGGCCCTGACACAAAGCAGGCTCTCTATCAAATGCTGATCCCTTCCCTCCCTTAGCAGTGTGAGGACCAGGCCACTGCAGGCTTCGCAGGGTATCCTTTAGAACTAACAGACTCACTAGGTTTCCCGAGTGCCATTGCTCCATCGCTGCCCCGTGCCACCAGCTGCCAACAAGGCAGAATGGTGCCTGATGTCCCGGTACAGAGAGGAGAAGTTCAAGCCATTCACCAGCTCATCCTTCAGGAAGCATTGACAGAGATGCAGTATGTCAGGCCTTGCTGCACATGCTGAGGACACGAAGGAACAGTGAGACATGGTCCCTACTTTCCAGGAGCCCACAGTCTAGGGCAAAAGGCCAAGTACATATACAGCCCATTATGGTGAGAGGTACCTGAGCATGGAAAGAGAGCCCCTGATTCAGGGAAGCTCCATCCTTCGGGGCTAATTTATGAATTTATGACTGCTGATGTCTCTTCACCCCATCATACCTGTCCCCATGTGCGTCACTGCAGGTCATCAATGCCATTGAGCAGGACTACCGGCTGCCTCCACCCATGGACTGTCCAGCTGCTCTGCACCAGCTCATGCTGGACTGTTGGCAGAAGGACCGCAACAGCCGGCCCCGCTTCGCGGAGATTGTCAACACCCTGGACAAGATGATCCGGAACCCGGCAAGTCTCAAGACTGTGGCAACCATCACCGCCGTGTGAGTTTCACAGAATGGCGTGGTTCCTGGGTGTGGGTGGTCGCACTGCTGGGGGCAGGCCCAGTAGCAAGGCTGCTAACATAGCCTTTAGATATGTTAACAGTAAGGGGGAGGTGCCTAAGTTTATCCACCAATGGGAGAAACTCCAAGACATCTTTCCTTTTTTTTTTTTTTTTTTTCCCTCACCTCTCTAAAGTATTCCCCACTCCCAGCATGGGCTATGGGCAGATATCAAGATACCCATCTGGGTTTCCACCTTCTGCTGGCTCTGTAATAATTGAGGAGTGGTAATGAGGCCCCACTTCTGGGAGATCCTATTTCCAGAAGGCGCCCTTTCTGTTAACCACACCAGGTAGAGCTGCAGATTTGGAACCTTGGCCTACTTATTGGCAAGTAAAAGCTCTGATTGCTGTGGGGCATAGACAAAGTCATTGGATTGTTAGGAGAGAATGCACAGAATGACTTTGGGCTCCTGTCAGCAACAGTCAGCTCTACGTTACTCTCTAACACTGCAGTGTTAGCTGGCTGATTAGTTGATCATTTCAACCAAAGTTTACTGGGCACTTACATGCTAAGCTCTGTGCCCATTGCCAGCAGTATCGAATGAACAAGATAGACCTGATTCCTGCCCTATTGGAGCTTAGAATCATTTAGGAGTGCCAAACCCAGAGGATCACCCAAAGGAATGCAGACTTGAGGCCTTGATAGCCACTATGAGAGGGAGGTGCATGGTGTTGGAGAGCAGGGACACATACCTTACCTGGTATCAAGGACACATCCCTGATGAGCATTCTTCCAGTTGAGTGCTAAAGGGAGGGAATGCATGAACCAAATGAAAGGAAGATTTGAGGAGAGGAACAGGTGTTCCCAGCCAAGGAACAGCATATGCAGAGCCTCAAGGATGGGAAGGACAGGGTCAGTGTGTTCAGAGTCCAGTCTATGAGGGGACTGGGTCAGGGCTAAGGCTGGCAAGGTGGACAAGGGCCAGACACTCAGAGTCTGTAGGCCCTGTGAAGGCTTCTGGGCTGGATTTTCAGAGCAGCGAGCACCCATTGAAGGGTTTGACATGGCTCGGGATCAAGGTGAGGGTTATGCACATGATGCACCTGCATTTTTCAAAGAACGCCCAGCTACAGTGTAGACCTTATGTCGAGAATAAGGAACATGTGTGAAGAGGGGCAGGAGACTATTGCAGCAATAATGATGGAGAAGATAGGGTCCTAAGTCGGAGTAATGGTGCAGAAAGAGGTGGATGTGTTCAAGAGATTTTGGAGGTCACATCTTTAATTCTTGGTGAAGGACTAGGCATGGGTGTTGGGGGTTGACAGATATGTCAAGGTGGAACCCTGCTTTGTGGGTTGATTTGTGGGGTGTTTGCTTTGAGAATGTGCCAGAGAAGGTCAGTGGAGGGCTGTTCTGTTCCATTGATTTCAATTAGCTGAGGACAGAACCAGGAAAAAAAAAATGTTACCTATAGATTTGGGAAGGTTATAGTAAGCTTCATATATTTCTAAAAGAACCATATTCTTGGATGGTGAAGCTCCTCACTCCCAGTTTGCAAAGGAGGTACAGGCCTTCTCTTCCTCCAGACTGCATGCTGCCTCAGTCTACCTGTCTGGCCCAGCTGAAGTGTCGCAGGGCCCACAGGCAGGGGAGGGGCTACCTCACCACCAGAATTCTGAAGGAAAGAAGGGTCAGTGCAGGCCTCCCCAGTAATCCGCATCCTGTCAGCAAGGTACTCTCAACCTGCATGAAGTCTGCTGTCTGCCCAGAGTGTGGCTCTGTCCACACACCTTTGAAGTTGTGGGCTCACTTCCCCCTTGTCTGTCTGTCTCTTTCTGTCTCTCTGTCACAGGCCTTCCCAGCCCCTGCTAGACCGCTCCATTCCAGACTTCACGGCCTTCACCACCGTGGATGACTGGCTCAGTGCCATCAAAATGGTCCAGTATAGGGACAGCTTCCTCACCGCTGGCTTCACCTCCCTCCAGCTGGTCACCCAGATGACATCAGAGTAAGTGACGGGTGTTCACCTCTGTGCCACCTGTGGGGGGGGGGACCAAGTCTCCTTCCGTGCTGTGGCTCAGGGGACCAGTTCTGCTCTCTGGCCTCACCCCTAGAACTCCACTTCTGTTTAGAACCAGGCCTGGTGGGGAAAGGCCCTGGAAAGATGGAGGGCTCGGGTGGCGAGGCTGAGATCGATCCTGGTCCCAAAGGGGAGTTCTTCTAAGTCACAGCCATAGGTCATTTGTCTCATCATCAAGGGTCTCTCCTCCATCAAAAAGAACATCCAGATGGAGAGAACACAGCCAGCCAGCACCTTCAGCAACACTGCAGGAAGGGGTACTGCACTGATTCAGCAACAATTCCAGACGTGTGGGGAGCTCAGATCCGTACTTAGATAGCGCTCGTGAATGAGCAGATGTTTCCATCCCCCACCAATTATTTACCAGTCTGCAGCTCCCACAGGAGGGTGGAGGAATATGGAAACTAAAATTATTCAAATACGATGAGAACCAGAAAGGGTCTTTAACATCCATTAGTCCATCACTTCCCCAAGAATGTTCTGAGCAGCACCTGTTCTGGGAAATGTTAATAGGTTCTCCTTGGAAAAAAGTTCCCCCGGTCAAATAAATTTGGGAAATACTGAACACTTTATCACTCTTTTGGAGATTCGCTACACATATTAGCATTGTAAAGGCCATGAGAAATCCTGAAAGAAAGAAACCTATTTAAAATTATTAAATACTGTGGAACCATCTTTTGGATGGGCAGAGTTTCGTGGTGTGATAGTTTGGGAAATAATTACTTAGCTCCCTCCTTGCACTCAGCAGATTCAGAAAGGAGGTAAGTTAGCACCCAAAGCTTCAGTGCTCACGAGTGGCAAAGCAGGGGCTAAAGCCTTCTCTCCTGAAGGCCACTTCCTTCTCCTACCAGTTCGCCCTGGCGGCACATCATGCCCAAACTTTGTGGCACCCTGAAATGACCTGGGAATCTTTAAAAAAAATATATATATATATATATGGATGCCTGACTTCCACTGCTAGATTTTCTGGTTTTATTGGTATAAGCTGAGCCCTGGGCATCGGGATGTTTAAAACTCCCCACATGACTCTCGTGCAGCCAAGGCTGGGAAGCACTGGACTGAAGTCGGCAAGGTTTAAATTTTGAATACACGCATCCGGCTAGAGGGGGCCTCACTGGCCACCTGGTCCATAATGTGTATGGACAATATGAGGCTTGGTGGCCTGTGACACACATTTCCTAGGTTAGAGGATCGGTCAATCCTCCAGGCAATTGGCAAACACTTACGGGCCCCCTGTTATATCCCAGACACCATGCTAAGTGCTGGGATTTCCTCCTGTGGTGGGCCAGCTACTGGGTCCCAGGGGAGAGGGGTGGTCCCAACCAGCCCCAGGAGCTGAACCCCAGAGGAGCAGCTTCTGTCCTGGGCAACAGCTTTGCAGTCAGTCTTCCCGGAGTCCTGCTCTACCTCTCTGAGGTTGATTCTTGCCAGAAACGATGGAACCTCCACTTTCTCCAACAAGATGGCTTGAGCGTGCATCTAGCCTACGATCCACAAAACAGCAGAATTCATTTTTTAAATGTGGGTTCATTTTTCTGTTGATGCCTAAACAAGGCTCTCCCTGTTACCATAAATTATTGTCAGGCACCACCAAAAACAAACAAACAAACAAACAAATAACACACAAAAAGAGAAGAAGAACTTACCAGTGGCAAACCAGGTTCCCCATCTTGCAGAGATAAAGTGGATGTCCTAGAGGATTGGAGAGCCTGGAATCAGGGGCAGAAGCTGGTGCCCACGCTGGTGGGGCTGCTCCTGCTTCCCCACTGTGATATGGCTGAGTGTGAGGCCATCACCCCCTAATCCCCCTCAACTAAAGGAATCAAATGTAGTACTTTCCTTTGGTCCAGAAAAGGAATAATTAAGGGATTTAGTTCAAAGTAAAAAATGTTGGCACACTATTGGAGCAATGTAGTTGGTTTCTTGAGAGATAAAAATGGAAAAAGTACATGAGCAACTAAATAAAATAGATTGCAGGACAATTTGTGAATTCCAAATTCAAGCATGCCTCTCAGAAGTGTTTGCTGAAAAGACATGGACAGTTTGACAAGCTGAGCCAGCTGCCGCCCTGAGGTGCTTGACCACCAGCTGAAAGGAGGGGTTGAGGGAAGCATAGGCACCTAGAGGTAGGAGCTAAGAAGAGTTTTAAGAGCAGCTCTACAAGCGTGGCTAAGCATCAGGTAGTCCTGAGTTCTAACCCAGTGCGACTACCAATTGTCTGTTGTGTGATCTTGAGCTTGTTACTTAACTTCTCTGAGCCCTACTTGCCTTGTTCACAAATGGGCAAACAGTAATAGTACCCATCTCATTGGTTTGTGGTGAGAGGTTAATGGACTAGTGCAAGCAAAGCATTTGGCCTATTGCCTGCCTACAGGATGCACATGAGAAACAATTACTGCTTAAACTATTATGGACTTTGAGTGGTTTGTCAATATTCATGAAATGCTTCATTAGGTATAAATGAGATAGTATACAGCATATGAGAAGTGCTCGAACAATGCTATATTATTATTATTTTATTTACTAACTAAATATTTATTTACTAGGGAAAGGTGCATGGATCTCCCCAAAATTAAATATAAGCCATGAACTTGATCCTATTAAGACTCACAGCTTAAAGATGAAGCCAATCCAAACCCCTATTCTAAACACATTACTTGGATTCCTGCTTGGGCAGATATTTGAAAGTTATTTTGAGATCACCCTTCTTAAAAATTCATGACATTAAAATTCAAACAGAGGCAGAAAATGGAAACTCAGGGGAAAAACTTCAGAAAACCCAGCAAACCCCACATCTTTCCGATCTCAGTGGGTGATCACTAATTTAGGCAGAAAGCTCCACAGCATAACTAAAGCCCCATATAGTGTATGCTTGGAGTATTCAAAAAAACAACAGAGGAAAGTTCCAGTCCACATAGGGTCAGGGACACAAGGAAGGGGCTGCTTCAGAACCCAGAGGTGAAGAACAGGGCACAACACTTCGAGGATTGTCCAAGTGGGAGAGGCCATTGGGGATGAGGGCCACTGCATAAAGCAAGTGAGATTAAGCAAGAAAATATCTAGGTAGGCGCTTGCCAAAGACTTGGGTAAACTTGAGTGTTGGATTTTAAACACTTTTATTTGTCTGTCCAACTATTTTAAGAACTTGCCTTCTGTGACGAGCTTTGATCTGTGAAATGTTGCCCTAACACTAAAGTGCCTTTTTTTGTGTGTGGCTTTCTCCCTCCCAGAGACCTCCTGAGAATAGGGGTCACCTTGGCAGGTCATCAGAAGAAAATCCTGAACAGCATTCATTCTATGAGGGTCCAGATGAGTCAGTCACCAACGGCAATGGCATGAGAACTCTCATTTTCTGGGGGGAGGAGAGGAAGGAAAAGGACCAGGCTCAAGAGGACACCAGAGGTTTACCACTGTGGAATGTTCTGGAAAGATGGGCTTCTTGACTGAGAAATGCATTACATCAGTGAAGAAGAAATTGGACCTGTTCTTAATGGGCAACCTTCATTTCTCAGTGACAGAGCATGTTTCAGATGCCGTGGGAAACCAAATCTGTGATCATAAAAGCACGAAAAGGTGACGTTCAATGAAAGTGAAGACAAAACAATATGCATCAGGGGAACCAAGAGTAAACTCGCTCCCCCCTCGGGGGTCTGGAGTCACCTATCCACAGGAAGAAAGGGAAGGAGGTAGAGGGAAGAAACAGGCAGTTTTCCATTTTCTTCCTCACCAATGACATTCTTTTCTTTTCTCCTTTTGTACTCCTCCCCACGAGCCCTCTCCCTTCTCCCACATCCATTTCCCTTTGCTCATGACTCGTGTAGGGAAGTTCCTTCAAGCAAACCCCAGCTCCTGAGTCTCCAGATGTCGTTCTGTCAGTTGCCAAAGGACCTTGCTGACCACTGCATGGGGGATCCAACCAATTCAATTAATGTCTTCATATTGAAGAAGAGATGTACCTTCAATTGAAAACCTTGTTTCTCTTTTGTTTGCATTTTCTGCAAAAAGGAAAAAGAAACCACAAATTGGGGAAAAAAAAAAAAGAAAAACCTGTTTCTGTGTGCAGGAGCACACACATGTATGTCTGTCTTCTAAAATGACTGTGCTTGTTCGTAACAGATGCAAACAAGAAAGAAGAACCAGGAAGTCTTTGCCCCCAGAAAATCCCAAGGGGCTGGAAAGTGTTGTTGGTTTGGTGTTCTGACTGGCCCAGTTGGCCTATGGGCTCAATGGGGAGAGAGGGCAGGGAGAAAAATAAAATGAAAGGGGGGAAAAAAACTCTCAGGAGCTTGCAAATTCAGACAAGAAACAGGTGAGTGGTTTGAATTGGAGGCAGTGTGGGCCATTCTAGAATGATACTGACTGATTAGTTGTTCTTGGTAACATCTGAAGAGAAGGAGAAGGAAAGTGTTTCTGGAGAATGTTCTTCCACATCCCTGAAATCTGCAATTCAAGAGATGGCAAGGGAGAATTCTTCTTACCTGATCTGTGGACTGGCGTAAGCCGCGTGGCATCCGAGGAATGTTTCAAATGTGTCTGTGTTTCTCTGCATTCCTTCTTGTACCTCATTGTTCAATTCGCTTTTGTAAATTCCACCTAACATTTAAATATTTTTAATTTCTCCTTTTCTCTTAATCTCCTTGCTAATTTTATCTGTCTAATTAAAATGAGCAGAAGCATGTCTGGGTTTACATAGAATGGTGTCAGAGTGTGTGTTCTCAGACCCCAGTGGGTCCATCCCCAAGTTCTAGGAGAATCCTTAACAGGTGTCCTTCTTCCCCACAAAGGGGAGCAAAGGAATACCTTCTGTACCTTGTGATTCCCAAGAAGCAGAATATATTAAACTCTCTCTCACTGATGGAACCCAAAGGGAGAGCTGAATAAAATATGAGGTTTTGAAGCCTCAGATATGCAGCTTACGAAGCCACTGGCAGATAGATATAAACAATCACCAGTAATAGACCATCAGCCCTGATTTCAGTTTACATACTGCATTTGGGAAGTTCATATCCAGGCCAATTCTGTAAAAGCCACTGAAGCCTATTTTAGATGGCTCGCTTGTGCTATGTCTGAGAACACGCAGTTGGGTCGGGGGGGGAGGGGCTTGAGCCAGTAAAAGGAGCCACAGATCCCATGCAGCTTACTGAATGCAAATTTAAGGTGAGATGAGCCTTTTCCCCCAGTCTTAGGAAACATTGTACAGGGGGAGGTCATACCTTCTGAAGAACCTTCAGAGAGGTTCCTGGGCCTAGGAGTACAGCTCTGTTGCCAGGGGGCCCCATCTCAATGCATCACCCTTGTGCTTATCCCCTGGAGGCCAAGAGGAGATGGACAGAACTGTCTTAGAGGATTTGTCTATGGTTGCAAAGGGCCCCAACGCAGCCATGTAGCAAGTAGAAGAGAAAACTTCCCCTTATTAATAGCTTGCCAATTCCATGCACAATTTGCTAATTACCCCAAAGACTTCAATCCATGAAGTGTCTTACAAGTCTAGGCAGTTTGGCGAATCTACTCTTAATTTTCCACAGGAGTGAATTTTAACTTACCACCCAATTCCTCATGCAGCATCTTTAACCCAAAAATTCTCACTGTGCCTCCACCAATGCCAGCCCACCTTCTGACCGTCCACAAAGCAAGGTCAAGGTGAAGGTCGTGCCACACCCTTGGGTTTGGTTTCATTGTAAGATCCCACCAAGGAGACAGAGAGCAAGGGGCGGGGGGAGTTCTGTAGCACGGGGTCCGTCCTTAACCTCTCTGAGCCTCTGTTGCCTCTTGTGTCTAATCCGGTAGTAGTATCAGCCTTTGATGGGGCCTAACACTCCTAAGCAGGTTCTGTCTGCCAAGTGTGGTGAAAGTACTTCACATCTACTAACTCTCTTCCCCACAAGCATCTTGTAAAGTGGTAGCTGGTAATTGACCACCCCCAATTTTCAGATGAAGGAACAGAGACAAGAACTTTCCGGCATCACACAATGGTGGCGTCGGGATTTTGACTCAGGCACCTGGGCTCTTGTTCTCATCACGATCCCACTGGGGCTCGAGCTTGAACGTGCATTGGCATCGCCTGGAGGGGGTGTCAAAACACGTACCACTGGGCCCAACCAGTGAGTTTATGACTCAGCAGAAATTGCCTGGTGGTGCTGCTGCTGCTGGTCCAGGGACCACACTTTGGGAATCTTGGCATTCCACTCACTGGAATTAGTAATCAATGTAAAGTTCTTGACTCTGGCAGTGATAGTTGTTAAAGCTCTTGAGCTACCCAGAAAGAGAGGAAGGAACCCTCACCCTCCTCTTGGGCACAAAGCGAAGGGGGAGGCTGGTCCCCTGCACAGAGGTATCTGGCCCGTTGACAATTCGGAGCCAGGAAACTTTACTCACACCCTCAGAAGAGCTCCTTGGGGAGAGTGCTCACTGGTAGTGAGATCCCAGGCTTCTGAATTCGGTTAGATCTGCTACTTTTGCGTCTGGCAGAAGATGAACTCCAATTCAGATGGTTTCTTTAAAACGCACTTTGCCCAGTGGTGGTGGCCTGTGGCCCTCTGAGCCAGGCTAAAAAGATAGAAACTATGGCCATGCTGGTAGCCCAGGATATGGCTGACAGAGAGGGCTTCTCTGCCAGGGACATCCATAGCCCCGAAGGGTCACATGGGTGAGGACTGCACAGAGAACAGTGGCCAATGTTTCCCTAGTGCTCCTGGCCCAGGGGTTATGGGAAGGGAGGTGATTTATGGGAAATCCTTAGAGACTATGACCCAGCTCTCTGCGCTATCTCCCTGGCCTCCTCAAATAAAGGAAAGCAGGGTTGGAGCAAGTAGATACATCTACAGAACAGGTGTTTATTTTATCCTCTGGAGATCACTGGAGCTCGGAGATGTCAAACAGGTACCTATACCACCGAAATCACACGTCCGCTCTCACCTACCGCCTCTTCATGCCCCCACCCCCCACAAAGTTATGTGTGGAGCTGGGCCAGTGAGGTAGGTCCCCTAGGATCATTGAAATTGCTGAGGTTCCCAAATAGAATGGAAATCGAGTAAGGACAGAAGTTACCCTTGGCCATGCCTTTGTGAACAGAAGAGAAACCAGTGAGGTTTGAGAACTAGAACGCCAGGAATAGTCGGGGCAGGAGGAGTGAGACATCAGGCAAGAGGGTGAGAATCTACAATGTACAGTTAAAAACACAGGATTCTAACAGCTAGATTTTGTTCTAAGAAGACCTTTGTGAGCTAGCCTGGGAACCTCATTACCATTTCAGAAATAATAATGACCTTGACCCCAACTGAGTAAGAGTATGATTAGGTCCCTGGCAAGTGAAGCAAGGAGAAGCACAGGCATGATGGAGAACTAGCAGCAAACGGGCAGAAGCCAGGTTTCTCTGCCAGCAAGAAGGTTCAAAGCATGCTTAAGTTCCACGTCACAGGGAGTTCTGCACTCATTGAGATGCCTTGTTGTCCATATAGAAGTTTCTGGGTCATTTTCAAGAGTAGCCAGAGGTTTTTGTACAGTCTAAGATATCAGTAGGGCTGGGGGTTGGTCATGGGAGAGAGGACTCACTGAAGCCACAGAAAGGTCATCCAAAGGGGGACAGGGTGGCTGGATCACACCAAAGGGTTATTCAAGTTGATCAAGGTCAGATGGCAACTTTGTTCACCACCAGGGAATCCCTTAAGACTAGAGATCTCCCAAAGGAGAACTGCTCACCAGGCTCTGAGAACCAACTCTCAGTCCCTCTGAGAGAGTACCAGCCCTGTGGGGGGCAGGTGGGGCTTGATGTGTTCTGCAGATCCCGCTGAAGCGTGGGGCCACTTTGAGCAGAGGTGGACGGACCTCCATGACACACCTGGGAGAAAAGGAGAGCTCTCTGCTCCTTTCCCCTCACCCCTGCATCCCTCCTGGGCTGACCTTGCTATTGCAGGCCCTTGCTATTGCTAGGAGTCATGACTTGGCACACAGCATTCATTGTCTTCCAGAAACTTCTGGCAATCCCCAGAGTGAGAGTAGACTATAGACTCAGGTCATGTCCTAGTCACCTCTATGCCCGGCACGCAACACACTGCCTAACACATGGCAGGTGCTCAATATGTATTTGGTGGCTTAAGTAAATTTGAGTTGAGAAAGTTTTACATATCATTATTTTACCTACAGAAGTCCATGACCTCAAGCAGCATCCTTTTAAAAAAATTAATCCCTAGGTATTTAGTTGCAATCTTTCTCACTTATTCTTAACAGCTGTCAATTGTAAGCTATTCTAATTTTAGTTTTGAAAAGTTTAACACACTCCTCTTCAACACTGTCCACATCTTTCACACGATGTCACAGTCTTCCCCAGAGGACTGGCCAGGGAAAGCAGCAGTCCACCGAGTGTCAGTCACTGGGTACAGCAATGCACACAGCCCTGTCCTCGGCACAACAGAGGCAAATAAGAGGGTCAATGAAGGGCAGCCCATCCTTCTGAAAGTAGAACCAGGGTTCCTGTTTTGCAAGGCTGATATCTGACTGGGCAGAAAGGATGGCGGGACTCTCTTCCAAAAGTTGTTTTGCCTTTCAATATCTACTCTTCCTCCAAGATTCCTGTAGTCACCTTTTCCCCAGAGGGGGGAAAATTGAATTAAGGAACTAAAATTATGGACAGATAAACCACTTCCAAGGTACTGATATACAAAGTCCATGCTATTTTGTTCTTTTAAAATATAAAGATTCTCTTCTCTCTAGTTTTCTTTTCTGCTATTTAAATTCAGATTTGCACGTACATTAGGAAAAACGAGAGCTCTGGAAATGGCTTTCTGACCCAGAATAGGTGACAAATTCCAGTTACAGTCATTTTAGCAGGACTCAACTTTGTACATGACTTCAACAGAGAAATAGGGCTTTGGGAGCACAAAGAACGGTGCTGCCATTGTCCTAGCATCCCTGAAGGCGGGTCTGCTAAACTGCAAGCAGAGTGAAGCACTTACCAACTGGAGAAAGGAGATGGGAGTGGTAGAACTGTTCTTGCAGGTGGAGGGAACAGAATGGACAGAAGTTCCAAAGCCATAAAGGAGGTGGCGTGTTTGTGGGATGATAGGCTGTTCAACAAGGCTGGAGATTAGAGGGCTGAACGTGTGTGCCTGGAGGGGAAGGCAGGGGCTAGATCATGAAGGATTTTATATGGCATAAGGAATCTGGATATTGTTCTGAATGCCGTTGGTGGAAAGAGGGTTAGAGCAAGGGAAGTATATTTTATATAAATCACTCGGGTCGCAAAATGGAAAATGGAGTGGGGGTGGGGTACTAGACTCAGTTCTGGGAGGCTAAATAGGAGAGTGATGTGATAATATAGGCAAAGGATGATGATAGCCTGGGTGAATGAGTGAAGTAGCAGTGGGGATGGGCTGATTTAAGAAACATGAAGAAGGTAAGATCAATAGAAGATGAAAGGGGATTGGCTGTCAGTGGAGAGGAAGGGCAGAGTCAAAGATGACATCACAAGTTTCTGGTTTGGGCCACTGAGTGCCTTTGTATACCATTCACTAAGATAAGGGATACGCAGGAGGAAGAAATTGAGGGTAGGGGAGAATAATATGAATTTGAATTGCCCATGGGCCATTGGATACAGGGGTCTATAATTCAGCAGAGCGATCTGGGCTGATGACGCAGATTTGGGAGTCATCCTTTATCCAGATGGCCATTAAAGCTGTGGGAGTGGAAGTTTTTACTGCATGAGAATGTAAGAGTGAGGAGAGAAGTGGGCCCCCATGGAACCCTGAGAAACAGCCAGATTTAAAAGATATCCAGGCAAAGGGAGGCTCACAGAGGCATCAGAATGGAGCCACTGCAGAAAAGGAGGGAAGGCCAGGAGTGGGCAAGGTCTGTGGAGACAAAGGAAAACCTTTCAGGGGAGACAGTAGCCCCAGGGCCCAGCCCTGCCAAGGAGTGCCAATACAAGGTAGAGGTTGAAAAGCGTCCATGGATTTAGCTGCCAGAAGTCATGGGTGCCCTTCGTAGGGCAGCTGCAGCAGAAGACAATAGCTGGACTGAGGAAAGACGGGACATCACAACCTTTCAAGAAGCTTGACTTCAAAGGGGAGAAGAAAATCAGGAGGTAGCTGGACTTCCTCCCCTTTTGGTGGTTGTTATTTTGTTGCTTTTTTAGTGGGAAAAACTTGAGTATGTTTGAAAGCTACTGAAACAGAATCCATGAAGAGAGAGAGGAGGGTCACCGGGAGAGTGGGCCGGGAAGGCAGGGAGAACCACAGGGGGAGGAGCAGCTTAGATGGCACAGCCCGTCCAGTTGGAATTGGAGAATGAACGAAAAGGAGGATGGCATGAGCTCCTAGCAGAACTCCGGCTCACTGTCCAGCCTCCTCACAGTCTCCTCATTACTTAGTTCCCACAGCCTCTTGTGCAGACAGTGGAAGAGCCAAGGTTGGACCCGTGGGCCTTGCCATCACAACCCAGCATGACAACGGGCATTCCTGTTTCTGATGAAGGGGATGGGCAGACAGTGTCAGGGTTGACTAAGAAATGAATAGGAAGCATCCCAGTCCCCTTTCTTGCTCAGAATCCCTCTGGGGCTACCCCCCATCCATGGGACTTTGACTCCTCACCAACAGGACAAAGTTCAAAGTCCTTACCACGAAAGGGAGGCCCATCCCCACCTCTCCAACCAGACTGCCCACCAACGAACACCTGCTGCTGTCCAGAGTCTTTCCAACTGTACTCACGGCTATTCCTGTTCTGGGGACTCCCCTGACTCTCCCCTCCCCCTACCCAAGCCTTTAAGCCCATCAGGCCCCAGCTCAGGTGTCATGGGTCTGGTGAAGGTGTACCCAGAGAAAGAGGCTGGGCTGGGATGGTAGTGAGAGGCCACAGCTGTTCACCATGGGATGGAAACCAGGACAAGTTCATGGACATCTTAATACATGGAAGGGCCTGACGACAGGACCAACCAGGCAGACAGTGGGATTGGGATATCTGTGCTTCAAGGTTAGGTCTTAGCCATAGGGCAGGGCCCAGGGTCAGTATCCCAGACTCCCAGGAAATACAGTAGTGGGGTGGGGAGCAGAGACTGTTAATAGCAAAGCAGAACTCCGCACATTCGTTCACCCAACATGTGTGAGACTGCTACAGGGCCAGGAAGGCAGGTCCGATGGTTCAGGGAGGACCCTCAGCTTTTCTGCTCAAGCTTGGTGCATGCTTGGGCAGTTCACCAGCCTCTTCAGCCGCTGCTTCCTCAGCACTCACGTGGGACAGACCCAACTAAACCAGGTGGAGATGCAGTTTGTTCTTGAAGGATCTCACTGCTGCAGGACACAGTCCTGAGTGGTCCTGAGTGTACACAGCAATTTTCACTTGTTCAGCTGCTGGGGCATGTGTTGAATGAGCGGGTGGGCAGCTACACATGAGCTGGGGACCCTAACTGCTCTCATCAGGAGCACGGGCGAGAAATAAAGACTTCAGAAGCTGTCCCACATCTAAGCTGTACAAACCAAACACACTGCTTCCAAATCTGAGCAGTCAGTCCACCTCTTGCTGGATTGTTGTGGTTCCTTATTAACCTTCTGAGACCCCCCCCACCAGCCCTGGCCCCATGTTGAAACAATAGGCTTGGTGAGAGCCCAGCCCTGCTCCCCCAGCATGCACCATGAAAGGTCCGGACCCAGGACACAGAGCATGCAGGTGCCTGGTGTTCAAGGCCTGTGGGCTTTGGCATGTCAGCTTGGCTTCCACTGTTTGATCACAGACATCTCCGGGATCTCTGACCACAATAAGGAGATTTTCAGAAGCAGATAAGCTGATTAGGGCTCTCATACCAGATTTCAGTCTGGCAGTGAGAGCTGGGAGTGTTCTACATTTAGAATCTAGAGTGAATCTTTTCATCAGCTAATTAAAGGAGGTGCTCCTGGGGTGGGGGCTGGAATGATGGTCACTTGAGAAGTTCTCAAAAATAATAATCACAAATTTAATTATGTAATTGGTAATAGAAATTTCTGCTTTTTTTTTTGAGTATTTGCTATGAAACAGGAACACTCAGTATTTATACAACTGGTATTATTATGCCCATTTGAAAAGTAGTTAACTAAAAAGGCTCAGAGAAGTTCCAGCTGCTTGTTCTAGATCACACTGAAGAGCCAGGATTTGAACCCACGTTATTTACCTGGAGTGTGTTCTCTGAATCATTCATCATTCTGCTGCCGAGACATCTGGAAATTTCTCCTGGTCACCCCCCGTCCTGGCACATAGCAGAGGTGACTTGTTTATACTCTGAGGCTCTGCATCTGTAAAATGGGGGTGATATTATCTACTCCACAAGGTTTTTGCAAGGGTGAGATGAGGGGCCACATATAAATCACTTGTTCTAGTTCTCGGTTCTTTAGAAGTGCTCAATAAATAGTAGCTTTCAGTTAGTTTATTTTACTTCTGGGGATTTGGGACCATGACCTAAAAATAGAAAATGAATTAGTGCCTGAGGTTTGTTGTAAAAAGTCTTCTTGCTTTCTGATAAAGGTCAATCTTTAACCTCTGTGGATTTGGGTTTTTTTTTTTTTTTTAAACTTCAAAGTTGCATGTATCTGTCATCTTAATCATTTTTGCCCTTCACCTTGCATGTTTACAGAGATTGGAATCGAGCTTTGCCTTGCTCCTGGGTGGATTTCCAGGCTGCCTGTCATATTGGACCAATGGCTGGGTTCTGGAAGCTTCTACAATATGTTGCATAAGCACTTACTTTCTTATTCTCATGGGCCAGGGGCCTGTCTTCCTGACACTAAACCAAATCTCTTCTTTGTATTAAAGTCCAGTATTTGGGCCTATCAGTCAATAGGAGAGGTTTTTTCCACTCATAACTTTTCAGAGTTGTTTTTTTTTTTTTTTTTGAAAACCAGAAATCCAGAGGCTAACCTGCTGGGTTTCCAAAAGAGTGCTGAATGTACCAATGGCAGGCAAGTGGGCTTTAGGACATACATGTCCAAATTCTTCAAATAATAGTTATACATATGTTTTAATGTGCAAAATGGAAAAAATATATCACATAAAATACATGCATTTTTCACATGTATTATGAAGTTTCCTTTCAAAATAAATTTATTCAAGTAAAACAGTATCTTGGTTTTAAGAAAAAAGTACAATTAAATGATAGTACAATTAATAGTGGATATGGCAAAAAACTAATCATGAAGGAGAGGATTGAAAAGCAGAGGCTAAGAGACCTCTGAATCCTTCTCACTTCTCTTTGCATTTCTCACACACCCCCACACACATACACCTCCCACAACACCCATTGCCCTGCCAATTGTCCTAGAATTTTGGCCGGAGCAACCCCTGACCTGTCTCTTCTCTTACCTGGTGGCCTCCTGGACACGCTTCAAGCCCCAGCTCCATTCAAGGGCATCCTGAGGTCCTCCGTGTGGGTCTGCTGCTTGTCCTCAAGGCCCTGAGTGCCCTGTGCTTCTCACCATCATGGTGTCAGCTGTCTGTATTATGATGCTCTGTTGACGCATCTGTAATCCCACCATTCCAGACTGGGAACTTCTCCAAGCCGGGGAGCATGCCTTCCTTATGGCTGAATCCGCAGGCCTGGTGCTCAGCCCTCACACAGTCGATCTGTTCAATAAATGAACTAATAACTGAATCCATGCCCCTTTGCCATCAGTTGCCTCCAACAGGGAAAGCAAAGGCCCAAAAATACATATGGATTACAATGATTCTTCTTGAATTTTACCTCACCCCAGGCTCAAGGTTGGGCCACTTCTACAAGTCTTTGGAATCATGTTTACACCACCTGCTCTCTTGGTTTTATTTGTGCTTTCACTCAAGGAAAATGCAGCAGCTGAGCAAGGCACCTGGTGACGGGTATCCCTGCAGAACAGAGCAGATGGCACCAAGCCTTGCGTCCACTTCGCTCAGTGGGGGAAGGGTTGCTTGGCTCAGTGGTGACCTCTTGTCTTACTCACAATCTGATATTTTCCAACCACAAAGGGTCCACTGCAACTTTGAAAGATATTCTCTCTGACATCCACTTTGACAATTAACAATTTTTTTATTGTTTTTTCCCACCACGGGGTTCTTCTCCTGCTAGGATGTTTCACAGAGAGGGCAGTTTGCCAAGCATTAACTTGTCTGGCCCAGGGGGGCATAACTGTACAGCTGATTTCATCGGCATGATCATCATTCCTTTGGTCTTATTTGCAAACTGTCACGTGGTGATAGGGCTCAGTTAACCATTTGTGGTTCTGAGTCATGTGACTAGCCAGAGAGCAAAAAAAAAAAAAATCCAGAGCATCTCTTCTAGACTCTCATGCAACAGATCTAATCCAGGGGATGGTAGAACTTCTGTAAAGAGCCAGTAAATATTTTAGACTTGTGGGCCATCTGGTGTCTGTCACAACTATTCAACTCCACCATTGTAGTGTGAAAGCAGTCGTAGATGATATGTAGATGAATGGATGTGGCTGTGTTCCAATAAAACTTTATTTACAAAGACAGGTGGCAGGCTGCATATGTACATGGGCCTTCATGTGCCAAGCCTGGTCCAACTGGTGGTTAGAAGCCCCTGCTCTTGAGTCAGATCAACCTGGACACACCTTGCCTAAGGGAGACTAGAGAGACAGTGGCTTGAGTCAGGGAGACTATGACAAAGTTCAGGAACCCAAAATATTTGCAGAAGACTTACCAACTGAATGTCGATTCTGGGACTGGCCGATCAGCCTTGTCAGACAGTCCTTACCAGTGGTCTCTCACAGTCATTTGTGAAAGCAGTTTCATGAGAATCACATTGTACTGTAACTGGATTGTAACCACCCTTAATATGGAAAACTAGAAACGAAGGAAGTTCCTCAGGATGTACCTATGAAGTGAAAAGTAGGTGATGGCTCACTACCAGTGTGAAAATGATCATGGTCCTGGACTAAAGCATCTGGAAAGGGAACAGTCTGCCACCATGGACTCTGTCTCCTTGGCTGATAAGGGCACTTGAGGACCTTCTCTGATGGGATCACAGGAAAGGAGATATATGCAAGCAGGTGACTTGGGAGAAGGTAGTGGCAGTGAAAGACTCAAAGAGAGTCTCTAAGAGGTCCCAAATATCTATTTGCCCATGCATTATTCATTCACAGATCAAAACCGACTCCTGTAAATGCCAGGCCCAGTCCTTGCTCTAATGGCACCACAGTCTCACAGGGGAGGAGAGACAAAGTGAGGTGAGAAGGGCTGCCATGGAGGCAGGAGTCCCGAGTGGGGGCGAGGAGGCTGGTGTGTGAAGGCTGGTCGGCATCCTGGGTGAGGGATCTGGCGGAATCCGATGGCCATTTCCAGACAGCCCCTTCACTGTGCACAACCCACCTAGGGAGAGGTTGGCTTGAGAAGCAGGGCCCACGGCTGCCAGCACCCTCCCTCACAGGGGACCTCTGTCACCGACCTCGCTGAAATGACCCCGTGGATCCACGTGCTGTCTGCCCCCCTTGCCCTGGCCCTCAGAGCCATCAGCCTACCTCTGTGACCTCCGAGCCCCCAGAGGTGTCCTGAGAGCTTGGTAAGATTTACCGCCCTTCACCTTCCACAAGGAGTCTGTCCCTTCTCCAGCGGGAGAGGAGCAGCAAGCGGGATGGACTGCCTCACACATGTAATTAGAAGAAGTAAGAGTAGTGAGAGAAAATTGGTTAAGAAAGCCCAAGATGACTTTTTTTTTTCTTTAATAAAAAGGAATAAATCTCAGGGAAAAGAAACTACATTAAGCTGGAGTGCATCAATGTGTTTTCTTCTGCCACACATCAGTCAGGTTTTCAGGAGGAATCACACGGTCACACAGCCAACCAAGGGCCTTGCCTGACCCAGACCGGAAAGTTGGGGATTCCATTGCTCAGGTGGATGGGACCTGGAGGTCTCCACGTGCTTTGCTGCCTTTCTGGAGTGCCTCTGCTGCTTGGATGGGCGGTTCCTGCCCCGTGATTGCATGATCTCAGCCCTGCCCTGTGGCAGGCTCTGCGCTCCAAGGCCAGGACCACATCTCAGCATGGTCTCCTCCAGGCATATTTGGTGTAACTGCCTGGTGATCAGCAGCCCCTCTCATGGCGTTTATCACCCCTCATGCACCTCTCACTCTCCGTCCCCTGTGCTCGTGGAATGCTTCTCAGTTGTCAGCTCCATTTCTATATTTCTATGGCAACCGCAACCCCCAGCCTCATTGCTTTTTCCTTCCTCCTCTCCACCTCCCCCCTCCTGCCTTTTGCAAGTAGGATTTGCAGGGAAGCTGCTGACAGACTGGTCTTCTAGTAATTTCCCTCATAAAACAAACAGCTGAGGAGAGGGAGTAGAGAGGTGGGGCTGTGTAGTGGGGCTGGCTCCACAAGGGGACAGGGGAACCAAGAGTGGTGCACCTGCAGAGTCCTGGGGCACGGCGTTGACAGCAGTGTGAAGTCCAGTCGGTCCTAGCCTGGGGCACCGGGCAAGGTGCGGAAGGCTCCCTCCAGACGTGCAGGGACGATGGGCTAAGTGCTAGCATGACCGTCACCATGGCCCCAGGGAGGCATGCTGGCCTGGCTGTTGTGGCAGACCAGAGGGAGCAAGGGCACCAGCTGTAGCCCACAGGGGAAATGATCCGAAATACCCTCATTACGGAGGCAAGTGCCTCTGAACCCGGTAGCGCTGAGCTGCGGAAATGCCCTCTCTCTGGAAGACGGGGCCATTTCACCGACTCTAATGGCAAATTTCCATCCATCCTGGTCCGCTTCGAGTCACAGGTTCCTGTGTGGGCTGGAGGGCTTGGACAGGTGTCAGGGATAAGGCAGGTGCAAGCAAGTGAAGGCCACCAGGAGGGCACGCTGGTGGGGGCCGAGGAAAGACAGCAGCTTACATTGCAGCAAGGAAGCGTGCCAGAGCTCAGGGAGGAGAGTAAATATTAATAGCTTTATTACATGCCTTTTTTATAAATAAAAGAAATATGTTTTTGGCTGCTAATGACCTTCAAATTAGCAGCTCTTTCCGAAAGCGCTTATGTATTTTTAATTCCAAACGTAGCTGAGTGTCAGTTGCAGCGGCAATGAAAGCAGCGGGGCAGCTGGGTAGTTTTAAATAAGAGGAAACCCAGATCATTATTTTTGAAACTGTCAGCTTTTACGCCTTTTAATGGATTCACTTTTCTCTCATCTCTCCCCCCACTTCTGTGGTCTTTGAAGTTTCCCAGGCATTCTCTGTGGGAGAGAGGAGCAGAGGCACAAGGCCTGCCATATGGTAGACCTGGGTTTTAGTCCCCACTTTGGCTCTCAGGGTGTCACTGTCACACGCGGGGAGGCTTTAGCACCAGGGCCGGCGAAGATCATCCAAGAATGTCAGAGAGAAGAGAATGCCATCCCAAGATGCAAGATGCTGGGTAACAGGACTTGGGATTTCCTTGTCCATCCTGCTTCTGATTTCAAGTCGCAAAAAAAAAGAGAAATTGGAGATGTTAGGGCAGCAGATGGAGAGATGGGGAGATTAGTGAGGAAATAGAGACACAAGGCAAGGAGAGGAGACAGACAGGCAGAGGTGGATGGGGAAACACAGGGAGAAGTCGAGCAGTGGGTGGCAAGCAGGCAATAGAGCAGTGTTTCTCAAAGTGTGAACCCCAGACCAGCAACAGCAGCATCCCCTGGGAACTTGCTAGAAATGTAACTTCTCAGGCCTCTGCCCAGAAGTGAGGGATCAGAGAATCTAAGGGATGGTCCCCACAGTCTGTGTTCTTATAAGTCCCCCCCAACCAAGGGATTCTGAGGCTTAACCAGGCATGAGGAGCTCTGATCTAGATCAGAGGAAGAAAAAGGGGAGCTCGGTGAAGAAAGTGAGAAGGAGGAAGAGACAGTGTCAAAGGAGGTGGAGGAGGAGCCGCACAAGAGACAAGAAATGTGGAAGGAGTCTGCAGGACCCCGGACCTCCTGCTCCACTCCCATGCTCCATGACATGCTCAAACAGCCAGCTAACAGGCTTCTGCTCCACCAGCCCCACAGACCTGAGCTCCCAGTCTTTGCCAGTGACTTCCTGCGTGGAGCTGACCTCCAAGTCACCAGTGACTCACAGCTGTATCAGGCTTCCTCTGACCTTGGGAGAAGATGCCGTGTCATTTTGCTGACCTGAAAACTGAGGATGGGTTTCCTCCTTTGCTCATACGGTCTCCCGAGCCACCCTTTCCGATAGACACTTCATTTTTACTTGAACTACTAGAAGGATCAGTCTCCATGCTCCATGCTCCATGATTTTAGATAAAAGTTGAGCTCTTGGGAACACCTGGGTGGCTCAGTTGGTTGAGTGGCTGCTTTTGGCTCAGGTCATGATCCCGGCATCCTGGGATGAAGTCCCACATTGGGCTCCTTGCTTGGTGGGGAGCCTGCTTCTCTCTGTGCCTCTGCCTGCCTCTCTGCCTGCCTGTGATCGCTCTCTCTCTCTCTCTCTCTCTGACAAATAAATAAATAAACAAATAAAATCTTTTTTTAAAAAAAAGTTGAGCTCTTGGGGTACCTGGGAGGCCCAGTCATTGGGTGTCTGCCTTCAACTCAGGTCGTGATTCCAGGGTCCTGGGATGGAACCCCCTTGCCTGCTCCCTGCTCACCGGGAAAACTGCTTCTCCCTCTCCCATTCCCCCTGCTTGTGTTCCCTCTGTTGCTGTATCTCTCTCTGTCAAATAAAGTAATAAAATCTTAAAAAAAAAAAAAAAGTTGAGCTCTTTTCCAAATTGTCAGGCTGTTGGACAAAAAGCAAGGATATTTCCCATTTGATCTTGAATTTCTTGGTGTCTAGGCATAGTTGCCTCTTCATTTAAAGTTGATGAACACATGTCAATTTGTCTCCAATCCAGCCAATAGACTTTTATTAAGTGTCTACCCCATGCAGAGATAACTCAGCCTAACTGAACCACCCCACCACCCCTATCCCCCCAGGGGCCTCTGATCTCCTAGACGGTAACTAAAAATAAGGACTCCTTCTAGAGTCCTCCACCCCAACCCAGACCTCATCATGATTTTGCCTTCTCCAAAGACTGACTTCCTCAAGCACCCACCCTGGCACCCTCAAAACACTTTGGGCTCCCAGGACCTTCTGATTTTAGCAATGATAAATATAACTATTCATTTAAGAAATGTTTATTTAGTAGGAACTCTAAGCCACCTGGAAACAAGCATTACTTCCAAGTGCTTGGAATACATCAGTAAACAAAGCACAGATCTGGGTCTTCCAACAGGAGCCGGCAAAGGGAGAAAGACAACTAACAATAAACATAAATCAATTATCCAAAACCTTTGAATGTGAAAGTGCTATGTCCAAAAGAAAACTGGAGAGCAATAGAAGAGTAGTTTGCAATTTTCAATAGGGCAATCAGGACAGAACTCAGGGAGAAGGTGGCATTTGAGCAAATATTTAAAGGAGATAAGGAAGTGAGCCAGGATAGAAAAATCTACAAGCAAACTGTAACTGTAGCCAGGTATGTTCTAAAAACAGGGTGGTATATTCAAATAACAGCAGGTAGATTTTCCATATGCTACCTAATTTAAGCCTCACTATGTTCTAATGTATCCGGTATTATTAGTAGCATTTTACTGATTTAAAACCTGAGGCTTTGGAAGTCTTCATGGTTTGCTTAATATTGCTTAAGGCTGTTTAGATAGTGGTTTGCATAACTGGGATTCCAGTCCTTACTGGACTGATCCTAAAACACACATTGTTTTCTAAAATCTGCCTTACCTCCAGATGAGTCAAGGTGGATCTTAGGGTGTTGACAATGAGTGGGACACAGAGCCCAGCCTTGCAGACAAAGGGAGACACCACAGCCAGGAGGCACATGCTTCATGTCAAGGTCATTCCCAACAACTCTGACCCAATTTTCAGAAAGGGTGGATGCCTTTCTGCCAAGGGGAAGGGTCTCATACTAGAAAGGGTAAAACTCATGGCCAAGAGAAAATGCAAGTCTTAAATGGCAATAAAATAGTCAAGGAGAAGGCCACACATTCTAAGTGATTTCCAGTCTTTCAGCCCAGATCACCAATATTACAGGACTGTATTAGAAGTTGTCTGATGGTGAGAAGTTGAGGCAATCTGGGTGCCCATTGTCGAAAAAACCAATAGCCAAAATGTCCTAGACACAAACCACTGAGTGCTTGTGTTTCAGATAAGAGACGACTAGATTTTCATACAGCAGCCCATATGGGTTTTAAGATCAGAGGGCTGAGTGGGCAAAGCAAGAACCGGGAAGGATGGATAATATGACAACATCTGTTTTACAAGAACATGTATCACCAGAGTATCTGCATTGAGCATGATAGAATGGATGCCTATGGTTGGAAATAGTGGGGATAATCTACCCATTTCCCATTTATTTCACTTGCAGCTTTGCATCTAGAGTCATACATGTCTATATATACCTATTTCTGGATATCTGAGATGCTTCATTAGCCTGCCAACTCTTATTCCAGGATAACACTATCTTAATTATTGCAGCCTCATTGCACGCTTTAATGTTGTGTAACATGAGTCATCCATCCTTATTCACTCTCATAATTCTCATAACTATTTTCACCTGCATGTTTTCTAATTGAATTTTGAGATGATTTTATAAATTTCCAATACAGTAGTATTTTTATTAGTATAGCTATAAGTATTAAATTAATATGGGAGAGTAGCAATCTTTACTAGATATATTTCCTATTTACAAATATGGCATTTTTCTGTATTTCAGCAATTAATCTTTTATAACCCTTGGCAAAATTTTATACTTTTCTTATAGATGTTATATATTTCTTCCTAAAAATCCCTATAATTTATATTTTGCTATAGTTAAGAGAATCTTCTTTTTCATTTTGCTATAGTTAAGAGAATCAAGAATCTTCTTGATTTTGATGTATTTTTTATCATTATCCAACATGTTAAGCATTAATATCATTAAATATTTATTCAATGGAATTTATTATTTCACTTGTTTGTTGTTTTTATTCAGGCATGTAATATAGTCTATAATAAAAAATAGTATTAATTCCAAGTTGGCAGTACTTTAAATTTAATTTGTTTTCCTGCCTTATTGCATTGTCTGGGACTTCTAGAGAAATATTCAATAATAGTAGTGACACACATAGTTATCTTTTGCTTATTTAATGGAAAGGTCTTTATTGTTGTTTCATAATCAAGTGTGATATTGGTTGCTGCTCTGTATAGATATGCAGATAAAGGAGTTTCTATCTTCGTTGTACTAAGAATTATTATTTTAAATGAGTATTTTATTTTTTCAAATACATTTGAGCATCTCTAGAAGAGATGATATATTGAACCAGACATAAATTCTTGAAATAAACTTTACTTCATCATGGCAAATTTGCTTCTAATTTACTGGTGAATCTAACAAATTACAATTTTACTTCTGTATTAAGAAATGTGATTAGTGTGTAGTTTTCTTGTTTGTGTATTTGTGCTAGCTTTTTCAACATTTTATTATCAATGGCCCTGATTATTTAATAATCACATTTATTAAAGTACAATAGAGAGGAAAAACTATCCAAATTATTGCTCAACAGCTTGATAAACTTTCAAAAAGCAAATCCATCCATATAACCACCACCCAGATCAGGAAATAAGAAGACTACTAGCATCAAGGTCCTTCTCAGTCACTATGCCCCAGTTTGTAAAAGTAAACATGTTCTAAACCATAAATTGTTTTGCATTCTTATGAACTTTATGTAAGTGGAATAATATAAAATATTATTATTTACTATCTGATTTGCTTTGCTCAGATCATATCTGTGAAATTCATTCGTGTTCTTATAAGTTTAATTCATTCATTTTAATAGCTATACAATATTTCTTTGTATGAATATAACCACAATTTATTCTATTATTACACATTTGAGCCATCTCCAGTTTTTTATTATTATAATTGTATTAAGAATATTCTCACATGTCTTTTGGTGTACATGACCTTCAGTATACACATTTATGCATTTCTGTTAATATACACATAGAAGTGAAATTGCTGGGCCAAAGGGTATCTGTGTGTACTGGTTTAACAGGTGCCTTCAAACAGTTTTCCAAAGTCTCTCCATAGCTGTCACTTTTTCATGTAAACCCAAGATGCAGCTGGGCCAACCTGGTTGAGTACTAGAATATGCTATTTCCATTTGACAAGTCAGCTTACTGTAAGGGACTTCCAAATTTGTTAATCATTGTCTGAATCCCAAGGACTTTATGAATCAGTTGCTTACTTTCCACAAAACAAGCTCATAGATGCTTTTCAAAAGGGGGGGGTACTTGAGCATGGTGAATAGACTCACATAGTCCCAAGAAACTTTCACAGAGAGCAGAGCTTGAATTTTGTCAAGGTTGTAAGCACCCCTGCTGGCAGAGGTGTGATTATACCACAGAACCATTGAGACTCAGACTTCTGAGTTACCAACCAACAGGGTATCATTTATGCAGTGAAGGCTTTGGACATCAGGAAGTAGAGATAGTCATGTTGAAACCTAACTCATTCACTGGTGGCAAATTACAGCACAGTTGGGGCCTCTGTGGGGAAAATACTAAAGGTTTCTTGAACATTTCTCTTCTGATCAGAAGACTCTCCTCTGGACTTTATGAACATTCAAAATACATGCATGTAAAATATCAGTATCAACTATACATCCAGCTGCAAAAGCCACAATAGTATATTGAATTGGCCCAAAGGGTCCCACCCACAAAATCATGTTAACTTCCCTTCCCCACTCTGAAGCTTGCCCACACCTCATTAGCTAAATCCTGGCAATGGGTATGATGGTGAATGGGGCATCTGTGTTCAACAGAGCCAAAAAGATCCGAGCAGATCCCTAGTGTGCTCAGAGAGGTGAATATTGCCTTCAGTACTCCTGGGGGCAAGAGGAGATCTTGGCCACATGACTAATCGTCTTTTTCACTAAGGCAGCTGAAGTAGGAGGGCACAGATGAATCAAGGGGACTAGACGGAGAGGGGCTCCACACCAGTAAGCAATGCATATCCACTTTCCATTATGAGGAGTGCAGCGGCTACTCTCAGCTCGACCGAAGGAGTCCTCTCTGTTCTCAGCCTACCCAGTTCTATACGGAATGGTGAGGTCCTCATGGCTGATGCCCTGTGTTTCATCCTCAGGAACTCTAGACTCCACAGCCACAGCCTCTGGGAATTCCAAATGGGGCTGTGGGGCTCGTGCCCCCTGGCTGGCTTGGGCTTAGCCCACACGGCAGTGGCAACTTCTTCGAGGAGTCCACATTAATCTGAGGCATCATTTCCCATTACTAAAATAACACCTCCTAAGTACTCATTTGATTTCCATGCAAGGGCTAGGGAAATTTTCCAGGGTAGCAGGACTGACAGTGAGCATTTATCTAAATTTCTTTGGGTCAGTTTCTCATTCCACAATGGGTCACTTCCATCATTATTATAAACCCAATTCGGGGCAGTGAGAACCTGAATACTAGTTAATGACTCATTTATGGTTTCCCAGGGGAGTATGTCCATTTTAGGCAAGACTCTCTTAAAGCAGCCAGAACACACTGAAAAAAAAAATTTTTTTTTTCTGAACCTTTTACTGCTGTATCCAACCAGCTCCATGGTTGACATGATAGACTGCAGATACGGCTGAGCCATAAGATGATCCAGCTATTCCCATTCTTTCTTAACAAAGCATTATGCAGTGTGCCCAGGTGGCTCAGTCAGTTAAGTGTCTGACTCTTGGTTTCTTCTTGGGTTGTGATGTCAGGGGCGTGATCTCGGGATTGCGGGATAGAGCCGCAAGTGGGGCTCCACACTCACTGTGGAGTCTCCTTCTCCCTCCCCCTCTCCCTCCCCCTCTGCCCCTCCCCCTCTTTACCCTTGCCCCTCCCCCCACTCTCTCCCTTTCTCTCTTAAATAAATAAATAAATAAATAATACCTTTAAAAAAATAAGCATTATATATCCCACCTCATTCATCTCTCAAGTGAACCAGTGAAGGATCTTAGACTCGCAGTTTCTGTACACAGTGATCATAAACCTCCTCCTTTCAACCTCTTGCCCCCAGGAGACATCTAAGTATCAGTCTTTACGATAGAGTGAACTTAAAGCTGACCACCAGATGGGCAAAGAAGTCCCCTCACCAGAGCGGAGCTGCATCATACAAGGCCCAGTCCATGCCACTGTTTTGAAACCTGCTTCCGAGTACTTGCCCTGCAATGTCTCCCCAGCTCCTTCTCATTAACAGGCAACATAGCAGAGAACAATTTATTGCCTGGTTGAACATACATTTGGTCATGCTTGCTAAAAGTGTCCAAACTGTGGAGGGTCAAATATTTTATTCTACTTGCAAACTAACAAGTCACCCCAGCACTGTTTCATGGGTACTGTTCTACAAGAAGGGGTAAACAGAGTACCAGAACTTTTGGACCAGTTCCTGAGCCCCAGTTTCCATATGATGACATGACATGGACCAGAGGGAACAGCTCATACAGTGTGTTGCATGGCAGAAGAGGAACCCGAACCTACTCAGCAGTAAGTTTGCCCTTCGTTCCAGAGAAAGACATTAGCTTTATTATACTGGACAGTAAGCATGCCTGCATTTTACTCTAGAGAGTGACACTATCAGTGTCTACCAAGGCTATTCACTATGCAAACATTCCTGAAAAGATAGGCCAGATAAAAGGACCATCGTTGTCTCCTCATAAGACATGCAAGAACTCCATGGAGAAATGCCTCTCAATGAGTATAATTTACATAAGTTTTACCCTTTTTTTTTTTTTAAAGTGGTACATTCCTAGGAGTTTTGAAAATCAGTCATGTAATCACCACCACAAGCAATATAGAAATTTGTTCATCAACCCCAGAAGTTCCATATGATCCTTAAGCCACTGATCAGACTTTGGTCTCTAGAGATTTGCCCTCTCCAAAGTGGTATATAAATGAAATAATCAGAAATGTACCCATTTGTGTTTGGCTTCTTTCATGAAGCACAATAATTTTGAAATGAATCCGTGGTGTTAGTTACATGCATCAGTAGTTCACTTATTTTTATTGCTGTGTAGTATTTCATTGTATGTATATATGATTTCTTTATCCATTCGTCAGTTGATGGACATTTAGAAAGTTTATGGTTTTTTATGTTTAGAAATAAACATGCTATAAACACCCATGTACAGGTGTTTGTGGGAACATATGTTTTCACGTCTCCTGAGTAGTTTGGAGTAGATTCTTGGGCCATAGTGTAAGTTCATGTTTAACCTTACAAAAAACCTGACTATTGTTTTCCGAAGTGATTGTACCATTTTTCATTCCTAGTAGCAGTGGATGAAAGAATGTGACTTCCTATCCTCACACTTGATATGATGTGTTGTGGAGTTGTTTTTGTTTTTGTTTTTAATTCTGGTCATTCTAATAGGTGTTTGGTGAAATCCCATCATGTTTCTCTTTGCATTTCCCTGATGGTTAATAATGTCAAGCCTCTTTTCATGTGCTTATTTATCATTTCAAATGTCTCATTTGATGAAGCATCTGTGCAAGTCACTGCTTTTTAATGGGTTGTCTTTTTCTTATTGAGTTTTGAGAATTCTTTACATATTCTAGGTAAATTTCTTTTATCAGACTTTCTTTCCCCACCCTGAGAAATTTTCTTCCAGTTTATGGCTTGTTGTTTTACTAACATTCAAAGAGCTTAAGTTTTAAATTTTAATTAAATTCAACTTATCTTTTTTAAAAAATTTATTGCTTGCACTTTTGTGTCATATCTAATAAATGTTTGCCTAACCAGAAGTAAAAAATATTTTCTTTTGTGTTTCTTGAGTGGCTCAGTCAGGTGAGCGCCGAACTCTTGATTTTGGCTCAGGTCAAGATCTCAGGGTCATTAGATAGGACCACACATTGGACTCCATGTTTAGTGGGGAGTCTGAGTTTCTCTTCCTCTGCCTTTCCCCCTGCTCTCTCTCTCTCTATCTCTAAAAATAAATAAATAAAATCTTCCTAAAAATTCTCTTTTATGTTTTCTTTGTTATGTTTTACAGTTTCACATTCTATATTTAGGCTTATAATCCTTTTGGACTTGTTTCTATATATGATAAAATGTACAGGTTGAAACTGTTTGAGAGAATTTTTTGGTTGCTATTTGATTTTTTTGTTTTTTTGCATGTGGATATTCAAACATTCTATCAATATTTGCTGAGAAGAATAGCTCTTTGATCTAGTAAATTACACTGGGACTTTCATTTAAAATCAATTGAACATATATGCTTGAATCTAGTTCTGCTTTCTCTCTTCTGTTCCATTTACCTCTGTATCTTACCTCTCATCACAGGTACACTGTTTTAATTATTGTAGCTGTACAGTAAGTGTTGAAATGAGGGAGTAGGTGTCCTTTTGTCCTTCTTAAAATTGTTTTGGCTATTACATTTTGTTTACTTTGCCATATAGATTTTAGAGTCAGCTTTCTAATTTCTACAAAGTGGCCTGCTGCTGTTTTAATGGGATTGTTTTAAATTTCTAGATTTATAGGTATAACTCTCTATTTATTTAGTTGATCTTTGATAGCTTTCATTAATGTTTTATAGTTTCAGAATACAAATATTGAGACATATTTTGTTAATATTTTGCATTTATGATGTTATTATAAGTGGATCTTTTAAATTTATATTTCTTAGTGGTCATCTCTAGTACACAGAAATACAATTAATTTTTCTATATTGACATTGCTAAATTCACTTTTTAATCCTAAGAGCTTTTTTGTTAAAAAAAAAAAAAAGCTAAAACCCTCTAGGACTTCCACATAGAGACTCACATTATCTGCGCATAGTTTTATTCCTTCCTTTTCAGTTTGGATGCCTTTTTTACTCCCTTCCCTTTCTTCCTTCCTTTCCTTTATTTTTTTCTATTTTTTTTTCTTCTTTCTTTTTCCTCACTGCCCTGGCGACACTCAGACCTTCCAGAAAATGTGATGAGATGAGAATAGACATCCTTGCCTTGTTCCTGATCTTAGGGGAGAAGCATTCAGTCTTTCACACTAAGTATGGTGTTAGCTGTAGGGTTTTTTTTCTATGCCTTTTATTAGATTGAGGGAGTTCACTTCTTTTCCTAGTTTTGATGAGAGGTTGTTTTTTTTTTTTTTTTATCATGAATGGATATTGAATTTTGTCAAATGTTTTTTCTGCATCTGTTGAGATGATCACATTTTTCTCTTTTTCAGGTTATAATATAGCAAATTTTGTCAATTGATATTCTAATGTTAAACCAGCCTCACATTCCTGACATAAATCCAGTTTGGTTATGATGTATTCAGGTGGCTTTATAATATATTCAGGTGGCTAAAGCTTTGTTAAGAATCTTTGCATCCGTGATCTTTGCATCATGAGGGATGTCAGCCTGTTGTTTGCTTTTCTTGTATTCTCTTCAACTGATTTTGGTTATTAGTGTAATCTTCCCCACATAGAGTTATGGTCAACATTAGAAAATGTTTCTTCTTAAAATTTCAAAAAAAGTCTATGCAGAGTTGGTATTTTCTTCCTTAAATATTTGGTGGAAAACCCCACTGATGTGAACCAGGCCAGATTTCTTTGTAGGAAGCATTTTAACTACAGATTCAATTTCTTAAATAATATAGGGCTACCCATGTTATCTACTTACAAAATTTGCTAGTTCGTGTATTTCAAGAAAATTTACTATTTCATCTAAGCTTTTAAAAATTTGTGGGAGTGAAATTGTCTATAATGTTTTCTTAAAAATCTTTTGATAGCTCTAGTATCTGTATTGCTGCATATCTCATACCCAATATTGATCATTAGTGTCTTCCCTCTCTTTTCCATAATCTGGTTAAAGGTCCATTCATTCTTTTGATCCTCTCAAAAACACAGCTTTTGGCTTGCATGGACCACTGGGTGTGGTGAAAAAAAATGAATAACGTTTTTCTGAAAATAAATAAATTTTTAAAAAATTAAAAAAAAAACACAGCTTTTGTTTTCATTGATTTTATCTGTTTCTCTGTTTTCTCTTTCATTGATTTCCTCCTTGGTCTTTATTGTTTTCTTTCTTCTACTTACCTGAATTTAGTTTCCTTTTCTTTTCTTGAAGCCGAGCTCATTGATTTGAGATCTTTCCTTTTTTCTTTTCTTTTCTAGGTGTTTAGTGCTATAAATTTTCTCCTAATTACTGCTTTACCTATAATTTCAAATTTTGATATGTGGTATTTTAGATATTTTAGTTCCAAATATCTTCTAATTTGCCTTCTGATTTTTTTCCTTGACCCATGAGTTTTTGTTGAAAGTGTATTATTCGCGTACAAATATTTGGGAATTTTTAAGATATTGTTCTTCTATTGATTTCTAGTATAATTCCATTTAGATCAAAGAACAAAAGTTTTATCATCACAATCTATTTAAACGTATTGATAACTTATTTTATGGTCTGTAATATGGTCTGTCTCAAATATTCCATGTATACTTGAAAAAAATGTATTATACTGCTGATGGGGGAATGTTCTAAAAATGTCAATTAGGTGAAGTTGGCTGATAATGTGTAAGTGTTCCACCTCTTCACTAATGTTCTATTTATTTGTTCTACCAACTATTAAGAGAGAAGTGCTGGAATTTCCAACAATTATAGTTTCATTAATCTATTTCTTTTTTCAGTTTGTCAGTTTTTGCCTGTATACTTTGAAGTTCTGTTACATGGCATATAAACATTTAGAGTTGTTATGTTCTCTTGATACATTGATGGCTTTATTATCGTGAAACGACCTTCTTTATCTCTGATAATGTTCTTTATTTTGATTAACATTAGCATGCTGTATTGTTCTCCATCCTTTCACTTGTAAATATGACTTTATACTTAAAGTGCCTTTTTTATAGGTAGCAATAGTTGGGCTTTATTTTTTGTCCAACTGATAATTCTGTTTAATAATTAAGGTGATTAGACTATTTGTATATAGTGCTTGCTTCGGCAGCACATATACTAAAATTAGACTATTTGTATATAATGTGCTTATTGAGTAACATTGTTATGAAAGTAACTAAAATATTATTGAGAGACACAAAATAAGTTTTTAATAATTGAAAGGCCACTGTATTGTTGGATACCAAAACATCAGTATTATAAGACTTTAGTAATTCCTAACTTAATATCTAAATTTAATTTGATCCCTATAAAAGCAGCAGATTATTTTTCAAGTGCATAAGTTGAATCATATGTTGCTAAGGAAAAATAAACATGTAAGAATCTTTAAGAAAATTCTGAAAAGTAAAAATAATGTGGAAAAATTGGTCTTCCAAGTATCAAAATATTTTATGAATGTATAGTAATTAAATAGTGTGCTATTGAAATGACTAGAAAAATCTCTGAAAGGAGCAGAAGAGGGAATGGAGAAATAGATATTCATTGAATATTCATGCAAAAATTTTGTATATGAGAAAAGTGTATCAGTGTGGAAAAGATGGATTCTTCAATACATGGTGTTCAGACAACTCAGAAGCACTCAGAAGAAAATAAATGTGAATCTCTTCTTCACACTTTACATTTGTGTAAATTACATTTGAATCAAAAATTTAAAACACAAAATACTAACCAAAGACATAAGAGTACTGAGCAAAGATACGAGAGAATTTTTTAAATAATCTTGGAAAGTTAAGGCCTTTATATGCACAACATAAAACCAGAAGGTTTAAGAAAATTGATAATTCTGAAAACATTAAAAAAAATTAGGACAAAAATATAGTCCACTGATCTTTGAGAAAGCACACAGGCAATTCAATGGAGGGAATATATTCTCTGCAACAAACAGGGCTGGAGGAAATAGACTTCCATGTGCAAAAAAGCAAAGAAAAAGAAAAAAATAGACACAAACCTTATGTCTTTCACAAAAAATAACACAAAGTGGATACTAGACCTAATGTAAAATACAAAATTATAAAAGTTCTATAAGAAAATACAGGATAAAATTGGGGCACATGGGTGGCTCAGTTGGTTAAGTGTCTGCCTTTGGCTCAGGTCACAACCCCAGGGTCCTGGGGTTAAGCCCCTAGTCTGACTTGCTGCTCAGTAGGGAGCCTTGCTTCTCCCTCTCCCTTTGCTGCTTTCTTTGCTTGTGCTTTCTCTCTTTCTCAAATAAATAAATAAATAAAATCTAAAAAGAAAAAGAAAATATAGGGTAAAATCTATATGACCTTGGGCTTTGTGATGAGTTTTTAGATACAACACCAAAACCACATTCTGTGAAAGAAAAGTTGACATGTTGGATTTTATTAAAATTAAAAATGTCGGCTCTGTTAAAGGTCCTATTAAGAGAATAAAAATGAAAAGTCAGAGACTGGGAGAAAGTATTTCCAAACAATATCTCATTAAACATAGAGTCCAAGATATTAAAAGAACTCTTAAAATCCAAAAATAAGAAAATGTCCAACCCAATTTAAAATGGGCCAAATATCTGAAGAGACATCTCACCAAAGAAGACATAGAGATGACAAATACACAAGTGAAAAGATGCTTACCATTATGCATCATTAGGGAAGTATGACTTAGATATACTACATACCTATTAGAATGACTGAAATTCCAAAGAAATGACAATACTAATTTCTGACAAGGGTATAGAAGAACAGGAACTCTCATTGATTGCCGATGGAGATTTAAAATAGAGGACATCAGCTGTTTCTCACAAAGCTAAATGTGCTTATTATTTGATCCAGCTGTCCCACTCCTAGGTATTTGCCCACCTGATCTGAAAAGTTACACACACACACACACACACACACACACACACACACCAGTGCATGCTTATCTATAACAATTTTATTCATAATCTTCCAACACTAGGAGTGACAAAGATGTTCTCTGATAGGTGAATGGATAAACCAGTTGTGGTACATCCATACAAAGGCCTACTATTCAGTGATGAAAAAGAATGGGCCCTCATGCCATGCAAAAACATGAATGAATCTTAAATGCATAATGCTGAGTGAAAGAAGCCAGTGGGAAAAGACTACATACTGCATTTGCATTTACATGAGATTCTGAAAAGAGGAAAACTATAGAGATGCTAAATGGATCAGTGGCTGCTAATTAATGATTCAGTTCAGGGAGAGAGGGCTGAATTGGGGAAGCACAGAAATTTGTAGGTTGGTGAAATTGTTCTGCATGCTACTGTAATGGTGGCTGGATTACATTAAATTGACAAAACACACAGAGCTTTAAGGCACAAAAAGTAAACCTTAACCCACAGACTTTTCAGCACAAAGAGTAAACCTTAATATGTGCAAATTTTAAAAACTTACCTAAGATATTGGGGGTGCTAAGTTGGGAAGCAGAGTGTGACAGAACAATCTAACTGTATTAGAAATGCATGAAACAATCTCACTAAAGAGGGTGAGGGGAAAGGTGCTGATCTAAGCCAATTTGGAAATGAGTAGAATCTGTAAGACTAAAAGCAAAAGGATCTGTACTTAAACATTATACTCTGGCTGTTAAGGTTTCTCCCATGGAGGTACAGGTTAACAGTGCTGAAAACACTATACACAGATACAAGTATAATTAGACAACTAAGTAAATGGATAACAGTGTAGGGGCGAGGTTTCTCACTGTTAGAGTGGATTTTACAGCTAGGCAAGGGAAGAAGCTAGAAAGAGCCATGTGGTACTGGCTTAGAGTTTGAAGGCATCAATATGAACTCATGTTTGGCTTAATATAGATTCAGATGTTACACAGAGAAATATTTATAGATATGTGCATATATATGAGTTAGCATACACACATACATTTCCTTGCTCTGTCAGCTGAGAGGGCCTACAAGCAAGGACACTCCAATAAAAATGAGCACACCTAGAACCTTAGTTTTGATACTCTTCTTCATTGAAAGGAAAAGGACTCCTTCGAGGAATGATTGATTCTAGCACTGGGTCAGGAAATGTACAAGATGAGAGCCTGGGGCATCTTGCAGTAAGGAAGTGCTGAAAACCACAGCAACAAAGACAGGAGTATGTTAAAGGGATAGGAGCAGACTGAAAGAACTCCTCCAGTGGCCAAAGCAGAACAATGTGAGCCACCAAATAAAGTAGTATTGGATTATAAACCAAAGAATATAATAAATATTCATGAATCCATACTGACATAAATAAACCACTGAATAAATAAACAAACAAATATGTACATAGCTACATAAATCATAAATGAGGGGAGAACAGATATGCCAGGTAGAATTCCCAATAATTTATGAAGATACTCTGTTTCAAGAAGGTGAAGTCTAAGTCCCCACTCCCTAGGTGTGAACTGCACATAGAGACTTCCTGCCAGAGTCTCATATGGAGAGAGTGACTTCACAGTGGGGGAACCTAACCACCTCAGCCAGGTGATCAAGATTAACATCAATGGCAGTGAGTCGTGGTTATGGTAGGTTCACTTTACAGGAAGTGATGAGAATGGTACTTTATCTCTGTGGCTTCTCCCAGTCTAACCAGGAGAATAACATCACACCAATTCTAACTGAGGGACATTTGACAAAATACCTGACTGGTATTCCTCATTCTGAAAAATAATCTAAGTGTTTTGAAGGGGAGGGGGTGCTCATTCTTTTTATCTTTAATTGTTAAGGGGCTATTTTTTTCAAATGAGATGTAACTGACATAACATTATATTAGTTTCAGGTCTACAATGTAACAATTTAGTATTTGTACATATTCCAAAATGGTGACCACAATAAGTCCAGTTAACATCCATTACCATACATCATTACAAATTTTTTTCTTGTGATAAGAACTTTTGAGATACGCTCTCCTAGCTACTTTCAGGTATGTAACACAGTACTCTTAACTATAGTCACCATGTGGACATGCTAAACATCAGCACTTTTTACAATCAGGAATTTATTCTACTGAAGTAATAACCTATATACACAAGATACTCATACAAGGAGGATAATTGTAAAGTTGTTTGTATGATATCAATTTTTTTTAAAAGCCAGGTCACCAATAAGGAACTTGTTAAAGAGTTACACAGATGTAAAAAAGAAAATGAAATACAATGTAACTATTAAAAAGAATTTAATTAACCCTATGGGTGCTGACATCCAACAAATGCCAAGATAAAATGCCAGGTGAAGAAAAACAAAATTCAGAATATTGTATGCCTAAAAATAAGTCTTATTAGTATATATAACAACAGTTTAAGAGAAATTATACCCCTAAAAGAAAAACTAGATTATTTAAAAAGTGCAATCAGAAAACAAAAAGTGTTCTCAGTAATCAAATGATTGCAAAAATAGAAAATTAAATTGCATTCTGAATAATAAGCACATAGCTAAAGACAAAGTTGTCCTCTGGCAAATAAACTTATGGTAATGTCTCAAAACATAGAGTAAAATGAAGAATTTAATTGCAAGGTAAGGTACTATAGGACAGGTGTAGCAGCTCTAACATTTATACAAAAGAGGTTTAAAAGAGAAAACTGGCAGGGGGTGGGGAGAGATAATAGCAAATTATCAAGGAAATATTAGAAGAAAATGTTCTGGAGCTAAAGAAAGAAGGCATTCTTCTAATTTTGAAAGATTCCAACCAAATCCCGGTAGGGATTAATGCAAAAAGCTCACATTGAGAGAAATCTTAGTGACATTACTGAATTCCAAATAGTAACAGAAAATCCTGAAACTTCCTTGAAAGCAAAAAAGAGATTACTTAGAAGAAGAAAAATTAATCTGATCCAGACTTCTCATATGCAACAGCGGATTCTAGAAGACAAAGGAGAAATGCCTTCAAAGTTCTGAGGGAAATGGTTTGAATCCAGAATTCCTTGCCAATCTAAATGATCAGCCAAATGTGAGAGTGAAATAAAGACATTTCAGGCATTTAAGAATTCATAAAGTTTAAATTCCATTCACATATATTTTCTGAAACAAAAATGCTCAGGGATGGGGGCACCTGGGTGACTTAGTCAGTTAAGCCTCTGCCTTTAGCTCAGGTCATGATCCCAGAGTCCTGGGATCAAGTCCCACATTGGGCTCCCTGCTCAGAGAGGAGCTTGCTTCTCCCTCTGCCTCTGCTGCTCCCTGTGCCTGTGCTCTCTCAATCTTTCTAATTAATTAATTAAAGTAAAATCAATCTTTAAAAAATGCTTGGGGATATATTCCAGAATACCCAAAAGGCAGCACAGGAAAGAGGGACACATGGACTCCCTCATGAAGTAACTGCTGTCTAGCCATCTCAGAACCTAACAAGCCACCCAAAACCAGAAGCACGAGGACTTCCATGAAGAATGTTTTGGAGGAAAATAAAAGGGGGATTCCGTTCAATTGACAGCATGACTAGGAGGATACTTTAAAGATCATCAAATGTGAAAAGAATCTATTAGGATACTAGGAAAAATGAAAGAAACAAATGAAACAAATGAAACAAAAACATGGTCTTGTCTTCAAAAGCAAATTAGAATGAGGCAAGGTTATGAGCTGAAAAAGAGGTAAGTAAAGATAAAGCATTTGGCTTTTACTTTCTGAGCCCTCTTTCTTAATGATGAGGGATATCTATCTATCTATCTTTGGTGGGGGGAAGTGCAGTACTGGTTGGCCATGAACACTATTTCCATGTTCATAATATTTTGAATGATATATATTTATTTTGGGAATAGGATAAATGCCAAGAGAACTAAATAATATTTGAGAATGAAAACAACCATTACAGACTTTGATCATGTCAAAGGCCCAGGGGAGAGACACGAACGTTCATTTCTTCTTCATACGTGTGGGCAGTAGATAAGGTATAAAGTTAAGAAATTAAAAATAGATGATTTATTATGTTGTTAATAAAGGTAGCAATTTTAGAAACTGATTCTCAATATGTTAAGTTTGAACAATTTAAAGACGATAAGCATATTATTTAGTGATGCCGTGATAACCATCAGAAATGCTAAAGGCAAGAAAGGTTACATGTGTCCGACCCAGGGAGGGGATTGTATGTTTGGGGTGAAGGGAGACAACTAGGGTTATCACTTTTTCTTTTTAAAGATTTACTTTTTTATTTGAGAGAGATAGAGAGTACATACGCATGCATGAATGGGGATGGGGCAGAGGGAGAGGGAGAGAGACTCTCAAGCAGACTCCATGCTGAGTGTGGAACCTGAAGCAGGGCCTGATCTCACAACCCTGAGATCATGACCTGAACTGAAATCAAGAGTCAGATGCTTAACTGACTGAGTCACCCAGACGCCCTGGGGTTATTACTTTCTATAGAAGGCTCTACTGTACAATTTTAAATTATTTAACTGTGCATGTTTGCTTTCATAATAAGATAAAATAAAGCCACATAGATTATTAAACCAATGATCAGGGAATGAAAATAAATAAGTAATCAATTACAGCCATCTCAGCTAAAAAAAAAAAAAAAAATCTCCTAATGTGGTCTGAGGAGAACTGAAGTGGAAAGGAAAGTCTGTATCGCAGTCCTGGCTTTGCCATGAACCCACTTGGGCCTAGCCATTTCCTCTCTGAGACCTCAGGTTCCTTATTGGTACAAAGGCAGCTTGAACCTGACAATCTCTAGGTTCTTTTCAGCTCTCACTTTCTAATATTCTAATTCAAAATTCATATATCTCACATTTGATAAAATCACTATGTTGGCAGGTAAGGTTCTCCCAAAGATACTTGCATTTTTGTGCTAAGAGGGCATTTGTCTTTGGCTGGTCTTTCACGGTTCCACATGGGGTAAGGCGGAACCCCGGGCTGGAAGGCAGGCACTTCCAGTGGGTAGGATCATGGGCTTTCGGGCAACATGGAAAGGAGAGAGCTCCAATGAAAGGTCCTGAGCTCCATCTTTATGGACAGGGTTATCAGTGCATCCGCATGGGACCTGCAGAAAAATACTTAGGATTCATTTTTTTCTCTGAAGTCGCTAGAAGTATGAAGGAGTTTTCAGGGAGTAGACCCCAGAATCCAGAAAGGAGCTCCTGAAGGGGAGGAGTGGGGTGGGAGGGCGACTTTTCAACAGCATCCTGTAGAGGGAAAGGACTGATTCTAAAGGAGGAGAAGGTAAGGAGAGAGCAAATCTCACCTGCTCACTCACCCTCAAGGTCAACTGGACCCAGCTGCTGGGGGCGGGGGGTGGTAGTGACAGAGCTGTCATCTCTAGGGGCACTGAGAGGAACCGAGGCGTGGCCATGCTGTGATATTGGGATTTATAGTAAGAAATGTATATTTGGTCTTCATCCCCATTCCTGGCACAGAGCTACTAAAACTCTTGGAATCTCCTGTGATGAGGTTGATAAAGGTATCTTTTGTCATGCTAATGAGGTGACTTTTGAAAACCCCTAGGAGGTCACCAGCCTCTGATTAGAGTTAGAACTTTCAGTCCCATCCCCCGTGCCTCCTGGAGAGCAGAGAGGGCCTGAAGGTTGACTCATTCAATGTTTTAGTCAATCACATCTACGTAGTGAAGTCTCCAGAGAAACCTGAAAGGGTGGGGTTTGGAGAGCTTCTGATGTGGGAAGCACATGGGGGCCTAGGGGAGCGTGGAAGCACAGAAGCTCCCTGCTCTTTCCCCATACCCCACAGTCCCGTCCCGCTGTTCCTAGAGACATGTCCTTTCGTCATAAACTGGCAATGTAGTAAGTAAAATGTTTCTCTGAGTCCTGTGAGCTGCTCTAGCAAGTTAGTCCTAACCAAGGAGGGAGTCCTTGGAACCTCTATTGTTCAGAAGCACTGGTGACAACCTGGATTTATAAGTAAAGTCTAAAGTTCGGGGAGGTGGGGCGGGGACAGCCTTGCAGAAGTGAGCCCTTACCCATGGAATCTGGCACCATCTCCAGGCAGGTCCTGTCTGAGTTGAGTGCAACTATAGGCTACCCAGCTGGCATCAGGGAAGGGCTTGATGTCGGGGGAAGCATCCACCTATGGTGATCGGGTGCAGGATCTGAGGTGGGCTCAGATCTGTGTGTGCTGGAACTGCCACAAGAAGGTACCTCAAAGTGGGGGGCTTTAACAATGGAAATGGATTGTCTCTGACTTCTGGAGGCTGGAAGTCGGAGATCAAGACTCTGGTCAGCAGGGCTGCTGCCTCTGAGGTTGTGAGCAAGTCTATTCCAGGCTTCTCTCCCGGCTTATGGTGTTTTGCTGGCCATGGCTGTCATTCCTTAGCTCCTAGAAACAACGCCCCAATCTCTGCCTTCATGTTCTTGTGGCGTCCTCCCTGTGCACAAATCTGTCTGTGTCTAAATTTCTCCTTTCTAGAAGGACACCAGTCATTGGACCAGGGCCCACCCAACTCTCCTATGACCTCGTCTTAACTAATTACATCTGCCGTCACCCTTGTTCTGCATAAAAACATCTTCTGAGGTCCTGGCAGTTAGGACGTCAACATATGATTTTTGAAAGGACATAATTCAGGTCAGAACAACTCACAATTAAGGCGGAGGCCAAAGCGCTGCCTATCCTACAACACAGGAACTTTTCAGAAAAAGAGCATTGGGACCAGCCAGGAAGCATGGCTTTTCCTCTTCATTACCTGTGACATAGGCGACCTACATCGCCTACGTCACAGGTAGGTCACTTAAGGGCAGGAATGGCAGCACAGCATAGCTTGAGGGGCTGGTGGGTGAAGCACAAAGCCAGGGGAGGGCACTGTAACAGCTGGAGGAGAATGTATACCTCTCCCCCTTATCCACGGGGGCTGCGTCCCAAGACTGACAGTACCGAATCCTACACATACTGTTTTCCCCATATATACAGACCTATGATAAAGTTTAACTTACAAATTAGGCACCGTAAGAGATTAGCAACAATAACTAAGAGTAAAATAGAACAATTACAGCAATATATTTTAATAAAAGTTATGATGATGTGGTTTTTCACCCTCACAGTATCTTATTGTATGGCACTCGCCCTTCTTGGGATGATGCAAGATGATAGAATGTCTACGGGATGAGATGGGGGAGGGGAAGGTCACACGCACCGTGACACGGTGTTAGGCTACCACCAACCTCCGGATGGTACATCAGAAGGAGGATTGTCTCGTTTTTGACAGTGATTGACGGCAGGTCACGGAAACAAGGCAAGCAGGACGTGGAGAAGAGGGACTACTGTGCTGTCAGAACACATCAGTCAGCACGGGCGGGGCCGGCTCTCCCTTCCAGGCTCATTACTGTAATTGCGCTGTCAAAGCAAAATAAAACAAAACTTCCTAAATTACATGATTTTTTCTCACTCAGGATTCTGGGGGTTGCTAGGGAAATGGGGATCCCTGCCTCAGGCTACGGATCTGGTTCATACCTGCTCCAAGGGCTCTCAGTTCTGGGACCAACTGTTACCCAGGCGATGCTTTCCTCATGCTTGGGGTGCACTGCAGGAACACGAGTGACCAGACCACACCACACAGGCAGGTTCAAACCCCTGCTCAGATCGCATCAGTTAACATCATGTTGTCATAGCAAGTCCCATTGTCAAAGCCCGTATCAATGGGTCAGGCAGGTATACAGCACTTGGTCCACTGCGGGCCACTGCAAAGTCTTCGAGCAAAGGGAGTGGGTGTGTTGTCTCTTTCAGAAAGACAGTGAAGAGGCAAAAACAATATCCAACCTATAATACTTCGGCTTTTATTTCTTTTTTATTAATGACACAATGAACCCAGGCTCATGGGTCAACCTTTTGAAAATACAGAAAAGTAAGAAGCAAAAATAAAACTACGGCTGCTCACATTTTGGCACATTTTTAGTTCCATTCTTTGTTAATAGTGGCCCTCCTAACCATCTGTGCTCCCGGTCCCCCAGCCCTGCAGTCCTCTGCTTAGGCCTGGTAGCCAGGGTGCACTCACTAGACTCACGGAGGAGAGCATTCCCGTACTTTAGAGTCAGAAGTGAAAAAACCTTAACTCCCTGAAATGCCAGAACCAGCGACATGAAACTCAGTAAGAAGACATAAAATATCCTACATTTAGGTGAGGAAAAAAAAAAAAAAGAAATTGTACAAGATGGAGAGATGAAAACTTGATAAGACTTCCTGTGCGAAAGATCTGGGTGTTCCAATTTGTCATAAATACAACAGCAGCCAATCACAAAGCCACCTTAAAAGATGTATCCAGGCCAAGAGTGGATCATGCGTGCATTATATCTGTGTGTGTGCGTATGCATGATTCTAAATGCAGAACGCGCTTTTTGAAACCTATGTAAGACTGCTAACAGCGGTTATCACAAGGTGGAGGAGGGCTACGGGGGAGGGAATACTTTACTTTTCATTTTACAGCCATTTGTGTGGATGGATTTTTTTTTTTTTACCATGACTATATTATTTCTGCATTGTAAACATCATTTAAATTGAAAGAAAATCTAAGAGAGGTGATAGAAATACTATTGGGGCTGGCCAAAGCTGGGCTCAGTTTCAGAGGAATTCTTTCCTATTATTTTTATCACAATAACACAATGTGGCAGCATTAGAGAGTACTCGCTACATCTCCTTATTGCTGCAGTCATGGCTTACATGCCGTTCTGTAACTGTGGCTTTATCATTTGACTTTAACAGGGGCCAGGCACAGAAGCTCTGAAACGGCCTGGGCTCTGGCTGTGTGACCATGGGCAAGTTACTCACCCTCTCTGGGCCTTTTTGCCACTTTAAAAATGGGAATAACCGTGTTATCTACTTTGTGGGGTGATTGTGATGATTCAAGGAGGTAATCACTAATATGCTTTAAATAGAGCCTGGGGTACAGTCAGTACTCTCTTTCAGTGTTAGTTCAGGTTTCTAGTAGTTTCTATGCATGATGCATAATATCTCATAGGCTTAATATGTAGCAATTAATAAACCATCCATTGTTTGGTATAGAGGTTACATATAAGCAGGGGATCATGTTGCTATGAAGATGCCATTGACCAGTAATTCTCAAACTTAATGTGTGTATAAGTCATATAAGGAGCCTGCGAAAATGCGGTTCCAAACTCTGTGATGGGACCTGAGATTCTGCCTTTCTAGCAAGCTCTCAGGGGATGCTAATATTGTTGGTCTGCAGGCTGCACTTTGAGCATCAAAGAAACCTGAGGGTTTGCTTGCTAGTGCTAACACTCACCATTGAAAGCGAGTGCTGACAACACCTTGGGCTGTATTCAAAGCATTAGTGATTACCTCCTAGAATCATCACCATCACCTTAAAGGTAGCTAACACTGTTATTCTCATTTTAAAATTGATTTAAAAGCCCCAGAGAGGGTGAGTAACCTGCCCGTGATCACACAGCCAGAGTCCAAGCAGTTTAATTCCAGAGCCTCCGTGCCCCACTGCTATAAACATCTAGCGAGAATAGGAAGAAAAAGAGTTTAGAAACAGTTATTGGAGAAACAAAGGGTGATTTGCCCAGATAATATGGATACTGTGACTTGTGAGTGCCTTCAAAGACTTGGAAGACTGTCGCACAAAGAGAGGCCTGATTTTTGGAGCTGCAGAATTCCCACTAACAGGTAGGAAGTGCAGGGAGGAAATGTTTCCATCAATGCAAGGAAGGACTTTCTCACAGTCCTCTTTACTACCACAGCTCAGGGGTCTGTGCATTAACATCATTGGCTCGGCCAGTTACCACAGCAACAAAGCTGACACCCTTCAGCAAAGCAAGGCGGGGTGCAGGGATGTAGGTCCCCAGAGCAGTGGCAGCCCGAAGGGCACCTTCCAAGAAAGCACATCGGAACAACCCTTCTGGGTGTCATCAAGGAGGAGCCCTGGAGTCCCCACCGTACACTTCACGCCCCTCTGCGGTCTCACTGGGCCTTCTATTGCCCTGAGCAAGTGTCTGAGACCTTGTCTTGCGGCTGGATCCTTCTGTCCCTGAGTTCTTCCTGGGCCAGACTCCTCTGGTCTGCCTACAGCCGTGCTGCTTTCTAATTCATTTCCTGGCTCCTGGTCCCAGTGAACTTGCAGCCTGCAGACTGCCAAGGCAGCAGACTTCAGTGACAGATTTTTGCTCACCACGTGGCCAGGAAGGATCTGGGCATGTCCTTCAGTGGGATGTAGACATCTCATCCTCCTGCTGGCAGGAGTCAGTGGCACCTAACTTCTGTCCTGAAGTGGCAGGTCTGGTTCTCCCCACACCCGGCAGGAGCACCTGTGCATTTGAGCGGAAGGAAGAGCACAAGCTTCCTGTCCCCTATCTGCTTGGAAGCTGAGTACCATTGAGGTCCTAAGGCAGCTTTTGAAGAACCAGGGAAAGAGGGGAAGCGTGCCGGGAGTGAGTTGGGGGCCTTCAAGGACAGCATACTGTCTGAATGGAGTAGTGCCCACAAAGCCAGTGGGAGAAGATCTGTTCTAGTCTCATAGAGTCTGGCCTGGGCAGAGGGGGGTTGTCACAGGACAGACCCTCTCAGTAATCCCATACAGCAGGACCACTTTTGTCCTGAGAGACAGCTCTCTCTCCAGTTCCAGAACAATCTCTCTCCTTCTCAACCCAGCCCAAAACCTACCAAGCAGAACCTTGTCCTCTCCTGCTGGTCATTTCTGCAATGAGACAAACTGGGTACAAGGTTAGAGAGACACTGCAGAATTAAAACTCAAGACTTCTGTCCTTCTTTGTGCTGTATGAGGCACTAAAATGAGAAGAGGATCAGGAAAGCAGAAGGCCACCCTACGGGTGGTTCACAGACATGGCCGTGAGAGACATCGGGAGAGCAGGAAGCACTCACACACCGTTCTGTCTTGTCCCGCTTGATCCTAGTCAGGTGGGTGGTCGTTCATATGTGTATCTTCTGGTGGTAAGTCTCTGAGAGCAGACTCAGACTCTGAGAGTCGTGACCTATTTGTCTTGTATCCCCAGGGCATGGATCTGAGCCCCACGCAGAGCTGGTTCTCACTAAAACCTTGTTGAATTACTAAATCTGAATCAAAGGGATGGGCCAAGATGGGGATAGGAAAATAGCAGTGTGGGAAAATCTAGCACAGGCTCTGGCACAGGGTAAGTGTCCACCCCCCGTAATAGTGGACCACATCATTAGGTGACCCTTCTTTTTCATTACCATCTGAGAAATGGGTGCCATTTTTCTCTCAAGGCCAAAGCACAGGAACAGTGAGTAAATCCACTGAAGGTACTCCTTGAGCACATACTGTATTCCTCCATGTGCTCAATTTGGCCAAACTATACACAACCCTCATCTCAGAATGACTCAGTTTGACATGACCAATAGCCTTGAGATGGCTTCTGAAGAATCTTCATTTAATGAATGAGTGGGAAGCACGAATAATAATGGGACTTAGCATAATGCCTTGTATTCAGTATATTTCCAACAGGGGGAAAAAAGATGTGAGAAGAAGAGAGAGAAGAAAGGAGGGATCCCCAGCTAATAACTAATTCAGCCTCAAGCAGTTTAGTGCTGAGCTCGCGTGTTGGGCTTCTGGCCAGGCAGAACTCTAGCTTGACTCCTGGTGGTGGACACACACTGACGGGGTGGAAGGGCTTGCCAGCACCCCATTGCGTGTCCCCACTTATTGTAGGTTCCGGCCCTCCTCCAGCCCTTACACAGATCTCCCTCCCCTTGAGTCTCTTACAAACATACTTATTAGACAATTAAATGCTTAATTTGGGTAAAAGAAGAGAGGGTGTGAAAGTGATAGTTCACACGCACATCTGATTAGTATCAAGTGGGACAGATTGCAGAGGCCCAGCTCAGATGCACAAAGAGAGGAAAGCTGCAGCTGGAGAATCACGCTCTTTGTTGAAACGGGGAGGGTGATGGGTGGTAGCCGGACTTTCCCACTGTTTTCCAGGGACTTTGCCTGCACATTCATGTTATATTTTTGTAGTCTTGAACGGGAATTTTGCAACGTTCCCTGTATGGTTTGGTTTGTGGCATCTTCTAGAGCTGGGGTGCAGCGGGGCAGGGGAGGGCCAAACAATGCATTGGCAGGACCCAGAGATCGGACCAGTCCTCAGGGCCTAGGAAAGGCGCAGGTCCAAGCATCAGGTAACAGAAAATTGACCAAACAGAACAGTAAAAGGAGAGTGCCTCTTTCCTGAATAAAAAGAAACCCCAGTCACCCAAGTGGGGAAATAGATTAAATTTAACAGATACTACTTATTGAGAATTCAGTATGTTCCAGGCACTGTGCTGTTTATTATACATTATCTCAATTAAGTACTATAATACTTCTGTGATATAAATATTAGGGTTTTTACTTTGTAAGTGAAAAAAACTGAGGAATAGAGAGATTAGGTAAACTGTCTGAGATCTTAAACCTAGTATGTGACGGAGGCGAGTCTGTGACCCGAGTCCATCTGCGTTCAAAGCCCATGCTTGAAGTCACTCCAGCACCATAAGCCTCCAAGCCAGAGGGGAGGGAGAAACAGTCTTCTCAGCCTCTCGCACCCCCAGGCTCTGCTTCCCCTTGGGAGCTCACTAATGGCCCAAACCACCTTTGCCTGGTGGTTTCAGGTGCTCTGACTTCCTTTCACATTTCAGCCCAAGTGGAAACCCTGAACCCAACCTCTTACAGCTAAAACCAGATCATAAGGTTGGGATAAGACTTTACCGGCTATTCAGGTACCCACCACACCCTCCCTGCAGTGAGGGTGGTCTTTATTGTAGTGGGTGCTCTACAAATGTTTCTAGCATGGCATTAAGTAATCAATAACAAAACAATTTTGAGACTTCATTGCTCTAGCCCTTCCTACTGACTAGTCTGCACCCTTCTGGTGGGCAGCATCAGAGCACACCTTACAACCCAGGAGCATATGTGTAGCTCTCTTAGCATAAAATATGATCCCTCTGATATTTCTAGAGAAGCCAGTGATGTTATGTCTCCAGCTGGCTGACATAAAGCTGGCATCTATGGGACTGTCCAGAGGGATGGTCTCACCCTTTAGGACCAACCCACAGACAGAGGGCACCACACAAGACCAGTAGGTGGTGGGGTAATCAGTGCAGGCAGCAGTGAGTGGGAGGAAGTCTTTCCAGTATCTCCCAGCACACAGGACAGTGGGAGGAAGACAGGAGGTAGCACTAAACCCACCAGCTAGGAGTTGGGAGCTTAGACCATGAGGTCAGGGAGGTAAGTGCATGACCAGTGAGCACCACATTCCAAGATGTAGCCTGGGAAGATATTTAACATGAGGATGGGGACAGGTGCTTAAGTTGGGAGCAAAAAGCCCCCGTTAGGTGTACACAGCATTCAGGTATAAAAATGTATAGGTTTAGTGATGAGACAGAACACACAGGTTGGAGACAAAATCTCAGAGATGTCATGATCCCAGACACAGACTCATGGTTAAAAGAAATCTCTGGAAGGCTTGACATCTACCAGGGTCTGCCACAAGTCAGGAGGAGCTGAAGCCCAGCGATGGGATTTCACCCATCACTACTAGGTCAAGTGAAAATAATGGGAGATACTGATTTAAGAAAAGGGGTGAATAGTTCAAAATCCAGGACCCTTGAGATGGGACCACAAGACTGATGGAATCCCAAGTCAACAAGCCACACAGATATGTGACTCCTTCCAGAGTCCCTGCCCAGAGTGGGACATGAGCCCTGATCTTGGGTGGGCTGAGCTTACTGGTAGGGGTTAAATAGTCCAGCTATGGGGGAGGGCTGCAGAAGCCAGGATCTGAGCAGAAAGCCCATCTTGTCACTCTCTTCTGTCCGGTGCAATATCAACTGATGATCAGCCAGCTGTGGAAATCCAATAGACATATAACATGGACATGTCAAGTAAATCAATCTCCAATTGACCCAGACCAGCCGTTTCTGCTTCTCATCCTAAGCAGGTGCCACTCAGGATCTGGTTGACAACACACATTGCAATGTCATGACCTTCCCACAGATGCCTGGGCTCCACTTTTACTGTGCCAGGCTCTTCTCTCTGGAGCCAGAGTGGTTTCAGGAGTGTGTGTTGTCTGATAGCCATCTGAGATTTACTGAGGAAACCTTTAGGTCAGAAGCCATGCCATGTCATGCCAGTGTCCTCAGCAGGCTCGTAGGACAGTTACTTCACTACCAAGAGGAAGCAAGCCAGCACTTGGCCATTAGAGGTCAAGCCACCAATCTAGAAACTTCTGCTCCTTCCTTAAGGGTCTCTAATGGCTCCGCATCCTCTGGTCAGGAAACTGAAGGCTGAACCCCCAGCACTGGTGCTGAGGCTGCTCTCTTCCACCCTGTTTGGCTCTGGGCTAATCCCAAACTCACCATCCAAGAGACAGAGAAGCCCCTTACCCTGGCCTGGATATGGGACTTATTTCTATCTGTCCCTTCCCCAGGAGCTGGGCCTTGCCACTACAACCCAGGAGAATGTGAGATTCTGGAAGGCAAGGCCTCCCATAGTCATCTAAGTAGAGTGTGGGTCTAGCATTGGGTAGGCTGAGAAATGAAGTAATGACTGAGTGAAGGAATGAAGAAACACATGAATGGAAGTTATCCTTTTCCATGAAAAGTTTTGCTGAGAAGATGTGTCCAGGGGAAGAGAGTTGTTTTGTTGTTGTTGCTGTTTTTTCTGCCAGGACCCAGACCTTCCTAGACTATGACTGTGCCCTGATTAGAGAAAGGCAGGTGTCTATAAGACACTATTACCAAATCATGAATCAATCAAGGATTTATGTCCCACTCTTTGATCACCCAACAAGAGAACTCTGTCAGGACTTGAAGCCTCTTCTCTCCTTCCAGAGGTCAATGTGAGGCTTTTGCTCCTGTACCTTCATCTTGGTTCCTCCTCCTCCTCCTTCTTTCCAACCACCTCAATGCACTACACACACACACACACACAGCCACTCGCAGCATCCTTAATTCCACTCACCCCAACATTAGGCCTCCCTCTTCTCTCCTCTGTCATTTCTGTGTCTTCAGATGCCACTAGAATGAGGCTCTTCATTATCATTTGGGCCAGGCTTGGTGGTGGCTTGTGGATGGCAGTCAAGGTTAATTGTTCATCCTGAAACCCATTCATTTTGCTATTTGTTGTTCCCTAACCCTGCAGACCACACAATAACATGACAGCCTACGGGGTGCTAAAGTGATGGGGCTTCCGATGGGTGGTGTGGGGGTGGGGGAGCAATCTGTGTACCCTGGCCTCTCTAGCTCTGTGTATAGCTCAGGGAAGGCAGTACCATTGAGATCCTGGTGGTCACAGATCCCATACACCAGCCAGGGTGGACCAGCACTTGGCAGTCTGGAAAGGAGGACAAGTCCTTTCCCACAGCCCAGTCCTGACTAGGTTTGAGCAGAATGAGTCTGTGTTCAGCAGCCTGCAGACTTGTATCCTGGCCTGAAGCTCTGCTGGCCTCTCAAAGGAAGATCAAGTTCAGTTTTGAGTTCCAGGCCTGTCCTGCCCTTAACAAGAGACATGGCCAGTCCCTTTGTCTTTCCTCCATTCCCACCACAGATACATGGATCCCACTCCTATATTACCTTCCATTGTCAAGGCCCTTCACACCAGCCCCTGAGAGAGGATAATTGTGGATGAGCCACTGGAAGAATCCCATCCCACACCCAACTCCCAGCTCCAGTGGAAATGCCCTGCCTTTGAACAATAAAACATGGAGCAGAACAAAAGGGCTGCAGGAGGGAAATTTGAGAAGGGGATGAGGCTATTCTGTACAACGACCATGGAAGTTGATAAATGACCCTATGCATTTGTCAAAACTTGTAGAATGCTAAATCTCAAAGAGTTGAGTTTTATGGTATGCAAAAAAATTAAAAATATAACAGCCTTGAATCACAAAGATGAGAAGCAAATCTAGGGGGATTGTAAGCTGTGCCATCCTCTTGCTTCCTGGGCCTGTGTATCTGAATCTAAGAGAACTAGCATATGGACCACATCTTGCCGGATAGTGCCCACTTCTTACAGGGTGTCATGTCCCAGCTGGTGCCTGCAATGGAGTCTTCCTGCTTCTTTCGTACTTCTGGTTTATGGCTGGAGGACATAATCCAGGACCTTATGGTGTGTGATAGTAAGGGCCTGGATATTTTCAGGCTCTGGACCTATCTGAAGTTTATCCCACAACCTTCTGGTCCCGCTCCTTCTAAGATTTTAACCACCCATCCAATCCATTGATATTGGGACTGTATGGATACTAACCTCAGCTCCTCTCTCCTTCCAGGCAGAATAGGCCAACTAGGAGGGCTTCCCCTGCCCAGGAATGCTTCAGGTCACTTCTGAGTGGAGAGGTGTAACTCCCAAGCATTTCTTCTTGGTGGTAATGGAAGGTGTTGCTGGAACTATCTGAAAGCCAAACTCTAAGTTTTCCCACTGCCATTTAAAAGGCCACAGAGGACTTCCCCACAGGGTCAGAGGTATTGTGTGATACACCAGGCGATGTGGTACCCAGGAATGAGTTTTGTTTCCCAAGTATTTTCAGTTCTCCACTTTTAAAGATACAGTAGCCTATATTTTCTGGCCTCCTGTGGGTTGGGTAGGACTCTGTGTCTCCTACCCAGTGGGAAATCATGCATCCCTCCTTGGAGGCTGAGGATTTAATTGCTGGTACAAGCACCTCCAGGTTACCCTTTCCTTCTGGGTGTGACTGGCATCATTTGACATGGTGACTGCTTCATCAGCTTGGGCCCCTGCATAACTGTGAAGAACACAGCCCCTTCTGGAACCCTCCCATGATTAACCTTCAGTGGAAGATGGCAGAGAGTAATTGAGATTTAGATCTTTGTTGGTTTAAGTCACTGGAATCTCAGGACTTGTTTGTTACTGCAGCATAACCTAGCAGGACCTGACAGATACAGATGCTGAGACGGTCACAGTCTCTGGGATCATCTGATCAACTGATCATGGCTCATTACAATAGCTGCACGTAAGACCATTCACTGAGTCCCAAACACCACCTTACAAAACCACCCATGATGAAAACCAAAACTGTTATGCCCTGGGCAATATCACTCTAAGATTCTTCCATCCCCAAGGATCCCAGTGCCCATTTTGAGTGAGCCCCTTCTACAGAATTCTTGGCCCAGTAGGTAGTATCAATAGAGCAAGTAAAAAAGATTTCTGGCATTTCTCTTACCATCTTTTCCTCAAGGCAAGGGAGAGATAAGAGATGTGTGAGCCCTGTCAATGGGTAGAAGCAAAAGGGTGGGTCTATGAATTCCCTTCTCTGTGTTACTGCAGAGCTTTCTGACCTTTTGGTTTCACCTAGCATGGACCAGTCTCCAGTAGAAATTTTTATTAATAAGAGCATCCAATTGTTGGAATCCAGCTAACTGTCCAAGCAGGCACACAGCAGGTAAAGTGTCTTATGGGCTCACCTATGACAATAGAGTCTGCCTCATTTAAAATGATGTTTCAGTCTCATTAGTTAAGCATTTTCAAAATGTGTTACCCCAGTTACTCCAAATGATGGACTTACAATTACTTCTAGGCACAACTTTCTCTTTTGTATCCTGCTCATTCGTTTCCCCTTCCAGGCCATGTTGAGTCCAACTCTTGCTTATTCAGAAAACCATCATGAGGTGAGTCAGAGTGTCAGACATTTCCATAGGCAAGAGAGGCATAGGAGTACTACTACAGAGGGGTTCCCAAGTGCTCCAGCTCACAGATGTCCCCATCCCAGGATCACGAGTCCCACCCACCAGCACCCCTGGTTTGTGAGGTTGCGAATTAACTAGTGTTGTCATTCAGAAGCCAGAAGACTCACTCCTTGAAGTTTTTAAGAGCTTATCACCCTTATCACCACAAGGAAGGAGAGACTATTTACTGTAAGGAGAGATTTTTGATGTTTGAGCTCAGGTTAGGACTCTTGCCTTGGCTATCGGATGCTCTCCTGAGGACCCATCATCCTCATGTCTCACTCCCTTCCTTGCTCTGTGGCAGGGGCTACTGGTCTCTAGGGCTGGGCCATCACTGGGTTTGTGGTCATTTGAGGTGAGCACTACAGGTAACTGAGAAGTTGCTCCCTCTCTCTATACTTACACATTCCATTTGGGCCTAGGACCAATTCCACAGACCCCGAGGGCCCACTCCCTACAACTAATTTCTGGAACCAATTTCTCTGTCAGCCAAGATTCTTCTGCAACAACAGAAACTAATTCTGACTGACTGAAGCAGAGGTAAAAAATAAAAACAAACAACAACAATCATAAGGGAAGAGAGGAGTGTGTGTGTGTGTGTGTGTGTGTGTGTGTATGTGAATGATTAATTAGAAGGATTCTGAGGCAGCTCACAGAACTGAGGAATGAAAAGCCGGCCTTGGATCTCGGGTCTTAGGGACAGGGCTGTTCTATGCATCTCAACAGCAGCGGGAACCAGGAGGCCTTCTTAGACACACACCAACCCTTCTTCCTTTGCCCTACAGTTACACTTCCCAGGATGGGATATGATATTGGTCCAATCTGGGTGTGTTCTGTGTCATGGGAAGAGTCATAATCTGTTACCAGTAGAAGGGGAAAAAATGGGTGACCAAGGGAGGAAAGCCTCAACCACTTCACCTGGCCCCAGGCTGCATAGCCTCCCTCTCCTGAACATTCTTCTTCCCACCCAGCTGGGGATCTGGGAGTAGGGGAACGAGGATGCCTGGCAGTAAGTGGGCCCTTTGTCTGGAGAAGAGGTTTGCATCCCTGAGACTAGACAAGGGGAGCCCTGGGTCACTCGTTCTGGCCCTGCCCACAAGGAATTCCTCTGAGCCTCTTTCCACCGGCTCCCAGATTCTCCTGCCTTCACTTACAGAACAGGTTTCCCAAGCATTGCAGGAGCCTGGAGAAGGGTAACAGACCAGAGGGGATTCTTCCCCTAGATGACAGCCTGAGATCTGGGCTCTCTCACTTCCAGCCCTGCTAGGAGATCATAGTCACAACAAATAACATTCTCTATTTCCACTGGGTGAGATTAACAGGTGAATGAACCCCCTTAACACACTTGGCAAGAGGGCGGGCTTTACTTAGGAAACTCAACACTTAACCAGCAACAGCCTCTCTTGGGAGGACCGAACCCATTTGAGTCTACCGACAGCATCAAATTTCCTCTCTGGAAGTGTGAAAGCTCACTTCACTGACAATATGCATCCCCTCAGATACAACATGGGAGGACTGGGCTCCAGGGAACACTACACTTTAGAGAAGAAACACCCATAAGGCTCCATATCCCAGCCTGACAGAGAACTGGCAACAGTCCATGGCCAACAGTCCTGTGTGTTTCCGGAGATCTGTTTGTGTGACCAGAGGGTCTGCCCCATCGTGACCAAATGCCTATCTTCCCACAGCCCAGCGCCTGGTCCTCACACCAACCCAGCCCCATGCCAGTATTATCATTACCTTCCAGAAGGAATGCTGACAGGAAACAGGCTCTCCAGGAATCTGCAGCGAGGCATCTCCTTCATGGCATGAGCTAACTAAATATCTGAGCTGCCCCTCCTTGCCAAAGCCCATACTGTCTCCCCCTGCCTCCTTGCCTGTTCCCTGTCTACACGTGAACTTCCTTCTCCCCTTCCCACTTCTCTCCCAAGCCCTCCACTATTTATCTTTCCAGGTCATTCCTTTCCCATCCCTCCTAACGACATCACCAGCTCCTCTCCCCAGGAGAAGTGGCTACTTTTCTGTGCCCCAGCCTATCCCCTATTTCTAAAAGCAAGTTAGCATTTTTAGCAATGATTCACTTAAGGGTCTGCCTTCTCCAATACACTGAGAGCCCCTCCAGGGTAAATGCTGATCTGAAAGTCCAGCCCAGTGCTTGACATAAAAGTCGCTCAAGCATTTATTTATTTATTTAGTGAATGGGTACATTTAGTGAATGGGTGGAACAGCCCATACCCTGTGTCCCCTGGACAACACTGTGAGGCAGGACCCAGGGCAGGGGCCCCGTGCTCAGTACAACTGGACCCACATTCCCGGCTCCCTTCCCTTGCTGCCACTTTGTGGATTTTCAGATTATTTAGAAGCTTTGGCTTTTTACCAGTCTTCACCTCACACCATCTCTGGTGACAGAACAGTGAGTTGGGAGGAGGGTTCTGAAATGCATCTTTCCATTTGTAGTAAATTCCAAGTTTGGGAAAGCCAGGTAGCAGAGTGAGCTGGGAAGCAGTGTGGGATGACAGAGAGAGAGGAACAGCCTGGCCCGTGTCTCCGTGCTGGCTCTGCTACTTCCCTTCTTAATTGCGGGTTTTTCCAACTGTACAAGAAACAATCCTTCCTTAAAGGCTTGCTGGGAAGTTGAATGGAGTAAAATAGGTTAAGTACCCAGTAGTGCCTGACACATAATAAGCAGGTGACTGTCCCAAATGTAAGCAGTCATGAGACTGGCTAAATGAGAACATCCACAAAACCTAGGAAAGTCAGCAACATGGAATCTTAGGAGGAACCTGTGAGAAGATGCCATGAGCTCATTACACTTTGCTATCGGAAGCTCTTTCTCCCCAGCAAAAGCCAGAGACCCTATACAGCTTTCCAAGGAAGGCGTAGTCTGGAGCCCCGAGGGCAACAGGTACTGTTGATTCTGGGGAGGAAATGTCTTGTGTCACATAAAACTGAACATACACGCATACTTCATGAGACAGCAAATTCATCCAACACATTCATAAATTTGTCAAAAATCGTGTACGAGATTATTCATAGCAACACTGTACATGAGAGCCCAGCACTTGAAAGTATCCAAATGACCATTAACAGAAGGATGGAAAACTAACAGTGGTGTATTCACCCAACGGAAAACTGCACATCAGTGAGAATGAATGAACTACAACCACATGTGTGGTTGTGGATGGATCCCACTATCATAATACTGAGTGAAAGAAACCAGGCACAAAAGACTACATGCTCTGTGCCTCTATTTACATAAATTTCAAAAGCAGGTGAACCACATAGATGCTGTTAAAAGTCATGAGAGTATAATGGATCAAGAAAAAGTAACACACACACACACACACACACACACACACACTCAGGAATAGGATTCGACAATTAAAAAGAAGGAAGTTCTCCCATTTGTGACAACATGCGTGGACCTAAAGGGGATGATGCTCAGTGAAGTGAAGTAAGTCAGACAGAGAAAGACAAATACCATGTGGTCTCACAAGTGAAATCTAAAAAAACAAAAACCAAGTTCATGTAAACAAATCAGATTTCTGGTTGCCAGAGGCAGGGGATAGGGTCTGTGGAGAAATGTGGGGAGCATAGCTGAAAGGTACAAACTCCAGGTATAAGATAAGAAAGTCCTGGGATGTAATGTGCAGCATGGGGACTATAGTTAACAATACCCTATGGACTGCTGGAACATTGCTGAGAGCAGATGTTAACAGTTCTCTTCATAAGGAAAAGATACTTGTGACTATGGGAGGTGATGGGTGTTACCTGGACTTATTATGGTGATCATTTCACAATATATACATATATCAAATCATTATGTCTATACTTTAAACTTAGATAATGTTATATACACCAATTTTATCTCAATAAAACTGGAAAAAATGTCAAGAATGCAGTCATGTTCCAAAGGGGAAATATTAACAGTAAGAGGGTCTCTTATGGGGTTTGAGTAATGTTCTGCTTCTTGAGCTGGGTGCAGGTTACACGCATGGGTCCAGGTAATGAAACCTCAGCAAACCAGACATTATTTTTTGTGATTTTTTTTCTATATGTATGTTATACTCAAAATTTTAAAAATTACTAAACTGTTACCACACACACACACACACACACACAAATATGGCTTCTGGCAAGGCCTCTGAAAGAGAGATCATGTAGGGTACCCAGGTGAAACACAGTTCCTAGATCTGTGACAGTACAATAGCCATGTCATGCTAGATGAATACAGCATTTTCCCAGTGATGATTAAATATCTAATTAGCTGTCTGGAGCCAAGGAAGAAGGCTTTGGGATGAATTCTGATTCCAGGATTCTCTTACACCTGCTCTGGGTTGTAGACTCTGATTCTGGCAAAAACACTTTACTCCACGTGATTGGGCAGGTTTGGTCTCAAGTCTACTTAATGAATTTAAGGAGAATAACCCCCTGATCCCCCATATTTTAGGTACATCAGCCCATTGAGAGCTGTTGCTGGCTTGGTTTTAGACAAACTATAAGCCTGGGCCCCTTAATCTGAAATACTGTGTGAGGTTCATTTCCCCTAATTGGAAATGCAAGTAAAGATAACCTAAGGCCTGGAAACATGTATTGATCTTGTCATCAACGGGTTATACCATGGACAGAAATCAAACCTGACCCAAGCCATAGAGTCTCATTATTGACCCAAGCTTATTTAACTCTCTTTCAAAGACTTTAGTGAAAGACTCAGACTGCAAAACATGCTCTTATATTTTACAAAATTACCAATGACATGAAAAATACCTGCACCCTATTCCCATTTTGATGGTTTTTAGATGATTCAAATTTATTTTTCATCTGCTGAAGCAGAGAAAGATGGTCATCATCTGTTGTCTAAAGATGAGGTAGCATTCCCAGGAGTCTGAGTTACCTGCAAATTTAACTTACTTGAGCTTCCTGTAGCACCTGTGTGAGCTTCATCATGAAGCAGTTTCTGTCACTAAGAACAGCTAATGACTAGTTATGCCTGTGGCCGACCCAGCAGCCTTTCCCAACGCCCTTCTCCCCTGCCACTTTTGACTATGAGAGTATGAAGAGTTAAATACATTCCCATTCTCTGCCACAGCTAGAGGTGGTCCTAGTTGGACCAGTTATGGTCAAGGGGACTTTAGCAGAAGTTTTCTAGAAGGTTGTTTTGTTGATTAGTGGGAGAACTAGCTGGCATCTCCTTTATTGTGTCTTCCTGCGTTGACTATGAATGATGTCTGGAAGAGCACCTCTCTATGCTGTAAGTCAGCCTGCTAAGGATGGGGAGGAGGGCAAACAAAAAGGGCACACACTACCTGACTCCTAGCGTGAGGGACATGGTGGAGATATGAGCCAGCATATTTAGTAGAACAGGAATATAAACTATCCAGACATTAAAATTGTAGTAGTCTACTTCCTGTGGGTGCAGCTTATCATGAGAACTATCTGTAAACTAGACCCTCATTTTTCTTGAGGTGAGGGGGTCAATTGTCCATAAGAAATTTCTCATGATGCCATAGACGTGTCTGGAGGGAGATGGGTGAATGTAGCTGGACTTGGTGCCATAGGAGTCTGAGTTACCTGCAAATTTAACTTACTTGATCTTCCTGTAGCACCTGTGTGAGCTTCATCATTTGATTTGTGTCATGTATATTTCCACTTGATAATGAATTATGTCTCTGCATATCTAACCTTATGACCCAAAGGGTCCAGTGACACTCAATTCATGATGAGTAGCTCAGATCACATGGAGGACCTTAGTCAGACATTCAGGAGGTACCAGGGGCACATAGCAACCAAGAAGCTATTTGTCAGGGCAATAATTGTCTATAGAAGAGAGAAGAGTTTTCTCCAAAATCTGAAGGCTCTCCACAGTGATTCTTGCCAGAAGACACATAAAACTTCAAAACTTTTGTGTGGTGTGAGATCTTTTAGGTCATAGGGATCAAGCAGTAGAGGAGCTTGCTCTGAAGCCTGGACCTTCTGCAAGCTCTTCTCCTTCTCTGAGACCCACTCAGAAATTTCAGTTAGCTTGATAAATGGGTCTAAACATCTTATGTTGCCTCTAAAATGTGAAGAAGCCCACCTCCCTCTCCTTCACTTTCCCTTCAAAAATGTTGTTCCATTATCTTTAGTGGTAGATGATACAAGGTACAGGCACTTATCTTTCACCTTGAAGGGCACATCCCATATGATCTAGATCATATGAATTCCAGACATGTCTCTGAAGTTGTAGGTCCTTGAAATCTTATGGGATCTGTCTCCAATCCTCTGGCACTAATATATCTCAGTAAAACTTCTAAGTTACTTGGTACTTTCCAATTTCCAAGACCAGCAGTGACCAGTGTGATATTTTGTGGACTGTCAAAATGATTAATATCTTTGGATTAGATTATAGCAAAGAATAGGAGAGTTGGCATAGCCTGCAGGAAACAATGAAGGTGTACTGAGTGCCTTACCAGGTGAAAGAGAACCTTCTTGTACACCTTGTAAACTGATATAGCACTAAAAGCATATTCTATATAAACAGCTATGCAATGGGGTCCAGGAGTTGTTTCGACCTGTTCCAGGAGAGATTCCACACCTGGAACAACTATAGTTGCTATTAGCACATGATCCAATTTTTACCATTCTAATCATGCTTCAAGATCCGTTTACCTTCTGCACAAACCAGTGGACCAAATTCAGTGGGATCTGAGCAGAATTACCACCTCTGCATCTTTTAAGTCTTTAATGGTAAGTTTACCTTGAGATGTGGTTTGACTTTTCGCTTTATTATCTGAGTCATGGGTGGGCAAGTTCCAGAGGCTTCTGTTTGGCCTTTCTGACCATAAGAGTCCTAGTTTCTTGGATCAGAGAGCAAATGTGGGTGTTCTACTAGTGGTTGAGTATGTCTGTTCTAATTATATGTTTAAAACAGGAAAACAAACATAAGGAAAATCTATAGACCATTACATTACTTACTATGAGACAGAGTTGGACCTGATTTATCATAAGCCCTCCATAAACTCCACTCTGCAAGTGGACAATGGTGGCATTTTGGATCCTTGAGGATTACCATTAAATCCAAGCCAATGTCTAGGTAAGTCCTGAAAGATCTCGATATTACCCATTAGTCTGTGTACAATAATTTACATAAATGGCTTCATATCCCTTTGGAGAATTTGTGGAGACATACATGAAGGAGTTTATCTCCTGAGAGAACTCAGTCTTCTCTGCAACCCAGAAGCTGTGGGTCTGTGAAGTGATTTAGGCTTTGAAACTGGTTTGGACCTCCAGGATTCTCCATTGTGACATCTCTCTCTAGGTTTCCGATCAATACTTTGTAGTTTTTCCTGCTAATAAATTAAGTAGCATTTTAGTAGGCTGCCCATACATTTCATTCCTAGGGACATCGTGATCAACTAGGCGCTGCCAAAAATCTCTGCAGGTTAAAACTGTGCATATGATGTTTATGAGTTCATCCTTGATGCTCATTATGGTAATTTTGTTCACCTAGTCTCTGGCATTTTGGTGTTACCACTTGGTTTCTGCTACTTCAGAATTCTATCAATCTCAGCAAAATCAGGAAGCCATCTTATCACCTTCCAGCCTATAGATGACCACAACTGAGCTATTCTAGATTTTTTGGGGTTCCCTCACTTGTGCTCTTCTCAATATCTTAATCAGGAAAATACAACCTGGATCATTTCCATGGATTTAGTGGGGCTGTTAGTGAGTGTGAAGGCTGCATGAGATAAATGCTTATGTTCTTTTTTTTTTTTTTTTAAAGATTTTATTTATTTGACAGATAGAGAGATCACAAGTAGGCAGAGAGGCAGGCAGAGAGAGCGGGGGAAGCAGGATCCCCACTGAACAGAGAGCTTGATGTGGGGCTCGATCCCAGGACCCTGAGTTCATGACCTGAGCTGAAGACAGAGGCTTAACCCACTGAGCCACCCAGTCACCCCTATAAATCCTTATGTTCTTAAGCATTTTGATTTTTTCTTCTGTATTATGTGAGGGAAGTTTGAACATCTCAGCATTACTGAGCTCAGGATTCATTCAACTAACCCAGAATCATATGGATAAATTCAGACTGATTCACTGCTGTGGAGGACCCTTCTTGCTCTATTACCTTATAAATCATCCCCAGACTATTTCCCAGGTCTCTGCTTATGTAATTAGAAAATCTTGTAGGTTTTTTGTTTGTTTGTTTGTTTGTTTTTGTTTTTGTTTTGTTTTGTTCTGTTTATGTATCAGATATTTCCCTCTGGGATAGACTTTGCAACTGTCTTCTGGAACATGTAAACTAAAGCTAGATATATGTGCAGAAACCATAAGGATGAAGAACTAGAGGTGATGGCTCAGGCAGGGATGATGCTGGGAGGACCAAAAGAAGCTGGGGCTGGAGCCAACTTTCTGCTATTATTGGAGGGAAAATGAAGGAAACTGGAAAACCAAAAGAAATTGCTCCTTTCCCCTCTTTGTTTCTCTCATCTTCCTCTAGTCATTGGCATAGCTTAATAGGAAGCCAACTGACAAGAGAGTCTGGGAAGTCACATCTGGAGAGTCTCAGCATCAGCATCACAGAACAAAGTATTAAAGAGCAGTCTGGAAGGTGAGAGGCAGTGGGTGAGTTACTGGTCCTGGTACGGCCCCAGCATTGTTTCATTTATTTATTTATTTTGCTGCACAGCATCCATTCACCTTCTCTGGGAAAAAGCAATACTATTGAACTTTTTTGGAAACCACCATTTTCTCATTCCCAGCCCATGAAAATTAGGTAAAATGTCAGACCTGCTGCTCCAGTGGTGAGTCTTAGATGGGTTTAAATCAACCAGAGCATCACATCACACTGGTCAGAAAGAATGAAGAGACAGTGTAACACAGACCAATCAAAATGAATGAGATGCATCAAGACTTTCCTAAGAATTCTGGGATAAGGGCAGAAGAAGCTTAAGGTGGATCCTGAAATTTGTAGATCTGAGCTACTACCACTATCTTGCTGGAACTTGAATCTAAGCATAAAGTCAATATATGAGAGAGAGCAGAGCTGAGGCAGAGACAATCCAGGTCCCAATGACATCGTATGAGTTCCAAACCTTTGCTTAAAAACGCATCACTATCCCAGAACATTTCCATGTATAGACTATGCTCCCTTTTTGCTGGGCTAGTGTGCCCCATTGCTTTTGGTATCTACTGAACACATTGCTCTGGAGAATAGCATTGAACAGTAGGATCTGTTACAAGATGAATGGCCTTTTCTATAAGAGACCATCCACCATTTCTCCTACCTTTACATGTATATTCAGTTCTATATATCTCCATAGAGAACTGAATACTGAGAGCTACCAGACCTTACTAATGTGATGCTGATAACCAAATAAATTTACAATAAATCTATCATGAACTTAAATCTACCAGCTTCAAAAGCATATTTGAGGTGGTTTATAAAACATTAACGCAGGCAATGTAGAATGAGGCCAAATGAAACCAAACAGAGCTCAGAAAAATGAACACAGAAGAGATGCTGGAGGACCTGTAGTTCAGCCCTACATTAGCCCTGAGTTTCCTGACAGCAAGGAGGAAATGAAACAAGCTGATTTCTCTAACCCTAGCACTCTGATGAGATGAAGCCCCCGGGTTTGTTTGCGGAAGGAAGAAGCCATCAATATTCATTCAGCACCTACTATGTGGCAAGCACCTTCCATGTATTTCATTCACTCCTCTGAGTAAGAAGGTAGAGTGTTACTCTCTGAGACTTACAAATAAGAAGGCAGAGATTTATAGAAATGAAATACCTAGCCAACAAAGTCAGTTACGGCACATGGTGGAGTCATGCCCGGATCCATCCATCACCTCCTAGCATTAAAGCTGCATATGAACCACAAGAAGTTAGTAGATGCTCACTTAGTACAAGAGAATGCAAGAATCCTCACACATGTGATCACAGTGGACCTTCCCAACAGCTCAGAGAGGTCATCATATGACCCGACATAATACGTGGGAAAGCCATGTTGGCTGTGTTTCTTGGTGCTGAAAAAAGGTAGTCCTCAAGCCTCAATATCAAGGGATATTGGCTATTTGATGGACATCTCCCTTTAGTTTGACAAAAACAAAGAGCATCTTTTCAGAGGGTTGGTTCTTACATATAATGAAATATCATTAAATTCTAATTCCACAATGGCCTGTCTGTGGGGGACCTAAAACAGCCCAGGCCAGGCTTTTGGTTTCTGACGACTTTATTAAATAAGGGTACAGAGCTTGGAGGATCTGGGAAGTGAGGAACCAGTCTGGTGTTCTGAATCTCTTTCAAATTGCCTGTGTCTTGGGCAGGCCTGTGGGATGGGATGGGTTTCTGCATACTGCTGCTGGCTTCTCTAGACTGCAACTAGAATGATCTTTCTAAAATGCAAATCCAAGCATGACATTATCCTGCTTTAAAAACCCTTATTAAAGCTGCACATGGCCTGGATAAAGTCCAAGACTCTTAATGTGTTCCTTTATGACTAAGCCCTCACACTCCGGACTCATGTATCACCCCTCTCATCCCCAAACTCTGTGCTCTAGTCACACTGAGCTACTTTTAGGCCCGTTGCACCCTCCCCTCACCTCCTGACATTTCTCTGTGCCGCTTCTTCCTCCAAGAATGCCCTCTCTCTCACTGCTCCCTCCCTGGACCCTTCTCAAGCCATCTTTGCTTGGCGTGCAGCCACTCACATTTCAGGAACCAGATCGGGTCTTGCCTTCCCTGGGACGCCTCCTCCGACTCCCACTTCTGGACTGAGATGGCCACAGTACTGGCGCGCATCCCCGTCCTGGCACTCCCACACCAAAGCGTTGTTAACCAGATTTTACACTGGACTCCGTCATTTCTCGGCCAACCTCCCAGGGCAGTCATTCTGTAGAGGTGCTTGCTGGATGTATAAGGTGCTGGCAGGCGACGCCATGCATAAATGAAATGTCTCAAGCATGAAGTATTTGGACGTTCCAGGTAAAAGAGATGATGCTGGTTGTGGATGCTTGGATTCTGAGTTAAATTCTGCCCGAGGGGGGCACCTGGGTGGCTCAGTGGGTTAAAGCCTCTGCCTTCAGTTCAGGTCATGATCCCAGATTCCTGGGATCGAGCCCCACATCGGGCTCTCTGCTCGGCAGGGAGCATGCTTCCCTACCTCTCTCTGCCTGCCTTTCTGCCTACTTGTGGTCTCTGTCTGTCAAATAAATAAATAAAATCTTTAAAAAAAAAAATTCTGCCCGAGGCATGGGGATGAAGCTGTGGATGGAAATTAATGACGTACTGGTGTGAGTTCCAAATGAGCTGGAGTTGAGGCACTGGAAGGCAATATCCCCATGAGCAACTCTGAGCTAAGGACCTAAGGGACAGAGCATCGGATGTTCCTGCTCTGAGGGGGGCGGGGGTGGGTCTGGGAGAGTCCAGAGGTAGGAGAAGTCATCCCAGCTGTGGGAACGTATGGAACATGGGAGCAGGGGCTAACACCTATCAGTGCTGAGCTGTATTCCTGATTTTATTTTGCTTGTTGTCGCAGGGGCGTTGTCCATGTGGATCTATCCCTAGAAGCTCCCAGAAGTGCCCACAGAAAGCCTCAGAGGGCACACAGGTCACAGACACTGGACAGAGCCAACAGTGAGTCTTTTGGTCGGACCAGCTTCACAGTCCTGGTCCCCCAAATGCCAGTTGGGCAAAGCGATGCACTTTGGTAGGAAGAGCCCTGAGACAGCCATCAGAGGCTCGACAGCACTCCAGTCTCCCTTGGTTTGGGGGGCCTGTCCCGGGACAAAGCTCTATCACTCTGCGACCCAGATTTCTCATCTGGAAAATGGGGATGAAGATACCTGCCCTTCCTACCTCCGAGGTTGTCATGAGGATCAAATAAGATAATGGCTGCAGGAGAGCTTTGAAAACTGTAAAGTGCCGTGGAAATGCCAGAGAGTGTGAATAAGAGACAGCGATGCTCCCACACTTACTTCAAAGGGGAGAAACAGGGTGGAGAAGGCTGACACGCTCTGCTTTTGAAGTGCACAAGAGCAGCTCTCAGCAGAGAAAAAACAGCGTTGCTGCTTAAAAGGCAACTTTCAAAACAACCATTTTCTCTCTGAAGGGAGAATATAGTTGGGAGTACTTCAAAGGCTGGGGAAAATTTCCAGAAAAAAAAAAATGACGTCCTCAATCCAACTTTTAGTCAAGTCAGAGTTATTAAAAATCCTTCAGAACTCCTCACTTATTCAAAAAGAATTTTAATGCCTTTAAAAATTAAAAACCGTTAAGAGGAGGCAGACAAAGGCACTGTTTTCCCGTTCCTTAGGATCACACTGTAGAAGGTGGGGATGTAATGGGTCTGTCCATCGTCCATCGTTTCCTCTGATTAAGCATTCTCTCCAATGCTTTCCTCTCTGTCCTGATAAATTTCATACCAAGAATAAGTCACCAGGAATAGGCCCTTCTCTTCCCCTATCCATCTCTGACACCTAGCTATCAAGCACAGTGAGATTATTTATTCAGTTTTTCTTTCTCCTTCCTTTAAATATGGCAGCCCACAAAAGATCAACTTCAAGAAGCCAGAACTTCTTATCCCACTTAATATCCCACTTAAAGGGAAAATATATCCCCACCGCCAAGCAAAGAGAGAACCCCTTTTTAAACGACTCCACACAAAAATAAACGAAGTCCCTGGTCTTGGTCTTGGTCCCTGCGAGCAAAAGGAGTGCCTGGCCATGATGGCTGGGAGGTCAGCCAACTGGAATGTAGCCAGACCCATATGGAAATGTGACTGTACCCTCCTCCCAGTCCCCCACTCCCTTCTACTCCCAGTGTTGTGCTGAGGAAGAGGCCTGGGACTGAGGTCCTCAAGGTCCTGAGGAATCAACCATTCCCCTCAATTCTGCCCTGGAGGGACTCTTTAGGCCCATGTGCACATCACAGCAATGTGGTTACTGGGAGACAGGGCATGTACCCCTACCTGTAGAATATAATCAAATTAGGTACTTCTGAGACAATATGCAATGCTCAATCGGACGGTCACATTTTCTACTTTTATTAAACATATACAACTAGGCAAGGCTAGAGGGTGAGCAGGAGAAAGTACAGAAAAGAATTCACTCTTTCCAAAGGGACAACCCATAGAGAGGAAACTCTTTCTGCCGCCACTCCCCACCAGATCTGCCTCCCAGTTTATTTTTGCAAAGAGCTTTGAAGGCAGAAGTTAAAGAAATCTCAGTGGTCTGAAGTCAGAGAACGGCAGCTGCCAAGGGAAGATTAGTCCAGAGGAAAGGAGAAAGAACACCCGCGAGCAGGGTGATGTCATAGGAGAAGTGGCTGTCTGAGCCCCAGCTCTTCTGCCGCAGTTTTAAGCAACTCCATTTAATTAAAGTTGTGCCTTGCGCTGGCGTGAGAGCAATGGAAGTGTCAGTTTGCTTGTCAGGGGCTCCTCTGCCTGTAGCACAGATCAGAGCACCCGTGGCTGAGTGCCAGGCTTCATCTCCAGCACAGATGGGAAGGCCAGGGGTAATTACCCCGCCCTGGCCACTCGCCTTCCCGGGTGAAATTACAGAAAAGTAGGAGACAGCAGCTCCGTCTGATTCTTATTCAGCATCATTCCCAGGGAAGGAATGAAGACAATCAAGCATGACGTCCTGATTTGGGCAGGAAGGCTGTCCCTGAACCTTTCTACTCCATGAACGGCTTTGCAGGACAGTAAGTCAGAGATGGAGGTATGCTGTGATCCGGCCCTGCAGTGGTCCACTCTGGCACTCAGCTCTATAGATGTAACTGGTTAATTGAACTGTCTGAACTCTGCAGGGCACACATATGAGGACATTTCCCTCCAATCTCTGCCTTCAATTGTGCTTTGTTAAATCTCTTCCCATCTTTCAAGTAAAGCTTGGAAAATTCCAGGCGTTTCCAGCCAATTCCAGTCTAGATTACAACTTGTCCTCTCTCATCATAGACCAGGCTTTGGCCAAGGGGATGTGAAATAGAGAGGAGAGGGTCTCTTCTGTCTTATTACCCCCATACTTCTCCTGCATTGAGGACAGCGTGACCTGCCTATGGGGTATGTCAGCCAGCAGTTAGTGTCATGTCACCCTTCCTGAGACTGTTACCCTCTCCCTTGGTGCCCTCCTGTACAGCAATAGAACTGATGCTTCTTAATCATTTTCTCCGTGCTCCACAGAGACTGTCTGGGACCACTTCTGCATCTTCTGGGGACCACTGGCAAATGTAGGGTGCCCCATCTTCTTTTTGAGCAGACCATTCCACAGTTCCTGCTTATAAGTGACTTTGAAAAGCTCTTCCCTCCAACTTGAAGAAGGGCTTTGTGATGCCACCCTCCTCCTACCCCTCACCATCCATTTGTAGATTGGGAAATTCTGATTCAGTAAGCCTAGGACACCTTAATGTCACAAAGAGAGTCTATGGCAGAGGGGGACCAGAATGGTTTTTTTTTTTAGTGTACAGTTTGTTTGAAGTTGGTGGTGATAGACAGTAAAGGTTATTACGTGTGGCTCTGAAGTTATGGGGGAACCTGGTTCTATGCCAACCAACCAGGACCAGTATGTACTTGACAAAGAGTGAATGTGACCTTGGGCTTACATTAATTTTGATGATGATAAGAAGAGAAATAACAAAAATTGGTCAAGCACTATGTATTGGGCACCTCTTAGGCCATCTTTCACATCTTTTTAGTCCATGTTTTACTGCAGCTTTTGCTGGAACAACCAGTTTTTATGCAAGAATAGCTTGATGGTGCCTTGCTTCAGCTGTACCTTGTCACTCTTAATTTTGAGACTCAGATTCCTCAGTTACGAGACATTTGGGGAACCAGAAAGTATGAGGAAGTTTACACCAAGTAAGGCCATCTTTGGCCAATGGGCAACAATAAATGGGCTCCTCTTCCATTCTCAGGTGGGCAATTCTAAGATACACTGCTTTGCAGAGGATCCCAGAAGGACTGAGCCCCAGCTGACATCAGTGTTAACCAACTCAAGAACATAACATGTATTGGTCTTCTCTCCTTCCTGTTTCCCTCTTCCTAGGACTGGTATATGGGCCTCCCAGCCCCCCATTTCCATTCCTTGCCCTCTCTTATCAAAATAAATTTCTTGTCTACATCAAAATTCTTTGTCTCACATTCCAGACATGACCCATGCTAAGTTGATTAACCATGTTTAGTCATTTGTTAAGTGCTTTACATACATTATTGCTTTGACCCTGAGGCAACCTTGTGAGGCAAGTACTATTTTTATCCTCCTTTGATGGATCAGGAAAGTGAGATACAGATAGGTGAAATAAGAGAAGCCAAGTGCCCTATGGATGGATGGGTTGATAACTCCAACAAACTCAGGTAAGAACCTTTCTCCAACCTGGAGTGCTAGTTTTGGTTCTGGGCTCAGACCTAATCATAGGGAGTATGTCCATAGGTAGCCCCCAAGATCGTAAGAGGAAGAAACACTAAGCCTTAGGAGAAAGGATGGGGGAAATGGGTGGTTGAGCCCAGAAAACATTCAGAAGGCACATGAGAGCAACCTTCACTTCAGGACTTCATGTAGAATTCAGGATGCCTTTTTCCGAGTCATTGGAAAGACAGAACAATCACAGTACAAGAAGGCAGGTTGATGCTCAACATAGGACAGAACTTCATAATGCAGCTGCCCAGGCTCAGAGTGAGTAAGGCTGATATACAGCAAACCTGAAGTCGCATGTGGGAGAGCTGAGGGTGCATGGCCAGCCATTTCTTGGGAAGGTTGTAAGGAAAGTCTTATGAAAAAATTCTATCTGATTAGGACAGGATTCAAATTTGGGGCTGACAAAGATTTGCCTCTTCACTCACCAGTTCAAGACAACCTTATCTGGCAACCCCCTGGGGCTCCTTGAATCCCTACTGTTAAAGAGCCACCAAAAATTGAGATTTCACTGGGGTAGAGAGGGGACAGGATCCATTTCTAGGCAGGAAAGACTACTATTGCCTGAATGAATAAGGGGTTTATTCCACTGGGTAATGTGTAAAGGTGAGAACCTACCTTGAGATTAATTTTTATTCACTATAGTACTTAGAACAGGGATGGGCACAAAAGATAGTGCCCAATAAATGTGCATAATATGCAAATGTGTTGAAAAGGTAATTGGTCAAAAGCCAGTTGTGAGCTCCAACCTGGCCTGATGCCTCAGATGTAGCCCAGCTCTGTCCCAAGTCCCCCTGATGTGCTTGGAGCATCCTCCTGACTATGGAAATTACTTCTCTTAAAACCCAGTGAAAGTTCTTCAAACCCAGAGAAGGAGCCGTAGGCTAGAAACAGAGCAGACATGACTGAGCCCAAGAAATGGGCTAGTGGGCTGGTAAGTAGATAGTTTGTGGTCATTTGGGGGCTACAAATGCTGAGTGGATGAAATCTTCCTGCACGGAGGTGATGCTCCATGCAGGAAGGACTGTCATCACAGATACTGCCCTTGGTATGTGAGTTACACTCACAGGAAGTTGAGCTGGAAGGGGACCATTACCTCTAAGCAGTTCTTCAGAGAGAAGAAGAAATGGGCTGGAAAACAGGCAGTTTAGAAAGGAATTTAAGGAAAGGAGTAAATCAAGGCCTAGGGTGGGAGAGTCCCAGCCCTTGTCAGATACATTCTCTTTCCCTCACCTAAGTCCATTGATTTCATACACAGTCAGTGTGAGTGGCCTGTGGCCAAGGAGAATTCTGCCCCAGTGTCTGGAGGAAAAGGTCCAGACAATTAGGAAGCTCCAAGGAAGAAAGACTGAATCAGCAAGGTTTTTGGGTCGGAAGCTACCCCAGCTCTAGTCCAGCAGGTCTCAGGATGAGTACAAAGGAAGCTCAGTGATTAAGGAACAGAGCCCCACGAGAAGCTGTCTTTAGACTGAGAGGAAGCCCTAGGAGCGTTGGGCCCCCTCCTGCTCTCACTAAGCCAACTGGTAAAGGAAATACCCCCAGACTCTGCCCAGTGCTCTTCACCCCCTCTACTGATTCCTGATCTGCATATCCTCTCCTGGGCTCCCTGTCTCCTCACATGACCTGGGCCAATCCATTCTCCACATAGCAGCCAGAAAGAATCTTCTCGATAATGGGTGTTCCCCAGACCATGCCACCTACAATCCAGTTCAGATGCTTCACCGCAGTCTTTAGGGCCCTGCATCCTCAGTCCCATATTCTTCCCTTTAGCTCATCTCAAGTCTCTCTGCCCCTCACTCACCATGCTGTCTTTCTCTCAGTTCCTCAATCACAGCACAATTTCTTCATTCCACTTGTGAGTGTTTACCTGTGCCTAGAGCCTGTGGTTCCCCATTCTTCAAATAGTCTCTCTTCCTCTCCTTCAAGGCCAAGCTTGAAGTCACCTCCTGAGAGTTCTCCCTGACCTATCCAGATAAAGTAGATCCTACACCTATGTACCTCTAGGTCCATTCCATATCTTTCCTCTGAAATTTTGCATCTTGGAGGTGGGGGCAGAGGGAGACAGACCCCTGCAGGTAATGTTTGCCATGGCCCCTTAGCCACTGCATCTGATCAGGCTCACCCAGTGGGAGGCACTGATAGTGTGTTAGAGAGCAGGAGGAAGGGAAGTGCAGTGGGGTTGGGGAGGGGTCCAGATTTCTCTCTGCTCACGTACACTCTCTTGTAGTTTGGATAGCTTTCAGGGCAATTGGAAGCATTTGAAGCATGTTAAACAGAGCAAGGACACCATCAATTTTACTTTTTCTAAAGATCACAATAATTGTTTTGGAGAAAATGTGTTAGATTTGGGAAAGGATTTAGGAGGCTGTCCCAGTGAGAAATGATAATGGCTTGGCCTAGGGTGATTGTAACTCAGACGGAGAGAAGTGGGCAGATTAAAGCTGTCTTTGAAGAAAGAATTACCAGAATTTGGTGATTGTTTGGCTGTGGTGTTTGAGAGGGGTGTATGGACAGGAATGACTTCTAGGTTGCTGGCTTGAGCAAACTGGGTAGACAGAAGTACCATTTATTATGATGACAAAGACTAGAATGGAACAGATATTGTTTTGTTCATGGAGGAAATGTTCATATACATTCTTGTGATCTACTTTTTTCCTTACCTGGCATACTTTTTATCTATCTATATTATCTATTATCTGTTTATCCATCATCTATCATACCTTGAATTTTGAATTAAAGTATGTGTACTGGGCTGTGATTTCATTTTCCCATTGTTTGCTGCTATTTAACAGATATTCATTTGTATTCTATATTGACTGCATATTTTGTACTTTGCCAGTTTCATAAATTAGATTTTGTAGGGTTTTTTGGTGTGTGGTAAATTCCTTAAGGTTTCTACATACACAATAATGTCATCTGTGAATAAAGACAATTTTACTTCTTTGTTCACATCTTTGTAACTATTTCTATATCTTGCCATATTACAATGGTTAGAACCTCCAATGCAAAGTTGAACAGAAGTGATGAGGGTGACTTTCTTTGCCTTGATGCCAATCTTTGCTGAAAAGTGTTGAATACTTCATCATTAAGTTCAATATTTAGCTAGAGTATTTTTTGATAGGTGCTTTTCATTGCTTTGAGGAAATTTCATTCTATTCCTAGTTTCTGAGAATTTTTATCATGAATAGTTGTTGAATTTTGTCAAACATTTTTCTATAGCTATTAAATAATCATATTTTCCATTTATCTTATTAATGTAGAAATTACATTATTTTTTGAAATATTAAGCCAACTTGCATTCCTGGGATAAATCTCAGTTAACCAAAAGGTATTGCTGTTCTCGTATAGTGCTTGATCCAACTTACCAGTATTTTCATAAGGATGTTCTGCCTATGTTAATGTCCATTTTTTTTCCTTCTTATAAATCACATGATCTTTGTAGCTAAGATGTGCTGCGCTGGGGATCTCTAGAATATTTCAGAAGTTCGTAAGAACTCTTCTTACTGACTCGGTCCAAATTTTAATATCTCCCAACACTGTAAGCCATTGGGTACCTCTGTTCAGCCTTGATCCTGCAGAATCTGCTCCCTGAGGACTTTATAGGTCCTTCCTCTGGGTGTTCAAGCCATCCCTCTAAGCTGAGACAGCAGTTTCAAACCCCAGTACCTACCTCCCCAGTTCAATGAGATGATACTCTTCCTCTCTGCTCTAGGGTAGGAGAAGTGTCCCCAGACAGAAATGCAGGTGAACCTGGGGTCAGCTTATGTTGAGTTGCCCTTCTCCCAAGGATTATAGTTCTGCTCTACCTATTGTCCAATGCTGTAAACAATCATAAGTATGTGTTCACTTACATGGATGAGGAGGAGGACAGGGAAGAAGCTCTATTTTTTACTGGAAACTCAGTTGGTCTTTTTAGCCTGGAAAGACATGACCTTCAATTCAGAGAAGTTTCCTTAATTTCTTCATGGATGAATGCCTCCCTTCCATTTTCTCTTTTCTTTCTTTTAGGAATTCCTATTATTTAGATTCTGGATGTCTGGGACTTTCTCAAAGTGTTCTGTGATTTCTCCTAGACTATAATCCTTTTATTTTTTTTTCTTCTTTTTCCTACATTCTGGGAGGTATCTTTAATTTTATCTTCCCATCCTTCCATTGAGCTTTTCATCAATCACATTTTTATAATCAGATTTTTAATTTTTCAAGATTGTATCTTTGCTCCCTAATGTTAATGTTGATAGCCTCCTCTTCTTTTGTTTCATGGAGATCTTTCCTACAGTATCAGAAAACATTATTGATAGAGTTTTGTTGTTGCTGCTGTTGTTACTGTTTTCTTCTTGCATTTCCCCCAAGTTGCTTTTTCTTCCTTTTGGTTCGATCCTATGTTTTAAATTTGAGGACTTTTTCTGTTTTCTGGTTATGTTTGATTGTCCCCTTATGTTTAAGATGAGGAAACTGAAAGTCTGATCAGGAGCTCTGTGCAAGTGGTTAGAATGTCCCTATCATGAATGTCACATTGTGAAGTGCTGGCTGAACTTTTCTTTGGAAAACTTCAATTTCATTAACTTGCAGTCTATTATCCTTGCCTTGTCAGGCTCCTCAAAGAAGGTTTTTCTGATCTCCTTCCTAGAAGGTCAAGTCCGGCTATCAGAGTCCCGAGGGCTACTAGGGAAAAGGGGACTGGCAGCCTCAAATCCAGTACATGAGCTTGCATGTAATCCCTCTCTTTCTCTTATGGAGACCTTGCCTCACATGGGCCCGAGGCGTCCAGACAGAGACCTTCTCTTCTCTTCTCTCCAGAACAGAAGCCTCCAGTCTTCTGGAAGGGTAAAGAAAGAGCAGTTGTCCACCTTCTTGCAGTGGGTAGGAGCTAGAAAATCACATTTTATCCTGATTTTAAGTCTGTTTTCATTTCCACTCGAAGGGTACCGGAAAAAGCATGTCCTGAGCCTTTTGAGAGCTTGTGGTTAAAAACCGTTCACTTTTCAGCTGTCCTGACTGTAGTCTTTAGATTCACTTGCTCTATGCTACGTTACATATGACTTGCACATCAAGAATCCAGCTTTCAAAATCATTGTTTTTGCTGCTCTTCCCATAGTTTCTTTGTCCTTGAAGATTTATGCCTTTTATTTTTTTAAATATCATTTTAGTAGCGTTTTGGAAAAGACCCTTATATTTTTTCAATAGACAGATAAAATGATGGCTTGATACCTAAGGCTAGAACTGGTAGCTCACTGTTACCAATGGACAACAAACATGCAGAGTTGCCAGGTTTTCCAAAATATGCAGGGCTAGGATGAATATAAACCTTTTCCCCATCTCCAAAGCAGTAGGCTAGGAGGGTAGGCCTTAAATTTGAAGGTGTAAAAAGAAGAACTTCTCCCCATGACAGATGGTAAGCTTAGGAAACTTATTGTTACAAGAATTGGTACAGGCTATTTATTTACAAGCAGTTGTTTTTTCAAATGTTCAGAAAAAAAAAAAAGAACAAGAAAATGGAGCTGTAGTAGATGACATAAGGAGAAGGTATTTCAGACCCATTAGGTGACCATCTTTCTCCACTCTAGCCCTTGGCTTCTGCCCTCATCCACATTCTAAGCTTAATATCCCAAAAGCCCATCTCTGGCTCCTGGCCACAGCCACTCAACTCAGACCCACCCAGCAGAAAGTTGCTTTTCCATTCTTTTGGCTGGCTGATAGAAGGAGCATCCCAGTGTCTAGGTAAAGAACTCTGGCTAGCTATGTTCTTAGCTATAGCCCTCAGCTATAACTAAGTAGTTAAGTACTATAGCTAAATAAATAGTTCACTCAGGAAAGTAACTGAAATAGGTATCAGCTGTTTCCCAAATCTTTGAGAGAGTCTTTCTCTAAGACCTCCTTTAATAAGAAAGCCAACACCCTTCCCATGATCTGCAAAGCCCAGAAGATGGAGAAGGGCCTTGGTACAAATAGACCAACATCACACAGGGGTGTCTGAGTCTCCTGGTTCAGAAGGTAGGTCTCCCCCTGGTGCCAGACCCTGAGCACTACAGCCTACCTCACCCTCCCAGGGGCTTTGGGCACCCAGCCTCCCAGGGACCATTCTTTCAGGAACACAAGCCAGAAAACCACAGGGTCTGAAGCAGCCGCCAGCCTCCAGAAAGCCACGGGCATGGACGGGCCACCCCCTCCGTCTTGTCGCTTTCCCTTCACCCTCAAGGGAATATAAAAATATAGAAAGGGCTGGAGAAAGGTCATTACCAGGTAAAAACTTCTTCTGCAGGTTGAGAGATTTCATTTTGATCCTGTCTTCAGTGCTGTGTTATGATACAGCAATGTCATGATCACTTCACAGCCACAGAAGGAATTATTTTCACTGGCATCTTTCATTTCTGATCCCCTCATCCTCATGTGTCTGCCTGCTGACAAACCAGAGCTGTCAGAACTACCTGTCACGGCAGGGGGAAAAATACCTTTTTGACAACTGTATCTTCCTCCAGCACACTCTTTGTACCCGGTGTCTGCTTCCCAACCCTTGTTTGTGACATTTTTGTTATTTCAAAGGGCCTCATGAAATTCTCCAAAAAGGAATCTCAAACCCAATTAATTTAAATTCATTTTTGTGTTGAATGTGCTACATGACATATTTAGGAGGGAGTGTGTGCATCATAAAGTGAGGCAGTGGGAGGGCCTTGCTGTAAAGAAACAGCCTCCCTCATTAAAAGCGAACCCAGGACTCTCCAAGGACCGAACAGGGAAGGGCTCCAGGAGGGACCTCAGGGTGGCAGCTGCAGGGTTGGGTGGAGGATGCTTGATTCTAATTCTGATGCTAGCTCCATGCTGGTGGGGAGATTTTTCTAGGTGGAAATAAATAGTCCTTCCTGAATTTTCCCCCAAATAACACCACGCAGTGACAATAACAACTTGCCTTTCCCTCCACCAATCCTGCCTTCCCCTTGAAAAAGCCACGTCAGGCCCCAGAAGTCCGCCACTGCATTACAAACTCCCAGCTTGCCTGCTCTGTCCTCCAATTCCTGAGTCAGGCTGTTTTTGTTTGTTTTCACTTCTGGTTTAATAAAGACCAACAGCAAATAAAAGGAAAATATGGTTTGCAGAGAAGACATTTCAATGGGGAATTGCTTGTTCTCCAAGTTCAATAGCAACATTTTGGCTTTCGATTTGGGATGGTGGCCTATGCATATGCATTATCCTGTCCCCCTGCAGGATCACACAAAAATGTCAGTGACACTTGGCAAAAAGCATAAATCCATAGCAGCCCCTTAAATGTAAGGAAGAGTGTCATCAATGGATCAGAAATGATAAAAAATTCATGGACAATAGAACACAGATGTGACTGAATCATTGCCCTCGGAACCATGAGGGAGAAGGCTCTAGCAGCCCTGCTAGAGCTGCTTCCCAGGGGAGCCCTAGAGGGTCTCCCAGCGTGAGTTTGGCTGTGGAGTGATAATCAGAATCACTAGTTGGAGGACTACTAGGACTACCTACAGCTGTGGTTTCCAAATTGCTTTGAGTCACATGCTCTTGTCATTAAAAAGAAAATAATAAGCACACATCCACAATTAATATAAATTTATCTATAAATTATATATCTACACTACGCTCATTAGCAAATACTTCTGCATAATGTATATTTAAGTGAGATTGATTGTTAAATATCGTGAGTGAGACATTATCTTCCAAATAATCTTCATGATAGTTCTGAATTTTAGGGAGCCCATCCCCATCAGAGCTCATGAAGTCATCATTATTTTCATCACATAATGCAGTGAATGAAAGTTAGAAGTATCGGCTTTGCGATTCTCCGGTTGTTTACTAGTGTTGGCATTTTTAAATTCTCTTTGATTCACATTTTTTATGCCGGAATTTTTAATCACTTAACCATTTTGCAAGGATTACATTTTTTAAAATGGAATGTTTTATCCATAAATCTCCTTAGCCAAGAAGATACAAACTGCAATTCAGCACAAGACAATCAAACAAGCAAACAACTGGATTAGGAATTCCTATTCTCACTTCAAGAATGACAATCCATATGCTAAAGTTAGGAAGCCTTACTGCCTTTCATACTTTAGATAAATTCATGTCAGTAAAAGTGCTAAGCTTTTCTCTGCCCACCTAAGGGACTGATGTCACATAACTCTCCAGGAGAGCACACCTGGCACTCACTGTGGTGTTAGCCTCTGGGTTGGGTGGCCCAGTGCCTCCCTGGGTCACAGAGGGGTGGGCTGCAGCTTCTGTACCTGGCTGGCCCTGAGCCCAGTGTGGGTGTCGGAGACAATGGTCAGGAGACACTGTGCATCTCCCATCCTCCTCAGCAGACCAGGAGACAGAGATGGGGGCTACGCCACTCAAGAGTAAAACAATGCTGTGATCAGGGTCAAGGCTAATGTATCTAGGCAGTGGTGGGAATTGTGAACCTGTGCGTCTGCCCAAGTTCAACATCAGCACTCCCCACGAGGTCTTGCACAGTGCAAAAGGGCTCTTGTGTGCCCTCCACACCAAAAGGGCTTGTCTTCCACTCATGAATGTGAAAAGTCAGCCAAAGGTCACAAAGCCTTTGAGAAAAATCAGCAGCATGGAAGAAGAAACCAAGATGAACCAAAACCATAACAACAACAACAAAAGAATCAAGGAAAAGAAAACAATTTAAAAATGGTACTTCTCACTTGGATTCTTAGAGTTATTGAGACAACATTTAAAAGGATTAGCTACCTCTTTCTTCTCCTAGGGCTACAGAAGGAGTCATTGGGATATTATAACTGCTCAGTGGTTGTGGTAAAAACACAAGACAACCCAAATGATAAAATGGTATTGAACCTAATTCACACACATGCACATGAGTACAAGTAAAACCAGAGACATCTGAATAAAATTGGTGGGTTCTGTAAAATGTTAGTGTCTTGGGTGTGATATCACACTATAGTTCTGCAAAGTGTACAAAAGATCTCTCTGTATTATTTAGAACTGCATATGAATCTATGAAAATCCCAACTGCGGGGATTGAGATATATACCTTCTAGTGGTGAATGGATGTGGACAATAAAAGAGATGGTGAACAAGGAATAGAGATACATCTATAAAATGTAAAAGCCAGGTATGAGAACTACAGTTACCAGGAATACTGCTTAACAATATAGAATAGAGGTAGTTAGTGAAGGCTGGCATTGAATCCAATTGTAAACAAAAGAAAGCCAATGTTACAATAGTCACTTAACTCAATAATCATATATGGCAAAATAATTAATAAGAGTAAATTATGATTGCACAAAATGATAAAAAGAACAGTCTAGAAATAAGACACAACCATGACAAATTCTCAACAGAGATCCCATTATGGAACTTGCAGGCCTAGGAACATGAAATTCCTTCATGGTCAAATGAAGGCAGATCTGTCCTCTATTAATCAGAAAAAGAAATTCTAAGCACAACAGTAGCCAGCCTTAGAAATCCTTCTTTCTCAACTACAGAAGCTCTCTGCAGTGTAGTATATACCAACACAAATCATGTTTGCAGAGGGCAGTTGGGGCAGGAAGCCAGCCGGTGACTTGCAGTGTTTTTGCGAAGATCAAATGAGGTCATATTATTTATTCAAGGGTCTAATTTACTATTTAACAGGCAGTAGACATTTGTGTTTCTCAGAATAGTATAAGCAATGCTTCAGTAACAAATAAACTCCCAAGTCTCAGGGTCTTGACATGAAAATGTTTATTTATTAGTCAGATAAATTATAATGCTGGTCCAATAGCCCTCCTCCAACTTGTAGCTAAAACACAGGGAATATGAGATCTCAAGGTCAATGTGGCTAGGGAAAACTGGTTTGGAGGATTTTGTAAGATGTAAGTGCGAGCCTGGAGCCAGCTCATCACGACACTGCACCTGCATCCCACTGGGCAGAATTCTGTCACGTGTTTCTAACGTAACTGCAAAGGAGGCTGGGGAGTGTGGTCCTCCTGCATGGACAAAACAGTATGGAGGGCCCAAATCCCTCTGGAAGCAGTGACCCTGGCCTCCTGCTAGGCTGCCGTTCCGCTGCTGTTACTCCTAATGTCCTAACAGTAACGAGAGCAAAGCCTGACACTTCCTATCTGGCACTGGCCACTTTTCATTGTTTTGGTTTATGCAACAACCCTACCAAAGAAGTTTATAATTTATTATTATAAATCAAGACTTGGGGACATTGAAATTGCCTGAAGTCATAAGCTAGTGATATTTGTCTTATTACCAGTACTTTCCCTACTAAAAGAGAGAGCGTATCCTCCAAGGGGCTGGGGAGCCTCGGCACAGGCTCTCTGGAAGGCTCCAGCCCTTCCCAGCTGAGAGCCACCTGCCTGGTACATAACCATTAGAACATCTGTAAAAAGCTTCCCTCCACGGTAATTTTTTCTTTGATTTACTGGTTGTGTTAAAATTGTTGTTCTGTAATGGTCAAGTCTGGAGGATGTTGCACTTAAAGAGAAAATTGCCTTAAATAAAAACGAATGTTACTAAAATCCCTTCTCTCCCAATGAAATGATTCTTCTGTATTTTGTTCTCCTTGTGAGCACACCAAAAAAGCTTCTTTGGTCTATTATTTCCCAATTACCTCCTCTAGTGTTAGCTGAGAGCAGAGAAGGAAGATGGGATCATGAGGCTCATAACATTTGATCTTTTCCAGGCTTCAGCAAACCTGTGAATCACTTTCATAAGCTAAATCAATATCAGGTGTCACCTGGTGGCAGGTAAGGGCAATTCGATGGCTTTTCTAATACCTTACAGGCATTGATTTTCCCACAGATCAGGAGAGAGGAGGCTGAATAGGGAATGGAGAAGCAGGCAAAGGCAAAGTGACCGTGCCGCTCGGCAGGTGGGATCGGACGATCTCAGGCCTCACATCTGCCCTGACTTCACCTCGATTTCCCAGCTGCCACAGGCACGGCCCATCTCCCTTGGAGCACTCACAGGGCCAGAAGGCCAGAGAAGGCTGCTTAGCACTGGTGGGTGAGAATCAACCTGGACTCCGCATTCACCAACTGAAATAGGGCAGTTCTCTGTTTTAAAGAGCTGAATGACCCAGACAGCCTGACTCAACAATGGTCTCAGAGAATGTGAGGTGGAAAACATGCTTCTCAAAGTCTGCAGCAGCCCCGAGGAACTGGTTAGAACAGTCTGAGGGGTTTGAAGTGGCGGGGGGGTGGGAGGTTGGGGTACCAGGTGGTGGGTATTATAGAGGGGACAGCTTGCATGGAGCACTGGGTGTGGTGAAAAAAATAATGAATACTGTTTTTCTGAAAATAAATAAATTGGGGAAAAAAAATAAAAAAGAAAAAAAAAAAGAAATGCGAATTCTCAGGCCCCACCCCACACCTACTGGGGCAGAGTGTCCAGGGGGCTGGGCCCTGCCATCAGGGCTATCACAAGCCCAAGGAGATCCTCACGTGTGCTACAGCTTGAGAACTGTTGTACCGGAAGAACTTCCAGAGATCACTGGGCTGAGCTCCTCATTTCCTGGAAATGGAAAGTCAGAACCAGAGACAGCTGTGGTCTATCAGCATGGGAACCCAGTTTCTTGGCCCCGCTTCAGTACCACCCTTTGTTGCTTCCTCTGGGAGGCTGACCCAGCACACTGGAGTTGAGTGGGGGGGACCCTCCAGAATACAGAATGACGGTTGTGACACGGGGCTGAAGCCCAGAGCCGGGAGCTGGGAGGCCCTGTTGGGGACACAGATGAGAGCTGCCTCTGCACTGAGCGTAAGCCACTGACTGCACAGAGAGCGAACGGACTGACGGTGCCCCAACTTCCAGCAGCATAGTTGCTGCTGCCCTGAATCCCAGACAGACCCTCAGATGCATTTGTCATGAGGAAGCACATCCAGGCCAGACAGTGGCAAGCTTGCCTCTCGGCATGCCTCTTCCCTGAGAAAGGGCAAAAGCAGAGGGATGTGCTTATCCCTCATCCTGGACAGCCCAGATTCTGTTCCTGCTTCCCAGGCCCTCCCATCTGGTCATCTCTCACCTGCTCATTGCCTTGTCCAATACCACTGCCCTCTAGATATTCTTTATTCAAGAATAGAGAAAGACACCTCCAACTAACCATATTTAAAATCTTTCCCCAGCTTCCCTCAGCTTCAGGAGGAAACCCACACTCCCTTCCTGGCATATTCTGTCCTATGCAACTGATATCTGATCCTCTCCACCCTCCCCTTCTGCTGCTTTCCTACCAGGGCTTCAGGCCACCAGGAATGTTACTCTTCCAGCCCTGCTACTTAATATCCACTTCTTCCAAAATCCAAACTGAAGTCAAGATCCAGAAGCCCCTCCCCAGCCACATCCCTCCAGAAGCCGTGCCTATTTCCAGCACAGCCCTAACCTCGGATCCAAAATACATTTGTCTGTCACACACACACACACACACACACACACACACACACGCCCTGCCGCAGACAGTGAGAGTCCAAGTGCAAAGTAATCTCACTGGTGATGATGTCCTAAAACCACTAGCATTTATGTATGTTCAGATGGTACCTGTATCAGATATTTTTAATTGCTTGGGTATTGCCCCAACTTCTCTCCTTTGAGTTCCATCTCAAGTAGGAGATGCAGGGAAGTTTAAATTCCTATAGCTTCATATTTTGTTCTGTTTTTTTTTTTTTTCTATCCTAATTATGCATTATCCTTCCCAGCTGGAAGATCCCTGGAGAGGTGACCCCACCCAGCCCCTGCCTCTAAGCAAGACTGAAGGAGGCTTCTGGGCTCCTTTCTACAGCAGGTGATGTCTACATTTCAGTCAGCTTGGAGAAGGTACGGATCTGGATCCAACGCTGGGGGTGCCGCCTGCAGAGCAGGCCACATTCTCTCAGCCTTCCATTGTCAATGGGCAGAGTAAGAAACCCTTCAGGCTTGGCGCGACTCAGCCTGGAGCATGTACCCAGGGACACCTCTTTAAATATGCTTTGTGCTGCTTAAAATAAAAGTTACCGTGTCTCCTTGCTTTTATCTAAATTTAACCCCATTACTTTCACTATCTCGGTAATAAAGCAGATTGAAGTGTTTCGTGGAAGAGGTTTGAAATAAAAAGCTTGCTTTCCTTCTTATTTTCATTCCTTTTTGTTTATATTCTGCTTCAGTTAAAAAAAAAAAAAAACAACCTGAGGCACTCAGGGAATATTGTAGGTCTTCACAAGCTCCCCAACTTACAGAAGGAGAAATATTCAAACACTTCCACTGGTCATTTGAAGCCTAGACCATGTTTTCTACAAGTAGAGGCTTCATTAATGGTAGTTCCCAAAGAAACAATAGCAAAGGTGAGGCAGGAATGGGAACTGCCAACCTTGAGCCTGCTGTATGCACTGGGGTCATCAGAGGATGACCAGGAAAACAAATGAGTCCGGCAGATTGGTAAGACTATTCACCAAGGAATCACGGACTTACACAGCCAAGAAGGAGGGGAAACAAGCGAGGCCCCCAATCAGGACACCCCTACCAGATGGGACACCTGGGTTGATCTCCCAAGTGTTCTTTGCAGCACCTCAACACAGGCTGGCCTGAGTGCCAGGACACAGCGCAAAGAATAAGACCTGTTCTTGGTCAGCAGAGAGGACAAAGCTGGCAGGTCTGCCAGGAGACTTTGGGTTCTCCTGAAGGAGCCCCAACCACAGCTTCATTCAACCTGTTCCTCCACTTGGCATGAGTCATCCTATTTGTGTCTCCCTGCTCCAGAATCCAGCTGTTCTTCCTTGCCTAAAATAGCCCCAAAGCCTCACGGTTGGCTATTCCTATGTACCAGACTGGGAGAGAAGTGTTCCTAAAATGGATGTTTACTAACAGGCCCTCTCTTACTTATTTTGGTATTGCCAGCCCCAAATTGTTCCTCTGGGGACCCCCCCTTTCCTCAGCTCAAAGTGACCTGGGAGAACTCCCCAGAAAGTGAACCTGGGCTAGCTCTACCCACTATCCTATGAGTCCAGGTTTTGCTGCACCAGCAAGCAACTTCAAAATCTCTGTGACATCACATGACAAAATTGTCTTGGGCCCATGGGAAGGTTCTACTCAGATTAGACACTCTGACCCATGGTGATAGAAGCTTCATCTTGACATGTGCTTCCATGATCACCACAGCAATGGGAAGGAAGTCAGGTTCTTGAAGTCTTCTACCTGGAAGGAGCACAGTTCATACTCACTCATAGTTCATTGCCCAAAGTAAATCACTCAGCCCCATATGGAGGGAGATATAGAAGTACATGGAGCCCCATAGAGAAGCCCTCAAAGAAGGACAGAAGCATGGTGCTATTATGTGCTCAAAAAGTGGTGAATGAGCTAGAAATATCTGGTGAACAACCATAACCAGCCTCATTTGGACCCAGACAACACACTTTCCCAAACACAGCAAGCCCACAGGTCCTTCTCACACCGTTTGCCAAGAGCTACGTAGAACCATGCTGACACCTCCAGATACAAACCCAGTCTGTTCAGAGACCACACTCTCTCCCATCTCTCCTAGGGGAGCTTTAATTATAGCAAACAGCCCTGTCATCTCTGCCATGGAATCCCAGGGTACCGGGGGAGAGTGAAAGCAATCTCTGCATCACATGTCTGCTCTGCAGCCTCCTTGAAGAAAAAGACCTGTTCTTTTTAAGGAAATTATAAATAGGAGGAAAATCCTAGAGCCTTCTCTACTCTCCCATTCTTGTGCCAAATAATTAGGTCCTTTCCGTTCCTCCTTTCCGGACTGTTGAAAGCACTTGCAAATCAAAATAGTAAAAACAAAACAAAACAAAACAAAAAACAGTTAACAAAAATTAAATATTGCAAGGAGATATAGTGTGTGTGGTCGGGGGTGGGAGAGTGAATAAAATAGATCTCCTCCAACCCACGTTCTCTCCCTCGGAAAGACTGTCTAAGAGACATACCCAGTTGGGCTGCAGGCTATGATATAATTAGAACAATATTGCCCAATTGCAAAGACATGTGCCTGTTTGCATGAAATGGAAGCATCTGCTGAAATTATTTGAGGTGTCCCATCACTAATTAAAAGAGCTTTCATTTATAGAGGATGCACCATATGGATGCTGTTGATTCTTGGGTTGCTGGATGTGAATGAGCACTGGGGGAGTTGTTGGGGCAGGTGTATGGTAAAGAATATCCGGCAAAATATGATCCAGCCTTCCAAAAATTCTCCTTACAAGGTGGTATGGGGGCGGGAGAGGTGCGTCTGGAAGTTTTAGGGAGGCACAGAAACGTGACATGTCATCCTGAATTGGACCCAGTTTATCTGTGACCGCTTATGAAATTTACCCCTGGAACCTCGCTGTGTGTGTCCCTTTTACTTGTCAAACCACTACCTTGACCTCATGGAGCCTTCCAGGTAAACAGGATCGGTTGCAGAATTTGTGGGACCTGCACAAAATGAAAACACAGGACCCCTTACTAAAAGTTATTAAGAATTTCAAGACAGCAATAGCAGAACATGAAACCAAGTGCAGTCTCTTCTGAATATGAGGCCTGCGTACACTTGGAAAAAGCAAGACCTGCTGGACTTGACCTTCCCTATTGGAACAAGAAGGTTAAAGCAGAACCATGCCAGACAATAGTCACCCTGCCTCAGTATAGCCTCTAAGGGGCTTCCACAGCCACACTATGCTCTGAGGGCCACACAGCCCGTGCTCTTGGCAGGATGGACTCAGAGGGAAGCAAGGACTCGCTGTCACATCTCTGTATTAGGCAGAGTGATAAAACCCAGATGTTGATTTTTGGCCCCAGGTGCTTTCCCCTACTTTATATCTTATCTACTCCTAAAATTGTGCCGCCTCTAGGCTCCACTTTGCATCATTCTCTGCTAGCACATACTGATTCCTGGAGTCCACGTACATCCCATTTAATACAGCAAAGTGGCCCAGGAAGTAGCCAGATCGGCACCATGAAAAACAAAGTCAGTTATCAGCTGAGCTGGAAACGTGCATTCAGGAGACCCTGGCAGAGCTGATCCCTATCATTCTTTTTAGTTAGAAGGGGGGTAACGGATGATTCAAGACGGGATTTTCACCCAACTTGGGCTAGAGAGTCAACAACTGAAGCATATGTTAAACAATTACAGAATTCTTTCTCTCAAAAAAGATATAATTATCTTTTCAAGGAAAAAGATAATTCAAGGGTCAAGGAAATAATAGTCACTGAATTCAGTCCTCTGAATCAGGGTTTTTTGTTTTGTTTTGTTTTTAAGTTCAGGGAATGGTCCCATTCCAAAATCACTTTGGCATGCAGCAATACCTCCGTTTTAGATTTCAGCTTTTAAGACGTGGCCTTAAAGAGGCAGGAGATCCACAGTATACACTACAGAAATGCAACACATCAAAATTTGTTCTAGGTAAAGCTGTACTTGGAAAGGAAAATGCAAAATCAATTACCCAGAGTCTCAACTTAAAAAACTAGAAAAAGAGAAAAGTAGACCCAAAGTAGAGAGAGTAAAGAAAATGAGTAGAATGAAAAGTTGGTCTTTGAAAAGTTCAACAGAACCGACCAAGTCTAACTACAGAGATCAAGCCAAAATCCAAAAAGAAAGAATGTCACCAATTTAGTAATGAAAGCTTTTATCACCGCTGATGCTCCATACATGAAAAGGATAACAACAGTTGGTTAGTTAGCATTCCCTGGAATACTATTCAGCAATAAATGCTTATAATGAAGTGAAAGAACATCTAGAAACATTGCCAGTTTTACTCAGAAAATCAAGGGCAGAATCAGGATTCAAGTGCAGGCAGGTTGACCTCAGGGTTCTAGAGCTCCCATGTGCTACTACCCTGCCTCCCTTCCTCTGCCAGGGCAGACTATCTGCTGGACCGCTCTTCTGTCTCTTTGGTCCCTGTCCAGATTACTGATGGTGGCTTTTTCTAAGGCAATAGATGTGTAGAACTGTACCCTCAGTCATCCATTTACACAAAGACGGTCACAATACAATTGCAGCAGAAAAGAAAATCTTACCTTTCACTGTCCATGGTGGTTCAACATATAGAACCAATCTCCTTGGGTTGAATTCCCCTCAACAAGGACCGTTTCCCCTCAGTGTAAATGTCAAAGAACAAATTGTCAAGAAAGATGTGTGGACCACTTCTTTGGGTCCCTTGGTGGGATAGAGCTTCCAATACCTCAAGGAGTTTGTAAATGACCTGGGGTAATTTGACAGGTAATATATAGGAAAAAATGAGAGCCAATATGGGAAGAGTGGCTAAAAATGCTTGTAAAGGCTGAGACAGAGTTCAGGTTATGGGAATTGGGTAGGAAGGTGACTGAGCCCACAAGGGAAAATGATATAGTCCAAAAACTTCAGTTATGATAAACAAAAAGACAAATCTGTGACTCATTCTCATCTTCCTCCTGGGTCATCTGTTTATCTGGGAGATGGTTTCTGGTTATTCTTTTAGTGGTTCTTCAGAGGATTTGTCAGAAAAGTCTACCTTGGACTTCTTCAAACTCTTGGACTCTGAAGGGCTGGAGAGAAGAGAGAAAGTACCATTTGTGTGTTCTGAGTCTGAAAAAGAAGCAAATCAAGCAGCTGGGAGATCCAGATTGTGCTCAATAACCAACTACCGAGAAGAGGACAAAGAATTCTATAATATGTTTAAACACAACATAGGAAAATGATTGTTTTATACAATGTATTTTTTACATTTCTTAATTGAAATAACTATGTTTCTGAATCAATCAAAAATTCCAATATAATCAACCTCCTTGATAAAAATACCCCAGACTTATTTCAAGAAAATAAGAAGAATCTCCCTCTTTCAATTTAAATGCAGCAGGAATCAATTTCCAATTTGTCCTCAAGGAAACTTTCCCACTTGACCCATGGTATGCTCTAGGGCATCAGCGCTTCCTCAGAACTGTCCTCCTCATCAACAGATGTGTCAACTTAGGACTAGCCAGCAGCAGTATTCCCTCCCTGAGTGCCCCCCAAACCCCTCCCCCCCTGCCCCTAGACACTCACTCTCTGCCTTGGAAGACAAGATCAAAGTGTCAGAGGCTAAGAGGAGATTCAGCCACAGGTGGTGTGCTAACTGATCAAGAGGTTTGTAGGGGACCTGTCAGGGAGATGGGTGGTCCTGAAGTTGAGGAGACACACACAAGAAATTGTTGTAAAAGAATTAAAGGACAAACCAACTATCAGCACTGGGGAAAGCAAAAGACAGAGGCAGATCCAAAGTGATGACCAATATCCTTCCTAAATTATGGAAGAGGTGACTGCTCAACCATCACAGTGACAAAATTGGGATCAGGGGCATGACAGGCAAGCAGCTCTGTTGTCCTGTGTTGGTGTGGGGACCTCAGTGTGGACATCAGATAACCTGTGGGGAAACCCGTGAGAAAGAGCAAATGCCTGCCATAGTCTGGATGAGATAAACGTCCTTGCAGCAGGAGTTCCATTATGCCCTTGCACGACAAAGGGAATATTTTTAGGACAGTAGACTACCAGTGAGTCTCTGTGGTCTCCAGAATAAGGCACCATCTGCCCAGTCTACACCTCGAGGTCCTCTGTGCACTGATAATCAGGGTGATCTTCCATGGACTAATCAAAATTGATCACTGGCCATAGTGTTAAAGCCAGGTGGCTCTGGAGGCCCCCAATAGAACTGGACATTAATCTTTAGTTCTGGGTTTGGGGGACTCCTGTGGGATGGGGCTGGTTGTTCAAGATTGATAACAGTACATGGGCAGATTTCAGTACTTAAACAAGCAGTATGGCCCTACCATAGGCACTGGTTGAATCTGCCCAGCTAACAACATTATCTATAGCAGTCCCTAAGTTTGACCCTTGTACCAGCCAGCATGGTCTCTTTACAGTACTCCCCAGCTTAGCACACTATGCCATGCCTCTCTGACTTTGCATTTGATGTCCTCTTACCTGGAATGCCCTCCCGCCATCCTGGATTGTTGCTTAGAGCAGAATGTCTATCTAACTCCTGCTTTCTCTTCGCTTGAGCTAGTCCAATACCAAGTATCTAAACTGGACAAGTACACACTGCACGGAAGTGTCTTCCTTTCAGATGGCCCACTCCTTGGAGGTGATGATGCCTCTAATTCTTGTTCCTCCTTGTGGGTCCCCTTTGGAATTATGGACCCTGCTGGGCCCACAGATGGCCCTCAGTAAATGCCTCCTGCAAGGGACTAACAACAACAACAACAAAATGATGTTATTGGAATAGTGAGATAAATCAGAAATGAAGAAGAGAATTCCCATATCTTCCACCCCTACCCCCCATGGAGCTACTTTTAAGCTTACTGCACTTGGTCTGTGTACCACAATAATATCTGATGAGTATTCAGCATTTATTAGCTTCCAAAAGCTTACATGGGCATGTATTTAATCTACAACAAATTTGTGAGTCATGTAATATAATTAATCCCCATTTCACAAATGGAATATCTGAGGCAAAAAAAAGCAAGATGACTTGCCCACAGTGCTTCTGGAATCCAATCACTTAACCCTTTGGTTTGTCAACTCTCAGACAAATGAGGATCTCTCCAGAAGAACTTGCTTCTTGGGTTTTCTTTTCAGCTATTTTAGGATTGATACTTCTATACCTTCCCCATTCCAAGAAGATGTTGATTTCTTCCTGGCAACATTGTAATGGGAGACAAGCCAGCACTCCATAAGATCAATTTCTGTACCAATAAAGCTTACCTAAATTTGTTCCGGATCAATGGAAGTTCTGTTCTACAAGCCCATGTGGAAAACAATACAGATTAAACCCTTTTGCTGAAAATTCCAGACCACTGCCCACATAATTTTTATCTATGTTGGTCAGGCCATACTCATTATTTTGATGACCCATTGGAAGAATTCAGCTGCCTATTGCAACTTACCAGTGCTTTGATATTAATATTAATGGACTTTTTTTTGGATGCACTATGGATTAACCATTGCCCTAGAAGATATGCAAATGTTCTCTTTTACCCCTCCCCAGAATCTGAAGAGGTAGGTGTAATTATTACTTCCATTTCAAAATTAAAGTAACTAAGGCAAAACAATGTTTACTAGGTTATACAAGCTTCTGCAGGTAGTTGGTAATGGACCCAAGATTCAAGCTTTTACATGCTGATTCCATGTGCTAGAACCTAACTGGGGCATGTGTGTATCTTCTGCTTATTGTTTACAATTTTTCACTGGAACTGGGTGTGATGCTATACCCTAAAATGTGGTGTGTTGGAAAGCCTGCTTAGCTGAGGATCAGACAACATCCAATCTTCCAAGAAAATTTCTCTTGGGGGTCCCTTAGTTCCAAGTCTGTACAGTCCTGTCATTCTCTGTATCAGTAGATAATATGGTACTTGATTTTGTCATGGCAACTTGGACTCATGTTCTTTGGGGACAAGTATTAAAAGATAAATATACATATGGACACAGATATTAATATAGATGCAGATACTTAGAATTATTTAGCTTTATTCTTTGCCAAGCCTTTTATCATTCACTTTGGATTCAGGATCGCATATAATGCCTCATGACAAATATTAGAACTGATGTTACATTCTCATTTTACAAATAGGGAAACTGAGATTCAGCAAAACTGAGCAAATTTCCCACTGTTACCCAGTGAAGAAGTGACAGAACTTATACTCCAGAATCATCAGATTCCTAAGCTAGGGCTCAGTAAAGAAGCAAGCACTCTTCGGGTTATACAATCAGTGATCACTTGCCAACTGATTTTGTCACAGGCAAACACCACAGGAATCATCAAAAACAGCGATGACACCTAGTGTTTGAGATGACCTAAGGAAGTTTTTTGCAAATAGCAGGACTACATTATGGCCCACTTTTGCCTTCTTGAATATGCTACAATTCTGTTCTTGTAAAACATCCTTCCCTACATTTCTTGTAAGCCCATGTGCCCTTGAAGAGTTGGTGATTACCTTGGGAAATCTAGCTGGCTGAGACTCCCTACCTTCCCCAGGTAAAGTGAGTCTTCCTCCTAGCCAGCTGCACAGCTCTGGGCATTTACACTTATGGGGCTCTCTTTGGCGTTGTGGCCATTACCTTGTCACCATAGGACCAAAGGTCCATGGCTCAAACTCCATGACTCAAACTGGAAACAGTGTTGGCAACTTTAACAAATGTGCAATGCTTGGATTTGATTTCCAGCTCTTGCACTAGCTAGCTAGATGAACTTGGGCAGGTTATATAACTCTTTGGCCTCATTTAAAAAAAATCTATAAAATGGGGTTTCCAGGTGAGAATCAAATAAGACAGTGCCTGTCAAAGTCTTGGGGCATTGCCTGTCCCATAGTAAGTTCTCCATAAATGGGAACAAACGTTATATTGCCCTATTGCTCTTTGCACATCTGCTTTTTCCTCTGGTCTGACAAACCCCTCAAAGACATGACCCTTTCTTATTCATCTATGTCTCTTCAGAGACTATCAAGGTGCTTTCACCAAGTAGATGCATAACAGATGTCTGCGGAGGGATGGATTTGTATGCCTTTCATCCTCTGGCATCTCTTAGACTCTGCCTCCTCCACTGCCCAGATCTGGAGCTGAGGGGCTACCCACTCTGGACTTGGCAGGTGTTTCTTTGTCTGGCTCCAACTTATGAGGCACCCACTCCCAAGCTCTCTCATTCTCTCTGATTCATCACTCCCGGAGCTCCATGTTCAACATGGCTTTATGTAGCGATACAAGTGGCAGTTCAGTGGTGTGTGCAAGTTTTGCTTTCATTTTGAATCAATGGAAGTTTTAAAAAAATCTTACCTTATTCCTCAAAGACCCATAAAGTCCTTCATGGGGCTCAAGAGAATTGTTCACTGCTAAGATTTTAAAATTGCTTCCAAGTTACTTATCATTCATTCAGGCTCATGCTATTCTTTAAAATTCTTATTGATTTTGGAAACAGTCCTTTAATTGATATCAAAAAGCAATTACATTTTCCAGGCTGTAAATCTGCTTCACTCCCAGCATTAAATTCATCATCTCTGTAAATAATTTTCTCTTATTATGCATACGTATTAAGCGAACTATAAATAGCATCATTAGTGTACCCATGGTTGCCTTAACAATCAGTGACCCCTGCATTTGATTTAGAAAAATTGATTCCTGCTGAAAATTTCCCTTAAATGAAATTGCCATCCCTGCTGAATGCCTGGGCAAATGAAGGCATTAAAGAGTTGTTTCCCTCCACTTCCTCCTGGACTTCAATATAGCAGTTTTAAGTAGGGATTTACATAGATGCACCTGTTGATGAGCAGTCCTTAAAAATCACTGCTGGCACAGCATGCATGATAGTTTAAGATGGTCAAGTTTGATTTTTTAAGAAAAGTGACTTCTCGGCGTAACATTTCTTTCTAAACATGCAGAGGGACATGGAGACCTCTTCTTGAAGTTCAGCTGGGGGAGGCTGTGGGGTGGCAGAGTTGGGGGAGGCAGGAAACCTGGGGGGTCCTACAAGAACAATCTACATCCCCTGAGCATGGTTACCTCAAGGGTCCCCAACAATATGGGAAAATTTTCATGATGTGACATCAGGAGAAGAACGCTGAATCCAGGGTGATACCTGGGGTATGATCAAAGAAACATAAAATATGAAGCTATCTGGATAAAGACTCAAAGGAGACTTAGGAAAATTAAAATAGTTGATTTAGGGTGATTGATACATAAATTTACTTCTTCGTTTTTCTTTCCTCCTCTCTTTCTCCCTTTGCTATATTCTTATACTGTTATTTGCTTAATAAATATACAAGTGGGGAAAGTGGAAAGACAAAAAGGAGGAAAAGAATATTTGAGTAAGAAAGATCTTACTCTTAGGTTTAGTCAAAATTGTTTACTAACCCTATGACTCCAAGGAGTTGTGGTGTGAAGAAAAGTGGTAGATTTTTGTGTTATACTCAAGAGGGAACCAGCTCACCCCCAGTGAGCAGGCTGAGGAAGCTTCACACCCTACAGGCCTTTTGATAAGTCAAGGAGATAAAGTTTCTAAGGTGCTCAGCACTCAAGATGCCCTCTGATCTTCACCTTCCTCATCTGTAAAATTAAGGATATTTTATGCTTACGCTGTCAATACTAGCTTATTTAAACCATAAGGAAAACTACTTTTCAAACTATGAAATTATGTACAAACACACTTTTATTGACCTAGATGAGATTAGATTTTGAAAGAGGAAAGCAAGGTGGTTTTCCAAGTGGACAGAACCTGTAACCTCTGCTGCCTAATGACTCCCTTTGCTTGGTTAGGCATCTGAAAAGTTTGCCAATGCATCTGACCCTATCAGGGTCAGGATACTTTTGTGGCATAAAGACTTTTCATTATACTGCAGTTTCTCCATGGGGCAGAGAGACAAATGGATGGCCGCATTTTGAGTCTTTACCCCTATAATGAATTCTGAAAAGTAACTCTTTGTTGACTTAGAAATGAGACCCTTCATCACTGGGATGGAGACCTAAGGTATATAGGCTCCTTAAAGGCACAGGTGGAACTGGGTGAAAAGGCACCAAAACAGTTTAGCCCGAAGGAGTCCTCCTTTGGCTTTCTCTACCCTAACATGTGTATAATTGTGGTTTCAGAAGAAGAAACAAAGTAGAGAACATTTCTGTGACTTCTGAGAGTTTCTTCATGCCTCTTTCTGATCAACTCCCCCTTTTCCCCATTCACAGGGATTCACTATTCAGTTTTCATCACCATAGCTTAGCTTTGCCTATTCTTAAGCTACATAAAAATGAGATTGTGTGGTAGGTACTCTTTCGAGTCTGTCATGTTTTCCTCAATGTTTTTGGGCTTCATTCATGTTTTTGTAGTTATAAGTAGCTTATTCTTTTTTGTTTCTGAGTAGTTTTCTACCTGAATATAAATAACAGTTTGTTTCCTCATTTTCCTATTTATAATGAAGACTCACAACAAAATTCAAAATGAAGGGCAATTCTTCAACCTGATAAAGGATATTTATAGCAAAGCTATAACATGTGCTTCCTGATTCTGACCAATTGGTCCTGTCTTAATTTGTTCAGGCTGCCATAACAAAATACCATAGGCTGGCCAGCTTAAACAACACAGTTCTGGAGGCTGTGAATCTCCACAGTCTGGATGCCAGACAGAAGTCCTATTCTTGTGTCTTTGTATGGTAGAGAGAGAGAAGGAGAGAACTCTCTGGTTTCTTTTCATAAGAGAACTAATCCCAACATGAGAATTCCATCCTCATGACCTCAGGCAAACCTAATGATCTCCCGAAGGCCTCATCTCCTAAAACAATCACATTTGAGTGAGGGCTTCAACATATGAACCTGGGCAGTACACAAATATTCAGAACACCACATTCTGCCCCTGATCCTCCAAAATTCATGTCCTTCCTCCACACAAAGTACATACATACTATCCCAACAGCCCCAAAGTCATAAATCATTCCAGCATGAACTCCAAAATCTGAGATCTTATTAAATGTCATCTAAGTCATATATGGGTGACACTTGAAGTAAAATCCATCCTGAGGTAAATTCTTCTCTGTCTGTGAACCTATAAAACTGAACAAGTTATGTGTTTCCAACATGCAATGATGGAACAGGTATAGGATAGGCTAAACAGGAGAAACAGGAAGGAGAAAAGGGTGACAGGTCCAAGCAAGTCCTAGAGTTAGCAAAGCATATTCCATGAGATCTTAAGGCTTGAGAATAATTCTCTTAGGTTTAATGCTCTTCCCTCTAGGCCCTGGGGTGACAGAAGCCCCCCTACAGCTTAGTAAGATGGCCCTATCCCTTCAGCTCCATGGGCTACTGTTCACACAGCTCTCTGTGATGACTTGGCCCCTGAGTTACTAGCCCTCCAAGCCAGAGAGGTGGCCCCACCCTTTGAAACATAGTCAGAACTAGCCCCACCCCTGGGCCTATGGTGGGAATGACAACTCTGATGATCTCCCAATGACCTTTGGTGTCTTTCTTCCTTTTCCTGAAAAAACACACGTTTACAACCTGCCTTCATTTCATTTCATTTCATTTTCCATTTCTTTTAGTTCCAGCTTGCAGTATTTCTGCAGGTAAAATCCTGTCTCTACTACTGGCTTCTGTTGAGATGACTGATTAGGTCCTTGGTTCACACTCACACTAATCTCGTGATCGGTTAGCCACATGCTTGGTGTTCTCTTCCAAACATGCTTTCTCACCTTTTTTTTTTCCCCCGTATGGATAGACTGAGAATTTTCCAAATATTTAAGGTCTGGTTCCTTTTTTTTTTTTTTTTTTAAGATTTTATTTATTTATTTGACAGAGAGAGATCACAAGTAGGCAGAGAGGCAGGCAGAGAGAGAGGAAGGGAAGCAGGCCCTCCGCTGAGCAGAGAGCCCAATGTGGGACTCGATCCCAGGACCCTGAGATCATGACCTAAGCCGAAGGCAGCGGCTTAACCCACTGAGCCACCCAGGCGCCCAAGGTCTGGTTCCTTTATTTTTAAATCTTGTTTCTTAAATTCTTTAACCAAGATTTAGTTATCAAGCTTCCTTGTGGTTTTATTTCATCAAACATTCCTTCTTCAATTTATTTCTGTCTTCTTGTACTTGACTATAAGCAATCAGGAGAAACCAAACCTCTCCATTGATACTTTGTTTAGAAATCTCCTCAGCTAAGGGGACCTGGGTGGCTTAGTCAGTTAAGTGTCTGACTCTTGATTTCAGCTCAGGTCTTGATCTTGGAGCCATGAGTTCAAGCCCTGCATTGAGCTCTATGTTGGGCATAGAGTCTACCTAAAACAAAATGAAAAAACAAAAACAAAAAAACCTCTTTAGCTAAATATCCAATTTTACTGGTCACAAGTTCTATCTGCCACAAACACAAGAACACAAACAGAATCCACCTGAGTTCTTTACCACTCTACAACAAGGATGGCCTTTGCTCTATTGTCTAATAACATATTACTCATCTCTGTCTGAGCCCTCAACAGGATGGTCTTTGTTGCCCATATGTCTACCAACATTCTGTACATAATTCTTTACATAGTCTTTTAGAAGATAGAGGCTTTCTCTATAGCTTTCCTCTTTTCTTTCTGAGCTCTCACCAGCATGCACCTCAAAACTCTCCTAGCTTCTGCCCATCAACCCAATTCCCAAGCTGCATTTCTAGGTATTTGTGATGGTACCCCCCCAGTTCTTACTACCACTTATTGTTTTAATCGGTTTTATAACATCTGGGTTATTATAACAAAATGCTACAGACCAGGGTAGGGGAGCAGGGGCTTAAAAAACAGACATTTATTTCTCACAATCTGGAGGCTGCAAAGTCCAAGGTGTCAGCCGATTTGGTTCCTGATGAGAACTTGCTTCCTGTCTTGAAAGACAGTTGCCTTCTCCCTCTGTGGCCACATGTACATGGGAAGAGAGAGAGGACCTTGAGCAGGGCGCACACTTGCTTCCTTCCTCAGATCATCCCCTGATAGGGAAAATCTCACTCTTACCCTGCTGTCTAGCAGCTTACACTAGAGAAGACCTCTCCCCACTATACAGTCCTCATCTCTGAGCCAGGTTTTCTCTTCAGACTTCTCCATCCCAGAATGTCTCCCTACTCTAGGAGACACAGGACAGAAGCTCTTAGTGGTTCTTCTAATGGCTCCATCTCTTAGGTGAAGGGGAGATGAAAACATTCTCCTCTTTCTCCCACAGAGAGAAAAGGGGACATGCCACACTACTCCAACCACTCTTGCCATAGAAATTCCCTCTTCCAACCTCTCCAGACTTCTCCTTTTTTAAAGCTGCAAGTGGGTAAAAATTTTTTTTAAATTAAGAAAAAAAAAAAAAAGCTTCCTGTGGGTGATCAGCTAACTTTATCACCTTACTTTGGAATGTGAGGTTACTTGGCACTTACCACATTGTTACTGGATCCCAGTTAAAACAGACTTCAAATGATCTTCATTTTAACAAACTCATATACTCATTATAACAAACTCATAAACTCATTATAACAAACTCATCCACCTTGATAAAGGTGGATGGTGGTTCACATGTTCGTCTTATCATTTCTATTGTTTTTTTTATTTCTAATACTTCCCAATAAACATTTTTAAAAAGATGAGTATCAAACATTTTTGACCCTTGATCATCATCGAGTGGTCAAACAAGGTCTCTCTAGGGACCCAGTATTTTAGCAGAGAACTAAATAAAATCAAAGGTAGGAAGATTGTCACAGGCCATGGGGACGGCAAGTACAAAGGATTAAAGTTATTAATAAGTCCAGCACGTTCCAAAACAGAAAGATGGTCTCTAGGGTTGCAGTGGGGTGAGTAAAAGGCAGAATAACAGATGAGACCAGAGAGATAGGCAGGGGCCATTTACTGCAATTCCTTGCTGACCATGACCGGACTCCAGATTTCATCCTAGGAGCAAAGGAAGATGTGAAGGGTGTTGAACAGGAACGCACACTAAGTAATTCACACTTTAAAAGATGCTTCTTGGCTCTAGTGTGGAGAGAGCCTCTCCTGGTGAGAATGGGCTCAGGAGACCATTTTCAGTGATCTGAGGGAGAGATGGGGTATGCCACAGGCCACCTAGAAGTTATTCTTCCTTGGTTCACAAGGAGGCTACATTTCTCAGTCTGTTTTGCATTGACAGTGGCCATTTTCTTCTTTTCCTTTTTTCTTGCCAATGAAATAGACATAGAAATGATATGCTTCATTTCTGGGCCCAGGTGGTTAGGAAACAGTATGTTGTCTCCTCCTTCACTTTGCCCATCTGTTCCAAGAGTGGTACCTGAAGACTTAGGGGATAGAGGGGCAGTGACATGGAAGTGACCTGGGCTCCTGAAGCCTCCAGGGAGGGAAGCCTCTTGCCAGTCATAAAAACCTTTGTTAAACTCTAATATGTGGAGGAAATAGCTTTGATTGTGTGAAACCACTGAAATTAAGAGGCTTATTTATTGCAGCAGTTAGTATTCATCTAACTAGCAAAGGATGCTACAGTGAGGTTGATAAAAAGTGATCAAATTTAGAATATAGGTAATTTTGAAAGTAGATGCTATTCAAGGACTGTCCACAGACTATTGTAGGCAATGTGAACATTTTGGCTCTAATCTTCCCAAGAGTCCCCCAAAGAAGATATTATCATCCCACTTTTACCACTGATGAAGTAAGGCTCAGCAAAGTTAAATAACTGATGTGGGGGTCATGTAGCTAATAGGTAGCAGAGCCAGGATTAGAATTCCAGGACTGTTTATCTCTCATGCTGCTCCACTACCCAGTATGCTAGCACTGGGGCTGCTTCCATGGAGAAAGTGAAATAAAGAGACTGAAGTGTTCCTGATATGCTGGTTGCTGTTATCATTATGGAAAAGGAGGCAAGGCAGCTGGAGAAGTGAACTTCTTGTCTATGGCATTGTGGGGAAGGCTCATGCATCTCTGATGGGCATCTGCTGGGGTCTGCTTCATGCATTGAAGCCACTCAGGCTGGAAGATAATTGCCCAACCAGACAAAGGAGAGCTTAACTCAACCATTGGAGTCGAAACTCATGATTCTGTAAGTGTGAGCAATATAGTAACACCCCATGCTAGGTTGTATTATGTGTTGATGATTACTTACTCCCTCTCTACCCAAGCCATGGTTCCCTATAGGCACAGTATATAATTCCTTACCACGCTGATTTTAGGTTTGGGCAAGAGGCTTGTTTGGCTAATGAAATGAGAGTGTGGATGTGATATAGGTCTTGTCTGAGCAAGAGTTTAACTATTCTTGGGGGATATTTGGCCCTGCCCAGTTTTCTCCTACCCCCTATCCTGAGAACCAGCCTGAGAGTAGGTAACCTCTTCAGCCTGAATGTGGAGCCCAGCTCAATCTGGCCCAGCAGACGCCAGCCAAAACTACACCAACCGGCACTCTCATGTAAAGTCACTAAGAAATACGTGGTTGATGTTTCTAGGCCCCTGGTAAACTGGGGATCTTTGTTACCACAACAAACGCTAACTAATACAAACTTTCAAGTGCATAACAAGTGCTTTCCCAAATACTATCTTCCTGAGCTAATACTTGGATACCTGTGTGTGTTGGGGGTGAGTGAGGGGCTAGCCCAGGCTTCCTTTTCCTCATGATCAAAGGACTGAAACTGAGAGCAACCAGAGGGAGTCTAGTGTCCCTCAGAATTCCAAGTCAGGCGTCAGCATTATAAATGCATGGTCCCTGCCACACCTCCCAGCTTCATTTTCCCACCAATCCTGGCCCACCATCTGGATGACATATGTCTGAATCTGGGGTGTGGCCGACCCCCCCCCCCGGGGATCCAGCTAACCAGCTAGCTTCCCATCCCCCATCCTGACACCGTGAGCCCCTTCACTCCCGGGGTGAGTCTCAGACATCCATATTCTCAAGAGGTGATAGATAAAAAGCCCCAGGAAAGACCCTGGGTCTGTCAATCAGGAAAAACCACGTGCAGCCACACCTCTGCTCCTCATTAGCTGTGACCATAAGGCGAGTCACTTAACCTTTTATCAAAAATTGCAATAAGAATATTTGAACTCTCTTCTTTTTAGAGCTCTTGTAAGAACCAAATGAAGTAATTAATAGGTGTGAATGTGCACTGCCTGTGGCAAAGTGATGGAAAAGGGGGAGCAACTGTGTGCATCTTGGGCCATTAGAGACACCGCTGAGAAGCAGTCACCAATGTCTCTCTCTTTAAGGTCAGTGCCCCAGAATGACTCGCTTTGCTGGTGTTTGCAGCCAGAGTGGCAGCCTTGCCAGCTCAAATGGCCTCCAGTGCCACCCCAGCCGGCCAGGGAGTGGAAGTACAGACGGGTGCCACGTCAAGGGGAGTCATTTGGAAGCCTGGAAAAGACCAACAAAAAACTACCCGAAATAACAGGTCTGAAGATGCCAGACCAGCTCAGCAGGTTAAAAAATCATTAACGGGAAAGACTGAAATGGATTCATCTCTCTTCCTTCATTAATCATTTCAGCTTCTTCTTTGGTTTCCGAGAAACCCTCAGTGCAGGAGTGGCGGGAGCGCATCTTGTGAAAAAGAGACGCTCTTCCTGCTGGCATAGAGATTGGGAGCCAACTTCAGCGTTCCACGGTTCAAGCCCCTAATTTTCAGGTGGGGACCCTGAAGCCCTGGTCGGGGGAAAGGTCTGCCCAAGGTCATACAGACAACCAAATCTTCTCATTTCTATTTAGGGTCGTCTCCACTGCATTGTTGCTCAAGGTCAAACCTTGCCCTCTGGAGCACACTTCTGAGAAGGTGTGTATGTGTGCATGTTAATATGTGTGTTTGAGTGTCTGAGTGTGCACCCGTGTGTGGTTGTATTAGTAGATGTGAGAGTGTGCTGTGGTTGTGACAGGGTGTATGTATGTGTGTGTCAGGAGGTGGGTAGAGATGAGGGTGTGTCTTAAGTGTGCAAAAGGGTGTGAATATGTGTGTTACGGGGAAAGCATGATGAATGGGTGGTCAAGGGGAAACTGAGCCAGGGGCTCATGTCTTCTTCTGTGGACGGCACCACAGAGCCACTGCCTGACTCCTCTTACAATGCTCAGTATCAGCTATTGAGGTTTCTCGAATGCAATGTAACTGCAAGTAACATCGGATTTTAGTCCATGGTTTCATAGTTTTCCCATCTTCCATTCTCTCTGCAGCTACTACTTCACTAAAATAATGCACACTGCTCTGAGCTTGTGCTAGACACCACCCCTGATGCTCCAGCGAATGGACAAAGGGTGGCACCCCATGGGGAAAAAAGGAAATTGCCAAAAACCACAAAGCCCACCCCGAGACGATCCGCACCCAGGGCCTATACGAGAAATGTAAAGTTTTGACATATTTTCAAATTATTCTTTCTAATCTTACAAGCTTAAAATGGAAATGTTGGCAGGTCCCCGAAAATTAGTAACTTGGATATATGAAAAGTACTATGAAGCTCACTGAACACATGCTCTGGCATATTTAAGCTATTTTTTAAATTTTGGAAAGGCCAAAAGAGTTTGGCTTCTTTAAGAAAAGGGCTGTCAGAAGAAGGAAGGCAATCTGATCCCATTCCCTGCAGCCTCCAGGGCTCAGACAGTCTTCAGCGGGTCTGAGCAGGAGCTATTCACCAGAAAAGGCAGGGCAGGGGAGTGGAGGGAGTTGGGCAGAGGGCAGTGAGCAGAGACTTCCTGTGTCAGTGACTCAGTCATCAGGTAACCGCAACCTGATTGGAAGAGAACCAGACTGTTACCCACAGCAGCTTTTCATTTTCTTTGTGCTCTGACCACAAAAGGAAAGGCAAGAAAAAGTCAATTGTCTCTTAAAGGGACTTGAAGAGAGATAAGGAAGCAGGGACCCCAAGCAAAAGCTAAGCCAAAAGGGTCTGGAGGCCAGAAGTTCATGGGCAGGCAGGAGCTGGAAAGAGTGTTTAAAGGATTTCTGGAGGGTAAGAGGAAACCTCAGGTCAAGCAGCAATTAATGACAGCTCCCACTCAGAAGCCTCCAAGCCGTGCCTCACTGTTCTATTTCTTTCTAGACCCCATTGAAACCTTGAACTTATTCACCTCCTACAGAGTAAAGTTAATTAGTGCATATCATTTTTTTAAACTTGTCTTTTTATAGAAGAATCATGAATGACTGGATCATAAGACTTCACTGCAATATCAGCTATTTATACCTGCAGAAGAGACACCACAGAACCCCTCCAGTCCCTCAGTGGAACTTTCCCTGTGTCACCCTTGACACGTGTCGACAGTAATGGTCCTCAAGGGAGGAAAGATGTGTTAGAAATAAGACAGGTGGTGGGTCATGGGTCATGCAGAATTGCCGTCAGAGCTGTAAATCCATCCCCTTCTATGTCCCTGGAAAGGGATTCAAGTATGAGTGAGCATTGTATCATAATAGAAATAACTCTGAAACTATTGTTGAGAGGTGGGCATGTGAATCATTTTTAGTTATTACAGGTGTGGCCACATATCCTTGTGCTGTAACCTCAAGATGAAAACATGCTCTTAGAAACATGAAAGAGAAAGTCACACAAAGGAGAAAGCTTCTAAGTGTTTAGGTGTTGCTGAGATCTCGGGCTCTATGTCCCAAGGATGGAGTACAGAGCTATTTCTGGGATCCCTTCCCTATCAGCCTCAAGGATGCTCTGACACCTGCCTAAGCAGGAGGAAAACCACCTGGATTCTCTTCATTGTATAGGTATGCACACTCACAAAATGCTTCTGCTATTTGTTTAGAATATTTTTCAACTCAAAATCTCAGCAAAACACATCCCATTCATACCAACAACAGGACAGTTGTCCTGGTGCTAGGACCTTCTGAAACCTTCTTTATTTTTAGCAATTTTGAGAAGACACCTATGTCTTGTTCCCTACCCAAACAGGCATTGACTCTTTTAGGACATTTCTGACCGATGTTTTAGTTTAGTTTGCCTGTATTCTGATTTAGAAAATAAAAATTGTATGCAAAGATAGTTACTTCTTCTACTATGTTCTCTAGCTATTTTATCAGTGTTACGAATTTACCAAACAGCATTTTATTTCTTTATTTATCTAACCTTGCCCAGGTGATGATCTCTTTGAAGAATGGAATCAGGTCTTACTCATATCTCTGCATACTTTTCACCAAAAGCCTTGCATATAGAAATTGATCTATGTTTGGTTTGGGATAGATGGACTGATGGATAATGCATGGGCCTCCAAGTACAATATGATCTGTTTCTCAAAATATACAGATATGATCTGCTTCCTGTAATGGCGGGGGGCCTATAATTTACTAGCTAAGTCTGTACAGTCCTCCCTCTCCAATTAGAAAATCCACCGCTCTGCACCCGTGGCAGCGGGGTTGGCAGACAGCAGCCTAGAAATGACCTTTACTGGGGCAAACTGTGGTTTGTCTTAGTTGTCCAACTAAGTTTCACACAACTCCAAGGAGCTGGAAGCCTGAATTAAGTCCCACGGTGCCCCCTGCTCGCTCACAGGGCTGTGGGGAGCCAGCGGAGCTCCACCTGCCTGACTACAACTTCTGTGCTGCACTGAGCCAAGTGCCCTGTGTTGCTTCCTGGGATTGACTGTGATGACATTTTCTAGGCTTAGCCATTTCCTCTCACTCCATATGCCTTTTTAGTTCTCCTGGCCAAAAAGTGTTCTCTGAGAACTACTGAAAACTCATTTATACCAGAGAGTAAATGATTCACAAGGCTCGGTGTATTACTCCTCCTCGGAATTTTTGCAGCTTCAAGGGGGTGACATCTTAAGTCAGAAACAGAATCTCAGGGGTGCCTGAGTGTCTCCGTCTGTTCAGCGTAGGAATCTTAATTTTGGCTCAGGTCACAGTCTCAGGGATGTGAGATGGAGTCCTGCGTGGGGCTCTGCGATGCTTAGGGATAGAACCTGCTTAAGATTCTCTCTCTCCCTCTCCCTGTGCCCTCCTCCATTCCCCACCCCCATGTGTGCTCTCTCTCTCTTTCTCTAAAAAACAAAAACAAAAACAAAAACAAAACAGAATCTCAAATTGTGGCGTTGCAGGCATAAGTGTATCCTTTCCAGGGCTATTGGCTATACCACCTTCTTCCCTGGCTCAGGGCCGCCATCTTCCTGCCATCCTCATTCATAGATGACTCTGGCCCAGGAGTCACGTGACTTCAGGGTCCTCATGGATGCCGGTCCAGTACTCTGACCTCTCAGTCTCTTGACCTCCTCCTCCCCAGTGACCTTCTTCATTATTCCACATTGATCACTTACTCCCCAAACCGCTTAAATCTTGTCATCATGATTCCTTTTCTACACAGGTCTCAATTTCCTCTCCAGTTAGCTTGATCAGCTTCTCTCCAGTGGTTTTAGAATCTCACTGGAACCTCCAGATAATTAACTCCCTTTACTCTGTGCCCATCCATTTGCTAGCTTCTCTCATTCTCCTTTTTACCAAACTTCGAGTTCATGGCCCATCACTCATAACACTTTGGTCAAGACACTCTCTTCTGCCTCTCTGGCTTTATAGCCCAACCATCTGGCAAAAAGCCTGCTGTGAAAGCACCAGCTCTCCAGGGCTCCTGAGACAGAGTGCAAGCTGCTGAGTTTTTTAAGAAAGTACCACTAGGCATGGGGCGCCTTGGTGGCTCAGTAGGCTAAATCCTCTGCTTTCGGCTCACGTCATGATCCCAGGGTCCTGGGATTGAGTCCCACATCGGGGTTTCTGCTCAGCAGGGAGCCTGCTTCCCTTCCTCTCTCTCTGCCTGCCTCTCTGCCTGCTTATGATCTCTGTCTGTCAAATGAATAAATAAAATCTTTAAAAGAAAGAAAGAAAGTACCACTAGGCAGATCAATTTCACCATGTATTCCTGGTAACTATTCTCAGATGGACTCCCAATACCGCCAGGCAAGCACACTACTTTCCTCTCATCAGCTCTGAGGAAGGGAGATGCCCTCCTCAAACCTCTGACGCCTCACTTCTTGCCTCACTTTTGGCTCACAACCCTATATCCTATTTCACAGGGAACATTGAGTCTGTTCCCCAGAACTCTCGCCCACCCACCACCAAGCACACAAGCCCACCCCTTCCCTCCTGTTCCCTGGCCTTTTCTCCCTCCCACCAACAAAGGCTAGTTTGTCCACATGGCTTAAGACCCATCTTCTCCTGACTTATCAGGAGAGGTAACTTATCCATAAGCCCTCCTTTCTCAAGTTCTCTCAAATGGATTTCTCCCAAGGAAAAACACCCACTTTAAATACCCATGGTCTTGGGGTGCCTGGGGGCTCTGTTAAGCATCTGCCTTCTGCTCAGGTCATGATCCCAGGGAACTGGTCGGGCTCCCTGCTCGGCAGATAGCCTGTTTCTCCCTCTCTTACTCCCCGTGCTTGTGCTCCCTCTCTCTCTCCAGCTGTCTCTCTGTCAAATAAATAAATAAATAAATAAACTTTAAATACCCATAGTCTTTTCCACTCAGACACTGCCTTCTCTCAACCTTACATACCCCTCCAGCTACTGCCTCATCCCTCTTTACCCTTGATAACAAACCCCTGGGAAAGGTGGCTTCTTGCTTACTCCTTACACTTCGTCTTCTTCAACCTACCCCCAACTGCCTTTAGACACCATCATTCCACTGGAACAGCTCTTGTTTAAGCCAGCAGAGACCTCCATGCCCCATATTTTATGGGCACATTTGGGTCCTCGTCTCACTCACCTGACAGGTTCTCACTAGCCCTGTTGGATGCTCCCTACTTCCTGATACCCACTCCATTCCCTTTGCTCTGGTTACACACCAGTGCCCCGCTCCCCGATTTCCTGCCAACATTTGTTCTGTCACCTTTGCGAGTCTCCCCTCCTTTGTTGACTCCTTCATACTGGGAATCCTCCAGACCTGTTCCCAGGTCCCTTCTTCCCCACACTCCGAACTCTGGCTCAGGGTGAGCTTATCGGTCTCACGGCTTCAGACGCCACCTGCATACCCATGAACTCTGAACTCTGCCTTTGGCCCTGGTCTCCGGTGCTTTCATTCCTTCACATTCTTTATTCTGCCAGACTGTCAGGTCTCTCTTTGAACAGCTTGGGCACCACCACCCTCACATCTTCATCCAGCTGGTTTTAGAGACTTCTTAAATCAGTTCCCGCCATAGCATCCAGCCATTTTCCTGACTCCAAGCTCTTGGAGAGCATCCTGTGACATGGCTCTTTCAATTCAACTCAGGGCTTTGCACTGCTGTGTTTCAAATGATTAAGGCTGAGTTTGGTGTCCTGGTTAAAACCCTAGCTCTGTTACTTCCTTAGTCGATGCCTGCAAGGTGATGTTATTTGTTGAGGTTATATTAGTTAACCTCTCTAAGCTTCAGTTTCCTCATCAAAAAGTGGGGATAAGGATAGTAAGAATGTATGAGAATTGTACTAATGAATTGAATTATCATGTAGGAGGCATAGGACAGCACCTGCCATAGAGTATGCAATCAAAACAGTAACCTTTTATGATTGTATTTATATCCAGCCTTAATGATTCCATATTGGGCTCTTCTCTGTGCAGAACTTAAATATTTCTATTATTCCCAAGTCTCTAATGGGCAGACATTGATCTCTCTGTATGTTTTTTACGAGGATCAAGGCCATCCACCATGTGCTTCCTCAGTAACCTCTCCAATACTTCAAGGGTCACTCCACATGGAACTATGCAGTTCTCCTTCCTGCAGGCCCAGGGGGTGAACACCATCTCCTCACAGAGGGAGCCCTCCCTTCTGAAGGATATCCTGGCTGCCATAAGCTCAGGCACCTCCCTCCACCAGCGGTCCCCTCTTCTTATCCAGACTCTCCTCCTTCTCTCTCTCCCTCAGGACTGAAATGTCTCCCACCCCCACCCCCAGAGGCTCCCAGCCCGAAGCAAAACCAAACAAAACAAATTTAAATCTTCTCTTCTGGCCACTAACAAGCTTCTCCACCAAAGTCTACTCAAGTTTCCCTTCCCATTCTCTTCTTAGCCCCTCACTTTCTGCCCTCTGTGCTCTCAAAAGCTTCCCGTCAAAGCTTCCTGTCACCACAAGTCAATCGCGGCCCCATCCAGGGCCCAGCAGCCTCCCATCTCTCCGCTCATCACTCTCTCCCTTAGAGCTGCCGCTTCCCCAGAAGCCGCTGGTCCTCGTCCTCCTCCTACTCCGTCTCCCTCATGTTCTCCTCTCATTTAGTAGATTTACATTGGGTATGAATTTCTGTCCAGAGATGGAAGAGTTCAAGAAATACTGCATTTCTTGATTTCTGGTTAGTTAACTGGATTTCACCTCTGAGCTCTCCTCCGGCTGGGTTGGTGGGAAGTTCAGCCTCAGTTATTCTCAAGGCTTCCTCGCCTTGCCCTGAGGAGTTATGCCATGGTCCTCAGCCAGGACATAGGACTAGTACAGAGGACTAGTACAGAGGAGAACAGTCTGGTCATAGGATATTGGTTTTTTTCTGGATTCCCACTGCGAACTCCACTGGCTGAGCAATTTCGGCCCTGTGTGGGCCCCCTCAGTCCCCACCATACTTGCCCAGGGGAGGCTTCGGAAGGGCTGCCAGGCCACTCTTGTCTGGAGCACTGGCTGGGGCAGGGGAAAGGAGGCTGCTGTTCCCCTCCAGGACCACAGTACTTGCTCAGGTAACTCTGTTCAACCACCGGGAAATCCTCCATATCCCTACCTTACCCATCGTCTTCAGACAGCCTTGACCTCATAAACATCCAGAACCCTACCTCATAAGCACAGTGCATCTGCGACCTGCCTGGGTTAGGGAAGGAAAAACAGGTGGAAAATATGAATCGGTATCTCAAAAACGCCTCCTGCCACCAAACTCATGGGTGTGCTTGCTGGGAGGTTGGGCTTTGGGGTTGTAATATTTTATCCTTTCTTTTCCCCTCAGTGTAGCGGGTAGGATCAAATATATTCATGATGATGAAGATATGAGATTATGTTATATTTTCTTTGCTTGCAATTGCATTTTTAATGCCTCAAAATGAACAACAAAATTTAAAGTCCCCAATAAAAATGTATTTTCTAAACAGATATTTCCCAAATTATGTCCCTATACAATCTTCCTTGAAGATCTCACCTATTGCGGTGATTTCCCTTTTCCCCACAGCACGAATGATTCTGAAATTGATCTCCCAGCCTCTAAACCATCTCCTACATGTCAGAGTGTCATATCCAAGTGATCCGGGGACATCTGCATTTGCATATCCGACAGGCAGCTCCAGCTCAACCCGTCACCACCACACTGACAGAGTCCCCTGCCCCCCCCCATCCTAATCCATCATCAAGCCCAGTCAGCTTGACCTCAAACCTCTCAAATCAATCTCCTTCTCCCCATCTCCTCTGCCACCCCCAGTCCGAGCCATCCCCACCCTTATCTGGAGAACTGTTTCCACTCCTGCCTATTTCCTACTCCCTGTCCAGTCTACTCCATGAAGCAGCCTAAATGAGATTTTAACCTCCACCTCAGACAGGGGTCCCTCCTGCCTCAGGCCCTTCGATGGCTTCCTTCTAGAAACTCCATGGAATGGCTTCCAAGCCCTGAGGGGGTCTGAGTTCTGTCACCACTCAGCTAGTGTGCCCCTTATTGTCCACACGTGAGTCATAATCACTTCTTTCACTCCTCCAATCCACCAAGCTGGTTCCCCCATCCAGGACTTCCTACATGCCACCTCTCTGTCTGAACACTGTCCTCACCCCCAAAAACCTTCCTGTACTTCCACATTGTCTTTCTAGAAACTTCTCCACGCTGCCCAGTTTTGAACAGCTCACTGGAGCATGGCAATCCGTGATTAACATTTAATATTTCCCATTCCTCTTCAGATAAGGTTCACAAAGTTGAGCATGACCTAGGAGGTGCTGCAGAATCGAGCCCTTGCCAGGCCTCCCTGTTCCCTGTGCCTCAACCACCCTGACCTGCTTCCAGCCCTTCACGTGTGCCGACAACTTCCTTCCCACTTCCAGAACTCTGCTGTTGCTGTTCATCTGTGTGGCATGCCTTTCCCTTTACTCTTCACCTGGGTAGCTTCTAGCCATCCAGGATTCAGCTGAAGGGCAATGTCCCCAGAGGACACTGTCCCAATTCCCTACCTGAATCGGGGCTCTTCATATTCCCATATCCCCTTGTGCTAGCTTGATGTTTTGTTAATGTCTGTCTTCCTCTGCATGAGGATAGACATCGCTGTCTACCCCATCCCCACCTGGTTTCCTAGCCAGCTAGTTCAGTGCCGGGCACATAATAGGTACTCAATAAACGTTGACTGAATGAATAAATGTGTGTCTCAGTTTCAGGCCATCCTATTCTGCTCTCCTCTCCCCACCATATTTTTGTGTTCTATTGTTGCCTCCATCTGATGCTGGTACTTGAAACCACGCTGCCCCTCGGGCTTAAATTCTAATATTATCTCTGATTCCTTCCCCTTCTCCCTCCTTCTGTCCATTATGTAGTCAAAATACATCGTCTACCTCTAAATAAGCCTGACACACTCCCCCTCTTTTCCACTTCCAGTACTTGGCCCAGGTGACCTCTCATTTGGGTGATTAGAGTTGCTTCCTAGCTGCCCTTAACCCAGTGACTCCAGCCTGTTCTCCTCAGAATCTGCAGAATTACTTTTCCTCAATTTCAGATAGACCTCATCCTTAAAACAGTTTATTCGTTTGCACAATGAAATCTGAATGGAGCTTTATGCAACAATTAGAAGAAACAGATTAGATTTAAACACAGCAGCATAAGTGAATCTTAAAAACAGAGTATTTAGTGAGAAAAGTAAGAAAGGGAAGGAGATTGTGTAACACAATACTACTTACATACATTAAAAATACATGCAGCCAACAGTAAACATTTTAAGAAAACATATAGAAGCAAAACAGATTGACATCAAATTCACAAATGCAATTGTCTCCAGGGAGGAAGGAAATGGGAACATGGTATGGGGGACAATGGGAGAAAGTAAATATATCTTTTAAATTTATTTATGAGAGAGCACATGAGCCACAAGCGGGGTTGGGGGACCGAGGTAGAGGGAAAAGCAGACTCCCCACTGAGCAGGGAGCCCAGCGCAGGACTTGATCCCAGGACCCTGGGATCATGACCTGAGCTGAAGATAGACGCTTCACCGACTGAGCCACCCAGGTGCCCCAGAAAGTAAGTAAAGGAAGAGAAGGCTGGGCATGCAGCAGTCATCATAAGGGGGCCATGAATTGAGGAGGATAAACTCCACCCACTGCAAGCAAAGTCCATAAGCAGCAAAAACACAACAACAATGAAAAACTTGTACCCCAGACAAGTAGGATTCAATTCGGTTTTGTATCTCTATCATCGTTCTTAGGACATTTCCTTGCATGTAGTTGGGGGAATCAAACAATGTGCTTTAATCAGGTAAGCTCCCTGACAGGACTCAGCACGGAGAAAATCAACCTGATCTTACCTGACCAGAGACAAATTTCCCGGTACTGGCTTCTCTGCCCGATCACTTCTTGCTCCACATGGGCACAGTAATTCTCTTAGCAACATTTGCTTAAGACATCACTTAAAAAAAATCTGATAAACTACTATAAGTCTTTACCACAGATTTTAAGTGCATTAGAGGCAGTATCCTAATTTTATCAGATAGAGTCACCCTTAATGTATAGCCACATATTTCAAAGGAAGTAAGAATTATATTTTTATCTTTGTTTGGTGCCTAACGCTCAAGCTCCTAGCTTGCCAGAAATTATGGAATCCAAAATGAAAATGCAATCTCAGAAGACATGAGGTCACTCGGAAATCAGCTTTGCCGGCAAAATCCAAGTTTCAAGAAGTAATAAATATTGTGGGCTGACTGGTCTAGTAATCTCTACTTGTCCCCTTCCAGCCAGCACAGAACTGAAAAGGATAAATAGTTGATCCTAGATTTCTAATTCCATCCACAAGGCACGGAGAATACCTCCTTGCCTTGGGATGAGCATGCAATGTTTTCAAAAACTTTTGTTTAAAATCTACAAATAAAAAGGGATCTTAGTGGGGAAGCCCAGCCTCTCATGGCCCTTGAATCTAGCTAATGAAAGCATTAATGGTTTCAGTAGACATTGTAAAATAAATACTCATCAAAGTTTGCACAGCACACCATTATATGGGCCCATAAAACCCACAAGGCAATTACAGAGTTATGAGCTCTCTGCCCACCTCCCTGGGCACCAAGGTTAGCACAAGCAGAAGTGAGAGGTGAGAGAGGAAGCTGGCAAAGGAGAGAGGGAATCACTGATCCAGGGGAAACCGGAGCTCTCCATTTGTCCTTGGTTTCCTTGTCTGTGAAATGGACATTTGATCTCCAGTCCCAGCCCCCTCTATCAGTTCTCATCTCTGTGCTTCACAAAGAGGAGAATGCTGGTATGGAAAATGCAAGTCTGAGCTCCATACCTGTTTCATTTCTCAGGTCTGAGTGACTTCGAGCACATCATCTGACCCAAAACCCTCTGGTCATACTTAACAGCCAACGTTCATGTGTTCCTGGTGGCCGTGCAGGGTGCTAACCGCCTCACACTCTGCATCCCATGTAATCCTCACCTCATGCCTGTGAACTAGGCATTACCTTTTCCCCCATTCACAGGTGAAGTAACTCACTCAAGAGCCTTGGCCATTAACCACTGCCACGTAGCGGCTTGTAATAGGGAGAATGTCGCCTACCACACAGGTACAGTGCCAGGCAGATTTTATGCTCAGAAAGTGTTAGCTCACAGCCTATGCCTTTGCCATACCTCACTCTCAACTTTTGACAGAAAAAGGAGTAAACATGTCATAATCGTGCAGCCATCGAGCACGGGGGTGGGTGGAAAACTGAGACACAAAAACATCGGTTGGATGTTGAATGTCATATTCAACACCCTGTCCCCCTGTACTGCCTCTGTCCACCTGCTGCTCCCAGGGCATCCTGGAATATGGCAGTTGGCCCTTGGATTGGTGCCCCATTTGGGCATTTCCTCAGCAGCAGAGACTTCATCATGGAAAAAAACTACGAGAATAATCTTACATTGGTATGGTGCTACGGAGGTTACAAAACACTTGGATAGAGGGTTGCCTTAAATACTAAAATCATATAGGGGAAAGAGGCCAGTTATTTTGTAGAATGAACCTTGGCTCAGTTTCTTCTAATGTTTCCTCAGTAGTAAGTTCAGGTTGTATATCTTTGCAGAAAGATCACCAAAGTGACGGTGCGTCCATCTGGCAGGTCCTATCATTGATCTGTCCCATTGCTCATGATGTTAAGTCTGATCTCTGTGGGAAGGGGGCATCTTCTTGATTTCTTTACTGTAAAGCTAAGCTTTCCTCTCTATAACTAAGGGGATATATTTTGAGACGATGTAAATATCTTATTTCTTATCATTCTTTCAGCCATTAATTTGGCATCTATTGATGAATCTTAACTGAAACAATTATTACTATAGTGGGATAAAAAGATAATGAAATGAGGAAGAGAGAGAAGGACACACAAGTGTGGTAACATGTTAGCATTTTGGGAATCTGGGTGAAGTGTTTATGGGTTTATTATTTTGGCAGTATTTTACAAGTGTGAAATTGTTTCAAAATAATGTTTTTTAAAGGATATTGGGTCACTCACAAAATTGGCAGAAGGGCTAAGGAGTCAGACTTAGGAGAGGCCAGCTAGGAGCAATGTTCAAAACGTGCCCAAAATCGTGCTACTGGGACCACCAAGGTCCCAGTGCCCATCCCCAAACCCTTGTGCGGCTGCGTCCTCCCCCCAGCCCTGTGGCCTCCAGAGCAGCTTCCCTGAGGCTCCTGCTTCCCTACCAGCTGTGTGAACCAGAGTTGGGGGGTATGAGTGAGTAGGGGAGCCCCTATCCTGGGCACCTCCGGGCCTCAGGGGAGCCTGGCAAAGTGACAACCTGCTGTTCTCAGCTTCTCCCGCCTGGGCTCTTAAGATGGAGAATTTCTCAACATAAGTCAGAGAGTTTAGTTTCCAGAGGGGCCAGAAAGAATGAAGAACGCCATTAAGTGCCAGAAAACATCCGTGCGATCTCACTATCTCGCCTGGCTCTCTCTATTGCTTCGTAATCAATCCTTTTATTCTGTTATACCATCCAGCTCCGTAGTCATTTCTGATTTTTTTCAGCTTCCCAGAGACTGTCCTCTGTCTCACCACTGACCCCTCCCTCGCGGCCATGCACTGATCTCCTTCTACAGAGAAAGGAGGCTCCCCTCCGTGAGAGTGCTGCCCGGCCCTGTGGGCATTAAGGTCAGGCTGACCTGGGTTCAAATTCTGACTCCTTCATTTACTGACTGGGGACTCTGGGCAAGTTACTTTCTCTGGGCCTCAGCCTCCTTGCCTGTGAAGTAAGCTGGAGACCCGGACCTTGCCGGGAGCAGTGCGGAAGTGAGTAACCTGTGTGAAATGTAAGTATAGTGTCTGGGGCAGAGTCAGTACCCTGAATCTTCCTTCCCTGAGCCGGGCCTAAGGACAGTGTGGTGTGTTGCCCACACAGGAACTGAAGGACTTCGTCCCCCACCCCTCCAACAACACATGGAAGTGCTCCTAGGGCTGCCCACCCTCGCCGGGCATCTTCCTTGACCCAAGTGGGTTGCCTCCCTCAGAGTCACACCTCTTCCTGGGGTAGCCTGTACCCAGCGACTGGCCGATGCAAAGGGAGAAGAGCCCATCTCCCTTGTCCCAACTCAGGACAATACTGAACGGTCGTCCCAGCTCTGGAGCTCCCTGAGGGGCTGGATGAGGCCTCGTAAAGGCCACCTCACAGTCCAGCTCCTCCCACTGCCCAGTCTTGACTCGTTTCTGTTCTTTATCTGTGCTAACCCTGAGAGCACCTTCTCATAACCTCCGTGCACACAGTTATCTGAGCCAGCTTCCTGAACCACGCAACCCACCACAGCCCTTTTCTTTGGCTCATCTTCAAGCAAGCCTAGCCTGTTCGACTATATACTTCATGGAACCTGGTCCCATCAATGTCTGATTCCATGTCTTATCATCTCAAGACAATCTCTTCCTCAAATTGGATGTTACCTTCAGTTACAGATGAGTGTTATCTGTCTTTCATTACCCATGCCCAGCCTCATGGATGAGATCCTCTTTCTACTTTGAGGCCCATTGCAGATGGCGCCTCTTCTAGAAAGCCTTCCTTGATTTCCCCATAAAAAACATCCACTCCCTCCTCTGGGTTCTTTCACTGCCTATCTCCCTCTCCTCTTCTGACACTGGGCCCGAGTTGGTGAGCCAGTTAATTGCCAATGACCTCAGATTCGTCCTTGTCCCCCTCACTGCCCTGATCTTCAGAAGCCTAACACTGCCAACTACTTTTCCCAAGGGCACACACTCACTGGCTGTGGTTAGGCTCTGCCAGCTGGAGGCAAGCACAAGAGTATGGAAGATAGGAAAAGGAGAGAATCCAGGGAATTTCTCCCTCTCTCCACCTTGGGGAGGGACATCACAGGCAAGAGCTCTGCTCACCTGGCCTCAGCTCCCACCAGGCAGCCCCAGTTCCTGGGCTCTAAGGCCTTCGTCTTCATCCTTTGCCACACCAGTTGACCTCTTGTTAATTCCTGGGTTGCCCCACCATCCCGTTTTCAATTCTTCCAACTCTGCTGCAACTATTCTTCCATAGCAAACTTCCTCAACTGAACTATCTAGTCTGGGTTCTGTTTTCTTGGATAATATGGATGGTTATTTTTGTATTACCTTAACCTCTCTTACAAGGTTGGGAAGATCTCAAGAGCAGAGACTGAGTCAAAGCCCTGGGGTCAGCAAAACCAGAGATGACTGTTCTTGTTGGTAACAAGCCAACTGGCAAATACAAGAATCAGATGAGTGAGTCTTTAAAACAAATAATCTCACAGTTAACCAGTGTGACCTCACCTTTCACTCCCCAGTGTCATTTAGAAGAATCCAGGAATCCTTTGTCATCTTGTACAGAATCAGCCTTCACCAGCTTAGCTAACCTTCTCAACAACTGGGAAGATCTGCCTTCAGCAGGCATTCTCTGACACAAAGACTAAGGAAGTTTTCACGTTGAAACAAAATGTGTTTTACCCCGCTGGTGTCTCACAGAATTATCTCCAGATCTTGCTTGTGGTTTTGAAGATAAACACTAATAGTTAATCTCTTTTAAATATTTTGAACAGATGCTAAGTCTTTAATTATTTTTTGCATTAAAAATTGACAACAATCGATATTTCTGACCAATGAGCTACAAACACTGTGTGTGTGTGTGTGTGTGTGTGTGTGTGTGTGTATTCTTTTTAACTAGCAATTATTGCTCTGTGATGACTGGGGAAATTGCTCTGAGGTTTAAAAGCGTATTTGCAGCTATACCCAGGGGATTGTGGAGAGCAATGCCTACTGTATCATCCACCTTATTTAAAATTTGCAATAGGAAACACAATTCAATCTAGTGCATTTCTAAAGGCCAGTGGGAAATAGATTGGGCAGCAGAGTCAGGAAATGCAAATCCAATGCTAAACTCGGTCCTGAACCCATCTGCCTGGATTTTATTTGCCTTTTTTCTCCCCCAAGGCCAGTGATGCTGACTCATTAGTGCATTAAACACAAATGTGTGGGTTTGGACCTGGCCAGCCATTCATCAATGTGCAGCCACAAAGGCAGCAGCCATGGATTAGCAATCTACTGCAAGGTGCCAGGCACGCAGAGAGAAATGAAACCAGGCTTTCCAGGGGTAGAAGTGGACGCGGGCCACTTCTTAAGGCTGAGAGGTCCCAGTTGATTGAAAAGAGACATAAATGCCAAAAGAGAGTTACAAATGTATGGCATATTTTAAAGGCTTACATTTAGCAAGTTGACTCCTTTAACTGTAGCAAACAATAAAGAAAGAAAAAGAGAGAAAGAAAACAAAACAAAAAGGAAAAGAGCAATGGTTTTGATTTAGCCTCATTTGGAAATAACATCAAAGTCTACATTTGAGAATTTTGGGGAATGTAAACCTGAAAGAAGGGCCTCTTTTCCAGCCTCCCCCTCCATACCACCCTGAACACTGGGACAAGCAGCTGAGTTCAAGACTCCAACCACCCCTCCCCCAGTTCCTAGAAGCCACTGTGCTGCTGTGCTGGGGCAGAGTCTCATGAGGAGGGCTGGCCTTGGGTTCTTCATCCTGATTTTTCGCCTCGGATTGCTGTTCAGCCCAGAAGACAGGTGCTTCTCCCCAGAAAGCAGCCTGTGTCCTTGGACAAGGGCAGCCTCCTGCTGTCAGAACGGAACTCCTCCTGGGGCCCTCGAAGGATGCAGGATGAGCGCTAGGTTCTCAGCGAGAACGCAGGGCGGAAGGGAAGGCTCAGAGATGATTCCTTCCCAGGGAGTCTCTCAAGGCAGCAACTGCCCTCTTTATCCCCTCCCTGCCTCTTTGCACAAACCACGTGACCTGCACATCCAGCCCCACCTGGGGAGGTATGCAAAGTGCCCATGCATACTGCACATCCCATGCACGTCCTCTCGCGCATGCGTGCTCTTTCTCTGTCATATAGATAAATGTGTCATATAGATATATGAGAGAGACCCCAGAGTCTTGCCATCGTCAGGGGGATGGTAAGCCCTGCCCTGCCAGTCCCCTGACCCTAATATCACCAGGGGGAGGCAGAGCACCTCGAGCATGGAAGTCAGAGGAACCTCCAGCAACAGTAACCTAGCAACAGTGTCTCAGGATTTGAATGTAATTATACCCCGAGCGTGATAAATACTCGGAAGGGCTCCTTATGTGCAGATCATACTAAACAAGTCTTTGAAATTACCCTCATCAAATATTGATAGAAGAAAAGTTTTTTAAAAAGGAAAAAAACCCGAAGTGCGTGGCCAACCTTTCCCACTGAGTGCCCTGGGCAGTGAGAGAGCAGCACCAGGGTGGAAGCCTCAAAAGCCCTTTCACCGTGATGTGACTGGTCTGGATGAGTCATCCAAGCGGGGGACAGCAGTTTTCCTACACACGTACAAGGGCCCGTGGCTTGGCATGAGGGCGACATTTCAGGTTGTGAGGTCAGGCGGTCTGAGTCCAGGGTCCTGACGCAGGCCTCCACACCCAGGTGTTCGTGTTCAGAGCGGGTGTGTTGACCAGGAGGGTCCCCCGGTGCTCTTGGGGTGACGAGGCCGGCAGGGGTGCCGTGAGCCGGGTGAATAGGGAGATATGGGAAGAGAAGTCCTGGCAGGGGACTGCGTGGATGCAGCGGGTGGGGGGTATCTCCACCCTGGGCTCCACGTTGACTTTGACCAGATCCGAGTGATGGAGACACTGCAAACCGGCCGAAGCCGGAGAGCTGAGTAACCCCGAACGCCACAGGTCTGGTGAGCCTCACTGAGGAGCCTAGGCTTTGTTCTGAGTGAAAATGGGAGTGGGTGCGGGGGTGGAGGCTGTCAGGGTGTGTGTGGGGGGGGCGCTGCCAGCTCAGTCACAAGGGCATGGGGGAAGCAGGTCTGTAACGGTGCCGGGGGCAGGACAAGAGGGTGATGCCTGTCCAGAGCCTGTAGGTAAGGATCACCGTTAGAGAAGGTGGGGGCTTCAGAGCAACGGGCTGGAGCAGCCCCTGACGTAGCCCTGAACTTGAGTGCCTTCACTGAGGCATTTGCCAAAAACCTCTGGGACAAAGCCCCACGCGGCCACCATCCACCCAGTGCGCCAGCTGCCTCACGTTGAGGCACTAGGGGATGCTGCGCAGAATCAACAACAGGATCCTGGGATCAGAGCATGCCTGACAGAAAGCCCGGAGTGAGGCTGTTTGCAAGAGGGAGAGAGGTGAGAGGAGCAGGGGATCTCACAGTGGGGGAGAGGGCGTCTGTCCCTGGCCTAGCAGCGGTGCAGAGCTGGACACACTCCTCAGCCCTGGGCAGCTGGAGACTGAGATCTAAGAGAGGAACAGAAAGAAGTGTGCAACAGAGAAGCTCGGTCTGTGTCTCCATGTTTGGAAGGCCCTGCGCATCCGGACCGCTAACCTACTATGTGAACCATGCCAACGCCTTTCCTCCAGAGCCAAGTGCGAATGAGGGCCCCAGCTGGCTTTGCCTTCTGAGACCCTGAAATTCTAGGACCGGGCTGTCAGCCTGGCCTGGGTGACACACAGCAAGCTGCAGCGCTTCCGGCCCCGCTCCCGCTTGCTCCATCCCTCAATGCCCTCCTCACAGGGGAGAGCCCCCTTTTCTGATGTCTCTCTCCAGGCCTGCTGTGCATCTGTCTCCTGCCTGTTAGAGGAAATCCTCCTCTGTTAGATGCAAGATCTTTAAAGGCCTCAGATCTCATTTGTGAGCTCTCTTCTCTGGGCTGGGCTCCCTTGACAGCACTCTGGTGTCTCCCAGCAAGCCAGAGGAGGGAGGCAGGGCTGTGGGAGGATGAAAGGCCCCCCTTTCCTGCTGTGGGATTCAAGGCTGGATCAGGGCCCAATTACACCGCCTCATTCATCCAGTTCAGTGTTCTTCCTAAACATTGATGCCTCTGACAGCTCTGCTCTGGGTAATAATGGCAGGGTGGACCTTGCTTTAAGAAAACTCTGTTTACAGAAATCCCCTTTAACAAATTAGCTAAAGGAAGGCAGGACTGTCTCGCCAGTCCCTGCCCAGGGGATCATTGTAAACCCCAGCAGCCACAGGTCACCACCAGGGAGTCCATTTGGAGAGTACTTTAACATGGGCGGAAGGAGCAAAGGGTAGAAAAACATAAACACCAAATTATTAAAGGTAACTGTCTTTCAAAACCAGTGGAAATGGAAGCATGGCGGACACTGGACAGAACAGTGGAGAGAAGCATCCATGTCAAGGCAAAACTTTCCAGGGCTCCCCAGTCAGCAGGAAGAGGACTAGAAAAAACATCTGGCCCGTTACTTGGATGAAGTCTCCTAGCTTTGGAAAGCATGTCTGTTTTCTATATATTTGCTTTCTGGTTCAAGAAAACACATGAGATAGATGGATAGACAGATAAACTAGACATTGCCAAATTGTTCTCACCAGCAACTTGTGATAGTTCCCGTTTCTTCACATCTTCCTAATGTTGGTGGGCTGACTGGTGGTCTCCAGAAAGATATGCCCACATCCTAATTCCCAGAACCTGTGAATGCTTCCTTATTCAGAAAAATTAAGTCAAGGATTTCAAGATGAGACCGATCTTAAATAACCTAGATGAGCCCTAAGTGCCCTGTAGAATTGAGGCAGAGAGAAATGAGAAGACACATAACAAAGGAAGTGACATGATGGAAAGAAGCAGACGTTGAAGAGATGTGGCCACAAGCCAAGGAACACCAAGGATTGCTGGAAGTTGCCAGAAGCTAAAGAGAGCCAACCTATGAACATGGATTTTCCCCCGGAATCCCGGAGGGAGCCTCGTCTTGCCAACACCTAGATTTCAGGATTCCAACCTCCAGAACCGTGAAAGAATACATTTCTTTCTTTTAAGCCACCAAGTTTGTGAGAATTTGTTACGGCTGCCACAGGAAACCAATCCAGTGGGTAAAACAAGAGATTCTTCTTTTCTTATTTAAAAATTCTCTTTAACAGATAATTGACTGTTTAAAGCCAAAGTGTTAACAATGAACTAGAGGGTTTATAACATAGCAGGAGTAACAATAGTGCAAAGAACAGGAGAGAGGGAGTGGAGAATTCCTCTTGGAGAGGTTATTTTTATACTGTACTTGGGTGATATAATATTATTTGAAGACAGACTTTGATATGTTAAAGGTTTCTACTATACACCTTAGAGCAGCCACTTGAAAGGAAAAAGAAGACTATGAAATCTACAGAGATGAAATGGAGCCAATGGATTATTTAACATCCATAATTTATAAGTATTATAATAAAATATAAAATGATTCAATCTTGCTTGCTTCTTAAAAGAATTTTTTCTTGAGTTTACTTTGTTTACCTCTGCCACATTGTTGTCTGTAGTGATTAGTTTATTATGTTCCCCTACACGGCTTGCTACTTTCTGTGATCCCCGTTGTCTCTCCCCATGCCCATGCCCTCCTTCTTGGCTTCCTCTCTTACTTTATTCAAGCAGTCCCTCTTAAGATTTTTGTTTGTTTGCTCTTTGGCTTTGTGCTAGTAGAGAAATGTGCTTGGCAAACTGTCTTCACTTTTTGATATCTCGAAATGCCTTTATTTTGTCTTTTCTCTTGAGTGAAAATTTGCCTTGGTGTACAATAAAAATCTGGCATTTCAGGATTTTAAATACATTACTGTCTTCTCTATTCTATTTGTTTCTGAGGAGCAGTCTGCTGTCAATCGATCGTTGTTTCCCTCGCACTCCATCTTTTCTCTCTAGTAACTTCTGAGATCGTCTTCTTACCCTTTATGTTCCATGGTCTCGTGGGATGCGTCTCTCTGTGGACTCACATGGAATTATCCATGAGTACTGCAAAGCTAAGCTAGCTCCCAAGGCTGCTGTCTTTTTTTTGATACTGAGCAAGTCTCAGCTATTTTCTGTTTGGCGATGGTTTCTCTACTATAATTTTTATTTTCTCTTAAAATCCCTAGGAAATGTTTGTGGAATCGTTGTAAACTATCCTCCGTGTCTTTTAATTACACTTTTTTTTTAAATTTTTATGTCTTTTCTCCCCTCTGTCCTGGATCCTGAATGTGTTCCTTGGTGCCATTTCCGAGTCATCCTGTTTCTCTTCAGACGCACCCAGGTTAGGACTCATCGCACCCACTGAGTTTTTATGTCAGTGACTATACTTTTTATTTCTAATATTTTTGCTTAATTTTTATTATGAACATCTGTTCTTATTTCATTTTACTGGCTTCGTTTCAATTTTTTTTATTTTAATGAACATTATCTCCTTCATTATACGGATTTTTTAAACCAATTTTTCAACTCGTTTTTTTCAGATTCTTAAAGGCATTTCACCAGGAATAAATTTTCTGTTCTGAGAGATATGATTACTAAACTTCACAGGCTTGAGGTTTCCTCCCTATTGGTTAGAATTTTGAATTTTAGGTTCACTGTAAGAGGGCAGCTTTGGAATGGTATGTGTATTTTTCCCCTTTCTCTCTTTCCTCTGTGAGCTCACACTAGTGGGTAGTGTTTCGTGGCTGCTTCTCTTCAGTGCTCCCACTGGGCCAACCTCAATACAGAAATTCTGGTCTAACATTGGTGGGCAGAGTCCTCACTCCAGAAGGAGGTTGGGGGTAGAGGTTACAAGGATGTGACCAGTCACAAGGATGATGGATGGCTTGGTCCATTTCTGGCCACAAGGCTGATTTTGTGTTTGAACCATAGCCGCTCAGGCTCAAGGGGGCTGAGGCCACCACTCATTGGCTCTTTTTTCATTGAGATTTTCCTTGATCTAAGATGTCCTTCCCCAAGGGCCTGGTCTCTGGCAGTAGGCCATTGCTGGCTTTTCATCTTACATGGGGCCCCTCAATTCTACTACCCAATAGCTAATGAACTAACTGACTCCCGGCTGCAACTGATGACCTCTGTGCTTTCTGACACACCCTGGGATGAGCAGGCACGTGCCTTCAGCTTTTGCTCACTTCATTGTCTTTCTGCTTCCTGAGGCCCATGGAGATGCCTCTCTAGCGTTTGAGCCTGTTGGCATCCTGTGTTTCTTTTTATAACTTATCTGCCTCTGCTCTTCATTTGTGACATTGAGGATATCACCAGTGTGAACAGAGTGCTGGTCTTGATAAGACCCAGCTGTGGCTTCTTAATCCACAGATATAGGACTTATCATCTGAAATTCAGAATAATTCTTAGACCCTCAACCTTTCATCCCTTGGACCCAAGGATCTAGAGCCACCAGATTTAGAATTGCTGTAGTTATGCAATGTGAGAAGTTTAGAATGGTCCTTCCAAAATATCTTCACCATAGCCCAGCAAAAATACACCTATTTTAGTGTAATAGCATACGGTTCAACTGCTGACCTGTGGAATGTGGACCATGAAAAGATCTCACCTCAGACCCTGAAACTACTAACCCATTAGTGTTCCATAACAGGAGAATTCCATTTGCCACACCAACTGCCACCACGGGGCTAAGAGCAGTGTCCCAGGGAAAGAGACAAGCCGGCCAAATCAGGAAACCTAGGGGCAGGGGCGGCATCCACCAAGGTCCGGTCATAGATCAGCCATGACAGACTGGAGCCCATCTGACTCCTCCAGAACCGGGAAGCAACCAAAAGTCAGGGTCACAATGTGTGTTTCTGGTCAGTCTGTAATTCAGGGCACCTGCTTGCTTACTGTGCACCTGGTGATTTGTAGTATTTAACAGTCAGATTAAGAAGTCCATCGCATCAAATAATGGTGTCCTATTTCCACTTTCCAAAAGATTAAGTTAATGGGTTCCAATTTTTTTAGAAGTTTGAATTCTTCCCCCAGAGCATTTCCTTAAACTTTGGGCACAGTGTAGCTCTCAGCCCCCAGTCACTAGTGGAAGCTAACGTAGCCAGTTGTCATCCAAAGTCAGTAACATTATGCATCCTGCCAGCCTCAGTTCCACATTAAACTTGATAATTGGACTTATATCTGTTACTGTTATTCTACCCCAATGTGATGTCTAAAAATGTCTCATGTATTTTTGGTAAAAGCAAGACTGCTTTAATATACAGTAGTGCAGTTCCTCGTTTTCTAAATAATTTTTCACAGAAGGTTAATTCCATTGAGTGTTCATTGGAATTACCTAAAAAAGGGGGGGGGGTTTGCTTTTTAAAAAAAATTCTGGAGGGGGGAAATACTGAATTAAACTTTTTTATTTTTCATTTTACTTGAGGAATTATTAAATCCTTTAATACTGTCACATGCAGTGTGATTCCTCAAAACAAGGATCAGGTATTTCTTTTTTCTACACACACCAGGTCATGGAAACCTGTCTTCCAGGACACCTTCAGGAACTTCTATTCTGCAGAGCCCTCTGTGGGAGATGCCCATAAAGTCTAATGAAAGAGATCCCAGGTGCCTGGGTGGCTCAGTTAGCTAAGCATCTGCCTTTGACTCAGGTCATGATCCCAGGGTCCTGGGATCGAGTCCTGCATTGGGCTCCCCACTCGACAGGGAGTCTGCTTCTCCTTCTCTGTCTGCCCCTCCACCTGCTCATGCTCTCTATCTCATGCTCTTTCACTCAAATAAATAAATAAAATCTTTTTAAGAAGAGTGGATCCAAAGTTGCCTGATGTTATAAAGAAGAACAATATTTTACAGTATTCCATGGAGAGTAAAGTACTTACTTCCAAGTGCTTTGCAACTTTGAGAACCAACTATTCTTTTTACAGCCCCGTCTGCTGGCAGTGCGGAGGATAGGCTGCAGCACGGCGGCCTGGCAGGGGAGGCCAGGAAGGCAGACACTGCAGTAAGAAGACCACACAGTCTGCATTCTGCTGGAGAAGAATGTGTGGGTTCAGGGCAGAGCTGAGAGAATTTGCATCTCTTTGGATGTGAGCAGTGATAGGGAGGGACATCAGGAATCTGATCACTTATTCACTCAACAAGTATTTATCGAGCTCATCATGAGCCAAGCACTGTTGTTCTAGGTGCTGTGAATGTAGCAGTAAACAGGACATAAAATTCCTGACCTCTTAGAATTCGTATCTTTCCCATACTCGAGGGTGACGAGTTGGGTGCTACATGTCAAGAGAGGGGCCATGGGGGGAGAAGCAGTCTCTATGCGTGGGGCAGGAGCCCCCCGCCCCAGTCTGGGGGATGCTGGGACAGCTGATGCTCAGGCGGAGAGGCTGGTGAGGAAGCATGAAACACAATCTGGAGCTCGGAGAGGGATGTGGGAGAGACGGAGAACTCACATGCACAGGTGGGAATTGAAACCGTAAGGACATCTGCAGACCCATGAGGTAGTCAGTGGGGTGAGAAGTGGAAAGAGTTGAAGGTTCCTTGGTTTTAATGAGAGGAGTAGAGAAGGGGTCAGCAAGTACAAGGGAATTTTCCAATAAATGTCTAGTGAATGTAAATAAATAAGATTTGGCCTGAGAGATGGACAGCAGCCAGGAGAGAGGGGCACTAAGAAGACAACAAAAGGAAAGTTTCAGAAAGGAAGGTGATGTTCATCAAGTATGCTAAGAGCCATGGCAGGGAAAAAAAAATAGGGACACACCTTTTTTTTTTTTTTTCCCCTGCTCTAACTACTGGCTTCCCTTCGGCTTTTCTTGGGGAGGTCCTGTGGAATCCCCAGTTTTTTATAAGCAGATTTTCCCATGGCCTCAACCTCTTCCCCATCCGACTTCCCAGCATTACTAAAATCTGGGCATGTGCCTTCACCTCCAGCTTCTTACACAAATAGAGCTGCTGGGAATTTTCTCAAGGGAGGGTGCTCATTCTCCCACATCCTGACTCTCTTATGGTCCAGAGCCAGAATCAGGGATTTCTTTCCTCTCCTGACTTTATAACAACTCGCTGCCATGGAAGGTGGTGGGCAGTGGACACCCCTGCCACCTTTCGTCTTCCATCTTGCAAAACCCCTGCTCCACCTCTCCTGTCATTGCTGCTTACTGACGTGAGCTCATTAGAATACTGATACCTGACTTCCATCTTGAACTTCCGTGCCAAACCCACCACTGTCCTGGTGATTTCAGTCTCTCTTAATGAACCATCTAGCATCAGCCTCAAAGTCCTTTCTTCTCCTTGGTTATAACATCTTTCATGTTCCACTCTTGCAACCTATTTTAGGGTCCCACCCCAGATTTTACAATTCCTGAGAACTCTCCCATTTAGGATCTACTTCATTTCCTGCCCTGGATTCATAGTCCTCTTCTCCCTCATTGCCTTGGCTCCCCTGAGGAAAGTCCCCAGGGCAGAGGTTGAGAGTCCCACCTGCGAGGTCCAACATATTCTGAACACTTGGAATCTGGACACTTGCTCATTTCCCTGGCCTTGTCTCCCCACCCTGATCTTCCACCTTGCTCCCTTTTAAAACCTAAAACTTTGGGGGACGCCATGGTGGCTCAGTCAGTTAAGCTTCCAACTTCAGCTCAGGTCATGATCCGAGGGTCCTGGGATCGAGACCCACATCGGGCTCCCTGTTCAGCGGGAAATCTGCTTCTCCCCCTCTCTTTGCCCCTCCCTCGGACTCATACTCTCTCTCTATATTTCTTTCACATAAATAAATAAAATCTATAAATACATAAACAAATCCTAAAACTTTCATCTGATCCTGGCCCTGATCTATGAAAATCTATTCAATGGTTCCCCATTCCTTATAGAGTCAAACACAAATGCAGCAAGACAAGACCTTCCGGCAGGACCTAGGAGACACTTCATGGACTGGTCTCCCCTGTCCCTCAAGCCTTCCATGCCCCTTGCTCCCCGCTTGTCCCCAATGCACCTGTACTGTACAACAGAAACACACCCACACCACATCAACACTGCTGCCAGGAAAACCCACTCACCCGATCTCCCAGCAGGACTCCATGCTCCTTCCAGCTCAGCTCTCAAAACCCCATTCCAGCTTCACCCACTCTGTGCCTGCACCAAGAGCTACAATTCATGGACTCAGTCTCCAGATGCCCCCTGTATCCAACTCTACCCCAGACAGGCTTTGATCACAGATCCTGCGAGACTCCCATACACTGGGGTGTTGATTTCCCTGTCTCTCCCTAGACACCAACCTTTCTAAAAACAGGCCTGTGTTTACTTCACTTCTATCCCACAGCACCTGGCCAGTGTAGCAGCAGGCCGTATATGTTTGATAAACAAATGGAGATTTAGAAAAATAAGAGGTGAGGGGAAAGAACTGAGGTTAAAGAATTCTGATTAGGTATGTTAGGTAGGTAACAAATTGGGAATTCAAAGACTCTGATTCAAATCCCAGTCCTGCCATTTACCGTTATGTGACCTGGGACTAGCCGCTCGTCATAACAATTGCATTCACTGCCTGCGTGTCACAGGTCGGGCACTGTCTCATGCAAGCCTGATCATAAATCATTGTCATCCCATTAAAGAGGAGGAGATAGCAGCCCTCCCCAGGTAGGTAATTTGCACAAAATCACAGCTACAAGGGGCAGAGCTAAGACTCAAACATGAGCTAGTGTCCAGAAACCCTTGGCGCTGCTGCTCTGCCCTGAGACCCCTGTGCCCTCACCCCAGCAATCCCTGCTAGGCCGCCTCCGCTGGGCTACCGTGAGGATGGAAACCGACGAACACGCATCACAGAGAAATGTAAATGCTAGTCCTCCTTATATATTAAGTCATTCATTCACCAGCCCTCCTCCAACCTCCCGAAAGCGAATCATCCCGACATCTTCAGTAGCTTAAAAGTAGCTGTTAAATAGAAGCTGAATTCAACACAGGATTGAAGCCAATTACGGTTTCTGATAAAGTTAATCTGTTTTAATTCATTATGATGATGATTACCATCATTGTTATATTAAACCAGAGCCAAAAACTATTCCTGGCTCAGAGACAGAGGGAGCAAACTATTTCTTGAGCCCACGACACAACGACGTCTCTCCCCAAGGCTCGGAGGTGGCCTAATAAAGAGCTCCCGGAGTAATCTTTGCTGAGTTGCATTGTTAACGCTCTCCTGAGGGACGCCAGGGGCTGTAATTGCTCCGGTCTGGCTCGGCCTGCCGAGCTACCTGAATTAAGTGGGCGAATTGGAATTTTCAGTGGAACCATCTGGGACATCACCTTTAACCCTCCCCGGTGCTCCACCCAGCCCACAGCTCATTACGAGCAGAGACTCCCATCACCTCCACCCACCTCCTCCCGTGAGTGTGCACAAGTCTCCCTCTCCTGCTGGACCCCGCAGAGCATTCAGTGAACCAGGCAGGGGAGCAGGGCAGCAGCTGTCACGTTTGGCACCTGAGCACCAGGACCTCAAAACCCAGCTTTCAACATCATAACCCGCTCAAGGGCAGCACCACGCTTTCAATTAACCACCATGGAACTCCAGGTTAAAGGCCAGCATTTAAGCTTCCTCCTATCGCTCATTATTTCTGTGGAATTTAGCCAATCACGTACGCTCTCAGGTAGGAGCGCATGGGGGATGAGGGTGGCGTCCCGCGAGCATACAGAGAAGGGGACTACCTTATGCACCAGGTGGGAGGGCCCGAGAGGCTCCCTGGAAGAGCAATGCCAGACTTAGCTTTTAAAAAGTGAACCAGAATGTGGGAGAGAAACAAGATAGTGTCCATGAAACGTGGGTGTGTGGTAGGAGAAGCTGAGAGGTGGGGAAGGGTGAACAGGCAGGTGGAGAGGATGAATGGGAACAACATGTGTAGATGAAAGGAAGTCACTGGGCAGCTGGCACTCAGCGTGGTCTGTGGAGAGCTGTGTACTTTAAAAAAAAAAAAAATCACCCTTGACGCTGCAGAAGGTTGGAGGTGATCACACTGAAGAAGGGAGACAAGTCAATAAGCCTCTGCATTCACTGAGGCAAGAGATGAAGAAAGAAGTGATGGTAGGGATGGAGGAGATAAATTTCCTTTAAATTACTTAAAGAAAGGTAAGCAGCCAAAACAAAACTATTAAAGAGAGGAATAAGCAGAGGGGAGAGGCACCAGCTAAAGAGCCCAGATCAGACTTCAGCATCCTAAAATTGGTCCCCTTAGGGCCGTCTCTGCAAGGCCTTGTGTGGCCTCCTGGCCCATGGTGCGTGACGTCTGGGCAAGTAACATAACACACACAGGTGCATGCACACATGCATCTGATATGTTAGAAGTATACAAACATGTGTACACAGACAGGGATTCATGTTCATTGCATCAGCACATGTGAATATGTGGAAATGCACGCACATACACAAGCAAATGTATTGCATGGCACATACATGACCACATATGTGCACACACAAACATGCATGCACACACACAAACCCTGTGTGCGTGCACACATCTAACCCACTAAAGAAAACAGTCTTATTATCCCCACTTTTCAGATAAGAAATCAGAAGCACAGAAGTTACACAACTTCACATCCTGGGTTTGACCACAGGTATCTTACTCCAAATTCTGTCCTTCTAACATCCATATAAAATAACTTCTAGAGACAAAGGCACAGGTCATGTACAAAACACAAGATCATTCTGGTCTCAGGTATTTCCTTTGCGATAGAAGAGGAGCAGGATGGCAGAGAAGTAGGACACCTAAATATCACCCCGTCCCAGGAGTTCAGCTAGATAGTCATCAAACCATTCTGAACATCTAGAAGCTCAACAGGAGATCAGAGAGAAGAAGAGCAGCAACTCTAGGAACAGAGAAGTGACCACTTTCTTGAAGGTAGGACATGCAGAGAAGTGACTCTGAGGAAGACAGACCATAGGAGGAGGGACTGGCTCCCAGCAAGCAATGGAGCAGCGGAGCACAAAATCTGAGCTTTTAAAAGTTCACTCCACTGAGGGACATTGCAAAGAAGACATCCAATGGCCAAAAGACACATGGAGAAGTGCTCAACATCACTCAGCATCAGGAAAATACAAATCAAAATCCCAGTGAGATACCACCTCACACCAGTTAGAATGGCTAAAATTAACAAGTCAGGAAATGACAGGTTTTGGCAAGGATGTGGAGAAAGGGAAACCTCCTACGTTGTTTGCAATTTGAATGCAAGCTAGTGCAGCTACTCTGGAAAACAGCATGGAGGTTCCTCAAAAAGTTGAAAATAGAGCTACCCAGCAATCGCACTACTGGGTATTTACCCTAAAGATAAAAATGTAGTGATCCAAAGGGGTGCATGCACCCAAATAGTTACAGCAGTGATGTTCACAACAGCCAAACTGTGGAAAGAGCCTAGATGTCCATCAACAGATGAATGGATAAAGAAGATGTGGTTTGTATGTGTGTGTGCACACACACACACGCACACACACACAATGGAATACTATGCAGCTGTCAAAAAAACCCTGAAATTGCCATTTACAACAACATGGATGGATCGAGAGGGTATTAGGCTAAGCAAAATAAGTCAATCACAGAAAGATGATTATTATATGATCTCACTGATATGAGAAATTTGAGAAACAAGACAGAGGATCTTAGGGGAAGGGAAGGAAAAAGGAAACAAGATGAAACCAGAAAGGAAGATAAACCATAAGAGACTCTTAATCTCAGAAAACAAACTGAGGGTTGCTGGAGGGGAGGGGGATGGTAGGGATGGGTGATGGACACTGGGGAGGGTATGTGCTACGGTTAGAAAAAAAATTAAAAATAAATTAAAAAAAATTTTTAAAAAGGTATCTCCTTTGCAGCACAAAAGTCCATAAGTCGGTTAGTAATATCTAGAGTTTTGATGAAAAGAAAGATCTCCTCCATGATACATAGCCCATTCGTTTTTCAGCTATAAAAGCAAAGAAAAGATATCCTTAGCTGTGGAAGTGCCAATCTTAAAAGATCTACTCACAGCTATACTTTGAGCAACTAAGGGAAGAAGCAGATTAAGAGTTCAGAGATTATAAAATCAAGGTAAGGGTAAACAGGTGGTTAGTACAGAAATAGTCATAATTGCTAAAAGACTAATAATTGTGCATGTATACAAAATTGAATAACAATGTCAAAAATCATTCTTGAAGAAAAATACTTCTAACATATTGAATAATAATTAAATGTTATTGGGATGCCTGGGTGGCTCAGTTGGTTAAGCAGCTGCCTTCAGCTCAGGTCATGATCCAAGCATCCTGGGATCAAGTCCGATATCGGGCTCCTTGCTTGGCAGGGAGCCTGCTTCTCCTTCTGCCTCTGCCTGCCACTCTGTCTGCCTGTGCTCACTCTTGCTCCTCTCTCTCTGACAAATAAATAAATAAAATCTTTAAAAAAATAATTAAACGTTATTATATTTAAAACCCTAGATTATATTGACCCCAGACCAAAGAGTGCTTGGTTGGTTAGGGGAAGCAAAAGAAGACACTTAACTCATTATTTTAAAGTAGAAATTCATTATGGACATGGGGGAGGGTATGTGCTTTTGGATAAATTGGAAGGGGAGGTGAACCATGAGAGACTATGGACTCTGAAAAACAATCTGAGGGGTTTGAAGTGGTGGGGGGGTGGGAGGTTGGGGTACCAGGTGGTGGGTATTATAGAGGGCACAGCTTGCATGGAGCACTGGGTGTGGTGAAAAAATAATGAATACTGTTTTTCTGAAAATAAATAAATTGGAAAAAAAATAAAGTAGAAATTCAAAAGATACCATTTTATCCTTAAAAGTAGATTAAATAAATTTTTTAAAAATTTAATGGTAATTACTAAATTAAGAAAATTGGAGTTACATACCTCCCAACCTCAAGACAAGATAAAAGGCACCATTGTCCTTATAATAAAAGAAAATAAAACAAAACAAAGAAAAAAATAAAAGCTAAGACACACAGCTAACTAAAACCATTTAGGGGCGCCTGGGTGGCTCAGTGGGTTGGGCCGCTGCCTTCGGCTCAGGTCATGATCTCAGGGTCCTGGGATCAAGTCCCGCATCGGGCTCTCTGCTCAGCAGGGAGCCTGCTTCCCTCTCTCTCTCTCTCTGCCTGCCTCTCCGACTACTTGTGATTTCTCTCTGTCAAATAAATAAATAAAATCTTTAAAAAAAATTAAAAAAAATAAAACCATTTAGAAAGATAGCATACTTAAGACTAAATGCACATTGTAAGACCACAGCTGGGTTCAAGGGACTAGGTCCCCCTACTTCTCTGCCACCTTAACTCCTCCTGCATGGTAAGAATAAATGTAAATAGATTAAATTTCCTACTATTTGAAAAAGACATTAGGACTCTGTTAAAAAAGAAGCAAAATACTATGGTCTTTTTTAAAGACTTTATTTGATAGAGAGAGAGAGAGAGCAAGAGAGGGAACACAAGCAGGGGGAGTGAGAGAGGGAGAAGCAGACTTCCTGTTGAGCAGGGAGACCGATGCAGAGCTTGATCTCAGGACCCCAATCCCACAACCCCGGGATCATGACCTGAGCCCAAGGCAGATGCTTAACCATTGAGCCACCCAAGCAACCCGCAAAATACTATGCTTTTGGGTGTCACCCTTAAAACAAGTGATACAGGGAGTTGCAAGCAGAAAAACAGTCAAAGATATTAAAGCAAATGCAAATCTTAAAAAAGGGTTGTGATATTAACAGTTGACAAAATAGAAATCAGTATTGGTCAAAATAGGCCAAATAAAGGCATTAAAGGATATAAATCTAACATTAATGATAAGAATTTAATATTGAATAATATGAATAAAAATATGAATATAATATTTATAAACAGATACTTTACAGGGAAAAGATGGTAGTCATCCATCTTGCACCAATATGTAAAGCACAAGCTGTTAGAAATACACTTTGCAGAAGAATAAATTTATAAGAGCACAATAGAGTTGGGAAATTTGAACACATCTGTATCAGTCAGGTTTCTCCAGAGAAACAGAAACAACAATATGGAGATCTATAGCTAGACAGATTTATTTTTAGAAATTGGCTCTTGCAATTATAGGGCTGGCAAGTCCAAAATTTTCAGGGTAGGCCAGCAGGCTGTAGACCCAGGGAGGAGTTGCAGTTTGAAACCAGAAACAGTGTGCTAGCAGAATTCTCTTCTCCCATGGGGGAGTCAGTCTTTTCCTATGAAGGTCTTCAACTGATTGGATAAAGCCCACCCACATCATAGAGAGCAACCTGCTTTACTCAAAGTCTACTAATTTAAATGTTAATCTCATCTAAAAAAAATACCTTACTATAGACATCCAAAATAACGTTTGGCCAAACATCTGGGTACTATGGCCTAGACAATTTGACACATAAAATTAACCATTGCCATACCTTTGTGACTACCGGACATACCAAATAAGGAGCAGCACAAGGATCTGGTGATGTGAGTAATATATTACAAGGACAATTTAATTTCATGTATTTGTTTGTATGTATTTATGCATATGTGTGATATCTATATAACTGGACTCTATACCCCAAAAGCACAGATTACAGAATTCCTTTCTGCAGCCCATGCCATACTTAACAAATACTGATCACATTTCATGTATAAACCTACAAAAAAGAACAAAATAAAAACTGTACAAATCACAGAGAATATGTGCAAATTTAATTCCACAATTTATAATGAAATTTAAATTGAAATAATCTTAAAATCCATTCTCCTAAATAATTTTTAGGTCAAAGCAGAAATAAAATTTTCATATGCACATGGTCTTGAAAAGAACAATAATAGCAAGCCTCCTGGTTAGTATACACTGGATGAATCCAAAACTAATCTTAAAGAAAAAAACTAATAAATCTCAAATGCTTTCATCATTCTATAAATGAAAATATCTCCCCTTTTAGCTACAGAATTAAAAAGGGAAATTCCAAATAAATGAAAACTGACTTAAAATGAGAAAAACCTAAGTAGATGAATCACCCAGAAATAAAGCTGGTTGTGTTCTCAAAAAATTGACCGCCTTCAATAACAACATCAGGCCCCAGGAGTTTTACAGGCTAAGGTATTTCAAACTTTAAAGAGGCAGAAAACTTCCGATGTTATATAAAATGTAACATTTTATGATTTCTGATTCATTTTAGGAAGCTAGAAAAAGTCTGATTTTGAAAAACATCCTGGCAAAGTTAACCTCCAGTATAAACTATAAACCAATTAATTTCCCTTTTGAAAACAGATGCAAAACAATTTTAAGTACAAGTAAAAGGACTTTTTTAATAACACATTTACTTCAAGATTATAATACATCATGTTATTTCACTAAAAAACAGAATTTATATTTGATGAAGGTAAAAGAAAACATTTTGATAAAATTCAAATAAGCATGGAGTTAAATAAAAGCAAGAATATCTCTTAGACAGAATGGTCCAACCTGGAATATAACAGGTTGCTTGCCAAAGATGTAGAATCCTGAACCTCATCCTAAACCTAGACCCTGGCAATGAATTCCAAGATCCTGCATTTTTAATGGAAACCCAACTAATTCTTATACACACCAAAGTTTGAGAACTAATCTAAACCAAACTAGTTAATGGCATAGTTAACACTGAAATAATAGAAGCCTTTTACATTGAAACTCAGGAAAAATATAAATGGTGTCTGTTTTCAGCCCAGTTTTCTCAACTGTGAAAAAGTTTGGTTATTGAAATAAAAAACACAAAATAAGAAAGAACAGATATAAATATTTGAAAATAAGATTGCACATTATTATTATATGAATGATTATCATTGGTAAATCCCAGTTAACTAAAAATCCTTTATTATGAGTAAGAGCATTCAGTAAGTTGGTTATTAAAAATTGAATATATAAAAATAAAAACTTCCTTATATACTAGCAATAACTGGCTAGAAAAACAATGAGGAGAAAGGATTCAATTTATGATAGAAAAAATAGATGTATAGGAATAAACTTATCAAAAATTGTTTAGGGCCTTTATAAAAAAGAATTTAAAACTTTACAAAGGCCCATAAAAGTATATTTGAATAAGCAGAGAGAAATAACATTTCTTAGGAAGAAAGACTTAATGTCATAAAGTACCAATTAACCCATAAATGATTTAGAATTCAGCCTTCAAATGTGTAAAACTGGAACACCATTGTCTAGAAAAACTAACATAGCAGACTAGCCATTAAAATTACCATAAAGAAAAATGGACACAAAGGACTAGCTAAGAAAATTATGAAAACTGATGATAGGGGCTTACTCTACCTGATATTAAAATCTATCATAAAGTAGAGGAATTAAGATGATTTATTGTTGATGCAGAAAGAGCTGAAAGAGTCAGACACCAAAGATCGTTTACCTGCAAGAATGCAAGGTGTCACACCCTCTCAGCGCTTTTGCATCCCCTCCACGTCTGCAGTCTCAGAGCTGGGGTGCTCCAGGGCTCCATCCTGAAACTCTCTCCTCTCTGTTACACTCAGCCCTGGGGGGGTCTCATTTCTTTTCAGGCTTCAAAGACCTTCTCTGAGTGTCTGAACCATAAGTTTTCATTTCTAGCTCCTATTTCTCCTAAAACTCCAGATTCTCAAGCCTGAGTATGTGTCCGCTCGACATTCTCCTCAGATGCCATATAAACATCGCAAACACTTTCCTCCCTAGCTCCCCAAACTGATACAGGCACCTTCATCCTTTCTATTGCTCCCGTCAAAAGCCCTAGAGAGATTTTTAATCCTTCTGTCTTTCTCTTGAACCCTATACCTAACCCGTTAGGAAATCTTGTGGACATACCTGCAACATGTATCTTGAACACAAACACTTCTCATCATTGATTTGTTGTCACCCCAATTGTCATCTCTCCCATGGATCACCAGAAGAGCCTCCACACTTGTCTCCCTGTGTCCCCTCCTACCTCCTTCGGCCAATTTTCAATATGGCAGCCAGGATAATTCTTGGCAACCCAGTGACCCAGCCACACCATTCCTCTGCTCAGAACCCTCTGAAGAGCTTCCAGTCACACTTAGAATAAATATAGTTACCTTGGTCCACAAAGGCCCTTACGTTCTGCTCCTGTCTCTAGTGGTGTATTGGTAAAAGATGGACAACCAGTTCTCCAAAAAAAAAAAAAAAAATATGTCCATACATTCCTGTTTATTATAAATTCTACTGATAAAAAGGATGTATGACACACAATTTGAAAATACTAATAAACTCTACAGTTTTCACCATTGTCAGTTCCACATACCAAATTAATTCTCACAGAATGCTTCCATTTTTTGTTTTGTTTTTTTTTTGCCAGACTCCTGCATCCTGAGCAAACCTATGCCTGCATTGGACCAACGAGATAGTTCTGAAATTAATGTTGGTTGGTATAAATCTTCACATTAAAGTAAGGAAAAAGGGAAAATATGAGGTGGAATTTCTGTTGTTCATCAGTGAGGCAAACGGTTTTTTGCTGATAATAATTTTTAAGTAGTGGAGGATTATATCCTCCATGTTTTTGTGTTCTTCACAGCACGGCAGGTGCAGACAGGACACGCTTCCTAGTTTCATCCGCATCCTTAACATTTCCCCCATCACTGTGAGTCTGCTCACACAAAACAACAAGGGAAGCCCTGCTTTGTAGATGCTGATTTCCGTGGTGCAAACATTCTCCCCGCCACAGACCTCAAGCTACCAACATGATGTCACTGAGCGCGGAGCGGTGAAGACAGGCGCGGGAACACACCCCGTGGTGCGGTAGACACAGCTGGCCTCGAACGCAGAAAAAATGGTCAAATGTAGAAAAACAGTTACAAAGTGATGAAATCCGAGTATTTGTTCCTTCCTTTTTAATGCAATGTAATTAGTTATTAGTTTAATTTTATTTTTAGCAATGGCTGTTTAACAATGGGCTGGTGAACGTCCTGAGCATGCGACGTAGGGCTCCACTGAGCAGGTGAGGGCAGCCCCCGCACACCACCCCCTGGTTTTCTAACGCCGTCATCTTCGCACTGCTCCCGCCACACTGGGAGCCTCGCCCCCTTCCACACGTCCAGCACTCTTCCACCTCTGGATGTCCACCTTTGCTGTTCCCTCTGCCTCAGACACTTCTCCAGCTGGCCCCACAGCTGACTCCCCTTACCTCCACTCTCTGCTCTGAAGCTTTCATCATCCCTGGCCACTCCATCTAGAGTCACACTCAGGTCATTCACCACCCCCTTGCACCACTTTGCTTTGCTTCCTGGTGTTTATTATCTGACCTTTCACATGTTTTATTTGTCTACTGTGTGAAGACTCCACCCTCCAGGAGAAATGAAACCCAGGAGAGAGAGCATTGTCTCCTGTGTCACTGCTATGTTCCTGTTGTCTGGGACAGTGCCCAGCAGGTAATAGAACCTAAAATTTGTCTGTTAAATGAATTTGGAATGAACTTAATGCTTTCAAAATTAGTTTAGGACATGTAAAAAAAAACTATAAAGGAAATACAGAAACAGGTAAAGAAGTATCATGAATATATAGAAGCTCTTCCAAATCAATCATTATGTAAAATATGAATATAGGGATAATAAAACAAAGGACATGGGGTGCCTGCTCAGTGGGGTAAGCCTCTGCCTTCATATCAGGTCATGATCTCAGGGTCCTGGGATTGAGCCCCATATTGAACTCTCTGCTCAGCAGGGAGCCTGCTTCCCCCTCTCTCTCTACCTGCTGCTCTGCCTACTTGTGATCTTTCTCTCTGTCAAATAAACAAATAAAAATATTTTTTAAAAAAGGACATTAATAGATGTGGCACAAAAGATGAGAAATAAATCATTTTAAAAGTCCAATGTTTTGTTATCAAATTCATATAAATTAAAACAAAAGAGTTACTGAATGTTTTTTATAGAAAATTTAGTGTGTGTGTGTGTATAAACTTCAGTATGTAAAAGTTGATAATGTAACTTTAGCCCAGTGAGCTGAACACCTCAAGCAGAGATATGAAGTTAGTATAGACTTTCTGAAGGACAATCTGGTATTTTTAAAAAGCATGGAATGTCTATGCACTATGATCCAGCATTTACTTCTGTGAATTTATACTAAGGACCTGATCAAGGATGTATACAAAATGGGGCTTATGCCATCACAATGCATTTTTATAATAATAAAATCAAAGAAGGAAGAAGACGTAAATATTCAACGACCAGAAATTGGAAAGTTACCTTATGGTATCTTTGTAAGTTGAATATAATGCAGCCATTAAAAATGGAGTTACAAGGGTGCCTGCCTGGCTCAGTCGGTAGAGTATATGACTCTTGATCTCTGGGTTGTGAGTTCAAGTCCCATGTTGGGTGTGGATATTATTTTAAATGAGGGAAGGAAGGAAGGAAGGAAGGAAGGAAATCATGATAAAATGCCCAGGGCATATTGTTAAGTAAAAACTACAAAATGGTTTGTAGGGTAATATTACATGGGTAAAAATTAAATATAAACATGGAAAAGCAAATAGAAGGCAACAATATTGAAACATTCACAATAATTGAATAGTGCAACTAAGGTGATTTTCTTAGTGTTTTTTTTTAATATTTTCTAGTTCTCTACAACAAATATTTGCTTTATTTGTAAGATAAAAAAATTAAGGACCTTGTTTTTAATACTTAAGGAGAGAATGACATCATCTCCTGGAAAGTCCCAAGATGCTGGGCAACTGTTCAAGATGGCCTCACATACGGGGCGCCTGGGTGGCTCAGTGGGTTAAGCTGCTGCCTTCGGCTCCAGTCATGATCTCAGAGTCCTGGGATGGAGCCCCGCATCAGGCTTTCTGCTTGGCGGAGAGCCTGCTTCCTCCTCTCTCTCTGTCTGCCTCTCTGCCTGCTTGTGATCCCCGTCTGTCAAATAAATAAATTTAAAAAACTTAAAAAAAAAAAAAAAAGATGGCCTCGCATACAAAGTGCAAGAAGAGACTAGTGAGAAGAAGGCAGATGGAAAGAGTTATGGGTGTCTTTGGAGTTTGCCTTCCTTACTTCCAAGGAAGAAACCCAAAGACAGAGAGAGGATTCACCCAAATGGCTTATGTGTGGGAATCGCTAGCAAAAGGCCTCAGTTTGAATGCACTAGGTCTTTCCTAAACTGTCTCTTTAACCCCTAAAAAGCATTCAGCAAAGAACAAATAGACTTGACAGGCTGGAGGTGCCCTAAATAAACTTAACCACAGAGAAGGGAAGTATTGGAGTGGCTCCGTGGGGTCGATCTGTGCACACTACAGGACTCCTCTCGCCGAGCTACAGTCAGGAGTCACGTGACCCGAGGTGGCTGCGGTTGCCCATGTCACGCCTGCATCTCCAGCTGATCCACCCTTGCCTCACAGCCAGGACAGCCTTAGAGCTTCTCTTTACCCTGCCTGGTCCCAGTGGTAGGTGCAGCAGATGAACCCATGCAGGTTCCATTCAATCTTTCATCAAGATGCTAATAAGGCACATTAATGATAAGAAGGGAGGACATTTTTTTTTTTTAATGTCAGAAAACTTGAAAGAGTAAGTGGAAAGGATGCCAGAGTGTGAGATTCAAGCACAGCCGCTAGGCAGGGGCAGTGACAGTGGCTCCAAGGCATAATTGGGCCCTCTGCTGTGATGTTCTGCAGGCAGCTGGTGGCCCAGGGGGTCCAAGCAAGGCTGAGAGAAGAGAGGAGTCTGATTAGATTGACTCTGCCTCCTAATGCACGCTCAGAAAGTAAATGCAGATCCTTCCCCAGAGAAGAGTCAGTCCCCTAGGACACAAGGAGGCCTGGAGGCAGATTACATGGGGCTCTCCTATGGATCAGAGGCTAAACCCCAAGCATTTTTTCTATGGCCAATCCTTCTTATTCAATGAAAAATTTTACCTCGTGGGGATTATCTGACCTCAGAGGGTATCAGTGGTTTGAGGATATCTTGTCAAAGATGTCCCTGAATTGTGTATGAGTAAAAGGAGTATATTTAAATAAAGTATATTCAAAGACAGCCCCCCACCCCCATCACTTTGGGACATGAGAATCCAGGCCATCTTGGAATTCTGGACAATAAGAAGGTTCCATTGGGATGACCACCATAGGATACCCTAAAATTCTTAGATCCACAGATCAGGTGCTAGGCTGGGGATCTCTACTTTGAGAAGGTACCCATATTCAGCAAGATATAGGATCCATCTCTGCAGATTTTCTGCTGAAGTTTGAAGACCAGTCTAGTGCTCAGTGACAAATGACAAGCACTATAGAACCCCTCAAAAATGGGAGACAGGGGTATGGATAGGATAGACTCACCAATAAAATAAGAAATAACAATAATTAATTACCATTTAAGACCATGAATTTAATTCTTTTTTCCCCGAATTCCCACTGCCATAGTCAAAAGACAGAGGAAAAACAAAAACAACAAAAACCCCTATGAGAAAATAGGGAAGACCTTGAGGGTGTTTGGTAATTTTAATTATCCAGCTGGAGGAATCCAACACCAATTTCTGTTCCACCACAAATGAAGGAAAAACCTCCCTGGAAAGCCAGGATAGGTGAGATTTCCCGGCAGAATGTCCCATCCCCAAACCTCTAAGCTCATAGAAACAGCCTAAAACTGAGGGGGAACAAAGGAACAGTTGGTGGAGGAAACACTGCTCTTTTGAATCTCTAAGAATGGATTCAGAGTTTGTCCAGAGACTATCCTCCTAGAAATCTACACGATGTCCCCCTGGTTCTTACACCTTTGGAATTGTCCTGGGACCTCAGGGCCAGGCCCTGGTTCTAAAAGAGTAACATCATGAACAGAATACTTCCATTGGCCAGTGCATTATTTCTTCCATGTCAGAGGGTAAAACTGAACTACCAGAATAGTGCTGACACACTGATTTTGGGTGACCTTCACTCTTGTTGTGTACACACTAAGTTCAGGTGTCTGGACTACCACCAACTCTTGGGCTTAGGCTGCATACAGGGAACCAAACATTCATGTTTATCCATCCAGGTTCCAAACACATGCCGACAAGTGTGGAGGCAGGCATCCTTCACCTTGTGTGGCCACCACCAGGTTCAGCACCTTGTGTTAGGTCATCATCTGGGGGTGGCCAGGCCAAGCTCTTCCAAGGCCTTTTGAGATCATTGTTCTAAAATGCCAAAGAGCCTCTCAGTGTCCTCTCCTGACGAATGGAATTGGTGGCATCATGCTCTTCTGGATCAGTCTGAAGCTGTGCTGGATGAAAGCAGACACTCCTGTGGGAATGGGACCACTTTTCTTACTTCGCTTATAGGCCCTTCAGCGATCCTGTCTGTTTGCAGCAGGGGTGCTGTCAACATTGAAAGACATCACATTCTGCGAATGTAATGAACACAGCTAAAGAGTTCAAGGGAAGATGTGGTTGGAAGAGGTGTCATTCTCCATTTATGCTACAAAATTTCAAGGTGTAAATTTAACATGACCAGAAAACAAATTATTCACAATTTCTTTCATACTCGGAGGAAGACTTGGTGTTTGTGGGCAGCTAAAACACAGCACAGTAACAGCCTTTGAGAGTCCTTGGAAACCAGTATTGACAGGCAGCTCTGGATAAAGCAGCATCATGAATAACAATATAACCAACACAAGACAAAGGCATTAGGGAACTTTAGAGTCAAAAAGATCTACACGGTTTTACTACAAACAGGTTCGGAAGAGACATAGCATCGTATATAATAGACATAGCATCGTATAAAATAACATAATAACTGGCTTTTTCTCCTGGTGAGAGACAGGAAATTAGTCAGGCACTCTATATTTGACAGTAAATAGAACACTAATAAAGAACAGGATGAGAGGCGTTCAAGACATGTTCAGGAAGATATGGTGCTTGGCCACTGCGGAGACTATTAGTATGTACTCACTGGGTAATAAGCCACAAGACTTAAGTCCCTCCTCTCTACCCACTGCTCTAAATCTTCATTGACAATTCACTATCCCTCACATGGGCACATAAATTCATAATAAAATTTTTAATTAAATTGTTTTATAGAAAATATTTGCCCTACACAGCTGAGAGAGAGCCCTACTGTTGTAGGTCTGGGATGGAGATTTGCATGTAGGTGGTTCTTTGGGAAGTGCTCTTGGGAACAACACCAAGTAGTAAGTAGATACATCCAGTAAAATTTAGAGATGTCTAAACAAATACAATGTAAGTATATTTAATGCACATTTAAAAGATAATTCTTAAAATATATAATACATAATATAAAAATAAAATTAAAAAGCATACATCTAGATAGCTAAATCATTTCATGAAGATATAATGCATAAGGGATGTCAGAGAAAATATATAGGTAAATATAACACATCTCCTACCTTATATAGGAAGAGAGTAAATATATTCAGAGAAACATGTTTTTTTCAATCAAACACCAGTAGAATAAAAGTAAGTGTGAAACAAAACGTGCTCCCCAAAAAAGACCAAGGCAGGCCACAGTAATATTGCAAAAAGCAGCCAAAGAAAAATTAGAAAACATAAAAATATGTTTATAGCAGCAATGGCCACAGTCACCAAACTATGGAAAGAACCAAGATGCCCTTCAACGGATGAATGGATAAGGAAGATGTGGTCCATATACACTATGGAGTATTATGCCTCCATCAGAAAGGACGAATATCCAACTTTTGTAGCAACATGGACGGGACTGGAAGAGATTATGCTGAGTGAAATCAGTCAAGCAGAGAGAGTCAATTATCATATGGTTTCACTCATTTGTGGAGCATAACCAATAGCATGGAGGACAAGGGGCGTTAGAGAGTAGTAGGGAATTTGGGTAAATTGGAAGGGGAGGTGAACCATGAGAGACTATGGACTCTGAAAAACAGTCTGAGGGGTTTGAAGTGGCGGGGGGGTGGGAGGTTGGGGTACCAGGTGGTGGGTATTATAGAGGGCACAGCTTGCATGGAGCACTGGGTGTGGTGAAAAAAATAATGAATACTGTTTTTCTGAAAATAAATAAATTGGGAAAAAAAAAGAAAACATAAAAATAACAGAAATTAAAATAACAGAAATAGAACAAAATATATCAGACATATGTTGAATGTATTAAGGTTAAGCATCTACTAAGGTATCTCAAATCAGTTTAGTAAACAAAATGCAAATATTTAATAAGAGACATATTTGAAACAAAATAATGTAAGAAATTTAAGATAAAAGGATGACTGGTCTTCTGTTTCTGGCAATATCTAAGACTAGACATGTAGAGAAACCATCCTGATACGAAGAATAAAAAATGTAGGATACTATGTTGTTTCAGCAAAAAAATTTTAAATGTATTGCAAAGAACATGTATTTACAATAAAAATACATGAAGCACAACAAGAATGCTTCTGTGAACAAAAATCTGCAAGGAAAAACAAGCTATACAATAATACCTGCAAAGACAGCAGATGTTAGAATTATCAGAACCTGAATAGAATATATATATATATATATATTTTTAATATTTTAAGAAAAAAAATAAGATACTGAAAGCATAATGAAGGAACAAAAGATCGCCAAAATACCTGGTTGGAAATAATACCAAACAAAACTCCAGAAATAAAAAATATAAATGAAACTAGAACTACACAGATTCTAAATTGAATGTCAGCTGAAGAGATCATTGTGAACTAGATAACACACAGGAGATGTTTCCCAAGTATTCTGCAAAGATAATAAAAATATGACATAGAGGTTAAGGGATATAGGACATAAAGTGAAAAATTCCAACATACATCTAATTGTAATTTATGTTTGAGTTTGTAAAAGTAATAAAGGAAAGTTATTATTCAAAGAATGGCTGAGATTTTTCCCTAAATTGAAGAAAGTCACCAATCTCAGAATCAGGAAGTCCAACAATTCCCAACAGAATGAAGAGAAAGACATATAGAAAAATTAAGCACAATTACAGAACAAAGACAATGAGAAGATGTTAAAATCAGCCAGACAGAAAAGATAGATTATCTGCAAGAGAATCACTGCTGATTTCTTGAGTGAGGGGAGGGGGAAGCCAAGAAACTGCAAAATGGTATTTTCAAAGTTCTGGGAAAAAATAAGTGCCAACTGAGCATCATTACACTCAGCACAGTTATTTTTCACACACAAGATAATACAGGCATTTGTTCTCCTCAAGGATTTTGATGGATTCCTTTCTCACATTGAGGTCCTTAATCCATTTTGAATCTATTTTTGTGTGTGGTGTAAGGAAATGGTCCAATTTCATTTTTCTGCACGTGGCTGTCCAATTTTCCCAACACCATTTATTGAAGAGGCTGTCTTTTTTCCATTGGACATTCTTTCCTGCTTTGTCGAAGATTAGTTGACCATAGAGTTGAGGGTCTATTTCTGGGCTCTCTATTCTGTTCCATTGGTCTATGTGTCTGTTTTTGTGCCAGTACCATGCTGTCTTGATGATGACAGCTTTGTAATACAGCTTGAAGTCCGGAATTGTGATGCCACCAACTTTGGCTTTGTTTTTCAATATCCCTTTGGCTATTCGAGGTCTTTTCTGGTTCCATATAAATTTTAAAATTATTTGTTCCATTTCTTTGAAAAAGATGGATGGTACTTTGATAGGAATTGCATTAAATGTGTAGATTGCTTTAGGTAGCATAGACATTTTCACAATATTTATTCTTCCAATCCAGGAGCATGGAACATTTTTCCATTTCTTTGTGTCTTCCTCAATTTCTTTCATGAGTACTTTATAGTTTTCTGAGTATAGATTCTGTGCCTCTTTGGTTAGGTTTATTCCTAGGTATCTTATGGTTTGGGGTGCAATTGTAAATGGGATTGACTCCTTAATTTCTCTTTCTTCTGTCTTGTTGTTGGTGTAGAGAAATGCAACTGATTTCTGTGCATTGATCTTATATCCTGACACTTTACTGAATTCCTGTATAAGTTCTAGCAGTTTTGGAGTGGAGTCTTTTGGGTTTTCCACATAGAGTATCATATCATCTGCGAAGAGTGATAATTTGACTTCTTCTTTGCCGATTTGGATGCCTTTAATTTCCTTTTGTTGTCTGATTGCTGAGGCTAGGACTTCTAGTACTATGTTGAATAGCAGTGGTGATAATGGACATCCCTGCCGTGTTCCTGACCTTAGTGGAAAAGCTTTCAGTTTTTCTCCATTGAGAATATTTGCAGTGGGTTTTTCATAGATGGCTTTGATGATATTGAGGTATGTGCCCTCTATCCCTACACTTTGAAGGGTTTTGATCAGGAAGGGATGCTGTACTTTGTCAAATGCTTTTTCAGCATCTATTGAGAGTATCATATGGTTCTTGTTCTTTCTTTTATTGATGTGTTGCATCACATTGACTGATTTGCGGATGTTGAACCAACCTTGCAGCCCTGGGATAAATCCCACTTGGTCGCGACCTCAGCCACAGCAACATCTTCCTAGGAACATCGCCAAAGGCAAGGGAAGCAAGGGCAAAAATGAACTTTTGGGATTTCATCAAAATCAAAAGCTTTTGCACAGCAAAGGAAACAGTTAACAAAACCAAAAGACAACTGACAGAATGGGAGAAGATATTTGCAAACGACATATCAGATAAAGGACTAGTGTCCAAAATCTATAAAGAACTTAGCAAACTCAACACCCAAAGAACAAATAATCCAATCAAGAAATGGGCAGAGGACATGACATCCAGATGGCCAACAGACACATGAAAAAGTGCTCCATATCACTCGGCATCAGGGAAATACAAATCAAAACCACAATGAGATATCACTTCACACCAGTCAGAATGGCTAAAATCAACAAGTCAGGAAATGACAGATGCTGGCGAGGATGCGGAGAAAGGGGAACCCTCCTACACTGTTGGTGGGAATGCAAGCTGGTGCAACCACTCTGGAAGACAGCATGGAGGTTCCTCAAAATGTTGAAAATAGAACTGCCCTATGACCCAGCAATTGCACTACTGGGAATTTACCCTAAAGATACAAACGTAGTGATCCAAAGGGGCACGTGCACCCGAATGTTTATAGCAGCAATGTCCACAATAGCCAAACTATGGAAAGAACCTAGATGTCCATCAACAGATGAATGGATCAAGAAGATGTGGTATATATACACAATGGAATACTATGCAGCCATCAAAAGAAATGAAATCTTGCCATTTGCGACAACATGGATGGAACTAGAGCATATCATGCTTAGCAAAATAAGTCAAGCGGAGAAAGACAACTATCATATGATCTCCCTGATATGAGGAAGTGGTGATGCAACATGGGGGCTTAAGTGGGTAGGAGAAGAATCCATGAAACAAGATGGGATAGGGAGGGAGACAAACCATAAGTGACTCTTAATCTCACGAAACAAACTGTGGGTTGCTGGGGGGAGGGGGGTTGGAAGAAGGGGGGTAGGGTTATGGACATTGGGGAGGGTATGTGCTTTTGGGTAAATTGGAAGGGGAGATGAACCATGAGAGACTATGGACTCTGAAAAACAATCTGAGGGGTTTGAAGTGGCGGGGGGGGGTGGGAGGTTGGGGTACCAGGTGGTGGGTATTATAGAGGGCACGGCTTGCATGGAGCACTGGGTGTGGTGAAAAAATAATGAATAATGTTTTTCTGAAAATAAATAAATTGGAAAAAAAAAAGAAAGGAAGAAAAAAAAAAGATAATACAGGCATTTGAGACAAATGCTAACAACAAAAACCCATCCGGTAGTAAATGACTAGTAACCGACACTCACTGGAGAGAAGGACACCCTTCAATCATGAAAATAATGATCACTGAAAATGTCTGAGGTGCAAAAAAAAAAAAAAAAAAAAAAAGAATAACAAAAGATGGCAGGGCGCCTGGGTGGCTCAGTGGGTTAAAGCCTCTGCCTTCAGCTCAGGTCATGATCCCAGGGTCCTGGGATCGAGTCCCATATCAGGCTCTCTGCTTGGCAGGGAGCTTGCTTCCCTTCCTCTCCCTCTGCCTGCCTTTCTGCCTGCTTGTGATCTGTCTGTCAAATCAATAAATAAAATCTTTAAAAAAAATGGCAAACTTGGAGCTAGCTATAAATTATTGTTTTAAAAATAAGAATAATGTCTAAAGTGTGGAAATAAAAAAATACTAAAATGTTGATCAACTATAGATATCAATGAGGGTGATCATTAACTTAAGGTATTTGAACCTCTTCATGTTGTTCAAGATATAGATAAGTACACGATTGATAATTTAGTTTAAATTTTATTAACATAAATATGCATATTAAAATGTCTAAGTTACTAATAAAAGAATAGAATTAGAGGGTAGAACATCAAATAGGTAATAGAAGAAAACATAAAAGAGGTGGGGGACAAATAAATCTAGAAGAATGAAAGAAAAGGAAGCAGGGAGAAACAAAATAGGGCAAGTAGTTCAAAATAAGATGGCAAAAAATATTCTACACACACAGTCACAATCAATAATAACAAATGAACTTTTCTAATTAAAATAAAATTGTCAGCCTGGATTTACAAATAGCCAAGCATATTTTAAAACACACACACACACATAAGCCGTAAAAACAACAGAGAGGTTGAAAATCAAACATGAAAAAAGATAATCAAGAAAATTCAAGCTAAAAGAGCACTATTATACATATATTACTATCAGGTAGAATTACTTTTTTTTTCTTTCTTAACCAGGCTCTATGCCTGGCGAGAAGCCTGAGGCAGGGCTCAATCTCACAACCCTGAGATCGTAATCTGAGCCAAAACCAAGAGTCGGATGTTTAACTAACTAAACCACCCAGGTACACCAGAATTGAGTTAAAAAAAATTTTTTTTCAAGATATAGTAAGACCCATAACATTTTTACAGCTTATTTTTAACAGCTTTATTGAAATATAATTCACATATCATATAATTCAGCCATTTAAAATATGTAATTCAATAGTTTTTAGTATATTCACAGGTAAGTGCAAACATCGCCACAATTTTAGACTATTTCATCACCTCAAAAGGAAGCCTCATTCCTAAGTCTCCCTCCGGTTTAAGCAACCAAAGTCTACTTTCTGTCTATCTGGACTTTTACATGAATGGTATGGTAAAATATGAGGTCTTTTGTGATTAGCTTCTTTTGCTTACCATGTTTTCAAGATTCATTCAAGTTGCAGCATGTGTTGGTCGACAAATTTTTTTGTGGACAAATAATATTCCATTGTGTGAATATACATTTCATTTATCCCTTTACTCATTCATTGATGGACATTTGGGTTGCTTCCATCTTTTAGCTATAAATAATGCTGCTAAAAACATCAGCGTACAAGTTTTTTGTGTGAACATATGCTTTCATTTCTCAGGTATATAACTGGGAGTGTCATTCCTGAGTCATGAGGTTCGTGTATGTTTAATCATTTGAGAAACTGTCAAAGTGGCTGCACCATTTTATATTCTCACCTGCTGTGGAGGGTTTCAATCTCTCCACACCCTCTTCACTATTAGTGGTTATCTCACTTTTTTATTCTAGCCATCCTAGCCATCCTAGTGGTTATGAAGGGGTATCTCATTGTGGTTTTGATCTACATTTCCCTGATGACTAACGACATCAAGCATTTTTTTTTTCATGACCATATTGGCCATTTGTATATCTTCTTCGGAGAATTATCTCTTCAGCTCCTTTGCCCATTTTTGAATTGCAATTTTTTTTAAGTTGTTGAGTTGTAAGAATTCCAGGAACTCTTTATATATTCTAGCTACAAGTCCCATATCAGATAAATGATTCTCAAGCATCTTCTCCCATTGTGTGGTTTGCCTCTTTTACTTTCTTAGTGGTGATCCGTGAAGCACAAAAGTTAATAATTTTGCTGATGTGCAATTATTTTTTCTTTTGTTTCTCATAATTTTGGTGTTCTATCCAAGAATCTTTTGTCAAACCCTAGGTCATAAAGATTTACCTCTATATTTTCTTCCAAAAGCTTTATAGTTTTAGCTCTTACATTCAGATCTTTGATCCATTTTGAGTTAATCTTTGTATGTGGTATGAGGTAAGGGCACAATTTTATTCATTTGTCCATGGATATCCATTTATTCCAGGTCCATTTGTTGAAAAGATGACTCTTTCCCTATTGAGTAGTCTTGACAACTTTGTCAAAATCAATTCTCTAGAGATGTTCTGGCCTCTGACTCTGACTTCTGCCATTGACCTCTATGTCTATGTTCATGATAGTATTGCACTGCCTGATTACCATTGCCTTGCTGTAAGTTTTAAAATTAGGAAATGAGAGTTCTCCTACTTTGTTCCTTTCCAGAATTGTATTAGTTATTCTGAGGCCCCTTCAATTTCATACTAGTATTAGAATCAGCTTGGCAATTTTCACAAAGAAGTCACCTGGGATTCCAATAGGGATTGTGTTGAGTCTGTGGAGTAGGTTGAAAATACCGTCATTTAAAAAATGTTAAATCTTCTGATCCACCCATGAACACAAGACATTTTCCCATTTATTTAGACCTTCTTTAATTACTTTCAACAATATTTTTTTGGTTGGTTATTTGTTTGCTTTTAAGTTTTCAAGGTATAAGCTTGCACTTTTTTGGTCATATTTATTTCTAGGTAACTTATTCTTTTGGATGCTATTGTGAATACAGTTCACTTTTGGATTGTTCTTATAAATGTATACATACACAATTGATTTTTGTACATTAATCTTGTATTCTCCAACCATACTGAACTTGTTTATTAATTTAATACTTTTTTACTGGATTCTGTAGGATTTCCTATAGCTGTGAATGGAGATAGTTTCTCTTCTTTCTTTCTAAAATGAACCCTTTTTATCTACTTTTCTTGCCTAATTACCCTGGTTAGAATGTCCAAAACAATGTTGAATAGAAGTGGTGAGAGGGGGCATCCTTGTCTTGCTTCTGGTCTTAGGGAAAAAGCATCCAGTCATTTACCATTAAATATAAATTAGCTGTGGATTTTTCAGAGATGTCTTTTATCAAGTTGAGGAAATCCTCTTTTATTCCTAGTTTGTTGAGTGTTTTTATCACAAAAGGGTTTTGGACTTTGTCAAATCCTTTTTTTTTTCCTCACCTAATGAAAAGATCATGTCACTTAAAAAATTATATTGATATGATGTATTTTATTAATTGATTTTCAGGTGTTGAGCAAGTCTTATATCCGTAAGATAAATCCCACTTGCCATAGCGTATGATTCTTTTCTATACTGCTGGATTCAGTTTGCTGGCATTTTATTGAAGACTTTTGTAGCCATATTTATAAAAGATATTGATCTGTAGTTTTCTTGTGATATCTTTGTCCGCTTCAAGTATCAGGATAAGATTAGTCTCATAAAATGAGAAGGGAAAGGGTATCATCCTCTTCCATTTTTTTGAAAAAGTTTGTGAAGAATTGGTAGCAATCCTCTAAATGCTTGGTACAATTCAGTGGTGAAAGACATCTGGGAAGCCATTAGTTTTACTCATGAGAGAGATAAACTATTTAAGTACACGATAATAAATATAGAGAGCAAAAAAAAGAGTATCATAAAAGAAATTAATAAAACACTAAAATTTGGGGACATTTAAAAGTAAATCTCTCAGAAACTATTGAGTCTATACCACAAATATTACACACCAAAACTTGGGGGAGGCTGTCAATGGCTGTTGGAGCAGATGTCCCTCTCCCTCTGACTCCCTCTGTGTCTCCTCAGACATAAACCAGTTTTGTGGCTGTCAGCAGTAGTCATATTCAGGTTCCTGGGAAATAGCCCTGATATCTATTCCATGGATCTGGACCACCTGAACCATGAGGCCCACCTCTATGCCCACCAAGGCAGCCTCTCTTGCCAATGTCATCAGTGATATATTGCTCACGGGTGGGAGAAGAATTTTGCCTCTTAACAAAAGCTAGGAGTGAATGTTGTTCTGATAAGAACAAGTTAATAACCTGGGCTGTGTCCATAATCACACTCAATTCTTGTTGGTCTTGAGAGAGGATAAATTCTGTGCTTTTCTATCAAGGAAGGAAGAGGTGTGGGGGGGCCACCTCACAGGAGGCCGGCCTGAGTTTTGCAGTGAGGGCTTCTTAGAGGGGCAAATGTGTGAACAGAGTGTGCAGTGTCTACTTGCAGGAAAGGAGGTGTTATTGGTGGCTCCCTCTGGCTCTTGGTAGATATTCATCGGTGGATCTTGCCCACAGCTATTATTAGTGTAGTGATTAGGTGATTTTCTATTTCTCATTCTGAATTGAATTTCTTTGTTAAAGCAATTTTATTCTCAAAAAATAAAAAGAAAGTGACCTGACTTTTATTTCTGGCAATAGTCTGAACTAGATAACCTGAAAAGTCTTTACAAATATTACAAACATCCTATTATATGCATAGCCATGATCCTAGGGAAGGAAATTCCCAGATGTCAAAAACAAAGAGAAAACTAAAAACCAAAGAGATAAGGACCTGAGCTGATCCTGTAGCAGCCCTAAGGGTGTTTTTTGGTCTTGGTAACTAAGGGATTTTGGTTTTAATGACCTCAGAGGAGAATGAAATGAGATCTTGATCCTTCTTATGGTGAGCAACAGAACTAAGACTTTTGTATAAAAGCCAAGTTCCTGGAAAAGCTCTACATTCTGTAAAAGAGTCAACTAGAAAATATCAACCCAATAGCACAAGGATAAAGGAAAGAAGGTTTTTTTGTTTTGGTTTGGCCTCTCAGTGGGAAGAAAGTATCTCATGGGGCTTATGCTTACACAGTTTTAGAGATGGAATATAAGCTTTCTGCAGGACCCCTTCACAACACAAATATACATAAAATAATGCTTGTTGTATGGCTTCATATAACTGGTAATATCCTTAGAGCATCTGACAGATGCAAAAGAAAAATCACATACTTTCAATCCAGGCTGCATAACTTTCCTACAAATTAAGTCCTCTAAGCATGAGCTTGCAATGAAAAATCACAAAATGTATGAGGAAACTATTTAGTTTCATGAGATCAGTAGACACGATGATGTGCAGATAGTAGGTTTAGATGTTCGAAAACACCTGATAATGCAGATATTGGACATGATTGACAAACCAACTATGATTAATATGATCAAAAGCATAATAAATAATGAAAAATAAGCAGGAACAATAAAACACTACCTAAAAGAAACCAGATAGTACCTATCAACAGACCCCAAATATAGGAAGCAAAACTGACAGAACTGCATGGAAAAATAGACAATTCAAGGTCAATAGTTGGGGATTTGAATGCCACACTGTCAATAATGGATAGAACAAGTAGGCAGAAGATCAACGTGGAAACAGAAGATTTGAACAACACTATAAATCAGCTAGACCTAACCACCATCTATAAAACACTCTACCCAATAACAGTAAAATAGACATTCTTCTCAAGGGCACACAGACGGAACATTCTCCAGATTCAACCACAGGATGCCATAAAACAAGCTTCAGTAGATTTGAAAAGACTGGAATAACATAAAGTATGCCCACCAACCATAACCAAGTGAAATTAGAAAATAAGCACAGAAGGATATGTATGAAATTCACAAATAAGTGGATATCAAACAACACACTTCTCAATAACCAATGGGGTCAATGGAGAAATGAAAGGAGAAATTAGAAAATACCTTGTTGTAAGTGAAAACAAAAACACAACGTACCAAAGTTCAGGAGGTGCGGCTAAAGCAGCACACAGAAGGAAATTTGTAGCTGCAAATGTCTACAGTAAAAAGGAAGCAAGACATCTAGTCAATAACCCAGCTTTCTACCTGAAGGAACTAGAAAAAAAAGGAATCAAGCAAACAGAAGAAATAATGAAGATTAAAACAGAAATTAAATAGAAAATACAGAAAAACAGTGAAACCAAAAGCTGATTCTTTGAAACAATCAACATCAACAAACATTAAATAGCCCTCACTTGCCCTGAAATTTCATTACTCTAGCAGTCTGCACCCACCTGGGAATTAACCTCCCTTGGCTGAAGCTCACCCCACTCTCCCCATTCACATCTCGCATTTTCCTCCCCTACATAACAGCGTGGAAGTCCTAAACATTCACAAAGTTCATGACTTCTTTCGTTCTCAATAATTTGACTAATTCCAAAGTAGTTTTGAGAATACATGCATACACATGCATACACCAGGAAAAAAAAATAAATATTGAAATCGAAGCAAAGGAAATTTTCAGATAAAGGGAATTTTATGTATAAAATCCAACACATGCACAATAGGTCCTACACACTGTACTGAGAGGGGCCAGAAATGATGAAACTGAGCTTTCTGGCTCTTCCCCCACAACCCCTTTCATACTTGACCAAAAAAAAGGAGGAGATCCTCTCTGAAGATTCACAAGACCCATGAGGTGGAAACAAACTTCATGGTGGTGTGTGGTGCTGCCTTTTAAGAGAACCACAGTTTCATCTAATGGAGCAAACTGGAAGGTCTTCCCTTGGACGCACTGGGTTCCAGGTCACTGAGGAAGCACTGCATATCCTGGAGCGTCAGCACCCTCAACCCCTTCCCATTCGACTTGAACGTCTTATTCCCTTGGGGCTCTCTGTTCACCGTGTTCTCTTGGTGGACAAGTGCTAATTAAAGTTTCATAACTGTACGGGCCTGCAGAATATTCTACTAGCTCATCTTCCCAAACTGACAGAGCCAAGCAGGAAATTGTCATGCAAGTAGCATCCCAAGGCTGGTTCCTATACAAACCCAGCCTAACTCTGAATAAGCAGCATTTCAAAAAGGTGGGTAGACGTAAGGGAAGTAAGAACAAAGCTATGGCAAGATACTACCAAATGTATACTCTAGGCCAGTCATTTAATTACAAAAATTTGAGAGCATTTTTAGAGTAGTACTATATTTGGTAGACTTTAGAAGGAAATTTGTGAAGGATTTATACTTACAAAAAAAAAAAAAAAGAAAAGAAAAGAAAAAGAAGAACTGTCATCTAAATGCACCAGATATTTAAATGTTCAATCTATTCTTTGAGCTATCAAACACCTTTATGTCAATTTCGAAATAGAGAAAGCTTAGTCAAGATAATAGAAACAATTCAATGGATTCCTAAAACATTTGCTCAAGGAATTATTTAAATACACCAGAAAGACTTCAAAAATCCAAAGAGCAATATATGCTTTCTGAAAAAAAAAAAATCAGAGGTAATATATGGCAAAAAGAGCTTTTCCTGACAGTCCAGTGCAAGTGCAATTTCAGATCTAAAGGTTATGTCATCAAATTATCAAAGACGGTTTATGAACCGCCCCCAGGAGCAGGGAATGCAGCGGCACGGTGTCAGCCCATGATGGCGGCGTTCGCTCTCATCAACACGCATGGGAACAACCTAATCTCTGCTCATAGCAAACAACAGAATGGCAAAGCCTGAGCTGAAATCATTTAACAAGAAAGAAAAAAAAAAAAAAAAAGGTCAAATTCTTAGTTAAAAAAAAAAAAGTCGATTGAAGAAATACAACTAGTTGCATTTAGAGAAATTTACCCATGTGCTCACCTCAACCCCTGAAAAAATTATTCCTTCTGAATTCTAGCCATTCATGGCATTTAGGGTACACATCTGTGATTCTCAGATTTTTTTTTTCTTTAAGAGTTGAGACTGATACCCTGTCATAGCTTGTCTGATTGCAGCTGTAACAATGTTGAAATCTTCAAAGGCATAAATGGTAAATATTTGTCACTTAATTAATGTTAATATTTTAGGATATTTATGACAACTCTCGGGATGATTGACAACATGCTGGAGGTACAGCAAAACCAGGATTTGGATTTCATGATGCAGAGTACTGGTGAGGATGAAGATCAGGTTGAAATTAAGCCAGACCCTGAACAAAGCTCACCATCATTTAATTAATTCAACAGAAAGTGCTGTCAGTCAAGACTCTTGGCTACTGTGTGGTGTAACATGGCAGCCAACAGGCAAAGATGCCCAGTTTTAGGATCTGCAGGGTAGCAGCTTGTTTTCCCAAGGCCACAACTGTGTCTCCTGGGCCACATGCTCTTCCCATGTAGGGGAAGGGGCAGAAGCTCTTCCTTTGAGAGGTGGAGGCTTACTGTCCTGCCCTGAATCCATCCTGTCCTGATGACCCACTTGTTACCAACTGAATGAACTAAACAATACTGCTGAGTTCTGTGGCCAAGCCAGAAAGGTCCTGAAGCTTCTGCCCGATTCTCACGTGGCATTCACTCTGGGAGAAGCCATCTGCCCATCTGCCATAGAAGTCCAATTATTCTGAGACCACTGTATAGAAATGGCCACAGAGCCATAGGCACTCCCTTAGATAGTCCCACCTGACCTCAGCTCTCATTCATTCTGATACTGTACCCAATTCCAACAGATGGCATTTTTTCCACACTACTAAGTAATTCTCCAACACCAGAGGGACATCCTGCAACTCAACTCAATAGACACTGTTGACCTGGAGACAGCATCAGACTCCATAGGTTAAGGCTGGGTCTTAGAAGACGGCACCCACCCTTCAGATGCTAATCACAAATCCAGGTTGTCATGTGGGTTTCTGACTGACAGGCTTTAGATGAGAAAGTCCAGTGATTTCCACCATGGGGTCAACTAATTTGCGAGAGTGGCTCACAAAACTTAGAGAAACATTTTACTTACCAGATTACTGGTTTATTATTAAATGGTTGCAACTCCGGAATAGCCCGATGGAAGCATTGCACAGGGTGTGGACCTCCTGTGCTCTTCAAGTTTGCCAATGTCTATGTGCTCATCAACCTGGAAGCTCTCTGAACCCCATCCTTCTGGGTTTTTAATGGAGGTTATATTACCTCAGCATGACTGATTACATCATTGGTCATTGGTGACTGATTTAACCTCCAGCCCCTCTCTCTTCTCCAGGATTGGGGGAGGGATGGGACTGAGAGTTCCAACCCCCTCAAGACTGTGTTGGTTCCCCTGCAACAAGACCCTAGCCTTAGGTTACCTCTAAGTTTTCCAAAAGTTACTTTATTAACATTAAAAAGACACCTTCACTGGTCTCATCATTAGGAAATTCCAATGGCTTTAGGAGCTTTCTGTCGGCAACAGGGGCAGAGACCAAATGTGTTTCTTGTAATCCCAGTATCATATCCATCCTCCCAAAATATCAGATGTATATGACGTCTTTCACTTTCCAGAATAATAGTCCACAAGCTGTGAAGCACCAAGTGCCCTGAGTCCATGCCATAGGAAGCGAAAAAAACAACTCAGTTAAACCCTGCCTCAATGTCAAACCCACCAAATGGAATATAACAAAAAATGGTCATTGTTTTAAGCCACCAACTTTACAGTTGTGTGTGTGTGTGTGTGTGTGTGTGTGTGTGTGTGCAGAGTAGATAACCACGCCATGTGGGCACATGTTACACGTACAGAATCGGGAAAACCTCAGCAGATCCACCTACAAGCCATGACCACGTTCTTTTCCACAGAATCTCTGCAGGACACCACAGGGTCCAGGCCCCAGCCATGTGGGAGTGATCCGCTCTCTCTGAAAGTGTTTATTGAAATGCCAAGTGACCCTAGCACCTTAAGGCCCTTGCTTTTGCACATCATTAACCATTTGACAGGGACACTTGGAGTACAGAGGATACTAACAGGTTAAAAGCTTCTACCCACAGAGTGTTAGAGTAGGCCGTGAGTTAGATTCTTACAGGATACCTGGAGGTCAGCAGTGAGGGAGTCATGGCCAGTTATTGGGAAGCCCAGAGGCCTCTCCTAGCATCACTCCACAAGAAGCCAGATCGAACCAGACAGGCTCAACATGACAGATGCCATGACAGGAAACCCGACCAAATCAGGAAAAAAAGCGTGAAACCCTGCTTCCCACCCCAAGGAAAAAATATTCCACCCCCTAGTTAACAACTGTTGAAAAAAGATAGAAACCCAACCCACAGGACTTGCAGCTCGCTCTCTCTCTCTCTCTCTCTCTCTCTCGCCTGGTTTCATATTTCAAGAGCATACTGCTCCCTTTAAGAAACTTTCCCACTTGAGTTACTCACCCACTGTGCTGCATATCTGCCCTTGAATTCATTCTAGCAACAAGACCAAGAACCTTCACGACTCCTTGGAGTCTGGTTGGGCCACGACCTCAGGGCCCTGGGGACTCCCCAGTTCATCTGGCAACAAGAGGAGGAAGCAGTAAGTAAGTAACAGTAAAGTAAGACATTTCTGAAATTGTCATGTGAGTTGGTGCATAAACCTATCTTGTTCTACACGAAAGTTCAAAAATATCTTCACTGATTAAATAAAGAAAGCTGAAGATAGTTGTCAACTCTGTTCTCTGAACGCTGATTTGTAACTTAGCATATACTTCTGCAAAAATTTCTAGGCATGAGTCCTAATAACACTACTCTAAACCGTGGGCCAGAGTCAGAAGCTAAAAAAGAGGAAAAAAAAATGAATATAGTATTCTGTCTCTTCTCTAAGAGCAGGGCCAGCCCTGGAAGAAATTTAAGAAGGCGTAGCTTTGTCTTCAGCCCTCTGACACCTTAGGATCCCTTCTCCTGGGTTCTTGGGACCCTAAGGTCACCTCCCAATGGAGGAATCATATCCAGGTCTGCCCTCCACTCCAACACCTTCCACTCCCATGTTGCTGGCTTTAAAATTACATACCTAATTTCTTTTCCCAGCCCCAAAGGGAACAAATTCTCACTGATATATAAATGGTTGATAAATGGATTTAGATTACTGGGATTTCAGGCTGCTTGGCTAAGTGAAGCAAAAATGACCTGGAGAGCCAGCCAGCTGGCAGAACTGTTCTCCTTTGAGTATCTTCTGGCTTTTCTTGGTGACTTTCCCTTCCTTGCTGAGCCTATGGGTTATCTCCAGCTCCCATAGGTAGCAGCAACAAGGGAACAGTGATGGGGTTAGAGAGAAGTCTGGGGGTAAACTCCTTTGTGTGTTTGGGTAGTTTGTAGGTTGAAAGTTTCAAGTGTAGTGTTTATCCTAAGGGTGCATCCAGGAGGTAGTTCCAAAACCAGCATCCAGTGCTTGGGAACCTGTTCTCTGGAGAAAAAAATCCTGATCAGTAGCCTTTGCCAACCTCCCTGGTGTAAAAGTTCCCACTACATCTGATTTTAAGCTACCTCTGTGCCATCACTCAATGTGGAACTGGGGAGAGATGTGCACCACCTGCCCTCTTAACCCAGCAGGACACTGTCCAGCCCTGACTGCCAGCATCTGTGGCCACCATGACCTACTTCCAAGCCGAAGCAACCAAGATCAACTGGATATGGGGTTCCTCCTGAAGACCCTTTTTGAGACAAAACTGGTCATCAAAGTCCCAGAGTTACCCTTCTCCCTTTGCCCATTCCATCTTCTTCAATTTCCTGCCTCCAAAGTCTTTTTCTCTTTCTCATATCTAGAACCTCTTGGCATCTAACTCATTGCTAAACGCTGGCGGTGGGCCCAACAGTGGGCCCCTTTCTGGTTACCAAGTCCCTAGTTTGCTTTGTGTACCCAAGTTTCTCTTGACCAAGTGACTCCTGGCGCTTAGCGTCTCTCTGGAGACTGGAGCCCCAGCACAAACTGATTCCTTTGGCCAGAGCCCTGCTCCTTGATCCCCAAGGCTGATCCAGGTTGGTCTGTCTGGGGAAAGAAAAGGATTCTAACTTGTCTTGAATGTCCCTCGTGTTTCAGACATCCAGCCAATGTGAGGAGTGGATTCTTTCTGCCTTACAGGTGAAGATGATGAGGCCTGGACACAATCCCAAGGTCACACACTGATAAGCACAGAGCCAAATGTCAAACAGATTTGGTGAGGCCAAAGATGGGTCTTTCTAACTCTAATGCCCCCATGCCTACGCTGGCATACTCGTGGTTTTTGAAGTGTTCCCCAGGAACTTAGAGTCCAGAGAAGGTGACTTAAAGTCACTACAAATATTTCATGCCAATTTTGTGTTTTAAAGTGTCTTAATCATTTTCTTAAAACTACACAAGTCAAAAAAAAAAAAAAACATGTAAAGCCTCTGTTTTATACCAAATACAGGTGCTGCCAGGTTTTCTTGCACAGAGACCTCAAACCAAAGTTTTCTTATTTTACGAATATATGAAGATACACCTTATGCAGATTTCTCAGTAATATTCCTCCATCATTTCTTGAATGTATTTCTACTTTTTGTGTAGAAAACTGGGCACATGAATAGAAGGAGAGCAAAGTCATTACATCATGGCCAGTGCCCAAGTTTTGTTTTTTTTTGTTTTGTTTTCTTTGTTTTTTTACCAGTGAAGTAGGTTGAATGAGACATCAGCTCCATGGGTTGGAGGAAATTGCATCTACAATAAGGAAGCACTCCTTCCCTTCTCTTTGTTTCACGTTCTCATCACCTATGTTTCAACCACAGATTTTCCTCTGCTTCCTCCAACATCTTTCCATCAGAGCCTCAACAGGGCTGCCCTTTGATTTCAATCACAAATCACCGCTGACTGATGTACTCATTTTTCTGTGAGCTTACTGTCTATTCCCACAACCCTCCTCTCCAACCCACCCTCCACACGTAAGCTCCAGGAAGGAAAGGACTTTATTCTGTTCCTCACTACATCCATCTAGAGCACTTAGACCGCCACCCACTGTATCAGAGGTGCTCAGCAAAGAGGTTGTGAATGTGTGGTAAGGTGAACAAACGCATGAATGAATAAACAAAAGTTAACCTGACGGCTTTGAAATTTTGAGTGACTCTATGGCAGAGAGAGGCCCTGAGATATATGAGATTTTTTAAATGATATTGTTAACATCCCATAATGTTACTGCCTAAATTTTAGAAGTGTTTTCTACCATACAGTTGTGATTTTAAACTAGCTGAAAAACCCATCCATCTACTCCCTCCGACTTATACACTTACTGATTGAGGAACACAGGCCATTCTTAGCTACAGAGAGGAATTCAACTTTGGAACAGGAATATTTTGCCACTTCTCTTTCAAATCTCTGGACCTGCCAGAGTGCCATTTAGGAGTATGCTGAGATCATAAGACAGAATTTCAGAAATTAACATGTGCAACTAAACATGTGTGAATAAGGTTTTTTTAAAAATATTATGCAACCTATAAAATGTAGACATGAATGGAACACTGAGACCAAGACTGCAAATATTATCCAAAAAAAGCGAATTTCAGAAGCTATGTTGATCTAGAATTCTCACTTTTCTAACTATCTGGTTTACAATGGTAAATAATATACATTTGATCTTATAAAATCAATTCATTCCAGTCAAACAAACCTTATGGGTTTTATAAGTCAGGTCTCTTTTATCATTTGAGAGAAAGCGAGAATTCTTCTGCTTAAAGAAATTCAGTTGTGAAAGCACAGGCCCTACTCTGCAGCGTGTCCGTTCTCCTGAACTGTAACCACAATGTCTGTAGGATGCTCCAGGGTGATGTTTGGTCCCTCGCCTGCTGAAACCCTAGGTGACACAACACTGAGGCCCACCCCGTAGACAGGACCAGTGTCTCGCCCTCTGTCGTGGTGCCAGCCCGAAGTGAGAACAGGATGTAGGGCGCAAGCATGAAGCCAGAGAGCTGGGCTCACTCCATCTCTGCCACTTCCCAGTTGTGAGGACGTGACTCAACTTCTCAAGCAACACTTCCTTCATCTGGCAAAATAATAACCTTAACTACCTCACAGAGTTGTTGTAGGAATTAAGGAGGCGATATGGGCGAAGCATTTAGAGTTGGGGTGACATTATTATGTTTATTATTTCTATTTTTATTAGCTTTATGTTTTAGCTCTTAGGTTCAATTCATATACATAAGGCACCTTGCTTTATGTCTGTTTGACAAATGTGTTCAGAAGAGTCCAAGAAAATAATAATGAATTGTAAATAAACAGAAAAATATAAAGGATTATATATGGATGGCAGTATTGCCAAGTTTTGTCATTTTGTATTTGACGAGCCCACTGCTCCTGAAGGATATACCCAGCCTGAGTGTTCCAAGTGGAAAGGAAGGGCTCAACCATGCAAGCCATTTATCACCCATGTGCATTTGATCTCCGCCAGCATTCCTCACTGCTTGTCCCTGGACTGCTCGAGAGCAGTAAAACAAAAACATCCAAATGCTCCCAACTTAAAAACACATCCAGAGGGTGCCTGGGTGGCTCAGTTGGTTGAGCGTCTGCTTTCAACTCAGGTCATGATTCCAGGGTCCTGGGATAGAGCCCCACATTGGGCTCCTTTGCTGGCCTCTCCCCGCTGCTTGGGCTCTTTCTCTCTCTTGGACTAATAAATAAATAAAATATTAAAACACAGGGTGCCTGGGTGGCTCAGTGGGTTAAAGCCTCTGCCTTCAGCTCAGGTCATGATCCCAGGGTTCTGGGATCAAACCCCACATCAGGCTCTCTGCTCACTGGGAAGCCTGCTTCCTCCTTTCTCTGCCTGCCTCTCTGCCTACTTGTGATCTCTGTCTATCAAATAAATAAATAAAATCTTTTTAAAAATATATTAAAACAAAAACAAAAAAAAAACAACACATTTATATCCTGAGATGGGAGGAAGTTTGAAAAGTCACACTGCACCAGCCCTGTCTTCGGGGAAGGGCGCTTGAAAGGGTTTCCCTAGCTTCCTAGGGAAGACATGGTACTGAGAGGGCTCCCTGAATTGGAGGAGGTACATAGGTGACATTCTGGAATTCAGCCTCAGAAAACAAGCGCCAGGCCTACTCCTTCCCACCACCCACCACCGAGCTGGCACTGTCTGGGATGTGGCACAATTGGGTGCACCTACCCGACCTCCCATGGGGCCCCTGGGGCCCCCTGCCCTCCAGCCATGGTGAGCTTTAGAAGGCCACTCCCTTTAGAAGAAGTTCTAGCTTTTCCGAACCAGACTCCTTCTCTGACCTTTCTCAGATCACGGCTGCCTGCCAGCACCCTGGCCCTTTTGCTCACAGGATCACTGCCTCAAAGAGGAAGAGAAAGCTGAGAAAGAAGCCAAGAGGCCTTTGAAAACTCTTTGACCCCTCATAGTACATGGTGACAATCATCAGCCTGGCACATTCATGGGTACCCCCAGCCATCACCTAGTGACCACCTACTATATTAGGCGCTGGGGTAGGCACTGGGCATTTGAAAAACGGACAAATCAGAACACCTGAGTTAAACTGCTCACAGTGTAGGAAGAGACACAGCACAGAATAAGAGGGAAGCGTAGGGGCTGTGAAGGCTACCGAACCCAGCTGGAACACTGCGCAGGCCACCAACTCAGAAAGTACATTGAGATGGAGTCAGCAGGCAGGACTTAGTAAGGAGTGCCCTGGGATTGACGCCAGTAGAAGGGACAGAACAGAAGTGGGTTGAGCAGAGGGAGAAACCAAATCATGACAGAATGACACAGGCCCAGTAACAGCCTCGACTGATACCATGAGACCTGAAGTTTAACCCAGTACAGTTTCCCTATACCCAGACCTTTACACTCCTACATCAACCTGTCATTGAATTGAGCCACCAAGGAAAAGGCATGGCCTTGGACACCAGCTCCCAAACTCCTGAGTATATGGTCCCCTTTATTCTGGACCATCTCTCAGAACTACTGTTCTGCAGAACACATTTTAGGTTCCCAGTCCCAATGCCCCAATCTCAGAGATCACTCATTTCACAGGGTTGACAATGATGAGGTAGATGGCCGCCTTGGGTAGGGCTGCACTTCAGGCCAAGTCTTAAGTCACCAGAGAAATCCATGTGCACCAGGGGTGGCCTCAGCTACCCAAGAGCTGGGATCCCAACTCTGCTCCTGTACCACCTCAATGGTAGGGCATCCCCAGGAACATTCCCAATGCTAGGATGCTCTCAGGTGACAAGGCCACAGCCTCTGCTCAAACTGGTTCAAGACAAAATGCAGGGTAAGTGTTTATTGACTTGTGTAGGGCAAAGTCCAGAGCTAGGTCTAGCTTCAAGAGAAGCTGAATCCAGGGCCTGGCTCCCTTTCCATCCCTTACCACCGCTTTCCCTATGTCCACTGCATTCCTATACATGCTTTTTCTTAAAACTGCCACTTGGAAGCTCCATGCTTAAACATCCTGCCATCTTAGTCACCCCCACTAATACATACAGAGCTTCTACTCTTCCATATGTTCCATACAATCCCAGATCTGCACCTCACTGGCTTGGTGGGCATGACATACCCAACCCTAAACCAATCCCTTTGTCCAGAAGAATGGAACATTGGATTGTCTAGGTCTTTGACACATTTTGGGGACGGAGTATCACTCGCTCCAAGTGACATGGCTCTGCAGTGGCAGAGAGAAATGGCTCCCCAGAAGAAAAGCAAGACCCAGTTTCAGGGGAGGCAGTGGATACTGGACTGACAGAAACAGCCTACCACAGTACTGTTCACTGACACAGTTCGTTGGTCAGGTACTGGACTCAGCCCTCATCTTGACCTGATGGAACTGGTAAAAGAGACTCGCACTAGGACCCCTCCCTTCTCCTACCATGCCCAGTGTGACATGTCGCATCTCTCACTCTCAAGATGAGCATCTGTCCGGCACTGAGGAAACACTAGAGGTGCATGTGGGCAGCAGCTGTCTGCGTAATGACTGCAAGGTTCCTTCCTGCCCCTGGCTGAGCAATTTACTTGCCAGGGTCCCTGGAATGAGTTTGGCAGCAGGGACATAGGAGGGGGCCAGAAAGAGGAAAAAAGTAAACACACAAAAACCTAAAAACCTGTGTTAGTCATTAATTTCAACTTCCTCTGCAATCAATCCTCTCTGACAGGGAGGGAAAGCCAGCTGTCTGAAACCGCACAGACTCGCAGATGATGTGGGGCTGAGAGGGAACCTTAGAGACTTTCAGCCCAGACTTCTACCCCACATAAGGCATCCCCTCAGCAGGCTCCCTGATGGGAGTTTGAACACCTCCAGCCACAGAGAGCTCATTACCACACAAAGCCACCTCTTTCATAGTCAAGCAGCATACTTTGAGTCAAAATCTACTGCCCAGAAATTTCCACCCCCCCCAACCCTGGTCTTGTTTCTGCCCCCAGCATTATCTGAACCCCCTTGTACTAGCATTTCCCACCCCACCTCTGATGCAGGTGCTGCCAGGACAGAAATAAATACTGGCAGCCAAACAGACACTTGTGAATGTCATCAGGTTTTATGGCCATGGCCATGGTCCTTTTAGAAAGACTGATCACAGACTGGGACCCAAAACAGATCTTTGGATTTTCCCCACCATCTATTTGCTGCTTGTGGTTTGGATCTCAACTGGCCCTTTGGAATCTGCTCCTACTCTGATTTCCAACTCAGCATACATGATGTTGGCTCTGTTCTAATATCATTGGACCTGATACTGCCTTGCTTCACCGCTACAGAGGCTCCTGACAGCTCCTGACCATTCTCCACCCCAGAGTTCCGGGGTGGACCGACTTCCCTGCCATCTGCCTAGAGGGCTTCCTCTGGCCCCTGATGTCTTTGTGTGAATCCCCAGGCTCCTATTCTGGACAGACACCACCGCACTAGGACATGTGGCTTCGGGAATAGGAAGTGAGCAGAGCCTCAGTCCCCCCAGGGGCTTTATCGTTGGGCAACGAACAACCTGCACAGCTGTGGGCAGCAGCCCTGCCTGGCATCTCCCTGATTGACGGGCCACACACGGGGCCCTGGCCACAGGCTCTCTCCACAGGACCTGCCAGATCTGGAGCTGACCTACCGCTGTCTTCTGTAGTCCAACTCACTGACAGCACTGCCCCAGACCTGGGGGTCCTGAGAGCTGGAGTGTGTCCTAATAGTCCCGGAGCTCCTCCCGAAAAGATGAGTGACAAGGAGGAAGAAAGGAAACAGCAGCTCTCCACACCCTGGGTGGCAGAACCTTGAATGAGCAAGGGGTTCTGCTTTACTGGTTTCAGCCCTGCCTCTCCGGCACTCATCTCTTCAATCAAAACCTGTGATTTATGGGATCCCTGTCCAGCGCTCCCTGCTTCTGTCTTAATGGGCCTTCATCAGTCAGGACTGCTACTGAGGAAGAGAGGCAGAGAGGAGCCCCTCATTCCTGACGGAGAAGACCCTCTTCCCTTTGCAGCATTTTCCTTTCTCCTACTGACCCAGAGCTGCCCTTGGACTTTGACGCGGCAGGCGCAGACAGGGCCACGCCTCTGCCAGAGCTCCTCAGATAAGAATGAATGGCCACTTGGCCGGGATCAATGAGCCCAGGGAAGGGCCTCCGGAGGGGAGCAGGTGTGGGGGGCCTGGGATGGGGGTCACGTACTTTCATGGGCACACTGTGGACAGCCCTTCCTTGCCCCCTCAGCCCCACCTAGAGACCCACTGGCCCTACCAGCTCCACGTGTGCACCCAGCATGGCGGTAGGAAAAGGGCCCAGCCTCGTGGTGTACGAGGCCCGCCCTCCTGCGAACATTGTTGGCCACACACGGAATTACACTGCCGAGGGGCAAGCAGAATGGATGGTGGAGGCTGACAGGCCCGGAGACCCCAGAGCAATTTCACTCGGTTTTGATTCATGGCTTGTCAGAGCGCTAACCAAATAGTCCATTTTCATTTTAGCCCTCCTCTCTCTCCCATTGACCAGCATCATAATTGAAAACTCATGGCATGAAGGGCTGAGGCCACCTGTCCGTAGGGCCCTCAATCCCGCCTGCTCAGATGTCCTGCTCCTGAAAGAGAGGGACAGACAGGAACATGAGCAAGCCGATGGCGTGGGGATTAGGTTTGCATGCACCACCCTCAGGGGCCTCTGCTGCCCTTCAGCAACCTCAGCCACAGCAGCCCCAGCCTCTCCCGTCCTCCGCTCTCTGCCTGTGGAACTTGTCTACTCCTTTGCTCAACTATGAAAAAGGATGCAGGGCTGGAAAGGTGGGCTGAGTTTGAAATCCCTCTTCCACTCCCAGTTTGAAGGGCTGCCCTGAGGCCAGCCAGCAAGAGAAGAGTTTTACAGCAAAGTGTCAACCAAACTTAGGGTATTTAAAAAATCTCCTTGTCTCATATAAATATCTCTTTGAGGCTAGCCCAAGTCATAATAACACTTCACGTTTATTGAGCCCTTACAACTTGCCAGCTGTTCAAAGACGATTACATAAATTAGTTCCTTTTTTTCTTGGCAAGAACTTGATGTGCTAGGTATCATTGTTACCCATGAAATTTACTTGAGGTCTAGCAGTCAAGAACTACTGAGGAACTGGATTCCAACCTGGCCTGCCATCTTAACTTGAATGTCGTGCTTCCCTGAGCTCAAAGATCAAGACCAAAACTAAATCGATAGAGAAATGATGGATGGATGGATGGATGGATGGATGGATTCTAGATAGATACAGATATATTCATGTATCCATAATACACAGATAACAGTGGTAAATGCAAGGGTCTAGCAGCATAATAAAGGCTGAGGATGGCACAAAAATCTGAGTTGTCCATATCTGTTGGGGGTAGAGTGATTCAGCTGGACCCAGTTCCGGGGTCCAGTTGGCAAGGGCAGGGAAGGAACAGAAAGAATTAAAGGGCTGAGGTTCTGAGACCTCATGCTCAGATATGTGGTATATGTCCAGAAGCAGGAGCTGTCCAGACCCACTGAGCTCACTGACATTGGGCTGTGACTTCACCCAGTCAGCTGTCTGATACAAGAGTGAAGCCCAGACTGGACAGGACTGGGCGGGGGAACCGAGGACACTGAGTGCTCACTCCAGGACAGTGACCTGCTGACCACCACAGAACATCAAAATGCCACCACATGAGGCACTCTGGGCTCAGGTAGGAGCAGATGACAGGAAGGCAGAGTATAAATCCAAGTCAGGGACCAGTCCTGGTTGTGCCTGTGCCCATGGCTGGGACTCAGAGGGCACAAGATAACTCACTGGGGGCAACAAACAGACAATGCTTACCACCTAGCTCCTCAGGGACCCCAGGACAGGACCCAAAACTGCATTTTTATCAGGCACCCAGATTATTCTGGCGCTCAGGCAGGCATGGGAACTGTGGAGGTAGAAAAATGAAAGTCTAAAAGTGTCCCATTCTCCTGGTAGCCTGTCCCCAGGCCACCTGCTTGGGACGGATGTCCTGCTCCAGCAAGATGGATGGTCCTGCCGGCTCCTTCCCCATCTGTCCTTCCCATACAGGCAGTCTGCTCAACCTCAAGCTTCGGGGCTATTCATATTTGGTGTGCACAGAACCCTGAATCCAGTGGGGTTTAAATTTGAAAACTGTCTAGCTCTGCCATGGTTCTACACCCTGACAATCAGTCTTCCCCCAACTCTTAGAACCTCACAATGCTGGAATGAGCCTCCCCCATCCCTAACTGTCCCCCTGCTTCCTAGACACAGTGGCCAGCCCCAGATGCCACAGGTGTTGCCTCCACAACAGAAGAGGAGACTTTCCCTGTACCTGTCCTGCAGGCCACGCACCAAGGTTACTAGTTAGTACTAGTTGTCATTGCTGCTGTAACAAAGGCCCACAGACTTAATGGCTTAAAGCAGTACAAGTGTACTATCTCAGTGTTCAGAATGTCAGTGCTTTGAAGTGGGTCTAACTGGACTGAAAGCAAGTGCTGCGTACCTTCTGGAGGCTGCAGAGGGGAGAATCCATTCTTTGCCCCTTCCAGCCTTGAGAAGTCACCAATGGTCCTTGGCTTGTGGGCCCGTCTGGCTCAGACTCTTCCTCCACTGCCACATCTTCTCTCACTCTGAGCCCTCTGCCTCCCTGTTACAGTGACCCTTGGGATTACACCACCAGACCCACCCTGATAATCCACAATAACCTCCTCCTCTCCACAGCCTTAATCTAATCACACCTGCAAAGTCATTTTAGCCCTGTAAGGCGACACATCACAGATTCTGAGGATTAGGACATGGACGTCTTTGGGGAGCCGTCATGTTGTCTACCACAGGTTAGTAACATGCGCATCCACTTCTGGTCCTGGGCTGATGTGGACTTTGATGACTGCGCACAGCCTTGCCCACCCGGAAGTCTGAGGAAAGGCCATCTTGCCCCAGGGGAGCCCCAGCTGCTCCTGCCTGGGAGCTAAGTGAGTGGGCCAACCATGGAGGATGGTGGTGTGCCGTGCTGTGCACATATATGTGTGTGCTCATGTGTAGATGTATGTCAGAGACGTGGTGGTTATCTGAGGCTCTGAAAGCAAGAAGTTCTGAAAATGGCAAGCCTCGGAAACAACAAGGGAAAGGAGCTTGGTGGCATTCTCTCTTAAAGTGGCCGAATAAAACATGCATCTCACACTGGGGTGGGTATGTGCTATGGTGAGCACTGTGAATTGTGTAAGACTAATGATTCACAGACCTGTACCCTGGAACAAATAATACATCATATGTTAATAAAATAAAATAACAATAATAAAATAAAAAAACAAAAATTAAAAAAGATAAAACAACAACAAAAGTGCAACTCAAGTTCCCAAGACTTTTTTTCATTGTTGAAACATTTCTCCACAGAAGCCCAAGAATTTGAGAATTCTCCCACCCTCATTTCAGAGAGGTCTGAAGAAAACAAAATGCCTTCCACTCTCTCCTGCTTGACTGCTGTGTAACTGCCTGGGGAGGCCGGGGTGGTGGTCTGACAAGCAGCCTGACCAGGGCCTCTAAATATGGATTTGCTGATGAGACCCAGAACCTTTCAGAACCTTTAGAAACTGGCTCTTCTGCTCCCTGTGGGGAAACATCTCTCCTCAATGGCCCTTCTTGAGCATACCTGGGAGAAATTTTGTGCAGAGGTGTTCTGGGCCTGGCTGCACAAGACCAGGAAATCACCAGGGCCAGTGAGGAGGCTCTGTGGAGGCCACTGGGAGGCTGGGAGGACAGCTGCAGTGTAGGAGGGGGGTGCAGAGCATCTGAGAGAGAAGGGAGCCACCCTCTTGGCTCAGGAGAGACTCTGGAAAGGGAAGGCATCCAGGAGGCACCACTGGCATCGAGGAGGAAGGATAGGAGTGGTCTCTCTGCAAAGCCCACACAACAGGGCACCTCCAGAGCTGCCCAGCCAGGCCCCGGGACAGATGGGGTCCCCAGACCCTCACTCTGAAAGGGGTGCTGCAGGCTTCTCTGGGTCCATGAGGTTCCTGGTTGACCTGGCATTTCTAGAGAGAGGACAAAGACCCCTCCCTGGGCTGTGTGAATTTCCGTAATGCTTCAGAGGACACATCCCAATAAGCCAGCTGATAGCCCAAACCCATCTGGGAGCCTGCAGGATGATCTTCATTCTGTTCCACATGAAGCTAAATTTGTCATGTTTCATTTCTACAGATCTTTCTTTGTTTTCCTACCTGTGAATTTTTTGCACATATTTCCTCTATTTACATCTCATTTTTCTATCAGTTTTATTTCTTAAATATCCTTCCCCACCCGTCTTAGCTTCCCTTCCTTTCCCCTCCCTCATGTTCCATGATTTCCTCTTTACTCTTGAAAAAAATATCTCCTTTCCCAAGAGATTTCTCTTTCCTATTTCCAAACCATCCCCTAAATACATGTTTTAATAAGTTCCCAACACTGATCTCCTTACAAATCACTCTTTGCCATTTTGCAATTGTACCAGTGTCTTGGTTAAAATGAAAATTCCCCAGGGCACACAATAAATAATAAAAAGGAAAAACATAATCAAGAGGGTTATGATTCTAAGCAGAAGGAAATAATGTGAAGCAGTTGGACGGCATTTTGTGAATCTTATGTTCAAAATGCAAAAACATGGGGAGATGGTGGGCAGGAACCGAGATCTACAAGCCCTCAGACATTCTGGTAACTCTAAGCAGCAGCTTGTGTAGAGGGGACTGAATTTGGGGGAGTCAATCTCTTTTCTTACAAAGACCTGCCCTTTGTGAGATTTAGGAATCATGCTTGGAGAAGGAGGAAATCCAACACAGAAGAAGATTCATGCCACATTAGTGAATGAGTGTTGCTGGGCACGGGGAGCACTGTACACTGGGACTGTGAGGGACAAACAAACAGCCCCTGCTCCCTCGGGCCCTGCGAACTGTACTATGAAGGTGGAGGGCAGCAGTGTTAGACCGCAGCCCTGGTTGGGTCTATGTAGCTTTGGACAAGTTGTTCAACCTAAGATTCAATTTCCTCCTCTGACAGATGGGGACAGTAAGAGAAGCTCCTATTGTTTCAAGGGTGAAAAGAGATCCTCCCTATAAACACCTGAGCCCAGGGCCTGGCACCGAGCAGGCACCCATTAGATGGGAACCCCATGACAGGAGTGCATAGGCCTCCATTCAGGAACTAAAACATGAAGTCCACTGGAGCCTGAAGGCAAGAGCCAGAGGCTTGAGCAGGGATTAAGGGGGGGCAGGGTGTTATATGGGATCCCAGACATTGTGGCTCAAACAAGACCATGGAGCCTCAGCTTGAGGTCAAAACCAGAGCCCTGCTGCTGTAGGCATGAGGCTTCTCCGCAGCCCTGGGCACCCCAGAAAGTGAGACTCTGTGAGCCTCCACCTAGATGGAGGGGGCTCCTCTGACCCAGTGTCCCCACTCCAGGGAGTCAGAAAGTCAATTTTTTGGCAGTCTTTGGCAGTGTGTTTCACAGGTGAAAAACTGAGGCTCGGGGACAGTGACTGGTCCAAAGCCTTTCAGGGAGGCCAGGGCAGCAAGTTCAGACAGATATCTGTTGACTGGATGAATGTGAACACACTTGTCACAACAGGAGGCAGCAGGAGTCTCCTAGAGACAGTAAGGACACTATAGTGTCACAGTAACACAGTAGCAAGAAGGCCTGGGCCTTTTGGAGGACAGAGCACTGAGCACAGATAGGTGTGGTCCCGCAAGAAATGACCCTTTGTCCCCCAGTCAAGTGGGCTCCAGCACAGACTGCCCTTCACAACTGTGAGCCGGCAGTGGGCCTTGAACAAGTCACTTCTGGTCCCCAACCCTGACTTTATTCAGGATTGGCTTGGGTTTGAATCAAGGTCTCAGACTCACTGATTCAGATTGCAGGGTGCTGCCCCCCTCCCTGCTTCCCCCACCTTCCTCTTCCTCTCCCCTATCTTCCTTCCCTGGCTCCCAAACACCAGCCTGCTTCTCTAAGCTGGACCAGCTTGCCCCCTCCAATCAACACAGGCTCTGCCATCCCACGTTGTCTTGCTCCCATCACTGTCACTCACTGCCCACCTGGCCCTGAATACATTGGATTTTGCAACCAAGGGCCTTGCTACTCAAGATGCAGTCCATGGACCACTAACACCAGCATTCCCTGGGAGCTTGCTGGAAATGCAGAGTCCCGGGCCCCACTTCAGACATGCTGAAACAGAGACTCTAATTTAAAGGATGGTGTGCATGTTCAAGTGTGAGAAGTGCCGGGTAGCCCAGGAGGCCCCCCTCAGATCCTTTGCAGCCAATCCCATGTCTTCTCTGCCTCTCAAGAGCATACTGGGCACCCCCCGAGCACCACCCTCCAAAGGGACCATTCTGCAGATGAAGCATTGGAGAGTTTCCACTGGGCTATCAGAGCACTTTCAGGAATTCTCTTTCACTGATGATCTTAGCCTGGTCTTCAGAAAGCTCTCTTTGCAGATGCAGTGCCTCCAAGATGGACAGTCCAGCACCCATAGTAATCATAGACTAGGTACCCTCATGGAAAAGTGGGGAAGCTAGAAAGAAATGCAAACGTGGCAAATTTTAATCCCGCCGAAACATAATCAGCTTTTGCTTCTGCAGCAATTAGCATAATATTACCGATAATGTTGTACATGGCAATTTTGCTGTAAACATTTGTGCTAATTTGCCATGACCTAATTATTTTATGACATATAATTACAAAGTATTTTTCAAGTCGAATATTTTTGTTTTACATTTTTATAATCCTTTTCGGGGGGGAAAAAAACCCAAAAAACGTAAAAATCAGCACACCCCCAACTTGAAGTACGGTTCTCTCCTAGCTGTTGTTTGTGACACCTTCCTTCGCAACCAAGAGGAATCCCCAATGCAGAGACACTGACGATCATGCCTGTCCCCGTGACTCATTTGAATTGGGCGTCACTGAATCTGCCTGCTCCATTATTCCACTGCGAGATTGTCAACACCACACTCCCAGCCTCCTACTAGCACCCACTCACTCCCAAACACATACTCACATACAGAAGCGAACGGGAGAAGGTGGCAAATGCTCACAATGAGGGAAAGGGGGCTGGGCTTCATTTTTAAGGAATGTGAAAGCTTTGGCTAAGACAAGAGCATGAACACTGCATCACCCTCCCTCAGATTCTTCCTAACAAACTCTACTCCACTCCACTGCTTCTCCAAATCCACAAGAGGCTAAGTGAGCAGCCCTGGCCATCTCTGAGTTCTGGGTGGTGGGGAGAAGGGCCATGCTGCTCTGGTCACTGTCACGAAAGTCCCAGCATCCATCCAGGCTGTGGACCTTCTGTGGACAGCAGTAATTGCCTGACCCCAGACTCCTGGAATAGATTAAGGAAATGACCAGTCTACGGAAGGTTGGCTCTGCCCTCAGGCGTACCCACTGAAGCAAGTGCCCAGACAGGTTTCTCCTTCTCTAACCCTCTCATGGAAGGAGTGAGCTCTCAGTAGGATCAGGTAAGGAGTTGACCACATCAGGCATGACCAGGAAGAGGCACAGATATATGTCTGCAGATAGGCTTCTCTAGGACCAACATCACTGACAGGGGTTCATTTTGTACCCAAGTGCAGTGGGTTAGACCTGGACCTTATAGCCAGCTTCAGATCCAGGCTTCACCATTTGCTCATAGGTAAACAGGGGCAAGTTCTTAATACCTCTGTGCCTCAGCTGCCTCTTCCGTGAAATGGGAATGATGATAACATTCCCTCCACCCTAGGTTTTTATGAGGGTTTAATGTTTTTAAAGGTTTTGGAAGAATCACTGTGTAAGTTTTTGCAAAGTAAAATAAAATTCCTTTATTCTAACAGCTTTCCACCAAGAACAGTATCTACAAGGAACAGGTCCCGCCAGACTCAAAGAGGTGAGCAGCAGTGGAAGTTAGGTTTAGTAATTATTGAACTGATGATCATTAAACATTTGTTGCAATAAATATTTTTTGATTAAATGGATGAAGCATTTACAGAGCACATACTCTGTGTTAGGCCCTGGCTGGGTCCTGAGGGGATACAAAGATGAATAAACAAAACTCCCAGCCTCAAAGAAGCCACAGTCAACAGAAGTAGGCGTGCAAACCAGGAAGAGCTGCACGTAAAAATGTAAAACTCATGACAAATTGCGGAAGAGATAATGCGACTAACACCAAAATCTACGATTTCTTTGTTACTAATTCACATTTGTAACCACAGATTGAATGTACTTCCAAGTTTTTAACAGATTTATTAAGGTGTATTTTATGATTCATGAAACTCACTGATTTTAAGTGCATGACCTAATCAATTTTAACAAATGTACACAGTCACGTAAGTACATCCCAACCACAGTTCTGAACATCCTTGGACACCCTCATAGTCTCCTTCCCCAGACCCAGATCCTGGCAACCTTGAATCTGTTTCGTCACTATAGTTTTGCTTTTTCTACAATTTTCTGTAGGTTGTACCCATTTTTTTTAATTTAAAGATTTTTATTTATTTGACAGAGAGATCACAAGTAGGCAAAGAGGCAGGCAGAGAGAGAGGGGGAAGCAGGCTCCCCGCCGAGCAGAGAGCCCGATGTGGGGCTCGATCCCAGGACCCTGAGATCATGACCTGAACCGAAGGCAGAGGCTTAACCCACTGAGCCACCCAGGCACCTGGTTATACCCGTTTTATACTTTTTTGGATCTGGCCTCTTGCACAATGCACAGTATTTAAGATTCATCCATTCCGTTGTGTGTCTCAGTAGTTAGTTTCTTTTTATTGCTGAGTAGAATTCCATTATATGAATGCATCACAGTATCCATTCACCAGGTTGTTTCCAATTTGGGGCTATTACAGAGACGCATGCATATTAAAAGTCTTTGAAAAATTCTTTTCTTTGGGATAAATCCCTAGCAGTGGGATTGCCAGGTCATGTTTGAAGGGTTTGTTTAATCTTATAAGAAACTACCAAACTGTTTCCCAAAGTGACTGCATTGTTTTGCAGCCACCACAGCAGTGGAGAGGAGCTATGGTTGCTCTGGACCCTCTCCTACACTTGGTAGCTCATTCTTCTGCATTTTAGCCATTTTAACAGGTGTGTGTGACATCTCATTGTGGCTTCAACTTAAGAATGGACAGAGGGAGGCTGGGGTCAGCTCAGTTACTGACTATGTTCAGCATACTTTTCATGTGCTTCTTTGGTAAAATATATGTTCAAATATTCCGTCCATTCTGAAGTCAGGTTGTTTGTCTTCTTCTCATTGAGTGGTCAGAGTTCTTTATATATTCTTGATAAAAGCATTTTTATTAGATATCAAATATCAGTTTCACAAATATTTTCTCCTAGTCCATGGCTTGCTTATTCATTTTCTTAACAACAAGTTTCTAAGAAAAGAAAGTCTTTAGAATGTTGGTTAAGTTCAATTTAACGTTTTGATTCATGCTTTTTGTACCAGTAATGTAACCATGGGTTACAGATAGTTTTCTTCTAAAGATTTTATAGTTTTAGCTCTTTTTTTTTTATGTATTTATTTGACAGTGAGAAATCACAAGTAGATGGAGAGGCAGGCAGAGGAGAGAGAGAGGGAAGCAGGCTCCCTGCTGAGCAGAGAGCCCGATGCGGGACTCGATCCCAGGACGCTGAGATCATGACCTGAGCCCAAAGGCAGTGGCTTAACCCACTGAGCCACCCAGGCGCCCCTATAGTTTTAGCTCTTAACAGTTAGGTCTCTGGTATATCTCAAATTAATGTTTATGTATTTATGAGATTTAAGACTCATTGTTTTGCATATCGATACCCAGGACTATCTGTTAAAAAGACTATCCTTTCTCCATTGAATCACCTTGGCATCTTTGCTGACAACCATTTGACTACATATGTGTGGAATTCTATCTCAACTCTTCTGTTTTATCCATCTGTATGAATATCCTTATTTCAATACCCCACTGTCTAGATCAGTGTAGCTTTATATAAAGTCTTGAAATCAAATAATAATAAGTCCTCCAATTGTGTCCTCTTTCAAAATGTTTTGGTTATTCTAGGTCCTTTGCCTTCCACATATATTTTAGAAACAGCTTACCAATTTCAACCAAAAAGCCTCTTGGCATTTTGATGAGGATTGTGCTGAATCTGTAGGTCAATTTGGTGATAAGTGACATCTTAATATTTTTTTTCTTTTTTTTTTCCAATTTATTTATTTTCAGAAAAACAGTATTCATTGCTTTTTCACCACACCCAGTGCTCCATGCAAGCTATGCCCTCTATAATACCCACCACCTGGTACCCCAACCTCCCACCCCCCCGCCACTTCAAACCCCTCAGATGTGACATCTTAATATTTTATGCTTTGGCCCGTGACTATGATTATTATCAAAACTTGTTATGGTTTCATAACAAGATGATAATATAACTTTACTTAACCATTCTCTACTCTTGAGCCTTTGTACTGTTTTCAGGTTCTCACTCTTTTAATAATGCTTAGCTGATACTGTGTTAAGTGAAAGAATTGGGGTACAAAACTGCATGAAGGTTAAAATTACAAATAAATACATATGTATGTATGTGTGTATACACACACACACACACACATATACATATATGTTAAACAGCCATAGAGAAAATAGAAGAAAACAAAACAAATTGGAAATGTATTAGGGGGCTCTATTAGCTGGTTTGTTTTTCCCCTCTCTGCTTTCTAAGTGTGCTATGACATGAGTATGCATGGCATGGCATGAGAGAGTAGCTCCCAGCTATTCCACGTAGTACAGGTTCGAGACTGCATGACAAAAAGGTGACATCTGAGCAGGGCTGGGGAGGAGGTAGCCTTCCAGGTACACAGCAGCAGTAGAGAAAGGGGAAATGCCAGCCCAAAGGAATAATGTGAACAAGGGCACAGTGGTGCCCATGAAAGAAAGCATCATGTTCAGGGAAACTGGTTATTCTGTGTAGCTAGAGCAAAGCAGGGTGGAGAGAGGGAGGCTGGGGTCACACCATGAAGAGTCTGGATGATGAGGTTTCCCACATGTGAACACATAGACTTTGAGTTTTATCCTATTAAGCACTGAGGAACTGCAAAATTGTTTTAACCTGGGCAGTGAGAGCCTTTGAGACTTACATCTTAGAATGAGCACTCAGTGTACAACAAAGCGGAGAGGCAAGAAAGACTGAGTTCTGTGGCACAGTGACCAGTTCAGGATTCTTGAAGAAACATGGCTGCAAGAGGAGAGGTTCCTGGACTCAGGAGGTGACCATGGAGAGGAAGACAGGTGGGAAGGACCTACAGATCCTGGACTCCGGTTACAGGAGTAAAGAGGCTGCCTGTGGGGGTAAAAGACAAAGTGGCAAAGTGGGTCTTTGCCATTCACTAAAATGAGGAGTCTGGGAGTGTGGTAGGGACAGCTTTAGTCAGAAATTCATGATTATTCAATATTAACTCATGATATTTATTAGACATTCCAGTGCATATGTCAAGTGGGCAGCTGGATATTTGAATCTGTGGCTCAGAAAAGAAGTTTAGGCTTAATGTGTAAATGGTGGACTCCTTAGGATAAAACTGTTATTTATATTCCAGAGACTGGCTGAGCTCTATTCTGAATACCTATTGCTATATAATAAACCACTCACAACTTAGTAATGTAAAACAAAATTATTTTATATGTTGAATCCTGAGAGACAAGAATTCAGGCAGGGCACAGCGGGAATGGTTTGCTTCTGTTCCTCAAAGTCTAAATGGGCAACCTGGTTCCCTAAATGCAAGGAATGTTCTGAGACAAATTGAGGATATGGGAGAGCGTAATTGCACAGAGTGTTCAAGAAGGCACAGAGGGAGGAATCAGGGGAGAGATGGAGATGTGGAGTCTGATTAGGAGATACATAAAACAGTTCAGCAATGAGAATACTGAAGATTATGGATGCCTTGGAAGGTTTCATTTTTGCCAGTGACAGGGATGTGTGGAGTGGTGGAACTTACAGGAATGGTACTGATGGTTCTTGGAGCAGGGCCTAAAATAGCAGTTTTTGCTATGATCCCAAGTGCATCCCATAATGGTATATAGAATGGCAGATCCCCAAGGCCTGGTCCAGTTCACTGTGTATCTGGGACACAGAAATCTGTATGGCTCCCTAAAGCTACTAAGGCTCACAGGGAGAGACTAAATGAAGTGACATTCCTTAATTAATAATAGAGTGTAGAAGAAAGGTATACAAGAGTTATCCCTGGAAGCAGGGAATAGGATAGTTCCACTGAGGTGTGAATGAAGATGGGACAGAATGGACTACAGTAGTGAAATCGGGAATTTAATTCCTGTGTGTTGATATAGGTTCATTAGCAGCAAGTTTCCTATGGATGGAAATTGGTTATCCTTCCTCTGAGGAGCCAGTACAGACGCTGAGGGATGGATACCAAACGTTATTTTGTGTACTAGTGCTAGTTTATGTCAAAGTTTTGAGGCCACCAAAGAGAAGCCCTGATAAACAATGCACATTTTCAGTTGACACCTCCAAAATGTTTTGCCCCAGGATTAAGGCAAATGAGAACGGATGAGCCCTCCAAAGCATGAAACCAAGTTTTGAGACATTTTTATGCATTGTAAGATTGAGGCTACCTGCCCATAACTACTGGACAGGAGAAAATTGAATTTTCTATAGAACAAAATAGCATCAAAAAAAATCTCTACAATTTCTCATATGTAAAGAAAAACAAAGTTTTTCATACATTGTCCAGAATTCCATACAATATAACCAAGCATGACAAGAATCAGGATGAAATTACCAAAACCAAGAGAGGGGGTGGAAAAGAGAAACAAACCAACAGATAAACATTTTGAAATTATCAGATTCATATTTTAAAGCAATTAGTGTACTATTTTTGAGAAAACACAGAATGGAGAATTTGATCAGAATCTATAAAAAGGAGAATTTCAGACCAATATCACTGATGAATATGGATGCTAAGATTCTCAACAAGATCCTAGCCAACAGGATCCAACAACACATTAAAAAGATTATCCACCATGATCAGGTGGGATTCATCCCTGGGCTACAAGGATGGTTCAACATTCGTAAATCAATCAATGTGATACAACAAATTAATATGAGAAGAGAGAAGAACCACATGGTCCTCTCAATTGATGCAGAAAAAGCATTTGACAAAATCCAACATCCGTTCCTGATGAAAACGCTTCAAAGTATAGGGATAGAGGGAACACTCCTGAACCTCATCAAATCTATCTATGAAAGACCCACAGCAAATATCATCCTCAATGGGAAAAAGCTTGCAGCCTTCCCGTTGAGATCAGGAACAAGACAAGGATGCCCACTTTCACCACTCTTGTTCAACATAGTATTAGAAGTCCTAGCAACAGCAATCAGACAACAGAGAGAAATAAAAGGTATCCAAATTGGTAATGAAGAAGTCAAACTCTCTCTCTTCGCAGATGACATGATTCTTTATATGGAAAACCCAAAAGACTCCACCCCCAAACTACTAGAACTCATACAGCAATTCAGCAGCGTGGCAGGATACAAAGTCAATGTGCAGAAATCAGTGGCTTTCTTATACACTAACAATGAAAATACAGAAAGGGAAATTAGAGAATCGATTCCATTTACTATAGCACCAAGAACCATAAGATACCTGGGAATAAACCTAACTAAAGAGGTAAAGGATCTATACTTGAGGAACTATAGAACACTCATGAAAGAAATTGAAGAAGACACAAAAAGATGGAAGACCATTCCATGCTCTTGGATCAGAAGAGTAAACATCGTTAAAATGTCTATACTGCCTAGAGCAATCTATACTTTTAATGCCATTCCGATCAAAATTCCACCAGCATTCTTCAAAGAGCTGGAGCAAATAATCCTAAAATTTGTATGGAATCAGAAGAGACCCCGAATCGCTAAGGAAACGTTGAAAAACAAAAATAAAGCTGGCGGCATCACCTTACCTGATTTCAAGCTTTATTACAAAGCTGTGATCACCAAGACAGCATGGTACTGGCATAAAAACAGACACATAGACCAGTGGAACAGAGTAGAGAGCCCTGATATGGACCCTCAACTCTATGGTCAATTAATCTTCGACAAAACAGGAAAAAATATACAGTGGAAAAAAGACAGTCTCTTCAATAAATGGTGCTGGGAAAACTGGACAGCTATATGTAGAAGAATGAAACTCGACCATTCTCTTACACCGTACACAAAGATCAACTCAAAATGGATAAAAGACCTCAACGTGAGACAGGAATCTATCAGAATCTTAGAGGAGAATATAGGCAGTAATCTCTTCGATATCGGCCACAGCAACTTCTTTCAAGATACGTCTCCAAAGGCAAAGGAAACAAAAGCGAAAATAAACTTCTGGGACTTCATCAAAATCAAAAGCTTCTGCACAGCAAAGGAAACAGTCAAAAAAACAAAGAGGCAACCCACGGAATGGGAGAAGATATTTGCAAATGACAGTACAGACAAAAGGTTGATATCCAGGATCTATAATGAACTCCTCAAACTCAACCCACACGAAACAGACAAACACATCAAAAAATGGGCAGAAGATATGAACAGACACTTCTCCAATCAAGAAATACAAATGGCTATCAGACACATGAAAAAATGCTCATCATCATTAGCCCTCAGGGAGATTCAAATTAAAACCACATTGAGATATCACCTTACACCAGTTAGAATGGCCAAAATTAACAAAACAGGAAACAACATGTGTTGGAGAGGATGTGGAGAAAGGGGAACCCTCTTACACTGTTGGTGGGAATGCAAGTTGGTGCAGCCTCTTTGGAGAACAGTGTGGAGATTCCTCAAGAAATTAAAAATAGAGCTTCCCTACGACCCTGCAATTGCACTCCTGGGTATTTACCCCAAAGATACAGATGTCGTGAAAAGAAGGGCCATCTGTACCCCAATGTTTATAGCAGCAATGGCCACAGTCGCCAAACTATGGAAAGAACCAAGATGCCCTTCAACGGATGAATGGATAAGGAAGATGTGGTCCATATACACTATGGAGTATTATGCCTCCATCAGAAAGGACGAATATCCAACTTTTGTAGCAACATGGACGGGACTGGAAGAGATTATGCTGAGTGAAATCAGTCAAGCAGAGAGAGTCAATTATCATATGGTTTCACTCATTTGTGGAGCATAACCAATAGCATGGAGGACAAGGGGCGTTAGAGAGTAGTAGGGAATTTGGGTAAATTGGAAGGGGAGGTGAACCATGAGAGACTATGGACTCTGAAAAACAGTCTGAGGGGTTTGAAGTGGCGGGGGGGTGGGAGGTTGGGGTACCAGGTGGTGGGTATTATAGAGGGCACAGCTTGCATGGAGCACTGGGTGTGGTGAAAAAATAATGAATACTGTTTTTCTGAAAATAAATAAATTGGGAAAAAAAAAAAAGAATCTATAAAAAGGAATTAAATGAAAATTTTAAAACTGAAAAATACAATGACTAAAGTGAATAGTTATATGTATGCCCTTAACAGGAGTCCAGACAGATCAGGAGAAAAGATTAATAAGCTGTAAATAGCAGGACAATAAAAATATACAAACTGAAACAGAGAGAAAGAAAGATGGTAGATACAGAAGAGAGTATATGTGGTATACGGGACAAGTTAAAAAGGCCTAACAAGTGTCTAAGTGAGATCCAAAAAGAAAAAGAAGAGAATGAGGCTAATGCAATATTAGAGGAGAAAATGGCCAAGACTGATTAAAAGACAACAGTCCATTGATTAAAGAATCTCTATAAACCCTGAACAGGTTAAATATACATGAAAGCATGCTGACACACAAAATGGGAAAGCTGTCATAAATACAAGTCAAAAGAACAAACTGGCAGATTACTCTTTTTTAAAAATATTTTATTTATTCATTTAGAGAGAAAGAGAGCGTGCAAGTAGGGGTAGGGGTAAAGAGAAAGGGAGAGAGAGAAAGAGAGCGTGCAAGTAGGGGTAGGGGTAAAGAGAAAGGGAGAGAGAAAATGTCAGGCAGACCCCCTGGTGAGTGCAGAGCCCCACATAGGTCTCAGTCTTGACACTCTGAGATCATGACCTCAACCAAAGTCAAGAGTTGGATGCTCAACTGACCGAGCCACCCAGGCACCCCAAACTGGCAGATTACACTTAATGGAGATGACGGAAGACTATGAAATGCCATCTTTAACATGATGAAAGAAAAGCTTCAACCCAGAATTATATACCCAACAAATAATAACCTTCAAAAATAAAACAAAATAAAGACATTTAAGACTGTCAAAAAGGGGCGCCTGGGTGGCTCAGTGGGTTAAAGCCTCTGCCTTCAGCTCAGGTCATGATCTCAGGATCCTGGAATGGAGTCCTGCATTGGGCTCTCTGCTCAGCAGGGAGTCTGCTTCCTCTGCTCTCTCTCTTTCTGCCTGCCTACTTGTGATCTCTGTCTGTCAAATAAATAAATAAAATCTTTGAAAAAAAAAGACTGTCAAAAATGAACAAATTTGTCTTGTGTTAAAAGAAATAAATACTAAAAAAAAAAGTTATACAGCAGAAGGAAAATAACCTCATATAGAGACAGGTAGAGTGGAGATGACCAAAGAAGATCCAAAAGAACAAATGGGTAGGTAAAAGAAAATGAATACTGACTTGAAAATTATAAGTCTTGAGCAGGTTTAGTGTAAAAGTAGAATTATAATGCATTTTTGTGGAAACTGACAATCTAACACTTATGTGGAAATGCAAAGAGCCAGAAATAGCCAAAACAAAAAGTTAGAGTACTTCTACTACTAAATAGCAAGATTTTATTTTATTTTATTTAGTTTTATTTATTTGACAGAGAGATAGAGCACAAGTAGGCAGAGAAGCAGGCAGAGGGAGAGGGAGAAGCAGATTCCCCACTTAGCAGGGAGCCTGGTGTGGGCCTTGATCCCAGGACTCTGGGATCATGACATGAGCTGAAGGCAGCCACTTAACCGACTGAGACACCTAGCAGGATTTTTATAAAGCGAATACATTTAAGACTGCATGGCATGGGGGAGGAGTCAAGATGGCGGAGAAGTAGCAGGCTGAGACTGCTTCAGCTAGCAGGAGATCAGCTAGAGAGCTTATCAAAAGATTGCAAACACCTGCAAATCCATTGGCCGATCGAAGAGAAGAACAGCAATTCTGGAAACAGAAAAACAACCACTTTCTGAAAGGTAGGACTGGCGAAGAAGTGAATCCAAAGCGATGGGAAGATAGACCCCGGGGGGAGGGGCTGGCTCCCGGCAAGCGGCGGAGCAACGGAGCACAAAATCGGGACTTTTAAAAGTCTGTTCCGCTGAGGGACATCGCTCCAGAGGCTAAACCGGGGCAAAGCCCACGCGGGGTCAGCATGGCCTCAGGTCCCACAAGGTCACAGAAGGATCGGGGGTGTCTGGGTGTCGCAGAGCTTGCGGGTATTGGAACGGGAAAGCCGGCTACAGAGACAGAGCCGACAGTAAGCTCGCAGCTCAGGGTTACCTTGAACCAGCCGCAGGCTCGGTGAGCTTGGAGGGCAGCCGGAGGGCAGGCAGAGGGGAGTTACTGGGCGCTGTTCTCTGAGGGCGCACTGAGGAGTGGGGCCCCGGGTGCTTGGCTCCTCCGGACAGGAGAACAGGAGGCCGCCATTTGTATTCCCGTCCTCCGGAACTCTACGGAAAGCGCTCAGGGAACAAAACCTCCTGAGAGCAAACCTGAGCTGATTACTCAGCCCAGCCCCTGGTAAGGGCGGTGCAATTCCGCCTGGGGCAAAGACACTTGAGAATCACTATACCAGGCCCCTCCCCCAGAAGATCAACAAGAAATCCAGCCAAGACCAAGTTTACCTACCAAGGAGAGCAGCAGAATTCCAGAGGAGAAGAAAGCAAAGCACGGAACACAGGCTTTCTCCCTGTGATTTTTTCAGTCTTGCAGTTAATCTAATTTTTTTCTTTTTCATTTTTTTTCTCTTCTTCTGCTAAATTTTTTTTAACTTTTACCCTTTTCTATTTTAACGTTTTTTAACTAGTTTATCTAATATATATATTTTTTTCTTTTTTATACTTTTCTTTATTCGTTTTCTTTTTTTTAATTCTTTTTTTTTCTTTCTTTCTTTTTGAATCTCTTTTTATCCCCTTTCTTCCCCCTCACAATTTGGGATCTCTTCTTATTTGGTTAAAGCATATTTTCCTGGGGTTATTGACACCATTTTAGTATTTTACTTGCTCCTTCATATACTCTTATCTGGACAAAATGACAAGGCAGAAAAATTCACCACAAAAAAAAAGAACAAGAGGCAGTACCGAAGGCTAGGGACCTAATCAATACAGATATTGGTAATATGTCAGATCTAGAGTTCAGAATGACAATTCTCAAGGTTCTAGCCGGGCTCGAAAAAGGCATGGAAGATATTAGAGAAACCTCTCGGGAGATATAAAAGCCCTTTCTGGAGAAATAAAAGAACTAAAATCTAACCAAGTTGAAATCAAAAAAGCTATTAATGAGGTGCAATCAAAAATGGAGACTCTCACTGCTAGGATAAATGAAGCAGAAGAAAGAATTAGCGATATAGAAGACCAAATGACAGAGAATAAAGAAGCTGAGCAAAAGAGGGACAAACAGCTACTGGACTACGAGGGGAGAATTCGAGAGATAAGTGACACCATAAGACGAAACAACATTAGAATAATTGGGATTCCAGAAGAAGAAGAAAGAGAGAGGGGAGCAGAAGGTATACTGGAGAGAATTATTGGGGAGAATTTCCCCAATATGGCAAAGGGAACGAGCATCAAAATTCAGGAGGTTCAGAGAACGCCCCTCAAAATCAATAAGAATAGGCCCACACCCCGTCACCTAATAGTAAAATTTACAAGTCTCAGTGACAAAGAGAAAATCCTGAAAGCAGCCTGGGAAAAGAAGTCTGTAACATACAATGGTAAAAATATTAGATTGGCAGCTGACTTAGCCACAGAGACCTGGCAGGCCAGAAAGAGCTGGCATGATATTTTCAGAGCACTAAACGAGAAAAACATGCAGCCAAGAAGACTATATCCAGCTAGGCTATCATTGAAAATAGAAGGAGAGATTAAAATCTTCCAGGACAAACAAAAACTGAAAGAATTTGCAAACACCAAACCAGCTCTACAGGAAATATTGAAAGGGGTCCTCTAAGCAAAGAGAGAGCCTACAAGTGGTAGATCAGTAAGGAACAGAGACAATATACAGTAACAGTCACCTTACAGGCAATACAATGGCACTAAATTCATATCTCTCAATAGTTACCCTGAATGTTAATGGGCTAAATGCCCCAGTCAAAAGACACAGGGTATCAGAATGGATAAAAAAACAAAACCCATCTATATGTTGCCTCCAAGAAACTCATTTTAAGCCTGAAGACACCTCCAGATTTAAAGTGAGGGGGTGGAAAAGAATTTACCATGCTGATAGACATCAGAAGAAAGCAGGAGTGGCAATCCTTATATCAGATCAATTAGATTTTAAGCCAAAGACTATAATAAAAGATGAGGAAGGACACTATATCATACTCAAAGGGTCTGTCCAACAAGAAGATCTAACAATTTTAAATATCTATGCCCCCAACGTGGGAGCAGCCAACTATATAAACCAATTAATAACAAAACCAAAGAAACACATCAACAATAATACAATAATAGTAGGGGACTTTAACACTCCCCTCACTGATATGGACAGATCATCCAAGCAAAAGATCAACAAGGAAATAAAGGCCTTAAATGACACACTGGACCATATGGACATCACAGATATATTCAGAACATTTCATCCCAAAGCAACAGAATACACATTCTTCTCTAGTGCACATGAAACATTTTCCAGAATAGATCACATCCTCGGTCCTAAATCAGGACTCAACCAGTATCAAAAGATTGGGATCATTCCCTGCATATTTTCAGACCACAATGCTCTGAAGCTAGAACTCAACCACAAGAGGAAGTTTGGAAAGAACCCAAATACATGGAGACTAAACAGTATCCTTCTAAAGAATGATTGGGTCAACCAGGAAATTATTAGAAAAGTATATAGGAGAACATATTCATGACTTTGAAGCAGGTAAATATCTCCTAAACAATACACAAAAAGCACTAAACATAAAGGAAAAGGCTGATAAATTTGACTTCATTAAATAAATAATACAAATAATACTTTGCTCTCTAAATGTACTCTTTATAGTGTGATAGGGAAGCCAGAGTGAGAGAAGTTATTTCCAGTATGCTTATCTGATACGTGAAAGTGTATCACCTATGTGCTATATGTGTGTAGTAATATTACATATCTTACATCTTAAACAAACCACACAGCAAAAAGTAAGCAACCACTTACAGAGGATGGTCAGTATCCAAGTGGCTAACAAACACAGGAAGCTTATCATAGTTTGCTCAATTAAAAAGTTTATAATAGTGGATAGTAAAATACAAGTTGAATCACAATAAACTGCTGCTATCTACCAACCAGAATGCCTAAAATGACAAGGACTGACAAAGTGCTGGCAAGGAGGTAGAGCAACTGGAACTTTCACAAACTACTGTCAGAAGTATAAACTGATACAACCACTTTGCAGAAATGTTTATCAATATCTACTGAAGCTGCATCAATGCATACCCTATAACCCAACAATTTCCCTTTGGGGAATCCAACAGAAATGGACACACAAATTCAATAGATGACTGGAAGAGAACACAACAGAAGCTTCTAGAATGCTGGTAATGAATCTATTTACCATGGTGGTAGATACATGAATGTATTCACTTTGTAAAAATTGATTAGCTGTATACTTGTGCTTTTTCCCTGCCCTACTTTTGTAAGTTATACTTCAAAACAGCTTTAGTTAGAAAGAAAGAACCAGCACCCTAAGCATTATACATGTTAAAAGCAACAAAACAAAACAAAAAGTTACTAGCCTGTGAAATTCAGATAGCTAGACTCTAGAGAGATAGCATAAAGTAGAGAAGCTAGAAACAGACTCATTTAGTCACTTGATTCATGACAAAGAATTAACTGTGACCTCTATGTGGAAAATCGTGGTCTTTTCAATTGAAATTGCAAGGCTGGGGGATGTCTGGGTGGCTCACAGTCAGTTAAGCATCTGCCTTTGGCTCAGGATCATGGGATCAAGCCCCTCATTGGACTCTCCTCTCAGACAGCGGTGAGTCAGCTTCTCCCTCTCCCTCTGTGATTTCTCTCACTTTCTCTCTCAAAGAAATAAATAAAGTCTTTAAAAATTTTTTAAAAATAAAATTGCAAGTTTGGGGATCAAACATAAGATGAAATTCAGGGCCAGAGCTTTCCTCAGGTCTTGCCTAAATTCCAGATGCTATGATTCTCTGAAATCTCAATCTTTAAGCCTGTAGTGGATGGTGGGGGTTGTCTAGGGAAAGGATATAATAGATGGTAGACATTGCTGTACTGAGACATTTGTGATTCCCTGCTTTCTTTTGGTTCATTGGCTACAGTTTCTTCACCAGCCAGGTCATTGGTTAAAACCTACAGAAAGGTCATCATCTCTCTTTGCCAGAGGATAACTGGCAAGTCTGGATTCTGTCCAGGATATACCCTTGAGCCAGCACCACAGTTTCTGGAGCAAAGCAGAGAGAGGTGCTATTTATGTGGATAACGTAAACATCATGAAATTTTTAAAAGAAGAAGAAGAAGGAGGAGGAGGAGGAGGAGGAGGAGGAGGAGGAAAAGAAGATGGAGGCCAAGAATGAGCTTTACTATTACTAAATGATTTGCAAAGCAGATGTATATTTACTACATGGAATCTTCATGAGAAGTTTTCCTTTTAAAATGGATTCCCAGTAGTGCTTGGGCAGCTCAGATGGCTGGGCATTTGCCTTTGACTCAGGTCGTGATCCCAGGGTTCTGAGTAGAGAGCCCCATATTGGGCTCTCTACTCGGCAGAGAGTCTGCTTCTCCCTCTCTCTCTCCCCACTGTCCCCCCTGCTTGTGCTCTCTCACTCTCTCTGTCAAATAAATGAATAAAATATTTTTAAAAATAAAATAAAATAGATTCCTAAATAGTCAGGGCAGGAAGATCTTGAAAATGGACCCCCTCTGTTGAACAGATGCTGGAGCCTGGGACTTAACTCATGGGACTGGTGCATCATCATTATGGTGCCACCTCCAGGGAAGGTAGGCCCAGAGAAGCAGGAGGCCTGACAGAGCCACTGTGACAGAGCAGCATATAAAGCACATGCGGTAGGATCGTAAGTTCTCACCTCTCCCAGTAAAGGCTTCTTTCCTTGGATTCATCTGTGAAGAGCCCTTTGACACACAACCCGAAAAACCTATGCTGTCGCTCTAGGAACACATCTGGAAGGTTCCCGGGCTAGTTGTGCAGGAGCTTTACCAAATCTCTCACAAGAAATTGGCTGTTCTCTTAACACCTACTCTCTCACTTTCCCACATCCGGGTCTCTCCTTTCACATTCTTTCCTGCTGGAATGCCCTCCCTGTACTCCCTCACCAGCTATAAATATTTCATTCCCTCCTTATCAGCCCAAGTGAAATGCCACCTCATCCCAAAGGTTTCCTCAAATCTCATCTGACCCAGTTATGTCACTATGCTGTTTAAAATCCTCTAGTGTCTCTTTGCTGCCTTCACAATGCTGTCCAAGCTCTACTGAACCCCATAATGCTGTTTATTCTCTAGCATACTGTTAACCTATGATGACTTTTCATCATAGCTACTATTTGTACACAGTCCTCCCCTCTTTGGTTCTATGAGGACAGAAGCGTCTCTGATCCCTCTCTCTTCTTCACATGGCCTTGCATGGGGCTTGGTACACAGGAGATAACATTGATCGGCTAAATGAACAATAGGCAGTAAAGATGGATGCATTAACATAGAAAGCTGCAGGGGACATGCTGGAGTCATCCTAGATTCTTCTTGAACAGGAGTATCCAGAAACCAGTATCAGCTTTTCCTAGAAATATTTCTATAGAAACTCCAAGTTGAGAGATTCCAAAGAAGACTACTTCTAGGCTTATCCTTCAGCCTTCATTAAGACTAGAACCCACATCTTCCTTGGCATAGCCAGAGGCAAGTCAGAAAGAACCATCACCAAGGAAGATACAATTTCAGGGTGGGAAGTGAGGAAGGAGCAGGTCTCCTTCTCCCCTGAGTGAGTAAGTAGGGGCTTTATTTCTTAGCTCTCAGATTTAGATAAAGAAATAACATTCAGTTATTCAACATGAGCACCTAAACGAGGCCAGGCCCTGTAAGAAGTAATGGCACTATGTGAGTGAATAAATAGGACATCACTTTGAAGAATGGGGTGCCACCCCAAAAAAAGGAAGATGTGGCTGAGTGAAAAAAGAGACATATGTCTCAACAATCTTTGTTAGTAATTAAAATAGCTAAATAAAATTTCATGCTGACAAAGAAAGACTCTACTAACAACATCTAATGAATCTAGAAGGGAAGGTTAACATACACACAGACAAGTACAAGGCATAATGCTAGATGAGACAAGAGTAATGTGTGCGAAAAGCTGTGGAAGTCTCGAGAGGGAGCATGGCCAAGTTACACTAGAAGGGGTGAAGGAAGGAAATACCTAAGCTGAGTCCTGTGGGATCAGGCTAGAATCAGATGGAGGGAGTAACATTTGCTCAAGTAAGAGCAAAATGTCATAAGTGAAGAAATGTTAGGGTTCAGGAAGTTTGGAACATAGAATACAGGATGAAATTTGGCAAAAAAAAATAAGGTAAGATATGGAGGTTGTGGAGGTTGTTGCCAAACTGGCTTTGAAAATCATGCCAAGTCTGGACTTGATCCTGAAGACAGTTGGGGGTAGTTTTTGAAATACTTAAACTGGAACAAAGAAGAAGCTTGGTAGAAGATCACTCAACATCAGAGTGGGTGGGGAACTGAAGTCAGAGAGTTGTAGGGGTAAGGAAGGTGGTCTGAGGTGGAAAGGGGGACTCACACTGGTTCTGTGGCAGTAGATTATATTTAAGAAACACAGGCAAAGAAGACTTGACAGAAGTCCACAACATGTTAGTATGTGGACAAAGGAAGAAGTCAGTGTAACTGGAAGTTTATGCTTGAATAACAAGTTAAATAGTGGTCTCATTCATAAATACAGGGAAAACAAAAGGGAAGACTCCCATACGGGAGATGGTGAGTTCAGCGTTGAATTTTGTGGGTGTAATATCCTGCTTTGTCGTTTGCCTGGGGATAGAATCAGAAGCCATCAGTGCATGGGTGGCTGGCCTGAGCTCTCTACCTCCCTGTAGTGTCTTCCCCCTCTTACCCCTTCTTCTCACTCCCAGACTGCTTTTCCAATTTAGGCATTGGGATGCCTTGTTAACTCATCTTGGATCCATTGCAGCATGCAAGGAACATGCCATCCTTCTATTCCCCTGCCTCCAAAATCTACTCTCTTCAATCTCACTGTGATGGGCAAGATAATAGACCCCCAAAGATGTCCGAATCCCTGGCACCTGTGACTGTTACCTTACATATAACAGAAGGGACTTTGCAATGTGATTACGGTTAAGAACACTGAGGATGGGAGATTATTCTAGAACATTCAGTTGAGTCTAACCCAATCGCATGAGCCCTTAAAAGCAGAGAACCTTTCCAGGTAGTGGAGAACCAGAGTGTTGGCAGTAAGAGAAAGATTTATCCTGCCATTGCTGGCTTGGAAAATGAAGGCGCTAAAAGATGCAGATAGCATCTAGAAGCTGGAAAAGGCAAAGGGGCAGAGTCTCTCCTAAAGATTCCAGAAAAGAACATAGCCTTCCTTGTGCCTCGATTTTAGCCCAGTGAGACCCACATCAGATTTCTGACCTTTAGAACTACATGATAATAAATTTGTTTTAAGCCACCAAGGTTGTGATAATTTGTTCTAGCAGCAATACCCATGAAACCTACTATCTTCATTTCAGGGACATTCTCCAAATTTAATTCCCCTCTGGAAGCAATTGACAGCTTTTCAGAAAGGAATCTATAGGAAGGAGAGACTGAGGGCTTCCTTTTAATATCAACAGCCCTGGGGTCCCTTGAGGGCCAAGGACTCTAAAATAAAAGTGATTCATATCACGGAAGTAGATGAGATAACCTGGTGAGAGGGTTAGCAGTGAGGTGAGAGGGAGCCCTGGGAAAGGAGACAAGTCAGCTAATGAGACAGGGAGGGTGGGAGAGAAAGGGAAACAAAGATGGCACAACGTCAGCAAAACCAGGAGAGGACAGCATTTCAGTGGTAGGTGTTGGTCAGAAGCGTTAAATGCTACAGAGAAGAGAAAATTGAATTTGACAACAAGCAGGTCATTAGTGGTCTTCAAAGGAAGCATTTCCGTGAAGAGATAGGGCAAAAGCCAGAATGTGGAGGGTTGAAGAGAGACTAGAGAAAGAATTAAGAAGTAAATAAGCTGTGAGCGGTCCTTTAGAAAAGACTATGCATTATTCATCTTTATATCCGTTATACTCAGCACAATGCCTGGAACACAGTGGGTGCCCATTAAATGTTGAATTGAGTGAAGAAGATACAGACTAGCACTTCTCATACTGTACTGTGCACACAAATCACCTGGGGATTCCAATATAGTAGGTCTGGGGTGACAGCTGAGATCCTGCGTTTCTAATAAGCTCCCAGATGACACCGCTGATGGGGATGGTCTGTGGACCTCACTTTGAGTAGCAAGAATACAGATCACCCACCCAGTCACCCAGAAATCATGACCTCTCTTGGTTCCTGGATAATGTTTGATCCCAGGGACAGGTATGATTTTTGGAACTGTAGGATTTACTGACCCCAGGAAAAGCATCTGTATGGTGGCCCAAACCAGACATGGACCAAAGCCCAGCAATTAGGAGTAAACATTCATAACAGAATTTGTACCCCAAATTCTTCACATTGCAGCACTTTCCACAAGTCCCTCCAACTTGAACACCATCACCAACCTCTCCCTCATCAAACAACTATTTACATCTTACCACCGACAACTCAAAGAGTGAGGCTTTGATCTCAGGTTTCTAGATGTATAGGTTTCAAAAAGGCCACCTAGATTGGGACACTCCCAACAGAGTGACTGCTCAGAAAGGGATATGACTCCCAGTGCCTACCCCTCTTCCCAACTGGGCAGCAGGGACATCAGGCTACATGCTGACATCCTACAGAACGAACTTGGGGGATGTGAATAACCCCAGTCTTAACTATCTACCTATAAACCAATAAAAAAAAAGAAAAGTTAAATATCTTAATGTAAAATTCCAAGCAGGGTGTCACTAAATGGCCCCACCATATACACTGCAAAGTAGGATGTCAGAAGGGGAATGTTAACCTTTATTAGGAGATATTATCAAGGGAACTCAAGGGGAAAGTAGTTTGGGCAAAACTGCAGGATAGGCCTTTCCCCTTAAAGGGAGTGCTCATGACAGTTCACCCCCAAACACATATTAGTAGCTCAGTTTTTACGTTGTCCCAACCCACCCATTAAAGGAATTTGATGTATGGGAAAGAGAAATAGACTAGCAACTAAAGGTCAGTAAATCAGCTCTCTTTCAGCTGAAGGTCATATAAAATTTCATTCTAATTGGCTTAAGCAAAAGAGAATTTATTTGCTTACATCAGTGAAACACCTTTAGATGGGGCAACATTCAGGGCTTAAACAATGTCCTAGGGACACCTAGGTGGCTCTGTTCCTTAAGCATCTGCTTTCGGCTCAGGTCATGATCCCAGGGTCCTGGGATGAGGCCAGAGTCAGGCTCTCTGCTCTGTGGGGAGTCTGCAAAGAGGAAAATATTACAAATGCCCACCACACTCAGGCTTGGCCCAAATCTATTACAATGAGAGAAATCCAGACTCCTGATGTCACACCAAGCTCCCAAATTTAGAGAACAGAGAACTGTCAAAGCTGCATGACTAAAGAGTAACTCGAAGGAATGGTGTTTCCCAGCAGGGCCAGCAGGGACATGTTTAGGAATCAGTGCTGTTGGGAAGTTTACCAGTCTTTCACATTGTAATGCAGTTGTATACACCTGTGTGTCCCACTTCTCAATGATGTTGAGTTGACCAGTCCCTCAACAAACCAAAGAAATCAATCGAGGCTATTTCTCTTCTCAATTTGGCTCACCAAAAATCTGAGCTAGCCTAACAACTAACACTCGTGCATTCATTCTGGCTGTTTACTGAGACACATCATAGGATGGCCATAAAAAACATGAATTTGGAAGCCAGAAAGCACTGATTTCAAGTTCCTGTTCTATCCTTTTGGTTAGGTAACCTTAGACAGTTTATTTAATCTCTTTCAAGCCCCATTTCCCCTATGTTTGTGAGGATTCCCTGAAATGATAATGCTGGTAAAGTACTTAGCACAGTAGATAATAGGCAAAAAAGTAATCGATACACATTCTTTTTTTTTTTAAAGATTTTGTTTACTTATTTAAAAGAGAGTGTACAAGTAGGGGAAGAGGCAGAGGGAGAGGGAGAAGGAGGCTCCCCACTGAGCAGGGGGCTTGACACGGGGATCCACCCCAGGACCCCAAGATCATGACCTGAGCCGAAGGCAGACACGACTGAGCCGCTCAGGTGTCCTTTAATGCACGTTCTTGTGACGGGCTGACTATGTGCTGGCTAGACTCTCAGCCACAAGGCTGAATAAGATATGACAACAGAATATTAAAATGAGACGAGACACTAAAGACTAGATAGTCTATCCCTGCCTAGGAAATCTAGCACTAAGGGGAGGAAAGGACTTGCCCGAAGTTGCAGGTTAGTAGAGCAGAGCGGGGGTAAGACTCACTACCGTGACTCCATCTTTGCGCAAAGCTTCAAATCTCTGTAAAGGTGGTTCTAAACTGGTTAAGATAAGCAGGCATCCAAAAGATTATTGTTTCAAGCTGTGGACACCTGGATTCTTTCTCAGCTCAGATTCTTAAACCTGCCCTGCAGCCCAGCTACCCCAGTCCCCAATTACTATCTGGTGATGCAGGCACTGCCACTTGCCTTTGCCAGCTCAAGTCTGGTGGCAAGGAAAGAAGGACAATGGCTCTCAGCCCAGCTCTGCAGCATTGTCCTGCAGCAAGTGGCTGGTGTCCAGTGCCCACTGGAGCAGGCAAGGCAGATCATAATCACTGATTAGTTAAGAAAGTGGATCAGGAAAGGAGGGGGACATGTCCCTGGCACAAATTCCCAAAACGTAACAGATGTAATGTGTCCCTCTGCAGACGGTGGTCTACTTTTCATCTCACAAGCACCAACCAATCATCTAATCATAATTATACCATGCTCACACTCATCTTAGTCCCTTGGCAAGGCCCTAAGGGTCCCAACTCAGATCTAGGACCCCAGCCAACTTTTGATGCTATCTTTCATTTGTTTTGGCTTCTGGCAAGGGATGCTGCTAATGGAGATGAGCCACCCTGAAAGTCACATACAGGGGCTTTTAATTCCAGTTCAGATGGGTGCCGCTTCTCCAGCAGGTAACCTGCCAGGCATTGACACAGATGTCTTGGAGGTCAGAACGAATCCATGACCAGCATGACACATTTCATAGACAATATGGAGTCCATTGTATCCTAAGCATCCTGGATCCTTTTTCTTATACCTCCCCCAAACCAACATCAGGTTGCCGGGCAACTACGAGAGAAGAGAGAGCATGAATTTAGTTTTCAAAACTGATGGAGGTGAGAGAAGTCTGAAAAACCTACAAAGAAATGGAGTCAAATTAATCTTCTTTCCAGAGATACCGTCTCTCTACCTTGGATGCTTTCCTTCCCATCAGATCTTGAACTGGATCAAATCATTCATTCACTAACTTATTTACAGCATCTTTGTTTACTAGGAGCCAGGTTCTTTGCTAGGTACAGCATTGTACTAGTGCTCAAGGCCACGTACCGTCTACCCTCACAGAGCTCACGGACTTGCAGAAAAAAAGAACCGGAACATACTGGAGCATACTACTGATCCAGGCACCCTGGAAGAAGTGAGACTTAACTGACACCAGAACCATGAATAGGAGTAAGTGGAGGAAAGAGTGACTATCTCAGGCAAAGGGAACAGTGTGAATGAAGGCCTTAACGTGGGGCCTTATTAGTATCACATATTAATAAGAATGATGGAATCAAAGTTCAAGCTGTCTTTGAAGAAAAAAAAATAAGAATGATGATGATGATGATGATGATGATGATGATAGCAACTACCATTTACTTAGTGTTTCTTATATGCTGGCTACTTTATATTGAGTGACTCATTTGATTCTTACAACTACCATGTGAAGTGAGTGCTGTTATCCCAACTTACAGAGGATGAACAAAGAATTTGGTGTCGAGTCAAGTAAGTTATTTAACGTTGCCCCAGTCATAGGGCCAGGAACTGGACTTTGATCTGGGCAAGCCTGGATCTGGAGCCTGCCCTCTGATGACCACCATCCAGTCATTCATTTAGTCATTCCTTCATTAGTTCATACTGAGCACCTGGCTAGAAGTTGGGGCTATAAAGAAGACAAAGATAGATCTCCACTTCCAAGAAATTTATAGTCTCGCAGCAAAGGCATCAGGGCCTAGAACGGGGAACAGTTTTGAAATCTTGAAAGTACTGTCTCCCAGCAGCTAGGCCCACTCATAATGTTAGCAGGGTCTAGGTCTAGGATAAGGGTACAGATGGAAGCCCACTGTGTTAGGTTCCTAAGGCTGTCCTAACAGACTATCACAAACTTGGTTTTTAAAACAGAAAGAATGTACTCCTTCACGGTTCTAGAGACCAGAAGTCTGAAGTCAAGGTGTCAGCTGGGCCATACTCCCACTGAAGGCCTTAGGGGACAACCTTTCCTTCCATCTTCCAGCTTCGGGGGCTCCCTGGGTGTTCCTGGACTTGGGCCTGCCTTCCCCTTCACATGACCTTCTCCGCTGTGTCTCTATGTCTTCTCTTTTGTAAGGACATTTGTCATTGGACTTGTGGCCCACATGCTTAAGCCAGGATGACCCTATCATAAGATCCTTCACTTAATTTCATCTACAAAGTCCTTTTTCCAAATAATCTCAATCTCCTAGGCACCAGGGATTAAGACCAGAACGTATCTTTTTGGGGCCATAATTCAACCCACTAAACCCACATACACCTAAATATTTAAAAGTTACAAATTGAGCTAACAAACTGGTAAATAACTTATATTCTCTCTTCTTACCTCGATATTTATATCATCACAAAAACTAAATTTAAAAATATATACAAACCTAGGGTTTCATATGACCAAAATTAAAATATCAAGGTTGATTGGATTTAATCATCATTGCTTATATAGAGGAGGCCCATTGATAAACTGATGATATTTAAGTAATTAATACATACACAATTCATAAATTATTATTTATGTTCCATGAAATTTATTTTTCTTATCTTCAGTTCAATAAAATCGTATGTTCCTCTGATCAAGAGTTTCATATAATTTGTGTTAAATTGGCACAGTTAAGGATACTAATACTCCCCTCACAAGTTTGTTGTGACAATGAAATGAGTCCACTCTGCAAAAAGAAAAATACAAATCGTATTCAACTTTTGTAAACTCTGAATAAGTTTTCATTGAAAATGTAAATTGAGTATAAAATTTATAAAATTGGGGTACCTAGGTGACATGGTCGGTTAAGTGTCCAAATCTTGTCTTTAGCTCAGGTCGTGATCTCAGGGTCATGAGATGGAGTCCCGTGTCAGGCTCTGTGCTCATTGTAGAGTCTTCTTGGGACTCTCTCTCCCTCACCCTCTGTGCCTGCCTCTGAAATAAATAAATAAACAAATCTTTTAAAAAAATTAAAATTATTTCTCAAATACTTATAAATATTTTCTTCTAAAATATTCAGTTTAATAGGTATTTAATTTAAAATGGCAAAACATAAACTATAATTAATGAATATCAAATTTTTAAATCAACCTTAATTTTTAATTAAACTTTTTGAAAATTTAGTTAAGGCTTAATACATTTTTTAAAGTTTTTTTTTTATTTATTTGACAGAGAGAGAGAAAAAGAGGGAGAGAGAAAGAGCACAAGCCGGGGAAGGGGCAGGAAGAGGGAGAGAGAGAAGGGGGCTCTCTGCTGATCAGGGAGCCCAATGTGGGCTCGAGCCCAGGACCCTAGGATCATGACCTGAGCCGAAGGCAGACACTTAACCAACTGAGCCACCCAGGCATCCCTAAAGCTTAATAAATGTTTTATAAAAATAAGATTGTTTGTAATCTGAGCACTGAATGCTCACACAGTTGACCATATCAGTAATCAGTGTCATACTCCACAGATGTTACATATAGACCTATATATATATAAAAATTTAAGAACAGTATAAATTTTTAATATTGCAAAATCTTACTTATCCACCACACATAACAGTTGTAAATACCATAATAATTCTGAGTATCTCCAGAACCTCAAACTGGAACATGAAAAGAAACCAAAGAAAGAACTACTAAAAAACATACTTTACCACTTCATTATGCAGAACCTATTGCCTTCATGCTACCTAAAAGAAGGGATTTGACATGCTAATTTGTCTTTTCTCTTACCTAAGTGCTTCCGCTGCTCTACCTCTCCCCAGTTTTTTTCGAATGACAACAGCCACACACCCACATACCTGAATGAGTTGACTTGTGTTTCAGTGACATAGAACAAGAGACATGGAAAAATATTTTCCTGGGGTGTGTATGGTATTATCTATGAAAGCGAATGTCCAAGGTTGTGGGGAATAATATGCCAGCATTAATAGTTATATCTCAAGGGACAGAGGCCCTTATGTGTTCTTACATAAATTTTACTGTGTGTGTATGTGCTTATGATACACATCCCTCTAACATCCATGGGACAGGTTTCTCTCTCGTCCAGGGTAAGTTCTAGAATACAACTGATCTAAATCCCACTTGATCTCCCCAGGTGAAGGCTGTGTCCTCTCTCCCCACCTCAGGGAGAGAATGTCAGCCTTGAATGCTCTGCCTTGGAGCTACTGTTCGGATCCCTACTCCTGACCTCTCTCCTGCTGACCACCTCCCCACCCACCTTTCCATCACTTGCTGACCTCTCTGAGGCCATCTTTACTTTCCTTTGGAATCAGTTGACGTCTGTGTTCCTAGACTGTCCTAACATTCCATTTGCCAGGACCCCCAGATTTCTTGCCACATTTCAGCCTGTTACTGGACCTACTCTCTTTGCGGAGCCTGTTAGCTGACAGTCTGGCTCTGGTTGTCTTTAGGAGTACCACCTGAGCTGAATCTCTGAACAACCTCTTTGCTTCCACAACCTTTGTAAGGCATGCTTTCCCCCTCAGAGGTTAGATGCAGTTCCAGACTAGTTTTGCAAGCTAACAGTAGCCCATCATAGAAAATGCCAGGGGCACCTGGGTGACTCAGTCAGTTGGGCGTCTTGCCTTTGGCTCAGGTCATGTTTTCGGGGTCCTGGGATGGACCCCTACATCAGGCTCCTTGCTCAGCAGGGAGTCTGCTTCTCCCTCTCCCTCACCCCAGCACTGGCCCTCTCTCTCTCTCTTTCTCTTTCTCTCTCTCAAATAAACAAATAAAATCTTTTTTAATAAAAGGGGGAGAGAGAAGAAAGAAAATGCCGGAGGGATCCCTGTCTCCCATCCCTGACTAGGTGCAGTCCCTTACCTTATTAAAATGAAACTTATAAATGGTGAAGTCCAGCCTGAAAACACTGAGAGATGGAAGTGTTTGTTTGGCTAGAAGTTTTTACAAATTTGCTTCCAAATGTCTTAAAACAGGGCTTGCATCGTTCTCTGAATCTTCTTACACTCAGTTTAACTCACGCACTTACATGACCAGCCTTGTCCTGTGGGTAAACAATAAAGCATTGCTCTTAGAGCCAGATAGAAGTGGATTTGTGTCTCTTCTCTGTTTCTTACCAGCTGTATACTCTCAGATGAGTTATGCAGCCTTATAGAGCTCTGTTCTCTCATCTTGCAAAGTGTAAACAAAACATAGGTAGCAGTTTCTGATGGAGACCAGAAGAAAAGGTGTTCCGTATAGTGTCTACACACACCAAATGCTCAGTAGTTGTTGGTTCTGCACCCCCCCCCCCCAATACGGGTTCCTTGGTTCTCAAGCTGCATTCTCAAATCTGCCGAGGTTTAGGGTTTCTCAGTCTGGACACTTTATCACCTGGTTCTGAACTGGTGGGAGGGGGGTACTTTCCTTCCTCAGGATGAAGCAATTAAGGACTCAGGGGGATAGCCTGCAGCCAGGAACCTAAGTCAACTAAATCCAATAAATGACTTCTTCTATTATGTAGAAATCATGGGTGCTCGTAGGTACTAATTGGCTGTCTTCTCCACTTTCCTTTACAGCATTTAAGTAGTTCCTTAACACTATTTTATTTTGGAGCTTCCTAATTATATTACTCCAGGCACCTATTGTCAATGAGCTTGCAAGTGGGGGGGAAAATGGAGAGTTATTTATGCTTTCTTCTATTCCACAAGCACTTATGGGGTAACTCTGATGATCTCGGCATGGCAGAGCCCGCCAAGTACACAATGCAGTCCCTGCCCGTGAGGAACCTCAGGGTCATTGGTGAGGAATGATAGATATGGGAAATGATTACATCAAAACTGTCTTGAGTCGGGTGACATGTACTTAAGTGGAATGATGTTGTGGGAGGAGGGCTCAATAATAGTAATATACCTGTGGTTAAGTTTTAACTATTTTTATATGAAAGAAATAAAGCAGATAGGAGCTGGGCCCTGGACTGAGGGAATAGCTCTTGGCAACTGGACTGGCCAGCGAGGAGCCTGACCCAGGTAGAGTGAAAGCCACACACAAATGAGTGCTTTCATTTCCACAGACACCATCAGACTCTAAATGATGGCTATAGTGCCCCCAAATACATTTCCTGCCCCTGGTCTTTCTCCTAATTGAGGAAATCCATCATACTCTAGTTTGACAAAATATCCTATGTACTGTGTGAAAAAAAATCACACTCTCACTCAAAAACTTTCAGTGGCTCTCGAACCCTACCACTGCTCACTGAATCCAACTCCCCTCCTGGCCTCCGTATCCTTGTAGATCAGCTATAGTCTCAAGGATTGGACTGAAAGATAGTTTGATAAAGGAAGATAACAAACTGAGTTCAAATCCCAGCTCAGTCATTGGCTAGCTAATGCAGACCCCTAAAAACAGAATTCTGTTTCCTTGTGCCTCAGATTCATACCTTGTAGGGTTGCTGAAGAGAAATACAATGAAAAAGCTTAGAATATTGCTTAGCATGGAGTAAACTCTTGGGGAATGCTGCCCATTAGTAGAGGTATAGAAGTATTGATTAAGGAAGCAAGTAAAACTGAGACAAGTCTCTACTCCCAACCCTTCCAGCTCAGCTGACAGCCCAGTGAAGACATCAAAGTTATACTGATCACATCTGTGGGCAGTATGAAGTGAAGAGGGATAGCAAATATTTTGGATGATGGACTCATATCCCCAAACGATGCTAACAAGCCACTAAAATGGACATATATTGCAAGGTATACGGAAGAGATGGAAGCTCAGTCCAGTTTTTGGTGTGCTGATAACTCAGCTCTGTGGAAGAAGAAAAAAAATAGCCCAGGTTTGTAGCTTTTGCTGATTTCCATGGTATGAATATTCCTGCCACAGCCAATGCCAAAACACCGAAGTGGTGTCACTGAACTCAGAACTGTGAAGAGTTGCTCTCGTGACCAGTATGAGCTGGTTCCAGTATACCACTGAAAACAAAAATTTCTAAACCACAGTTTGGGGAAAAAAAAAAAAAAGTTTGAGGAGAGACGTGGCATAGTTCTTACCCTAAAGCATTTCCACTGCCTGACGGGATTCAGTGTGTGAGAGAAGCGGGGCAGTGAAATAAATGCCCCTGAGCTTGGGCTCTGTAGTCAGACTGCAATGGATTCAAATCCATCCTGCCTTGCTTGCTAGTTGCGTGATCCTTGACAAGTCACTAAACCTCTTTAATTCTAGTTTCCTCATCTATGAAATGGTAATATTGACATCTACTTCATAAATTTACTCACAGAGTTACATGAGAAATGGCCTGTGGAGAAAGAGATTTGCAATAAGATAAAGGCCAAGCAAGGCGCCTGGGTGGCTCAGTGGGTTAAGCCTCTGCTTTTGGCTCAGGTCATGATCTCAGGGTCCTGGGATCGAGCCCCACATTGGGCTCTCTGCTCAGCAGGAGCCTGCTTCCCCCTCTCGCTCTGCCTGCCTCTCTGACTACTTGTGATCTCTCTCTCTGTCATATAAATAAAAAAAATCTTAAAAAAAAAAAAAAGGAAAGAAAAAGAAAAACGCCAAGCAATCAAAAGGGGAAAATGGGAAAAATGTGTGTGTTAAGGAGCTATATCTGCATAACACATCACCCAATATCTACTGATTTCAAACAGAAGTCCTCCACTTGGCTACAGTTGGCAATCGAGGCGGGGCTCAGAGGGAATGACTCTCTTCTCCCTCAAAGGATTAGCTGGGCTCCCACATGTTTGTGGTCAGCTGATGACCTGTGGCCTCACTCATGGTTGGCAGTTGGCAGGACTAATGGAGGTTCCTGGGCTACAAGCATCTGGCCAGCTAGTCTGGGCTTCTTCACGTGGCTGTAGATGCAGGGTTCCCAAGAGCAGCAAGCAAAAGCAAGCACCACTCTCGGGTCTTTCCAAGCCTCCCGTTTTCTCATGTCATTGACCAAAGCAAGTCACATGTCTGAGCCCAGAGTCCGTATGGTGGAACTATGTAAGGTTGTTGTCATGGTCCCTTTTTACAGTCTACCACAATGTAAGAGGAGGCAACTGATAAAAGAGAAAGTCTGAATGGCCAGTAAATGCATGAGTTGTCCAACCTCACTAGTAATGAGGAAAATGCAAATTAAAATAAGATATCATTTCATATTTATCAGGTTGATAATTTTTTAAAAGTCTGATAAAACTCAGGAATGGTACGAAAATGGAGAAATGAGCCCTACACAGCTGCTGGGGAGGGGACATACCATGACACTCAGAACACGGGGATCAAAATGAATACATCTGGTTTCTGTGAATCAATATTGAACACCTCCTTCTGAGTTATGGAATCTCAGACAATAAATTTGATACATTATATATGGGCACTTTATTTTTATAGATGTATATATATGTAATAAAACATAAAACATGGATGGGAAAGATACACACCAATTTCAGAATATTATTTATCTCTTGGGATAAAGAGATGAAGAGCAAAGAATGAAAAATAAAGGAGGCTTTGAATTTATTTGTACATTTTATTTCTCAAAAAAAGTGAAGTGACTGTGACAAAATATATATTTGTTGTATTCGTGAGATACAGGTCCATGAACATTTATGTTTGAGATATTCAAAATACTATATCTTGGAAATAGCCCATAATTAAAGCAAGATTTAAAGAAAGATATCTGACAGTTCCTTTAAACAAAGGAGAAAAGGTTGGGGAACAAGAGGACTAAGTTATATAACTGATTAACAGTCTAAAAAATGTAATTTTCATGGGAAAGGGCCGGCAAATGTGGGGTGACCTGACTGGGTGGAAGCCAGTAGCCAGGCAGTGAGAGGATTCACCCAGGGCAGAACAAAGGACATAGAATTTTATCAAATACACCGTAAGGGAGCAGTGGGCAGGGCAGCAAAGGAGAGACTCTCTGCCAGGAGGCCATGGTAGGGGGCTGTAGTTAAGGGGGAAGGTGAGGAAGAAAGGGAACATGTGTACCTGTGTCTGTGTATAAGTAACCCATTGGTCAGTTAGGGCTTATGGATATTTTGAGGTGGGTCACCTAAAGGGCCTGTTTGCATTCAGCCTGGCGGGGTGAGGAGGGTCACTGAGGACTCTTCTATCTTGCTCAGATGTCCATTGTTCAAGCTGCTTGCCTAAGAGTGGCCTCTGTGAGTTTAGGTCCCTTTCATCAAAGTATGGAACACAGAAAGAACGTGTCTACAATCCTGCTGTGCTCTGCAATGGTCAGACTACGCCTGAGCACACTTTGGAAAGGGCAGGCGCTAATGTGAGTGTGACCACTTGTTCAGTCAGCCGCACCACGTGAGCACCTACTGGCTGTCGCAGAAGACTTCATAGAGGACAGAAAACCAGAGGCCCTCCTCTCAGGGGCTTAGCTTCCATCCCAGTCTATGCGCACAGCAGCCATGAGAGCACAGAGGATATGGGGGGGTAGAGGATAGGAGGTTGGGAAGTTGATGAAAAACTACCCCCAAACCAAGTTGTGTAGGGAATTCTGTCAAGGCTGCCATCCACCTCCCTCTCCCATGCTGGCTCTGAATCCGTAGGGAACCCTGAAGCTTTCAGTGGAACAGCTCAAGGCACCTTCCTGCACAGACACACTCAGCATTGATAAGGACAAAGGGGTCTGTGTGCCTGGAGTTCCCACCGGAACCTTCACCAAAACCCAACCTTAGCATCCCCATGAGAACTTCTCCCCCAAGTGGAGCAGAGGATGAGAGCCCTCTGCTCCACCTGCCAGTTCCTCAGAAGCTTTATCCCCTCAAGACTGAAATGCAAAAAGAGTTATTTTTGCTGTACTGTCTTTTTATTTCTTTTCAACCTCTTATTTCCTATTCTGTAATTATTGCCAAGAAATGTTCACAGAAAACATGCTAGATTTCTGACAGTCTGTCATGTGGGAGAGACATGAGCTCTTCCTGTGTGCTGCCCAGAGACTGCTGTCTGACTGCGGAGGGCGCCGGGAGAGGCCTTTCTGGCCACTGGAAGGGGGAGCCCTCGGGCTGCTGGTCCAGAACAGTGGCCTGCTGCCTCCCCTGAGCTGCACCCAGAGATTACACAGGAACATTGAAAAACAAGTTGTTGACCTTAGAAATTCTACAAATCGTCTCCATTTTTTGACAATCCCAGAATAATTATTGTAAATTATTTAAAAACTATAGAAATGTTTAAGAAGACAGTGTAGCCCCACCATCTCCTCTTTGCAAGAAAAACACCAGCACTTGGATATGTATCCTTTGAAATTTTTGATGGATATACAAACTTTTAGATATGAGAAAGGAACTACTCTCTATGTAGATTGAATCACAATTTGCCTCCACCCAATTAGGTTGTATCCCAGAAGACTCTCCCACGTTGGGATGTGTAAGACTAGCTCATTCTCTTCGTTAGTTGCATTATTCCTGCCTTCACAAATACCCATCTAATGCAAACACCCACCTAAGGTCAGGCACTGCTCTAGGTGCTCGAGAACCCAATAGTAGACAGAACAAAGGTTTTGCCCTCATGAGACTTCTTTATATCCTAGCAGAGAGAAAAAAAAAAATACACCAATAAACCAATAAAATAAAAGATGTCCCAAAGACACATGCCATGAGGAAAAACAATGCAGGTTAAGGAACATCGTACAACAAAGAATGTTGCTGGTTCAGACTGCATAGTCATGGAAGACTTTTCTCAGGGGTTCTGTATCAGTTATCTTTGGCTGTGTAACACATTATTCTAAAACTTGGAATTTTTAACCACAATACTTATTAACTCACGGTTTCAACAGGACAGGCATCCAGAAGCAGCTGAGTGGCATCCTCTGCCTCGGGGTCTCTCACAGGCTGTAGTCAAGGTGTCAACCAGAGCTTCAGTTACCTGAGGGCTCAAACAGGGAAGGATCTGCTTCTAAACACACGTGTTGTTGGCAAGAATTAGTGTCCCACAGGCTGTCCTCTGAGGGCCTCGGTTTCTCAAGGGCTGTTTGTTGGAACTTTCTCTGAGTTCCTTGTCACATGGGCCTCTCCACAGGTTGGCTCAAAACATGGCAGCTGGCTTCATCACAATGAACAAGAGAGAAAAGCCAGAGAGGGAGAGATGGAGTCAGCAAGATGGAAGTCACAATGTTTCATAATCAATCTAAGAAGGGGCATCCCTCATTTTTGCTATGTTCTATTCCTCAGTAGTGAGTCAGAGGTCCAGGGCACACTCCAAGGGAAGGAATCACACAGGGTGCAAACACCAGGAGGAGGGATTGTGGGAGCCATATTGGATGTTGCCCACCATGGGATGATATTTGGCCAGAGATACAAATGAAGCAAGGGAGGGAGTCATGTCAATATCTGGGGAAAGAACCTTCCCAGAAGAACAAGAGCAAAAGCAAAGTCCCTGAGGATGGCACAGCCTTGACCTGCATGAGGAGCAGCAAAGAGCAGTAGAGGAGCAGTAGAGGGGAAGAGTGGCGGTGAGTGAGGCTGATGAGGGAAGCAGAGACAAGACCATGGCCGCTCTTGCAGGCCTGGGGAAAACTTGGCCTTTAGTTCCCAGGGATAAGCAACAGTTTCCCTAGTTTGCATAATTTATTTACCTAACTCCTCATTGCGAGAGGTCAATTGTAAATTGCTGTTTCTGAAAATGCCACACCCTTACACACATGTGCACCTGCGTTTGTGCTACTATTCATACAGTCTATATACTTGTAGGTATGTACGTGTGTGCGTATCTTCAGGGGGGGTTCTGGATCAAAAGGTATGTGCTTAAAAATGTAGTTACACACATACAGCCAAAGTGCACTTAAAACGGCTTTCCCCATTGTCTCTCCCATCAATATTGTGGAAAAGGAGAACCCTGGCCAATACTAAGTAGTATTAAGCTTTTGAATCTTTGTTAATCTAATGTGGAAAATGTGGCATTTCATTGTGATTTAACTTTGCCTTTCCTCTCTAAAGAGGATGAACTGTTTTGCATCTTTCTGTTTCTTCCTCTGTAGGGCCTATTGAGGTCTAAGGATCTTCTTCTCTGACAGGCCCCAATGGAAGCTGTTCAGTGCTGCTTACCTTTGCTCCCTGGGGTCCCAGGACCTGCTCTGGCCTCCCCACTACTGAGCCATTGCTTACTGCCTTTGCCTGAACTCCTTCCCCCACGTGCATGTCCTCAGCACCCAATGTCCAGCCACTTCCACCACCCTGTCCACCAGAGCCCTAAGGTGCTCAGAGCCCCTTCTCAGGGCACCAGGTGGAATAATGGTTGAGAAAGTATCCACTAGACTCTAATCAGAACTCTAGTTCTGATCAGAACTCTGACCTTGGGCCAAATGTGGACAAAAAATGGGCCTCCATTTCCTTCCCTAAACTGAAGTCAGAAATAATAGCTGCCTCTTCAGTAGGTTGGCATGAGGATTAAATAGATAGTTCAAGAAAGCTACTAAGTGAAGGCCCAGGCACTTAGTAGGTGGTCAGTATGTGTGAACTGTTGCCATCAGCCCGTGCTGCCGTGCTTGCACGGAGTTGTTGCAAGGTGGCGATAACATCTTACTCATTTTTCTATTCCTGGAAGCACCTCATGCTGTTGCACAATGCAGCATTTGATAATTATTTGTATAATTATTTACATTATGTGTCAAATAAAGGAATTCACACCTGAATGAATGAATGAATTGCATGTGTAGTCTTAATACAAAGGGACTTAACTGCCAACTGTTATCTCGTGCACAACTGGGAATCCTTGAAGGATTTCTTGAAGATTAAATAACATAAAGCAATGTTTTAAGAAGGAATTTAAGGAATAAGTAAATTTGCAAATAAGATTTTTTTTTAAACCTGAAGATTTCTCCAATCCCTGCTAAGGCAAGAGGCCAATACATATTGGAAGCGTCTTTTCAGCTGTCTGCTCGTGCACAGGCTCAGCAGCCTGCCCCCCTTTTCTCTAGCTCACCCTGACCCCCTCCCCCGTTGACCACTACTGAGCAGAGCCCCCTCTAGAAATGAACACACAAATGTGCTTACGTTTTGTTTTTTGGTTGTTTGGGTTTTTGGTTTTTTGGGTTTTTTTTTGCCTCTGGCACTCTTTCCAGCATGTATAGTGGTTTAAAACAGAGGCAGACAACCACAGCCCGCAGGCCACATCCACCTTGTAGATATGTTTTGCTCCACAAACACAGTATTTTCTGAAAAATCGGATTAAAACTCAAGAAGTTTAAATTTTAAAACATAATAATAAAAATACATATATCTGGCTTCTCTTGCAAAAACGGAGATTTAGCCACAGGGGCTGGCACTCCCACGCGGAAATGTCTGTGTAGGATCATGTAGGAGCAGCCCCCCTTAGACAGGTACGTGTCTGATTCCCAGGCGCCCCCATCCCCACCTGCTTGGCTCATCATTTAGTTTGCATGGATGCTGAACCACACGAGCTTTCAACACTGGTGTCAAAACCATCATCCCAAGTAGATACTGGTCTTGCCCATCACTAATGAATATTTCAGCCCCATAAGAGCCCTCAAAGGCACAGAGCAACAATTCCTTAATCCCTGATACGGTTTTTGAGAAAGAGGCTCTTATACTCAAATACATCTGGGCGTTGTCTACAATACTAACCTCCAGGTCCTGAGTCCTTGTTTGACCACCACTTTTTTTATAAGAAGCACCTCTGTAAACATGCTGTGGAACACATTTTGGGGAACACCGCCTGGGAAGGGCCAGAGACCTTCCAGACCTAGAGAAAACCCTGTATTCACTGAAGGAATCTCCGCAGAATAAGGGCAGCATTGCCCACTTCCAGACCCGATCTAGAGAGATGACACGTGGCTGAAACAAGCCATCCACCGGGCAGGTCAGCAGCAGATGGAGCTGCGGAAGAGGAGGACCTATTGCCTGCAGTCTGGATCCTGGGAAAAAAGTCTCTGAGATGGAGACGTGTGTGCAATCATTTGGTCAAGTTGCACACTAAGTACCAGAGAGGCCTTGGGTGATCCTGCATGGGGCTCAGGGGCTTCTGGCTCCTTCAGAGCTGTCCTCCACATCGAGGCAAAGGGGCCAGGACTTTTGTTAATTTCTGTATCAAACAGTCATGGAAGGGGAGGAATAACCTTGAGATGGGGCAGCTCTCTCCTGCCCAAGGCAATTCCCAGAGAGGGATGTAGCTGTGAGGCCCCAGCAACCCCCCTCGCAGCATGAGCAGATGCACAGCAGTCCTGAATGGGGAATCTGAGACTGGAGCTCACAGACTCACCGCACCTGCCTTTCTTCTTGAGGGTTAACTGGCGCCACCTTCCTTCCGGCCATCGGCCATCGGTAGCAGTGACCGCCACAGGAGAGTCAGAGGGCGGCGCTTGGAGGCAAAGCTCCATCACCTTGCTTCCAACTTATAGCACTGGTAAATAGGGTGATCTTTCTGAAACATAGTTCTGTTTCAAAATCCTGAATGGCTCCCCATTTCCTTCTGAACGAAGCACAGAATCCTTAACCTGGCATTCTAGACCCTCCACCAACTATCCCGTGCTACCTTTCCAGTTTCTCTCCCATTATTCTCCTACATAGCCCTACGCAGTCTCCACAGTTCACATCCTTCATGTCTTTGCCCTTGGTGATTCCCTCTGCCTAGAAAAACCTTCTCCTATGTCCATATATCTAAATCTTATTTACTTTTTTTTTTTTTTTTTTTTAGTTTAGTTTGAATCCTTCCCCGGTTCCGTCCAACTCGGAGCAATCTCTGTCTGATCTTGTAATAAGATTTTTTTATCATCCATTATATGTAATTTATCTCATATACTAAGCCATATACTCCTTGAGGGCAAGATTTTGGTCTTATTCAGTGCCTTGCGTATAGTAAATATTTACTGAACGTTGAAAAGATGGACCCATGGATGGGTGGGCAGACGGGTGGGTGAACAGGGAGAATGACAGGCACTGGATAGACGTCTTACTGTTAAGGTGATGCTAAGTCTTGTCCTCACTCTCTTCCTGGGCTCTCTGCAGCTTACTTCATTTGTGAACAAGAGGCAGACTGGTCCAAAAAGAACCAAAGATGTATTTTCTGTATCAAAGTAGGAAAACTACCTCCTCGGTGCTGAAGGCATTGAGGATTCACTAATTCCCCTTTTTAAACTTACTACCAACGTTGCTCATAGGAAGGGGATACAGGTTTCCCTGCTATCCTCAAGTAGCACAAAACCTCTAATAAGCCAAAATGGCAAACAAAGAGTGAACAAGTCATTACTATTAATTTATATGGAAAAATTGTTGAGCATTCCCAGACCCAAAAAATAACCTTTCTTATGTTTTTCTGGTACTTTAGGACACATCTTGCTCACAGTTGCACAAAATAAATGGAGCTAAAGCACAGCTGCTCCCAGACACAGTTCAAAGCTGCAGCGGCTTGATGCTGAGACGCTGGGTACAGTCCCCAGGAAGGAGGTTGGCGCGGCCTCTCTCCCCCTGCCTGCATGCTCGCCATCTCTGCAATGGCAGGCTACAAAACAAATGTTCAACACTGTTTGCACTTCTCGCCTTTTCTCATAAAGGTGAAAATCTTCCTCGGATTTCTTTCAGTTAGTGAACACAGGTCCTTCCATAGGTCTCTCATAAAAGCCAAACAGCAGAACTCAGACTTTTGAAAAGTGGGGGGAATCCCTGTAGTACATCAATACCCCTTGAGTGCCCCCCAAACAGCCCCCAATCCAGCTGTTGCATTTCAGGTGGTACCGCTCGGAAGATTTCTCGAACCTCAGATAGCTGTTAACAAAACAATATGCTGATCAGTTCCCAAAACATAAATCAGAGGCAATCAGTTTTGGCGGTTGCTTGGCTCAGGAAAGGTGACACCCAGTTAGGGAACATGCTTCCAAGAGCCCACAGTATTTACAGCCGCAGTCATGGGTCTGACAGCTATGGGTCCTGCCTGGAGACACAGACTCTTCTAGAAGATGTAATAATCTCTTGCTCTTGTGTGATGCTGCCTTGCATCTGAGTTCTCACAAGGACTCTGGAAGGTAGGGACACAAAGTATTCCCATCCCCCTTTGAAGCCCAGACAAGAGAGCGTCAGAGAGGAAAAGCTATCCTGGCAAACACGGAGGTAAAGCTAGTGGGGAGCAGCAGGGGTACAAGGAAGACCTAGCCTTCGATTTCTTCACAGCAACAACCACCTTGCTATTGTGTGACCTCCACACCCGCACCTTTACCTCTGGGTCTACGAAAGGGAATTACCGGATACCAAGTAGCCAGTTTATTGATGACATCTATAGTCATTGTTTAGAATGCTAGCACAATGTTGACCAAGGAATTACTCTTAATGCCTAATCGAAATTATTTCTACAAAGTGTGATCTCGGTCTCCTTTGTCCCATTCTCATCTCTTTAATAGCCTTTGGAAGAAGGGCAAGTACTGATTTTCAAAGGAGTAAGACGGTCCCTATCAAAGATGTGGGGTAGATTGTGTAATAGAGGGAATGTGAACTCCCAAGATGGGGAGCATGTTCATTTCCTGGAACCAGTTCAGACTCACTGAGAACAAGGACACATGAGATAGGCTTGTTGGTGGGACGACCACAGGAGGCATCAGATGCAGTACATACAGTTCCTATTGATTTTAACAATGTCTTTGATGGAGTTCCCTATAATATCATTGTGAACAAATTACACAGATAGGGACCTCATGATAATACCATTCAGTGGATTTGTAACTGGTTGAATAAATTCGGAGATGATGATTAATGTGTGATAGCAATCCTACAGTATACTCTGAATGATATAATGAAGAATTTTGACCTCTGTCTTATCCGAAACTTTTATCAAGTATTACTAAATTTTTGGCCTCTAGAGCCAATCGAACCCATCCACACCGCTTAAAGCTAAAGAAGCTGAGGAAAGGAATCGCAGAATCTGCAACCCAAAAGCAGTCTGGAGAGATGGATGTATCAGTTCAAACCTGACAAGATAAAGGGCACCCCCGTGGCTCAGTAGGTTAAGCTTCCGACTCTTGATTTTGGTTCAGGTCATGATCTCAGGGTGGCAAAGTCAGGATCCACAATGCATGTGGAGCCTGCTTAAGATTCTCTGTCTCTGTTCCTCCCCCTTCCCTTCCCTACCTTCACCCTGACCCCTTTTGCAGGGGCAAGCACAAGCTCTCGCTCTCTCTCTCTCAAAAAAAAAAAAAAAAAGGAGGGTATGTGCTTTTGGGTAAATTGGAAGGGGAGATGAACCATGAGAGACTATGGACTCTGAAAAACAATCTGAGGGGTTTGCAGTGGCGGGGGGGTGGGAGGTTGGGGTACCAGGTGGTGGGTATTATAGAGGGCACAGCTTGCATGGAGCACTGGGTGTGGTGAAAAAATAATGAATACTGTTTTTCTGAAAATAAATAAATTGGAAAAAAAAAATCAATGCTGTTTTTAAAACCTTGGGGTTCTATTCAAGGGCTCAAGTGCACAAGTAGAGAATGAGGAGACATGTCTCGAAACAGCTCATAAGAACGAGGCCTCAGGTCTGAGTTTGCATGTAGGCTCAGATTCAAGCAGTAGTGCAGGGTCTCTGGCCAAGGAAGCTGCTAGGAACGCAGAGTGTGTGTTTCCGGGGGAATGGGCTCCCATCTGCTTCTCCTAGGGATCCTGCAGATCTCTGCTTAAGAGGGCCCCTGACCAATTGGAAAAGTGCCACAGGCAGGTGAAGAACAGGGAAAAATGCTGGACGTGATATGAATTAGGTCACAGATGAAGGTGCTAGAATTGTTTAGCCTGATGATCTTTGCCTTTAAACACCTGAAAGACTCTCACGTGGGATAGTGGGTATTCTCATTGTTGGAACCCTGGAGGCAGCACTGGAGCTACTGGGCAAAAGCTAAAAGGAAGCAGATTTTTGCTCAACTTTAGGAGGACAACCCCAAGAATTGCAATTTTCCAGATAAGGCTACATGTCAGGAGGAGGCATAGAACCACGTCTGAGACAGGCCCACGATCAAGAGAAGCTGTCATGGGGGCGGGCTGGCAAGACGAGAGTGCTCTGAGCTGACACAATAGGCAGTCAGCCTGGGAGTGGGCCATCAGCAAGGTGGCAGAGGGGCTGACCACTTCTCTCTTGCATCAAGGACTTCATGCCGTCTGTCCACACCTCCTTGCATGTTCCAGCCCCTGACCGGAGCCCTAGTACTAATAAATCCTTCAAGCCAGGCCTGAAGGTTCAGGCTGAATGGTTTCAGTATCTCCAGCCTTTCTCAGGGGTCTTCTTCCTCCTCCTCTTCTTCTCCTCCCCTCCTCCTCCTCTTCCTCCTCCTTTTCCTCCTCCTCCCCTCTCCCACCCCCTCCTCCTCCTTCTTGTTCTTCTTGTGTCCATATTGTTTTTTTATGATTTTTTTTCCTTAACCAACCTTTTGGGCTTCTCTCTGGCCCTCTCTAGTCACTCCCCAGTCCTCCATGTCCTTTTCAGCTGGGAGGCTCCCCTATGAGCACAGTACTTCAGACAGCTAGAAAATTAACGTTGCTAAAAACAGGGGGATGGGTGACCAAGAGGGCTCATCAAATCCCCTCCCTGAAGCTATCTCCAAACAAGAGTTTCCTTTGTAAGTATTTATCAGAGTGGGGGGGGGCACCTAAGTGAACCAGAGGACATTTGAGAGGGGAGGGGAATCCCCACTCTGTGAATATCATTGCCTGGGCACTTTTGATACATATTATTGCATGCAATCCTCACAATACTCCCCCTGGTTAGGTCAATTCCTCCCTTGGAAATGGAAGGGAACTGAGGCTCACAGGGTTAAGTACCAGGCTCAAGGTGACATGGCTGGCAAGTTGCAGAGTCAGGAATTAAATTCAGGTCTGCACGGCTACACCCCATTCCCTCCCCACTACAGGTCTTGTCTGATTTGAGAAACCAGAATCTAACAGGCTTCATCCTACACCCATTTTGAAATTAGTTGTAGAATTTCATTCCTCCAAGAGGTTTGCTTTGCAGCAACGCTCCGGGAAAAAATGTCACTCCATGGGGCATCGATTAGCAATATTAAAATGCCTTTAGAAAAGACAGAAAGGAGCAACACAGGGCACTGGCCCTGAAATTAAATTCAGGATGCTAACATTACTATTATAGATCCAGGGCTGGAAGAGGATGGAGGCTGGCTTGTACAGCTTCAGAACCATCCCCACTCCCCATTTTCCAGTGTGTCTGAAGCTTCCCCCCAGCTGAGGCACTTGTCTCTGCAGTGATACACCAGAGTCATTTTCTTCACTTTTGCCCAAATCCTGACATTTATAAAACAGTCATAGACATACCACAAGGCTTCCATTTGCCAGGTATTATCAACTATCCCTAAAGAAACTCTTCATTAAATTATAATAGTAAGCACATAGCATAATGCTGGCTGACAGTAAGGGCTCTGGAACCCTGGCTACTCCATCACCCACCAACCCAGGCTCCATCCCCACTCCCTAACTACTAACTGCCCTGGGCCTCAGCTTCCTTCTTTGGATTGTCTTGAGAATGTGATTAGTTAATACATGTGATACAGAGTGATATATTGTGATTTGATTTGATTTGGTTTTTTAAGGAGAAGGGAAAACATGGTCTTGGGCAGCATGCTCCCAACACAAATGTCGGGAATAACAGCCAACACTCTCAAAGAATGGCTCTCAGGTTAGACTCTACATCCCCTCCATTCATTATTCAGAACATCTCTACAACGTGCCACACCCGAGGCACCCCCAACTACTGAAATTCTCCACCAATGAGAGCTGAGTGCTGGTGATTAAGTGTGAAAAGAAGAACCCAGCAATTCATTTTCTTGACATTGTCATTTCTTAATTTGATTTAAAGTTACTATTGACATTGGCTGACTGTGTTCACTTCTATTTAGCGGTTCCATTTAGGGACACCTCTTGATTGGGGTAGCCTGATAAAGGAACAGAGAACTTTTCCAACAAGCTAGAGGTATCCTACACTCATTCATTAACTGATTGACTCATTTATTTGATGAATAATTCCGTGAGAAACTCTTCCTACCCAGCGCTCAGCTGGTTCCTAGAGATTCAGTGGCAAGACAAGAAGACATGCCTCCTGCCCCTATGGTGCCTCTAGTGAGACACATGACAGACAAGTAAACAGTTACAGCAAAAATAGTGTCCGGAGGAAAACAGGAAGAGCTTATGACAGAGAATAGTGGGGGGAGGGCTGATCCTTAGAAAAGGTGTTCAGAGAAAGCCTCTCTGAGAAGAAAATGGATAAGGTATGACCTAAAAATTTAGAAGACGACCAGTGTGGCGGGATTATGGCAGACATAGAGGGAAGTGAGGGCAGCTAAGTTTGGAGACTTAAGCAAGGGACAGGCCAATTAAAGTCTTATAGGCCCAGGTAAGGAGTTTGAATTTTATTTTAAGAGTGAGTCAAAACCATTTGATAGCTAATGTATATTCTATAGATTATCTACCTGCCATGTGAGGAAGGGCCTAGAGCAGGGCAGGAGTAGAAACAGAAAGACCAGTGGGGACCACTGCAGTTGGCTTGGGAGAAAAGATGGTGGTTCAGACTGGGGCAAAGGCATTGGTGTAGAGAAAATTTCACAGAAATGGCAGTGTAGCAGTTGGAGAATACTTGGAGGGGGGAGAGGGTAAGTCAATACAATATGTGAAGAATTTTAGTATTCTTTTGTTCATCAAGTCAATCAAACTGTTTATTGCCACAGACCAGGATGGTGAGAAATTAAATATACCAGCTAACATTTATGTGTTACATGCTTTACAGATATTGTTTCATGAATCCTTATAACAGCCCCTTAAGGTAGACATTGTTATTACCCCTATATTATAAATGAGCAAAATGAGCTATAATCAGATTAAGCAACTTGCTCAAAGATAATACTGCTAGTTAAGTTAGTGGAACTGGGATTCAATCCCAAGGCTGTCTGATTCTAAAACTCAAGCCATAAGACACTGACAGACTATTCTAGGGAGACTTTCTATTCTGTACATGCTTGACACCCCACATAAAATGTCTCCACACTCCCCATGCATGGTGTAGCTCCTTATTATCTGGGCATTAAAACCTGGACACATTTATTGAGCTTCTATTATATGCCAGACTTTTGTATTTATTGTGCCCACTTTGCAGATTGGGAAACTAAAGTACAAGGAGATTATGCAACTTACCCAAAGGCGTAAACCTGGTCATCTTCAAACCCAGGCTACCTCATGTGTTTGGCCACTGCCTCTTCCCAAGGAGTTTATTCCTGGACAGAAGATCTGAACCTACACAGAAGGTCCCCTGAATGGTGGGAGGGTCCCAGGGGCTGCTGCTTCTCCAAGCCAGGCCCGACCCTGGGTTGAGTAATGGCAAACCCATTGAGATTGACAGGTTATTCCAGCCATGTGTAATGTCAGTGGGCCACAAGCCCACAGAGGATCAAGTCAAGCACCAAGATGGCTCTAAATCTAAAATCTAAATCTAAATCCTGTCTCCATCTGGTTCTCCTTTGTCACCTCTTTGGAGAGGCTGTCCCTGATGACCCTAGCTACAGTGGTGCCCCCTCCCTCATGCCACCTGCTACCCCATCAATTGTTAGCACTGATAACTATTTGTTGGCATCACATATTATTTTTATGTTTGCCTGTCTCTGCCCACTACAATGTAAGCTTTATATCCCCTTGGTTTACAATATGGGGCACATAGTAGGCAATCAATAAATATTTGATGAATGAATGATTGAATAAATTAGTTAATTACATTTTAGTTTGCATTTGCACCTGAGGAAAACTATAAGCTTTCAACAAATACACAGGTTCCTCTTGAGCTTAAGCATCTGGAACAATAGAAAGAGGGGCTAAGAGGCAAACTGACAAGATGGCATGGGAAAACAACAATAGGATTAATGCAAGTGGGCCAGACCTAGCCATTTTTAAAAGCCCCCTTGTTGGCACAGTGGCCTTCTTGTAGTCCCATGGGAGGTGCCTTGACACACCACAGAGCAATTAAGTAAGCAACCAGAAGCTTGAACTAGAAGTTCCCACTAAGTCAGAAGGAGCAAGGGAAAGGAAAGGGGCAGTGAGGGGAGGCCTCCCTGGGAGAGGGCCATACAGAGGAAGTGCAGTCCAGGCAGCACCCAGAAGAGGGGGAGGGCCCTTGGTCCTCACCTCCTGCTTCATTATTCCCATCAGCAGGAGTGGGGGCTCCCAAGGAGCCATGTTCTCCTCTGCCTTCCACTGTGGGCAGCAGCAGGAGGAATGTCATGTGTGCCTAGTTCCTTTAGGAAATGTGTGCCCCATTGAGAATCAGTTCCATTTCAATCTGAAATTCAAAAAAATAATAACAGTTAAACAAAACAGAGATTCTCTGATGAAGATGAGAGCCATCCATTGCTCATTTTTGTCTTCCTAGAAAGAACAAAAACCAAACATGATCTTTCCCTGTTTGGGGGAACATTTTTGCAGGATGGCTTTGCTCGTTCTCTTTTGAATACCTCGAGCAGAACACCCCTCGTGTTGTTAATGACTTCAAAGATACCCGGTCCACTGTGCGGCAAGTGATAAAAATGTACACAGCATGTGTTGGATAAATTAATAAACTCTCCAGAGCCTCCGATTCCTCGGGCCCAGCAGCACCGTAATGAAATGTTATTCTGAAGTGGAGGAGGTGGGAAGGAGAAAAAGGGGAGCAGTATTTAATATATGCAAATTAACTAGTATGCAAATTGCCACTAAGTTAAAAATAACGGACTGCGAAAGGAGCCCATTTTTTAAGCAGCTTGTTTATTCATTAGCCTAATTCCCATTATCAATCCTTCTGTTTTCTTCTTTATTAAGTACTCACATTTGGGGAAGCTTGCTTCCTACAAATTGTTTTGCTCCAAAACCCGTAACACTGGTTAGAACAATCACCATACATTAGCTTTTCTCTATCTCATTCTTGATTTTGCCCCTTGCCTGCATTCTCTTTCTTTCTTCCTGTTCCTTTCCTTTTGCCTTTCCTCCGGTTCCTCCTGTCATCCTCACTGGCCTTGTTTCTCTGACACCTTTTGTCTCTCTGATGTGTGAGGTTCCCTGGCAAACAGGCAGCGTGGGGCAGGGGCAAAGGAATGTAAGGGCTTACATCAGGGAGCTCTTCTGTCAAGCACTGGCCCCATGGGCTGGATTCTCAGATATAAAAGGCTCCAGCAGCTGGCTCCCCATTACCTTGGGGCTTGGACGACCATCAGTCCCCAGCCAATAATATCAGAACAGCCAGAACAATGCACACCCTGGTTCAGGTCTGTATATGGACTCCGCTCCCTCAAGACAGACCTTACAGGATGTTAAGAGGAACTGGCAGCCAAAATCCTCCTCTTTTGTCTCAAGAAGCCTCCACCTTGCTATGTGCAAGCTCTGGTGCCCCCTAGAGGCTTAGAGTGGTACAGAGTGCTGGGCTGGTCCTAGGGAACGCAGGGCAGGAGGAAGGCGCACGCGGGGAGGGTTCTCCCACACAAAGCCTCCCCCATCCCACCGCCACAAGGTGTCCAGAGGGCATATCCAGAAAGTGTGGGTGCCCATGAGCAGCTGGGCGGGGGCCGAAGGTAGAGGCTTTGCTGATGCCGCGCGTGAGCTTGCGAGGCTGTTTTTTTGTGCTAACTGTTGTCATTTTTCACATGGTTTTTAATCACATAGTTATTACAAAGCCTCGAGATCATTTTTTACCACACGCTTCTCTGCACAGGGTGCTTGGCTGTGACTGTGCAGAGCTGTTTGCGCAGACGTGCCCCATGGAGTGCGCGGTCTCAGACGTACAAGCACACACCCAGAGGCTAAGAGTCTCTCTGTGCCCTGGAAAAGCTGTGATGGAGGCCCAGGGTACAGAATTTCAAGGCCGGCCCTGCCAGAAACCCTTACTCCACATCAGGCTGTGCTACCGATCAGATGCAAGTGAGTCAATGTGAACACATATTCCACAGCAAAAAAAAAAAAAAAAAAAAACGCTAATTCCCACTCTTGCAGGAGCTCCCACTTGCTAGTGCTAAAAATTCTCCTAGGGGACCCAGAGCAGGAACCACCTTTTCCAGGTCTCAGCTCAGGGCTGGAGCTTTGTCATCCCCTTCCTGAAGCACCTATTACTCTAGGACAGTGGTGTCAAATGTGAAAGGTCGCACTCAGGTGGCTGCTTGGCATCCTGATTGAGACCAGGGACAGCTGGAGAATAAATTTGGATCAGCTCCTGCTCCTTCAGTCCACTTTGCAATCTCCCATTGCGCTTAAGGGCTACAAATGGTGTCAAAAGGCTAAAGACCTTAAAGAGGCGGGCAGCAACAGAAACCGTCACTGACACTAAGCCTGAGATGGAGCCAGAAAAATAAATCATTATCATTTAAGCCTTGCACATTTTTATACATACTGTCTTTGCAATATTTCCATAGAATGAGCAAATAAATCACCACGCTCTTGACATTTTTAATAACTTTAAGAATGCGGTTAGGGTAATACTTAACTTTATTGACATATTGTATGGTTCATCCATCCCATCAAACCTCAATGAAACTTCAATGAATATTAACTGAGGACCCATAATGTACTAGGCACTGCCTGGAGAATCCCCCGAGTGGTCCCTGTCCCCCTCCAGGAGCTTTAACTCATTGGCTTGACTCCTTTCTGTGGGAATCAATAGCCCACAGGGCAAGACTCCAGCTAGTGGGGTACAGAGGCTGTTCAGATTCTAGCTGGAGGATTTGGCTCCCTGGGTTTGAGGAAAACCTCTTTCTGGACTAGGGCTGCTTGAGAGTATTCTGAGGGTCAGGAGCCTCCCTTGTGCATTAGAGACAGACCAGATGAATGGAAAGAAGACAGAACAGAATGCAGCTCAGTAGCCAAACCCCAAAGATAGGAGATGTAGCCCTAGTACGTCATTCTGGGACATGACCCAGCCTGGTCCCTGATTTCCTGGAACATGACTCAGAGGCCCAGAGTGGGACCTTAAACTCACCAGAGTCACACAGCTCTTTCATAGCAGAGCTAGAAGAACCACGTGTCTTGATTTTTAAGTTAACACCCTTTTCTGTGCTAAATGATAATGGTGGCACGTTTTACAAAGGGATAGGAGAGTTTTTAAAAAGGAGATCAAATAATTCGAGGAATAATGATAGTATTTGACCCATTTCTCAAACACTGCCTCTAGGAGACACTCTCCAGCACCTCGGATTCTCAAAAGCACAAGTTTTCTCTCTTACCCCAGGACTTTTTCGAGCTGTCACCTTCACAAAAATACTATGACTTCCAACCTTCTTCTCTTAGCCATTCTTTTTCATTCTTCAGCTCTCATTTGGGACTCCAATTTGGACATCACTCCAAGAAGCTTTTCCTGATCCCTCAAATCTGCTGTTTGCAAGGCTCCCGGCCCCCATCCCACACTCTCCTTTACAGCCCCTGACCCTGCTCCCTGCAATTGTCTTTTCTTTGAATGCCTTCTCCAATCTTCTATGAACCTCTGGAGGGCAGAGACTACATCTGTCTTTCTCCCTCAAAATTGTCTCCATAGACCTAAAGCTAATAACTCTAAGAATGCGATTAAGGTAATACTCAACTTTAAGTGTACAGTTCATTCATCTCATCAAAACTCAATTAAATCTCAGTGACCATTAAACTAGGGCCCAAAATGGCCCAGGCAGTGATGCCTGCCATACAGTAGATGCTCAATAAATATTTTAGAATGTATAAATGAAGAGTGGACCATAGAGACTCATCAGGGAGAAAATGTCATACATACTGTCACAGAGGGATCCAATTTCTCCCTCTTCCTGAACACATCCTTGGCTGCTAATCTGAGCATTCCAGAGTAAGACTTAAACTGCCTGAGAAAACATATTATAAGCTATGTTAAGATAAGAGAAAGGTACACACATTTAAATATGGCCCTTCTTATTTATGGGTACAAACTTTATACTTGGAAGACATATCTTCTTTATAGCAAAAGCCAAGGAAACAAATATTAGACAGAGAAAGAATTTTGTAGCAAACATTGTAGAAAGACTTTAATATCTCTGCTACATAAAGAATTCATATAAATTGATTTTTTTAAATTCAAGACCTTAATAGATAAGTAGACAAAGAACACGGACAGAAAATGAATATAAGGGGAGACTTAACTGGTAAGTAAAAATACAGAAACATACCCAACCTTGCCAATTAAGACAGTTGGGAGGTATAGGACCCAAGTGCAGGATGAGAAAAGGTAAATCGCCCCCCTGGCCCAGCCTCCCTCACTCATCGCAGGACTGGACTTGCTGTTGTCACTATGTGTCAATGTGCCAGGTGAGGTGGGTTTGAGTAAGAGCCCTCAGGTCCCAAGGAGGCTAGGAGAGATGCAGAGGGCAATACGGTGAGCAAGGCCAGGAGGTGAATTCTGAGCTGGCCGCCATTGGGGGTGGATGGAGGCATATGACAGCAAGAAGAGGGGTAGAATGGCTTATAAGCAGCTTTGCTTATTAGAGGATGCAGTGCCAAAGGTGGCTAGCACAGTGCCTGACTATGGTAAATGCTAGAAACCGTGCAAGTGGAAACACAAGCTTGCAAACAGAGAGGAAAGAATCAAAGGGAAATACATGAATGTTTGAAAACAAGGTGATCTATGTATATAGGACACAATCACAGGAGCTTCAGGATTTGCTGTCAGCTTCTGGATTTGGCTTCTACAGCCAGCTGCCAGGCAGGGTTCGCTCAGGTGCACCCACCAGAAGGGAAATGAGACCCATTAATGCTTTTTGCCAGCATGGCTCACAGGTTCAGAAATGTTTCCGAAAAGCAAAACAATAATGAAAATATGATTTAGCCTCTGAAATTTTCAGATGCTAAAAATAAAAATACATTATGCAGTACATCTTAAACTTATACAGTGATGTATGTCAATTCTATCTCAATAAAACTGGAAAAGATAAAAAATAATAACCAGGTGGCAAGATTGGCACAGTGTAAATAATAAGTATAACATTTTTGGAAAGCAGTCCAACAGTATTTATCAAGCACCATGTATCAATTAGTCATTGTGGCAATAACACTGTGTAGCAGATGACCTCAAAAATCTCAGAAATGAAGGTCCTCAGGGGTCCAAGGTAGAAAGTGCATTATAGCCTAAGGCATCCCATGACTATCAAAGGTGAGCACTGAGCTCAGAAAACAATTTCTCATCTTGTTAATTGTTGAACCCTGCTTGCTTGCAAAAATCACCCAGGTCCAAAGGTCCAATAATTCATTTTGTGGAGAGTCACAAATGGTCTGTCTACCCAGGCAAAGGAGATAGCCCAGTGGAGTGTGAGCTAGAGCAAGCAAGAAGGGGAAACAATCCACTTGATGGGCTCTTTTCCCTAGCTCCAAAGTCAATGCATAGACTTCAACTGACTTCTCATATTTGCATATTAACACCTTGTTGAAAGGAAGTTTATGGGGTGGTAGAAATGTTCTATACCTTGAATAGGGTCAAACAGCTTTATACATCTGTCAAGACTCATTTAAATGATCACTTCAAATGTGTGCATTTTATAGTATGTGCCTTATTCCTCAACAAAGTTGATTTAAAAATAAAACCTGTTAGAATCATCTTACTATCATATTTAAATTTGTAGAGAAAACTGATTTTATCTGGAAACAGACTGGTAAAATTAAGCTGAATAAAAAACTATTTATAGTTCTTTCACTTCTGGCCAAGATGGAAAGACAGGGGCTAGGTTTAACATACTGTCTGAAATAAACAGTATTTTTAAAGACAAAAAAAACATTGAAAGAATAGTTTTCAAGACCCTGGATGTCAGACAGTGATGCCTAAGGAATGGGAAACAAATGTTAAGATTGCCCCAGCTTATTGCCTCAAGAAGGTTTCCAGACCATGGAGAAACAGGGAAACCAGGCAGAGCTCAGTGAATTTCCTGAGTTTAGAGCTTCCAGAGCTGAGAGCCTGGGGACCTCAATGACATTTATGAAATATACTCCATTCAACGACAGCAGAATACACATTCTTTTCAAGGTACATGAAACATGTACATAAAACAAATCTCAAATTATGTCTGGTGCATAAAATAGACTCAAATTTAAATGAATTGAGTTTTTACAGTGTATGTTTTCTGGCCAAAATGGAATTAAGTTATGAATCAACAGCAGAACTCTAAAAATTTATCCAATATTTAAAAAATAAAAAACATAATTCCAAATAACCTGTGGGTTAAAGAAGAAACCAAAAGTGCAATTAGAAAGTATTTAGAACTGCAAATATGTGAAAACAAATAAAATTTGTAGGATGCTGTTATAGTTGTACATAGCGGAAATTTTATAGTACCAAATGCCTATATTAAAAAAAAAGAAATGTCTCAACTCAGTGACCTCAGCCTCCACCCTAAGAAGCTATAAAAATATAAAGACATAAAATTCAATGTAAGCAGAAGAACAGAAATAATAATGATAGGAGTAAATACCAATGGAAAAAGAAAATAAACACAGCATAGAAAAAAAATAAATGAAACTGAAAGCTGGTTTTCTAAGAAGACCTATAAACCTCTAGCCAGACTAATCAAGAGAGAGAAAGAGAGAGAGGATACAAATTAGCAATAACAAGAATGAGAGAGGTAAAAATCACTATGCATTCTATAGATACTTATTTTTAATAGGTAATATTATGAACACCTTTATAACAATAAATTCCACAACTGAAATAAAGTGGACAAATTCCTTGCATAACAAAAATTGCCAAAATTCACTCAGGAAGAAATAACCTGAATAGTCCAGTGTTCTGGGATCAAGTCCTGAGTCCGGCTCCTCGCGTAGGGGGAACCTGCTTCTCTCTCTCCCTCTGCCTCTCACTCCCCCTGCTTTTGCACTCTTGCTTGCTCTCTTCCTCTTGCTCTCTCCCTCAGATAAATGAATAAATAAATAAATAAATAAATATTTAAAAAAAAAAAAAAACCACAAAACTTTCCCAGAGAAAAAACTCCCAAATCCAGATGGCTTCCCTGATGTATGCTACCAAACATCTGAGGAACAAGTAGTATTAATTATACACAAATCCTTGAAGAAACTGAAAAGGGATAAAAACTTCCCCACTTATTCCATGAGGCCAGCACTACCTTGATACTAAAAGCAAACAAGGATATTACAAGAAAACTCCAGACTAATAGATCTCATGAATATAGAGGCAAACATCTTAACCAAATTTCAGCAGATCAAATCCAACAACACACAAAAAGAACAATACATCTTTACTAAGTAGAGTTGATTCCAGGAGGACAAGGCTAGTTTAACATTCAAAAAAAAAAAAAAATCAGTGTAATTCACCATATTAACAAACCAAAAAGAAAAACTGTATTAATTTCAATTCATGCAGAGAAATTATTTGACGAAATCAACACAGCCATTCCTGATAAAAACTTTCAGGAAAGTGGGAATAAAAAAAGAACCTCTTCAATGTAATTAAGAGCATATCTGGAAAATCTACAGCTAATATCATATGTAAATGAGAAAGACTGAGTATTTTTTGCCTAATATTGAGAAAACGACAAAGATATCAGTCTCACCATTACAATTCAACATTTTGCTATGGGTTCTAGCCAGTTCAATAAGGCAAGAAGAAATTAGTCATTCAGATGGGAAAAGAAAAATTAAGAGTATATCTATTCATACATAACATGATCATCTATGTAGAAAAATTCAATGAAATCTACAAAAATGCTATTAGAACTAATGAGTGAGTTTAGAAAGGTTTCAGGATATACAATCAATATGCAAAAATCAATTGTGTTTCTATAAACTAGCAACAAACAATTGGAAATTGAAATTTAAAAAATCAATGCCATTTAGAATAGCATACAAAAATTAACTACTTACAGATAAACCTCACAAAAGATGTGAAAAACCTATACCATTAAAATTAAAAAACATTGCTGATAGAAATCAAAGATGACCTAAAGAGAGTGGTTCTGTGTTCATGAATCATAAGAGTCTTAAGATGTCAAATAGTCTTAAGATATTAAATATTGTTAAGATGTTAAATCTCCCCAATTAATCTATGGATTCAGTGTAATCTCAATCACAACACAGCAGGCTTTTTTTGGTAAAAATTGACAAACTGATTATAAAAATTCATATGAATATTAATCCCTTATCAGATATATGGTTTACAAATATTTTCTCCCATTCCATAGGTTACCTTTTCATTTTGTTGATTATTTCCTTTATCTACAGAAGCTTTTTAGTTTGATGTAGCCCTACTTATTTTTGTTTTTGTGACCTGTGCTTTTGGTGTCAGATAAAAACTCATTGCCAAGACCAATATTAAGGAGCTTTTCCCCCTACTTTCTCCCCCTAGGCATTTAATGTTTTCAGATATTAAAATTAAGTCTTTAATCCATTTCAAATCCATTTCTGTGTATGGTGTAAGATCAGAACCTAATTTTTATTCTTTTCTACACGGATATCTAATTTTCCCAGCTCCACTTATTGAAAAGATTGTTCTTCAAACCCTTCTTTTGTGTTGTGGGTGCCCTTGTCAAAGATTAGTTGACAGTATATGCATGGATTTATTTTGAGCGCTTGATTCTGTTTATTAGTCCGTGTCTGTTTTTATGCCAGTACTATATTGCTTTGATTACTACAGCTTTATAATATAGTTTGAAATCAGGAAGTATGATGTCTCCAACTTTGTTCTTCTTTCTTAAGATTGCTTTGGCTCTTAGGAGTTTATGTGGTTCCAAGTGAATTTTAGGGCTGTTTTGTTCTATTTCTATGAAAGATAACAAAGAAAAGAATGTTTAAAAATGGGGCAAAGGATCAGAATAGACATTTTTCTAAAGAAGATATCCAAATGGGGTTGGGGAGGAAGACCGTTCAGTCCATTAAGCATCTGCCTTCAACTCAGGTCATCCATCATCCTGGAGTCCTGGGATCAAGCCCCGAATCAGGCTCCCTGCTCAGTGGGGAGTCTGTTTCTCTCTCTACCTCTGCTCTTTCCCCCACTTGTCTTCTCTCTCTCTCTCTCTCTCAAATAAATAATTTTTTAAAAGAATATATACAAATAGTCAATAGGGATATGAAAATATGCTCAACATACCCATCATCAGGGAAATTCAAAACAAAACCACAATGAGATATCACTTCACATCTGTTAGGATGGTTATCATCATGTAGCACTGGGTGTGGTGAAAAAATAATGAATACTGTTTTTCTGAAAATAAATAAATTGGAAAAAAAGAGAATATAGGGAAAAAAAAAAAGACAAGTGGTAACAAGTATTGGCAAGGGTGTGAAGAAAAGGTACCCCTTGTACACTATTGGTGGGAATGTAAATTGGTAGATCTATCATAGAATACAGAACTACCATATGATACACCAATTCTACTTCTGGATATATAGCCAAAGGAAATGAAATCAATATTTCAATATTTCAAAGACTTCCTATGTTGACAGACACCTAGGTTGTTTCCATATCTTGGCTATTACTCACAATAGCCAAGATATGGAAACAACCTAGGTGTCTGTCAGAAAACAAATGGATAAAGAAAATGTAAAAATAAGATATATTGTTATATATGTAGAATATCATTCAGCTGACTGGGGAGCTCAGTTAGTTAAGCACCTGCCTTCAGCTTAGGTCATGATCTTGGGGTCCTGGGATGGAGCCCCTTGTCCAGCTCCCTGCTCAGTGGGGAGTCTGCTTCTCCCTCTCCATCTGCCCCTCCCCCCCTCTTGTGTGTTTGAATCCTCTCTCTCAAATAAATAAATAAAATCTTTAAAAAAGAAAAAAAGAAGAAGAAGGAAATCCTATCGTTTGCAACAATATGGATGAACCTGGTGGACATTATGCTACATGAAATAAGCCTGACACAGAAAGGCAAATACTGTGTGATCTCACATATATGTAGAAACTAAAAGTCAAATACACAGAACCAGAGAATAGGAACAGTGGTTGTCAGGGACGGGGGGGCCAGGGAGGGATAGAGATGTTGGTCAAAGGATACAAACTTTCACTAATAAGTTAAATAAGTTCTCGGGATCTAATATAGAACATGGAAACTATAGTTAACAATACTATATTGTATACTTGGATTTTGCCAAGAGAAGGGATCTTAAATGTTCTTACCACAAAAAAGTAATTATGTGAAGCGATGGATGCAATAATTAATTTGATTGTGGTAATAATTTCACAGTGTATATAACCATTAAATCATCACATTGTATACCTTAATTATATATAATTTTTATCTGTCAACTGTACTTCAATAAAGCTGGGGGAAAATCATATAGAAATGTACCGAACCAATAATGGCCAAAACAACTTAGAAAAAAAAACAATGCAGGGAACTAAAACTATCTCATTTCAAGACTTATTATAAAGCTATAGTAATAAGGACAATGTTGTATGGGCTTCAAGATAGGCAAATATATCAATGGAACACAATAAAGAGTCTAAAAACAGACCCACACATATATGAACAACTGATTTTCAACAAAAGTGCAAGAGAAATTCAGTGGAGAGAGAATATGCAAAAATGAACATAGATCATTTAAAACCTATAACTATAAAATTTTTAGAATAAAACATAGAAGAAAATCTTTGTAACTCTGGATTAATAAATTATTTTTTAAATATGACATCAAAAGCCTAATATATAAAAGAAAAATATGAACAATTTCATTTCAATAAAATTAATACTTTTATTCTTCAAAGCATATTTAAAAGATATTATTTAAAAGAGTGAAGAAGTCATGAAAGAATTTTCAAAGAGTGATAAAAAAAAACCAAACCAAGTAAGTGTTTGAAAACTAGGTAGAAGAAAAGCAGGGATTAGAGGAAAAGGGATAGATGAGCCTCAGGTAGTGAAACCTAAATTCCTCAAGTTCATCTGGATACAAGAGATGGCATAGGAAGTCAGAAGGCATGGGTGGTATTTGGTGGCTGCCCAGAGAAAAGAAAGACGATCCACCAAGGAAACCCTACCTCTGGTTCCCACAACTTACGGAGACCCCATGGTTGACAGTGACAGAGAAAAGCTACTTGGAGCTTGGAAGATTCTGAAGGCCTTCATAATCCAGCTTGCCCTAAAATCCTAGAGCTTCAGGAAAACTCCAAGAGAAAGAAAGCTTTATAAATCTTCTGGATGACTTAAGTCTCAAAATGATTTTCACTGCAATCCCTTCTAAGGGGAAAAAAAAAATCTGAAGTGGGTCTTCTGAATATGGCCACTTGCTATTAGACTACATTCATGTACTTCTAGACTGGCATACTATATTGGTTTTCAAATAGGCATTAGGAAGTAGAAACTGTAAAAGTATAAAATAAAAACAAAAATCAGAGTTATAATATTTTTTATATTTTTATATTTTTTATATTTTATATTTTTCATATATTTATTTTATATCTTTTTTATAACATTTTTCTTTCCACATTCCCAATCACCTTGCTTACTGAGTGACCACACCTCACTTTGGAGACCAGTGAGTTAGATAAAGCACTCTAGTTATGTCCAGTGGGAATAATCAGACCTGGTAGATTTTGACTGACAATATTAAGAAAAATAGAAATAGCTATGATAACAAAACATTGTAAACAACTGAACTATCCAAGAAAGAATAACTGGTGAAATATACCTACTTGACAAACTATTAAATAAACATTTAAAATGATATCTTCAATAGTATGGCGGTTCCCTCAAAAATGAAAAATGGAAATATCCTATGATCCAGTAATTTGACTACTGGGTATTTACTCAAAGAAAACAAAAATAATACTTCAAAGAGATATATACACCCCTATGTTTATTGCAGCACTATGTACAATAGCCAAGATATGGAAGCACCCCACATGTTCATCGATACTTGAATGGACAAAGATGTGGTATATATATACAATAGAATATTATTCAGCCATGAATAAGAATGAGATCTTGACATTTATGACAACATAGATGGACCTAGAGGGTATTTGCTAAGTGAAATAAGTCAAACAGAGAAAGACAAAGACTGTATGATTTCACTTACATGTGGAATCTAAAAAAACAGCCAACCAACCAACCAACCAACCAAACATACAAAACCAGAAACAGACACATAAATAAAGAGAACAAATTGTTGGTCACCAAAAGGGAAAGCAGGTGGGGAGATGGGAAGAATGGGTGAAGGGGAGTGTGAGATACAGATTTCCAATTATGGAATGAGTAAGTCATGGGGATGAAAGGCACAGCATAGGGAATATAGTCAATGGAACTACAATATCGTGTATGGCAACAGGTGGTAGCTTCACCCTGGTGAGCACAGCATAACATATAGAGTTGTTGAATCACTATGTTGTACACCTGAAATTAATACACATTTGTATGTCAATTATACTTCAAGTAAAAAAATTAAAATAAATAAATAAATAAATAAGAATAAGATATGTTTTCAAAGAATATTCTCTGACATGTCAAAATGTTCATGATGTGGCATTACATGAGAAAAACCAATGCACAATACTCAGGAAGATTCCAGTTTTGTAAAAGGAAAAATTATGGGGGTGCCTGGGTGGCTCAGTGGGTTAAGCCTCTGCCTTCGGCTCGGGTCATAATCTCAGGGTCTTGGGATCAAGCCCTGCATCAGGCTCTCTGCTCAGCAGGGAGCCTGCTTCCCCTCTCTCTCTCTGCCTATTTGTAATCTCTCTCTCTCTCTCTGTCAAATAAATAAATAAAATCTTTTTAAAAAAGAAAAAAGGAAAATTATGTCTGTATCATGGAAAAGACTGAGAAGAACTGTATTGAGGTGTTATTAAATTTTGGATGATTTTATGGACATTGGGGAAAGTATGTGCTATGGTGAGTGCTGTGAAGTGTGTAAACCTGGCGATTCACAGACCTGTACCCCTGGGACTAATAATATATTATATGTTATTAAAAAATTTAAAAAATATAAAGAAGAGAAAAAAATAAATATTAAAAAAAATTTTTGGATGATTTTATATTTCTGCTTTTTTCTTTCAGCCTTTTCCAAATGCTCTGAAATCAACATTTTCCACTTTATAATCATAAAAACACAGTATTTTTGTAGAGAAAGCGAAAAAGATAATCCCTACCAGGCAGTAAAAAATGGTGATACTGACACTCACGATTCTAGTGAGAGGTTAAGATTAGAAAGAAATTTTCAAAATCAGTATCCTAAGCGTAAAGTCGAGGGCAATGGGTTCTCAGTAATGATGGAAGATGGACCCACCAGCACTCGGGATCTTCATGCACTTGGTTATAGGCATTCATTCTGTGAGCACTGGTCATGTCACAGACGGCAAGTGAGAACACAGCAGAATAAAGATGCTTCACAATCAGGGGCCCTGCCCCAGAGTGCTTCTCAGTTCTCTTGTGTTCCCATGCTATGCTCACCAAAACAGAAAGCAACAAGTCTTCCTTTATACAAAGCAGCTTTTGTGTCTTCTTGAGAAGTAGGGTGGCTGAGGATGTGTGGCCACCACAGTCCAAAAAGATATGAGAGGAGAAGGAGATGCAGAGAAAGAGAAATAAAATGAGAGTATTAGACAGGCTGCAAGGTTAGGGTCTTCAGAAGGGGAAGGGATTGGGATCTACAGAACCAAGAATCTTGAGGATGCATGGGGCATAGACTTACTTGCCAAATTCCCAAACTCTGTGACTAGGTGATATCCTGTGAAACGTGACCCAGGTTTAGTTCCAGACATAAAAGGAAGCAATTTCTCTCACAGTGAGTAATAAACGGATTGGAACTTATTGGAATTCATCACCCCCAAGAGGTAGTGCTGGCAGGAACTATAAATGCCTTCCAAAAAGCTTTGGACAAATTTATGAATGGCAAAATTGTAAATGACCTCTTTTGCTCACTCCCCCTTGCTCTTTCTCTCTCAGGCAGACACTGTCTGTAGAAGCTGAGCCAGTGGTTGCCTTAAGAAATGCAGACCCAATTTTCCCTAAAGGCCAGGCAAGGTCAGGGCCCCTTCTTTGTGTTCCCACAGCACCCTGTGTTTCACTGGTCACAGCCCTGACCACACTATGTTATCATCCCTTGCCAAGGGGCCTGGGGCCCTGCTAGGTTGTCACAGCAACAGGCAGCACTGAGTAGATGCTCAGTAAGTGTGGGCTGGAACAATGGGTGGACTGGACCTGTCTTTGTCAGAGGAAGTAGCCTGGAAAGTAAGCTGAGTGTCACATTTAATCCGGGCCAAATCTTGAGAGATTTTACACTAGCGAGGGTGTTGATTACTTTCTAGTCCTTGCTCACCACTACCATCACCCCCCACTCCCATGTGTACCCAGAACAGAAAATCTGGTGCAAGGGCAGGAAGTGTGGGTGGTTTAGGGTGTACTCTTAGAGGGATACCCCCAAGTGAAGTCATGGAAGAACATCTCATCTGAGAAGGGTTCTTGGAAGCTCCTGGGAGACTCAAGTCTGGAGAGCTCTCACATCCTTCCTCTTGTAATCCCCCAGCCCCCTCACCAGACAGCTCTATTGTCTCCTGCAGTGGGCTTCTGAGCTCTGATTTGCAAGTCAATTCCCTGGGAACCACGTGATAAGATACATTATCAGGTAAGAGATACTCCCCTACATCAAGGACACAGTCTCCTGCATCTCCTCTAAGCCTTGTTTAATAACATGAGTCTTGCCTGTAAGTGTGCCAAGATTCTTTAGGTTGAGGAGGGATTTTAATTTATTTTTCCATTAATGGTCAAGATCCATGCTAAACCTGTAAACACTGTTTCTATAAATGCAATGCAAGACTAATTTTTAATGCAAATAAATAACTAGAGTGAGTGATTCGGAGACACAGTTTGTCCCAGTGGGGCTTTTGCAAATCTCTTACATTTGGCTTTGGAGAAAAGAGAGAATACTTTATATTCTGGTAAGCTGCAGTGGTCACCTAGGGTCCAGTTTCCCCATTCTTGGGATTTCTCAAGGATATATGGGAGAAAGGAAAGATAAATCACAAGTAGAGATCATAACACCATACAGCTGTTAAAGTTAGAAAAAAAATCTTAGAGATTTTCTACTAAAACTCTTTTGTTTTATAGGTGAGAAATGTGGTCACTGAAAGAATAAGGCCTGCCTGGGGATATATGGCCTATGAATAACTGTGCAGAGTCCAGAAATGGCATGTTTCTGAGAAATGTACAGGAGCGGCCATGGTGGCAGAGCACCCCATTGCTGATATTGTGATTATCACTTAGATGCCAGTAACCCACAAGGGTGGTCATATGGCACAGCTTCTGGTCAGCACTCACTGGACACATTCCATATATGGATCCCATAAGTCTATTTAAACATGTCAGACATTTACTCTGATTTGGGTTTCCAAATACAGTCACTAGAATTAAATGAAACCTATAGAGGTTAAACAGTATGTCTTGCCAGGAATCTCAAGAGCCCAGAGCCCAGACTCCTTTCTAGACTGAGATCCAGACCCTGGGAACCCAGGACTGGGGTTCCTCAAGACAGTGGCTCCTCTGTGGGAGAAGGAAAAAGACACAGAAAAAGTCAAGGTCAAGTTAACACCCATAATTATTAATCTAGAGGCCACAGGAACTGATGTTTCTGGGCGGCCCCAGTCAGCAGGGAGAAACAAGGGTCATAATCACTCTCAGAGTACCATCAGTCACCAAAAGCAGCATTTCTCAACAGTTTTCAAGATATTTAGTTACGAAGGCTGAGATGGGAAAGAAGTATTATGAACAACAGGTGTGAGGTGGGAGATGGACCATCCCCAGCCAGACTGTGAGGTAGCTAAGAAGATGGACTGCAAGTGATGGCTTCTCCATGGGCTCATACTCCCACCATCCAACAGGGACGCCACCGCCCTCTTAAAACCAGCTCATCCTTCTGGAACTGGAAGAGCAGTTAAAGAAAACATCCTGACGTGATGGGTATCTGTATCTCAAAGATTACTGTTCTCTAGTGAGTTAGGTGTGAAGTAAAGTGGACAAAAGTACTCCCCCAGCAGTCAGGCAATGATCCCATCAGGAAGACTTGAATGGTACACCCAGCAGAACTGAGCAGGTCAGAGAACATCCATGTCCTAGACTAGAGAAGGGGGTTAGCCACATGGTACTTAAGAAGCTATGAACACTTCATAGAGGAGAGCAAGTAAGAATTTTTTAATTTTCTATTTAAAGTAGTTTCTCCACACTATAATTACACATTTTCATTGTATTTAACTTGGGAGTATTTTTATTGATGGTGGTGGTGTTCTTCTGATTATAAACTGAGAGAATAACCACCCACCTCTAAAGGGTCTGAGGTCTCTTTGTTCTCGCTGGTTTAGAGGAAGCAGCAAGACCTTGACAGCAGGAGAAAACACTGCAGCAGGACTGATGGGGCTATTATATGACCCACTATTTCAGCAGACATAGAAAGCTCATCTTCTTCAGAAAAGGAATGGAGAGAGGAAATGAAAGAAAAAAATTACTGAGTCCAAATTCTGTCATACCTCTCCTGCCCTGGGATTTTAGTGTCTGAGTTCTCCTTGCTAAGTCTGTGCCTGGACTCAGTCAATCCTTATTCTCCTGTCAACAAAGCAGTTCAGTCACACCCTTTAGGGGTCCACCATAGTCCCCCAATTCTGCATTCTCTGAAGGCCATAATCCTTCCAATTTGTCTCCTCACCATAAATATTCTCCCCATGGCAATCCTGTTTTCCTCCAACTGTCCCCCTTGCTCTGGGCTGTAGCCAGAGTATCCAGGCTATTAATTCCTTCCCTGGACACCCACTACTCCCTCTTCCCCTCAATACCCACTAGCTGCCCTGGCAAGAATTCTATGAATTCCTAGGTCCCTGAAATACAGGGCCAGGACTAGAAAAAACAATGAATTAGACAATGGAGAAAGTTCATAGATACCCAAGATGTCTAACTCAGCAAGTATCCCTCTTCTTTCTGCACCAGTTATGGGGCTGTGCTTTCCTGCCCACAAGTGTCACCAGCCTTGTGGCTTGCCATCATGCCTCTAATGCTTTATTGTGCTATTGTGCTGGGAAAGATAACCCTACTGCCCCAGCCTAAGATTCCCCATTTCCTGGCCCTAAGTAATGAGAAAAAAATGAAGAAAGACCACTTGGCCAGTAAGATTACCCTTTTACTTCTCAGTTGACCTTATAGCTGCCACATTCAGAAGAGCAGCGATTTTTCAAAATGGTGGACCTTTGAGTTATATGTAGAAGATAAATTTAAAATTAATAAAATATAATTTTCCTTTTATTTGTAATGTTGGTAGTTGATGTGATAAAATCAGATTAAGAACATTGTTTCATTTTTGGAAAATGGTGGCTTAGTAGAGTGTTTTATGGGTGGGAAACCTATTTTCCCAGCAGGCTTGTATTGCTTGTACTTACTGCAGGGTCTGCTAAGAATATTATGTCTGCCTTATCTGTATTCTTAAACTTGTTATGATACATGAGCTACTACCACTTTCTTTCTCTATATGCTAATCCTCAAAAGCTATTTCTTGGGGCTGGGGGGGTGGTATTCCAAATAACTAAGTTTATGGTTTGAGGCAGAAAATGAAAGAGAGGACTCAGAAGGATAAAAGATGACAGCAGGCCAGGGATTATGAGGGATTGTGACTAATTTTAGAGTATGATGCCTATACTCAATTTCAAGTGACCTGTCTATAAATCCTACCCATTACTCACAAATAATCCTTAATTAAAAGTCTCCTGTGCACATAAAGTGTGCTAATGATCATTTGGGGTAAATTTAAGGAACTGGTAAGGTCTTAAGATTAAGGCAAAGATGTACAAAAAATTAATGATGATTAAAGGAAGCATGACACAGAGCACAACTCCATAATTCGAAAGCAAAATATTAAATCAAAATTTAAGTAGGGGAAACACCAGCTTCCAGATAAACTTCAGTAGAAAGATGAGATATTGTTATAAACCAAAACTAAATTTTAAAAAGGAATTCTCTAAAATTCTAAAGCAAAGTGAAGCAAATGAACCTAAGTTGGTGGCATAACCACACACAGAAAAACTATTCCAAGATATTTAAAAACACATCAGTTGACTTTACTTACTAAATAGGATATACCCTAAAACAAAATAACTGTAAAAATACTGCAAATTTTATGTATCCAGCTATCGTACTATTCTTTGCATTGTTGATTTTATTATTCTCAGACTGCTTTATGTGTTGTGAGATAAAATTAATGAATGCTATGTTGACATTTTTGAGAACTGCAATTTTCAGTATAGGAGTTCTTAAGGCACAAGAACAATGAGGTTAAATAAAAATCCCATAATCCTGAATTTGAGTTAGAAGTACCAGACTAGGGCACCTGGGTGGCTCAGTGGGTTAAGCCACTGCCTTCGGCTCAGGTCATGATCCCAGGGTCCTGGGATCGAGTCCCGCATCGGGCTCTCTGCTCAGCAGGAAGCCTGCTTCCTCCTCTCTCTCTCTGCCTGCCTCTCTGCCTACTTGTGATATCTCTCTGTCAAATAAATAAATAAATTCTTAAAAAAAAATAAAGTACCAGACTAACATCATGATGAATTTTAACTTTTGAAAATGTATTTCCCAGCTCGATCTGCAAAAAAGTCTAGAAACAATAACCAACCCAACAGCAATGAGCACTCCTAGTATCTAGACTATGGTTTCTAAATATTTCCCCCAAAAGGACTCTCCTTGAAAAAATGGCTGGTTCCAGGTTTGAGTTAAGAAACAAGATGAGTCTGAAATATCTTGTTATTATTTTTATAAAGCCAGGAGGTAATCAAGGGCAACTAGGGTTTTTTCAAAAGGACGTGAATTGAAAAGTCACACTCTCCAAAACTGGGACAGTTTGTTCACAGATAAGAATAAATTTCAATGTTTTAATATAATATCAAGTATGTTTGAGTCCATAAGCCCAACTGGTGCTAAAAAAATAACAACAGCAAAAAGGAAACCCAGTAGTAACTGATGGAAAATTAGGAATTATTCTGAAAACTGACACAAGGAAATTATCAAGCAATTAACTCTCCCTTCCTATAAAGATCTATACCTCAGAGTAACCTAAATGATGATAAGGGGAAGTTTTTCTTTTTAAGAGGTGTTCCACTTACCAAGTGAAGAGGAAATGATGGAATTAGGAAATAAATATTTAGTAACTACAAAGGAATTGATGGACCTAGATAATGATTATCAGTGCTGCTTGTATCACAAGAGACACCTGGACATTGTGAATCTCCTCACAAAAGTATAGAATTCTACCAACTAAGTGGTCTTGCCCCAAAAAATAAATAAAATAAAACTAATGTAATCAAGCCCCTAGATCTAACTAGCAATTTAGATGAACAGAGGAACTCATTACATGACACCATGGGATTCAATTAGAAAAATCCAGACAGTGTAAAACCCTTTAGGACAGACAATTCAGTTTCTTCAACAACTAAATTACAAAGAAAAAGAGAGTGAAAATGAGATGGAAGAGGAACAATTAGGTTAAAAGAGACTTATAATAGATATCAACAACTGCAATGTGTGGACCTTATTTGAATCTGGATTGAGCCAAACCGTAAAATATAAAAATAATGAGACAATCAAGGAAATGTGAACACTGATTTAATATTTGGTGATATTAAGGAATATTTTCTGTAATAATAAATGGTATTATGGTTATGGTTATGTCTAGGGATTCTAATCTGAAATATTTGTAGATAAAATGACATGATAGTTGGAATATGCTTCAAAAAATTGAGGAGGGAGGATGAGAGAGGACAAGGTCAGTGAATGGGAATACAGAGGAAACAAAATTGACTGTGAACTTAACAATTGTTGAAGCTGGATAATGGATACCTATGCATTCATTAAACAGCTCTCTCTTTCTCTTTGTATTTTGAAGTTTTCCCCCAATAAAAATTTTTTAAGAAAAGAAAGAGGAAAGAAAAGAGGATGCTAGTTCCATTGGACATAAGAAAAATACTCAAATCATTAAAAAAGCAATCAGTGGGGTTGTCTCAAGAAGCTGTAGGACTAAACGAAGGGTCTCTCTTCCTTTTTATCACCTTCTCCCATGGGCTGTATTGTAACCAGATCTCTTCTCCTTTCTTAAGTATATGTATTCCCTCCTCTAGTATGTTTCCATGCACAGAGCAGTCTTTTCAGTCCTCCAGAGCTGACAAAAAAATCTGAAAGCAGTACCAATAAGAGGAGTTGGATTCTGCACCACATAAAGTGGAAAAAAGAGTGGGTCATTAATGGCCTAGGCATCATTAATTAGAACCCCAGAATCCAACTCTAGCTTGAAGCCTTGTTTGTCTGGCTAGTGGAGTATTTTTTTTCCCCAATGTCTTTGGTGAAAGTGTGCACCATGAGCCTCTACAAACCTATACACTGACATTTCATGCCTGGCCCTGGGAGCCTGGTAACCCATGACCCATATCCTCAACGCTAAGGGAATTCTGGCTCAAAGATTTAGAGATTTTCCTTATTCTGTAGCATCTGAAAACCTCATCCACCACAAAGCCTTTAGATGCTGCTAGTTTGCAGTTTGATCAAATTTGGTACCTATCCTTTCACCCATTCTGTCTCTACCTTTAAATCTTAAATCCAAAAGATTTGTAGTAATATGAACTGACTGAAGAAAATCTCTCCTGTAACTCAATAAAAACTTTTTCTTTACTTTCTCTTGTTTTCTAAGCAAAAATACATTTGGATTCTTAAAAATCATTGATTTGATCTGGTGAGAAAAGTCAATTCAAAGTAGCCTCCCTTATTTAGATAAAATAATTGCAGTAGGATGAGTAACTTTGTATTCATCCTCTTTGATTAACTTTAAGGTGAATCTGGAATTAGCTCACTGATATCACAATAGGATCATTCTAAGAAGAAACCCTGCCTCTAAGGAGAAAGTGATTGATATGCTTTCAAATTGTCTGGGAGGACTACAGTTTGGAACAGTAAAGCAGTGGGGGTGGGGGGTGGAGGTAACAGATGAGCTAAACCTAGAATGAGCTTACAAGAGTTAGAAGACCCCCAGGTCCTTGCCTTGGCCAAGTCATTAAACCTCACTGAGCCTTAGTTCCTCACCTTTCTCTAGAAAGTGGTATTTTTTTATAGCAACCCCAGTAGACTAAGACAGAGACTGTAACACATTTCTTACAAGGTTTTGGACTTCTTGATTGCTCTTCCTCCTAAACGGGATTGTTTATAGAAAATGGCAGGCTGCATCCAACATGTATATACTATACCTAGAATGTATGCCCTAACCAATGTATTGCAACTGATAAGATGGTCTCATCTATAGATATATATGAAGGTCTTTGGCAAATAGCCATGGAAGAAGTATCTAGAAGGCAACATTTATAACATCATTTGAGAGGTGGGATTTAATGAGTTCAATTTGGACCAAGAACTATGTTTGTATATTTACCAAAGTTGGTCCATGTAATACCCAAGTGCCTGAGCATTTTCACTATGGCTTGTGTTCCTAAAATTGCTCATTGATAGCGTAAAGGTACACCTGGGTCATCTCAAGTCGTAACTTACATCAGAGTCCAAGTTAATCTTGTGTGAAACATAGTCAATACTAGGCTGCTTCCCAGGATCCAAAAATGGCAAAAGACTAGAAGAAGAAGATCTCAGCTTTCTATTTTCTGCCCAAACCACACCTGTAATATTGTGTCCAAATTTTATTCCCCACAATTATAAAGGGACTTTAACAAATGATAACATGCTTCAAGAAAAGCGAAATTTCTGAAATCCATCATGGATGAGGTCTTCTTAGAAGACTGAATTAAAAGAAAAGATTTAGAGAGGGACAAAGCCCATTCTTATATGTTCCACAGGTTGGCAAAGCATTGGGATTATTTTGAGTGGTCCCAGATGAAAGGGCTAGAATGAATGGGTAGAGATTACACATGGAAAAATCTCAAATCACAACAGCAACTTAAAAAAAAAATTTTAATGCCTTAAATCTGACCCAAAATATAGTAGAATCTATCTGAGCAGTAGCGAGTTCTCCAACACCAAAGGTGTTCAAGTAACACCTAGGTACCCACTTTTCCACAGGGCTGTCGAAGGGATTTTCGTATAGGCTGGAGGTTGTTAGATGACTACAAAGGTCACCCAAGTCTGACATTCTCCCCTGCTTCCCTGAATGCTGCAGGCCCTGGGTGGTAGCATGGCACAGTGGTCAAGAGCCTGGTTAAGGAGAGATGTACACTTGGGTCCCAATCCTAACTCTGCAAACATGGCCAAGGGTTCTAACATCTCTGAGCCTCAGTTTTCATTTCTAGAATAAGGATAATGGTACCTACATTTACTGCTTTGTAAAAGCTAAGTTAATTATCTTGAGTTCAGCATATTAATACCTTCTCCAGGAAAGATAAAACAAGTCTTCCTCATCAGTCTGACAACTTTGAACTTTTTTTAGGTGTATCCAGTGATGATCTGATGCTGTGTCTTATTTCATTTTGATTTGTTTTTGTAAGAGCTCCAGAACTTAAAGCAGGCTACTAATGCTTTCAGTAGAAAATAATCTGCAGGGGGAGATATTGGCAATTGTTTGGGCATCAGGAGAAACCTGTCTGCATATGTTGAGTCAAGAGCTTATTCGGTGTACAGGTCATCAGCACAATTCCCAAAGCCCTGCCATGTGGGACGTGGAGATGTCAGATCTCATGTTGGGCACTCAGACTGCTAGAGATGAAAACAGCTGGCAGAAGGGCTCTCTTGGCTAAAGAAGGGGAGCAAACTGACCCATGGCAGTTCTCAGACTCAGCCAAGAGCAAAGTGCACCCTGACCTTTGCCTAAGATGGCAGAAGAAGTGTGTGGGGAGCATGGAAGGAGGAATCCATCAATTGTGAGGAAAGACAGGGACAGGTGAATTTCCAGCTACACCACCATACTGACCTCAGTCATATTCAGTCTCAGCTTTCCCCCTTGTCCAAGAATGGAGAACCTACAGCTTATTTCTCCTATCCAATTCTTGCTGGTGAATAAAGCCAGCTTGCAGCTCCTAATTGAGAGAAGTCAGCCCCACAAGGCATGCCAATAAATGAATATGCACTTCAACCTACTGGCGCATCTCTGAACTTTGATATCACTTCTCAGAAGCCAAATTGCATTATAAGCAAGTGCTCAAATTTGCAGAAATGCCACAGAGGGAAACAAGAAAATTATACCCCCTTTGTTTGGACTTCGGTGGCATCACAAACCAGAGAAACTTTCCATCACACAACCTCCCCTTAATATGAATTTTTACTGCCTGTGTCCCTTGAGTAATATCTTTTTCTTTCATACTCTGTTCAATTTCAAGTTTCAATTCCAGTAATTTTACCGACATGACAACGTACATAAATGCTGCTGGGGTTAATCCAAGAATACTCCATGTTGGGGCCCGTTTTATGTCATCTCTGTCTTTCCTATTATTCTCTGTCTCTCATTTGGTGATAGGCTGTCACAGAGCAGGGAGGTTATCTGGCTGTCCTTATTTTCCCTGAAAGTTATGGAGAATTTTTCCTTCTTAGAAGGCACTCTATTGCCCCTTTAGACAGTTGGATAAAAAGTGGCACTATCCATTTTCTTCACACAGGAGGTTCCTTTTGCATCTCCCTAATTCCCCTGATTACAAAGTCTATCTTATATAAGTTTAAAATTTTCTCTGGTAATTTGTTTTTTGTTGGTTTGGCTCATTTTGTTGTCATTGTTCTAATTTTAATTTTCCATTTTTGCTTTGGAATTGTGGATCTTGTATCTGCTAAAAGTATGAAGTATGTGTTAGTTTGCTGGGTTGCCATAAGAAATTACTACAAACTTAGAATGGCTTGATCTGCTCTGTTTCCAGCCTGGGTGGGCTCAGCCCTCCTTAGGCAACCTGGTGGTCCTCTTCTCCCAGGAGGTCACCGTAGTGATGCCAAATTGAGTGCGGACACCCAATCGGCATAGCACACTATAGCCCAGAACTCCTGGGCTCAAGCAATCCTCCTCAAGATGGCTTAAAACAACAGAAATTTGTTGTCTCCAGTTCTGGAGTCCAGACACTGGAAATCAAAGTGTTCTCTCTGAAGTCTCAAAGTCTCAACCTCCTAGCTTCTGGTGGTTGGAATCCTTGGCGTTCCTTGGCCTATATCGGTGCACCACTCCAATTTCTGCCCCCATAAATGACATTCTCCCTATGTCTGTGTGTGTTCAAATTTGCCTCTTCTTATAAAGACAACAGCTGTTGAATTAGGGCTGACCCTAAATAAGTATGACTTCATCTTAACTTGGCTACATCTACAAAGACCCTGTTTCCAAGTAAGGTCACATTCACAGGTAGTAGGGCCGGGACTCGAACATATCTTTTAGGGGGACAAAATTCAGGGCATTTGGTGGAAATAAAATATATAATATGACATATGATAGGGCATTTGGTGGAAATAAAACAATCTGTTAATGTGACTCTTGGGTGCCCTATTCTAGGACAATAAACAGTACAACCACACTCTGCGGCTTATAGCCTGAATTTTAGAATATTCTTAGAAGAGATACTTAAGTCTGGAAATGATCCCCTATTCCCTCCCCCCAAAAAATCCTTAGACATTCCTATGTGCACTGTTAACTGGAGTCCAAATACACAGAAGCTGAGACAATATCGACATAGATGTAGTAAAGTAATAATAGCTTTGAAACTCACCTCATGCCATCTCCTATACAGGGACCCAGAAGGTACAAAATCATCAGAAGTCAAAAGAGAAATATTGCACCACAGAATTCCCTAAAATGTCTGTGTGTGTGTGTGTGTGTGTGTGTACATATACTTCACACATTCTTTTCATTAACAAGCCTGGTTTTTCGAGGTTTTTTTTTCCGGTATAGGATAATTGGCCATCTCCATGCCAATAGCTCTGATGGCTCAGAGAGAGGTCTCGCTTCTCCACCATGAAGGTCCAGAAAGCAGTAGCGATAAGCATCTTGTGGATGCTTGTAGCTGGGTGTAGCTGGGGTGTGCTAGCGGACATTGTCATCCTTACTTCGCTGGCATGCCCGTCCTGAGCCATCCTCATCAATCTCAGTCACAGCAACAGAAGTCCCTGGGCCCGGACTCTCCCTCAACTCTCACGTCCAGCTGGTCCCTAAGCCCAAATTTTTCAGTTCTCTCCTGAGTCTCTTCTCCACAGTTCCTCCATCTTTGTAGCCCTTAGGTCCTTGTTGTCACCTTAATTCCTCATCTGGAGAGTTGGAACAGCCTCTCATCTGGTGACTGCCACAAGGTTCATCCTTTCCAGTGTCCCTTCCACACTGATGTAAGAGGGTCTTTTCAAAGTCCCAACTTTCCAATGCCCAGAAACCGGCTTAGGTTCCTCATCCCTGAAAGCAGAGATTCTAACTGGCATGCATATTAGAATCACCTGGAGAGCTTGTCAAACAAGATGGCTGGCCACACTCCCTGAGTTCCTCATTTGGTGGCTGGGGTGGGGCTTGAGAATCTACATTTCTAACCTGTTTTCCGGGGGTGCAGGTGTGTGTGCCTGGTCCAAGGCCCATACTTAGAAAACTCTCACCTAGAGAATGGAGTCTACACTTCTAGGAATACAGGACAGTGTGCCCAGCCCTGCCTGCCCAGCCCTGCCTGTTTCTCCAATTTCAGTTCCTTTCACTCCCCCAAAGACAGTTTAAACTCCAGCAGAGCCATCTACTTGTTTCCCCAGCAGACAGAATGTGGTTTCCTGTGGCTGGCACATCCTGTTCGTCTTGCTAGCAGCAATTTGCTTTCCCACTTTATCTGTCTTCAAAACTTTGCCTCAGCATCACTGCCCCAGTAAGATCTTCAGAAAGGTCTTCATTTGTCTCCCATTGGGTACTACTGTTTCTCCATTTTTCTATATCCCCGAATCCCTCCATAACTGGACTGTGGATCCTTGAGGGCTAGACTCATACCCTTTGCCTTGCTGCCCATAATACCCAAGAGTTGCTCTATTAATACTCGTACTTCTGCACTTAACCAGGAAAATTGGTCAAAGAAGTCTTGCGGTCAGTTGTCTATACTCTTCCTTTGTGTGGCTTATAAATCTTCCATTTCATCTGCAAATAGAAGATTTATAAGCCACACAAAGGAAGAGTATAGACAACTGACCGCAAGACTTCTTTGACCAATTTTCCTGGTTAAGTGCAGAAGTACGAGTATTAATAGAGCAACTCTTGGGTATTATGGGCAGCAAATAGGAGCTCTCTTAGAATTCTACTGGTGGTCATCCAAACTTGGAAGACGGAGGAACATGCAACAGGGTCTGTCTATGTCTAGGGCTTTTCCTTCAGATACTTTTATTGATGGAGAAGAAAAGGAAATATTAAATTACGTCTGAAAGAACTGTGGCCTTACTCAGAGATAAACCAAGGAAAAGCCTTGTACCACAAAATGAAAAGTATAAAGATAGTGGAAAACAACTTGGGTTGGTTTAACATCAACTGAATGGGGAGGAAATTTCCACTCACAGAAGCCCATCATGGTCTGCACACAACTCCAAGAAAGCCAGCCCAGCTAGCCACCACAGAAGGAAGGTGCATGTCAGGAGACCGTAGGCAGCAAGCACCCATCCCCAAGAAGAAGAGCAGGGCTAGGAGGGACACCTGGAGGGCAGGGTTTGGGTTTTGTGTTGCATGACTGGATGTAACTGTGGTTCAACAAACCTGCCATTTCACTTGCTGATCCCAGTGAACTCAGTGTAGTTAGTAATCATGGGCATAGCCATACCACCTTGACTTTCTGCCAACCAGAAAGTTGGATGACCCTCCTGGCCCTAATCTCTGCAACCTGTCTAGAGAGAAAGAAGAACAGAAAGCAGGAAGTTGTGATTTCCTATATTTGGAAAAACAAAATCTGAGGTCACCCTTAAGCTAAATATTGAGATTAAGATAACTTTGTGCTGGTGGGTAGCCCAACCTCATCAGAGGGAGACTGTGATTTCTAATATTACTGAATTCTGTCTCTCCAAGTACAATAAAGCAAGTGACTCAATCATCATTTGAGACCCTCTTTTGACCAGGTAGAAGGAAGAAACAACCTAGTAGATATTGTGCATTCCTTTCTGGGTAACAGTCATGGGAATATGAGCCAGGGAATGGGGGAAGATCTAACTACAAGGAAGTCAAAACTTATTAGGGTTGGGGGCTAGTGTGGCAAACATTCTGGTCTATCAGCCCCCAGAGCTAGGTAAACAGCAGTCCTGTTTCTCCAGAACACAGTTAAACTGGCAAGTGGCCCAGGTCACTGCGGGGAAAGGTCTGTGGAATACTTCTTACACATACGTGCAGTTACACCAGAAGGTCCATCCTGAGGGAATGTGGCATTCTCTTTAAAGGGTGGACTCAGACTGAGGTGCAGCTGGAGGAAGAATGTGGATTTCTATTGTGGAAGCTGAGATGAGCCTTTGTGTTATTTTACAAGCTGAACAACATCCTAATCTGTCATGAATCTGCCATCACCCCCACTCCTCATCACTGCCCTGATCTCTTTAGCCATTCCTGTAAGTCATCCCATCCCACTGTCACCTCAGCCTTACCACATATTACAGTAATGACCCTATTCACTTCTGACCCTAAGTGCAACCTCCTGGCCTCTATCGTTCTAGAATCCCATTATCCCATTGATAGTAGGGAGCTTGGTTTGTAGTGGCATCTCCCACAGTTGGTCCCAACCTCCAGAGGGTAGTCACCACCAAATTTCTTAAAGATGCCAGTGTTCCCATCAGCTGTGCCATCTTTACCATCTTAGTGAAGAGGTACCCTCAGGGCCCTCCAAAAGACCATAGTCAAAGTGATACTCATGTATTACATCATAAATCCATTCTAACATGCCCATCTCTCTGAGCCCCCTGACCCCTTCCCTAAGCGCTGTGCCAAAGAAATTCTGGCTTCTCCATCTCATAAAACCCCATTATTGTAGGCCAGTGGTTTTCAAACTTAAGTGGGTATCAGAATCACTGGGTAAATCTATTAAAACAAACTTTACTGGGGTCCACCCCAGAGTTTCTGATTCAGTAGAGAATTTGAATTTCTCCAGGTGAGGTTGATTCTGTTATTTTGGGGAACCACACTAAAAAAAAAAAAAAAAACAATGAACTGTAATCCACCATCAGGCACGAACTTCAAATAGCCATCCCAGAAAACCATTAGGACCAACTTCAAGAGCAAATATTTTATAAGGCTTTAATAAAGTTTTTAAAATCCAGCCCACTCTACAACCCCTATCATCATCACCATCCCTATATTATTTAATAGCCATGGTCGCCACATATCACCTAAGAGAAAACATTCATCATTATAATGCTGTGGTCTCCACAAAGTTATTCCTTCTGCACTTAATGCTAGCATAGAGGGTCTTACTCCCATCTAACTGGTGAACAGCACAGCTCCAAAATGCCAGTCAGGGCTCTGCTTTCTGGGACCGTTGCTGGTACCAAATCTTAAAGCAGGAAACAGAGCCTGAGGCAAGGGCCTTTGGGGTTTTACTTAATTAGGGCATTTGATCTGGGGAGGTGGAAATGAGGGTCTAAGGAAGTAAAACTGGGAAGGAGGAGGAGTGCCTCCAGGAACAGCAGCACTGGTGATTTGGCTGCTTGATCCTGTGGGACCTTCCCTGGACATGGGTACATGGGCAGTACATGGGCCACATACCAGGAGGCAAAACGAGGCATAAGTGACCCACAGGATCCCCCCTTGCATTAGAAAAATTTCATCTCAGAAGGGAAACCTGTGCTTCCAAGGCGCTTCTGCTACTTGAGTGGGGATCTTGCAGCAGCACCAAAAGTAAAACCCTGGGGCACGAAGCACCAGACGCAGGCAGGAGACATGACAGACAGGTTAAGCCTGTAAAATCCAGTGGGGCTCACACTTACTAGTTAACAAAGTGACAATTAGAACAGGAGACAAGCCATGTAAGAAATATTTAATATGAGTCGTGTACCAAACAAAATCCCTGCTCTTGAGAGCTTACTTTATATTGGCCAGGAAGGTGTGGGAAGACTTGACATGTCACAACTAAATTAATGTATTTATAATGTGTAAGGCTCATCAACAAATGCTATTATAGGAATTTTTTTAAAAAGACAATCCCTTCAAAAAGCATGTTTTTTAAGTTTTTATTTATTTATTTATTTATTTATTTATTTGAGGGCCGGGGTAGGGGAGGCAGACAGGGAGACTGTGCGGAGCCCTATGTCAGCCTCAATCCCATGACCCTGAGATCATGCCCTGAGCTGAAATCAAGAGTCAGATGCTTAACCGACTGAGCCACCCGGGGCTTCCCCCTTCAAAAAGCGTGTTTGAGAAATATGAGCTCTTGATGCCTGGGTGGCTCAGTTGATTGAACATCTGCCTTTTGATTAGGTCATGGTCCTGGAGTCCTGGGATCAAGTCCTGTGTCAGGCTCTATGATCAGTGGGGAGCCTCCTTCTCCCTCTCCCACTCCCCCTGCTTGTGTTTGTATTCTCTCTGTCAAAAAAAAAAAAGAAAGAAAGAAAGAAAAGAAAAGAACAGGACAGTAAAGAAGTAAAGAAAAGGAAAGAAATATTAGCTCAGATATTACCATCTATTACCTCTAAAAAGCACACAATTAAGAAACCTAGGTCACTCTCTTACGTCTTAGGCGAGTCATCAAATGTCCCTGGATATCAGTTCTCTCATCTTTAAAATAGGTGTGGTAATACCCTCTCATTTTTTGACAACTTTATTGAGATATAATTATCATACAATGGACTTTAAATATTTAACATATATAATTTAATGAGTTTTGACATAATGTACACCCACAAAGCTATCATCAAGATCAGAGTAATAAACATACACCTCCCTCCTAAAGGTTTCCTCTCCCCCATTTCCTCGTACCCTTTCTTGCCTTCCCTGTCCCCAGGCAGCTGGTAATCAGCTTTCTACAGATTATTATGCATTCTCAAAATTTTATATAAATGGAATCACAGTGTGTACTTGTGTGCATGTGTGATTTCTTTCACTCAGTGTAATTATTTTGAGATCTGTCATGTTGTACTGTGTATCAATAGTGTCAGGCTTCAGTAGTCTCTGTGTTTCATTTTAGATCATTTCTAGTGTTCAAGTTCACTGATCTTTTCTTCTGCAATGTCCAATCTGTCCTTAATTCCATCAGTGAATTTTTCATCTCACACATTATAGTTTTTATCTTTAGTTCAATTTCAATCTTTTTAATATTTTCTATGTCTCTGCTAAACTTTTTGTCCTTGACTGTGTGAGTTCTGAATCGGTTTCAGTTGATAAATTTTTCTTCTCATTATGGTTCGTATTTCCAGTTTCTTTGTACATCTGGTAATGTTTTTATTTGATGCCAGACATTGCAATTACCTTGTTGGGTGCCCTATATTTTGTATTCTTATAAATATTTTTGAGATTTGTTTTAAGATCACTTAAGTTGCTTATAAATTAAATTGCTTACAAATGTTAAAGATTTGTTAAATGGGACATAGCTACCTAGGATTACTTATTCTTACTACTGAAGAAAGATTCTTCTGAAATCTCTACCCAATACCATATGCATCAAGATATTTTCCATTCTGACCATTCGGAACAGGTATATCCCCCAACTCTGTAGGAGCACTGGGCACCACTACTCTAATCCTTTTGACCAATCTTTTCTTAGCCTTGGTTATTCTCCTTACATTCAGGCACTGATCGATAATTATCTCTCAATTATCGAGAGAGACCCTCTGCAGATGTCGGACCCTCTGCAGACACTCTGCAGTTCTCTCCTTGTTGGTATCATGTTCTATAAACTCTAATTGCCTTGGTCTCACCAGACTCTCAGCCTCCTTAACTCAGGGAGTCTGCTGGGCTCAGTCTGGGTAGCCCTTCCCTACACCATGGTCAGCAAGCTGGGGCAATCAGAGACTCATCTTGTTCACTTATCTTTCAGGGATCACTGTCCTCTGTTGCCTGATATCCATGTCTTGAAAGCCATTCTTTCATACATTTTGGCCATTTCTTTTTTTGTTATTTCAGTCAGCAGGGTAATTCTGGTGCCTGTGACTCCATCTTGGCCCAAAGTGGAAGTCCTTTATAATCCTTCTAAAAATTAGCAATAATATATTTGAAGTTCATAGCCCAGTTCCTGGGCATTCAGTAGTGGCCATAATTACAGTGGTGACGGTGGTAGAGAGTAGTGATGGTGTTGATGTCCTCATTATGACTATTATAATAAAGTTTCTTCAGAACTCAATAGCAGATGAATACATATAAGGACATATTAGTAGCAAAAACAGATTTATGTCCTATGAGAACTCTCCAGTATCTCTGGGTGGTTCCAGGGAATTTTGGGAATGTGCTCACAAAGTTCTCCCAGTAACACTGTTCCTCCTCCACTATTTATCTTGGTCCTTCGTCACTACTCCCCAGGGCATCTCAGACCCTGCATCTTCCCCATCACTGCTCTGTTGGGTTCACAGTTTCATCTGCATCTCTGCTGAGCCTTATGGTCTCTCTGTCACTGCCCCGACAGGCACTGTGGGCTCATTCCTGCTCTTCTGCCCAGAGATTTCTGCTTTGTTGGATATAATCTTGCCCTTTTGCCTCCCTGGAAAGTAACACCAATACCCCCGAGACCTCCTGGTGTCAAAGTGCCATAGTAGTCAGGCCCAATTATGGGCAGGCCATTTTCTATTTGACACCTGCTTATAGAGAAAGTGAACTGCTTATGCTCCAATGTCTGCCAGATGGTTTAGATCCTCAGTCCCTTCAAAATTTACTCTCAGCCACCCTAATGTCCACAGGATAGGAACACTCATTGTCTCTGCACTGTTCACTGCTGCAACTCCACACATAACACAGTGATGAGTACATATTAATGCCTCAATAAAAGTGTTTTGGATGAATGCATGAGTCCAATGCAACTGGGCTAGGAAAAAGTATGAGTACTCTGCCAACAACTAAGGCTTTTGTTCTGGATCCATGAACTATGCCTGGCTCCTTCTCCCATCAGGGTGAGTTCACACAGGAGGCTCATCAGTCTCCATTACACACAGCTATCTGGCAGAAAAACCCCTCCAATTTGCCAGTCATGCCAAGGAACCTCGACTACACCATCAGGCAGTAGCCCAAGGAGTCACTGCTATCATATTTCCCATCTTAAATAATGTCCAGCTATGTCATCCAACCAAGCCTGCCAGACAGTGTTGAACAATATGCAGCAGATGACAACTACAAAGTCCAAAGAACACAAGGCTTGCAAAATAAAATGCCCCAAACTGGCCCATAAAATTTAACATTGTTTTCCTTCTCTTTTTTCCAAGACCATCCCTTGTTGGTGCAGAAAAATCCAAATTGTAAAGATATCAATTTCCCATCCCCTGTTACCATTGGTAAAATTCTAAAATATATGCAGAAACCTTTCTTTGACCACTTAATTTCCTTTTGGCTCACCCAAGCCAGAGGGGTCACACTCAGACGGAACCCTCTCGGGTTCCTTCTTCAGGAGCCATGATCTGCTGCACCTTTCCCTGCAAGCAATGATACACCTCTTCCTTCACCTTCCCACTCAGTCTCCCTCGTGCTCCATTTCCTCAAAAATCTAGAAGATCGATGTTGAGCTTCTTTTCATGTGTCTGGTGGGAAAATGTGTTGAGTAGGTGATGGGGTTGAAGGAGGGCATTTGTGATGAGCACCGGGTGTTTCATGGAAGTGCTGAGTCACTAAATTCTACACCTGAAACTGATATCACACTATACATTAACTGGAATTTAAATAAAAACTTGGAAAAACAACTAAGGGATTAACAGGGGATACATAAGAACACTACCTCACCAGTTCTGCCTCACAAAATGGTGAAAATACAAGAAAATCCCCATAGATGTGGTTATTGAGCTAATGTCTCCAGGGAATACAGAGTCAGTCACAACCTAGAATTACCTTGTCATAACCACACTGCAGGGCCATGATGAAGGACAATCCCTGCTCATCACAATCCTGGAGGTGGCCTATTGACTTTCTGAATAAAGTCAGCAGGGAGCATGCTGGCAGGTCATTGCCAGAGTTAACTGTTTCCTGACACTCTGGCCATGTTGGGGGTGGTGGTGATTCCAGGGACATCTTCCCTGGGCCCTCTATCTGGAGTGCAAACCCTGCCTGCCTTCTCAAGCCTATTAACACACGTGGACACAGGAGATCTTGGACATCATTCTCATAGTCTTGGAGTCTGCCTCTCTTGACATACTAAACCTGCCTCTCTTCTGCTGCTAAACCTGCTCCTGCCTCCTGCACTGGCAAGCAGTACAAGCTGTGTGAACTCTGCAGCCCCAGTATGGTTAGCATACACAGATGGTCTGCAGTCTGTGCAGCCCACCTATTGATCAGAGGTCATCACTACTAGTTCTAAGCCTGTGTGTCACAGACCTTACTTGCATGGCAGGCCATACCCCAAGCACCCGAAGCCTCAATGAAGCATGCAGTTTGATTGAGCTGAGGTACTGCTAGAAAGCTGGGATCCATTACAGAGGCCTGCGGCCAACAGAAGAAAATTGCCACTCTTCTACTAAGCTGAGGCAGGAACCTGCATTGGTGTCAAATGTAGCAGTACCCTCAGCAGGCCAGCCTTCCAGTGTGAAATGATCTCCGGACGATGAGACATGAGGATGGTGAACAGGGCCTCCATGGTCATTTGGTGACTCCAACCAGTCCCACACTTAGTGGAACTTTAGGGCAGGGATAGTCCTGCTAGGTCTTATGCCATGTAGTGAAAACTTCTCCAGTCCATACCATGGAAAGTGATAGGAGCTAGTGGCTTAACACCTGACCTCTAGAAGCATGAGGACCTGTGTTTGAATATCTACACCACCATTTCCTAGCTGCAGGACTTCAGAAATTTTCCTCTTAAACCCTCTAAGAGTGTTCCCTCATCTGTGAAACGGGGATGATGATGGAACCTACGTTCCAAACCGAGAATTTTTCACGATGATGCATTTAAAAGCACTTGTCACAGGGCCTGGATGGTGGTCTGTGTGCTTGGTAAATGGAAGCAGTTAGGTCATACGAAGAGTGTATATTCCACAGAGCTGGCCTCGAACTCTAGCCACACTGCCTGCTCAAGCCATCAAGACACACAGTCTTTCTGAAGCTCAGTGTCCCCGTCTGCACAAAGAAGAGAAGAATAATTACCTCGGGGTGTTGTTGGGGGAGGAGATGAGATGTTTGTAAAGTGGCTGGTACTATGTAGACTCTCTATGAATGGAGCATAAAAATTCTGCCAAACCCCATCTAGCTGCTTCCCTGGATAGTGCCTGTGGTACAGAGATTCCTTGCTGGTGGCCTGCCCCTGACAGCCACATCTCTGCCTCTCTGTGCCTCTCTGTGCTTCAGCCTCCGGCCAGCTTCTTCTCTAGGGCTGAGTACCATCCCTTCATCTTCAACCTTTCTTTTCCCTCCCTTGTCCTTCAAAAAAAATTTTCCCCTTTTCTTTAACTTTTTATTAGTTTTAGATTTACAGAAAAGTTACGCAGATGGGATAGAGTTTTCGAACTTGGTTTCCCATTATTCACTGCTTACATAAATACGGTACACTTGTCACAACTAAAAAACCAACAGTAATGTATTATTTTTAACTAAAGACCATACTTGATTCAGATGCTTTGAGTTTTTATCTAATCCCAGTTTTCTGTTCCAGGAGATTATCCTGGATACAAGCTTACATTTTGATGTCATCTCTCCTTAGGCTCTCTAGACAGTGACAGTTTCTCAGACTTCCATTGTTTTTAATGATCTTAAAATTTCAGATATTTTACAGAATGCCCTTTAGTTTAGGTTTAACTGATAGTTTCTGGTTTTTGGGAAAAGAAGATCTTTGCAGAGGTAAGGTGCCATTCTTACAACATCAGATTAAGAGTATAAGCTATCAGTGTAACTGATCACTACTGACACTGACCTTGACCCCCTTGAGGCAGTGTTGTCAGATTTCTCCACTGTTAAGTGACTCTTTATTCCCTTTTTCCATACTACGTTATTTGGAAGGACATCACTTGCACAGTGCACACCTAGGGAGTGGAGAGTTGTTCTACCTCCTTGAATGTAAAGTCTCCATGTGAATTATTTGAAAGTCTTCTGTGTGGAAGCTATATCTATTCTCCACCATTTATTTATTTATGCAATCATTATTTATAGAGTACGGACTCATGGGTATTGGTTCTATATCTTGGATTATAATCTAATATTAATTTCTTTTCTTGGTCAATTTGTTCCTGCTTTGGCCACTGGGAGCTCTTTCAGATGGTTCTGTGTGCCTCTGATATACCCCATCATTGTAGGTTTTGAACACTTTCTTTCTTTCTGGCACTACATGATTCTCCAGGCTCATCCTGTGTATTTCCTGCTCCAGCCCTAGAATAAACCATTACTCTAAAGCCTGGTTTGATCAGAGAATGGCATTACAAACTAAGGTTAGACTCTGGATATGCTCATTGCTCCTGAAGTGTCCTTGTGTCTTGGCCTTCTTCAGCTGATAGAACAAGGAAATATATGTGTGTGTATATAACCCATTTACATACATGTTATCTAAAAATATTTCTCTGTATATTCATTTGTATCTATAGTAAAGCTAAATGAGATCATAGATCAATGTCTCCTATTCTAACCCAGAACCACATGGGTCAGCTCCTCCCTTATTTATGACCTACCCCTTCACCAGTGAATGTATAGTGGCTTCAGAATGCAAACCTACTTTGCCAGCTGCAGTACTGTTTGTGCATGGTTCCCTTTGTTTTTAGCCTTGAATCCTTTGACTTTCGTCTTAATAGCAAATAAAGTAATTTCCAAAGTTACTAAGGTCAGTGTCTTTTCCCTTAAACCCTTCCCTGATAAGCACTGCAAATCTAACTCCTTAAGACTCTGTTTTCTGTTGACTTTGTGGCTTTCTCTTCCTCAGGTAGGACAGGAAGGCTGGAGGGACATTCCTCTCCCTCCACTGGATCAGGTTCTAGTACTGTGCTCCAGCTAAGTCCTCTCACACAGGAAAGCTTTTGCTACGGAAAAGGTTTGGGTCCGGCTTCACAATGAATGTTCCTTTCCCCCACCAGAGCCACAGGAGATCTTTCTACCATTCTAACTGTGAAAATACATTGGGGTTATTGGTGTGAAAGTCTACAAAAATGTGGAGGACACCTAAGATGGTGGCCCACAGGGGTCTGTCACTGTCACACTAGCACATACTCAGCCTCCAGCAAACAACCGAAATTACCATTTAAATGTTCCTACTAGTGTGTGACTCCAGCGGCTTCTTCCCTGATAAGCAAACCATGGTGGCTCGCTCTCTCTATGGATGCTCCCCTCTCTCTAGATTCTAGAGTGCTGGTGTGCCTTGCAACCACAGTTCTTGGTGAGTCCAAAAAAAAAAAAAAAACTGATTTCCTATTTGTCTAGCTGTATCTTGTTCCATGAGGATGGGACAGATGACTTCCAAGCTCTTTAAATGTCGGAGCTGAAACTGGAAATTCCCTCTCTTATCATTGGTCTGCCTTTGCTCATCTGTTCACCTCACCAGTCTTCCAACCTGCAAGCCCTGCCCCATCCATCCTCTCTGTCAAACCTTATCTGGCCAGCCCCCAGGACTTCTCCCTCCTCTCAACCCTTATTTTATGGTAATTCATTGGACATTTACTCATGAGCTGGTGTAGACCTCTTTTCTGTCTTAAGCAATTATTATTAACCTATTATGATGATTCTATCATTTTTCTCACATATTTATATAACCTGAGTGTCCCCTGGGCCCACCACTTACAGATCCCGGCCAAGGTCACTTTAACACTATGGCCCTGATCTGCCAAATCAATGGCCCCCGCTCATCAAATGTTAGGCTTCCTCAGTCCTCCCACTTCCTGTATCTGTGGGAAAGGCCCCGATCGATGGGAAGGAGGTATCTCATGCATAGTTCAGGCTGCTGCCTCCTCCTCTGTGGTCCACCCTTTCTTAGCTCCCTGATGCTCTGGCCACATTGCCTGCCACAATCTACCCACCATCTACTTGGACACCCCTTCTTGATCTCCAAGGCACAAGCAGCTCTACCTCTGACACTCCATTACTAGTCTTACAATTCCCTGGCCTTACACTTTCCCACTAGGGAAAATGCATGCTCCTCTGGAGTCCCAAGCATGGCTTTTGAAGGTAGAGAGTAACATGGTAAGGGGGAAAACCTGCTTTGGACCCCAAGTCCTGTTTTTTGTTTTTTGTTTTTTTTTTCCTTTTTTCCCCTCTCTAAAGAGACTTTTCTTATTAATTTAATATGTTTGCACCATAGATAAGAAGCAACCCACAAAGTCTGCAGTCACTTGACCATTTTTAAATATATGTATCCCTTCAATAGCTCTGTAGTGTTGGACAAATATATTTTTTTCTCTCCCTCTAATGCTAAATACAAGCTGACTGCAATTCTCTGATGTCAATTTTTTTTCCTTATGAACCCAAGTCAGTCAACTGTGGTTTTGAATTTAGAAGGTACAAATATACATACATACAAACGTCCATGCCAATGAAACGATTTGTTTTTTTGGAGAACTTTTTCACATTAGATTCATCTGCTCACTGGAAACCCCCATAGGTTTCTTTGGAAACAATATATACCTGACACTCAACTTAGGCACTGGATTGCCTTTTTTTTTTTTCTCCACTAACTTATCTCACTTCTTTTGTCTTGTTAAAATTACTGTTCACCAAGCTCCTTATGTGTGTGTGTGTGTGTGTGTGTATGCATCTCCTAATTTTTAGTTTATGCACGAGTTGCATCACTTACAACATTATTTAATTCTGTGATGGGAGCACAACAGTTTTCAGTTTCTTTCCACCCTTTTCACCTAGGAGGTAGCTGGGGATCGGTTCAGATACAGCAACAATTTGCCTCTAGCCATACTCAGGTTCTGCTGCTGGGCCCAATACCTGCGCTGGTCCCTCCCCTAGCTCAGGGGGCTTGCTGTCCACACCTGGAATCCACTGGAGCCCAAACAAATGTGTGTAGGTGCCTGAACCATAATGTGGACAAGATTCAAGTTCTATGCTTCTGGGTCACTGTGAGTCAGATGAGAGGGCTTGATTGTAGAAGACTCCCATAACTCCATAGGCTGGCATATCTGAACCTTAGCACTGATCTTGCTGGGACTACAATTTTTGGGTTTTTGTTTTGTTTTTCAGTAAACTCTGAGCTTCTTGACACAAAGACTGAATCTCTTTTCTCTCTAGGTCCTCACTATCTAGCACAAGCTTGGCACCCACAAAATGTATTACTTAAATTGATTTTATTATATGTATGCCAACTTCATCTGATTATATGGCATGGTAAAATAAAACTCTATTATGCACTCCCCACACCCCCATCAAAGAATTAGGGAGAAACAAATTTGAACCCTAAACTGTTCCTTGTCAAGTTAATACAGAATTCTTTGTGACATAATCCAGGTAAGGAAGGGGCAGATATTATTAGCATAAGAAGGCCATGGTACTAGTTGGCAAGAAGTAGAATCAAATTTGGGTTAAAATGCAGAATATGAATTTCTTTTATAGATCCAAGAAGGTCAGAGAGAGGTTTCAGAAAGAAATGAATCCTCACACCAGGAGCAACCATTTTGTCTTTGTCATAGAAGTGGAAGCTACAAGAAGGAACTAGTTCTAACCCTGAGTTCCAGCCCACCATCGCCCCCAATCTCCCTACCAGGGAAACAGCTACACTAACACTGAGCCCACTCCTCCTCCACTGCGTCACCTCCTCTAGGTAACTGTAAAAAGGATTGGTTGGGGTGGGGGATTTAGAGAGTGTGGCTGAACCTTGGGGCAAACAGGAAGGGAGTGAGAACCCAAAAGAAGAGTGAGAAAGCAGAAAGAGGAGAGGGGCAAAGAGTGAGGTCACAAAACACACACAGGACCCTGACCCCATCTCCACCTCCCCAAGAGGCTCAGGTGACTTTGAGCCAGTGAAGTTATCACAGGCACCTGAGCTGCCTAGAACTTGTCATTGGGAGTCTTAAATGCTCACCCACAATGATATGAAAGATGTATTTTTCTCCTGAAAAAAGTGAATGCTATATTTCTGAGGCAAGTAGACTTAATAAGCCAAGAATAAAGAAATATATGAGTTAAGAGTCTAAATGTACACATTGAGTGACCTCAAATCAGAAATGAGATGGCTGGCTGAATCCTTAGCTCTAATTGAACGAGACCAGAAAAGCTTAGAAAAGACTTAGTAAAGCTGCTTTTGAAAAAAAGCATCAAACAACAACCAATCAAAGTTCTAGGAAGATTTTTTTTTGAGGAGTTCACAGCAGAGATAAAAAGAATTTAAGGATGATCTTAAGCAAACATGAGCTATAATGAGGAGCAGTCTAAGTCAGAAAATGAGGGAGGTGGGAGGCAGGCCAGCTGGGAGGAGTGATTACAACTTACAGATGAGACCCAAAACAGTGGGAGGGGGCATCTGAGGGCTCATTCAGCTAAGGTGGAACAGGAAATTCAGGTCCAAACCAGACAAAATTAAAGGTCTGTCAATGTGTGTGATGGTTCCACATGCAAAATTGTTGCATGTGTTATAAAAATGACATAGACGGGAACTTGAGGTGTCTGTAGTAAAATGCAGATAGAGTTGGGGCTTTGACAGTCTATTATCTTAGAGACATCAGATCAGTGAGCCTGGTCCTTGCCCCTGTTCTGAACTTGGGAGGTCATGTGGCACAGAAGGCTGCTCTTATGAAAGTCAACCCAGGTTGCCATACTGCCGTACCCCATGGACATTTGAAGTCCTCATCTTACTTGGCTTCTCAGTAATATTTGACATTCCTGATGCTCCCTCCTTCTTGAAACAAACTCTTCCCTCTAACAGCACAACACACTTCTGGTTAACCCTCTACCTCTCTGGAAGCTGCTTCTCAATCTCCTTTGCCAATTCCTCCTCTTCTATCCCAGATCCTGGCCCTACTCCCCAATTTCTCTTTGCCCTACTCTACTCTCTCTGAGGATCTTGTCCATCCCCTGACTTTACACACCATCTGAGATCAACCCAGATCTCTCCTTAGAACTCCAGACTCATAAATTCAACCTCATGCTTGACATCTGCACTCAGAAATCTCTCAAGAATTTCAAAATCCCCATGCCCAACACTAAAATCTAAACTTCCATCTCCAAACCCATTCCTCCCATAGTAGTCTCTAAACTGTTGCAAGCTATAATCCTCTGTTCTTCTTTCACCATCAGCATGCTGCACCAACAATTTGTACACAAGTCCTATTGACTCCAACTCCAAAACGTACTTCCATCCCATCCACTTATCTCCATCTCTATAGCCACCTCCATGCCCCTGGCCTGGGCTACTGACCTACCTTCTTGACTGGTTCCTGGCTTCTCTTCTGACCTCATCAGGCAATTCTCCAGACAGTTAAGTAAGAATTTTAAATGTTTCCCATTGTCATGGGAGCACATTCTTAATTTTTTTTTAATGGCCCAAAGATCTGCATTACCTATATCCACCTGCTTTTTCACATAACTCTCCAACCTATTCACTAGGCTTCAGTTCCTCGAACTTAACGAAGTCTTTCCCTTATTAAGGCCTTTGCAAATGCTGTTACTCCCTCCTTTTGGAATATCCTTCCTCCATCTCTTAGTAAGATGATCTCCTTCCCATGCTTCACGTTCTGCTCCTGGACTCCAGTCTAAGTTGACCTTCCTCATCATCCCCTCTCAAAGTTGCCTGTTCTTTCCATTTTCAGCATTTACCACAATTCTTCATTACGAAGGTGGCAATTGACTCTTCTGTGTCCACACTGGACCAGGACCACTGCTGTGTTTACCACTGTATAATGGTACATATACATGGTATATATGTCATTAAGTGTGTCATACTTGTCATAGTAGATATATTATAGTAAGTATATCGTAGTAGGTGCTCAAATTGAATGAAAGAATCAATAAACAGTCATTGGACTGGTCTTCTAAGGGAAACACAGGACCTGGGGCTAAGGATGAATGGGCTAGCCCTCTGGACAAAAGAGTTGGGCAAGGCAGCTACAGAGCAGTGAGAGATAAGATTACTCAACAAGGAGTTCCAAAATGACAGGAAGCTGTGGGATAGTCAAGGCCACAGTGTACTTGTCAGCCAGAAAGTAGACACAAGAGAGGCCTAGAAGGGTAGGAAAGACTCATGAGAAAGGCAAGAACCCAGGCCTCTCTGCAGAATGGGGCGGTGCCTTGGGGGGAAAGCAATAGCAGAACACTGACTGCTGCCTTACGCCCAGTGTGAAATCAAGCCTTGGAAGTGAACGTGGGCACAAAGAGACTTCCAGATTATGGTGAGGGTCTTCCTTTCTGGGAGTGGGCCAAGTGAGGGGGAAGCAGAGATGCAGCGGCCCAGATCCTGAGCTCATCTTCTGGTACATTCAGTCAATTTGCCCCTAAGGAGCTGGATAGCTCCTTCCTTATCTCTGCCTTCTGGTGGTGGCCGACAATCCTCAGTGTTCCTTGGCTTACAGCCCCAGAACTTCACTCTCTGTGTCATCACGTGGCCTTTTCCCATCACGTGCTGGTGCCACTGTGTCTCTGTTTTTAAGGATACCAGTTAACTTAATGGAGGATGATATCATCTCAACATTTTATCTGCAACAAGTCTATTTCCCAAAGGGTTACATTCTGAGGTACTGAGGTTAGGACTTCAACAGACCTTTCTGGAAGACACAGGTCAATCTGCAAGGATGCATGTGGGAAGGGCATTGTGTCCCTGAAGTCTAAAGGCAAGACACAGAAGTCCAATTCCAGGAAACATATACATGAACCCCACACAGCCCAGGAGGAGTGGGGGAGAGGGAAATGAGGAGAAGTGTGTTAGTGGGGATTGTGGAGAGAGAACCAATGAGGAAAGAAGGGCAAGGGACAGATATGGAGAGGCTAGAGGAGAATAACTACTGGAAAACTCCTCCTCAGTCTCTGGCCAAGTGCAGCACAGAAGTGACCATGTTAGCAGGACAGAAGAAAAGCACAAAGAGCCTCGGGCTTCCTATGGCAAAATGAAGGTGACCATGGGCCCCATCCCTGGCTTCTTTCCTTCACAGCTGCCTCCTTCCCTTCTTTCAAGGCTCTGGCTGCTGCAGCTTGACTCTCATAATGGGGAAGTTAATGAGACCTTCAGTAAATGGATCCCAGATTCTCCCTCCACCCCAAGTAATTATAAAGCTCAGCAATTTTTTTCCCCTAACTTGCTGCTGATTTTCTAATTACTCTTGCTCCAAATAGGACAGTTAGCATTAAAATGAAACCACGCTGAGGTTGTGGGTTCACTCACATCTGCTTGGCTTATTTCCTTAATTTGACAGCATGGTTTTATGGACAGAGAGCAGCAGGTGATACCCACATTTTATAATGGGAGGTTTGTGCCCCAAAAACATGGGAAACCATCAATAGGCATCAAGGTAAAACTCTCCTGTAGGAAAAATTCATCAAGACATACCTACCAGATGGAGTTTAATGAGTCTTAGAATACAGCAGCCTCTGGAAGGGTACCAGAGAGGGCGTTTTCCTTCACTTCTTCCCAATGAAGGAAGTAGCATAGCCCTTGCAACTGGAAATGCATTTCTGAACATGAAGGAGATTCCTTTTACAAAAGAGCAGAAGTACAGCAAGAGGGAAGAAGGGATAGGGGGACTGAGACTGGGAGAAAAAAAGAAGGATTAGGTATAAAGTACAAGTAGGCAATATCAACTAAGCAGAAATGGTTAGAAGATACTTGGGTCAGTGCAAAAAAAAAACGTTGGTCAGGGTATGTATGAAGAAATCTTGTCAAGAAGGTCCCACCTTCAAGCCAAACTGCCCCAGTTACTTTAGTCTGATTAATAGGTATTGTCCTATTGCAAAATTCTGTGATCTCAATGGGGAAGCAAGAGAAACTTTCCAAGGTTGGTGATTAAAGGGACCAGCGACATTTAATTGGGAAGGAATCCTCACTGTAAAGTCCTCCATCGATATATCTAATAAAAACACCCTGTGGTGAGTCAATCTCATTTCCTCTTGCCTTCATCTTAGTGGCAGCTGTGGAGGAATGACTGCTCCCCTTTGTGCTAAGCCAATACCTGCTGGCCCCTTGTGTCCCTCTCTCTGTCTTCTCACATTCTCAATTGTCCCCCACCAATAGCTCAAAGTCAGTTAGGAAACAAGGAGCAAGGAGTCTTGGGATTCCTATAGTAAAGGGAGGATGTCTTATACCCTCTTTCCTACCTTGTAGTCACAGATGCTTAATCCCCCCACCTCCCATTCTCTCCACATTCTGTTCCTTGTTTGGAGGTAAAATGAGTATTTGGATTCAGGATTCTGTAAGTGAAGGGAAGTGAATGTGGATGTGAGACTCTGATAGACCTGTTTTCAAATCATGACAACACCATCAACAGGCGTGTATCCTTGGTAAAGTTCGTTCCTCTAAGCCCCTCAGCCTCACCTTCCTGCCCTGTAAGCTTAACAGCAGCTTTCATCTTCAGGTTTACTGGGAGAACCCAACATGTAATTAGTCTCCAGTAAACATCATTAATTCAATAAGCACTTCTTCAGAATCTTGGCTGGGAACGGACATTGGGTAATATGGTCACAGTCCCTGCAATGGGAGGGACTCTGTGTTCATGCAATGGTATCTTTACTGGTGCCCTGGAATCAACTGTTTCTTTCTTCTCTGCCCCCCTCCCAGTTCTCAAAGGCAGTGCAGGACCAAGCTGGTGTGGCTCGAGGGTTCAGTTCATCTTGCCTCCATACCATCTGGCCTATGACCCACCATTAGTCCTTTTATGTCTCCTGTCTAAAGAAATGTCTTGTATTTTGCCTACGGAAGATGGTTCCCTAATGAATGTCAAATAACAATAAAACTTAAGTGTTTTCATCAGACACTTGAGCAGGCATCTGTCCTCCCAGCAGTAAAATATGCTAGGATTTTGGAAACAGCTAAGAAATTTGGCACTGGCTTTCACCCACTTAGAGGAGAACTGTGATCATTTCAGCCACTGACTCAGAAGAAAAGTCTTCATGAGGCTACACCCAAGCTGCAGTTGCTCTTGATATAAGAGCATGGAAGAAGAAAGAAGGAATGATATAAGAGCATGGAAGAAGAAAGAAGAGTGTGCCAGGGAGAAGGAAGTATAAGAGCCCACCACTGGGTAGAGTAGGGCAGGCTCCTGGGTGGCCACAGCTCTCCTTCGGCCTCTGCTGCAACCCTAGCCCCAGGATCTGTGCTTCATGGGCACCACCTGCCCCGAGCAGCATGCATGCAGCAGTCCCGGTCTGCCCTAAGCACCAGAGCATGTGCTTACTGGGCAAGAGAGGCTTAAAGTCATAAAGAGAAAAAGAACTATTCAGATACTCAGAACTATCATGTGAGTTCAGATGATCAGGAACAGATTAATGATACCCAAAGGCCTTGAAAGAACATGCAAACAAGATCATTAAGCTGTCCTCCAGTTTCTATGGACTTGGAAAATGGAAGGTACTATGGTTAGATTTGGAACCTGACAGTCCTAAGTTCAAATCATTGTACAGCCACTGGTCAACCGTGTGTTTGAGGAAAGTCACTTCACCCGCCCCCCCCTTTTTTTTTAAGATTTTATCTATTTATTTGACAGAGAGAGCACAAGCAAGCAGAGCAGCCGGCAGAGGGAGAGGGAGAAGAAGGCTCACTGCTTAGTAGGGAGCCCAATGCAGAGCTCCATCCCAGGACCCTGGGATCATGACCTGAGCAGAAGGCAGATGCTTAACCGACTGAGCCACCCAAGTGCTCTCATTTCAGCACTTTGAGCCTCATTTCCTAGAATGAAAAGTTAGATGTAGGGGTAGAGGTAGGGGAAGAGGAGGACACAGCATTTTTCTTTCAGAGCTGATGAAGGGAGTAAAGTATGGAAACCACCTACAACGTAGCTGGTGCTCGGTAAACCACCGCCGGAGAGCAATGCGCAGAGCCTATGGAACTGCAAGGTCCGCAGCCCCTAAGGGAGAAGCAGAGCCTGATCACCCCTAGTGAAAATGATCAAGGCAGAGGTAGTTCGTGGCTTCCCCCAGGCTCACCAAAATTGGGCAAAATTCAACAGACGATGTACTCAATATACATTGTTTCCTTCAAGAACTCTGAAAAAGACTCTTGTGAATATGGAGAACTGAAGTTTGGATAATAGCAGCCAGGTGAAATCATCCCCAAGACAGATCCATTTCACCTGCAGGAGGGCCTCCCTGGATGCCACCATAAGCCTCGTAAGTGTGTTTATTATCAATTCGGTACCTGAGGATTCCTATGAAGCAGGAGTAGGCACATTGTCACATTTGTGGATGACAAAGCTAAGAGGGCTTTTTGGTCATTGGATTATAGGATTAAGATTCAAAAATATCTCAGTGGCCTTAAATTATGAACTCAAAGAAACAAGTGGAAATAAAATCGTCTGATCATTCCCCTGGGCTCACACCGGTAGCTGGGGGTGAGGCCCTCCTGCTAAGTGCAGTGACATCCGTGGTTTAAGCAAGACATAAAAACAGGAAGTATGAAGGGAAGGCAAAGAAAACAATTCCAAATGCAAACAATCCGGCCCACCTATCAAAGTCAGAGGCCACATTATAGGGGCCACAGCAGCGGTTTGCAGGGTGGATGGCTTCAGATACATAGGTTGGTCCCTTGCCTTCCTCCAGTGACTTCAAAGCCTATCCAGCCCTCTACATTTTGCCTCAAGAGCACAAGCTATTGTTCAGAAGAAGGCAACCATCTTAGCAAACTGAAGCTAACTCTGGGGCTCGAATGAGCCAAAGACAAGGTCCGCAGGAGCCCCAGCCTCACATTAGAGCCGCCTTCTTCATGGGAAGGGTTTTACATTCCTCTCTTCCATGATCCATTTACTCCATTTCTGCTGGCAGGAGGAAATAAAGCACACTCGCTGGGCCTCCAGCACAGAACCCCCAGGGTGGTTTCTTCCCGTCAATGTGTTTGTGCCCATCAAAGCCACTACTCGGGCTCAATCTTCTCCCTTTGGAAACCACGTTGGCAAAATAGCTAACGCATATCTAACCTCTTTTGCTTCGTTCTCTACTTTCTGTTACTTTAAATACTAGAATTTAGTAGTTGCAGCTAAATCTTAAACTGACTGGGCCTTTTTCTGGCCAAACACTCGATACGCGATAAAATGGAATTGGACACATTTGAAGTTAATGGCGTCTCACTTCCTTCCTAACAGTGTCGAGGCACCAGCAAGCGGAGCGACCTTCCCACTCCCTTGATAACCTCTGCCTTTGGGGAAGGTTTGTGCTGCTCCACAGCCTCTCCCCTCCCAGGGCTGGCTCCAAGTGAGAACAGAAGGAATTAGGGAACTGTGCAGGGCATTTTTATGACATCATGACATAGGTTCCAGAGCAGGGATAAATTTAAAATGCTTGCCCCTCTTTGGTTTTGACCCCAAACTGGAACAGCAGGGGTGAATTTTATAGGTTACCTGAGGAGTAATTGGGAAAAATTTTATTCTTTTTATAGGAATAAACTGATTTTCAAGAAATTCTATCAGCATCTGAAAGTCAAGTCCACACTTACCTACAAAACTATTGCTCTAAACACTGCCACATGTGTTTGCTTATCTGACTTGTATTTACCTTCAGAGCATTACAGGGAATAATAAATGCGAGAATTTTAGGATTCAGAACTGAATGACATGTAGCCCTGAAACAATGAGAACATTTCTTAACACACAGTCCCATGTTCTTTTCCCTCCTCTTCGGAAATTTTTTCAGACTAGAAGAAATTCCCAGTGTATTATATCAGCATAAACTCATAAAGTTTGTTTTTAAAATAAAAGCATATTTTCATATGGGATTCTGAGGGACTTGACCTAGTATGGGCTTTTAGGATTGTATTTTAGACCTGAAAGTGTTAGGAAAAAATCATATTTTCTCATCTTCTGCCCACAGTGGTAATACATATTTAATTAACATTCAAAGCTTGTCTATTTGTTTTTGTTACATTCTTAGGGAGGCTGAGGTGTCACCAAAACCACCTCTTAACCTGTGGCCCAGGTTCCCCTTCCCAGACCAGGCAGGCTATTTCCAAAACAGCCTTCCAGAACAATTCTCTGTCCAGAGAAATCCACGGAGGGCCAAAAGCAGGAGCTCAAGGCTACCTCAGAGGTCCACTCTCATCTCCTTGGGCCCTGTTGTTCCCCCTCACTTCCAGGTATCCTGGCTGCCAGGCCCCAGCCACTCTCCTTAGTCTGGGGCCACCTCTCCCAAACTCGCAGGCCTGCTGTCATCCTGCTGTCTGCTAGTCTGCCCAATAATGGTACTGGCTTCTTTATACTGAAGCCATCCGTCCCTGCCAGTTACTGTCCTTCCCAAGGCCCTTAGCATCTGCTAGCCTTTTCCTAACCGTTGACCCCTGCCATCCACTGATAACAGAGTGACCAAGAAGCGCTGATTTGTTCAATGTGGTTTTATCTTAATGTACATATTTAAGTGCATCCCTGGGGTGAGGGCTGGGTTCTAAGGGGCAGTACGGATGGTGCCTGCCCAAGTGAGCAGGAAGCCCAGCCATGAGCCACGTCTCACTGGGAACGTGAGGGCCAAACTCCAAATCTGGAGGACCAAAGGCCCCAGAAAATTGGGGCAGGGATGAGTCATGGAGCCCAAAGATCATAACTGATAAGAGATTTAATCTAAATTTAGAATGTAGTGGTACAGGGGAGCAGGGTCTTGAGGAAATGAGGGGGAAAGGAGCGGCTACACTACCAGAGTGAGTCCATAGTCTGTCTCCAGGCCTAGTGGAGAGTGAGGGGATGAGCCATGCCATGCTCAGGGCCAGAGAAGGCAGACATAAACACCACACACTCAACTATCTGATACACCACAATCCATGTTAAGCAATACTAACTCCAGCAACACTGAATAATTTCACTGATATTTTGTGGAGACTGAAAACTTTGATTTTAATTAGATTAATTTTGTTAGGTTTACTACATTTTTCATGTATTTTTATTATGCCTTGGGGTCATTTCCCCCATAGAAACTATTCCAGTTTTATAATTAAAAAAGGAATCAACATTTTGAATTTAAAATACGGATTTTTAAGTTTTCACTTTCCTGGATCAAAGTTATACCAAAAAAACATGCCCGCTTAGAGACTTCAACCACTGGGCTAGAGATGTGTCACACAGCAATGTTTCTTTCTCACCTAGATGAAATATAACTAGCTCTTACTGACCAACACTGGGAGATGTCTTGGCCTGTGGATTCTTGGTAAAGATTCCAATGTGTCTTGTGGTGAATGTGAGCAGGTTGCCTCAGATCTGGCTACAGAGCACATGCAGGTGAAGTGGCTGCCTTTCCTGGCACTCGGGAGGTGAAAGCTGTCGCTGGATTCTGCTACCTCGGCCCCATGCTGACAAACAACACACTAATAGGCAAGGAACTAGACAACTCTATCTAGGAACCCAGCATGTCTCTTGGCAAAATGGCAGGAAGGTTCTGGTTTCCAAATAAGAAAGTTTTGTCAGAGCCAGAGGCCCAACATCCCCCTGCCTAGCTGGACTCTCATCGTTTCCTAGCTCCTCTCAAGCCAGCCTTTCCTTCACCAACAGTCTTGTGTGCCATGAGCTGAGCTGGGTGTGGGCAGGGGGTCCCAGAAGAAACCTGTGCTGTGGTCCAGTCCGGTTTCCAAAGGCAGGTCTTTCACGGAGTTTCCACTAAGGGTCAGGTATGTGTGAGGCCTAGAGGGAAACATCATTACTCGCATTTTATGATCAAGGAAACTGCTCTGATACTCCAAAAGATGTAGTGATGTGCCCCAAACCATCCCGCTGGCAGAGCAGAATCTATTTTGAACTCCAGTTTGTCCAAAAAGCCCCAGCGTGCTGTCACCTCACTGTCGGGAGCAGAGGTCTCCTGCAGACCCCTGCCCTTCCAACTTGGTATCACACCTACAACACCTGGACCAAGGCTTCTTCCCTCCAGCACCACAGGTCCAGTACAAATGCCTCATGCCTCAGATCAGAACACTGCCCCAGGCTCCAGACTCTGCACCCTGCCCACCGCCCAGCCTGGTCATCCCTGCCCAGACCTGGCCCAGGGATCCAAAGGAATATAATCAAACAGACAATCCCCCTGCTATTCATACCAACTGTTTTTATATGAACTCTTGGTGATATACTTTCCCCCCTCATCTTGAGTGTGTCTGAAGAGCCACAAACTTCTCAATGCTTATGAAAATGAAATTATCCAGATGTCTTTGCAGATGTTACAAATGGCTGGCCAGTATAGCATAAATGCAAAGAACATCTCCTCTCCCCACATGGGAGTATTTGCAAAAGAGAGCTGGAAAAATGACCAAACACATGCCAATTCCTGATGAAGGTGACTTTTCTTTATCCTTGCGGTTAGAACTTCCATTTAAAAAAAAAAATCTTAAAATTCAAAATTTGACATTTTTTCAGTGGTAATCAAAGATTACTATTTGGTGATTATTACGTTGTTATTAACTGGGAGAAAAAAACAAGAAGATGCAGTGAGGTATGGAGGGTGTTTACTTTCATGTCCTACCAGGGTCAGCCCAGAGGAGAGCCTTGCTCACTTATGTTTGGAGACAGGGAAGGAGGCAGTGTGAGGAGGGGAATGGGAGGGCAGCTGGAGGCACCAAGCTTCCTGGAAAAGAAGAAACCCCAGCTGATCATGAACACTGGAGACAACGGTTTGGCAGAGATGGAGAAAGGCAGCAGTTGGAGAATGCCCTGACCAAGAATACAGGATTGGGAGTGGTCCAGGCCCCTCTGAGGACTTACTCATTGATGGTTTTGACAGGAGTCAAACAGTAGTAGGGAGAAAGGAGTAAGACCTCCAGATCCTGGAGGTCCGTGAGTGCCAGGACGGTGAAGCCTGGACTTTTATCTTTGAAGTAAAAGGCAGCATTGGAATTGTTCAAAGAGGGGTGTGATACAATGGAAGGAGAGAATTAGGGAGACTTGAAGGAGAATTTAACCAGAAGGATAAACTGCAAGGGAAATTCTTTAAGTGTACACCTGTCCTATTTTTACCCTGCCTCCTTCCACAGAGAAGTTGAGGGCTCCAAAGCTGTTGAGGGGTGTGGAGAGAGCCATCTCTATCCCTTCTGTATCCAGAGGTTTTCTTCCGAAGTTAAGAGGAACAGCAGAGCCAGCGGAAGCCTGGAGCCAGCCAGAGCCTCACACCCTTCCTACCGGTGGCTGGTTCATCTCTGCTGTCGTCTGGCCAACAGACAAGACCTGCAGAAGCGGCTTCCCACCCAGCCCACACTCTGCCCTCCTGTCTTTGCTCTTGGCCGCCTGCCGCTCCCTCGGATTCCTGGATGAAGTCAAACTGCTCCAGTCCTGCGGCTGTGTCCTTGAGCCTCCCACCGACCTAGGTTTTGGCCCGCCTGCTCACAATCTGCTGCGCCATACACCAGCCTCCCAGCATCAGCCCCTGCCGTGGCGGGCCCCAGAGTCAAGCAAGGGGAGTCCCTCTCCAGGGCCAGCGCTGCCAGGGAGGGAGGTGCAGCTTGGGAAGGACCCGTGGGGGGCCACGTGTCCTAAATGGGAAAGGGAGGGGAGGTGAGAAAATCCTTGGCCTTGAAAAGCCTCCTGGTTCTTCAGGTTTTGTCTCCTGTCCCTCAAATGATGTTACAAGGACTGAGAGTCTCAGGCCACCTGCTCAAGTGGGCAAGATATGTATACAATCTCTTCATCTCCTTCATCTTACTAAAACAGAATTTCACCACTATATCAAGCCTCCAGTCCCCTGGGGGACAGCCACCATCTTTGTTAATATGGAGCCCCTTCTGAGCAGCGTTGTGGGATCTCCTTACACAATGCCAAGGTTATGGTGGGAGAAATCTTTCTGTATCCTTGTTGGCATCTTCTAAGCTGTCCTCATGTCATCTGGTCTTGGGTTATTTGTTCACGCAGGTTGCTTTGGGTTACCCCTCATTCCAGACCCTGCGACCTCCTCAAGTCCCGCTCTCTCTCAACTACTATCATGCCCCTTCTAGCCCAGGCCACACAAGACTGCGAGATGCTTCATGAAGCTAAGTTCCCAGTTCCAGGGAACACCAGAAGCCATTTCTCTTCTGAGGTCTGGCTGCCTCAGGAGGGTTCTGACAAGGCATAAGGGACAAATTCCCTCTGCTTCGAATTCCCCAAACCTCTCTGGGGGTTATCGTTCCCTCTTCGGGCCACACCTTGCTCAGGAGCTATGTCAGTTGGTCCCCTGGAAGCAGACCCTGAGGTGAAGTTAGGAGTTTGAGAGGCTTGTTGGGGTAGGGTATGAGCACCTATGAAAGATAAAGAGGGAGGAAGCATGATGGGGCCAGAGAGCTTCCCCTGCCAGGAAGTTCTATGGTCCCCAGCCACTGGAACTCCAGAGCAAAGACTGCCTATCAGAATGGTCTCATGATGGACACGAATGACCAAGCCCTGTTTCCCCAACTCAGTCAAGGTTCATTGAACACACACCCCCCAACCCAGTGCAGGCTCACCTTGAATGCCATGGGGCTTCCCAAAGGTATTGCAGCTGGGTTCCCGGTGAACTGCACTCCTACCTGCTGAACGGCAGGCTCTTGGCAGAAGGGAGACCCCAGTGGTGCACCTCTGTGGCTCCCCAGGGGAACCCCACACCTACATATACTCTCCCTCAGCTTGTACCTCATGCAAGATGGGGAATCTTAGTTCTGCCCTTTGTTACGGAAGCTTGGAAGCTTGCTATAAACACCTCTAGCTCTCCGGGCACCTCCTAGGCCCTCTTTAGCATATGAAAACTCTGTTGAAACCTTCCTTCCCCTCACCCTCCCCCAACCACAGGGTACATAACCTGCCATCCCTCACAACCCGGGGCAGCAGCTCTTCCTGCCCATGGGTCGTGTCCCCGTGCTTTAATAAACCACCATTTTGCACAAAAAATAAAATAAAATAAACACCTCTAGCCTCCTAGAGTTCTTTCTAGGCCCTATGGAGGACTATGCTTTTGAAACCTAAAAACCGGAAGTGAATCTTGTTTTCTCTTTTTTACATTATGAAATGTTTCGCCTTAGAAAATAAACTCAGCATAACCTAGCTTGACTGGGAAGAGGGCATGGAGACAAGGGACACGTGTGAGAGCCAGGGAACACCCCCGGTTAAGTTTTGAAATGTCATCTCACCACACGTCTCCTCTTAATGCATCTCCGCATACCCACTACAGAAATCAACTTCTCACCTCCCTCCCCTCCAGCAAGGAAAGAACTCTTTCTCCATTTTAGCAACTACCTCAGGCAAACTATGGCTGTGGGACAATATGGCCTCCATGATCACCCCAGCTTATCAGGCAAGCTGAGATACAGATGAAGCTCTCTCCCACCTCCAGGGGGGTGGTGTGGTGTTCTCCCAGGAATTTCTATCCTCCCAGAACTGGCCCCCTCCTCAGGTGATCAATAAAAGAAATAGCTGTGGATTATATAGTACTTTCCTCATGTCAGGCACTGTTCTAAGCATTGTTGTGACTTATTTAAGGCCCATAGTAATTCCATGAAACAAATACTACCATTATCCCCATTTTACAGGTGAGGAGACTAAAGCACAGAGAAATCAAGTAACTTGCTTGAGGACATACAGCCACTTAGTGGCAGGACCAAGATTCAAATCCAGGTAGTTTGTCTGATCCCAGGGTTGGAGTCCCAAATCTCTATAGTTCACCTCACCATCAAAGCTAAACTTAAAAGAGGGCAGTAAAATGTGGTGAACGGAACTGATCCCCACACACAGATGCCAGCAAGCAGAAGACAAGACCATGGAGTCACAGCTCTCAGGAACCCGAGAAAGACAACTCCCTCAATTTATAGACAGAGACACAGGGGACCAAAGGGACTAGGAAACACAGCTGGTGATAGGAAAGCCTGCATGCAAACCCATCTCCTCTGACCTCCATGCTACAAGCCATCATCATTTCCAGGAAAAATATCACTCAAGGTCCAGGTCCTGGAGTGGACAGCTTGGCCCTTCAGTGATAGCACTTGGTACAGACTTCTTTGATAATCACATTTATGACTTGGACTAGCAGAGAGGCATACGATGGGTTGCAGAAAACAGTGAAGAAGCAGCATCACTATGAATGGGGCAGTCTCCTATCTTAACAGGAGAGAGCTACGTCCCCACTCAGTATTTATGATGAGAAGTCATTTATAAAATCTGTTTAATGTGCAGCACGTCTCACAGTCAAGGATGCTACCTTTCAGAGAAAGTAATTTATTACTTCAACAAATACTTATTGGGTATTTACTATATGCAAGGTACTAGACAAACTGGCAGGGATAAAAAAGATAGGATGTCACTTGATGGGCTAACATGCAGGAAACAGGGCACATAGGCAAATGGCCACAATAAAGAAGAAAGGGGTGGCCTCCATTCTCTGACCTAATGATCACAGTGAGGAATATTAGAGCACTTACAGAGCATTTATGTGTAATGTACCTGGGACACTAGTCCATTCATCCCTTCCTCATCCAGCAGCAAACTCCTTTTCATGCTGCAAAACCCCGCTCAAATGTCTACTTCTTTAACTGCCTAGCTCACCCCCAGACCGACTCCTTTTTTCCTTCCTTCCTCCGTTCTTCTCTACCTCTATTCCTTCCTCTCTTCTGGTTCCTCCCCTATTTCCTTAAGAACAGAGAGTATTTTTCAAGAGGGTCCTAGGCTAAGCAAGGTACAAGGGCAGTCCATCATGCTGTGACACATGGGTCCAAGGAACAAAACTGTGCACAATATTCTCCATGCCCTCAGGACTGCAAGGGCCCCAAGGGACCACCCACAGGCTGACTCGGCACATTTTGGACAAAGCCCCATGGCACCCCTTGGCAGTCTGCGGCCAGTGCCCAGATTCTCTGCTCCTCCCCATATATGTGTTTGCCCACTTCTGGGGGTCTCTCTGCCACCTGAACCACTCAGCCACCCACTTCTGGCATCTCACTAACTTCCCAGATGGCCCAACTAGGACTAGCTCTGAACAGAGAGCCACCCACCATAAACCCTGCCCAATCCAAGCTGTCTGCAGCCTTGTTCAGCTACAGACCAAGACCCTGTTCTCCCTACCACCCTCCTTTTCTGCTCAGTGCATCTGGGGAAAGGCCTAGCCCAAGTAAGAAAGGCTCAGAGTGAGGACACACAGAGTTCTTAGAGAGGTGCCCAGCCAGGCCTACTTGGACTTGGAACAAGTTTCTTGGGCTCAAACCCCAGTTCCAAACCCTGTTGGTGAGTGCACTGGGTGAGTTACAGAACCTCTATAAGCCTGGGCCTTGCCAATCTGGAACACAGGGGCAGCAATAAAAGCTCTAGAGCTATTGAGAGGAAAAGTGAAATACTGCCCACAAGGAAAAAGCACTTTGTAAACTAGAAAGTGCAACTGTGTGCATACTTGAGATAGTCACGTAGCTATTATTCTTACCTGTAACATTATATATCAAGATGTTAGAGCTCAAAGGTAAAGACCTGAGTTCTAGAACCAAGTGGGCTAGTGTTCAAATCTTACCTTTGCCACCTATTAGTTGTGCAACATTGGCCAAATTAAGTAACTTCTCTGTGCCTTAGTTTAGTTTTTTCATTCACAGTGTGTTGGGAAAAGTAAATAAGTATCCACTTAAAACATTTAGTTCCAGGCACAGAGTTGGCATTCCATAAATACCAGTGATGGCTACTATAAGATTCAAAAGATCAGTATATTATTGTGTTAGTTTGGGCTGCTCTGAGTGTCAGAGCCTGTATGGCTTATAGATGGAAATTGATCTCTCTCAGTTCTGGGTGCTGGAAGTCTAAGTCAGGGTGCCAGCATGGCTGGTTCTGCTGAGAGCTGTCTCCCTCATTGCAGATGGCCATTTTCTCACTGTACCCTCGCATGCAGAGAGCAGAGAACTCTCTGGGGTCTCTTTTATAAGAGGGTTCCATCTTCATAACCTGGTCACCTCCCGGTGACCCCCATCTCCAAATATTATCACATTGGGGGGGTTAAGATTTCAACATATAGATTTGGGGAGAACATAAATGTTCAGTCCATACTAATCATATCCGTCAGTACTCCTTCTGTGATATTTATACTCATATGCATATGAGTATAATAACTAATATTTGAAAGTTTACAGAGCATTCACACACTTATTTTCCAAAAGTGCTAAGGGAACCCAAAGCAAGTGATCACTTCCTACCCAGAGAAATTGATGGAGAAGGTGACACTTACCCTGTGCCTTGAAAAAGGAGTAAGATTTGGACTGATAGGTGGAAGGCAGAAAGACCGTGCGAGTAAAGCATGGAGGCATCCTGCCTAGAGCGCACGAGCTGGGAACCTCACTGCAGGGTTGGGTGGCAGCTGAGGTCTCCATCTGTAATACGAAATAGTATGCTGGGGGAGCTTATCAAAATATCGCTTCCCATGTCTCGCTCTGACAGGTTCCAAATCAGTGGGTCTTGGGTGAAACCTGGGCATTAATGATTTTTAACAGTCCCCAGGTGAAATCAAGGTGCAGCTTGGTTTAAAGACCTCCAGGCTAGCTAAATGTAGCTGCATCAGAGTCACCTGGAAATCTTAAACCACTGCCCACCACTGGTCCCCAATCTTAGAATTCCCAATTCAGGAAGTCCAGGTGGGGTCTAAGAATTTACATTTCCAGCAAGTTCCCAGGTGAGGTGGATATTGGCAGCTGGGGACCACACTTATAGCCTCAGGCAAGTGCATAGGCAAACGCATAAAAACCAGCATGAGACGAGGTCATTCAGTCGGCTCACGAGAATCGGCAAGGCCACTCTGCAGAATTTTTAAACTTATTCTGTGGGCATTGAGATGTTGGCGTGAAACATGCTCAAAGCTGTGTATTACAAAAATAAACCTGGTGGCAAGATGAAGGAGTGATTAGAGGGAGGAGACTGAAGACAAGGAGACCAGTCTGAGGGTTTGTAACAGCCGGGAACCTCGATGGGGAAGTGCAGCCTGAAGTAGGGCCAGCAGGTGACTGCCAGCAACATGGCTGAGGTCAACTCCGGAAGACAGAGCCTCTGTGAGCTGGGAAGGGAAAGTAAAGAGAAGGGCTGCCTGAGACATGAGAACTGGGGGTCAGAGGCAGATTCTGGGTGAGAGATGACAGTATGGCTTCAGACATCCTCATCTGTGGACAGAGATGGTCCACAGACTGCTGGGATCAAGAGTTTAGTTTAAGGATTAAAGACACCACCTCAAGGAAGGGAAGACAAAATCAGTGGTGATGATGCGGAGATGGAGTCCAGGGATAGGTCCTGGGATCACCCAGCACAGACACCTCGGAGAAAGTGAACAGAATAAAAGCTGAAAGCCATAAGAAAAGACAGTTAAGGGGAACAAGGTGGTCAATAGCATAAAATACTACAGGTCATTGCAGTGATAACTGGAAAAAACATTTGAAAAAAAAAAAAGGACCAACAACAACAACAAAACCCACAAAATCCAACCTAGTAAAGGAAACTGCTGGGGAGAAAGAATGCACTCTGGTGTCAGAGCCTGCCTGTGCTAACAGAGGGGACAGCCCACACTCCCGCAGGAAGCGTGAGGGTGGGGCATCTGACTCCCTAGTCAGCTCGTGAACCAAGGGCACGGCCAGTGCGGGCCTTGTTCTCACTCCCAAGCAGTCTGCCCTCCACCCCCAAGGGACACCAAATGTGCTGACAGAGGGACAGGCCCCTGGGCCTGTCATTAATGTTTCCTCTCATCACTAAGCTCAGACACTGGCAGCTGCTTGTCTCAACAAATGCCTATGCCCTAAGGAGCACACTTTCTAGAAAGGCCCAGCTAGAGGACAGAACAGAGGGAAGCAGATGGCACGTGGCAGAACACTTGCCTGTGATCACAGGTTTCACGTGTGCCTCTGTGATTGGAGATAGATGAGGGCACATACCAAAAGAATGCTTGAGGGACTGCATTGTCTCCCACATCCACAGCTCACTCAGGCCCTGGAACTGGCTTGGGCAGGAGCAGCAGGACAGCTAGGAATGGTGGGCATGGGTGCATGTGAGGTGGGTGTTGATGGGGGCCAGGGCACCAAAGAAATAACATCAGAGGCTTTCTGAACAGCTGTGTTTCGGGATTTCATTTCCTTCAATTCTGTGGTTCTTGGTGACGCTGCTCTGAGGAATGAAGAGGTAGACCAGGTGAAGAATGGTGGACAGCAAAGTAGAGTTCATTGAGCAACAGTACAAAGCTCCTGAAGAGAGGGCAGGCCCAAGAGGGCTGCCTTTGGAGTTTCTAAGTCTAGGGGTTTTTAATAGAATGAGGGAGGGCTGTTTTAATCTGATTAACCTTCCCTTTGTCACCCAATCAGGTTTTTGTTCACAGGCTCATCTACCCATCAGGTGGTGGTTCACATGGGAAAGGATGGAAGGCTCCTTCCAGGGTGGTGTTTCAAAGCCTTGAGATCAAGAGCGTAGTGGCCACCACTGCCCTAAGACATGTAGGCCAGCCACAGGCCACCTGATCAAGTTCTTTGTTTAAATACCCCACTAGCGGGGCGCCTGGGTGGCTCAGTGGGTTAAGCCGCTGCCTTCAGCTCAGGTCATGATCTCGGGGTCCTGGGATCGAGTCCCGCATCGGGCTCCCTGCTTGGCGGGGAGCCTGCTTCCTCCTCTCTCTCTCTCTCTGCCTGCCTCTCTGCCTACTTGTGATCTCTGTCTGTCAAATAAATGAATAAAATCTTAAAAAAAATTTTTTTTAAATAAATAAATACCCCACTAGCCATTGAGCTAGCTGCCAAGCCTGGGCTGGGACACCCAAGGCCAGTCCCTTCCTATCACGTGCAAGTTGTAAGTCCTCCCAGTAGGAAGACTTAAAGCTGGGGCACTGAGTAGAGCATGAATAACAGAATGGGGTCTTTTTCCTTCTAAGGGTAGTTTCCCCTAAGGACGGGGACCCCTTGCCCCTACCTGCCTTTTTTCCAGCGATCCTCCATTACATAGACCACTAAGACTAACTGCAACTGCAAGGACAGCCAAGAGAGAGCCATATAATTCTCCATCCCTTCAACCCTGAAACACAAGTCCAGACTTTGCCTCTCACTGAATGAGGCTGGGCCCCTACTTACACTCAGTGGGTGGGATACTGCTCCATCAGAAGCTTTGTTCTCATCAGGTTGGCCTCAAAGTACTCCGTAATAAACCATACGTTCCAGTTTCACTTATTAGGAAAGAAAGAAGCATAGATAAGATTGCAGAGAGCAAAGACAATCCTCTCCCCTTTGCAGATCTCACTGGTGTCAAAGCTTTCAGATAACAGGTGCAGGTAAACTTGCCTAGCTTCCCTGGGCACCCTCCAGTTCTATCGCGGAGCCTTTCAGCTTGCGTCCCTAAGGCAAGAGCTAGGATTGACCCACCAGATAATGTTACTTTGAACTGTTGATCTGGTAGAGATCCCAGACTCCTTCCCTGGGGCTGAGGAAGGGGTGGGTTCTAACAAGCTTTGCATTCAGATTCCTTTGCTGGGTATTCAGAGCTCTGTAACTCATTTCCATGGAGTTTTCCAACTGGATTCTTGATATTTCACATGGATACTTGATACGTGACATTATGAATAAAGGAATAATTGGTTTTCATGCAAACTGGAGATTTCTAGACCATCTTATATAAGGTGTCTGGACAGCAGATTCTTTATTAAAGAAATAATGTTAAGACAAAGAACGTTCTTATTAAAGGGTTCAGGGACAATGGCCAAGAGTCATTCTTAAGTACCAGGTCTTATGCTGGTAGCACGGCTACCTGGGTCCCCTGGGGAAGATGGCTTCTGAGCTGTCCCATCTGATGCAGGAAAGAGGAGCAGCCCAGAAGCTCTATTTGCCACCCCATCTGCTTCACGTACAAGGAGGAAAGTGAACTCAGAAGGGTAAGTGGCTGACCCAACCTTGGTGTTTCTGTGAACTATCAGATGTTTTATGCTGCCCTGTGTGCCCCATAAGGTGTCATTGTGCAAATCCCTCTACCAAGAGCCCCTGCAAGGTTGAGAAGATAAAGCACTGCCCTGGAGCTGCTGTAAGTCCTGAGGTAGTAGGTGGACATCTGTAGAGCCCACCAGCCGGCAGTGAGTCTGGGGAAGACTCCAAGCTGGCAGAGGGGAGAGGAGGGGAAGCCAGGCCAGAGAAGAGCATGTCTGTCCTGCACGCACTTGAGTGATCTTCTTCTACCACGTGTAGATAAGTAGAGTAACAAGTCACACTGGCTTTGGGTTCTCCTATGGTCCCAAATAAGAATATGGATGTAGTGGCACATCCTCTCTTCTGTTACAGCATCCTCTCACCTCCTCCTGCGTGTTTTGGGTAGTCCTGTCCTTCAGTCACAAGCTGGCCCCTGACCCAGAATTACCCAGGGCAAGGGGTCCACACCCCTGGCTACAGTGACCAGCACAGAGATGAGCACATGGCCCATCCTACACCAATGAGCACCAAAGCCTGACTTGTGCAGAAGAATTAGGGGGAAGTTCTCTTTTTGCAGGGATTATGGAGAAGGGTGAGAGAGCCTGGAGTGGCTGGTGGCTCGTGCCTCCACATACCAGAAGTCCAACCAAGAGGAAAGCAAAGTCAAAAGAGTTAGAGATGCAAATTTCTGATTCGGGGGAGAACCAGCACTGAGCCATGCTTAAAGCCAGCTCTAACACTAAACTTTTAGTTACATGAGCCAGTAAATTCTCCATTTGGTTAAGATAGTTTCGTAGCATTTCTGACACTTGCACAAAACGTATTCTAATCTTTACACCAAGAAAGAGCATAATCTTGGGCTTAAAGGTCAAGCATCCTCAACTCACACTAAAGTACTCTGCATCATTGTGAAAGCAGAATGCAATGACCTGTATGTATGCCCAGCATGGTCTCTGACACATGGTAGCTGCTTGAGAAATTTTGGACCAGGTGCTGTCCTGAGCCCAGGAGTAGAGCTGAAGAATAACTACCCCTGCTCTGGGGCACAGTCCCATAGGGGAAATAGATAATCAGCTGTCAGCTGCAAAAAAATGGGACATCATGTGATAGGAGCATTAATAAAGATGTGATCAGGGTGTCAGAGAAGCAGGAAGGAGGGGAGGAAGCACCTCATGGCTCAGTGCAGAGAACACCTGCTTGAGTACACAATATTGGATGTTAGTGATCTATCTCTACCTATGAAGTCATGAAGTGTTTAAAGCTCTCATCAGTTGGTAAGATAGGAGGAGATAGAAGGATGATTATCAGTTATTGAGCATCCTCTATGTACCATGTACTATGTACTAGGTTTTCTCATTTAACCCTCTCAGTAACCTGATGAAGTAACCATGAGCATTGCCATTTTATAGACAGAGGAATCAAGTATCAGAAAGGTTCACACTCCCAAGACAGATTAATCCACAGGAAGGTATAGCTTCAGGAATAGTTTGATCCAGGGACTCAACATTTTGAGGACCTTGTTTCTTTCTATTACTCACTTCTTCCTTCTGTGGTGGCTTCAGAACCTTCATAGTGGGGGTTCATGGAATGGCCCCTACAGCTACAGGCTCACATTATCCTTTTTGCCTGAAGTAACTAATGAGAAACCTACCTCTATGTCAGCAGCCCCAACTATTGTATACTATTGACTCTGCCTGAATCATATGCTAATCCCTGATCCAAGGAATATAATGCTTGAGTGCCCCAGCTGAGCCAAAAGTTCACTCCCAGAACCAAAAAAGGACTCATCTCCCACACACTGCATATGGATGGAGGGTGGAATTGACAGGGGATCCTCTGGAAGAAGTTAAGATACTAGGTGGCACAAACAATAAGGTCCAGGACAAAAATCTTTCCCTCCTATCTTCTTAAACATGCTTGACTTTATAAACCAAATTCATGCAAACAGCTCACAGCTCAGAGCAGTAGAGTAACAAGTCACACTGGCTTTGGGTTCTCCTATGGTCCCAAATAAGAATATGGATGTAGTGGCACATAAGACTATAGACTGTAACTATATCTCTACTTAACTCCAGTCTCTAACAGCCTGGTTAGCATCCTTGTCCCTCAGCTCTAAAGTTTCATGTACACAGGGAAGCCCAGCATAATGGTCCTCTACCTATCTGTACATCAGAACAGCTGGTGGGCTTACACACACACACACACACACACACACACACAGAGTAAAACTGACAGGAGCACCAAGACCCACATCATGTTTGTGAAATTTGTAAGTAACTCATTGGCTTCCATTTATTTTGGAGAAAGGATGAGAAGCAAAGAAAAGTGATGACAGTTTGAGTTATGAATGAAGGCACAACATTTGGTTGGAACAGCCTTTCGTCCTTAGAGTTAGGGGCTGCCTGGTTCAATCTTCACTTCCTCCTCCCTTCATGGAATTCCCTCTGTGTTCTTCCAGAGACATGTTCTCTGATCTTAGCATCTATATAAAAAGCTTCAGCTCCCCAGTAAACAAAACCAGACTCCTAATGGAATCCTGTGGGTGGTACGGATGGCCCAAGCATTGCTCACCAGCCTCACTTAACTGGGGACACCAGTCCCAAAGCAAATTGCTGTTGAAGGAACTACGACCAACAGTAACAAGATCACCATACATGTAGCCATTGTGCTATATTCCAGAAAATCTGTTTTCCTGGGAAGTTTTATTTCTTTAACACCAACACCTTAAGATGGAGATAATAGGAAAATTATCCCCTCAATATGTCCCCTCAGAATTTAGGATTGGGAAATCATTTCTCTCTCCTCCTGATCTGACATGTATCCTTTATTAGACAGTGAAAATCGAATCTCCTAGGTATTTCCATTTATGCCTTAGATTAGTTTCCAAACCTCCAGAACCAATTTAGCACTTAGTTTTTTGTAGTCAAATTAGGTTAAGGTTTTGGTGTGACTCTTTCCCCCATCCTCAGTGTAGTGTCTGATCTTTTGTTTCCTAGTCTTATTTCATAAGTACACTTAGTTATAACCTACAAAAATCTTCTTGGGAAATAAATAGTGTAAACATTATAAATAAATTGAGGTGCGTGATGCTTTATTTTTCCTATATTCTCCTGTCAGGTAAGACCTGTGCTTTAACTTGGTTCCATACCCTCCCTATTGCCTCAGTTAATCTGTCCACAACGCATGAGCCCTCGGCCCCGCACAGAGCCTCACAAAGCTTTCGTGGACTTCCTTTCTTCCCTTTCACCAGCTCCTTTCCCTTTCTTCCCCTGTCCGACTTGTGAGGTAAACTTTGCTTGAGGAAAACCCTAACTAAACACCTCCTTTCCCTCCGTATCCTAGAAGAGCCTCAGATCAAACAGAACAATTAACTCAGCAAACAATACCATTAGCAGAGCTCCCTCTGCACCCAGCAGCCCTAAGCCGAACAAACACCTCTTGGAGCATATGGAGACAGGGAATTGCAGGCGGGGATTTTATGGGCCTCTCAGCAGGCCTGCTCCAGCTCTTTGGGAACCAGACAATTTAGCATATGTCACTGTTCCTGGCTGCCTTGGGGCCTTGGCTGGGGAACACAGGCTTCTGGACTCAAGTGATGGCATTCAGAGTCAGGTAGGGCTGAGGCTGCTTTCCTGGCTCTGCACACCCAGAAGCTACCACGGTCAGGACTCAGGCTCCTTGAGGCCAATGACTGAGAGGACTCTCCACGAGGAGAAGCTTCCCCCAATTGTTCCAGAGCCTGGCACATAGTTCACATTCACCGCAGCCTGGGAAACTTCTTGGGTACTTGGGCAAAAATTGAAATTCATCAAAAATCTCAATGTACCATAAGAACAGTAGTTTTTACAAAAATCAGAGACTAAAATGACCTATTAAGGTATCTTGTCCACCCCTTGTCAGCACAGGATTGGTCCCTGAAGAGTTCTGATGGCTCATTTTTAAATAACTCCAGCAATGAGCTTTCTATCACAGAACTCCCCAGGAGAAACCATTCTAATGGATCTCATTCTTTGGAAGTGTACCCAAGATCCATCCTAATTTCTCCATTTCATAAGCTGCTCCTTGTACCATCCAAAATGACTCCATAGCTCTTGCTGTTTTCTCTCCGTGAGGCACTTGGCCATAGCAGCCTTGTCTTCATGTACTTTGTAATCCTTTCTTATTTTAGAGAGGGGCTAATTGATAGGTTTGAAATTTGTTAAGTGCTTGATCGAAATATATATGAAATATATACAATCTCATAAAGCTTTGCTTTGCAGTGAAAGCAATCAGAAATTAAAGGTTAAACTGCAGCAGGCAGAAAGCAAACTGAAAACCAGACAGTATAAAGTAGGGATGCAAAACTCAGGCTTTAGAGTCTGACCAGCCTGGGCTCAAACTCTGTCTCTGCCACTCACTGCGGGTATGACCTTGGTATGCAATAACCTCTCTGAGCTTCCCTATCCTCATCAAAAAAAATGGGAATAATGATATTGCTTATCTCAGAGTATTGTTGGAGAGGTTAGGTAGAAGATCAAGGATTTGATATACTAACTCATTAAGTAGTATTAATTTTTAACTATAGTAGTTTAGATGCTAGAAATATATAGTAAGGGCAAGAATTTAGAGTAACTCTTCCACATCCAGGGTAGAAAACCACAAACCAAACAAAGGGCTTCCTCCATTCCTTTTCCCTGAGCCAGCTATGTACAATTGCAGCACTGCGCTAGACTCAGGAGGAATAGCTGGGAAAGTCAGATGCTCTCCGATTAAGAGGTTAACACTATGGACAATGGCATGGCCCTGCAGAGCCAGCTAGATGCCAAGGAAGTGAGAAGAGGAAGAAAACTAACTGAGAACTGAGCTCGGGGTTGGTTTCATCTGGACTGGTCAGGGAAGCACTGATGTCCTCCAAGCAGAGGTTGGCCCAGAGCCACTCACAGTTCTGGGGACAGCATCTAATGCAGTCTTGGGATATTCATTCTTAAGGAAAGATCAGCATGGCATTAGATTATCTGTTTAACCAAGTGGTCAGTCGCACTAGCCCTGTGTTAGAGCTTTTCAAGTAGTGATGGAAACCTAACTCTAAACCAGCTTAAGACACACACCCCCAAAAAAGGTGAATTTGTGAATGATTCTGGGGGAACCCTCAGAAAAACCAAGCCTCAGGAGCCCAGAGAGGAGAATGATCTTTAGGAGCACTGGAAAAGGAGAGATGCACTTGTTCCAGACTTGCTCTTGTTTGGAGCTGGAAAGGTGAAGAGACAGGTGAGTGGTGGCAGAGAAGGTTGGAATGTATCCAGTGGCAAAGAAGGCGAAAGAGCGGCTAATTTCACTGCAAAATCACAGGAAGCCTCAGGAATTGGAGGCACCAGGTGCTCCCTCTGAAAATGGGGGTGCGGGTGGTATAGAAAAAAGTAAGATTAATATAGAAGAAGCACGTTGGCACTCCCACACTCCCACACCCCTATCTCCACCACAGCAGAAAATGAGCTGCTTCTTCTCTGTGGAGGGTCACCTGAGAGCTTCTGGACTGGAGGACTAGAAGAACTGAGGGCTGGGGTGCCACAGCAAAAACAGAGGGAATTAAATGACAGTGGGTGTGCTGAATCAGAGCCCCAGTCCCCTTTCCCATGCTTGGCTATGGGGTGGGAAAGGATGGGGCACTGCCCTGCTCTTTGTCATTATATGCCTTGAGGATTCATTTTCTTTTTAAAGTATAGGTATAGATACATCTTGGTCTACACGTGTATTTGTGTATGTATATAGATAGAGACCTGTATCTCTAAAATTTTTGTTAAGCAGGCCAGTTTGGTGTTAGAGATACCTAGATTTGTAGAAGTCCTAAAACTTTCTAGCTGTGTGACCTTAACCAAATGTCACTGCCTCCCTGGACTGCTCATCTATTCCAGAAGACAACAGACTTAAGATGGCCAGGAGCACAAGGCTTGAAGCAATTTAAAATAGTTCCTTCTCCTCACCCTTTGTCATTATCATCTTCATTTTCTCTACCCTCTGTCATCTCTGCTGTCACTTACCAGCACCCACTGAAGAATGTGAAAGGGGTCAGGTTCTGAGACCAAAGACTCACCAGGTCGGGAGAATGGGAGGAAGAGCTGATGTGGGTGGGGCCTGAGGTGGAGAATTGCTTTGAGAAGACTGCTTCCTTCCCCTGGGAAACCCCTACCAGAGGGGCAGTGTTTACAGCACAGGGTTTCATTTGAAACTTGAGGACAAGAATGGGCTAAATTTTCAGGAATTTGGACCCAGTTATAAAACACACAATAATTTTTAACTATTAAAAATGAGATTATAAAACTTATAATGAAATAAGTCATATTAAAAACAAAAGTATAAAACACTGAAAGCTCAATAGCTCCTAATTATTTGATCATATTTGACTATAATCTATGTTCTTGAAGTTATCTACTGTGTCTGCTATTATTTATATGTAGTGATGTCATGTTGGTAGCTGAAAGTCAGCCTTGGTGAAAGATTTACATCACAGAAATCAATAAACGCTATAAATCAAGACCTTTTTCACTCAGAGAAATGGTATTTAAACTTTCACTAGCATACCACTGGCTAGAGATCAGGAATACCAGAATCCAGAAATCTGGCTTTCCAAAGGCTCAATAAAAACATATGTTTTGGCAACCTCCTCAGAAAACTCTTTCATTTCCTTGGGTATGATGGTCCCTAGTAACCAGCCAGCATCTGAATGAACTGTAGGGGAGGAAACACTCTTCCTCCAACCCTCTTCCCTTCTGTAACAGGACAATGCAAATTAAATTAATGGAAGACAAATTAACAGAAGGACAAACATGTTCTATTTGATGTTAATATTTTTATATGCACAGGGTCTTCACAGAACTAAAAAAAAAAAAAAAAAAAAAGGAAAGAAAGACCCAAAGAAACAACCTCTGGTTTTGTTTTTTAAGTATTTTATTTATTTATCTGGTGAGAGAGTGAGGGAGAGCACAAGCAGGTGGGGCAGCAGGCCGAGGGAGAGAGAAGCAGGCTTCCCACTGAGGGACTCGATCCCAGGACCCCAGGATTATGACCTGAGCCAAAGGCAGATGCCTAACCGACTGAGCCACCCAGGCGCCCCTAGGCTCCTGGGTGTATGCACCACTTGAGAAAAGGACGATAACCCTGAAGGAGTAAGGAGACAGAAGAGGGGCTTGGGCTCTCTAGGGAGGTAACCTTTGGGAGTAAACACACGGGAAACCAGACGTACATGAGGGTGTGTTTAAGCAGACTCCTCTGGGGACTACCCTCTGTCTCCAGTGGTCAGGCTCACTCTCCTCATCCAAGTAAAGGAAGTGATAGGCAGAACTCATGCCCCCTTCACAAAGGGAAATTTATGCCCTAGTTTTAGGCAGACAGGGGAGGGCAGCTGCCCTCCCAAATCTTTTCAGCTGCCTCCAGTTCAAAATAATCCTTATGCCAAAGGGGCATATTTTGGGGTGACATTCTGATGTCCTTTAGAACGAACAAAAAAATGAAAGAATGACTATCTAGAAACCTATCCCTAGTACTCGGAGCATTCTTTAACATGTGAAAATCCTCTTAGTCCTATGACTCAAAGTATGGTCTGCAGACCAGCAGCATTGGCATCACCTGGGAATGTGTTAGAAAAGCAAAATCTTAGGCTCCTTCACAGGCCCACTGACAAGGAATGTGCATTTTAACACAATAAAGTTTGAGAAACATTGCTGTAAATGTCAGCCCCAGCCAAAATATTCCCCAGTTAGCCAGGATGTTTTCCCTTCCCCGCCTGAAATTCTACCAATCAGAAATCCATTGTGGTTAACAAGGCTTTAAAAAGGCAAATACCTCTGAGTGGGTTAATGGCCCAGCCCTGAGGAGAATTTGTTCAAGGAGATTGCTTTCCTCCCTTCGAACCTTTACCTGAGATGCACAGTGCCTACAGAATGGAGGTTTTATTTGGAAAAGGCAGGAGAGAGCGAAAAGGGAAATAGTTCAGTGACTCCCCTGGATCACTGCAATAACCTTCCAACTCTGTTTCTGGATTCCTCCCTCATCCCCTGCAGTCTAGTCTTCACTTAACCCTTAGAAGAGCTTTTAAAAATGCAGAACAAGTCGTGGAATTCCCTTCCCACTGCATTTGGAATAAAATCTGGATTCCTGATCCGGACCAGAACACCCAGGAAAATCTCCCCCAGCCACGCCAAATCCCACTCCTGCTCTCCAGAGCCCCAGCTGGGCCGACCTGCCTCCTTTCTCTGGGTAGTCGGGCTTGCTCTGCCTGCTGGACTTGCTTTCCCTCTGCCTGGAAATCATTGCCCCTCGATCTTCCCTGAAGATCACTCAGTCTATGCTTAAAGGCCTCCTTTCAGACAGGCTGCTGCTGACCAAACCCTAGGTGTCATTCTGTCATATGCCTTTCTTTCCTTTATTGTAAGCATTGCTATTTGAACTTGTCAGACTTTCTCATTTGCTTATTTTCTGTATTCCCCAAGATACACACACATGCACACACTCACACACCCATCCCCAGACACACACTAGACATAAATTCCATGAGAACAGGGATGATGTCAGCGCCTAGAGTGGTACCAGCATACAGTAAGTGCTCAATAAACACTGTGGGGCAAATGCAGGTGTCAATAAAGGTTAACCCCATGGCAGGTGTTCCACTATTCTCCGCCACCACCCCCCCACCAAGACCAGCTCTGTACGATGAAAAGGAAAAGGAACTGGTTCATCATCCTTATTCTGCGCCCCATACCCTGTGGCCTTTCCCCTGTTCCCTTCCAGGACACAACCTTGCCATTGGTACTATGGGTGTTCAAGTGAGAAGAAATTTACAGAGGGCCCATGAAGTCAAGCTGGTCTGTGGGCTTAGACACCCCATCAGTGGCAGGTCCCAGAGTGGGTCTGACTCGAGGACACTAACCACACCTCCAGAGCCTCATAAGATTCCAAATGCCAACTAGATACTCAGGAACCCCTGATCAGGGCAGAACCTTCTTGGAAGGCCACATTACTACAAGTCTGCTTGCTAAGTGGAAGTCAAATAAGAAGGTGATGCGGATGTGATGACTGCCTTCCACACACGCACACCCCCCCACACAAGGCAGATGGGACAACTGCCAGGGAGACAGAGTCCCGTCTGCACTGCTTGCTACAGGGATGGGCCCTGCTGGGTGGGCCTCTGCCACACCTCTCCATTTGGGATTGCACTGTTCACCAGGAGATAGCCTAACTACTGGGCCATTTTCTACACACAGGTTCAGTATGTTCCATCAAGGCCAGGAAGTTTCTTTGCCAACTCTGTTTCCTACTCAGGTCTCCCCTGTGGACCTGAGACATCTCTCCAAGGATAGCTTCAGTGGCCCCATTTCTAGGTCCCTAGAGACACGTTTCTGTGGCTCCCGAAGATCAGCTATCTGGGCCATCGTGGAACCATTGGTCTCTTGCCATGGGTACCCATCCTCTACTTACCACATTATTTCTATGGGAACAAGTCCTCTGCGTTCTCAGAAACCACTGACAGGACAAACTGAGGGGCTGCTATCATCTCACCTCGCTGTTAATAACACACCTCAAAAGAGGAAGTGCTGTGGGGCTTTTTCCTCCTTCTCCCATGGAGTATCCTTTGTGTCCTCTATTTCCATATTTTGTCTTTGTCATAGAGTGTGTGAACAAATCAGTTTTCCTTGCTGTAGACCTTCCTCCATTTCAGGCTCTTGTCTTATGAAGCTTAATAGGTTAGGGAATGTCTGCCCACCCCTGCCTCTTTCTCCTCTTCTCAGGATTATCCTGTCTGTTGGACTGTCTGGAGTAACAAAGGGAAGAGGAGTTTGCAGGAGACAAGACTACACAACAACGTGAGGAATGTCATCCTGCACCTGCACAATGGGCCCCAGTACCCAGCTCTCCATACTCGGGAGTGTCCCTGCCTTGAGGGCCACATGTCACTACAGATCCGATAGTCCTGGCCCCATGTGTATAGGGATTTTCTTCATGTGACCAGAACCAGTCTGAGAGACTGCTTCATCCTCTGTCCTTCCTTGCTTTGACTTACTTTTCTTTCCCTCTCCTCCTTGGCCCTCTAACACCCCTAGGATTGTCAAGTCAGCCGAGGTACCCTTACTGGGCTTGAAGCAAAGGCCTGGGAGAGAGGGATCAGGAAGAGGTGGGTGTGGATCTTAGGCCCAGGCTTGAGGTGGGGGGCTTCACCTGCTTGGTGGCAGGTGGCAGATCTAGAAGACCTAATGTTCCCCATGTACTGAATTCAGTAGCAGGGGCATTAGGGTATAGGGAGTGGGAGCTGCTCACCTGGGGGCCTGGCCAGAGGCAGACCACTTTCTCCTTCTCCTCAGGTCTGACCCCTCACTCTTCCTCCCTTTCACCCCAGCCCTGGCCTCCATGCTCCTCTCCTCATTGGTCACCCTCCTTTTTCTCTCTATCCCAGATCCCTTTAAACATAAGCAGAAACAAATTATTTATGAAGAGCCCTCATTTACAATGCATCCATAATGCCTGGGAAGACACTGATAATTTATTTAATGAGCACAGACATGATGATTCACAAACGATGATTTCAGTTAGAAATTAGCTTCATTAATTTGCTGTGAGCCCTCTGCTTTGATTTAGAGCCTCAAGAGTCCCTCAGGCCCACAAATCTCCTCAGCACTTCCGTTGTTCCTCCCTGAGTCCGGCCAGCGTGCAGCTCCAGATCACCTGGCATCACGGCCTTCCCACCTAGCCCAGTCTTCTGGTGACCCCACATCCTGCCTCTGGGTCAACCAGTTCTGCCCTGCAGGAACCTCCCCAACCCACTGTGCAATTGGCCTACCTGGGCCTCAGGGTGCTACCTGGGGGTGCTCGGGGCAGCAGCAGACAGTAAAAACTGCCTGAGCTTTACTGTCCTAAGTACCCTCCTCCCAGTCAGTACTCAAGGACCTCATCTTTATCCCCTAAGCAAATGTGGATTACAGTTTGCTGCCTCATGAATTTTAAGTATTTGTATTTTTTAATTTGGCTATTTTTACACATTACACGAACACATGGGTTAAAGAGACAAACAGTTCTATAAACCTTGTATTCATACAATAAAGAGTCATCCCCCCCCTCACTATCCCCAATTTCATTTAGTATTGATCTCCTTGTCTTGAAAAAATATGCTTAGATTATGACTTTTTTTATTTTCAATTTCAGACATTAACTCTTGGCTTCCCTGTATAAAATATGAAGGCTTAGTTCTCCTTCACCTCACCTCCTCCTCTACCCACACATACTTCTAGGCCAAACATAGCAAGCAACAGCCCTTGGCCACCACCTGCTTCCCTAAATAAAGTGTTAGTGGAATACACTCATGGCCACTTGCTTCTGCATTGCCCACGGCTACTTTAGTGCCTAAACAGCTCAGGTGGGTAGCTGCGATGGAGACCAATAGCTCACAGAGCCTAAAATATTCATTATCTGGCTCTTTTCAAAAAAGCTTGCCAACTTGTGTCTGTAAATTGTGTCTTCACATCCCACCCATGCCGTTCCACTCAATTTTGGTTATAGATCAATACCCAGGGGATCCGTTATTAGCACGGTCTAAGTGCCATGGTCAGCTGAGCCATGTAGTATACTAGGAGTACTTCTCTTTCCTCTGCCTTTGGTCTTTACTTGCATTTGTAACTGCCTTTTTTGCCTGTTCCAATTTCTTTGTCTTTAGTATTAAAACTCAACACAAGATTCACCAGGAGTATAAATCTACTTAAACATATGAAGGTATTAATTTCATCCACTTGAAAATACTATTTTCAGAGCCTACTGACCTGGGGCACCTGGGTGGCTCAGTCAGTTAAGTGCCTGCCTTTGGCTCAGGTCCTGGTCCCAGGCTCCTGGGATCCAGCCCCACTTTGGGCTCCTTGCTAAGCGGGGAGTCTGCTGCTCCCTCTGCCTGCTGTTCCCCCTGTTTGTGTTTGCTCTCTGACAAATAAATAAAATCTTTAAAAAAAAAAAAAAAAGAGCCTACTGACCTACTCCAATCTGAACAGATTATTCTCTAGGCTGCTGCATTGCCCTCATGCTGCTGCAAGTGGGGTCCTTCACTTCTATCCTATACTGGATCCCCTATTTCTGGGATTTAGGTCATTCACTTTCCTGATTTACTCTAATTTTAAAGGAGCACATACTCCACTATCATCCCAAGAAAAAAAATACAGAAGTAGTACAGTTTTTGAAACCCTGAATGTCAGAAAATGGCTTTACTCTATCCTGATCATAATTTATTGTTAGACCAGGAATGCTAATAGAAGGAAATTATTTTACTTTGTAAGTCTGAGGTCAGTTTCCACTGTCTTCTATCAGTCTTACTGTTGAAAAATTTGATGTCACATTGATTCCTGATCATTTGGTGTGGGGGGAGGGGTATGTTTTTCTCCCAGCAGGACAAGTGATCTCCATTTTCCTTAGTGTTTTCAAATTTCACAATGTGCCTTGCTTTGGATCAATTTCTTTCCTGTGGGCAGGGCACTAAGCAGGCCCTTTCAGTCTGGAAATTCACCTCCATTCATTCTGGGGAAACTTTCAAATTATTCCTTTGATGATTTCCTTCCTGCCAATTCTCTATTCTTCCTTTATGAAACTCCAGTTGTCTGGGTGGTGTATCTTATGAACTATCTTTTAACCTTATTTTTTTCTTTCTTATATTCCATCTTGTTGTGTTTCTACTCTATGTTCTGAGAAATGAAGATGAATGGACAGCTAAGAGACATCAGTCAATTGAGGAAGCAGCTAACATGACAGACTGGAACCAAAGCACATAAACCTAAAACTACTAGGAGGGAACAGAATATTCGAGGAAATGGAAACTTGAGGAAAATTATTATTAATATTCTCACAGAGATACGAAAAAGAACAGGAAGCTTTGAAGAAGTGACATTTGGAGAACACAGTAGCAGCACATGATAGCAAAACTAGAATTTCAACAGAAGTGGAACACTTGGAAACCGAACAGAAGTTCTGGGTTGGCCTGGACAGCCATGACAGCTTGGCTGAACTGCCCCTTGGGGATATTTCTGATGTCGTTATCTTTTGGTCCTTCATCTTGAAATGAGCAAAATCAACAGAAAGGGCAGGGATGAATCTGGCCACTAGTGGGAGGGAAGGCTGGTTCGATATCTAACTATTCACTTAATCACCCTGCATTCACAGTGGTTTCTCCACATTCAGGTGGGCCAGGTGTTATCCCGGTCCAGAGACTTTGTGTCCATAGTCTCTCCCAAGAGCAAATTTGTAACTCTTCCATTTACCATCTGGCTGTGTACAGTGGTGAAGAGGATTGAGGAGGGCAGGGGTACAGCTTCTAATATCCTATTAAACTAAACTTTTAACCAGTTCTATTTTAACTCTACCTTCAGCCCCACTTCCAAAGGTACATGGTACCACCAATTATAGAGACTTTGAGGGTTCTGGGAGAAAAGTTGAGTTATTTCTTGACTTTCCCTAATGCTGATGTAGGATTTAGCTCTATTGCTAGAGCCCTATCACTCTATCTAGCTGCTAAGTCAGTTATTACTAATATAGTCTTTCCAACTGCCATATTGTTGGAGATATTTCTCCTGCTCTCTTTGTTCTTATAAAGATGATTTCACCTTTGGGGATCCCTTTAGTGTCTTTTTAAAGATTTTATTTATTTATTCGAGAGGGCAGAGGCAAAGGGAGAGAGAGAGTCTTAAGCAGATCCCCCACTGAGCACAGAGTCTGACATGGGGCTCGATCTCACAACCCCAAGATCCTGACCTGAGCCGAAACCAAGAACCAGATGCTTAACTGACTGTGCCACCCAGGCACCTCCCCCTTAGTGTCTTTTAACCAATGTTTCAGTATAAATAAAAACTAAATGCTTATGTTTAATGTGCCATCTTTCAAAGAAGTCTCTCAATATAAAATTTATGACTATCCCCTCTTTGTCTACGTCATTGGTGTTTCCTACAGACCTTACTGTACACAGTGCTCAGAGCAGCTACTCAGTAAATAGCAGGCTGGCCCCAAATGAACACTTAGGGTACATTTGTGGAATGGCTAAAGTCTCTTCACACTGTCACCATTTACTCTTCAGTCTTCTTTCCTTGGTCCAGGCTCCAACCACACTGAACTGGTGCCTGTGCCACCCACTCCGATAGACACTAGCCACCCAGATCGGGTGCTGTGTCTCCTGGGAAAGCCCTGCCATGACCCATAACTGCACTTGTATATGCGCTTTTCCCTCCATCTGGAATGTGAGCTTTTTTCTCTCGGTTTGAAGTGAGGGTCTTTTCTGGGAGGCCTTTTATCAACCAGTCATCTCTCCCCAAAATTCCAGAATTAGATGTCTTTCCTCTGTATACCCAGAGAACTATTAACTTGGCCTTTTATAGTACCTGACGTGGTTTGTTACAAACGTATGTTTACATATTTTTTTCTCCACTAGACTATGAATTCATCCAAGACAAGTACTCATATCATTTATCTCTGTATCCTCAAGACCAACCTCAGTGTCTAGAATTGGATACTCTTTGGGGGAGTAAAGAATGAGAAAGGAAGTATGCAAGAAGGGAAGAAAGAGGAGGAAGGTAGGAAGAATGGGAAGGATTAAACCTGGCATTCAGTTTTATCTGTTCTGTGCCTTCATCACAACTCATTTCTGCTAACATTTGACTTCTTAACTGCTCTCAAGTGTATGCTTCCCATCCTTACAGGAAGTTTATACTTCCCACGTCCTTGACATCAGATTTGGCCATGTGACTTGCCTTGTCCTTTTAAACGTGAACAGAAGGGACAGGTGACACATTAAAGCTGAAGCCTCAAAGCTGTGGTGCGGTTCAGCCATATTTTCATTTATTTTTTTGTCACGGGCTGAGTGATCTACCAAATAGGAGCTGATTCTTCTTCCTTTCTTCTGAAAGGAAGATCACAAGCAGCAACACTATAGCTAGTCTGCAATGGAATTGACCTCCATGTGGATGAAGAGACAGACTTTTGTTACTGTAAACCACCAGTAGAGGGTTGTTTATTATTGGGTAATGACTTAGCCTAAGGTGAATGACAGACTGGTACAGCTGTGAGCATGACGGTCCCAGGGGTGTACAGTGCAAGAAAAGCTGTAAGATGTGAGAATACATCAGTTAGAACATCATCCTATTAGCTTCTTCTCCAACAGCGAAATCCTCTGCCCAGCACCCTGGGCCTTTGAAATTTCGTCTGAACTCCTTTGGTGCCAGGGTAGGGAACTTATCAGATTGTGTGTCCATTCATTTCATTGCTGGGATTCAAACTGTTAAAATAGTTTTCAGTTGGTTCTCTCCCACTGGTTCTACTCCTGCCACCTGTAGCCACCCAGATCAATCCACTCTGGATTCCACAGGACTGAACTTGAGTTATTAAAAGTTTAGTCATATCCAGACTAAACATTCCCAGTTCTTACTTTGTAGGAAGTCTTAGAAGATGAGACTGAAGCTATTCTGAATCCTGACAACAAATGAAAATAATCTTTCTAGTCCAAAAGTACCGTGACTCTTTGCATATTCCACAAATGGAAATGGCATTTTTTAAACAAGATTTTCCATTTCGCAACTTTAAAATTCACAGAAACACACAATCAATGAGCTTGACCCTTAGTAAAATAAATCATCAAATTTTGCCAATATGTTTCCAAGAAAGCCTTTTTAAAATGCACATGATTTGTTTAACATGTTTTGAAAACAATGTACATTTTAAATGCTTCCAAATACACAGAGAGGAATATAGTCCTATGTAGATGCCACTATTTTCAGGAAACCCATCGTTGTTCTATTCTAATGAGCTTTTCACTGATTTATGCATTGTGTTGCTTTTAAATAACCAAAGAAATAATCATTTGGAGAAATAAACTGAGCAACTCCAGAGGGTAGAAGAAAAAAACAGTATGATCAAATAATGGGGGGTGGGGGTGATTTTCACTTTGAATAAACAGTTCTTTTTTCTATCATTGATCCTTCTTATTTAATTAAAAAAGTAAATCATGAATACATACATATCATAAAAAATTCAAACACTATTGAACTCTACAGAGCACACTGTCCAATAGAACTTTCTATGATGATGGAAATGTTCTATATCTGCACTGTTCAATAAAGTAGCCATTAGCTACCTGTGGCTACTGAACACACCAGAAATGCAGCTAAGGAGACTAAGGAACTGATTTTCCTTTTTACTTCATTTTAGTTAACTTGAGTATAAACACTCACATGTGGCTAGTGGCTACCATAATGGATAGCACTGATACAGACTAAAAAAGTAAAATCACATTCATCTTCAAAACCCTAAGAAACCATTGTTAATGGTTCAGTATATTCTTCATACAGTTTGGGGGAAGGGGGACAGTGCCATATGTCATGTAAATGCATCACTTGTTTACAGAATGGGTCTGAAATCAGATAGCCTGGATTCAAATTCTGAGTCTGCAGCATAATTAGATGTGTGACCTTAAGCAAGCTCATTAACCTCCCAGTTTCCTCACTGTAAATACGGCTAATACTCTTTAGGGATCTACTGAGAAGTAATTAACCAATATATGTAAAGCCCTTATAATAGTTCCTGGTACATAATAAGCATTCAATAAATGTTAGATATTGGTATTATTATTTTTGTATGAGTATTTTTGTATGAGTAACTGTGGCCTAGTTTGCACTTCTTGTCTTAGAAAGCTTTCTATGTCAGAGCATATAGTTCTACCTCAATTTTAAAAATGTAAACTTTTTATAAAATTACAAAAGTAGTAAATGCACATGGTAAAACAAACAAAATGAATAATCAAAACTGTTTTACTTTTACTTTTTGAATTGGTAGACTAGGAAACTCAGATCAATCATCTCCTAAGATACTGTAAGAATTAGACCACATTTTTATTTTTTATAATAAAACCTGCTTAAAAGAACTAGAAAACAAATAAAATTATAAAGAATTACCAAGTTAGAATGAGGGGAGAAGAGAGGACCAAGGAGGCTAGCCTAGTCTTAAGCACTAATTTTTCCCCAACAGAATAACAAAGAATCCAAATATAAGAATAACAGACAGTGACTTTGAAATAAATGTAGTTATGCTCAAGGAAATAACCAAATTTGAGAACTTCAGAAAAGAACTAGAAACTATAAAAAGGAACCAGATGGAAATCCTAACAGCAAAAAATATAATACAACAAAAAATAATAAATTGCTCATTGGATAGATTTAAGTGAAGACTGTAAACAGCTGAAGAGTGATTTGTGAGTGATAAATTAGAAGGAAATATCCAGAATAAGAATGGAGAGACAAAAAGATGGGAAGAATAAAAAAACCAGAAGAGAAGATAAAAGATATTGGGAATGGCATGAAGCCCAATATATGTTAATATAGATTCTCAGGAGGCAAGACAGACTATGAAAGATAATAATATTGGAAGCAAAATGGCTGAGAACTTTGTGAAACATATGAAAGGCATCAATCGCAGTAAGTTCCAGAAGCCCTATGAACCACAAACAAAAGGAAGCAAAAAGAAAGCACTAGACACATGGTCATAAAACTACCTCAAAGTGAAAACAATAAGAACTTTTAAAAGCAGCTGGAGAAAAATGTTAGATAAGCTTCTAAGGAGCAATAATAAAAGTGAATGTTAATTTCTTAACAGAAACAATGGAAGCCAAAAAAATTCAGCTGAACGCTCTCTTTAAAGTGCTATAAGGAAAAACAACAACAACAAACAACAAAACAAAACAAAACAAAAAACTGCCAACCTAGACTTTGTAAAAATGCCCTTCAGAAATAAAAGTTTAAAAAAAAAAAAAAATGAAAGACTTACAGAAAAAAACCTGAGAGGATTCATCACCAGCAGACTCTCACTAATGGAAATACGAAGTACTCCAGAGGCAGAAGAAGAATGACCTCTAGTGGAAGGTTAAAAATCTAGGGGAGAATGAAGATCAACAAAAATGGGAATAGATCTGTATGAACGTTGAGGTCAAAACCAGACCCTAAAGTCCCAAGAGTCTTAAAGTATATTTAAATTTAAACATTCATATTAGTCAGAGAGGGAAAATGAAAATTAAAGTGTGCTAAGGTCCTTGCATTATCTTGGACAAGGAAGGGTGCCAGTTAATATTGGGTTTTTGTAAATTTAAGATGCAAGTTGCAATATCTAGGAAAACCATCCCTCTATTCCTAATTAACTTAGTTTTTACGGTAAATGGATTTTGAATTCTAGCAAATGATTTTTTAGCATCTTTTGAGATGATAATAGTCCTCCTTACCTGTGAGGGATACATTCCAAGACCCCCATGGGAAGCCTGAAATCATGGATAGTTCTGAACCCCATATGTTCTGTTTTTTCCATACACATATACATAAAGCTTAATTTATAAATTGGGCACGGTTAAAGATTATAATAATCATCTATAATAATAATAATAAAATAAAACAATTATAACTATATATATATATATAATAAAGGTTATATGAATGTGGTCTCTCTCTCTCTAAATATCTTATTGGCCTTATACTTCTAGTGATGTTGTGAGATGAAAAAATGCCCATGTGATGAGATGGCAGGAGGGGAATGTCACAGACACTGTGACCTCTCTATGGATACCTCAGAAGGAGGAGCCTCTGCTTCCAGACTGTGGTTGATCTCAGGCAACTGAAAACATGGAAAGAGAAACCGTGAATGAGGGGGCGCTACTGTTACCATCTTGTTTTTACCCGCTGAACTATTGATGTAGAGTAGATAACACAGATTCCTTGGTATTTCAGAGCTGTTTTGCATGGTTAATATTTGTAAATGTTCTCTGTGTGCTTGAGAAAAATATGCCTTCTGTGATTAACTAGTGAAGGTTTCTACATACATCTGTATTAAATCAAACTTGTTAACTGTGTCGTTTCAAAAATAATTTGCAAAATAATTGCATTGCTATACATCAGCAATAAACAGAATCTAAAATTTTCGAATGATACCAACCACTTATAAAAGCATTAAAAAAAATCAGGTACCTACCAAAATGTGGTAAGGCCTGTGTTAAAAATTATAAAAGTTTATTGAAAGATAGTATATAAGATTTAAATAAAGACAGATAATCTGCTCATAGTTTGGAAGACTCACTGCAGAGATGTCAGTTCTCCACATGATGTGTGTGTATAGTAGGCAAATCAACAAGTGACTCTAAAGTGTGTACAAAAGTACAAATTACCAAGAATATCTAAGACACCCTTAAAAAAGAATCAAATGCCAAGAGTTATTATGGAACTATGATGATGTAACAATATAGCACTGATACAGTAAAAGACAGACTAATGAAACAGTACAGAAACCTAGAAATACATCCATTCATCTGTGAATATTTTCTGATGGCAATGCTGTAATCAATAGGGAAAGGAAAGATATTTCAATAAATAGAGCTAGATCAATGGTTTATCCTTATGGGAAGAAAAAAAATAAATTTGACACCTAGTTCACACCGTATACAAAACTGCTAAGTAGGGGCGCCTGGGTGGCTCAGTGGGTTAAAGCCTCTCCCTTCGGTCATGATCCCAGGGTCCTGGGATCGAGCCCCGCATTGGGCTCTCTGTTCAGCAGGGAGCCTGCTTCCCTTCCTCTCTCTCTGCCTGCTGCTCTGCCTACTTGTGATCTCTGTCTGTCAGATAAATAAATAAATAAATAATCTTAAAAAACAAAACAAAACTTCTAAGTAAATTAAAATACTGACTGTAGAAGTGAAAATGATGAAACTTCAGTAGAAAAAATTCCTTATGACTCAGGATAGGAATGGATTTATTAAAAGAAAGAAAAAAAAACTTAAAGTGAAATAAATGCACCCAAATTAAAATAAATTCGGTTGATCAAAATATAGCACTGAGAAAGAGAAAACAATAAGCCACAAACAGAAAAAGATATTTGCAGTATATATTTATATAACAAAAAAGGATTTATACATTCAGCATATATAACAAATAAATAAGAAAAAGTAAAATCCTTAATGGGAAAATGAGCAAAAGATGCACGAGTCCCTTCACAAAACATGAAATCTGAACCATCTATGAACCTGTGGAAAGATGCCCAACCTCATTAATAACAAAAGAAACAAAATTCTATTTTATTTTTTAAAGATTTTATTTATATGAGAGAGTGTGTGTGTGAGCATGAGCAGGGAAAGGGGCAGAGGGAAGGGGAGAAGGAGAAGCAAGCTCCCCACTTACAAGGGCTTGAATCCCAGGACTCTAGGATCATGACCTGATCAGAAGGCAGATGCTTAACCAAGTGAGCCACCCAGGTGCCCTGAGAAACAAAATTTTAAACCAGAGGATATACAAATATGCATTCAACATACTGACATTTTAAAGTCTGGTGAAGATATGACACAAAGGGAACTCTCATATTTTGTCGGTAAACATAAAAATTGTTTGGCCATCTTTGACAACTGGGTTTTTTTTGTAAAGCTGAACACGTGCATACCTCATGACCCAGCATTTCCACTCCTAGATCTGTACCCTGGAGAAAGTCCTGCACGTGTACACCGAAAGACGAGTGCAAGAGCATTCTCAGCAGCTGGGATACCATGCAAACATCCACCAGCTTGGGAATGGCTGTATAGATTACAGTACCCACCCACAATCTTTTATGCAAAACTCTCACAGTGGGATTTTTTTAATTTTAGAACGACAAAGAATAAACACACACACACATATGTATACATGTATATGCATATGCATATATATGATGCAACCCCCCAAATTCAAACATGGTAAAACAAGGTAAAAACATGAGTTTTCTCTATAAATGGGATCGATAAATACCGTAAAAACCAGTTGAAGTTTTTTCACTTTCAGAATTTCAAAGAAAAGATGACACACATTCACTTGATAAACACTCCAGAGCAAAGAAAATGAAAAAACTATAAACTATAGGTACACCATCAGCTTGAGTGACTCAGGAACATGATGATACATGAAAGAAACAAGTCAAAATGGCACAACTAGCAATAGACTAATTAGAGATACATGCAACTGTGGCAACACCATGGAGTAAATAAAGCCAGGACGTTATTATTATTTCTGGAGGGAAGGAGGGGATGTGATCAGAAAGTATTGGTTACCCCCTCAATTCTAAATTGCACATGTATATTTTAATTATATGTTCACACACAAATACACTTTTGCATATGATACATTTCACAATAAAAAGTTAAAAGATAAAAAAGCTATTGATTTTTATATTGATTTTATAACTAGCCACCTTATCCTTTTATGGTTTCTAATATTTTTCTATCAATTCTCTTGGTTTGTATATGAAAGTATCAACTGTATATAATGATAATTCCGTTTTCTCCTCTCTAATATTGAATTTCTTTTTTTTCTTATCATTGCATTGGCTGTTGCCTCTAGATCAATGCTAAAATAAGAGATAATCTTTTTTTCTCATGTCTTTCATGGATCACCTTCTGCAGTTTTACCCCTAAATGTATAAAAAATTTTTGCATGGTCGGAACTGTCTCAGGATGCAGCAGACCACTTGGAGAGATAAGCAGTGAGCCTCTGTGAACTTGTGTTTTACTTCGTTCCTTTTTTGTCACTGCACATGATGTGGGAACCCTGACATCATCCCAAGGCCCTCCATGAGGCCAAACAGGAGGGGCCAAAATAGAAGGCACGCTGCCTGAATGCAGGGGGGTGGACAGACTGTCACTGATGAGCTCACACAGAGGCCAAGCTGAGCGGCCTTCTCCACAGAGCCCAGGAGTGCTCAGGTCAGGCTCATCTTCAATTATAGAATTGGCTGGCTCACAAACAGACGGGAGGGAGTCCTCCGTCTCAAACCAGACACCTGCGTGCCTGTGACAGATCTGTCCCCACAGGCCATTCTCTGAGCAGAGCACAGCTGAATCCAGAACAAACACCTCTCTCAAAGGGCCTGTGTTTCATTTAATAGAGTTCAAATTGAGTGTCCAGAAACCTTGATGCTTTTTTATTTCTTCAGTGCCTTCTGCAGCAGCTGAAGGGATTCCCTGGGCCCCCATCCCGCCCACATCTCAGGACCTCCTCACCTGAGAAGTCTGCCACTACTGCAGCTTCCCGATTGTTCTAAAGCAGTGTCCGAGACTAGTTACTGAAGGACTTGCTGAAAATCTGGGGGCCCACATAGATAATACATCTGTAGAACTTTCGGGCAAGAGCTATTTGTTAATAATTGCTTCTGGAGCCTGGGTGGGTAACAAAATTAAAACTTTTTTAAAAACACAGTTTCAAAAGTCCCACACCAGGCTAATGGAATTAGAATCTCAGATGTTAGGACCCGGGAATGTGAGTTTTGAAACAAGTACTATTAGTTAGCTACTACTACATAACAGAGCACCCCAAAACCCATGGCTTAAAGCAATAAGCATTTATTATTTCTCATGAATCTACAGGTCATCTAAGCAGTTCTGATCACAACTGGGCTCATTCATGCATCTATGGACACCTGTAGTTTGGGTAGGTAGTTCTACTGATCCAGGCTGGGCACCTTCATGTTTCGGGGAATCAGCTAGCTGAAGGCTAGTCTCTGAGGAGAATGGCTAGGATTGCTGAGCCCCCATCCACATGGTCTCTCCTCTTCCAGGAAGCCAGCCTAGGCCTATTCACAAGGGTTCTGAGAGAGAGCTAAAGCAACCAAGACTTCTTAAGGCCTAAGCTTGGAATGGGCACATTGTCATTTCTACCTCATTCCACTAGCCAATTAAGTCTAATCCGGCCTCAAAAGGGAAAGCGGACAAGATCCACTTCTTCATGGGAGAAACCACAAAGTTCCACAGCAAGAAGCATGGGTGTTGAGAGGAACGAAAATTGAGAACATTTTTACAATCAATCTGCTGCCTATGTTCCCTGGGGAGCCTAATGCAGGCAGCCTGGCATCAATCTACAGACCATCTGTGTGTTCCAGCGATAAATGGTGTTCTCTCAAGATACCTACAGAGAAGGCCACTCAAGGCCTCTCATGGTGTCATTCATCCATGGGGCTTAATTAATTCTCACATCCCAGGGTCTGCACCTTTATACTGGGATGAAAACCTCAATGTTGTCAGCACTGCAAAGGTAATCTTGGGCCTAGCTGACCCCACCCAACTCAAAAAAATCCTCTGTGCTTACTAACCAAGAACCAATTGATTCATTTACATAGAACTGGCTACCCGGACATTTGGGTCAGCATTCTTTTCCTACAAGCAAAGACAAGGAAAGACAAATCAGAACCAGAAGTTTGCTCTATGTACCAGGTAGGATGTTTTCAGCAGCCACGGATAGAAAAATCAGCTCAAGTGACTGCAAAAAGAGCAAGTTGACACATATGTTGTAAGTCTGGCTGTGGGCCCATCTTGATCCGGGAGCTTAAATAATGCCTTTAGACTAGTCCTCTCCATCTCTTGGCTCTCCCTTCTGCTGCATAGGTTCCATTCTCTCTCTCTCTCTTTCTTTTTTTTTTTTTTTTTTTTTAAGATTTATATGTTTGTCATAGAGCACAAGCAGGCAGAGAAGCAGGCAGAGTAGCAGGCAGAGGCAGAGAGAGAAGCAGGCTCTCTCCTGGACAAGGAGCCTGATGCGGACCTCGATCCCAGGACCCTGGGGTCATGACCTGAGCTGAAGGCAGCGACTTAACCAACTGAGCCACCCAGGCGTCCCATAGGTTCCATTCTCATGCTGCATTAGAATACTCAACAAAGCCAGACTCACATCCTCATGGGCGCAAGACCTATTGAAAAACAGATGTGTTCTCTCTCTCAATATTCCAGCCAAATCTTGTTTCTTCTTACTGACTCTGAGTGGGTCACATGGTCATCTCTAAGCCAATCACTCTGGAGGAGAATGTGGTATACCCTATCCTGATGAGGATAGACTGACAAATAAATGAGATAAGTAAGGAACTGAAGTATATCAGACGATGATAAGCATCGCAGGAAAGGAGAATAGGAAATGCCAGAGTAGGGGCTCAATTTTAAACAAGATGGCCAAAGAATACATCACTGAGAAGCATAGATCAAACACAGGCCTGGTCAAGGTGTGCAGATGCCTAGAGAAGGGCATTGTGGACAGAAGGAAGAGCCAGCATAAAGTTCCTGAGGCAGGAGTGGGATGGTCTCATTGGCTCTTTGCTCCCATACATTCAGAGACCCCCTCCCAGCCCTGCACAGGGGACTGTGGATCAATCATCTGGTTTCATCACCTCTTCATACAGATAAAGCCAAAGAAACTTAATCCTTAATTTTTCTGTTTTTGTTTGACATTGACATTTTTGAGGTCAAGGGCCAGTTACTTAGTAGAATGTCCCTCAAATTAGGGTTGGTCTGATATTCCTTAATATCAGGCTCAAGTTATACATACTGGGCAGAGATACCACAGAAATTATGATGTGTCATATCAAGAGGCCCATGACTTCAATTTGTCCCATTCCAAGGTGTTAACTTTGATCATCTCATTAAGGTGCTGTGTGTAAGGCTTCTCCACTGTAATGTTCCTAGTTTTTCATTTATCGTCTTAAGTATCTTGTGGAGAGATATTTAAAGATTATGTTAATATCCTACCTATCAAACTTTCACCCCCTTTGTTTTGACAGCTTTTTAAAAAAATCCCAGGTAATCTCAGCCAGGGCTGAGAACTTTCCCTGGAGCTTCCCTGGTCCTGGATCCTTTAAAACTAGGAGAAAGAGATACAGCACAGTCTTCTCCCAGGACTCACTTCTCATTGTGGGCCACTGTGGAAACAGGCTATTGCAGCACTGCCCACTATGGCTAAGCATGAGGTAAGGAAGAGCAGGAGGAGAAGCCTCTGACCCAGCTAGGGAGGTCAGAGTCAACACTGAGCAGAGTCTACAGCAGCTCTGACCCAGTGACTCTTAGCCTGGGATGTTTCCTCATCCAAGTCTGACCTACTGCAGAAGAGGCCCTCTGTTACCTGCTCGGTCTCCACAGCACCCCAAGACCTCAGGCCATTCTGTCTACAGCAGATGATGCAAGGACCATGCAGCCAGGAAGTGGGTTCCACATAGGGTGACCAAATGTCCCAAGTCACCAAGGACTAATGCCCTGGACATAGGACTTTCAGAGCTAAAATCAGGAAAGTCCCAGGCAAACGAGGATGAGATGATCACCCTCACAAGCCACGGTAGCTTAGACATACATGGTACTCAGTAACCAAGAACTACATCCAGAAGAGATCTAGAAAGCCAGGTTGAAAATAATTGACCTAAAAGATGGGGAGGACTCAGACTGATCTTTAAGACATGGATAGGCCCAGAAGGTACAGAACAAGATTGAGAGAAAGGGTAGAAGGTTCTGCATTTGATACAACTGAGGTACAGAGGTCAAGTGGAACTAAAAGAAGTCCATAAACCAAAACTGGCAGATGACTGGTATGAACGAGAAAATGGAGATTAAGTGCCTTCCCTCCTTTAAGTTTCCACAAGCTTCTCTCCTTCAGAGCTCTGAGAGCTGTCAGAGGATTCAGGCACTAAAATGATTATGATATCCACCCTTCTATACTCCCCACAGCACACATATACACACAATATACAATTTCAAAAAACAAAACGTAAGGAATTCCAATAAAATTCCCATCTTCTCTTTCTTACTGACTGATGGCCCCCTCTGCTGCTATTCTGACGTTGTACCCGATCTACCTGTTGGTCACCCAGGCCTGCTTCTCACGCTGCAGTGCCCTGCTGAGCTGTTTGTCTCCTGCTCAGCACTGGAAGCTCCCCAAGGGCAGGTATTCTGCCTAAAGCATCTCCATGCTCCTAGCCAGGGCTGAGCACAAGCACCAAAGAGGTGATATTCTCAAAGCAGGAAATCTGAAGAGAGTTTAATAAAGAGCTATTTACAAAGTTGAGGGCAAGGTTTAGGATGGTGACTCTCTATTTTGCTATGCATTAAATGTCCTGGAGAGTCTTAGAAATCCCTGCTGCCCGGTCTCTTCCCCAGAGAATATGATGCAATTAGTCTATAGTTGCACTGTCCAGTTGGGTAATCCACATGTGGCTATGGAGCATTTGCAATGTGGCTGGTCCAAATCAAAATGTTTTAGATGCAAGACACGCAGCACATTTTGAAGACTTAGTACTAAAAACAAGAATGCAAAATATCTCATTCATCATATTTCAGAATGATTTCTTATTGAAATGGTAAAAATTTTAATACTGGGTAGATAAAATATATGCTAGAAATTAATTTCATCTGGTTTTTTCTACTTTTAATATTATGCAGCTACTAGAAAATTTGAGATTACATATGTGGCTCAAATTATATTTCTGATGGACAGCACTGGTCCAGAGGACAGTCTGGCATAAGACTGGAATTTTTTAATGACTCCCCAGATGATTCTAATGTGCAACCCAAATTGAGAAGCACTGGTTTGGAGAAATCATAAGACATAATGCAGTAGCTTTTGACTAGCAACAGCAGGTGGTTATAAGAACGTAGTGAAAGTAGCTCTATAAAGAGAACTGTCTGGTAAGGGCAGAGGTCTCTTATAGAAGGATGACATAAACATGTTCAGTGGGGAGAAAGCAAGGGAAATAAACACTCACGTCCCTCTCTCCTCCTGCCTTCGATCTCCAACTGGCGATCCACCTTGTTGAACCCAAAAAACAGCCAAATGACAAGGGAGCCTAGCTGATACAGCCCATGCCAGTGAGCCTCCCTGGGCCCGGAATAAGGGTGAAAAGGGTGGGGAGTGAATTTAAATGGGGGCAAATGGAAGATATCCAGCTCAGGCACTTAATGAATGTTTTGGGAATAAATGAAGATAAACCCTTAGAGCAGCAGCACTGATCATAAGTACGCTATACACCTTCCATCTCTCCAATCCTAAGCCCTAGACTAATATCTAGTGAGAAATGCAATCAGCAGCATTTGGGTTGCCAAGAATAATTTCTAAAGCTAGGAAACTCCTCGGCACCCTCTTTACCCACAAACAGTAATTTCGAAGTACTTGGGTACTTCAGTTCCTGCTGGGGGTAAAAAAAAAGTTGAATAATAATACTAATAACCAATAAGATTTTATTCACTGAGTGCTTACCATATGCTAGGCAAAGTGCTTTCACATAAAGTGCTTCATGTAAATCATAAAACAGTGTGGCTCTATGCTTTTTTCCAATTTCACAGTAGAAAATATTTATTATGTATCAGGATACAAAAATGGAACTATTTTTGTCTCAACTCCTCCTAAGGTCCCAAAGATGAAAAACATTTGATGCCAGTTATTCCCACATTCCAAAGGATGGCATCCAGTGCTTGTAGGAGGAACTAAGGTATTGTTAAGTGGGGTCTGCTGGTATTCTGGCAGAAGGGACAGAAGCTACCTGAGGCATGACCTCCCTATGGTCACAGGAATACAAGAGACCAAATCAAACCACCTTGGCACTCATCAGGCTCTGTTTATGTCATAAGTACTATGTTTGCATTGGTCAAGTCCAAAATCAATGGGGTAACAAAGGACTCCCTACCAATTCTAATGAACAGATATAACATATGACACAGGGAGGGAGTAATGAATTGTGATCAATAACCAATCCAAATAATCATAGTAATAATCCAGTAAATCAAAGACAGAAGCAGCAGCTGGCATTCTCTCTGCCACACCAGGCTTCGCACCCCAAAGCAGCCTGGGAATGCTCACAGGGAGGAAATGCTTTAAACTTGGTAAGAGTGGTGGAGTGATACAGTTATAGTATTGGGAAGGACCTTTTACTGAAATAAGAACTTTCTTGGAACTTGAACTGGTCAGAAGACATTTTGTTGCCTAAGGGTGACCTTAAAAAGATTATGAATTTACCTGAAATTCTATCTAAGACCATGGTAGAACACATCTGCCTGTCGGTTGAACACACCTGCCCTGTAGATGGAAGGATGAGTTTTGCTTTTAGACCCCCACTGAGTCCAGATCATGCAGCAAACCAACCTTATATGCTATTTTCGAACCTAAACTTGACTGTTTATTTGACAGTATTCAAAGAGAAAAACCAACACCTTTGCCTTTAGAATATTTATTTTGTTTAATATGTTGTAAACACAGTTTGAGAAACTGTATTTCTAAGAGAAGCATTTAAAGATTGCCTTTACCCACCTTCAAAATATTTACAGAAAAGATGAGAATCAGAATGTTTTCAACTGTACCCAAAAGAAATCTGTTGTGCTCTAGTTAAGATTCACAGAAGGGGAAAGAAAAAGTCTGTCACAATTAAATACAAAGCAAAAAACATACTGTTCCGAAGCCAGCAAGCATGAGTTCATTCCTCATGGACTTGGAAAAACATCCTCTCCTTAGGAACGCTTTCTTGAAATAAAAGGAACTAAGAGCATTATTAAAGGTATTAAATGGACTAAAGTTCTCTTCTGAGATGTGTCTGATAAGACCTAGATGGTGAGATCAAGAAATGAGCCATTTCTCTGTACAGATCTATGTACTTAAAACCACCTTCCTCACACCCCTTCCCACCTTGCCAGGACAACTGCCCTAAGGCAGAGTCCATGCCAAGAAGTCCTTGCATTGTATCAGAAGTCACATCATGTAAAAATTCCAGAAGTCAAGGTACTTACCCCAGTAAGTTCTGGAAGTCATATGAAGCCTATTCCCAGCAGATTCCACCTGCCTCTAAAGGTCCTATAGTCTTGACCTACTAAAATCGATTCACTCTTCCCTTTTCATCTAAAACCACTGAAAAGACAGCTGATTTGCTAAAGAATTTGCGTCTTTCCATGTGATCTTGCTCCCTGAAAAAATGATAAACTGATGCCAGCCTAGCTGGAACTTTCTTCTATCTGGAAATGACAACTCACATTCCCCAACTTCTTCATATGAGATGCAGGTCTGCCATTTCTCAAGTTCTCTCATCACCAGAGCTTCCCATGGACAAGCACCTCATCTTGTTCATTTCTGCATCTTCAGTCCCTGGCACAGTGTCTGGCACTGTATACATTCCATATTTGAGATTATGTGCATAAATAAAGAAGCCTGGGGCTACAGGAGATTGCTGCATGGGTAGCTGGGGATAACTGACTAGCATGAAAGACATGGCTGGCCACAGGGCAGGGTGTTATTTCTGAATGCACTTTCTCCTCCTTCCACTGTGCCTAAGAGCTGAGAAAAATCAGTAGGAAGAGTAAAGAGGACTGTGGGAAGACACCTTCAAGCCACTGTGGTCCCCGCTGGTTTCTTGGGCTTGTGAGCAGTGTAGGTGTCAGGGCTCTGTGTTCAGAAGGCCCCCACACTTGGTTTCATGCTCTATGTTGCCTTCTTGAAATTCATAATAACTTTTAAATAAGGAGTCCTGCCCTGAACTTTCATTCTGGGAGTCTTGCAAATAATATGGCTGGTCTGTTTATATTATAATATGGGGAAGTAAAGAACAAGGACTAATAAATGCTAAGGTTCCTCCCAGCAAGGGCATTCCAAGAATCTGTGGCCCTCATTGGTTTCCTAAGAACAAATACAGGCCTCCTCCAGGGGACATCCTCAACTAGGCACCACCGGCCTCCCCCAGGCATTAAACTCTGGAGTCATTTTTAGCATCTGACTCCTAACCCCATGGGTTGAATGGAGAACTAAGAAGTCGATCTACCTTACTTTCCACTTTGCTGCTATACTTACTATAGTTATTTCCCCTTCTAGATAAGAATATTCTCAGGAGCGTCTGGGTGGCTCAGTCAGTTAAGTGTCAGCCTTCAGCTCAGGTTATGATCCCAGAGTCCTGGGATCGCATCCCACAACAGGCTCTCTGCTCAGTGGGGGGCCTGCTTCTCCCTCTGTCTGCTGCTCCCCCTGCTTATTCTCTCTCTCTCACTCTCTCTCTCTGTCAGATGGATAAGTAAGATCTTAAAAAAAAAAAAAAAAAAAGAATATTCTATTGGAGTTTTAAGGACTAAAATATTTCCCCCAAAATATGTGTGGAATTTGCACCCAAAAACTTTCAATTTTTTGTTAAATATTACCAACAACCCCACTTTCCCTATATCTACTTTGATTTTGTTTTTCTTAGAACTGTCATAAACAATTCTAAAATAAAATTTGTTCATCCTCAGTAATTCCTTGTTCTTTAACTGTTGCTTCAGAGAATCATATTTTCAGGGCAATTTCTTATGTGGTCACACTTTCTATGATGTAATCAATCAAATGAAGACTCAGAAAAATTTATTAACTCAGCAGAGAAAAGTCTCCTGCCAGGTGCTTAGCTGAGTTATTAATATTGGAAATGAGTGCTGAATTGATGATCAGTAGAAAAACTTCTAAGTAGACACAGGTTTTAAAATTTGATTTCCCCATCCCTAATGAAAGAACCGCTCATACTATATTTCACTGTATAAAAATGTGGTGGAGCTGTACTTCTATTCTGATATCTGGTCTAATGAAAGCCTGATATGTCTTTATTAACTCTGGAGTGTCTGAGCCCTGCTTTTGTAATATATCAATCTGAAATCAGAAACTACATATTTAATATTTGTTCAAAAATCATTGTCATCTTTACTTGTGCTTTCATTCAGCTTAATGTCCATTACACATGATTGATATCCACAACAGACAATACCACACATTTGTTTCAGTGGGTTTTTCTCTACTGCTTTTCAGCTGGTATGGGGAAGGGCTGCAGTCCTAGGCAGGAGGCCATGGGTCTTTGTTCAGCCATCGCCCCATTGCCACCTCTGATCCAGGAGGAGGTTCTCTTTCCTCCCTGATCTTTGTCTATTAGTGGCAGCCAAGGTCTGAAGGCAGGCAGAGCAAAGTGGGTCAAGGCCAATGAGGCCACCTTGCCTGGAGGAGCATGGCACTCTGCGAGAAGGCTCAGACAAAGGAGGAGGGATGCCCTTCTTCAAGCTCACTGCCCTGACAGTAGTCCACGCCTCAGGGAGGAACAGGATAGAGCTGAGAGACCACATGACCTTTCCCTTCGCTATTTTCATGCTGGAGTCTCCGATCCACTCAGATTCCAAGTCCCAAAGCTCACTTGTACCTGCAGAGGTTGTTGGGGGTTAGGGTCAGCACCCATTGGAAAAACACTTTCGGGAAGGTTTATCCATCCTTATTAAGATGCAGCATCCCTCCTGCCTCACATGCTGGTTACATAAACCACGTATATGCATCTCACTGTTCCAGTTTTCCTTGCATAGCTGGAATTCATCGGAATATTTTGTTATCTGTAAAATAGCTGAAGGCTTTCTCTAAGTTTCCTCTTAGTCTTAAAATGCTGTGCTTCTGAGATTCAAGGGGAGATGAGGAGGTCTGCCTGCCATTTCTCCCTGTCAGGGAAGAGAAGGCGGGCTGGCGTGGGGAGAGCCTGCAGCAGCTCCCGGAGTGAAGAGAAGGGCAGGTAGGAGCTCTACACTCAGTGTGTGCTTTACCCTGTTACTCTGTGTGCATCTTAACCGAACCACAGCAGCTGTTCCCCTGCATCAGGGTTTCCAAAGATCTGTTTTCTGACTATGACAGCTCTCCAAAAGTTTACTTCGACATACCAGAATTCCTTCTGCTTTCTTTCAGTAAGAGCAGTGAAACAGCATCCGTTTTATGAACAAACGTGAACTACCAACAATAATTAACTGTTGAACTACCATCGGTAATAATTAAGGACTTGTTTTCTACAGAATTTTTTAAGGTCTATGTCCTTTTTGTCCTTCATCTATGAATCTATGAAGCTGTGAGTTCTAGAATCCCACTCTTTTGCACTTGCTCTCTCCCTTTCTTTCTCTCTCTGGCTCTCCTCTCTCTAATACCTTATCATTCTGAAGAAAGTGAGAAAGAAAGTTGTCTAAAACAGAGGTAGCCAGAATTTGTTCTTTCTGTACTAGCTGAGGTAAAGCTTAGAGAAAAGAATCTGAGAGAAAAATTTGACCAACACCCTCATTTTAAGAAACCAAGGTTCAGAGAGTTTATGCTTCCATAAGTACTGTCCCCATCCTTCCCTGTTCATCAGGCTTCCACATCCACATTCCCTACAAATGCAATGAAGTACAAATGCAAGTCACACATTTGGGGTTCTCTGTGATTCAGCCCTGACCCACCTTTCCAGCCCTTTCCCCAACTACATCTCATCATGTATCCTTATGTTTCTCAAGCTTTCTTTCTTTCTTCCTATCCCTCATGTATCTATCATATTTTCATCCTTTTATGCCATCACTTACAGAGTTCCTTCTACTGAAAACACCCTTCCTCCTTCCCCATGTTCTCAAGTTTCAACTTTGTTCATCCATCAAGGTTCAAGTCAATCCTCTGTCTTCCATGGACCACCTGTGATTCCTCCAGACTCCTTGGGAAAAGCTTGTTCCTTTAATACATGTCAGGCCCATGCCGGGTTGGTGGATTCAGAGCTAAACTGCATACTGTCCTCACATGTGACAAGTAGGCATTTGCATGACAGGCTACAAATACCAACTGGGTTCTCGGGAGCCCATGAAATAATCTGTAAAATAAAAACATTTTAAAATCTCTGCTCCACTAATCTTAGAACAGGGCCCTTGATGTTGTCCATGTACAAAACAGCTTGACTTCAAAACAAAACCTATAATTCAGTTTTGGCCTTTGTGGCTTTCAATTTGGCCCCATATTTGAATCCTTTCTCTTGGTTCACAATTGCTTAATACATATGCTTGTCTCTCCTAGTCAGCAGTCACAGGGGCTTCTTTTGAACCTCAATCTCAGCTTCTCTGGAAAATGGTTGCCCACTGATTTGAAGTGCCCAAACCTGGCTTCACAAAGAAGAATTTATTCTTCTTCTTCACAAAGAAGAAAATATTCACAAAGAATATTTGCTTATATTCTATAGCCTAGATTTTAGGTCAAATCATCCCAAACATGCCCTATAACCTCATAAATTCCAAGCCAGCAAGTGGACAAGTGGAACTTTAGAGCATGCCTCTTGCCCTGGGTGAATTGTGAATGAGTGCTCCCCAGTGCAGAGGGCCCATGGAAGGCCTCTGTGGATCACGTACTATCTTGGCATCAATCCACCTGAAAGAAAATCCGCTCCCATAGAGCATGTCCAGGCTGCAGCAAAGAAATGGGCTCTTCTTCCTTCACAGGTCACCAAATACTCTATGCTCAGTTTCCCTACCGGGGCCTTAGATGCTCATAACCCCAGGATGTAGTCACGAGTGATTTTAAGTGATAAACTGAGTCATCCACCATGGCCTCATTTGGCTCTTTTTTCTGACCAGGTTTTTTTTTTCTTTTTTTATTTTTCCTCCTTTCTTTCTTTGTGCTTCAAAGAAGAGAGAATGTTGAGTTGGCATTACTCCTCCTGGAAACCCTGAGGGACCACAACTGATTTCCATTGCCTATGTTCCACCACACAGCAAAGGGATTTGAAGGAATGACCTGTGAAAATATATACAAACTCTTTCTTTTTCTTTTAATTTGTGAGAAATGTTCATGATTTTTAACCACTGGATGGCAAAATGGGATAAGGTGCTAAACAATGCAAATAGCACCATACCTATTAAAGAAAAGAAAGAAATGCAAAGGAAAAAAACTCATTACTTGGAGTCTTAAATTCCAAAAAAAAAAAAAAGAGTTCAGAAAGATCTAATGGGAAGAAGAGGGCCTTCCAACTGTTGTCATCCTGCTATTGTGACCTGAACCCCTCCCAAGTTTGCAGACTCCAAAATCAGATCTAATTAAAAGAAAATGGAAAAGGACTTGGAGCCTTTTCAGCTCTAGAGAACATGCAGACAAATAAATTAAAAAGTGGGAGAAGTGGAACTAACCCAATAATCCGTGAAAAGCTCATTTCCCTCCCTGCCGCCACTGATGCAACAGTGTCCTTCCTCCCTCCCTGTTCTCTGGTTCAGGGGCAGTGAGTGAAGAAATTGGCTAACAAGATCAGAAAATTTAATTACAGTTCTGCAGTCCCCTTCCAAGAAGTTGGCTGTCACACTTCCTTTTTGCCAATCTTCAGGATATGCTGCCTCTGCTGAGCTCCCCCTCTGCTCTGCCCTACTCATCTCCCTACCTCAGCTCAGGACAGTGGACACAAGACGCTTTAATCTGGGGAGATGGGAGGATTAGATATAAAGATTAAAAAGGACAGTTGGAAAAGAGAACATCATTATCCCCTCATTTCCTTTAGTCTGCCTAGCAACTTTTGGGTCTTATCCTAAAAGAAGTATCCCAAAGGCTTAGCATCCTTGCATTCCAGAACTAAAGAAGCCCTAAGACCCTTTTGAAGAAGCACAGACATCGGCATTCAAGTGGCTTTTTTGCGTGCAGACTCAGAGATATGGGAATGGCTTTCTTAACCAAGTTTTCTAACAAGGTTCTGAACACTTTAGGCTCCAAACAAATGAAAAACAAAAGAATAACATAAGCGAGTCACAATTTCTACCAAGGGGGTAGAAGGAAGAATGGTGTCAAAAGAATCAGGTATTTGCCATTTTTGTCCTAGGACAGCCAGAGATTTATGACCAAATCCAGTATGCAAACCACTGGAGAATGACATGGAACAGGTGTCTTCAAAATTCAAAATGTAGATAATTTTTAAAAGACTGCTTTTCCATTACAGGAGAAAGCAAGGTAGCCAGACTGTGCAGAGGTTCCTGTGTCCATGTGACTGAGACACTACTTCTCTTCACAGAATGTAGTCATCTCCTACATACTTCAGCCACCACAAATCACCTCCCAGATTAGGGCAAGACATATAAGCCTGGAAGAGTGACTAAGGTAATAAGGGACAGCCTGCCTGCTGGGGCATCAGGGAATGCTTTAACTTGGCCCACTCAGTGCTAGTGGGAAGGCAGTGCAGCGGGAGGAAAGGAGCTAGCCAAGGACAGACAGGCAGGAATTCATCACTATGAACAAGAAAGATGAGAGATTTTCTTAAACACTCTTTCTTAAGAAAGTGTATCAGTCTGGATTACATTTGGCTGCATGCAATGGAAACCCTCCCCTCTCACAACAAGGAGTCCAAAAGTAGGCAATCCAATGTTACTGTGACAGCTTGAGGACCTTTCAAGGACTTAGGCTCCTTCCAACTCCCTACTCCTCTAGTTCCAGCTTGTGATTTTCATCCTCATGGTCACAAGAAATAGCTGAACCTCTGTGTTTCCAGGCAGAAAGAAGGGAAGTGGTAAAGGGAAAAGGTAAATTGTTTCCATCATTGATCAGGAATAAAATAGGTTTCCTGAAAGTATCAGCAGTAGGCTCTATTTACATCTCATTAACTAGAACTTAGGCCTTATATCCCATTAACTAGAACTTACCACCTCAAACCACAAATATAGCTTCTTAATTAGACATAATGCTGCCCTGCACTAACTGGGGAATGGTCAGTAGGCAAAAGAGGATGGATGTTAAGCAGATGACAAGCAATGTCTGCCACTGAGTGGAGAGTCAAGAGTGCCAAGAGAGGGGCATCCATCTAGGTAGCCCAGTCAGTTAAGCATCCAATGAATTTCAGCTCAAGTCATGATCTCAGGGTTGCTAGATCAAGTCCGGCGTCAGGCTCCACACTGGGCGTGGAACCTGCTTAAGATTCTCTTTCTCTCTCCCTCTGCCCCTCCTTGTCTTTCTCTCTCTCTCTCTCATAGAAGAAGAAGAAGAAGAAGAAGAAGAAGAAGAGGAGGAGGAGGAAGAAGAGGAGCAGGAGGAGGTAGAAGGGAAAAGAGGAAAAGAAAAAGAAAAGAGTGCCAAGAAAAGTGAGAAATAAGAAAAACAGTAGAATAAGTCAGCCAAGGTATAGGTAGGCTTCTAGTGAGTTGCTTATGAGGAGCAAGGAGTGAGAAATGAGAATACCAAGGTTATGATAAGAATTCTACATTCTGGAAGCTTAGACCTATACATCTTAGCATATAGATCCACCCTGGCCACAAGCAACATAAACTGGCCATTGTGTCCCCCACCCAGCTTTATCAGCATACAGAGGACTTTCTCTTCCCAGGGAAAGAGAGAAAGCAGAGTTGGTGAGCTGGAATGTCATGGCAATAGCCCATGTCTCCAAGAACTTCCTTTTTCCCTAGATAGTATCCTTGGAGACAGGCTTCAGGTTAGGAAGAGTATCACCTTGGAAGACATGAATGACAGCAAACTGACAGAGGAACCAAAGCAGAGAGAATCATTAAACAGATATCTTCAAATTCTCTTCGACCTCTTCTTAGCCTCCTCAGACCCTTGCACCAAAGCACTCATGTGGCCAGGACAAGATCCGAAGCAAGGTTCTGCCAGTCCAGGAATGGGCTTCTCATGGTAGTCCTGGAGTTGCAAAGTCCACTGCAAAGTCTTCTTAAGGACCGTAGATTTCTCATCTCCTCTCTTGTTGTGGGAGCAAATATACAGCCTCATATTCTCATGCCCAGTGGTTCAAACAGCTCTTGGGCCTCCTGAACCACCTTAAGTATTTATGCATCGAGAAAAGAAAACACAAGCAGTGGTTTATTTTTCAAGAAACTGACAAAGGAGCATAACAGGCAAACATGAACTGCTGGGAAATGTTCTTCTGATTCCTTTCACAAAGATAAGAGGGACATAGGGTTGACTTCTTCATCCACACTCACCAGGAAATGGACTCAAAATTAAGATCTCATCAAGCAGTGGTTTGTTTGCATATCCTTGATTCATTCTACCTCTCCAGTGTTCATTGCACATCAACTGAGTTTGCTGTGTACTTGATAATATGCTGGGGGCTACCAGATGGAACTCAGTTATGAGACTCCATCCTAGAGGAGTTGCTCTAGGGACAAACCATTAATAGTAATGATGCCTTAGATACTTAGCATACACAGAGTGTTTGCAAATCCATCACCTCATTCGTTCTGCGCCACAGCTCTCAAAGGTGGTCTGAAGATACAGAATCATATGGTTGATCCACGCTGCACAGATTTAAAGCCTGGCTCTGCCACTGACTAGCTGTGTGAACTTGGGCAAAGTTAATCTCTCTACACTTCAGTTTCCTCATCTGTATAATGGGAAGAGAAAGAGTTGCTGTCTAATAGGATTGTTGGGATAATTAGTTATTTCATTTGAAGCAGGTTCAATAGTCAACTTCTGCTATGTTAGTATTATGACTCCCATTTTATAGACATAGGGACCACTTGGTGCTCAGGGTGGAATGTGAGAGATAAAGTACACTTATTCACCATCTTTTATGGGCAAAGAAACTGGACACACCGTTCATCAGAAGTACAGTCCAGGCCAGTGCCTTATTCCTAAGAGTGACAAGCAGCAGGCCTAAAACCCTAGTCTGCTCCCTCTCATCAAGCGTTTGAAAGTTCTAAATCTAAAGGAAGCCATGCAGTGTGGCTTCAGAGTTCACATGGACTCCTAAATGCAGTTAACCTGCAGTGGTTAACTGTATGCATCACCTTGGCTAGCTCATGGCTCTATTTGGTCACATGCCAACCTAAGTGTTGCTGCAAAGATATTTTTAAAATGTGGTTAAGATTTAAATCAGCAGACTGTGGATAAGGCAGACGATCTTCCATAATGTAGGTGGGCCTCATCTAATCAGTTGAAGGCCTTAATAGCAAAGCCTGAGGTTTCCTAGAAAAGAAATATTCCTCTAACTGCAACATAGGAGCCCTGCCTGAAATTTCAGACTGCAATTTGAACTCAAGAGTGCAACATCAACTCTTACCTGAATTTCTAGTCCACAGACCTGTCCTATAGATTTCAGACTTGCCAGCCCCCACAATCACATAAGCCAATTCCTTAAAATTCCTTATATTTTTTAATATATTTGTATGGCTAATACAGTCCCCTTTCTAAGGGGACAGGGCAGTCAGTGACTTAGCCCATCTCTTTCTTGTGCTCAGAATGCTGTTGGTGATCTTGTGCTCAGAATGCTGTTGGTGTCAGAGAAGGGGCAACACCCATATGAAGCCCTTAAGAGGAGGGATTTTACAATGGGCTCTTAAGTCCTAAAATGAGGGATCATATCTCAGTCTGGAGGCCACATGGAGATTCAGATGATGTGAGTCCCAGACCAGGAGAAGACAAGCATGAAATTTACCCTTGGTTCCATGGGCAAAAGGAAGACATGGCATATTCTAAAGAAATGTTAGAAAGGAGATTTCAATAAGGAGAAGTGTAGCATCCATGTGCTAGGAAGTCTAAAACTAAGGGGCTCACCTTGGGAGGGACAGACATGTGGTATGAAGCAGTCAGAGCGTGGGACTGAGTCCTAAGAGAAGATGCAGAGAAAGAGGAATGGAAAGTTAAGTCAAGTTTAGGCATCTCGTTGTTGATGGGTTTGGGCATTTCCTTATTGAAGATAAAAGGATGTACACAGAGAATCAACCCCTGGAAATCTAGGACCCAGCAAGGCTAGAGATGTAAACTAAACTGTGGAAGTCGTGGTTTAAACCTCAAGAACGATGCACACACAGAGTACATATAAGAAAGAGCAGAGGACCTTAGTCACTCCCAGAGATAGAGGGTGAGGGAAGAAAAGATGTAAACTGTGATCTGAGAGGAGAGGAAACAGGACCTCGTGGTGTCACTTGAACTGGGAAGGAGACACAAGGATAGCATGGGAGTTGGCATCACAGGCACACTGCTATGGTTATGACTTATTGGTCGTTCACAAGTGCATTTGCATCTTAAAGAGTGTGGAAAGTTCTGCAGTAAAGAAACTTGTTTCATTTGGTTTAGCACTGTTTTTCCCCAGCTCACTGGACACAGTACACTCCCTTACGGGATTCTTAGAGCACATTCACAATGCCTAGCAGAACTAGAATGATGTCCCAGATCCCCCAACAATTAATGCAGCGTTTTCCAATGTATCACACTGAATGCCTTGAACTCAGCAGGGGAACAGCATTATATAAATCTAAATGTCGGGAATGTTAAACATCCCAGACAGCTGGAGCTAGAAACAACCATAAGGTCAGCCCACATCTGGTCTGTCTCCAAAAGCAGGCTACCCATGGCTCCCACCCCCACCCCAGCTCTCTCAGGAAGAAGAGCAAAGAGATAAATAACTCCTTGCAAACATTCTTCCCTTCTCCACTTCTGCTTTCTGCTTCTTCTCTCTCAGGGCTTTACTTGATGAATACACCATGTGCCTCAAATTATTTATTTCTCTTTCCAGCATTTCAACAATAGAGAGATTAGAGTACCACATTTTTAAACAGCAGACTCTTGAACACTAGAGGTCACAACCATTATGAGTTGAGACAAAAGACAGGGCCAGGGACCAAAGGGGAAGCCTTGCACTAGAAAGTTCAGGTGAGTTCTGGGCATGGGCTGTAGCCCTTCACTTTGCTGGCTGCCTGGGTCTGACTGGCCTGTGTGCATTTACCATCCACCTCACCCCACCACCTACCCAAGATGAAAGAGTCCTTCCTGGCTCCTTTTTCTTTCTAGTAGAAGTGGTGCCAACTTTTGTTGTCTGGAGGAAATGACCTAAGGGCATGGACTTCACAGCTGCCATCTATCCAGGATAACCTACCCATGATCCTTATAGGACTACAGAGTGATTTAGAGGTACCTAAGAGAAACACACCTTGAAGACTCAGAAGAGACATCACAGTTTATTAACTACTTAGAGCAGGGGTCACAAACTATGACCACTGGGCCAAGTCTGGCTTGCCATTTGTCTTTTTAATAAAGTTTTATTGAAACACTTTATATATTACATATTGTCTGCTTTTACATATTATCTGTGGCTGCTTTTGCCCTACAAAAATAGCAGTGCTGAGTAGGTGTGACAGAAACCATATGGTCCACAAAGCCTAAAATATCTACCCTCTAGTCCTTTACAGAAAAAGTTTATTGACCCGTGGCTCAGATAACATGGCTTAGAATATCCCCCTTGCTTGGGGCACCTGGGTGGCTCAGTGGGTTAAAGCCTCTGCCTTTAGCTCAGGTTATGATCCCAGGATCCTCAGATCAAGCCCCACATCGGGCCCTCTGCTCGGCAGGGAGCCTGCTTCCTCCTCTCTCTCTCTGCCTGCCTGTCTGCCTACTTGTGATCTCTGTCTGTCAAATGAATAAATAAAATCTTGAAGGGGAAAAAAAAAAAAAGAACATCCCCCTTGCCCTCATTCATTCATTCATTCTCTCTCTCTCTCTCTCTTTCTCTCTCTCTCTCTCTCTCTCACACACACACACACACACCCTTCTCTCCTCCCATTGTTGTGCCCTGACTTAACTTTGCTTAAGTATCTCCCAGTCCCTGAGTGTCCCTGTCAGTCCTTACTTTTCCATCTCTGGCCCTCCCTGGGATGGTTTCCCTCTATTCCCTCCTGCCTTATCTGTTTCCGTTAATAACTGATTATGTATAAACAAAAGCATGTTGTTTTCTCATTTGTTGAACTTACTGAGGGACCTGCTCTAATTATGAAAGCGAATGAGTAGGAGCTTTGTATTTTTCTGGGAAAAAAAAGAGAAAATCTAATTGCTCTTTAGCTCTGTGGTCCTCAGTGTTTTCCTGTTGTGGTTCAGCAGCCCACGGTAGAAAGTTTCCTCCTACACACTTATCCCTATAGCTTTAAAATCATCCTTAAAGAATGTCATTGTGCATAGTCTTTAGTCCCAGTTACCTGAGAAACAGTCAGTAGTGACCCTGAGATATTCTAGCCCACATCTGTAATCCAAGTTAGGAGACATTAATTGGAAGCATGATTCTGTAATACTTTGTCTGGGAGGGTTTCAGTCACTTGAGAGGTTTTTCACAAGTGAGCAATTATGGAGTCAAAGCAGAAATTCAGCAATAGTGGTTCCATTTATTGTAGAGCTCATCACAGTCTGACTGGTATAATTGTGAAATTGTGAGCAAATTGGGAACCAAGAGTCTATCTTACTTATTTGCATAACCACCCCACCCCAACCTATCCAAGGACCTTGCTTGGTAGCCAGCCCGTAGTGAAAATGAGGTACTGTCAATTAGAGCTGCTGCTTTGTGCCATGGATGTGTTGAGTGATTTGCATTCATTTTCCATTCTGACAACTACTTTGCTCAGAAGTTATTAGTCCCATCTCACATATGAGGAAATTAAAGTTCGGAGAAATTAAGTAGCTTGCCCAAGGCCTTATCCTTCCATGGCAACTGTGTCAGGGCTTTCTGATGGAGTCTGGCTCAAGTCCCTGCCTTTGGGTCCCCATGTCGTGTCTGCCCTTGATGGCCTGACATTGACCCTTGCTTCCTCCCTCACACACACCCCGGTCTGTGGCCCAGCATCAGCTTTACTTCTCTGCACTTCTCTTCTATTCCACACTCTTGTCACACCTGGTCTGGATCCTCAGAGAGATGGGTGCCTCTGGGTCAGCGAGGCAGAGCTGCTCAGCAAAGCACCACAACACTGTCCTGAGAGAGGCTGTCATTGCATGCTCTTTGTCTACATTTCTGGAAGAAGGAAAAAGAGGGGCTGGAGTATCACCTTAGGAATCCCATCTGGGGACACAGCCTTGTGAGGTTTTCCCAGACCAGCTGAAAACAACATGGCTCCATTCTAACTTGGCCCATTCTTCTTTGACTTTTGGGCAAGATGGACATCCCAGGGACATAACAAATTCTGCCACTAAGGAAGTACCTCTGGGACATATTCTGCTTCCCAGGGGTTAACCTCACTGCTGCCACCCACACTCAGCCACCAAGCCATCCATGCCCTATATGATCGTGACCCTGATGATGTATCTTCCTACTCCCACCCCATCAGTTTTGCATAACCAAGGTCACATGGAGTCCCATGGTGGAACATACCATTCAGGAACCTCACAGGCCCCCAGATGCTGGCAGCAGATATTTTTGAATGGAGGTAGGCAGTCTCCCCATCCACCACTGGCTTAGCTGCAACTAACACTGGTGCATGCCCAGTCTCCAAGGTGTTCTTCCTTCAAAACTGGCAGAGAACGCCACCTGCTCTCACACCTGCCGTCCCCATGCCCAGAGAATCTGAAAATGGTTTACTGCTCTCATCAATCTGCATTCTTACATTCCAGTAGCTCATTTCAAGGTGGTGTTGCTGCCAGAGCCAAGCACTTGGGGTTCTGGCTGCAAAACCTGGCTTCCATCAGCAAGTGGATCTACCCCAACCAGTCAGTAGCTACCAGCCCTCCCTTCCCCTGTCCTTCCCACCCCTTGTCTACAGAAGAAGCAGAGAAGGTAAATTTGGAAAGAATTTCCAAATCACCTAATGGTGGGGTTTTAAACATAAGATCCACAGATAGACTTCCAAGAGTTCACAAGTCTCCTGAAGTTATATGGAAAAAACTACCTACACACACATATACACAGTTGTATACTGTTCTGGGGCAACCGTCCATAGTATTCAATGGATTTTCAGAGGAGTTTATAGCAAAATAAGAGATAAGAATGAGCAATTTAATAAGGTCTCCTCATTTTATGGATACAAAAACTCAGACCCCAAAGCAAGCTATAAGACTTCTGATTCACCAAAGATCCCCAGCTGTCTTTCCTTTCCCTTTTTATTCCTACTTTGATGTCAAAAAGGGATGCAACAAGATCTGAGCAGAAGCTCTTCCTTCCAGTAAGGAAGCTCCAGAACCCTGATATATGTCCCAAACACCACTGCTTGGAGGTCACTGTAGTAGTTGGTCCTTCATCCATTCGCTCATTGGACTTTTTGCCAATGACAGAAACCCTGTTCTCCTCTCTTGCATCTTCTAAGGGTGACCTCAAAGTGGGGTGGGATAATTTACACTGATGCCTATGCATCTCCCTGCCCTCTGCTCCTTCTGCTACTCCATCTCTCCTTCTTGGCTACTGTTGGGGTCACTCCCACATTTTTTTTTATTTCTGCCTACATTTGCCCACTGTACTGTCAAAGCTTCTCTTAACCAACAAAGCCCCGGACCATCCCTCCATTTCACTGTGGTCTCCCGAAGGCCCCTCTCGACCTTCCTGGGACCCCACTACCCTAACACCTCCAGTACCAGTCTAATGTCACTGCTCTATTCAGGTGGTCCAAGTGGCTAGAACCCAGCTATGACTGCTTCAAGCTCTTCATGCCCATACACTATACTCAGTGAGGTTGCCAAATAGAATAACCAACTTCCCCTGTTTGCCTAAGCCCAAAAGGATTCCCAAGTCATGAGAGTACCAGTGCTCAAACTGAGACAGTCCCAGGCAAATGGGAATGGTTGGTTACTCTGTGAGGTCAGACAGTGGCAGAGGTGAAACCCAAATGCAAACCAATTCTGCTTCCAAATCTTGCACCAGCCCATGAAATACTGAATATATTCAACACACAGAGCAAAAACATGTAAGAAAGTGACACCAAAATAAGACCTGCTTTCCTCTAAAGAACATGATATGTGCAATGAGCCTATTCACAGGCATCTAAAAATTAATTGATAAAGTTAATATATTACCTTAGGGTAACCATATGTCCCGGTTTGCCTGGGACAGACTCGATTTACACCTGTTCTCTCGACATAATTATTAATAGCATTCTCATTTTGGTCTCAAAAATGTCCTAGATTAGACAATAAATTACGTGGCCGCCCTGACCATCATATCACAGAAACAGCTGATTAGGCTCTTGATGAATAGGGCCCTTCCCCATGCCTCTAACTAAAACCCAGCATGGCTTCCCCTGCTACTGACAGTGCATGTTCACTCTGCAGACCAATTGCCCTGAACATGCAGCGTTCTTCCAGCCCCATCCCTCAGCTGACTGGAGCTCGCCTAACCAAGGGAGCAGGCCCTCCCCAGCTTTCAAGCAGAACCCAGCCTGAGGAATCAGTCTTCACATCACTTCAAAGAAGCAGACCAGGCATTAATTGGCACTCTGCAAAGATTTATGCACCATATATCATTATCTCCTGCTGAGAAACAAGACAGATATAGGGCATATGGCGGGTCCTTTAGAAAAAGGTGTCTTGACAGATCTTTGAACCTAAAATACCTTAAGTAATTGGGACACCCACTCAGGGACATGCAAGATAAATGACCTGGTTTGTAGAGTACCCATGCCCCTGGCTGCCTTCCCCTCCCCCTCCTCCATTTTCTCCTCTTCCTCTTCCTTTCTAGAGGCCTTAAGAGCCTCCTATAGCCTCTCCCTGCTCATTAGTAACTCCACAGTGAGACAAATTGGGGCAGGGAGAAGAAGGGCATATTAGTCACTAGGAGTAGGCTGAATGGGAGAGGAGGTGAAAATGAATGCCTTAAATGAAGTTTGAGTTAGCTGGAGGATTTCATTTATTAAACTCTACCTGCTATCCCAGTCCTTCTAATTAGTAGGGGCTAGAGCTTTGGAGTTAACATACATACATGTAAACCACTTAGTGTGTGGCCCAGAACACAGCTGGTACTCAATAAAGTGGGAGCAATGGTAGTGGTGAGGCCTGCAGTCAAGGGAGTAGCAAGATCAGAAGAGTCCATTGTACCTAGTACTGAGGGCCACTTGGGGCCCAGTTCAACTCAGCTGCTAATCTGAGCATTCAGAGCTGGGTCACACACACATCTCCATTCTCCCCCGACCAACTACCCTACCACACACACTTCTGCCTCAGGGACTGTAAACTCAGTAGACAGCTTGGGGCAGGGATGGGAAGAGCAGTGCGGAACTGTCCCAGGGAGTCCCACTGCTCTCCCACTGCAGTTCAATAAATATTTTGGCCACAGGGTGTTGTGCACAGGATACAAAGAGGAAAGATCAGGACACGGTCACAATCTGCTGGGGTCTCAAAGTGGGGTGGGAAACATACTCAAGTAAAAAGCCCATCTCAATCTGATCCCATAAGCTAAACAATAGAGTGAGTGCAGAGTGCATTGGGAATGCAGTAAGCCTTCTGAGTCGATGTCCCGGGATGACTTCCTGGAAGAATGGAACCCTGGTTAAGCCTGAAGCCCTGTAACAATGAACCAGAGGAAGGGTAGGAAACCAAACACCCAGGCCCAGGGGAGGAGACTATCAAGGCCTTAGGGAAAATCAGCATTCTGAGTATGTTTGAAAATTAACCTAACAGACATTCTTATTTTTTAACTTGTAAAATGTTTTCAAAGAGAAAAGCCCTTGGGCTCATTCCTGATTCTAAGAAAACCTTTTATACTGGTTGGGTTCATTATAATTCAATCAATAAGGTCATGGTTACAAGTTAATTATCACAAGTGTGGTGAATAAAATCCACTTCCTATAGCAATCATAAATTACAACTCTAAAGAAATAAATCCAATGTTTTACAGTAAATGCTCTGACATTCTAAATGAATATTTTCTTTTTAAGGTTACCAGTTACAAGTCAGCAGGCCTTAAGGGTATTGAACAAACCTTTTAATACGTTAGGAAAGCTAGTTTTTGCCTCTTTCAGTAAATACTTCTTAGAAACTCAACTTTACGACAAGATTCAGAGTAAGTACAGATTAGCTTAAAACTTCGGTAAGTGGTATATAAATATTCACTAATCATCTTATCTTTCTTTCTGAATGAAGAGTTGTAGTTTATCCACTGATTCACATTTTCAAAAACACTTATATCAAGACCTTCTCAGCCTCTCAAAGTTCCTATTAAACAGTTCTGTCCACTAGAAGAAACTTAATTTTAATCAAAGCTGAATCAAGGATTTGGGGGACATGCATTAACTTATTTTCACAGTAGTGTTAGCCACTGAGCTATTTAACTATGAGAAGTAAATACTGTTGGGACTCTCTGCTTCCATTTGCATGTTGAATTCTTTCGCTTTCTTCTCTCTTCCTTCAGACTGGCTTCATCCAGAGAGCAGAGAAAGGGACACCTAGAGCCACATTGTACAGATGTGGCCTCTGGATGCCCTTCTTTATTTTTTCAGGCCATTCATTCCCAGAAAGGAGATAATGATTTTGAGATAAACAGCATCTCAAATGGTTTTGGCACCATTTGTGGTCCAGCATATTCTCCTAAGTCCAAAAGCAATAGTGGACTGATAGCCATACCGTGGAATTATGCATATGCTACACAGTTTACTTTATATATGTCTAGGTAATGTGCCAATGGTGGGAAAAAGGAAAGGAGGTAAGTTGAAAGGCCTGCTTTTTGGCACTAACTGAATTTTACCCTGGAATGTGATTGTGTATATGTCATTTCCTTTTCTAAAGTTTAAGTGTCTTGAGGACTGTATGGTACTAAAGGTCAATGTATACTTGACTAAATAATGAATACATGAATATTCTGAATGAATATAAATCAATCACTATTTAGCATTATAGAGAACTTCAAATTATCTAGACAGTGAATGTGTTTAGGATTAGATAAGACATCAATGCATACCTAAATATTTGCCTTATCTCTCTAATATTACTTACTGTGGCATTTTTCTCTAATAATTAATAATTTAAGTGAGCAAATTACGGTTAATTTACTCATTTATCACCTTTATTTATTTTTATTTAAATTCAATTAGTTAACATCTAGTACATCCTCAGTTTTAGATGTTGCATGCAATAATTCATCAGTTGTGTATAACACCCAGTGCACTTTTTTAAAAAAGTTTTATTTATTACCCAGTGCACTTGTAATAAAAAAAATACTTGCAAATCAGTTATAACAAAGGACAATATTTTATTAATGTGACCTGCCACCACTTTATTTCCTCTCAGAAGGGAAATCCGCTCTAAAGAAAGAGAACATCAACATACATTCATGAGAATATTGCATTCTATTACAAAGAATTAAATATAAGTGAATTCTAAAATCAGAAAACAGAATATCTTGAAATGAAGAACATATTACATATATTTACCAGTGATTAAACACAACAGAAGAGAGTATTACTGACCTAGAAAACAAAATAGTAGACAATAAGACTAAACCTTGATGAGAAAAATAGAACACAGGCTTAGGAAGCTGAAATACAGGTCAATAGAAAATCTGTAAGTACATAAAGGAAAAAAATAGGAAATATATAAAAGACCATCAAAGAAATGTGAGAAATGATGAGAATGGGACAGAGCAATATGAGAATAATGACCAAAAATTTTCCAAAGTGATGAAAGACAAATCACACAGATTCTAAACACTCCATTAACCCTTAAAAGGGAAAAACCCAAAGAAAAATACATCGAGGCCCATCTTAGTAACACAGTTGAAAACAGAGAGAGAAAAAAAGTATATTAAGAATGGCCTGCATTTGCAACTACATGGATGGAACTAAAGGGTATTATGCTTAGCGAAATAAGTCAATCAGAGAAAGACAATTATCATATGATCTCCTTATCATAGAGAGGCAACATGGGGAGCTTGGGGGATAGGAAAAGAATAAATGAAACAAGATGGGATTGGGAGGGAGACAAACCATAAGAGACTCTTAATCTCACAAAACAAACTGAGGGCTGCCGTGGGGAGGCAGGGAGGGAGAGGGTGGTGGGGTTATGGACATTGGGGAGGGTATGTGCTATGGTAAGTGCTGTGAAGTGTGTAAACCTGGCGATTCACAGACCTGTACCCCTGGGGCTAATAATACATTATATCTTAATTTTAAAAAAATTTTTAATAAAAAATAAAGATAAAAAATAGAAGAATGGCCTGAAGAAGGATAAAAACACATTATCCTCAAAGGAGAAACAAAGAGAGGGACATCTGATTTTGTAACAGAAATGATAAAAGATAGAACAATGGACTGATTTTCAATTATGCCAGAAGAAAAGCAAATGAACAAAGGCCAACCTAGAATTCTAAACCCTGAGAAAACACCCTTTGAAAATTAATAGGAAATAGAATTCTATGAAGTCAAAAGTGAAATTCATGGTTATGAAAACTGGATTCAAAAGAGACAGTAAAAGAATTTCTTCTACAGGAGTCAAAAGAGTGGGTTAAATTACCATAAAGTGAAGCAAGAAGCAAATAAACCTCTCTGAAAGGACACAGTGTTGACCCAGGGAGCAGCGCTGGAGTCCCACATGTCAGTCCTGCCCAACAGGAGCTCACACAAGGAAATAAGCCACCTTTGCAAGAAATAAAAGAAATAACAACAGTAGAATTAGACAAGCTAGTAATATAGAGAACTGTGACTACAGACTGAGAGAATAAGCATGTCTAAAATAAAGCAATAAAAGATGGAACTTTTCAGAAAAGATAAAAACAAGATACTAAATTTTTAAAAGAATTAAAAGGAACTTTTGGAAATGAAAAATATCATTTAATCTACAATTTTTAAATGTGTTAAACAACAAATGAGACACAGAAAAAATTAGTTAACTGGAAGACAAGCCTAAAGAAATCACCCAGAATAGCACAGAGGGACTGACAAGTGGAACTATCAGAAGTTAAAAGAAATGGAGATAAATTGGGAAGACCTAAGACAGCTCTAAGAAGAGAAGTATACCTGAAAGGAGAGTATGGCAAAAGGCAATACTCAAGGAGATCATGGTTTTAAAAGTTCTAGAACTGATTAAACACATTAAGCCTCAGATTCAGGAAGCATAATTCATCTCAAGCAAAATTTTTAAAAAATGAATCTATAGGCAGATACATCAAATAGAAAGCGAGTAGAACAAAATAAATAAAGATCTTAAGACAACCGGAAAGAGAAGACAGGTCATCTTACAAAAGCAAGTAAAAATACTCTGACATTTCCCAAAAGCAACAATAGAAGAGACAATAGATAGCATCTTCAAAGTTCTAGAGGAAAAATAACTATCAATCTAACATTTTGGACCATGTTAAATTTTGTCAACACCCTTTAACCAAAGACCTCAGGGAACACATGTGCAGTTAAACACACTGGGTTTATTACTTACTGAAGGGAGGGGGAAAGATAGTGTGTTTCAATAAGAGAGCACTAGAAATAATCTATCACAGGATTCAGTCTTTGGTTGGGTAATTTTGGAGAGGTTCTAAGGAACCAGAGGACTCGTTCTGAATGGGGTGTTATCAGAAAGTGGAATCAATTCTATGATTGTATATCTCAATAATTACCTCAGCAAAAGAGTGGTATGTTTGGTGCATGTGGGTTATACAGCAACCTATTCTGAATGGAGGTTCTGGGAGAGTGTTTATGTACAACAAGAGAAAATAAAGCTTAGCTATAAGCATCAGATCAGTTTGTAATAATACAGAGGCCTGACTGTGAAGTCAGATCAGTCCCAGAAGTCAGGAGCTGCTTTTTCTTTTTTTTCTCAACTTCCATTCACAAATGAGGGTGAAATAAATAAGGATGAATTAGAGAGTCTGCCACTCACAATCCCTCAGTGAAGGTTATTCTAAAGGGTATAACTGTGGGAAGTAGGAAATTGAACCCAGAAGGAATGGGATTTAAGAAAACAGTGAGCAAAGGAATTGATAAGCATGGCTATAAATCAAAACTCACATTAACAGTATGAAGCAATAATAACAAGTGATGGGAGGGGCTAAAAAATAAATAAGGTTCAACCACAATACTGAAAAATATGTAAAATCAGGGGGACTAGCATGCCAAAAGCATTCTATGAGCTTTGTATTAAGGAAGAAGGTAGCAATTCTGATTAACTATAAGGTTTTGCTAAAGCAAGAATGCGTGTTAAAATTTAAAAGTAACCACTAAAAGTACTGAAATAGACAATTTGAATTTGGTAGGAGAAGGAATGAAAAAATTCAACACTAAATAAGAAAAAAAAGGGAAACATGCCAAAAAATGGGATAAATAGTATGTAAAAATATATCCTAATATATCAGTAATGATACAGATGTAATCAGATTTCATTTATCAGTTAAAGGGCATAAATTACCAAAGTTGATTTTTTTATGGCTCTGTGCTTTCAAGTGGCACACAAAACATAAGGACAAGAAGTTTGGAAGTTTTTAAAAGGATAGAAGTGAGCAAATATCATACTAACAAAAGGAAGCTGATGTCCCTGTATAACCATCATTCTCAGAAGTATCTATGCCCTCTCTCCTCATCCCTGTCACTGCCTACTGCTCCATTTTATTGTTTCTGAGTTCAAAGCAGTTCTTTCTAACCATTATAACCTGCCCTCAAATGGCCTCTCCAGACCCTTTTATACCATGACCTTTCAATTCCAGAAACAACCACCAATAAATTCCTGAACCCTTAAAAAAGAAAATTTTACTGGTTGGAATGAAGGTTTAAGACATCAGAAATATGAGAAGCCTCTGATGAACTAAAGAAGTTTGTGACTGTGTTTCAAGTTCATGATAATGACATTAAGTCATCAAGAAAAGTTTAAATTGGAAGGGAAGGTGAACCATGAGAGACTATGGACTCTGAAAAACAATCTGAGGGGTTTGAAGTGGCGGGGGGGTGGGAGGTTGGGGTACCAGGTGGTGGGTATTATAGAGGGCACGGCTTGCATGGAGCACTGGGTGTGGTGAAAAAATAATGAATAATGTTTTTCTGAAAATAAATAAATTGGGAAAAAAAAAAAGAAAAGTTCAAATGATGAAAATCTCCCCATCAGAGGAATTCCATGTTGGACACAAATGGACTGGCACAATTCCGTAATTCCTGTTCCACAATTCCACATTTGATAGGAATGAGCCTGCCATGCTCATTCACTGGCTAGGACCAATACAGGAGAGGTATGGACTCAGTATTTATGGGGCAGTAGCTGGAGGTGGTCAATCAACTATATTCCCGGAAGTAAGTTCACATGAAAAAAATCTGAATGGCATGCCCCATGGCCACCATGGTTCCTGACTTATACCACTCCATGGTCCTCCTAACTCTCTATAAGACAAAACTTAGAAAAGGCAGGTTAATGGAATAAACCATAGCCCCCAACATTGCATCCTGAAGGAGGGCACCCCCTCTAGTCTACTAACTCTGGATTTATAGGAACTGAGCTCATTTATTCACACAGACAGAGTTCATCACTCATCTATACTCCCCACAACAGGTTCGCTTGAAGGAGATCCAAGTGGTACACCTCCATGACCACCACCCACAAAGAAAGACCAATAGGGATTTAAAGAAGTCTTTAGGTAAATACCTAAAAACTATTTCCACAGTTTTTCCAACTATCTCTTGCTGCATAACAAATTACCCCAAACCTTAGTGGCTTGACACAAGAAATATTTTATTATATTTAATGATTCTGAAGGTTAGGGATCTGGGCAGGGTTTCCTGGGTTGATCCTTCCTTCCACAAGGCATTGACAGGTCTCTGGGTGGTGTCAGCTGGAGAAGGTCCTGGAGGGTCCAAGACGGTTTACTCACATTCCCTGCCACTTTGGTGTAGATGGATGGAAATGGGCTTAGCCAGGACTACTAACCTGAGGGTCCACATAGGGCCAATCCCACAGGATGCTCCAGAGTAGTATGACTTTTATGGTAGCTCGGGACTCCAGTGAACAGGGAAGAAAATACATGGCCCTTTCTGAGCTAGCCTCAGAAGTCACAGCATATCTACCATTGTACTCCAAAAGTTGAAGCAACTCGGCAAAAAGGAAGGGAACGTGGAACCCATCTTTTAAGAGGAAGAGAGCCAAACAATTTGTGACCTATCACAAGGCTAAACTTACAGTTAACTAGAGTTATTTCTTACTCAGAACACCTCAATTGCGAACACTACCAGGAATAAAGTGTGTCACAATAATTTACAATACCTATAATTGCACAAGGCAAGAACAAAAGTATCTATTAAGTGAAAGCATGAATAAATGTTTACTATAATCTGGAAAATAAGAAAGGAACTAGCTGGAGACACTGATGTCTGCCCCTTTCATAACAAGAAACCCCTCCACCCCTTTCCCTGGTCCCAAGGGAAGGAGAGACTGTCATACCTGGCATATCCCAATACAGCCCTGCCCTATCACACATCTCCCTTAGAAAACAGAGCTGCAGTACACTCAGGGTCCAAGCCCCTTCTGCGATTGTGTGCACAGTACAAACACAAATATAGCATGAGCCTCGGACTCCCAGTCCTCTCTCAGGGGAGGGTGCAGTCTTCAGTGACTCCAGTATTGCTTTTAAAGTATTATTCAAATTAGCATTCTCTTAATAATTTGAATAATTATTTAAATTATTATTTATTATTCCTGGGAAATAGGTCCTATCCCCCAAAAGGCAACTGGAAAATGGGGGTGGGGAATGTTCTGGTTGTCACAATGACTAGAGGCACTACCAGCATTTCGGGTAGGTCTGGGTTGCCAAATGTCCTTCAATGCCTGGGGCAGTCCTGCACAAGAAGAGCTGCTTTGCCCGAAAGGCAGATGATCCTCCCTCAGAGAAGCACCTTCTGATCTCCCACAAAGTTCTCACGGTGGGGCAGTGGGGTTGCTGTGGGGGACATGACAACCTCAAAATCAGCCATTTTCCAGGTTTTTCCACTGTCTGTTCTGCTTATGGTTGACTGTGTTCGGGGAGCAAATGTTCCACATTAGTATTTCTTCTCCTTTCCATCTTCAAAATGATACCAGTATGGAGATGTTAGGGCTGACTCAACCTGTTGGTATATGGGAGAAGAGACATCTAAGTGAAGATGTGTGAAAAACCTTGCAGGCCTTCACATGTGAACATGTCTTCATGTTGCCCTTATTGTGAACGTAGCGAAGTTGCATGTGTGTGGCTCCTCCAGGAATTGGGTGGAGGTAGTCTACTTGCCAGGTGATCCCCGGGAGGAGGAAGGAAGGTGGAATGATCTCAGGAAAATGAGGAACGTCAATATAAGGGTGTGTTATTGAGGAAGGTCCTGAAGCCAGAGGCTCCATTCTGCCAGGACCATTTAAGAACTGCATAGAATCACCTTCTAGAATTGTCCCCCTGAAGAACACTGGGCTAGGTGGTTTTCCACCAGCTCTCATCACCAACTGATGCCCCCAAAGGCATTAACTCACCTCACTCTTGAGGCAGAGCATCAGGATGGCCATCAGAGAGGATCCTGGGGCAAAAAAAAGAAAAACTCAAAACTTGAGCTTGAAGAGGGAGGCTGTTAGCAGGAGGTCAGTGAGGTCACAGAGAAATATCCACTGTGGCCTTGGGAAAAATTAGAGGTGGGCTGTGTAATTTCAAAATGATTTCCCCTTAGAAACTAGAAGATGATACCACTGACTTTGAGCTTCCAAGATTAGCAAAGAGGTGTAATGCCCACCTGAAACTTGTTCCTTTATAGGTAAACTCTTCTTTTTCTCTCCAGAAGCTTCCAGCATTTTCTTTTATTCTTGAGATCCTACAATTTTGCCAGTATCAAGTTGTGAGTTTTTGGTCATTCATTTTGCATAGAGCCCTTTCTATCTGAATACTCATGAGTTTTTTCATTTCTCATGTTGTCTTTTTATTCCTTCTCTTCCACACTCTCCAGTCTCTCTTTTTCTTGTTCCTTTTTTCTTTTCTTTTTATTTTTTTACTCTCTAATTCATGAATTCATTCTTTATCAGTGTCCATTCCACTCTTCAGCACATCTATTCAATGTTCAAAAATACGTGGCAATCACGGAATCCTAATTAATTCTTCTTGATATCAATTGTTCTTAATTGATGAAGTACCAGCCCCTCGTATCTGATTGACTACACTTCTCTCTCTCTCTTTTTTTTTTAAAGATTTTATTTATTTATGACAGAGAGAGATAGCGAGAGAGGGAATCCAAGCACAGAGGAGCTGGAGAGGGAGAAGCAGGCTCTCTGCTGAGCAGGAAGCCTAACACAGGGCTCGATTCCAGGACAATGGGATTATAACCTGAGCCAAAGGCAGACTCTTTTAAGACAGAGCCACCCAGGTGCCCCTTAACTACACTTTTCTTAAAGTTATTTCTCCCTTCCCAAAGACATTAGTTCTTTTGTTTGTTGACTTTGGTTCTTCTTTTTAATGATGCTTGTTTTCTTAAATGTTTGGACATTCTTAACTACTGTTTGCACTTGAATTTAAAACTCCTATTTGCCTGAATATGTAAGTACCCATTCCAGCTGCCTTGGGTGAGACGGGAGGGGCGTGGGGGAGAGGGAGAGAGAAAGCAGGAATTGCAAGCTAATAGCTCTCTCACCTTCCCTCCACCCACGAATGTAAGTCTTCTGAAGTCACTGCTTCCCTGCTCTGACTCAACTGTCCATCTGAGTTTCCTGGGTCAGGACTCCTGCATCAAGACATCAAGACAGCTGGCAGCAAATGCATGAATCAGGCACCCATTTTTTTTTTCTGTCTTTTCTCCTTAGATGTCTGGGGTAACTTCCAGCTCTGTTCTGCCTCTCTGGGTTGTTGCTCCTCTTTTGGAGGTTTTATCCTACATCTAAACATCACCCATGCTCTCTTTTCAGTAGGTATGGGAAAGGAAAGGGACCTGGTAGGTTCTGCTGTTCCAAATACTAAGTTTTATTAATTAAGCTGGCAGTTGCCCCAAAGCCCCTCCTGATCACTATTTGTTGTGTTTGAGCTTTAAATATTTCTGGAATTTGTATTACTTCCACAGTAGTTTTCTATTGTCCATGTTGGGGGCTGTGGTTTTTTCTTTCCTTTATGTTTCTGTAGTCTGATCCCATCTGCTTTCCATCTCCCAGGAATTTCTCAGAATCTGTCTAGGGATAGATCCCTTTCTTGTTTCACAGGGCTATCATGAATTCCTTTACCTCCTCCTCCTTTCATCCATGTATCTTATTAACCTTCACAATGATTCAAAGATGGAGGGAGTTACTATTACCTTATTTTTCAGAAAACTGAGCTTGGACAGGCTGACTTCTCTAAAGGGTCACAGCTTAACACTGGGACCCTGGTTCATGAAACTCCCCACAGTGTACAAGTATTCTCTCCATTTGTCAAAGACCTTCTCTGTGTTTGCCTCCTGGTTCCCTCCAGCTTGTGACCAGAGAGCTCCTTGAGGGCCCTCGTTGTGTCCCCTGCAGCACTTGCACAGTGCAGACAGCACCAAATACCAGGAGCACAGGTCAACAGCAACTTGCCCAAGGTCACATAACTATGAAGTAGCAGGTCAGGATTTGAACCCAGAAAGTCAAGCGTGGAGGCTGGCCCCTAAAACCACCTTCTACTCAGATCTGAGGTGTCACTCACCATCTTCTTCCCAGCAGCCCCCTTCTGAGAGGAAGGCATATCACTAGGCTAATGGCCAATTTATGCCTCAGAAAGACTCCCCTTAGGGGGCTTCCACTGCTGTATTTCATTACAAGCATCATGACACTATCTGACTCTTAAAACCAAGACCAAGTATTACTTTGATGAAACAAAAGGAGAGAAGCAAAAAGAAAAGAATACCAAACATGAGCTGTTGGAGCTATCAACAGACTACGCAGGCACAATAGAGAATGGGAACATGCAAAGCGGTAGAGGCCATATCTAAGTGCAGAAGGGAGTAGGAAAAATGGACAAAGCAAGACTAGTCCATGAGGAAGCAAGCAGCTGTGGTTCGTGATCTGCCACTAATGGCAGCGTCACCTTCACAAGTGGACCTCTGGGACCTTCTGTTTTTCTATTTGTCAGATAAAGGCACTGCTCAGGTCCCTCTAATGTTGACATTCAAAGATTCTAAATAAACAGTAAATTCACCTCTAACAGAACTAAAAAATGAATTTATGAGTGTTTCTGGTCCCTCTTTCTTATCTTTGTCTTGCTTGTCTTTCAGAGCTCTGAGTGCTTTTCCAATCCCACCCTTGTTATTCTTTGCCTCACACTTTTGCCCTGAGCCTGCAAACCCAGGCATAGCTTTCTTGTGTAAGTAGCATTAAAGTTTCTACGTCCAGATCCTTCCCTTTCTCAGGCTGCACCATCCCCTTTCTGACCACTTGCCTACCCTCCCCGAACACACACCCATTTGGGGCCAGGCCAATTGTATTTGTTACTCTTAAGACTCTGTGTAAGTATCATTTCCTCCAGGAAGACCTCTCTGATATCCTTCTGCAGGCTGAGTGAGACATCCCCCCTTTGTACTCCTCTCTGCTGCTCAGTAGCAACCCATGATACACCACATTAATCTAATTAAGACCTAACATCCAGACAACTGAATATAAGCTCTGTTTTTACAGATGTGGAAACTAAGTCTCAGCAAGACAGAGGAATCCACTTGAAACTGCTAGGAGTCCAACCTGGTGCCACGCCATCTTTTTCAACATCCACCTCGTAAGGCTGGGTCATAATTGGGGTAATGCCCCAATACCCCATGTTGGGGTGGCAGTCTTACAAAGGCCAGTGCATAGGTCATGGCAGCTAGAACAAAGCCAGGCTGGGGGACTGATGCAGGGAGCACTCAGGCCCTTGTCCTATTCTGAATGGGGAGGGGAGAACAGGGGCTGCCTGAATGCAAGTCCCACTTCCTAGGCACTGAGCTCATGTGTGACTGGCTTCCAGCAATACAGGCAAAACTGGTACACAGACATCTAAGGTGTTCGTTGTTTCTTCTTCTGGGTCTTGAGGTACCAAATCACTTGGCCTGTGGATCTCACACATGGTCTTGGGGGATTAACTAATGACTGGGCTGTCACCGTGTTGATCTGTAGGTTGAAGAGTTCCACTAGAGTCTCTCCCACTCAGGACCACCAAATATAAATTAATGTAATCAGACCAGAAATATATGACTTCCAGCCAAATGCCACTACAAAACACCCAGAGCAAAAAGTAATGTAACAAGCTTTTCCCAGTAAATTATGGAGATAGAAATAGAGCAAAATAAGTGCAAGTTTCTAAGTAAAGGACTAGGTAAAAGTTTTAGAGCAATTTTAAAAAATAGAAGCATTAGGACTATACATCTCTGTCATTTTAACTAATGTTTAGTTTAGAATTTTGAAGAAGTAAAGCAAATAGGTTTTCTAGTAAGTACCTTACCCTATCTGAAGATGCAATAAGAATTAAAGGTATAAATATATTATTTAAATTTGGAGAGGCTAAGACCATGGGCTCTGGAGTCAGGTTGCTTGGGTATTAATCCTGACCTTAACTCATGTGTCTATACTTCAGTTTTTCTCAACTATAAAATGGAAATAAGGGTATCTACCTATAAGATTGTGTAAAGAATAAATGAATTATGCCCACGGGAAGAAATCTTGGCATATGATAAATACTCAAAATATGCTAGTTATTAGTTACTAGGCATTCTTATTGGCAATTGAATATAATTTTTAGAATAAATTAAATATTTATATTTATACTTAATTTTTAACTCTCCAAAATCCTTTGTTTAATAAAACTGGCAACTTAGTTTTTAAACTGTGATGGCAACCTGATCATAAAAACTCAAGTCCACAAGCAGAATTTCTTATTCTCAAGGAAACCTGTTTTGCTCTTAAGATCTTTCAACTGCTGGGAAGAGGACCAACAAGATCATCAAAAATTACCTCCTTTGCTTAAAGTCAACTTTAGTCAAATCTCCTTTACTTAAAGGATTGTAAATGTTAACCATATCTACAAAATACCTTCATAGCAAAACCTAGATTAGTTCAATCAAAAATTAGGTACTATCACCTAACCAAACTGACACGTAAAACTAACCATTAAGTTTGAGGAAGAGAAGCTGAGTTGGAGGAATGAAAGTACATCCTAAGCAAAGGTATAGTGTGTGTAAAGTTACAGAAAAGCAATAGAACTAACCATAGGTGTTGGGGTGTGTGTGTGTGTGTGTGTGTGTGTCCTGGTAGAAGAGAAGAGGGATACAGAAGATGAGTCTACAGAGGTAGACAAGTAGAACCAGCTTACAGAGGGGTCTCTGCCTGCCATGCTGAGGAGATTTACCTTACACTATGGCCCAAATCAGGTTGATCATCAGAATCGTCTAGAATCTGCTAGGCACCATTTTAGAAAGGCAGATTCTTTGGCCCCTCCCAGACCCAATTAATCAGATTAAGCCTGAAATTTATTTTATTAAAAAGCCGTGTTTTTGTTCTCCAATCTGATGAACAAATTTGAGAGTCCCTTCTTCAGGCTTTGGAAGTCACTTTACTGTTAAATGACAAGCTCCAAATTTTGTCATGTAACTACCTTCCTGGCTTAAGTGTTGTGATTTTCACATGAATAGGATAACTTTTCCATGGCAGCTCCAAACATTTATAAAGGTACAATGTACCTGGGAAAAACTTGGCTGAGATCCTGTCTGGTATGCTTATCTTTGCAGACACAGCCTAATTGGGATCAGAAGGGCCAGGAAGCTGGGAGGCAGAGGGATGGAGTTCTCTGTCACTGTCAGCTCCATTTCCATGGAGATCTATTCATTCATGGAGCCCTCATTTAAGGCTTACAGAGTACCCAGTCCATGCCAGACTCAGTGGGGGACAGCAAGACAGCTGAAGCCAGCTTACAATTTTGCAGACACCTGTATCTGAAACATACAGTTTTGAAAAGAGCAGAACACAGAGCTCTTTTAAGGCAATATTTAAGACAAGCATGAAGCAAGATGGTACAGACACGAGGCTTATAAGTCAAAGACCTAGGCTTGTTTAACACGGCAATGCACACGAAGTGCCTAATACACACCTGGCTCATGGGCAGCATTCAGTGAAAGTCAGTGCCTCATCTTCCTGAGTTGTTATTAATGCCAACACTCCCTTTTCAGTAGTCATAGTCCTTGGGGTCCTGGAATAAATTTTAGAAAGGAAAAGCATGTCTGGCCTCTAGAATCATAGGAAATCTTATTAATATCATGGTGTTCATCTGGCTGACAGAGAAGACAGGGCACTACCTGTATGTAGTTGAGCTCCAAAATAGATATTACAAATAAGGTTCACATAGGAAACAGAAACACCCTTTCCTGGTGATCAGACTTGTCAGTCCTCTCTCAATTGGGACCCCTTCAAGCACAACCAGGGAAACTCATGGCTCATCACTGCCACTTCCTCTCCAGCAAAAAGTGTTTTTCTGGGGGAGAGCCTCCTTGTTTGTATACCTTCAATACCTTGTGATGCTCAGTACTAGAGCTCTAACATCCAGACTCACATTTGTCCTGCATGTCAACTAGCAGAAAAGTTACACTTCTCAGAGAATAGGCTAAAGTTTTTCCACGGGTGGTTTTTAAGATGGTAATAAAGTGCAGGAGCCAAGGATGGAAGTTGGTGTAAGCCTGCCTCAGCCCTGATCCCAGACACATCCAGGCCCAGGGTTACTCTTCCAACTCTAAAGGGAACTGAGGCCCTAAGCTGGAAAGTGACCCAATGGTATATCTCTGAATTTCTACCCCTTCATCTCCCATGCTTAGTCCTACCACCACGTAACTAGGAAGGTCTTCACTCCTCTGTTACTGGACAGAGCAGACCAAGCATCACCTTCTCAGCCAACTGGTTTGCAGGCCCAAGACCTATACTAACCAACCCCCATCGTGCTCATGTTTACCCACCCCTCTACATAGTTGCAGTTCTCTGAGGATCCAACACAGTGAGTTGGAATCGAAAGAAAAGATCTTAGAGTCCAAGGACTGAATTAAATGATTACAAATCAAGAAATGATGTCTGCTAAAATCTGACATGTAAGAAAGAAGAGAATAAAATCTTGATGAATTTAAAATCTTGATAAATTCTAGATTGTTATTCCTGGAGAGATACACCTTGAAATACAGGAGAACTCCCTCAGGGTGATGTGTAGACATTTTGCTAAGAGGTACCCAAGCTTTGGGATGCCTGGGTGGCTCAGTTGGTTGGACGACTGCCTTCGGCTCAAGTCATGATCCCGGGAGTCCTGGGATTGAGTCCCGCATCGGGCTCCCAACTCCATGGGGAGTCTGCTTCTCCCTCTGACCTTCTCCTCGCTCATGCTCTCTCTCACTGTCTCTCTCTCAAATAAATAAAAATAATAAAAAAAAAATTCTTAAAAAAAAAAGAGGTACCCAAGATTTGCCTGAAGGCTGACCAAAAAGAGGACTCAGATGCTAGGCCTCTAGCACAAAGCTCAAGTACAAGCTCATGTGAAACACATTCTCTTCTCAGTGAAGCAGCTCCCTCAGTGGTGTGAGTCAAGGCCTGCTCCCTGAGAAAAGCTGAGAAACATTTACTTTGAAGGGAACATAACTGGCCAACAACAAACCTGTGGCCACCACAGAATACAGCTGGGTCCTATATTATGAGGAGTGTGTCCCTTAGCTGGGCCTCACCAGAATTCCAGGCTTTATCTTAAATCCACGTTAGATTGATACTTAAAGAGACATCTGCTTCTGTTGTAGCACCACAACACTCCTGCCAAGAACAACTGAAAAAAAGGGGGGGGGGAGGAGTTGGGGGGAGAGAAAAATCTGTTTTAAGGCACCAGAGACCCATCATACCCTAGGACTTAAAGGCCCAAGATCCTAGAATAAAGGGAAAATCACCAAGGTGAGTCCTAATATTCTACCCTACTTTTCCCCTCAAGGCACTTGCCACTTCTTAAGTGATGCTGCAGGTCAAGCAGAAAGCAGCTGCTAAGTACTAGACAACCTGAATAGACCCTTATGTGGTGTCATGGACATGGGGGAATAAAACTGGGGTTCAGGAATACCAAGACAGCCAGGACATCCGATTCCAGAAACCCAGAGAGAAAAGAAATGCAGAGTGAAGCCAACATCAGGCACAACTTTTCCAATCACGGCTTTGCTGCTTCCTGAAGAAGAGAAACTGGGCACTGAAAGAGGCTATGAAGCTGTGTAGAGCTCTGGGCAAGCTCATCAAGCAGAGAGAGGGAGGGAGATCAAGTACCAGGATCTCTGCACAGAGGAAGCTCCATTCAGTTGAGATATATGAAGGGCTAAGTCCAAGGATTCAATCCAGTCAGGATTAAGGTGTGCAGTGGCTTGGTTTCAGTCTTCCACCTTGGCAAAAGAAGAATTAGTAATCTAAAAGATGAATCCATTGAAAATATTCAGACAGAAACACAGAGAAATATAAATAGAAAATACAGAAAAAATGAAATAAATATTCATTATCAGCACACTAACAGAATAAAAGAAAGCAATATTGGGACGCCTGGGGACTTCAGTTGTTTGGGCATCTGCCTTCATCTTAGATCATGATCCCAGGGTCCTGGGATCGAGTCCCACATCAGGTGCCTCACTCAGCAGGGGGCCTGCTTCTCCCTCTCCCTCTGCCTGCCATTCCCCCAGCTTTGTGTGCTCTCTCTCTGACAAATAAATGAATAAAATCTTTTAAAAGATCACTATAATCATCTGAACAGATACAAAAAAGCATTTGAAAAAATTGAACACTAATTCATGAGTAAATAAAAAGAAACAGACCCTTAAAGTATATCCTAAAGATCTATTGATAGAACTACCTCATTCTTCTTAACCTCTGTATAATTTTCATTGTACAGCTTTAATCTCAGTTTATGCATAAACTCCCCTATTGTACATTTAGGTTCTTTGCAGTATTATAACAAACAATACTACAATTACCATAATTGTATATGCCCTTTCTGTGTACATGAATGTCCATGTGGGGTATAAACCAAGAAATGAAAAAGCTAGATCAGAATGTGCCCATTTTTTTTTTCTTTACTAGATATTGCCAGATTGTTTTCCAAAATTCCCTAGAAGGGCAGGTCAAGTTCATCTCCGTACTCTTCAGTGAAAATATTCCAAATCATTTCTCTTCTCCACCACGTAGAGACTTGGAATATTTGACTTTCCATGAACGCCTTGTCTAGGCTTCAGCTCCTAAACCATAAATGCTATGTCTGTTATTTTTCTGTATCACACACAGCAACTAGCACTCATATAGTTATTTAATAAATACAGGTGTTTGTTGAATCAATGAGCAGATACGTTTTGTGTTAATAGTAAAAATAAGTTGGGGAAATAATCATTGTGATTATAGCAACACACAGTAAACATCAAATAAGGATGACAGTGCACAGACCAATTACTATGGGAAGAGCTCTAGGCAGTGGACATGTTTCTCTAGCCCAAATGACACAGTAATGGTGGTCATTAACTGGGAGCACAAAACGATTGGCTAAGTGCCAGTCCTCTTCAGCAGCAATACGTTACCAGTGAGAGATGGTGAAAATTGCACTAGGGAGGGGAAGATGGCTCCATTCCTCATTAATGGCACTTTCAATGTTCTGATGATACACAAATGTGACACATAAAGCATTGCAAAGCGAGGACAGTGGTAAGAGAAAGACTTGAGCTTGCTTCTGCTTGAGTCATCTTAAGAAGCAGTGTATTAGAACTTGATGACCAGTCTGGCTTACTTTATGCCTAGACAGGTAGGGCTTGGACCCATTACAGTTCTCCAAAGCGGCCTCCAAAAGCCCACCATCAAATCCACCTCATCCTAATGACACTGATTCTCAGAAGCCTTAGTCTCAAAGGTGAAATAAACACTAACCATTAAAGCAAAAGAAATGTCACCGTCTCAGTTCCACAAGTGTCCATTCCTTCCAAGTTTTTCTAATCATTTTCTCATTAGTCTCACTCTCAATCTCACCATCATTAGTATTCTGCTTATGTAACATCACTCACTGAGCACCTTCCAGACTCCTTCTCACCAGCATGCACAATACATTCCAATTATGTAATTATGCCATTGTAATCAAATCATTAAGATTCATATTAAACATGTATTAAAGTTCACAAGGAAAAAATGAGCATCAGACATAGGCACCAAGAGGAAAGAAAACACACAAACATGCTTGTAATTGCAACTTGCTTTTAATGAGTCTGTGACTACAGATTTAGGGTCTTCGAAGGATTTTATAACTGAGAGGAGATGGTTGATTTTTTTTCTTTTTTAAGATTTATTTATTTATTTGTGAAGGGGGAGAGAGAAAAAAGCAAGCATGGGGCTCCCCAGGGTTGCTAATTTCTAAAAATGAAAAGCAGAAATTCTCCCCCCCTACGCTTATGACTCAAGTAAATTAATCCCTTGGTTATATAATGGATTGTAAGTAAAAGCTCAAGATGAGTTGACCACATTTGGGGCACACATGCACATGTGCATGTACGTACACACACACACACACACACACACACAGAGTGAATAAAACAAAAGGATTGTCCAAGAGACTTGCAATCACTCACTGTCCTGGAAGAAATAATACCATATCGATGAAAAGCCTCAAATGACTAACTGATTTGAATGGTGTATGACACCTACGTCAACTTAGACATACAAGATAAGACTTAGTGATGTTGGTTATTTACTATTGAAGATGGTTCATACAGCACTACCAGCTGATAACACACAGATGACCACAGTGTCTTGAGTCAGACATGTAAGCCCAGTGGTAGGGCCCATGATTGTCACCTCCTATTAGAGAGCCTCAGTGAAGAGGGTCTTTAAAATAATAGTACTACTGCCTAGGTCCTACCCAGACCTACTAAATCAGAAACCTGATATACAGCTACAAACCTGTTCTAACAAGCCAAGCCCTGCTAGAGATTCTTGAGTGCACTAAAGTTTGAGGATTATACCTACAAGCCTGGACAACAGAGAGAAGGCACATTTAAGGAGCATTAACCATGCTGTGACCACTAGGCTAGACCATGCAAATGATTCAGAACACTCCTGTTAGAAAACCCTTATTTTGTCTGCCTAGGATCTCTCTGAGGAACCATCCCTGTACCCTAAATAATCCTTGTGTTTCAAGTGGTACTGATACCACCTGCCCATAGCCCCCACCAGGTCAATCAGGGAATCTCAGATCCTGGCCACAGTCATAGGCACACGGCCAGGCTTCCCGATAGAAGCCAGGACTTTGGGTGAAATTGCTAGAAAGAGACACCTGGGTGACTCAGTAGGTTAACTGTCTGCGTTCAGCTCAGGTCATGATCCCAGGATCCTGGAATCAAGCCCCACATCAGGCTCCTTGCTCAGTCTGCTTCCCCCTCTCCCTCTGCACCCCTGTTCATGCTCTCTCTTTCTAATAAATAGAAAAACTCACTCCCTATAATAAATAAATAAATTCTTTTTAAAAAGAAGAGGCATTCTGTTGCTGTAATAACCAGCTATGAAAATAACATAAGCCAAGAACAATAGGTGACCATCTTTCCACCACATGGAGAGTCTGTTTAAGAATGAGGCCAACTCTGACGACAAAATGAGCCAAGAGATAGAGAAAAACAGAGTCCTGATGATGCTATTTGAATCTCTGCATCCAGGCTTACCAAAGTCCACCTATATTCCTCATAGTTACTAAAAATGGGCCAATACATTCCCTGGGCTTTTTTTAAAAGCTCTTTTGAATTGTTTTTCTTTTCTTTTCTTTTTTAAAAGATTTTATTCATTTAGAGAGAGAGAGAAATAGAGAGAGCACAAGCAGTAGGGAAGGGCAGAGGCAGTGGGAGAAGCAGGCTTCCCCAAGAGCAGGGAGCCTGATGTGGGACTTGATCCCAAGACCCTGGGATCATGACCCAAACTAAAGGCAGATGCTTCACCAACTAAGCCTCCCAGATGCCCTCGAATTGTTTTTCTTTCTTTTACAACCAAAAGGGTCCTAACGAATATGGGTAAGTTAGTACTCGGAGAGGGATGTAATGAGTAACAGATCTACATGGAAGTGGCTGGATTTAGGTGGACTGAGAGGCAATAAGGATTCCCCCTTCCCCGTATTCAAGTTGGTAATCCTTTTTATGGGATTGCAAAAGAGCTGGTTAAACTGTCACGTTATATTTTTGGATTCAGCTTAGAAGAAAAAAATATCACGATGTTAGAGTGAGTTGTTATTTCAGTAGAGCAGAAGGGGAAGGCGATAGAACCTTGCTCAGAGACAGTGGCCAGCAATTTAAGAGAGCTAAGATCAGATATTATCTTCCCAATGCTAAAGCTAGTGTAAGAAAAGGTAGTTAGAAGCAGAGAAATAATTAAGATGGAAATCCAGAAGAAACCACGAAGGAAGATCCAGAAGAAACCACGAACCATGAATGAAAGTGGAGTGAGCCTAAAGGCCCAGGCCCCTTCCTACACCCCTTATAGGTCACCTGCTGCTCAAAAAATACAAATTACCCCCATTGCAAAGAGCCTCGGAGTGAAGGCACATTAGCCTTGCCTCAACCCATTGTTTGAAAGGACAAGATGGAAGCAGTTAACCCAGGGCTAGGAGCTTGCACAGAGCTCTTGAGCCTGTTGCTAAGAGACAGATACTATAAAAACAGGGTCAAAATTCATGGACCATGACTCCATAAGATCTCTGGCTTTGGTTAATATCCCTTGAAGGTTCTGGAAAGCTAACTGACTGGCTAATTGGTCCAACTTCCAATTCCTGAAAAAAAGGCCTGTGATTACTCAGTCCCTAAGGTCAACCCCAGTTCTCCAGATACCCTATAACAGGAAGTAAGCTATGACAATAAATACAAGTCCTGGGGTAAAAAAGAAACACAACAACATCCCACGTCCATCTCATATGTGGTAATAGAGAACAGAAGATACAGGGAATGCTTCTGAAACAGAACAAGGATAGAGCCATTTCTTCCCAACAGAGAACTCCCTCCACTATCACATAGGGCATCCTGATGGCTCACCCAGGAGGGTATGGGACATGACATTCACTAGTGCCAACAGCATTATTTCCCCTATTCCCTATTTTCCTTTTCTAAAAAGAAGTATCTTATTGTGGCTATATTCATTTGCCTCCACATTTCCTTCCTGTATGCTGGGAGTGATTAAATGTATGATTTGGCCTTTGTTTGCATCTGAAGAGACAGCACATCACACAGACACAGCAAAGGGAGGATACAGGATAGGACTGATATATAAATGGGGCTACAAGAGATCTGTAATGCATTATTTTCTTAAAAAAAATCGTAGGAAAAAAATGGGTGGGGATTTCTTTTTTCATAGTAAAAAATTAAATGTATTGGTTCACAGAGAGTCCATATAGAATACTTTTAGTATTTTACTGGTTTAAGAGTCAGACCTAGATTTAAATCAAGTCATTTGTCTTCCCTCCCACATAAAAGGAAACCACTTTTCTTAGATTGACATGTTTTTTTCTGTTTTTATTCTTTTACTACCTTTGCACATGATCATAAATAATATATAATATTTATTTATATTTTTAAAATTTACATATGTGGTATGCTATACTTAGCCTTGAGAAACTTGGCTTTCTCACTTAACTTCATGTTTTTAAGATTTATACATTTGGATATGTTCATTCATTTTAATGAATTGATAGTATTCTAATATATGAATAAATCATCCTTTACTTATTCATTCCCATTCTGATTCACTATTTGGATTTTTTTTTAGTCATCATTATAATTTGCTTTTATAAGCACTAAGGCAGTTAAGATCTTTGGGCACATCTCATATACATGTGACAATTTTCTGGAGCATATACCTATACATGAGCTTTCTGGGTATAGTGTTGGCTCATCTTCAGATGTAGTAGATCTTGCTAAATTGCTCCCTGGTGTAGTTTTACCATTTGACATTCTTGCCAGTAGTGAACAAGGATTCCTGTTTGTGGTATCTCCTGACCCTGATGTGTGATGGTTTGATTCATGAGGCTTGTCTGTTTTTTATTGTGAGCCTCTCTTCATCAGGGGTAATAGGTCTATGGAATTCTGTATGCCCTGGATTGTGAAAGGATTCCTGCTGAAAAGTTTTATATTTGCTTTTACTGGAGCCTACAGGGTTTCAATGGTCCTTGACCAGGTTTATGATAAATTCTTGGGTGTCCCACACCAGACAGGTAGTATAAATTTGGATCACATACCTCTACATAGTTCAGGCCTAGAAATTAGGTTTCTCAAATAATTTTTTTTTCCTTCTGCCTAAATCTCTGAGCAATTGACAAGCTTCCATTTGCTTCCCCTGGCCAATGGATGCGATTTTCTGGTCCACATTTTGTGAGTGGGCAGCTCTATGACTTTCCAGGACATATATAGGATTCCTCCTGCCTCTATTTCCTATGATCTGGAGGCCACATAACTGTTCCTCACGGGGACACTACAAGCCCAGCTCAAGTCTCATGTTGATGCTAAACGCCCATGAGTCCCCTGCATCAGCTCTCTCTCACCCAGCCACTACAAAAACATCCATTTTCCTCTCCCTCCCCTACACCTGAGATGATCTTTTCTTTCTTTCAAGCTTGGCAATGCTATTTTACCAAAAGTCCAAAAGTACATTTCCCTTTTATCTGGAATTTCTATATATTTGAAGTTAAAGGGGAATGATCACACCAATTACCTTAGTCTGTCACATTACTTAGAGTCCTTCGAGGTAATTAAGATCACTTTCTACTTTAAAACTCTACAATTTTAATTAAGTACTCTATAAGAGACAAGAAAAAGAAGAGACACGTTATGTAGGAAGATCTAAAGAACCATATATATATGGTCATAAATAATGCCTAGTTTTCCTTAATATCCCACTCTTGTCATCCATCACTTACTCGGACTCTGAGAGTCAGCCATTGATTATAAGCTCAATCTTAGCTCAGAAATTTTCCCAGGGTGCAACAATATGATTGCTCAATCTCTGGAACTCCAGAGTGAAAGCTATCAACTTGTGCTCAAGTTACCCGCCCCACCTAAATACACATGCGCACCTAGTCAGGAATAGTCAGTGAGTAGGGAAATGCTTTATTCCAATTCCTCCAAACAGGATCTTATCTTCCCCTGCAAACAGTATTCATCTTAGTTCAGTGAAGCTGCCACAAGCAACCTCCCACTCTGTCCTACCCTGCCTCACTGATCATACCAAAACAAAGCTTGAAAACACGGGCCCGATCTGCAGAGATTCTTTAGTGAGGATTTTGACTGCTAACTTATCCTGATTCCTCCTGTCCCTCCTTCTGTTTCTGTAACAGTTACTCACAGGCCTGTCATTTCCCCAACAAGCTGTAAGTCCCTTCATGGTAGCAGTTATATCTATATACCCAATACCTGTCACAGTGGCTAATACACTGAAAAACATAGCTCCTCCTTGACTTATCATGGGTTAAATCTCAGTAAACTCATAATCAAAACAATTTAAGTCAAAAGTGCATTTAGTATACCTCACCTACCGAACATCATAGCTTACCCTAGCCTATCTTAAATGTGCTCAGAATGCTTTCATTAGCCTACAGTTGGGCAAAATCATCTAACACAAAGCCTATTTTACAATAAAGCACTGAATATCTCACATAGTCTACTGAGCATTGTATTGGAAGTGAGAAGCAGAATGGTTATATGGGTGCAAACGGTTCTAAGTATATAATGGTTGTTCACCTCACAACTACATGGAAGCAACGGTTCACTAGTGTTGCCCAGCATCACAAAAGACTGTCCTACCACATATCATTAGTCCACAAAAAGATCAAAATTCAAAATTGGAAGTATAATTTCTACTGAATGAATGAATCATTTTCATACTATGATAAAGTAAAAAAAAAAAAAAAAAAACCCTAGGTCAAATCATCATAAGCCAGGGACTGTGGACTCGATAAATTATTCTTGGATATATTATAGTCATTCAGACACCATCACTTACGGGGATCCACTTTCTCAATCCCCCTCCTCGGACCCTGGTTGGCCCACAACGCTTCTTCTCATCATTACCTAGCTGTCCTCAACAGCTCCCAAACTTCAGCAAGGGTGAAGGGCTGATGACCAGCTCTTTTTAAGGTATCTGCTACATCATGGGGACAGTTCACAAGATAAATGAAGCTTCTTTGGTTTCAAACTGGAGGCAAATGATAAGAAATATGTAATGGGAGGATATTCCCCATTATAAGGGATATAAGAAGCCCACCTTTGTGGGAGGAGCAAAAACAAGTGGGAGAATCCAGTGAGGGTATATGGTGTGCCCTCTAAGATGACTGGTGAAGACTCAGTGGGCACATGTGCTTTTAGAACCCAACTTCAGGGGTGTCTGGGTGGCTCAGCCAGTTAGATGTCTGACTCTTGGTTTCACCTCAGGTCATGATCTCATGGGTCATGAGCCTGAGCCCCATTTTGGGCTCCATGCTCAGCGGGAGTCTGCCTCACTCCACTTCCACACTCTCTCTCAAATAAATAAATAAATATTAAAAAATTAATAAATAAAAGAGCCCAACCTCAAATGATGAATTAGAACCCCTAAAATGTCCATGGGTTTTGTCTGGTTATCTAACTTCTGGAAATAAAATCTAATAAAATAATGCATAAGTAAGGGTGGATGGGAACATAACCTTGAACAGTATCATTTTAATGAAATAGTGAAAAATTTTCAATTGCAAACAATCTAAATATCAAAACAATCAAGGAATGGTTATGTAATTGTTTTCTCCACTGAAGGAAACCACACAGTCATTAAAAACTATGGTTATAAAAATCACACAGCACACTGAAAAATGCTCATGGCTAAATGTTAAGTGAAAAAAGAAGAGAAAAATCTTGCATATTCAGTAGGCTTACAACTAGATTTTAAAAGAGGGTGCTTTAGAGAGTAGTAGGGAATTTGGGTAAATTGGAAGGGGAGGTGAACCATGAGAGACTATGGACTCTGAAAAACAGTCTGAGGGGTTTGAAGTGGCGGGGGGGGGGAGGTTGGGGTACCAGGTGGTGGGTATTATAGAGGGCACAGCTTGCATGGAGCACTGGGTGTGGTGAAAAAATAATGAATACTGTTTTTCTGAAAATAAATAAATTGGGGGAAAAAAAAATTGGAAGGGAAGGTGAACCATGAGAGACTATGGACTCTGAAAAACAATCTGAGGGGTTTGAAGTGGCGGGGGGGTGGGAGGTTGGGGTACCAGGTGGTGGGTATTATAGAGGGCATGGCTTGCATGGAGCACTGGGTGTGGTGAAAAAATAATGAATACTGTTTTTCTGAAAATAAATAAATAAATAATAATTTTTAAAAGAAAAAAAAAAAGAGGGTGCTTTAGCAAAGAGACTAGTAGGAAATACACCAACTTGTTAACAGCAATTTTGTTACATTACTAGTATTGTGGAGTTTTATTTTTCTTTTCCTTCATTCTAACGTTTTTGTAATGTGGTTCTATTATCTTTGTAATAATCTACATTACACATAAATGTTCAATTTTTTTTAAGTTAGGAAACGATTCAATGCTTGTGAAGTGTTCGTCTGTCCTCACTCACTCCTTTATTTATGTCCTTCCTTTCTTCCTCTTTCTTTCCTTTTCTCTTTCTTTAATGGGGCAAAGAGTTAACAAACTCATTGTTAACAAATTGAGTTTAAGATATTGGATATCTTAAAGATAAACATAAAGATAAACAAACAAACTGAGTTTAAGATATTGGAAGAATATTCTATTTTATTAAACGAGTAAACTTTTGAAGTAATTCTTTTTCCTTTTTCTATTAGCAAAGGTAGAGAAGGAAGTTAGAGAGAAACAGGCACTGAAAGAACCAGTGGCAAAACTGTTCAGGGAGGTGGCCATTGCACACAGGTACAATCAGTGAGTTTAGGGAAAAGCAGCAATCAGCAGTCTGGGGGAACCAAGTTTCATGGGCATGCAAGAAGATGGCAAAAGTTAATTTGGGAAAGTGAAGGGCAAACATGGGCTAATCAGTGCTGAACAACTGGGCAAAATGCTATTTACAAAACACTACAGATGCCTTCCTGCTTTATTTAACAAGAGTACCAAAAAAGCCCACTGAATTTTGCTAGATTGTTGTTGGCAGTGAATATGGATTAAAGGATGAAGCAGGGATTGATTGCTGTCTCCTGTGAGCCTCAGGCTTGTACACATGAACTGTTCCCAGACATTTAGTTCAATCTTTGGTCATCAGTCGGGCCATGCACACACCTGGAAACTGATGTCTGATTAACCGCTCCCTTGTGGTGCTCCCACAAGCTCAGCCTGGATGCTTGGCAGGCCCACAACTAAACCCTGGTTTAGTTAAAGATTAACTCTTTCCTTCTCATCTGCCTATCAACCACCCCTATCCCCTATTCAGCTCCATACCCTTGTAGCCTTCCTGAAAGCTCTGCAAAAGAAAAGACCCTAAAATGGCATTTAGGGCCATATTTGGGACAGTCAGCCGGAGGTCATCATCTGGCCATAAAAAGGCAGAACTCTATGAACTGCCAGAGCAGCTTAGATCATGACCATGAAGTCTGATAGACTTGTATTACCTGGGAAGTGCAGAGCTGAAGACTGTCCTGGAAGGAGTCACTATAATAGATACCTCGGAGCCAGGGATTACAAGTACCTAGAAAAGCTTGGAACAGAAGTTATTCTGACAGCTATCAGGGGCCTCTGCTACATCTAAGTTAATGCTTTCCAGCCCTAACCTCTTATACTGTTTTTTGTTTTTGTATTTAAAACAACATATATAACACATATAAAGGCACTTTATAGTGGAGCCATATTTCTTGGATAAACAAGGTAATCTTAACAGAACATTTAATCCTCCAACACTTGGCACCTGCCATCCTTGTCTTCACGATGCTGGTTGATCAGTGCTCCTGACCATAGTCCAGACACTAAAGGGCTAAGCACAGGCCTGTGCATGGTGTTGATTGGAAAATCCCCCATGAAGGTCGGTTCTCTCTGAGGGAGTCCATGATGTAAGCCGGCATAGAAAGGGCAAGAGGCAAAGAAGCATCATCTCAAAGTCATGGTGCCTGAAAATGTATTAGGTGTCAGGGAGAGAACAATAACCCAGAAAGGTGATAGTCAAGGTGGCTCTGGCTCCATCTTACTCATCCAACTCTGATTAGGATAAGATGGTGCCTTAGACAGGACTTCACTTCCTTCTGTCACCCTTCTGGATCCTTCTTACATATATAGCTTTTCCTCTCTACTTTTCCAGGCAGGAGATCACTCACCAAAGGCAGCCACCAACAAATGACCAGTGTAGTGTAGACTTTAGTGAGAACTATTCTAATGGTGTTTTTCAAAGAGGATGTTTCTTAAAGATCCATGGGTATCACTCAGATTTATTTTAGATGGTGCACAGTAAACAATACTACTGGTTTACATGTTAATTTTAATATCAGTTAGATATAATAAAATAAAAGCTGCAGAGCAAACTTGTGATTTCATCACTCTTACTGGTTAAGAAAAACTAAGATTATCAGTTAAAATTAAAATAATTTAAAGGAAAGTATTAAGTAATATTATTGGTGATATTCCAACACAACAAATACCATTAAAAAGTGGGACTTGAAAACCAAAACTTGGGAAACACTCTGTGGTTTACCTCTTTTAGGAAACTGTACATTTAGCCTAAGTCAGGTTTAGGATGGAAGGATTTGTCCCCTGTTAATTCACATCAAGCAATCTAGGAAGGTGGACTTACGAGAGGGCAGTGCCCACAGACCAGAGCCCACACTGCTGAGATGGAAGGTTATCCTTGTTTCTGCAGCACAATGATTGGGAGTTCTGCCAAGAATGAAACAGACTATCCTGCAGCTGTTACTTCATTTGTATGAGTAATATGAAAAAAGCAGCACAATTTAATATACCATCTAATACTTTTATTCTTATCTCACCAGTAGGGCAGGTGGTAGCATACATGTTTGAAAGCCAGTGCAGATTATTACAGGGGGAGGGCCCCAAGAAATGATGTTAGCTGCTATCTGAGCTGAGTAAAATGATCTGAGCACAGATATTATTTTATAAAGGCAATCTCACTTGTATCTTCACCAGTGAGATCTTAATCACAGCACGCAATGGGAGTGGATACCTCCTTTCCTGGTTATCTGGGTGCAGGATGACAGCATCCCCATCACTGGGAGAATGGTTATCTGTTATTTCACTTGTGAGAGACCAACGAGAACATTATCGGGGCATTTGTAACCAAACGTGTACAGCTCAGAGTGATAAAAGAGGAAGGAGGCGGCTCATCTCCAAGGATATGGAGATAATGCCACTTGCAGGGGGAGGAGATGGATGGCATTGTTGAAAGTGGTTTCAAATATTGGGAACTCACTAGGAATCTCTCACAGCAGCTCAAATTTTGGCATAGAAAAAGAAAGAAATAAATAAGAGGACCTGGGTGAAGAAAGGAAGCCTGGATGAGAGAGTGATCATCTCAACTCCTTCGACCTTAAGAGAAATGTGGTTAAATAAATCTTCCATGACTCTCGGTATCTGAAGATGAACTACAGCAACCTTCAAACTACTGAGGGACACAAATAATATTTCCCCCCTATTCTCGGGCTTATTTATCTTTTCTTATTTTCTTTTCTTTTTAAACAACCAGGATCTCAAAAAAAAAAAAAAAAAGCCTTTAACAAATAAAGCTGCTAAGATGTTAACAACAACAAAAAATCAGGGAACAAATTCTTCATTGTAAAAGACAGGCTGAAAGAACCTCACTACTGTAATACTGAGCATTAACCCAAAAACAGCCCGTATCTCTAATTTATAAGAATAACCACCTCAGGTTAAAGAGCCAAACTCTACAGGAGCATTTCTGTTCACTCTTACTGCCTTTGACTTATGACCACTTTTGCTTGTGGCTGGGGAAATCACTGCTTTCTCCCTCATGAGAATAAAGTCTAAATGTTAATGCTCTAACCTGTTCTTTCTCTCTCCCCCACTCCCACCACTGCCACCCCCCCTTTCTCCCTTCCACCCTCCTTCTCTCCATTTTTTTTTTTAAACTTCACTTCTACCTCAATGGAAGCATTAACTGTGTAACAATTCAAACAAAAGAGAAACATACAAAAATGCTAGCTTCCTCTTGCCCTCAGATTCAACCACTGAAGTAATCTATGTCAGTAGTTTGAGGTATTTGTTTCCATAACTCCTTCTAGGCTTTCTGTAGATCCTTTTCAGGAAATAGATATAAATCTAAGTCATGCTTTTTAATGGCTTTATAATATTCCATATTGTAAGTTACTCAGTCATCCCTGAAGCGATAAACATCCACATTCCCCAAGTCCTCGTCCCTATTTTATAAAAACACTGCTATAATAGGCACTTTTGTATATTTCTTACTATGTACCAGCACTTTTACTTCTCTGAAATTGTGGAATTATTGGATCAAAAGATATGTACTTTTTAATTTTTTAATTATGTTGAAATTACTTCTCAAAAATGTTGTAACTACTCACATTCCTACAAACAGTGAATGAAAGACCCCATTTCCCCCACACCACCCCAAGCTTTCACAATTCTTAATTATTTTATGTTTTGCTGATCAATTGAGAGAAGATGGTATCCCACTCTTTTAATTTGCACTTTCCAGATTTCCAGTGGGGCTGTACATCTTTCACATGTTTACTTACCATGTTTGTTTGGGTATGACTTGCCTTTGCCCTTCCTTCCAATGGCTGTATGCCTTTTTCTTAACATTCAGTAGAGTCCTTGAGATACTAACCCTTTCTCTATCACATGGGTTGTGGGTTTTTACCCCCCAATGTTTTGTTGTCTTTAGATCTTATTTACGGTACCATATGACATACAAAAGTTTTAAATATTTATCTCATCAAATATGTCAATGTTTTCTTCTTTGGATTATGGGTTTCCCATCTTATTTTAGAAGATCTTCTCCACCTCAAAAAGTATGTGCTTTTCTAACACTTTGTTTTTCCTTTTTAAATTCTTAATGTTACTTTGATAAATCCATATAATAAATAGGATATACCTTGTCAGGTATCAGTTACTTTACTTTTGAAGACACAGTCTTCTTATCACTCTAGCATTATCTGGTCCTTTTAGGCCCAAACAAGTGATCTTTCCTTCTCTCAAACGAACAAACAAATTAAAAAAATAAATAAATAAAAAAGAAGAAGGAAGAAAGAAGGAAAGAAGGAAAAGGAAAAGAAATTACAAGTAAAACAACTGAACTAAATAAAGTATACAATCTTTAAGAGGTAGCATCAAAAATAGAGAAAGCAAATAATCAAGCATCCAGGAAGGTGATACTCAGCCTCCAAACAGTTTTATACCTGATTCATGGCTGCATCCCCATAGGACCTCTCCCAGGTAGTTGGACAAATTAAACACTTTAACAAGTATATTTTTACTGGTTGGATGGCTGGCTGGCTAGAAGGATGAATGGGTTTCAAACACACATTAACAAATATATAGCCAACTTGAAAACTAACCAGGACTCAATATGAGGGAATTAATGATCAGAATTAAACTCCTACAGATAGAGTCTATATGCAAATGGTAGTTTACATTTCATTCAACTGTATAATGAAATATATCTCTCAGTTTACTCACAGAGTGATTAAATTGATTTCAAAGACATTTTTCCAGCTTCAAGTGCCAATCAAAGAACTCTTAAGTAGTAATTATCTGAGGCAGAAACCACTGAAACCAAAGGCGATCTACTTATCCCTATCTGGTCATTGGATGGCAAAACTTAGCTGCTCCTGATGTGATTTTCATGACAATAATTAACAACCATGAACTTACAAATGACAAAGAGCTCTCTACATGTTACCACATCTGATTCTCACACCTATACTACAGATAAAGAAACTGAGCTCCAAAGAACTTAAGTAAACAGCCTGAAAAATTAAACCAAGAGTCAAATGAAGGGTTCTCCCCCTCTAAATCCATTCTGTTGTCAATAGAGCAAATGTATTCACCACCACCACTACTCTCATTTCCTAGCAAAGGCAGAAAGTAAGATTACGTGATTATTGTCCCCCAAAGGGGCAGTTTTTACCTTCCAAGTATCTGCACTTGAGATCTCTTTTCTTTTTCATGTTTCATAAAACCCATAGACTATCTTTATTCTGCACCAGATTCTTCATCTTCTCAGAGACAGCAGAGTTGGATTTTAAGCAGCAGAGATTTGTGCTAAGGCAACGGATCATCAGCTATGGTTACCCCTCCACAGCAGGGGAGGAGGGGAGAGGCTGAACCCAATCAAGTGAGGGATTCTTTTGAACAGAACTGTAGCAAATAAGAATGTCCATCCGCAAACTTCATGTGTGGAAAATTATGATTCTTTTCCATCAATGAGCTTAAAGCAGGATGGGGGTGGGGTGCCTATGCTGGCATCTGCGGAGACATCTGGCTCCTTCAGGTTCGGAGGTTCAGGCCATGTAGGTCATCACTGGGCCATTCTTCACTTCCCGCACAAAGCTCCTCTGAGGTCCCAGCACCCCTGCCACATCCACTTCACAGTGATGCTCAGGACACTCTGTGTGGCCCTGTCCCACCCTACCTCTGTCTTTTGCAGCTCTGAGGACCCTCATGGAAGGATGCTTTCTGCCAGCTGCCCTAGGCCCTTTTCAACCCACCCCACAGCTATTTTTGGTCTGGGGTTTTGCTTTTCCCTGGTTCCTGTCCAGGAAAGAAAATCCCTAGACCAGTAGCTCTCAACCAGGATAAGTCCCATTCCCCATGGGGTATTTTGGAAATGTGTGGGTGTATTAATTGGTTGTCACAATCATGGGAGTTATATTACCCGTGAATTTGATTTTACTTCAAGATAGTAAAGAGGACTTCACAAGATATTTACTACACAAAGGAGTCATTAAGTTTTAATAGGGCTGAGGATAACTGCCTTCAACTGTCTTTCCTTCTCTTCTCAGAATAATCTGAGGAAGGGTGACCACAGAGCCCTATGTTCCTAGTACCCCACCATCCTATCCCTTCTCCTCCCCTTCTGACATCCCCTTCCCCTAGGAAAACACCATCTAATCCAAGGGTTCAGAAAACCTGTCTGTAACTCCCTCTGACTTCTCTATTCCCCAGGCCCTTCATAGTCTCAAGTTTTTTAGCCAAAGCCCGGCCAAGGCTTCTGCTGTCACCTCCCTTCTCTGAGGCAAGGATGCTACCCAGACAGAAGAAGGGTCACCAGATAAGGAATGTACTAGGGAAAACACATCTGCTAGTATTTCCGAACTTTCTCCCACCACATAATCAAGAAAGATTTGCTTACTTAGTAGTCATTTGAACCAGCCTCCAGAATGGTTTTGTGACCTCATCACAGCCACAGCACAAAACAGGGGAGGTGGGAGAGAGGCTGTTAGGAAGCTGTTAGATGGACCTCACTATAGCTAAGCTGCGGCTCCATCAAAACACAGCAGACCCCTAAGCAGAAGAGTTCTAGTTAACCATCTGGCTTCCATCTTCCCACTTCTCCACCAAGAGAGTTCTTACTCACCTTCAGGACCTTGCCCCCAGATTCCCCTGATCTACTTGGGCAGAACCAACTTCTCCTGTTTCTACATTCCCATGGCACATTTTACAGATTTCAGTCCTAATATGCTACATGGCATAAGAGGTCACCTCTGCATATCTCTCACTAGACTCTTCCTTCAGGAATAGTCCTTGTCATATTCACCAGAATTTCACCAGAATTTGACACTGTGCCTCCAGTTCACCCAAGGGAAAAAAAAAAAAAAAATCAACATAGTGCCATAAGACAGCTCTGCACCCATCCAAAAACCATGTTTCTTAGTATTTCTACCACGTAAATCCAATTGAGCCCCATCCACAGGGATTGGTGGGAACTTATAGAGGACCTCTCTCCAGCTTCTCAGTGTTGCCCTGGAAGCCCTGTGAGAGGTTATGCAGCCCAGAGCAATTGGATCCCCTGTCTTCCATTCACAGGAGACAGAGCCAGCTAATTATAGAGCCCAGTCAGAACAAAAGAAAAATGCAGATCTGTGGTTCAATAGTGACAAAGAATTTCAAGACAGTATCAGCAGAGCATTAAAGCAAGTGCAACTTCACAGGCCACAGGCCCATGGAGTCAGTCCAGCCAGTGGACATCTCTCCCATGCTCCCAGCCCCATGGCACGCGTCGTCTGTTTGGTAGCCTGTGACTTCCCTGCCTCCTTGACGAACTTTCCTACCCCTACTCCTACCCCTACCCCTACATGGGATACCATGTAAACAGGGGCCGGGTGTCTGCCACACAAACAAGCCTTATCTCTCCCCCTTGCAGAATGAACCCTTCCCTTTCCAGGCTCCCAGAGATCTTTCACCCTCATAGATCAGGCTCCCCCGGCTCGAAGCCAACCTCACCTTCTCCCCTTCAGGTACTTGTTCTGATGAGCCTATTCTTCTGAACAAAGGTCCAGGATGGAAAGTTTTCCTCACAGAACCCTGGCACAGAAAGAAGCAATGCAAGAAGCTCCTAGACTTAGGATCCCAAGCCAGGGGACAAGGCAGGCAATCCAGCCTCATTGTCCGTTAACAAGAGGGAGCTGTGTGTGCATTTGGAGAATGCACACACTCCCATCTAAAGAGGTAGCCACAGCACCACGGTGGTAAGCATTTAACAATAGGCTCTCTGAGAGAAACAGGAAAAAACAAAACTGACTTGTAGCATTTGCTAGTGTTCGTGGTATAAATATTCCCACTACTACTACTGAGCTGATCTCAGTGATCTCAAGCTACCACTGCAGAGTTGGGAAGCTGTGCACATGCTCGCTCTCTCACAGGCTGGCAGGAGCCAGTGCCAGCACGCACCAAAGAAAGGGCACCCGCCCAGTACTGCCACGTGGCGCAGTTGGCAGATCCTCTGAACTTTCAAAAAGACTGGAAACTAGATTTTCGTGTCTAAGGCCTCCATTGCTAAATATTGGCTACTAATTCAAACCTTTTCAATATACTCAGGAAGTCAAAGCTATGCAGGCCAAGCGAGCGTCCTGAGTTTGGAATCCTGACCCGGCCAGAGAGCTCATATTGATAATGAGATGCAGAGGGAAATCTCACCTCTTAGTCCTTCGTATCTCCTACATCGTGCAAATAACACATTAACATTTCAGATTACCCTACCCTACTAGCCTCTCTCATGCATTCACCCATCGGCCTCACAGAACATTCTGAGGCTTGTGACTGCTCAGCCAGAACCATTTCCAGTTACTACACTGAAAGATGCAGAGCTGATCACTACAGCAGCACATTCCCTGACATTGGAATGAAGGAGCTCAGATAGAGACACCAGCTCTTTGATATCTTCCCAGTGATATCTACAACATCAGTGAAGTATAAAAGTAATTGATAATAATGACTGATGGTGATGATCAAGGATAATGACGTACTTTTAAAAGCACAAGGCTCCAGGTTTGCTGGGTGCAGTTTTTTCCCTTTTCCTCCTCTCCTGTTCTTCTTGGTGATACTTCATGTATATTCCATGTCACTCAGCAGCTACAGGAGACGGATGACTATGGAAGCAAAAGATAACAGGCGGAAGTAGTGAGAATTTTCTCTTGCCTGCAGCAGACAGCTGAATACATTTTTCAAGCCCGAAACATCGTAAGAACAGAATGATTTTTTAAATGCCCTTTCTTTTATTTTCATTCATTTGCTTTTTGTGGTTTTTTTTAATTGCTCATTTTGCTTAAGGAGCCTCAAGGCAGGAGCACAGGAAAGTACCATTAATTAAAATATTTAAAATTATAGCAGTGGTAACAATGCTCGTGAAAAAGCTCAGGCAGCATAGACAGCAAACACAATTATTATCCATAATAGCAGCCAAGTCATCACTACTGTGCTCTACTCAGAGACAATGCCTCCTTCCCAGAGTGCTAAGTGACTATGACAATGAGTAAATCATGACTACCTAAAATGAGACTAGATGGGATCTCTGGGGCACTCTTGATCTGTGCACAAACCTTGCCATTCCTCCTCCCTTAACCTCATTCCACATGAGGGTTTTCTAGGTGGAAAACTGCTGCATGACAGCCACTTCCCCAGCTTTTCTCCAAGAATCTAGAGGGGATGCTCAGCAGTGAATCAGCCAGGGCTCGGTGTACCAGCTGGTACCCCATAAACAAGTCAGTGCTTCTCCTGCACCTGAAGACCCCTCCGTAGGAAATTATTCCCATTAAATATAAGCCCACTAGAGTAGAAATGGTAATAATTTACATTAAAGCTTTTAAACGCAGGAATACATAGAGAATAACCAATACTATTTCAAATGAGAATTCCTCATCCATTCATTCACTCAGGACTTACTGAGCACCCACCATGTGGCAGATTCTGGGCCATGTCTTCTTGTAGGCTCCACAGAGACAATGAGATGGGAGAGCTGGTCCCTATCTCTAGTGACCTCAGAGTTTATCAGGACAGATCCAGACAGTGACAATGCAGTGAGGGATGGGTGACAAGGGAGCAAAGCAGAGAGGCACCCAACCCACTGGGGGAGAGAAAAGGAGGGACCATGGAGTGCTTCTCAAAGGAGGCAATACCTAACTTGAATTCTAAAGGTACTCACAACAATTGTTACTGGTACCCCTCCCATATCTCCTTGGCACTTTACTTTTCCCTGCAGGACCAGCTTCCAACTGCCAACTGCCAGCTCCTACAACTCTGGGGCCCAGGGCTTCCTCTCTCTACCATATAAGCTCTGCGTTCTCGAGTGCCAGGACAGCAGGCCAGAGAATTAACCCCTCCTGAGAGCAGCCCTCAACCAGTGACAGAAGGAAACTGGTGGAATCTCATCTCTCAGGTAAGGTCACTCAGAGCCCAGTTCTTCACTGCTCTATACTACTTCTCAGAGTTCTCCAGAGGGATTAGCCAGTCGCCTGTTCAGGTAACTTGGCTTGACTGCCTTTACTTCCCTACGTCTTACCAATGCACTTCCCTCATGTCCAGTATCTCACAGGACCGTCATCTAAGTCATCTATTTGGACCAAAATTTTTTGTCTCAAGGAGTGTGTTAGCCTATCTCAAACTAAGATAGTGCTCCCCATGCAGGGAACAACGTGAGAAAAGAACAGACAGAGGCAGGATGTAGTTATGAACTGCAAATAAGTTACCTGGGTCGGGCAGAAGCAAGAAGTGAGTGAAAGAGAAGCAAGTCCCTGCAGTGGTGATGGCCACGATTACACAAACCTCTCTTAAGGTCTTTCTCAGTTTGAGCCTTTTCACAAGGAACTCTCATACACATGTTTAGGTTAAGTACACAAAGTTACTCACTTGGTCCCTTATGCCATACTGGCTCTCATCTTGGCTCCCCCTTCTCATTTTATCTTATCTCAATTAAGTGATCTGGCCTCAAACACTCTGTCCAGACACAACTGCCTAGAAGCCCTGTAGGAGCCCCAGTTGTCTCAGTCCCAAAACCACTGGCCCAACAACAGTGTCTGTGACCACCATCTCCAAGATGGCTCCAAATGACCCCTAGCCCACCCCAATATTCACAGCTGTACATAATCCCCCCACTTTGTTCCAGGGTTGGTCTGTATGACCAAGAAAATATGGGCAAAGTGACAGCATGTGCCTTTCAAGGCTAGATCATCAAAGACATTGTGGTTTCTGCCTTGCTCCTGGATCACTTCCTCCAGAAGCTAGCTACCACATTGGGAAGACTCTTATGCAGCTCTTTGGTGAAGTCCATGTGGTAAGGAATGGAGGCTTCCTTCCTACAGGAAGCAAAAACCTGAAGCCTCCAGCCAACAACCGGGGAGGAAGATATCTTGGAAGCAGGTCCTTCAGCCCCAAGCAAGTTTCTGAAATACTGCAGTCCCAGGCAACCTCTTGACTGCTACTGGAAGAGAGACTCTGAGCTAGAAACACATATAATCCACTCCCAGACTCCTGAGTCTCAGGACCTGGGCAAGATAACACTTACTGTTTTAAGCCACTGAGTTTTGGGGTAAATTGTTATGATGAAGGAGCAGAAGGCAAGCTGAGGGCAAAGCACAAGCAGACACCCAGCAAGCTCCCACCGCCTCCCTGGTGGGGTATGTGTGACATTCCTCAGGTTCTCCTGGCTGCCCAAAAGCTAAGGGAAGGAAAAAACAAATGGTTAACTGAGAGAGATCACATTCCTACAAGACAAGAGTCTCAATAGGTTTACAGATGTCTTCGTGATTTCCAAGGAAAAAAGCACCCTTATCAATAGCCTAACTTCCAGAGACCCACAGATTCAATTTCCTGGAGCCCTAACATCACCCTCCCCTCTGTGAGTGATGTGGGAAACAGAGGCAGAAGGGAATGTAAACAAAATTAGATTTCTTCATGATCTGCAGCACACTGAAAAGGACTTGGGATAGGAAGAAAGTAACATTCCTCCAGGAAGCTCCGCACTATCCTAATGTTAATGCTTTGCTGGGGGGTAGGGGGGATAAGGTAAGCTTGACAATAGCTAGGCCTCCAGCATCCCGAGTCTTCTTTAGCATATGAAGGTCCTCTTGGACAGCTCCCTTCTCCTTACCTCCCCCAACTCCCAAACAATCAGCCCTTTCTCATAACCGCCCCCTCCCAGTGCAGCAGCTCTTTCTGCCCAAGGGTCCTGTCCCCATGCTTTAACAAAATCACTTTCTGCACCAAAGAGTCTCAAGAATTCTTTGGCTCTGGCCCTCACCAACATTCTAAAACTGTATCAGTTACACAGCAATAGATAACTAATGCAGTGTCATATCCCTACTCCACATCCAACCTAGCCCCACCTCTCAGTCAAGACAAAAAGAGAGGAAAAGATTACAGCAGGAGATGAGGAACATCCAAGAGATGATAGGAAGTGGACAGTTGGAGATAAGAACCTGGTATCTGTGCAGGTTAAACACTAGGTTGGAGCCCCAGTATGTAGTAATGAGTAGTCAGGATATGGGCAGTCAGCGAAGACCCTGTTATGAAGGAAAAGGCCCAAGAAGTGCATACGTGGTATATTTCTTCAAACTCTTCCTCCATAAATACTGGTAGAGTCAGTCAGTGTTAACAACTGGGTTACAAGGAAGCAAACATGTGGCAGGTTTTCCTACTTCAAAGATGAAAAACCTGAAAGTCCCAATGGGGCCTGTATTAGTTACTAGCAGTTGCTGCATAAAGACTTATACCATTACTTAATGGCTTAAAATAATAAACATTTAATATTCTCTCACACAGTTTTCATGAGTCTGGAATATAGAAGCCACTCAGATGGGTGGTTCTGGTAATATTTACAAGAACAATTATCATAATATTGTTTAAAATAGCAAAATAGTTAAATTAAATTTTAAATATTATATTAATAAAAATGATCAAAATGTACAACAGGAAACAGGAAAAAAAAAACTATGCATCTGCTAAAACTGAGGTTAAAAAAACCTCTTAGTAACATGGCAACTATTCGTAATGTCATCAAAAAAGCATGACGTAAAATTACAGAGTAGGATTCCAATTTTATTAAAATGTTCAAATTATATTAAAAAAATTCCATGTGCCAAAATGGTAATTGTAGTTATATTAAGTTATATTAAGTAACAAACTACCCCAAAAATTTGTGACTTCAAACAAGAACCAGGTATTCGTTCATGACTCTGGCCAGTTTTTCTGGTCTCTCCTGAGGTCTTTCCTGACCAGCAGCAATCACTTGGTGGCACGACTGAGGCTGGACATCAAAGGGGGCTTCTGACACCTGTCTGGTGCCCCAGATAGGATGGCTAGAACAGCCAGGGGTTGCCTGAACCTCCATCTCTCTCTGTCTGTCTCTCTCTCAACAGAGCAGCCAGATCTTTTCATGTGGTAGTTCAGCATTCCCAAGAAGAAGTGTTCCAAAAGAATAACCCTGAACATGCAAGCATTTGTTAAATCTGTGCTAGCGTTACATTTGCTAATATCCCATTAGCCAAAAATAGTCACATGGTGTATTAGGGCTATCCGGAAAAACAGAACCAACAGGATTTGTGTGTGTACACATCTTCTCATGTGCATGCACCTGCACACACACATGCCTGAAGCCTTAGGCTAGGCTGAAAGCTAAGATAAGAGTGGCTGCTACAGTCTTGAGTCTGAATTCCACAAAGCAGCAGGCTGGAAACTCAGGCAGTGTTTCCATGTTGTGATCTTGAAGGGAATTTCTTCTTCAGAAAACCTTAGTCTTTGTTCTTAAGGCCTGTAACTGATTAGATGAGGCCCACCCGCAATATAAAGAGTAATCTGCTATACTCAAAGTCTGATCTGATTTAAATACTAATCATATCTTTGAAAAAAATACCTTCACAGCATCACCAAGATTTATGTTTTTTTAAGATTTTATTTATTTATTTGACAGAGAGAGAGAGATTACAAGTAGACAGAGCAGCAGGCAGAGAAAAAGGGGGAAGCAGACTCCCTGCTGAGCAGAGAGCCTGATGTGGGACTCGATCCTAGGACCCTAAGATCATGACCTGAGCCGAAGGCAGAGGCTTAACCCACTGAGCCACCCAGGCAACCCCAAGACTTATGTCTGACCAAACAACTAGGCACCACAGCCTAGCCAAGATGACAAATAAAATTAACGATCACACATGACCAAGCCTAGTGTCAGTGTGTGAAAGGTCTACACAAAGGCATTAATACCCAGAAGCAATGCTCATTGGCGACCACCAAGAGAACAGGCCACCACATCTAAATGTATCTGGATTGGGGTGGCTGGGTGGCTCAGTGGGTTAAGCCTCTGCCTTCGGCTCAGGTCATGATCCCAGAGTCCTGGGATGGAGCCCCTCATCGGGCTCCCTGCTCAGCAGGAAGCCTGCTTCTCCCTCCCCCACTCCCCCTGCTTGTATTCCCTCTCTCTCGCTGTTTCTCTCTCTGTCAAATAAATAAATAAAATCTTTTAAAAATAAATAAATAAATAAATAAATAAATGTATCTGGATGGCAGGTTTTTTCCTTTTCTTATCTGTATGTTTCAAATTTTCTGCAAAGAGCATATATAACATTTGGAAAAATAATAAATGTTATATAATGATTCATATTCATTATTTTAAAATGCAAGACATACAGAAAAGTATAAAAAATAAATCAACAAATCATTAGGAATCTCATCAATAAAAAATAATCAGTGTTGGGGCAGCTGGGTGGCTCAGTGGGTTAAGCCTCTGCCTTTGGCTCAGGTCATTGTCTCAGGGTCCTAGGATCCAACCCCACATAGGGCTCTCTGCTCAGCACAGAGCCTGCTCCTCCCTCTCTCTGCCTGTCTTTCTGCCTGCTTGTGATCTTTCTGTCAAATAAATAAATAAAATCTTTAAAAAAGAAATAATCAGTGTTAATATTTTGTGATTACCCTTGCACCTTTATTTATATTTATACAGATGTTAGGAAAGAGAAAAAAGGAAAGATGGGGAGAGAGACAGCCAGAGATTTCCAAAAATGAGATAATTGTATATAAATTAAAGTTTGTGATTTAATTTGTAAATTTAGTAATTTTCTTAAACTTAACAAAAGAGGAATAAACTGGAGAAAATTTGAAAGATCTACAGTACCTCAAATGTTTTTTCACCCCTGAGAGATATTAACTTCTTAAAAATTATCCTAAGGTTAGGGACATCTGGGTGGCTCAGTCAGGTAAGCATCTGACTCTTGCTTTCAGCTCAGGTCATGATCTCAGGGTCGTGGGATGGAGCCCCAGAGGTCTGGCTCCATGCTCAATGGGGAGTCTGCTTGGGATTGTCTTTTCCCTTCTCCCTCTGCTCCTCCCCCTGCATACATGCACTCTCATTCTCTCTCTCTCTCTCTCTCTCAAATAAATAAATAAATATTTTTTTAAAAATTAAGGTTAAAGAAAATTTTTAAATCGTATGAAAACCATTAATAGATTACAGTCTTATTTTTAAACTAGAATTTAAAATGATATAGACTAAATCACTGCTCCTAACAGTGTGGGGATGATAATACTCTCACACTTCCTCCAGCTCCCCCCCCGCCGCCCCGCCCTGCTCCACCTTGCAACTTCCACTGTTCAGTCTGGCTTTACCAGGCCTAAGTCTATAATAGCAACATTCTATTCCATTCTATGCCACTGCTCACCTGACCAAACCTGATCCCATTAACAAAGACCTCTGGCTTCATGCAAGCAGATATAGTGAGGGCTCATACCCAGCTGCAACTTCATATTTAAGGCTGCTTTGTATATGGGCATCTCCTTGGCTGCACAGACTTTCCTTAGGTCTCACTTTCTAAACCTCAGAACTTTATACACATTGCTCCATCATCTTTGAAAGTTACTATGGCGTCTCGAAGAACAACCTAATCTTTACCACTGGCAGGGACTACTCTGTGTCTAGACACCCGAGGAATTCTTTCTTTACAAGTTCAATAATTTAACCTAGAAAAATTCCTGATGAGGGTCATTCTCTGTTTGTCCTGGCATATGGTACACCAGGCCACATGCAGATCTGCAGATTTGCATGTTCTCTGAATTCTTCCTCTTTGTTGCATTGTCTATGACAGGGACGCCCATTACCTTTTTCTGAATCATCTTTGCCTCACTTCCTCTTTTAATTATTTAATCTCTTTTTCCTCTTCCCTCTGTATTCAGTATGATCATCTCCGGCTTTCCCTTCACTCCATTAATTCAGTTTTTAGCTATGTCTATTCTATTCCTTGCTATTTTATGTTACTTTATTTGAATTCATCTCCCAGGTCTGCGGTCTCCTTTTATAACTCATTCTGTAGTTTTATCCTCTCATCTTTCAGCTCTTGTTTTATCACATTTACATTCCTACTAATTTATTCTCTAAAGGAAAACATTCATGTGCAAGCTACTTCTATCCCCTGATTTATGTTTCTTCCAGATCTCACCTGACTTTTCCATATCCACACCTGACTTTCTGCCTAACTGACTTTTCAGTGGTATGTTTGCCTTGTTGTTCTGTCATTTCTTTTCATCTTCTTAGGCTTAATGTGAGCAGGTATCCGTAATGCTCTTCCCTCCTTATTGGGGCCAGTTTGCCTTCACCCACTCTGAGTTTTGTTTTGAGGCCTGGGTCTTGTTGATCGAGCCACTTTTCTGCAGCCTGAGAGAGGACAGATCTCAGCCAGGAATGAACCCGGCCTTTGGTAAGGGATCTGTGTTCTGAGGTTTCCTCTGACAGCACTAACTGCCTATGACCAGGGCCCACTCCCCATAGCTGAGAGCAGGGCTCAGTCCTATGGACTGTGGTTCATCCTCCAGCCTAACCCAATGTCTTAGGAAATAACAAGCCCTCTACCAACACCACCTCTGGAATTTGCAAACTGATAACCACCTTTCCAGAAAACAATTGGCAATGAGAATCAAGACCTTATATATCAAGACCTATACTTATAACATTGATCCAGGATCTCTTTTGAGATTCTAGCTGAGAAAAGAAAAAGAAGGAAAACAAAGATTCATTTGCAAAGAAATTCTTTGGAGCATTATGTATAATAACAATAAACTGGAAACAATTTAAATGTTCAACATCAAGGCATGTTGTAGCAAAAGCTGCAGCAAATAAAAATAAGGTTTATGAAGAGCTTTAAAGATAAGATTAGATGTTTCCGGTATAATATTAAGTAAAAAAAAAATTACAAAGTTAAAAATCCAACCTGTGTTTTCAGAATGCTTAAGAACCATACCTAGGAGAAACCAATAGACTCAAAACTCCAGGAAGGTAAGAACCATGACTGTTTTGTTCACGTCTATATAACCAGAACCTAACATAGTGCTTGGCATATAACAGAGGCACAATGAATATATATGAATAAATGAATAAATTAATTCAGGAAAAGAAATTTATCTCAGGATTCAATAGCAAGAATAGTTGTTTCTCAATGGCTTTGATTTTACAGATCTCTGATCATGCTCTGACTAGTAAAACTATAACACATTTGGTTAACTGAGATAGAGGCTTTCACAAAACACATTTTATATATCACTATCTCATTTCCTCTACTCTTATTTTTTCTTTGACAGGAATTCTTTAAAGAAAACAGTTTCAGAGGTATAATTTGCATACCATACAACTGACCCACTATAAGCATATAATTCAATAATATTTAATAACTTCATAGAATTATGCAACCATCACTACCATCTGGCTTAAGAACATTTTCATTACCCAGAGAACTTCCTTCAAATTCATTTGTAATCAATCCCCATTCCACCTTCAATTCCAGATAACCACTGATCAGCCTTCTGCCTATATAAATTTGCCTAACTGGACATTTCATATGAATGAAATCATACAACATGAAGTCCTTGGCAACTGGCTTCTTTCACTTAACATCTACGTGATAGCGTACAACATAACATCCACATGGTATGTCATTTCTTTTCATTGCTGAATAGTATGCCACTGTATGAATATACCACTTCTGTTTAACCATTCCTTGATAACCAGTTGATAGACATTTGGATTGTTTCCAGTTTGAGGCTATTATGAATAATATTGCTATAAACATTCTCATATGAGTCTTTGTGTAGACACATGTTTTCATTTCCTAGAAATAGAAATGAGGGTCACAGAGTAAAAAAAATTTTTTTAATCTTTTAAAAGCGGAAGCATTTTCCGCAGTTGCTATACCATTTGAAATCTCCACCAGCAATGTATGAGGGTTCTAGTTTCTCCACATCCTGGCCAACACTTCATATCATCTGCTTTCTTAATTTTAGCTGTTCTAGTAATGCTGTACAAGTATCACATTGTGTTTCTAATTTGTGCTTCCCTAATTAATAATGTTGATAACATTTTCTTGCATTTCAGAGCTACATGTATGTACTATTTAGTGAAGTACCTATTAAAGTGTTTTGGCCATTTTTTAATTGGCTTGTCTGCTCATTACTGAGTTTTAAGAGTTCTTTACATATTCTGGATATAAGTCCTTTATCAAATATATATTATGCAAATACTTTCTCCAAGTCTGTAGTTTGTCCTTGAATTTCCTTAATGGTATCTTTTGAAATGGAAAAAGTTTTAGTTTTAATGAAATCCAATTTTTGATTTTTGTTCTTTTTTGCCTTAAGCTTTTGATATCATATCTAAGGACTCTTTGCCTAACTTAATATCACAAAAATGTTCTATGTTCTTCTAGAAGTTTTCCAGCTTATTTCTTACATTCAGGTCTTTGATCATTTCAGTTACTTTTTGTGTATGACGTAAAGTAAATGTCCAAGCTCATTTTTATTTTTCCAGATGGTTATTCAGTTGTCCCAGCACCATTTGGTAAAAAGATTATTCTTCTTCCCATTAAATTATCTTAACACCTTTTTTGAAAAATCGATTGACTAGAAACGTACAGAGACTCAGTTCTATCCCACTGATCTGTATACCTATAGTTATATCAATGCCACAGTATTCTGATTATTATAACTATATATTAAGTTTACAAATCAACTCCTGCAATCTGGTTCTTCTTTTTTTTTATCAAAATTGTATTTCCATATACATTTTAGGATTAGCTGGTCAATTTCCCCATAATTCTGCTGGCTTATTGAGACTGCATTAAATCCATAGGTTAATTAGGGGAGAAATAAGATATTAACAATCTTGAGTCCTCCAATTCCTAAACATGGAATTTTTCTCCATTTATTTAGATATGATTTAATTTCTCTAAGAAGTGTTTTGTAGTTTTCATTGAACAAATATTACACTCCTTTGCTAAATGTATTCCAAGTATTTTATCCTCTTTGGTTCTTTCATGAAAGATATTAAGATTTTCATTTTTGGGATTATTAGTTGCTAAGATATATAGAAACATAGTTAACTTTTATATATTGATCTTATATCCCACAACCTTGCTAAACCTTTATCAGTTTTAGTAATTTCTGTGTGGATTCCTTAGGATTTTCTATATATGAGATCATACCATCTGTGACTAAAGACAATTTTACTTCTAACTTTCCAATCTAGATGCCTTCATTCACTTACTCACTCATTCATTTGTTCACTCATTTTTGCCTTATTATACTAGTTAAGACCTCCAGTACAACACTGAACACACATAGCAAGAGTGGACATCCTTTCCTTATTCTCAATTTTATGGGGAAGGAATTCAGCCTTTCAGCATTTAATATGGAGTTAGCTGTAAGTTTTTTATAGATTCCCATTAGAAGGTGGAGGAAGTTCCCTTACTTTGTGTAGTATTTTGATCATGAAAGGGTGAATTTTTGTCAAATGATATTTCCACCTCTATTGAGATAATCATCTAGTTTTTGCCTTGTATTCTATTACTATCATGTATTCCATTAATGGATTTTTAGCTGTTAAACAAACTTTGCATACCTTAGAAAAACGCTATCTGATCATGATGTATAATACTTTTTATATACTGCTGAAATCAGTTTGCTAACATTTTGCTTCAAAGTTTTTATTTATGTTCACAAGGGATAGAAGCCTTTTCTTTTTATGTCTCTCTGGCTTCAGTATAAAGGTAAGATCTGCTCTCCAGAAAGGAATTCACCCTGCCAACAACTTGAGACTCATATTCGACTTCTGATCTCCAGAACTATAAGTTAAATGAAATGATGTTTTTTAGGCCACTAGACTTGTAGAAACTTGTTATAGAAGCAATAGAAAACCAATACAGATTTTCTCAACTTCTTTAATCTTCTCAAAGAACCAACTTTTTGTTTCATCTACTTTTTATCTTCTCTTTTTAAAAAGATTTTATTTATTAGAGAGAGAGACTGAGAGAATGAGTGGGAGCAGGGGCAAAGGGAGAAACAGATTCTCTGCAGAGTAGGAAGCTGGACACAGGACTGAATCCCAGGCCCTTGGGATCATGCCCTGAGCCAATGGCAAATGCTTAACTGATTACGCCACCCAGGCGTCCCATTTACTTTTTATTTTCTATTCCATTGGTTTTCACTTTGCCCTTTATTACTTATTCCCTTCTGTTTGCTTTGGGTTTAGTTTTACTCTACCTTTTTTCTAATTTCTTAACGGAGAAGCTTAGGTTATTGACTTAAGACCTTTCTTCCCCTTCCATATAGGCATTTGGAGCTAGATATTTCTCTGTAAGTGCTACTTTATTTTCATACTATAAACCTTGATACATTGTCTTTCTATTTTCATTCATTTCAAGATTCTTTCTAACGTCCTTTTCAGATTGCTTTTTTGACCAATGGGTTATTTAGGAGTATGTCATTTAATTTTCAAACACTTACCATTTGCCAGAGCTCTTCCTTTCTTTCTGTGAATTCAAGTTGCTCTCTGCTGTCACTTCCTTTCAGCCTAAAGGATTTCTTTTAGTATTTCTTGTAAGGCAGGTTTGCTAGCAACAAATTCTCTCAGTATTTGTTTATCTGGGAATGTTTTTATTCCACCTTCATTTTTGAAGAATACTTTTGTTTGCTTTAGAAACTTTTTCTTTCTTTCAATATTTTGAAAATGTCATTCCACTATCTTCAGACTCCATTGTTTCTGATGAAGTTAGTGTTCGTATTGCTTCTCTGTACATGAGAAATTGCTTTTTGTTTTTGTTTTCAATGTTTTCATCTTTTCTTTGGCTTTCAACAGTAATACAATGATGTGTCTATTTGTGTATTTCTTTGCTTTTCTTATGCTTGGGTTTTACCAAGCTTTTTGAAACTGTAAATTAATGTTTTTCATCAAATTCAGGAAGTTTTTGATCATTATTTCCTCTCTTTCTGAGATAACCATTACATGTATGTTGATACACTTGATGTTGGCTCACAGGTCACAGGTCACAGAGTTTGTATTCATTTGTCTTTGAACTTTTCTCTCCCTGCTAATTAGTTTGGGTAATTTCTATTTACCTCCAGTGTGCAGATTCACTCTTCCGCTATTTAGTCACTCTAGTGAACTTTCATTTAAGTTATTATACTTTCAAATAAAAATTTTTTAATTGCCATTTCCTTTTCTTCAGATTCGGTTTTCACTAAATCCTGTTATTCTACTTTTTTCTACTTCTTCAAGTGTGATTTCTTTTAGTTATTTTAAAGTACTTAAAATACCTAATCTGAAGTTTTCATCTATCAAATCCAGCATCTAGAGAAACTCGGTTTCTATTGGCTGCTTTATTTTTCCATACCACAAGTCAGATTTTCTTGATTATTGGCATGTATCATAATTTTTTATTGAATGTTGGACATTTCAAATCATATATTCTAGCAACCCTAGATTCTGATCTCCCCTCAACCCTAAAGATTACTATTGCTACCGCTGATTTGTCTGATTCTCTGCTGAGTAACTTGCCTAGCCTAGGTCTGTGAAATCTGTCTTCTCCATAGTGTCTGGCTTCTGATGTCTCTGCCCAGTTTTGTTCTGACTTTTTTATTTTCATTTTTAAGCCTAGCTTTCTAAAGTTCATTCTGATGTCTGTTCAACCACGGATTAATTATAGGTTGTGCTCATATACCTTGAGCCAGGAAAGCTTCCATTCTCTGCTGATGGATCGGTGTGTGAGTCCTGAATTCAAAATTCAGTACATTTTCAAGTCTCTCCTGGAGTTTACTTCCTGCCAGGCCCTCTCAGGTTGTCTCACGTACTCCTCAGTACATGAGCCCAGGCTCTATTGGTCAGGAATGTGCAGATGGCTTAGGCTCACTCCCGTTTCTTCTGTTCATATGCACAGCCTCAATCAACCCAGGGTATGCAGAGAACATATCAAGCCTATTATGGTTGTTTCACTCCCAGAAACTCCCGTTAAATTTCTAATGAGTATGTTAGTTCACTGCATGTCCCAAAGAGACCCACAAACAGACTATCAAAGCCACTAGCCTTCCCTGTTTTCTTACTGCCAAGATCACCATTTTAATTGACAATGATCCAAATCAAGCAAGCCTCTTCTGGAAGTGGCAACAAACAACTAGTTTTTATGGCCTTCCCTACGTACATTTAGTAAACTATTTATAGATGTGGAGGAGTGATGAGAGCAGGCCCACGCAAGGTTACCACAGACTACAATTCTTAATCCAAACTTCAATCATTTTCATGAATAAATGCTTTTCTCTATTACCAGTAAGCTAAATGGTTGTTGTTTTTTTTTTTTTTTTTTAAAGATTTTATTTATTTATTTGACAGAGCGAGATCACAAGCAGGCAGAGAGGCAGGCAGAGAGAGAGGAGGAAGCAGGCTCCCTGCTGAGCAGAGAGCCCGATGTGGGCCTCGACCCCAGGACCCTGAGATCATGACCTGAGCCGAAGGCAGCGGCTTAACCACTGAGCCACCCAGGCGCCCTAAATGGTTGTTTTTTGATAGTGCTACCCAGTTTATAGTTGCTTGGTGGGGAGGAGGGAACTTTGTTGACCCTTTCACACAGGCATGTGAAAGGTGAATCAGGAAAACTTTTAAAAATTAGTTTTGCGTTTTGTGTTCTTTTTCTTCACCAAGTCATATCAAATCCCTTCTCTAACAAGGCAAAAAAGAAAGAAACAAACAAGAGGGAACAAGAAAGTAAAGTGAGAAAGAATTCCCAAAGTAAGAATATAAGCAAAAATATTTTAAAGGAGATTTCACTGGCTTTTCCTGCCCTTTTTTATATTTTCATTTTCCATTTTGTAATTTTAGCTGTATATTTTTTATAATTTGATTTTCAAATAGCTAGCTAATAAATGTTACATGGTTCAAAAATTAACCTGAATATTGATGTATATAGTCTCTCAGTCCTTTAACTCATTCATCTACTTCTCAACCCCATTCTTCCATGGGTCATTTATTTCATTTTTATTTTTATTTTGTATTTATTTATTGTGTACACTGCCTGAGTATCTTTATGCAAATAAAGCATATATAAAATATATTTTTTTTGTTTATCTCCTTTTTTTAAATGGGAGTCAAAACCTAATATACACACTGCTCTGCTCTGGCTTTTTTTCACTTCATAATCAACCCTGGAAAGCTTTCCATCCTGCCAGTTTCCTCATGGTTTTGTATAGTTGTGTTGGATTCCATTATAGAAGTAACATGATTTATTTGACCAGTCCATTACTGATGAATCATACACAGGAAGTCTCTGCCCACAGTCTAGGTGAAGCTAGGAAAAAGCCCTTCTCCTTTCAATGCTCCTCTAAGCCATTTTTCAACTAGCTGGAGAAGAGGGGCTGTCACTCCCTCCAGCCCTTTTCCCAGTCAGTTTACCCTAGCTCCAAATGCGACGGACCACCAATTAGAATATGATCAGTGGAGAATTTCCACCTGGGGAGCCAAGTCAAATTTGATCTCGCTCAGCTCCTGCATACACCTATGGATATGTTTCCTGACTCCCAGTTGTAAAATAAGGTTCTTACTACACAGGAAGAACGCATGCTAAGACTTGAACCTTTACAATAATAATTTTTAAAAGTATACACTTAATCTCTGAAGTTGTAAGCTGAAGGTTAAGCTTGGAGTCTTATAGCAAAGGTGTTTTAGGGAACCTGATACTACTTCCTTCTCTAAGAACTTATGCCATAGTTGCTATTGAGGGGAAGGCTTGGATCAGTGGGCTACTATTTTAGCAACACATGCCTTTGGTCATACCCTCCTCTGTCTGATCCAAGAATAGATGACCAACACCAAGGAGCACAAAGTTTTGACTAGCCAGGGATAAATAGATTTTTCTCAATCAATAATTTATTCCAGAAGACACAGAGCTATAGGGGGCACAGAAGACACAGGATATAGGGGGCACTTGAACTGAAAAGTGATGTACAACATGGCTGGAGAAGTCACCTGCCCAGAAGCAACATTTATGAGCCTAAATTGAAGAAAAATCCCTCTCCTTGACTGAAACCTAAGGCCAGCTCTTTCATCTGGATCAACTTCAAAGCCCTTCTGCATTAGCTGAGGCCACAAATGACCCCCCTGCTCAAAGCAAAGGGCATTTGTATGGCCAGCAATGTCACAAGCTATCATCAAACAGTATTTGTTCTGAGTAGCAAGATCCCAGCATGGAAAGGTCCCCTTAGGTGCAGCCAATATCCGCCAACCCACCCCCCAAAACACCCCCTGACCAAACCCGTCCTCCTCTGCCCTTCAACGGTCTCTCCTTTTTGCACTTCTTTAATTGGACTTGTTTTCGAAGCCCACAGAATTTATTATTCAGAAAACAACCTTCTCTGCAATATCAACCTTAATTAACTGTGTTCTTTTTCTATCGCCTCCCACCCTCCACTTCATGCATTTGAATTAAGGCACTCCAGAGCCCCTGGCCAGCACCCCTCCCCCATCACAGACCCATCAGTGTCTACCAGCCAACCATGACCAGATAAGGGAAAATGGAATTCCTTATCTCTGCCTGCCAATGTGAAAGGGTCAAGGTTACCAAGGAGAGACCTTCCAAAATGAAGGAGAGGAAGAAAGAAGCCAAGCCTCTCTGGTTTCCATGGAAACAGGAGGTTGAATCATGGCGCATCCCCGAGAGCCTGGCCTGCTTAGCTCTGCTGACATCTTTCCACTTCATTAGCCTCTTTATCAAGTGATTCTGCATAGGACCAAGTGTATTTTGGTGTCAGGGTGCACTGTAGATGATTCAAAAACAGAATGACCTTTGCCACAGATCCCCAGTGCCTTGGAGAGCCACAGACGTCTGCTCCCCTCCTCCTCTCAGTCCTCTTTAGGGCTCCGCTCACTCCTCACTCTAGTCAAAGCGCCAGCCAGCACCATGAGGCCTCGGCTGGGAGGTGCCCCTATCCAGCAGCCCAGGAAGCCAGGACCCCAGCTGTCAGGGACGCCCAGCACCCGAGCCAGGAGGAAGATTAATGACTTTGCCCACAGAAAACGGATAAAATGGCCCCAAAAAGACAATAAACAAGGGGCCGACTGCGAGGAAAGCTCTGACAGTAACAAATACTGACTGACATGGCATTGTGTTCTCTTTCTAGATGGCTCTGAGCCGCCAGTGGAAACACAGATTCATTTAATAAGCGCTTCAGTGAGACAAAGGGGCCTTTAGGGGTTAGGATTGATCTCCACCGTGTGCGTGTGCACACCACCATTTTGTGCGTGAAAAGGAATGTCCGCGTTTGGTATCTGTCCCTTTGGAAATCCAAGGAGCGTGCTGTAATTTCCCAATCTTGTCTCCACGCTTCAGCAAATTTGTCACTAGTAGGTTCTCTCAGCCATGAAAATTCTCCTGCAACCAAGAGCCCAGGGCTGAAAGGAAATCAGTTAGGGGACTTAAAACACCTTTGATAAGTTTGACCTCTCTTTCAAGAACCTTACATTTTGGTGTCCGCGGCGGGACGCTGTTCCTCTTGTACACAGGCTGCAGTGACCTTCACAGGAAGCCTGTTTGGCCAAGGAGCAGGCAAAGAAAGCCAGGAGCCGCAGGAAGGAGGCTGACAAGGGGATGCCGGGAGGCCTAGGAGCTGCCTTCCTTGTATTTGCTTTCTTTTTTCCAAAGCAACTCACAAAAGCTGTGTCATGGAGGCCAGGGAATCTGGGTCCCATATCCTGTGTCAACACCAACTCCATGTGCTCTTAAAGAAGAGGTCATTTGATCTCTCTGGGCATCAGAATGCCATCAGAAAAATGGGATGACTAGACCTGAAAACTGCTCAGATCTCTTCTAGCTCTGTCGTGAGAGTCAGCCCTAATGTGATCCTGCCGCCTCTCACACCCACACCCCAGCGTGGCTTCCTAAGCCTTTTCCCAAATTAATTCCATTCCCTCCACACTCTCTCCACCCTCACCTCCCTAGCTTTGAGCCTGGCCAAAGCCTTCACATCTCCTGCTGGACTAGCACCATTACTCCCAACTGGGCCCACAGCCTTGCTCTCCTCCCATTCATTCTCCAGAGCAGCAATTCTCAGGGTACAGTCCTAGACCAGCACCAGCAGCAGTACCTGGGAACTTGTTAGAAATCCAAATTCTCAGGCCCTATCCCAAATCAGAAATTCCAGGCTGGGGCCCAAAGATGTGACTCCTCCAGATCAGAATAGTAAAACCTTCTTTGACCTGACCCCTCTGGGACTTTCCAGGTCCTTGTCTGACTATTACTTTCCTTGGAAAATATTTACTGTCTAGCAACACATACTTGTTATTGTCAGATACACTGTGCTGTGTCACACCCCTGATCCAGAAGCCACTCCTTCCTTATGGCCGATCCTCACTTCACAGGGCTAAGTCCTTATCAAACTTGAATTCAGTGCAGATGACAACCCTCCAAAAAGACTTTCCAACGTCCCCCACCCCCAAAGCTAGGAGTAACACGCCTCCTTGTATTCCCAGCATTCCTTATGTATACCTCCACTTTGTATATCTCACCTTGTGTGGCAGGCAGGATTCTAAGATGGCCTATAAGATCTCCCATCCTACTCCTACCTGCCCCCCTCCAACCCCCATGTACACACCCTCCATAACCTCTGGTATGGTGAATATGATAGATTTCACTCCCATAATGCTATATTGTATATGCTATATGGTTGATTTTAAAATAGAGGGATTAACCAGGTAGCCCTAACCTGAACACAAGAGCCCCTTAAAAATAGTTTCCTTGAAAAAGAGAAAGCCAGAGATTCAAAGTGCAAGAGGAATTGAACCCAAAGAAGAGGTTCTCCATTTCTGAGATGGGAGGAGGAGGGCGTATGGCAAAGGCCTAGAAGCAGCCTCTAGGAACTGAGACTAGTCTCCAGATGACAGCCAACATGGGAATGGGAACTCTAGTCCTACAACCTCAAGGAACTATATTCTGCCAACAACAAAGATAAGCTTAGAAGTGGATTTTTTCCCACCGTCTCTCTGAATAGAAACCTAGTCCAGCCAACACCTGGCTTTCAACCTGAGCAGATATATTGTGGACCTCTGACCTACAAAACTGTGAACTAACTTTAAACCACTAAATTTGGGGTACTTCGTTACATTGCAACAACAACAAAAATCTAACATAACTTATCATGTAATTGTCGGCTTCACAGCAACTCCCCCACTGACTGAGCTACTTAAAGCGGAAACTGCCTTATTCATTCATGTCTGCATCACCAGCGCCTGTCTTGGGCAAGCCCAGAGCTTAGTAAATGGATGGATGAATGGATCTTAAAGCACTGGATGCCATTGTCCCAGAACTTTCTTTGGGATGAAGGCAAAGGAAAAGAATGTTTAAAAAAAATATGTAATAAACAATAAAATTGGGATAGAAAAAATGGGGTTTTGCCACTTTGTTGATTTTTGCAGTATGAAGATGTCTCCATCTGTTAAAAGTCTGTCCTCCATTTATGTCTTCCAGTGCAATACCTCATAGCACCAGAATCTAAGGATAGTGCCCTGCTATGACATCTACTATGGTTCTATCTAATGGCCCTGCTCTTCTTTTTGTATACAATACTGGTGGAGTATAGTGACCAGCCTCCCACATCAAGCCCAAAGAGGGGCGATTCTGGCCTGTCTCAACTCCCTGGAAGTGCAGAGTGTGGGACCCTCAACCCAGAAGCGAGGGTGGATGGTATAAAGATGCTGGGACAATCAGGTTTATTCCTAATAGCTTCAGGGGCATCTAAGTCCTGGTGTCTAATGGAAGGTCAAGTGGCATCGTGGTGCAGCAAATGTTGTACCCTGGCCCAGATGCCCCGTTATAACAGGGTTCTGACTCAAGCTCTTGGTTTCTTCCCATATTTCAAGGGTCTCTGGCTACCCATTGAATCTCTAAACCTCTGATAGATTCCTTTCCTGCTTAAAAAACCTAGAGTTGGTTTTGTTGTTTGCAACCAAGAACCTAATTAATACAGATTCTGATCATGTTGAAGTGACCCCTGAGCACTTTAAATAGTCCTAAAATCTTGGAGACTCTATAAGCTCTCTCTCGACTGTTGGTACCAGTCGAGGTTCTTAACTGCAAATAAAAGAATCCTCTGTAGATGATTTAAGTGGAAAAAAAATTCATGAAAGGATATTCAGCATCTCTGAGAGGCCCTGAAGTCAGGAACAACAGATAAATTTTGCCACCCTCCAGATTGCTCCCATCAGGTCCTTGTCAGCATCCTCACTGGCACAGAAACCACAGGTTGCAACAAAAGTACACCCTGTGTTTCTGCCAGAAAGCCTGTCACAGCTACCCTTGGATGCTCAATGTCTCTGCCTAGTCCCTAGTCTTAGGGGACCCCCCCGACACCTGCTTCCTAATATCAGTGGCCTCCTAACTGAAGCCTGGCACAGGTGTCATCTGATTGGGAGGACCTTAATTCAAGGGAAACTGGGAAAGCCCATTTCTGGCTTCTCCCTTGAGAAGGCACAAACTCAGAAGGCAAGAAATTCTCCAAACACAGGAAAAGCATCCAAGAATTCTGGGTGCCCAAGTGCTTGACAGATATCCTCTTGACTCCCAGTATCTTGACTACATCTGTTACAGTGTTAAAAACACCTTGCATCTAAGAAATCCTTCCTAGAGGCTAACCAAACCCACCTGCTACAAAGCACTAATGTAACCAGAGTCCTCTGTATGCTGCCTTCACTGGAACTGTACAAGAGCTCATCACTGTCTTCCAAATATTTGACACTGACCTTATGTCCCCTTTCTGTTTCCTATTATGCTGTTTAAGGAGTTAATTATTTTCTCCTTCTCTCTTCCCTAGGATTCTTTGTTGCTTTCATCACCTCTGAAGCCATTCTCTCAGCTACTAGGACTTGTCTTCAATTGCTCTAAAAGCTCCATCCCTTGCACTGCTCTCTACCAGATAACATGGCTACTCTCCTTTTTCTCTCTTCATGCTTTCTCTCCAGTTCAGACCCTTAGCTCCCTGCTCCACTGAACAGCATCCCTCCCCTAGGCTTATTCAACTCTGCAAGGTCATGGTGCCCCTGTGGCCAAACTACATAGGAATTTTGCAGTGACTTGTTCTTATGGGGTGCTTAGAGCTAAAAGCACAGCAGCCCTTCCACCCCTTTGTCACTGCATAGCTATAGTGCATACTCAGCTCAGAGGTCCCTGGAATTACAGGGGTTCGAAGAAGATGCAGGTGGGCACACCGCTGCTCTAGAATGAAACTCTCCCCCAAAGACTTCTACCAACTGTGTGACCTCAGGCAAAACACCTTAGCTCTCTGAGCTTCAGATTCCTCATTTGGAAAGTTTAGATACTAATAATATTTGCCTCACCGAACTGTTGTAGGGTTGAAAAGGATGATACATCTAATGTACATGCACTAAATGCTCAATCTATACCACCTTATAGGGATAACTTGGAGACCCAGAGTGATCATGGGTATAAAACACTTGTACACTGGAAAAATCCCATACTAACATCATAGTTACCAATATCATTTCACAAGCTAAGTTGTCCTATAAGGTTGTGGGTACAACCCCGAGAAAATGCACTTCCTAGGCAGACTCTAGTGGGTTTCCATAAATTGCCCTGAGAAGAAGAATGAATGTGATGGTTAATGGCTTAAGGAATGCTCAGACACCTGGTAAAACATTACTTCTGGGTGTGTCTGTGAGGTGTTTCTGGAAAAGATTAGCATTTGATTCAGGAGACTGTGTAAAGAATGTGGGCAGTCCTCACCGACATGGGTGGGCATCATCCAATCTGCTGAACTGAACAAAAAGGCAAAAGAACCATGAGTTCTCTTTCTTCTTGAGCTACAATGTCTATTTTTTCCTGCCCTCAAACATTAGAGTTTCTCCTTCTCAGGCTTTTGGACACAGAATGAACTATACCATGGGCTTCCCTGATTCTTCATCCTGCAGACAGCAGAATGTGGACTTCTCAACCTCCATAATCATATTAGCCAATTTCTGTGAGATAGCTATAGATACAGATACAGATACAGATACATAGCTATCCCACTAGTTCTGTTTCTGTGGAGAACACTAATACAGTGACTATATACCCATTACAGACATTTCCAGAATGGTGGAACTACTCTTGGGATTTATAGAGGCAGGAGGTGGGGGGACAAGACCTTGTCCAAAATGGGCAACGGCAGAGATGGTCCTTGAATCTAGTGTTCTTGACTCAGTCAATATCACCTTGGCAAAACAAGGCTTCCACATTGATTTTTGTGGGCCAGACAGTGCTTCCCACCTCCCCTCACACACCCAGCCAGGTTTCCAAGAGGCACCCAACATCCAGACCACCTAGACCAAAGCTAACCTCCCAGTAACCAGACTTGGTTTTCTGAAACATAATCTGAAGAGTCAAGGAGATGTAGTCAGCAACACTGCCTCCCTTATTCACGTGCCTTTGGGTCTGAAATCCCCTGTCCTTGTATTAACCACGTTAGGAAATGTTAAAATGGAAAGAGCAATTCAAGAGTAAACTCTGGAACTGTTATTTTGCTGAGAACTAGTCCAGTAGGCCCCGAGTAAGAGCAAAGATGGCAGTTTATATGAGGAGTGGGTACAGAGTAAAGTTAAATATAAATTGACAAGAAAGGTAGAAAAATCATACAAAGAATACTTCTGATACAATAAATAGGATTTCCCCATATTAAAGGCTAAGGTGGGGGCCGATGGGGGATGTATTAGGCTCCCTAGGGGAAAAGGTTAAAGAGTATCATCCCACAACTGTCCCTCCTTCCAGGCTCAGCCCAGATAGCCCTCACCAGGAAGTCTTCCTGGGCCCTCCATCTGCCTTCAAGGATTTCATAGCATTCTGAGCCTCCCCATCATGACTCTTCTATCTCACTAGTGGTGAGCTCTCTGATGGCAAAACTAGGTCCCCGCTACATTCCCAATAGAGGGTGTGCCTGGATTTATGCCTGGTGCCACAAGCTGAGTCAACCTGCCTTAAGGTTGACTGCAAGCCACACTTGGAGGAAAGCCCCTTAAGGCAAGAGTACTTCTTCTGAGATCTAGGGTCCTACCAATGTTCATAATTCCTTTAAATTCAGAGACCACTCATGTGTGCATCAACTGGGAGATAAGAAGAAAAGCCATCCTCTCTGGCTAGCCCAGGGGCCAGCACTCAGGAGCAGTAGCTTCTGAAACTCTACAGAGGAAGGACAGATAATTATGGTAAGCTATGTGAGGGGCTAGGCCACTTATCGTGGAGCTGATTCTGCATAGTTGGCTCTCAGTTTTTAATGGGATTACATGTTTCAGGTCAATTTTTAATTTTTTTTAAATTTCAAGTTTTTACTTAAATTCTAGTTAACACATAGTGTAATACTGATTTCAGGAACAGAATTTACGGATTCATCAGTTATATATGAAACCCAGTGGTCAACACAAGTGCCCTCCTTAATGCCCATCCCCCATCTAGCCCATGCCCTGCCCACATCCAACCCCCCCCAACATTTGTTCTCTATCATTAAGTCTTTTATGATTTGCCTCCTTCTTTTTCCTTTTCTTCCTTCCCCTGTATTCACCTGTTTTGTTTGTTAAATTCCACATACGAATGAGATAATATGGTATTTGTCTTTCTCTGACTTATTTCACTTAGTATAATATACAGTAACTCCATCCATGTCACTGCAAATGGCAAGATTTCATTCCTTTTTGATGGCTGAGTAATATTCCATAGCACGCACACACAGCCCACATCTTCTTTATCCATTTATCAGTCAATGGACATTTGGACTTCTTCCACAATTTGGCTATTGTTGATAATGCTGCTATAAACATCCAGGTCAATTTTTAAAACAAAATTTAAAAACTGCTTTTGTTTATATTTAATACAAGAATGAGGTAGTATCGGTGGTCCCCCTCAAAGAATATATATATATATAAAAATCCATCTTGGGGATGAAGGTAGTCTGGGAAGCCCCTGGGGATGAAGGGAGGGCTGTGTCCCTGTGTTCCCACTACAGAACTGCCACTTTCAAGGACACCTAACCTAACCTGCTGCTCTCTGACTCACTGCCTTTTACTTGAGTCAGAAAATGAATTTCCCAGCTCCACTGTGGAAACCCACATCTTTCACCAAGACCTCACAGCAGGACCCAAACAAAGAAAAACCAAAGCAGAAAGAAAACATATCACATCCAAACATGGGCCCTCCTGTGGGCCCTACCATCCACAAGGCCAATTCAGGAAGCTGCTATTGATTTTCCATGAGAAAGAGAACTAGGCAAAGAGAAAGCTTGCAGGGGAGTCAGGCCAGACAGAGACTAATATCTCATCTCTCTGTGTTATCTTTTTCCACAGTTCAAAAATCAATTAGTGATGAATTTCTCTGGAAACTTCTTAAACAATGTTATTTCATTAAAGATCTGTGCAAGCACCATCAGATTTGCTTTCCAGGTGTGAATTAGAAAATTAGCCTCGTCCTTTTAATAATTTCCTCCTTGGTAACGTTACATCAGTCTACACAACGTCTAGTACCAGCTGAGCTGAAGCCAGTGGGAAGCACATAATTCCTTTTCCCCTCCAGTAAAAGAAATAAAAGCAGGCAGGATGGAAAACATGGGTACTTCCTAAAACGGGAGCAGGAGACAAAATAGAGGAGAGCCCTGGAGAGGCCGAGAAGAGCCTGGGAAGATCTTCATAGCTACTGGGAATAACCCGCCAACAAATAGCAAAGGAAAGGGGTGGAGAGTGTTAAGGAGGATGTCAATACCTGACAAAGGGGCCAAGAGGCAGGCAGAGGGCACGGGGTTGGGGGAGCGGAGCCTGTTGTCCCTGCAATGTGTGCCTAGGGGAAGCCAGCAAAGGTGCTTCTCAGTGTTGTGCAGCTCCCAGCCCAGACCTATCCACCTCTAACCATGGGCAGCAGTGCCACAGGTAACAGGCTGGAGAGGCAAGGGCTGCTCTGTGGGCAAGGAGGACCATCACTGTGGCCAGGCATGAGGCTAGCCTGATACTGCAGCATGCAACTGCCTTATTCCCTGCTTCCCTCAACAAAGGAAGATGAACCCTCATTAATTCAGCCTAATTTGCTAGAAGGCCAACCTAATAGACAGTAGTAAGATGCTCTTAAAGGATTCCATTTTATCACTTTCATTTACACATAGTAAAAAGAACTAAGTCTGCCTTTGATGAATAGATAAAAATGATTAGTAGTTAGCTCATTAAAGCACAATTTAAAAATAACTAACATTTTACCGATTGAACAAAATGACATTAAAACTGTGCCATGCAGAGAAAACAACCAAGTCACCATCCCTGTCTTCAAGGAACGTGCAGTCTGGGTAGAAGGTCAGTATCCAGGTCAGTAAATGATTGAAATAGAGTAAAATGTGTTATTAGGGGTCAGCTAAGGGGGTGGGGTGGTGAGAGCACAGAGAAGCAGGACTTTACCCAGACAGAGCAAGCTGGGCACTAGGAAAGCCTTTTTGGAAGTGCTTCTGGAACTGATTCTTGAAGAACAGCTAGAAGATAGCCAGGTTGTAGGTAGGAGAAGAAAGGGGGAGGAAAAAAAGGGGGAACCACATGGTCATCCTAGGCATTTGTATAGTAGTCTATGGTTTGCAAAGCTCATAGTTTACTTAGGTTTTCTCATTTTTTTACTTAGAACAGCCCTCGGAGAGAAGTGCTCTTATTTCACCCTTTTGTAGATGAAGACAGAGTCCAAATGACTCCCCCAACCCAGCTGGTAAAAGAGGAAGGAACCAAGGAATGTAATCAAGTCCCCTCCACTCCAGACTCCGCACCCTGTCAGAAATCTGATGAAAACCACAGACCCTCTTCTCAGAAAAAAATGCACATATGCTCACACTCACACACAAAAAATTCATATACGATTGGATGGCACTCAGAAACCCTCTAAAGCTGGGATCAGCCCAAGGATCCCAGCGAAGAGCTCCCTTCTCTGAGCAGAGCTGGTCTGTGCTTATGCTGTAGTCACCCCACACTGTTCAGAGAGAAATGCAAGCTTCTGGGCCACTGCAATGATTCTACTTTCAAGCAAGTAAACAGTCACTCTTCATCTGAATCTATTTAACCTACTGCTGATGAGCCTTGTGTGCTCAGATCAAGCAGAGTAAACCTTCAGCTCCACCACAATGGAACCATCTCAGATTCTAAAGACTTGGAGTCACATCTTAGGCTGACTGTGTCCACCCAAAATGAATTCTGTCTGCTGGGGCCTTGGGGATCCAGAGTCAGGCTCACATGTTGTGGGGAGGCTCTGGGTATGAGGGCGAGTGAGTGGTCAGGCTGACAGGGCTGGAACTCAATGAGATAGGCAGAGAGACATCTGAGGAAGGAAGCCCTCCGGTTCCTTCTCCGACCTCTAGGTCTTACAATATCATAAGCAGTTTCAGGGCTGAACTCCCAAGCTCTAAAACCTTGCTGGAAACAATTCTCTCAGCAGCAGAAGAGAATTTTGAGTGTAACCACCCCCCAACCACCTCCGACTGTGAATAGCAACCTCCTCACCTTGACTGCAGGATCAGGGCAGGGGGCACCTCTTCTTGCTCACCCCATATGTGCACTGTGGCATGGTGCCTGGCCCACAGCAGGGGGCTACTAAATATATACTGAAGTGATACATGAATGATGTTCCATATCACCCCATCATTGATTCAAGAAAATCTCTGGAAGTGACAAAAAGGAAAAGGGTTTTTAAAAATCTCCTCCCCCTGCAGGTTTCATGTCTCTATAGCACATTTTCAGAGGCCCCTCTCCCTTACCTGGGTATCCACAGACACGATGCGCTAGTGGACTTGTGCATGCACCAGCTGCCTTGCCGCAGGACAGCCCTCTGCCCACAGCTAGCAATGTCCCCGTGGGCCATGTCCAGGCTCCCAGGAGGCCAAATGCGCACCCTTGTGGCTTCTGGGGAACCAGCAGCCAGCAGGCCCCACCTACAGCCCTCCTCCCCTAGGGTGAGGACACTAACTGAGAAACTGCAGAATTTAAATGATCCCACAGGAAGGAAATCAACATCTCTTAGAGAACAAATTCTAGGACTGGAGTAGAAACTGAACATTCTGGAAGCGATAATTGGTCTCATTTATCTAAATTTAGAAGGTCTGGAAAGGGAAAGAGTAACTATTAAGACAAGTTATTTAGAAGATAAGCCTTTAATCAAAGAGATGAGTCAAACCCCAATTCAAACCAAAATCCTGCTCAAATCAGGGGTTTGAAATATAAGTTCCTTTGGGGATAAAAGTCAGATCTTATTTAACTTGAAAATGAATAAGAACTTTCACAAAAAGAATAAACTCTAGCAACAAAAATAGGCCATCTGGTAACTGTGATAACCACCCAAAATCATTAATTGTAAATCAGAAATATTTTGAACAAAATAGATACACTGAGAGACTGGCTGAGCACTGAAAGTTCACAGTGCTTTGAAATCACCTGCGAAATTGATCCAGATCAAGTGGGTTAGGTATTCGCTGCCTTGTGCTCACTATTGGTGCCATCCAGCTTGCCCTGGATGACCTTGGTCATGCCTCACCCTCCCTGGTAGGCTCTTCTTTTACCCTCCCCCAGTCTTTTCAACAGCAAAATAGAATTGACAAGCACCCATTTCTCTCCCATCTTCAGTTCAATTCAACAAACATTTCTCGAATGCCAATTCTGGGCCTGTAGGTCCTGTAGGTGAAAAATTAATAAGACACTGTCCCTATTGTGGTAGAAACCCATAGGTGATTTTTTAAGAATGAGGGTAGGGAGATGTCCAGGGTGCTGAAGTAAGGAATCCAGCGTAAGGGCTAAACAGGAGTTGGCAGGTAAAGAGAGGAGAACATTCTACTCAGAGGAAACATCAAGAGCAGGACAGAGAGATGGGACATACTCTAGAGTCCACAAGGAGCATAGGAAACTTGGTCCTCTCAGATCCCAAAGGCAGAACTGCAGGGAGGCTGTGAGATCTGGGCTAAGCATGTGAACTCTATCCTATGGGAGGAGGAGAACCATTTTAAAGTTTCCACTATGAAAATGACTTAGTCATTTGGGCATTTTGGAACAACCATTTTTCCATGAAAACATGTTATGAAGAAAAAAATGGGAAAAAATGGGATAAACGCATTAACTTTAAAAAACAATGAAGGTCATTATGAAATCTACTATACACGTAACCTCACTTAGGGACAATGATCCCTATTAATAATGGCTCAGAGCACACTCAGTAGAGGTAGTTTGGAGAACTCATGAAGAAGCTGAGGTCCTCCCAACATTTTCATCCTCACCCCAACTTGTAGCCAATGCAGACCCACTGCAGACTTGCAGACTCCCACCTAGATTTTCTTTGTTGGATCTGGATGCTCTCTGTGGCTCCCTGCACATACCTTCATACTAAGTTAACCATCTGGCAATCTGTGCCTCATGTAGTTCATAGGGAAAACTCAGCATTCTCCACCAGGTCTTAGCTCAGCCTCATTGAGTTCAGAAGGATAATACTCTTCAGGTCTTTTCAAAGACACCTTAACTGGGTGGGTCTGGAAACTATGAGAGTCAAGGTCCTGGTCTAGCATGGACACATCTGGCTGGACAGATCTCCAGAAGGACCTGGCTACATAACTGTTTCAATGAAATTGTAAGTTCTGTATTAGTCATTGTTTCTACCGGTGGAGCTTCTGGAATTGTACTTTTTTCCAAATATAAAATTTAGCTTCTGAATGTTGCAAAATCTCTCTATATATCTTACTTTATCCCTTATTTTTCTTCATAACACTTACCACAATCTAATGATATTACATATCTGTATGTTTGCTATCTATCAAACTGCATAAGAAGAAAAGATTCTTTCTGTTCATTGCAATATCCTCAGAGCATAGAACAGTGTCTAGTCAAGGTAAAATCTCAGTAAATATATGTGAGATAAATAAATGAAGGACCATAGTACTAATGACAATAGTGTTATCTTCCACTAGCAGTTTTGATCTTTTTTTAACGCTCACTCTTCCACAGAATGAAGTAATAGTACAGATTAGGGAGAAGCATGAATGACTGACAGATTTAGTCATTATATTCATTTCATTAACTCAAAAAACATTTCTAGAGAATTGATATATATGCCAGGCATTTAAAATATCTTCAAAATTTGTGTACAGCTTTAAAAAAAAAAAAGATACTCAGATGGTTTCAAACAAAGGGAAAGAATATTTGGGAAATCTGTAGTCTTCAAAATAGGAGGTCCAGATCTCATGCATCCCAGAATGTGAAGGGATTTCACCAAAATTACTTACTCAACCACAATAGCAGATGTGGGAAAGAAAGATGAAAGCTATCGATTGCCATAAATAGCTCTCAAAATCCTTTCTTTCGTAACATCAATCATTTCAAAATAACCGAAAAATTAGGAGAAAGTCCCTAGTCAGTAGAGAGGATACAGTGACTTTTAAAGAACTAAAATGCCAAGCAGAATTGGGAGTTTTCAACCTGAATACCAAATAGAAAGGTGGTGGGAATACTATTGATAGAATGCATGCAGCTATAAGAAAAGCATTTGATATAGTGGTATAAAGTGTTACACTCAAAATTAATTCAAATTGGCTTAGTAAGGAGCACTGCCACATAAATTTAAAACTGGCTCAAAGTCTGCAAACAAAGGGTGATGACAAATGGAAATGTATGGAGTTGGGGGGTAGGGTGCACAGGGGTCATCTTTATTAATGATCTGAAAGAGGGAGAATAAACAGCATGTTAATGAAACTTGCAAATGATGCTAATTTGGGAGGTGTTGCTCTGATCATTGTGGACTGAGAGAGAATGTAAATGAACCTTAAGTGGTAATAAATATGAGAGGAAACAACACAATGAAATTCAAGTGGGAAAACACAAACCATGCCCCGTGCAATAACTCGCCCACTCCCACCCCAGGCCCCTTTGCCCCTCACATTTGTGGGATGGGGTTGGGGAGGAAAAGAGTGTAACCCTGAATCAGAAACGTTTAATCTAAGTGTTCTTCACTTGTGTAATTTTCCTTCACCTGTCCTTTAAATTTCCACAAAAGGCTGTTCCCGGATTCAGAGCAAGAGTGGTACTCGCCCTTGTATGATGGGGCTCCGTAAATTACAGTGCAAGAGAAGCTGTTAAAAGAAAACAAGCAAATAATGAAGGGAATGGGAAAACTGATTTATGAGAAATGACCCAAAGGGGTAGACTTTTGTTAATTGATGGCTAAGGAGTAACATGATAATCACCTGCTGAGCTCTCTTCATGACAAATAACCCCTTGGTTGGAAATATTTAGTAGCAGACAAGGAACTTCATTCTGCCTGGCAGACAGTGCCTCCCTCTCCCTTGGGGTTGCCACTTTCCTAATGAGGTTCACTAGTGAAGTTCTGATGAGCTTCCCCTTAAGCAGCCTGCCTTCTGGGTCCTCCACACCCACCTCTGCCCCCACCATTCCTACAGGTCATGCCATCCTCACTTCTGCTCCTGACTTGACAGCATGAACACAGAGGCCAGCGGGAGCTCAAGGAGGGCACAGACACAGTAAGAGTGCACACACATCTCTACAAAAAGGCAGGTGGGGGAGGCAAGGTATCAGGATGCTCTCTTCTCAAACAAGCCCCCTCACACTCCAAGAAAACGAATATAACTCTATGCAAACAGATGATTGTACGCAAATGTGAGTTCTGACACTATGCTTACTTCCTCAGCAGGTCCAGCCACGCAGATTTCTGAGTTCAGCTAGAGAACTGCTAGGCTGCCCTAGTGACCTAGTGGCTCTTTGCACATGGAAACTGTTCACACAATGTCTCAAGTTCCAGTTCAACTCCCAATCCTAGGAAGTTCAAGTGGACGGATGCTTAGAACTTGTTGTTTCACTTACTTATTTTACACATGAGGACTTAGAACTTAATAAAAGTTTGTTGAACATGTTTGCCCAAAGAGAGGCTGCCTGAGGTCACCATATTGTTTTAGCAAGAACGGTAGTAGCTTAATACATCTCTCAATCCCCTGTTAACCTTCAAAATAAAAGTAACTTTGCCAGCAAAAAATGGATTTATTTGGAAATAGCAGAGGGTTGTAATTTAGGGTGTGCAAGCTGTGACAAAAACCAGAGGCAAGACCAACAAACAAAGGAGGGGAAGATTATTTTACAGAGGAGGAGGAGGAAGGTAGGAGAAATTGTTTTAAATGAAAGTCCACTGGAAAAAAGCAAGAGTTCAGGGTGATGAAGCTTTCTTCCTGGCTGAGGGACAAGAGTAGCTGATTTCTTATAGAAGATTAAATAGGTATATTTTCCTGTTTGGGCCTTGATCATTGATCATTCTTTCCTGTTGCCTCTTCTGTTGGGGTCTGTAATTGACAATTATTTCTGTAATTGACAATTCTTTCTGTAATTGACATTAAAGGGTACCCAGTTCCCATTCTAGCCTCAGGACTCCACTCCAGTGTTTCATTTTATTAATTTCTCACACCACATTTTGAAGAAGAGAAACTGAAGCCAGACAAGTGAAATTTTTGCTCAGGGCCACAAAGCCAAGGTCCTCTGAGACCCAAGCAATGGCCCTTCCTCTAATCTTCCTACCTCTAGAAACTTGGAAACACTGGGAACTTCTGTTACAGTAAGGAGGGAACTTTTCCAGGAAATGAACCAGAGATCTCAAACCTGAGATTTTTAGACAACTGCTAGATGGACTATCAGCAGCTTTGGTCATTTTTTTCATACACCAACACTAGCACCCACAAGGCAAGCACCATGCCCCTCTCTTCTCTACCTTGGCTGCACCTTCTGTCATCTTGCCTCTCCTTGGTCTAGTCTCCTGAGTCATGATGCATGTTCAGAGAACACAAAACCAAGAGATATAACTCCCCACGCTTAAGCCAGCACCACTGAACATTCAAACAGGTACCCCTTTAGCAGATTCTCCCAGCCACGCTATGAAGCAAACAGGATAGTTGTTAATAACTATCTCCATTTATTTAGTCAACAAGTATTTACTGGGCACCTACCTACAATGTGCCACTACTGGGGACAGGCAATAAATGAAATAAAGTCCCCAAAATCATTCCATGTGGAGGGAGGTGAGACAAGCAGAAAATAAGTGCACAATAAGAGAAGAATGAAGAAGGTTTCAGATGATAGTTAAGTACAATGAAGAAAACAAACTAGAAGAATGAGGTGGGAAATGACCAAGCAGAGGAAAGGGCAGCTTCTTCAAGAAGGTCAGAGACGCCCCTCTGAGGAAGTAGCATCTAGCAATGCCTGCATGAGGAGAAAACACAGGCTATGCACACATCAGGAGATGATATGCTCTGAGAAAGGAAACAGGAAGAACAAAGGCCCCAGGACCAAAATAACAAAGGAGATGTCCCAGTGACAGACGTCACTGAGAAGTGGGCAGAGGCCAAACCATGAAAGAAAGTGTAGGACATGGCAAGGAGTCTGAGCTTCATTCTAAGGACTGAAAGGAGGAATGAATGACAGCCTAGCACTCAGAGGGGCTTGTTAGTGTCCCAAAACATCACTCATCTAGGCAATGGCCCAGCCAGAACCCAAGCCCAGCACTTCTCTTATATAATTTCTAAGGGACTGATGAAAGCAAGGAACCTTGGCCCTGTCTCAATATCCTTGCACTCCCTCTCCTAAACCCTTTTGCTGGGCTAGGCAGCAAGAGGGGTGCTTCCTGACCTATGCCATAAAACCTCAAAAGAGGCTGTCTCCAAACCAGGCAGGACTGTATCCTTCATAGCTTCCACTAAAACAAAATGAAAGGCGAGGTAACTGAATGTGTATCACTCGCTAAGCAATAGACCAGACGGACTCTCAGTAAGTTCTAAAAGAAGTCAATGCTTGCATTACAGGGACCACCCACCACCACCCCTACATAATCCTTTCATACCATTGACACCACAACAGGTCAAATGTGACAGTTAAATGTAGCTCTCAAACTGATGGGGAGATACAGGGAACATGGAAGGGGATCTACTGGTTCAGAGATGCCTGCCTCACTAAGACTCTGCCCCTAACGGGCTGAGTCCTACAAACCCAACCGGAGGCAGCACCTGCCATGATTCATCTTTGCCTGCTCCCACCCTCCATCCTTCTTCCTGTAATAAGGTCAGAGCCCCACGGCTTGCACTGCAATCAGCACAGAAAAGCCAGTGGGGGCCATGACCCCTATTCTCAGATTGTTGCCCAGGACAAGACTCCTACTGTCTGGCTCTCAGCTTCCTGCCCATTCCTACCTGCCTCTCAGATTCTAAGACTCTCTACTGGATGCAAACTTCTTCCTTGTTTGTGTCATTCAGAATCCCTCCTCTAGCTTCTAGGCCTTAGCCCAGCGACTCCACTCTCTCAATTCTGGACAAAGGAGCTTCTTCCCAGGGCCCTGTGCTCAAGCCCACAGGCTTCCTTAGCCACCCTGCCAGGGGACACACCTCCCTAGCACCATCTGCCTTGGGTATGGCCCCCACCTCATCAGAGGGTCACTGACAATTGTCTTACAGAATCATTATGAAGATTAAAGGAGATATGTATGCAAGGCATTTCAAACATCCATTGTAAATGACCTTTTTATTTCCTTTCCATCTTGATTTCATGAAACGCTTTCTCCAGTTCCCTCTTCTGCTCTTTCCAGCACTCTTGGTCCTCTTTTCCTGTGTGCTGTACTATCGCTGTGACAGCACCTATCTCCTTGCACCCTCAGACTTGACGTTGAGGACAGCCCATGGTTCCTCTGTGTCCTGGGTCCAGCAAAGGTCCTGGCCCTGGATGGTATTCAACAAGAAAAGGACAGCTCTTTCTTATGTTTGTTCTGCTTCCCATTTGCTTCCCCATTCATCATGCCAAAGGAAGGTGCAGGTCACCAGGAAGAAAGGAAACCCGATATTTTGGTGATATATCTTCAGTACAGGTGAGACACTGTACTTTCTAGATACTTTCACACATTTTCTCTTGCTCCGCGTTGGGGCCTGGGCCTGGTGACCAATGACTTCATTACAGTCCCAGACCTAGAGAAGGTCAAAACCTACAACGTGACCACACTAGATGCATGGACATCAAAGGCCCTTCTGGCAGGCACAGATCTCAATCTACAGATTCACAGATACAGAAAATCATACTCTATTTACTGCAATTTAATTTAATTTCCAGCTTTTCCACCCGGTTAGTCAGATTAGTTTGAATTTTGCTGCAAGGGACACATTAACCCTGTAATCTCAGTGACTTAACCCCACATTGGCTCACCTCTCATTTATACTACATGCCTAGCACAGGTGAGCAGGGAGAGTGTGCTCCCCATAGTCACTCAGGGACCCAGGCTGTGGAAGGTATGTCATGGGACACTTGTCATCTCAACACGTGGCAGAAAAAGAAGCTGGAGGGTCACAGATGGGTTTTCCTCCACTTCAGTACAGAAGTGACTCATGTCACTTCTACTCGCAGCTCATTGGGCTAGTTATTTGTCCAACTTTAAACACAAGAGGCTTGAAAATGTGGTCTTCCTATGTGCTCAGAAAGAAAAAAATAAGATGTGGCTTCTCAAACACAAAGTAAACCTCAGTCCCCAGAACTATTTTCCGGTCCCCTAGGTTGTGACACATGTTATTTCTAAATTCTTATCCCATGGCCAAGACACTAAAGTGGGAGAGTCCTACCTGACCATTGGTCATCTGTATATAATCTGTTACTAGTGACATGGCTGCTGTCCCTGTCCATGTGGCTCCTTCAACACCTACAGCTATTTCTGTTTTATGCATGGTAGGTGAGCCTTTTTCTGAAATGTGGCCAGTGGCCCAATCTATACCACAGAGTTGCTTTTGCTGAGTCTCACAGTCTGCCCAAAGCATGGCCAGGAAGCTGATTTCTTTGTTGTCGGGGCTCCAAAATCTCTTTCCCTCCTATTCTTACTAGCCTGAGGAACTAAGTTCTAGATCAAGATTGGGGTGGGAATTTCTCCCTGAATGTTTTTCTGGAAACTTTTAAGCTATCCTCTCCCTTTAAGAATTAGGCCTCTAGAACAAAGTTCTAGAAGAAACTGTTCTGCCTTTTACTCTGCCCTATGCATTCCTTGAGGCAATGAACACAGAGCAAGTATGAATAGGGAGAAGGAACAGGGGATAATACAAGAAGGAAAACAAAGGCATGGATTAGAGTCTCAAAACCTTATCCAGACACACACAAATAGCACTCTCCTGGGCTAGGAAAAGAGAAACACTGCCCAGAAAGACAGACTCAGTTTTAGGAAAGCCTGCCCCTAGGCCTTCTCAGTCTACCAGTGGCCAAAGGCACATTTCAGCATGCAGATTCCAGGACATCTTGAACCTACAAATACTGTGAGGCTCAAAGCTCTCCGTCATCAAGGAATAGAACACAGAACACACAACACGACCCCATAAGCTTAAAACCAGGAGCACAAAGTCTGATTCTTCAAGGAGCATCACCAGCAGTAGAAATCTCCACACACGAATCTCAGGAGTATGAACTCTGGTCCTCTGCTCAGAAAGGTTTTAGCTGAAACACACAGCTTTGGAAACCCAAAGGGGTCTGACAAGGAGCTACTAGGACACAGGAGACAAGGCACAGAGTCGGAGGAGAAGGAATGGCAGCCAGAAAATCTGTGCCCTCTTAGTCGCAAACAGTAGCACTCCTTCTAGAGGAAAATGATGCCTTCTGTTCACTGTGTTCAGTGGCTGCCCATCAGAGGGCCTTTCTGATACTGAATTCTTCCTGCATGCCTAGAAAAGGGATGACTAACTGCATAGCCACTGAGGTATTTCAGCTAAATCTAGTCCGTTATCCTCAAAGGGATTCAATTTCTTTAAAATTCACCTTGGATGGCTTAAATTCCCATCTCTGTTTTATAGTTGACATTGGGCTCTGGGTGTGGCGATGGCTTTTAATGTCGCTTTGTTTATTTTAAACTCACCACTGGCTTTCATGAGGATTTAAATCGAATCACTCTGCCCAGCAGTGCTCCTCTTTATTGTTTAAAAGCTGATCACATCTCTTTCTGAAAAGCACAGCGTACTTGTTACCTTGCAATGAAGCAGCCACAATTTACTGGGCTAAAAATCAATATATGATTGAATCCAACTCGTGCTCCTCTCTGGAATTCTTATAGCCTCTCAACTGATGGCCCCACATCACTGTCCCACCCAAGCATTTACCTTCAAAATCTGGAGGGAAAAAGAATCCATTTTCCAATGAATAAAAAGAACACTAAAGGAATGATTTTAAACACCAAAGAGAGATTCAGCATTACTGGGAGCTGAGCAGACAATCCTTGGGCCAGAAAATAAATGACAAGTTTCAAACCAAACCAGAGGTCTATTCTATAATGCTCAGCTGGCTGGAAGGAGTCGCTGACTGGAACCAACGATGAATTTGCCTTAATGGTGTTTTATCACTTCTATCTGTTTTTAAATATATGATCTGGAAGAGCTAGCAACCATTCTATGGAGACATTCTTCTAGAACCCACCTGGTATAGAAGGTGAAGCTGTGAGAACTGCCGCTGTCTTCCCCGGCCATGGATTTCAGAACATGACCCAAGTGAAAAACATGATGCACCTGGGGTCCTTTCTGTTGGCCGTTACTGTCAAACCGCCTACCTCACGGAACATAACCACAGTGCAGCCAGAACGCGGACTCACACAGGAGCTGACTTAAAACAGAGCACCGCAGCTCCCAAAAGCACCAGTGAGTTGTCTGAGCTGCCCGCCAGAATCAACCAATCAGGATGAGGCCCTTCTGACCAATCAGGGGGAGGCCTTGCTGACCAGCCGTGATGAGCCCCTTCTAACCAATCAAACTGAAGCACTTTCCCACCTCTTTTTTTTTTTTTTTTTTTTTAAGTCCCCTGTTGGTCCAGAGCGGAAACCCGAGTGGGAAGTTTACATAGGCAGGGCTTCCTCTCTGTTCCCAGGGGTCAATCCAACTATTCTCTGCTGGTTCTGCGTTCCCCTTCAGCTGCAGCCCCAGTAAAGCTTTGCCTATGCCGCTGACTTTTGAGTCCCGCGTCCTAGAACCCGACTCCGGTAACAAAAGGATTAGGCTGTCATAATCTGAGTAACCCCACATCGGGAGACAGCCCTGAAGTCTGTCAGATTCACTTGTCTTCAGTCCCACTTTCACTGAATGGGTGGGGAAGGGTGGGCGGGCTGTAATAGAAGAGCAGAGCTACAGAACTGCCAGATAGGATTTTTTTTTTTTTTTTTAAGGTGGGTTGCCAAGCAGAGGAAAATGTTTTGCGCTATCTCCCCCTGTGTAAGACGGGAGCTGGGAGGTCAGCTAGGAAGAGTAGGGAGTGTTTTTAAAGAACATTGAACCAGCTCTGCTTTATTTCTCATTAATAAAAGAGCCAAAAGGGAAGACAGAAAAAGCATGAGGAAAGTTCTTGAAGAGTCCTGACCTTTTTTTTTTTTAAGATTTTTTTTGTTTATTTATTTGACAGACAGAGATGACAAGTAGGCAGAGAGGCAGGCAGAGAGAGAGAGAGGGAAGCAGGCTCCCCGCCGAGCAGAGAGCCTCATGCAGGACTCCATCCCAGGACCCTGGGATCATGACCTGAGCCAAAGGCAGAGGCTCTACCCACTGAGCCACCCAGGTGCCCCTGGCCTCAAGTCCTGACTTTTGAATGGGTGTGTTATGGTTGGGGGCAGGCAGAAGGAGAAGAATTTAACTCAGGTTTACAAACAAGATTAAAGTCCAAATAGCCAGAGTGTTCAGTAAATGCCATGATCAAAGTGTGGATACTGATGCTGTCTAACTCCTACGTGGTATTTATGTCAATTATGCCTGATATAACTGTTGTTTATAATTTTTCACCTTTTTCTTTCTTTTTTTTTAACATATATAAATAGGTGCTCTACCTAGAATAAGCATATCTGAAATGCAGTATTCAGTGCTCAAAGAGGACATTAAGACTTGCACTGCCTAGGGATAGATAACCATATGGAGATGATTACTTCAAATTGCCTATTGGTCACCCAAGTGAGATAGATAGAGCAGGGACAGAAAATGGTGGGCACTGTAAGCCACACAGAGGAGTCAAAGAAGCAGCGAGACATTGGAGCTTTTAGGGTAATGAAATTTATGTAAGAGAAAAAATGATCTGACAGTTAAAAAGTCAACTACAAATATTCAGATTTCAAACACTACAGTTGACTCCATGAAAGGAATGATCATCCTTTCTGACACGAACACTAAAGAGGGTTTATATTTATGGTGGCAATTGAGCAAGCACTGAACACCTCTCTTCATTATCTGAATGTGCATAAATGATAGAAATTAAATATTTATAGTCGATAAATTATATGTATATTATATATAATATATATATGACTGGAATATAAACTATATATATGTATATACATATATATAGTTGATAAACATGATGCTGTGATAGAAACCTAGGAACAATGCCAACTGTTAAGAGGATCCCTAAACCATAGAAGATAGTAGCCGTAGCATATAAGGGGGCCAAAGCCACCTCACTATGACAATACAAGTTTAGAGATAGACCATTATAGGCATGACTCCTGTATGGAGTCAGAAACTAGAGTCACTGAGACTCATATGACAAAGGGATAGAGCCATGCCTTGCAAAGTCACCCCTATGAACGAGGAATAGAACAGAATTATCCACACAAGTATCCACCTCAGTGACCCTTGAAAGCTCTGGACAAGATAAATCCTCCCAAAATTGTCAGGATTAAGAAAACAACACAGGCTTCCCACCCAGAGACTGTAACAACCCCAAATATATGAAAGAGAAATCACCCACAGAGACTAACATAAACCTAAATTTACTACATATATGAGGAATATCAACAGTATGAAATATAAGGGAGAAAATCAAAAAACTTAAGCTCTTTGGCCTGAGAAAATAAATATAATAAATCATCTCTTATATTTAAAATCCTTAAAGTGATTTTTAAAAATAGCATTTAGAAGAAGAACTAGGATGTTCTGAAATAAGAGCAGATACAAATGAAACAAGAACTAGTGGTTATAAAAAGAAAGCTATTGAAATAAAAACATAATGAAGAAGTTACACTTCCAGCCAAAATGGAGTAGTATGAACCAGATTAACCCTTCCCCAGCTTGAAACAACTAGAAACTAGATAAAATATGTAAAATCTCAGTTTTCTACACATTGGACATCAAGGCAGTGAAAGTCAGTGGTCCCTGTGAGACCATAAAGAAAACAAGAGAAGGGCCATGAGTACCCAAACTTATGCTTTGAGAGTTTCCAGGCTACAGCACAGAGAGCACAAGTGATGCCCACCAGGCTCCTTGAGTTGAGGACACAGAGTTGTAAGTCCTGAAGACTAAGGCAGAGTTTACAATACCAGAGAGAAGAGAGTAGCAAAAAGAGAAATGCTGGAGATAGGCAGAAGGTTTGCCATGAGTGTTCATCAGAGGACTAACCAGCAAATGCATGTGAGGAAACTACCTGAGGCCGGGGAAAGAGTCTTTCAAAAAGGTTAGAGGGGCAGTATTTAGTGGTCACATGGGGCACAGAAGAGTACCTGAGCAGACCAGCCAGACTGGAAAACCTCACATTTATGAAATGTTGGGTAGAGAACTCAGAAATCTTGCCTTAGCATTGGGAAAAAATTAGCCATAGGTTAAATGTTGCTCTGGTTTTGTCTGACAAATCTTAAAAGCAAGAACAAGCAAACTGTTTCCAAGTAATTTAACTAAATCTCAGATAAAGCTAAGAATATTTACATAAGTATAAAAATATCAACATCTAACAAGGTAAAATTTACAATGTATAAAATTGGATAAAAAATAACCAACCATGCAAAGCAGCAAGAAAATATAACTTATAATAATGAGAAAAGCAATCAATTGAAATGACCCAGAACTAAAGCAGAATTAACTTAGATGGACATTAAAAGAGTTGTTATAACTGTATTTCATATAACTATATTTCAGAATTGTTATAATTGTATTTCATATTCAAAAAAGCTAAGGAAAAAGTTAAAGGGGGAAGGTATTTTAAAAAATCCAAATAAAACTTCTGGAGATGAAAACATCAATGTCTGAGATTTTTTTAAAATAATAATGCTGGATGGGATTAATAGCAGATTAGATGTGGCAGAAGTAAATATTAATAAACTTGAACATATAGAAATAGAAACTATCCAAAATGAAACCCAGAGAGAAAACTTTATCACTAATCATATTAAATATGCATGGACTGAAAAACCCAAACAAAGAAAAAGATAGTCAGATCAAATAAAAATATCAAGACCCAACTATAACAGCCTATAAAAAACCTATCTGAAAATAAAGACAATTAGGAGCATCTGGGTGGTTCACTCAGTTAATGTCTGACTCTTGGTTTCAGCTCTGATCATGACTTCGGAGTCCTGGGATCGAACTGTGCATCAGGTTCTGTGCTCAACGAGCAGTCTGCTGGAGATTCTCTCGCCCTTTCTGTCTCCCTCTATCCTTCCTTCACTCACACTTGCTCTTTCTCTAAAATAAATAAGTAAATCTTTAAAAATAAAAATAAGGACAATTAAGTTTAAAAAATTTTAAAAAGGAAAAGGATACACCATATTAACTATAATAAAAAGCAAGCTGGTGTATGATATTCAGAGAGCATATTTTAGAGTAAATAATATAACCAGAGATGAGCACAATCATTTTATAATGATAAAGAAGCCAATTCATCAAGAATAAATAACAAGCTGAAACATATATATGCTCGATAACATAGCTTCAAAGTAGACAAAGCAAAAAATATTGGAAATACAAAAACAAATCCACAAAACCACAAATCAAGTCAGAGATTTTCATAGCTTTCTCTCAACAAGAGACAGAAGCAGACAAAATATCAGTAAGGACACAGAGATTTGAACAGTATTATCAACAAACTTGACCTAACTAACATTTATAGAACCCTCAAACAACAGCAGAGTACATACTTTCTGAGTTGCATCCAAAAATTTACCAAGACAGATCATATTATAGGCCATAGACAAGCCTTAAAACATCTGAAACTATTAAAATCATACAATGTGTACTGTCTGAATGTAATGGAATTAAAATAGAAATCTTGGTATCATTAGATTAGGCAAATATTTCTAGGAAAATAGTATATAGTGTAAGATGGAGGGCCAGAGTGAGGGTGCTGAAAGGAAGTACTCACCAGAGATCCTGGTAGAGTGACTGATGACTGGAAAACTAGGAGCATGGCATCATCCTGAGGGGTGTGAAAATTATGAAAGGAGTTTGAGAAAAAAGACAACTTCTGTTTGGGTCAGACTGAGTCTGAGTGAGCATGAAACCTCCTAAAGGCAATAAATACAACCATCAGCCAAAAACTCAGAGGTGAGATCCAGAATTCTAAATTTGAAAGTTATCAGGGTGGTATAACCTAAAGGAACAAGGGATGCTCCACAGGAAAAACAATAGAGAGAAAAGAGAAGTGGGCCAGGGGTGAAGAGTCCAACTACAGTTCTGGTCAAAGAAGCAGCTACAAGGATGTAGGCCACATAAATAGATGGTGTTATTGTGAAAGCCAAGGAGAAAGACAAGAGTTTCAAGAAGGAAAATTTGATCAATGGATGGGTCAGTATCAAATAACACAGATCAAGAAAAGTTGTTGGTTTGGGACAGAGTTCATTAATGTGCTTTCAGGAGATCAGTCTCAACAGAGTGGATAGAAATCTAGAATGCAGAGGAGGGCAAGTGCAAGAGAAAATGAGCCAATGGTATATATAGGTCATCTATCCTGGAAGTTTGGTAATGCCTGGAAGAACCTAGCTGGCCAAACATACCAAGCATCTTGACATCCTTTAAACCCATCAGGCACTTCCACTTTGCACTCTCTTCTCATTGCCTGGGATGTTGTATGGAAACCATGTCTTTCCCTGCTCAGTGAACCTTTCCCATTCTGAGAACAAAACTTCTTTTGATATTATCATGCATCATCTTCCTGGACAGAGCAGGAGTTCAGGAACTGGCATGTGACGACATGAAGAGTCCACTGGCAGATAGATTTAAAAGCTAGAAGAGGGCACAGTGACTCTTCTTATGAGATGAAGTAGAACTGAGACAAACAGAAGATGGAGGTGAAGAGACAAAGAGAGATGAGAGAGATGGAGATAGAGCCAGAAGTACTTTTAAGGGAAAAGCAGAGATTCTCCTAACATTATTTAACCCCTTGTCTCAGCCAGGCCTGAAGTCACTCCTTCTGCCTTATAACATGAGCTAATACAATCCTTTTTTTTTCCCCCCTGAGTTATTTTGAATTAAGTTTCTATCATTTGCAATTGAAAAAGTCCCAGCAAACAAATGTCCTCTACCCTTTCTTCTCCCCAACATCCTTCACTTAGAAATATGCTGCCCATCTTTCCCTAGGAAAATGTTACTTTCTCTGTGGTGGCCCACAGGTGTGCTGATAAACCAGCTCTCAAAAAAAAGGGAAAAAAAACCAAACCCATTTTGCAATGTTTGCTAATTTCCATGATGTGACTACTCCCACTATAGTCAATTTCAGGCCACTGGACATAGAGTTGAGAAAAGATAAACAGAATCAGAGTTAATTCCATCACACTTCCCAATTCTGATGGCAGAATTAGATATAGGGTGGCAGCTATAAGAAATTGCCTGACCTTGGGGCACTGGGGTGGCTCAATCAGTTAAGTATCTGACTCTTGATTTCAGCTCAGGTCACAATCCCAGGACGGTGAGATCAAGGTCTACACTGGGCTCTATGCTCAGTGGGGAGTCTGCTTGAGGTTTTCTCTCTCTCCCTCTGCCCTTCCCATCCCCTCTCTCTCTCTCTCTCTCAAATAAGTAAATAAATAAAATTTTTTTTAAAGTTGCCTGACCTTAACAGTACACCCTAAGTGCCAAAGTCTCTGAGGATGTCATTTCCTGAATCAGCCCAACCATGCCCGCTTGTCCTCTTTGTGTTTTCTCAGTTGAACTTTCTTTCTACCAACCTCACTAGCGCTTCCACAGGTCTGTGCATACTGATATCCTAGTACAGACCCTGAGCCTTGGTTACATTTTTGTCCCCAGTGCTCTACTGTGAGATTTCTCCATGACAAGAACTGTGTCTCCTCGGGGCTGGACTTAGACAAACTGTCAGTAAATACTTACAGGCTGAGGAGGGTAGCTCTAGTGACAGTGGAGCCAAGAAAAGGTGGGGGAGGCCTGTGCATCTGCAAAGGCAGAGCTTTTGCTAATGGAAAGGGAAACATTGAGATATATTTTAAAATTCTGGAAAAAGAAGGAGGTTAAGAGAGGTGAGTAGAAGGCAGGATGGGCAATTTGGAAGGGAATGATAACACTCTGCGTGTGGCCAAGAAATGTGCCAAGGTGAGGAGGGGATAAATGCAGAATATTGTTTCCCCTTCTTCCAGGGAGCTCAGACAAAGAGGGGGAGACAGAGGCAAAGCTGAGACTGAAACACGGGGCCTGGAAGAACCGTATGGATTCAAGACAGGTCAGAGCAAAGCTTCAGCCCAGAGAAGGCTGAGCAGCTTCACATTCAGCCATTCCCACATGTGCCATTCCGCACCGTGTTCAACTTCATGATTTCTAGCAATGACCCATGAACCATACTTAAAGCTGTAATTACTCTCTGAGAATAAAGGGCTGGGCCGTTATCCTTCTCTTCCTCCAAACATGTCTCGTTCTCCTGATTTACTTTTCCAGGGCGCTGCCTGACAATGCTTCCAGAGCAGGTACTCAGTGCGGCCGTGGCCAGCCAACAGGGGCAGCAGGGGAGAATGAAACCCAGCCAGCTGCAGCAGCGCCGGAGTTATACCACGTTGCCCTGACAACTAATGGGCAGAGCTCGGGAGAGATAGACAGAGATGGCTGAGGTCAATGGGTAATAAAATCCTAGTTAAAGGCTGGTTTTTCTCTCCTTCATTTCTGCTGATATAAATATGAAGGAAAAAAAAGAAAAAGATAATTGGGAAGCAGATTCCCTTAGAGATGTGTCAGGCAGGAACGGCAGATTCTAAACATAAGGCCCTGGGCTGAACGAAGGGTCAAACGAGGACATATCTAGAGCTTCAAAGATCCTGTTCAGAAATGAGGGCCTCAAAACATAAACCAAAAGCCTTGGGAAGGAGAGACCCAAGCTTTTACTGAGCACCTACTGTGTACAGAATATTGCCCTAGGAAGAGGATATAAACAAGAAACTTCAAAAGACAACAGCCTCAGATCTCATCTCTGACATTTACTGCCCGAGAAGCCCAGCCAGGCCAGATACTAGATACCAGGTCTATCTGAGTCTGAGTCTGCGGGACGGAGATAACAGTCCTTGTCTCGCAGGGTTGTTAGGTGATTGAGGAGATAATGAGCATGAAGGAGATGGCACAGTCCTGGCTTATGGTCAGCACTGAACGGAAGGCAGCCCATAATAGCAGCTGATGTCACTGAGCCCCTACTCTGTGTGAGCAGCATTCTCAACACTTTATTCCCATCTTCTTATGGCACTCCTTTGGAAAAGCTCTGCTACCTTGCCTGTTTTACAGATGAAGATACAAGGCACAGAGACTTTAAGTAGACTGCCCAGGATCACATAGGCAGGCTGTGGTGGAGCCAGGGCTTGCTTGCAGCAGGCCATCTGGCTCCAGAACCTGGACTATACAGTCCCATCAGTAACACAGAACTGTCATCGGAAATGGACAAGCAAAAGGAATAACGACAAGCTCTTTACATATATTTGTGCACACACATAGACACAGACACATAGTAGCTCTGGAAGGATACACAATTTAAAAATTATAATGCTGTTTGCCACTGGGGAAGAGAAAGGAAAGGAGGATTTTTACTGTATATTTATGGTGGATTTTGAACCATGGGAAGGAATTGCCTGCTTTAAAAATGAATAAACTAAATTAAAATTTAAAAATAGAAGAGGAGGGCAGGAGAGGCCATTTTCAATATATTTATTTCTGCAAGCATTTATCCCTGACGTGACGGTGGAGGAAACAGGCCCATGGACTGGTGACTGTGGAACATGTTGATAAACATCCACGAACGTGAGTATAATGTGCTCTGCAAGCCCTGAGGAGAACCTGGAAAATCGTCCACATCTAGAAGTCTGGGAGCCCTCAGAGAGCAGGGAATTCTAAGATGAGATCTTTCCAGAACCCATGGCCTTGAGTCAAGTCATCCATGAACTAACAGCCCATGTTGACAAAAGCCTTACTGCCAGGCAGGGTACTGGGCCCTTCACACAGATGATCCAACTGTTGTTGATCCAGATGTTGGATCCACACAAAGATCCAACATCTTTGGAGGTGGGTACCATTACCATCATCTCTATTTTCCAGGTGCAGACTTGAGACTTAAAGAGGTTGAGTACTTGCCCAGGGAAGGGCACACAGATGAGTGATGGAGCTGAGATTTGAAGGCAGCCTTCAAAAGAAACTACTGCCCCCCTCACCCTAATCTTCTGCTGGTAGCCCCTAAAGAGACTGAAGAATGATGGGGTATGCTGGGAGGGCCTCAAAGGCAAATGTCCATGCTGAGAGTCAGGCAGTGGAAGGTTGTGACCAGACATGCTGTCAGGGAGGGAACACCAGGCGGAGGGGCAATCCAGTCCTGGAGTCCCCACTGTGTGATACCAAGGCTCACTTCTCTGGGCTCTAATTTCTGCCCCCACAGAACAAGGAAATAGATGCTTTCTAAACATTGTCACTATTAATCCTATGAAAAAAAAATTTTCTGGTTGCTGTTTAGGTTTTATAACTACAGGCCTGATGGGCTGTGGCCTTCCCAAGTCCATCTGATCTGGGCCTGCATCCTCAACTCTGCCGCTGCCCCTCAGACCTCCTTGTGGGTGCATAAAGCTAGCTAGCAGCAAAAGAAATAGAAGCCTAGACTCTGCTCTGGTGGGAAGGAGGGGTATCCAGGGACTTATTGTTTAACTGAGAAAAGGACATCCACAGAAAATAGTGCAAAAATCACATGGCTGCTCATGAACCCATTCCAGGCGGCATGCACAAGACTCAGGCCAGAGCCCCGTGAGCCCTTCCTAGAATACCTGGGTGCTACTATACAGAGGAGCTGTGTTGGCTTTTGCAGATGCAAACCTTTCTTTGATGAGAATAGGTGTAAGAACATCACAGGTGGAAACAGGAGTGAGAGAGAGAGAACAAGACCCAGGCCCTATTCTAGGCTGTACCTGAGGCTTATACTGGAGGAGGATGCAGAAGTACTCTGATAACATAGGCCTAGGAGGGGGCAGGTGGGGCAACCCAGTGCAGGGCTGAGGAGCTTCAGGCTCCATAGGAAAGGGAATGGAGAGCCATGGCAGGTTCTTAAGAGAGGGAATAGCTTGATTAAGATTCACCTGCAAAGGGGCACCTGGGTGGCTCAGTCAGTTAAGCATCTGCCTCCAGCTCAGGTCATGATCCCCAGGTCCTGGGATCAAAACCTGCATTGGGCTCCCTGCTTAGAGGGGAGCCTGCTTCTCCCTCTGTCTCTGCTGCTGCTCCCCTGATTGTGCCTCCTCTCTTTCTCTCTCTACCAAATAAATAGATAAATTTTTTTAAAAAAAGAATCACCTGCAATAAGATTATTTAAGAGTTATTCCTGTTCTAAATGGATGACAAAGTGTCTGAGCTGAAACCCAAATTACACAATCTAATCACAAGAAGGAATATGTAAAACCAGGGAAGAATACAGTGAACACACCCTATACTTCCTGCTCTGTTCCGGATTCTTCCACACCAGCATTTCAAGAGAACCATAATACTCATAATACTCATTCCAGAGAATGAAAACAGGTATTATATATATGTGTGTGTACATATATATTTATGTATGTACATTTATTACATATATATGAGATATATATATCCAATTTTAAAAAATTAATAGTAGCTAACTAGAAGCCAGACATTATTTTAAGGTGATCCACAGACATCCCTTTATTTAATCCTTTTTATTTAATCCTCAGGGCCCAGGCACTGACACACAGAAAAAGTAATCACACACAGCTCAGTTTCCTCTCTGAGGCAAGGCTCACCTCACACAAATTGAAAGTGCTCAAGGGCCCCTCTGGCCCCAGCTTCCCAAGTGTGCTTCGGGAACTGGTCCATTCCCAGCGGTGCTTCACCTCACCCCGGCTCAGAGATGAGCATGTGACCTGGGCAGCCAATGAAAGTCTTCTACCCGAGGATTCAGTGATTGGCCCAGAGATGGACACATGAACCAAATCCAGCCAATGAGATTCATTTGGGGTTTTATGTTGAAACTAGAGATAAATAGTTCTCTTCCTGCTGGACTTGAAATTGGTAGAGTATAAATCTGGGTGTGCTGCCCAGGACCCACCACATGGACAGAATCTACTGTGATCCAACACCAAGGGAGGCCCAGCTGAGACCAAAAACGCACACCCCAACAGCGCTGAGTGCTTAAATGCAGCCATGCCTCAGGGCTGTGTGTGCTAAAATGTCCATTTTTACTTAACTCAGTTAAATAAATTTTGTAATCTTACATAGCTAGAACTAAAGGGAATACAGGATTAATACTGAGCAATGTTTACGTGTTGTAGGGGGAAGGGGAGTAGACAGTGCTTATCCAGAGGTAAGAAAAGACAGAATATTGGAAACCTACAACCGGCAATTTTCCGATGTACCTAGTACCCCACGTGAGCACGTTACATACTCCCCTGCACACGAACACCACACATACCCACATCCCACATATACATACGCAGGCACACAAAACAGCTTCACACATAACAATGCCCCCATACACACGTGCACATACACAACGGCTCTGGCCTCTGAGATCAATCAATCAGGGCAAGGCCTTCCCAGCTCTCTTCTGCTCCCTGTCTCACTGCTTCTATCCACAGCCCACCACTGTAGGAGGGCCACGTGTTGTGCCATCCCCCTCCAGGCCCACAATCCTCTCACTAGAATTCTCTCCCCCTTGTTCCCTGCCTGCCATGCCTCCCCCTCTCTCAGCGCCCCAGAACAGCTCTCCTACCTCAAAAAGCTGTCCCTGACTCATCCCACTCCATCGTTGCCAAGTTCCCGTCACCACTTGGCTATTTTGCACTTCCACAGAAGGAATAATTTGCACTTCACCCTGTATGGTTTATACATATTTTAACATTATTTTAGAGGCAGCATATTGAAGGGGGTGAAGAGGCTGGAGCCGGACCAGGCTGGGTTCAAATCCAACTGCACGTTCACACACTGTGGGACTTTGGGCAAGTCCTAGCCATGCTTTGAGTCTCAGGTCCCTAATCTGTGGACTGGGGATTTGACCACTACCCATGCTACTTCCCTTTGAGTCTCTCAGCCAGACAAAGAGAAGGCATGAAAGCTTTCATTAAACAGAAAAGACGTGTTTGCGTCAGTGGTGAAGATGGACAGGTTTTTGGCAATGTGGCAGCACTCTAGCCTTCTGATGTTTCTCTCCTGACCCCTAGGCCCCGACCTTCTCCAGGTGATCTCCTCTGTTGGATGTATTGAAGAGCCCATCAGTGGGTACACCAGTTAGTAGCTGGTCAAGCACCACATGCTGTGAGCCTTGGGGGGGCGGGGGCAGGGAGTTAATGACTCTCAGCCACCTGGTAGCGTTAAAAAGCTGAGGTCTCCTCTTAAAGTCTGCTTGGGTGGGACCCTTGGGGCCAGGAATACACACTGGAGCTGAAAGGGACACTTCTACCCCCTGCCCTTCACCTTGCTGCCTCTCCGTTGCTGAAATAGGAATTGCCAAACGAAAGAGAGCACGTGTTTGTGTGACTTTGGTCTGGAGAGAGTGGACGCAGGGCTGGCCAAGGAAATGAAGACCAGCAACCTACTGCTGGTGCTGGGAAGGTCACCAGCTGGTGCTTTCCCCTGGGACTGAGACTAGGGGGGAGTTTCTGTCTCCTCCTGAGGAAGGAGCAAACAACCTAAGGCAGGGCACAGCTGATAGATACTGTGGGCTGGAGGAAGGAGGGGTTGGTTCTGAAATGTGTCTGCATTTATATCCATTCACTCACTGGTTCCTGAATTTTTTCATTCAACCAGCAAGAATCGGGTGCCTGCTCTGTGCCAGACATTGTACTCAGAGCTGGAGGTGCAAAAATCACATGAAACCTAGTTCTCTGTTCAAAGGAAGCCCACATAGAGTGAGGGAAGCAGATAATTAAATCGACTACTGTGAAGTGAGGTGATGAGTATTATGATAGAAAGTGGAACAAGGGAGGGGCTCACCCTCGCCAGGGGGATTCAGGGCAGGATTGAGGGAGGGAGCTGACGCTTGAACTGAGTCAGAAGTTGGAGGTGGCAAAGGGTGGAGTGGAAAGAGATATCAAATAAATAGACACTCCTTCCCAGAGGGGATTCTAATCTAGTCTTGCTGTGTAGGAGCTGGGAGATGAGGAAGAGAAGGAGGATTCAAGACACAGGCAGATTTGGGGAAGTGCGGAAGAGCAAAATTAACTGAGGATTGGCAAGTCGGTTGTGATGCCTGGAGCCAGGGGCCCTGGGAGAGTGGAGGGAAGGAGCTCAATGGGCCTCGTGTGCTGAGCTAAGGAGTGTGGGCTTTCCCCTAAAAGCAGGGGACAGCCCCTGAAAGGAAGACATGACATGAATGCATATAAAATTTCCAAGTAGTGCTTTTTGGGAATCAGGAGCACTTGTTAGACTCCACCGAATAGGAAGGCAGAAACAAGATAAGGGAAATCCTCAAGGCATAAAGAGTCTGGTGGAAAAGATACAACAGAGAACCCATTTTCCTCCTGGCAGGCTTCCCGCATCTGAAACCACTCCTTCTCTTTTCTTTCTTGAAGAAAACTGACCTCTGAAATGTTGGTGTTCCTTGGGATTCTATCCTGAGCCTTCTTCTGGCTTTGCTTCACCCTTTGAGTGAGTCTCTAAGTGTGGGCCCCGACCAGCAGCATCAGAACCAACTGGAGATTTGTTAGAAATGCATAACCTTAGGCCCCACCCCAGACCTACAGAATCAGAAACTCTGAAAGGCCAAACCTACAATCTGGTTTTAACGGGTTCCACAGGTAACTCTACTGTATTCTCGAGTGTTAGGACAACAGATTTACCCCGCCTGTGGCTACAATTATAATCACCTGCGAAGCTGTTAAAAAAAAATATTTAAAAGCCTGGGTCACACCACAGCAAACTAAGTCAGAGCCCAGGGACTGGGGATTCTAATGAGCTTTTGGAGTTGAGGGAAAGAACCACTGGCCCAGAGCAGTGCTTCTTGGGCTTTAATGTGCAAATGAATCCCCCAGGGGAGCCTTGTTAAAATGCAGACTGATTCTACAGGCCTGGGGTGGGAACCAAGATTCTGCTTTTCTAATAAGGAGATGTCAATGCTGCTGGTCCACAGACCTCACTTTGAGGTTCATAAGGCCCTTCCCAACCTCCTTAAACCATCAGCTTCATTACCACCTGCATATTAATTAATAACACTCACTACATCTAGCCCCCTAGGTCTAGAACTCCTAACCTGTAAGAAAAGTTTTCAGATGAAGAACCCATCCAAGCCTCAACTCAACACTTCCTTAACTAACCTCATCCTGTCCACCCTCCCCCAAAGTTCTACCTACACCACATGTTCACCTCCCATTTGAGTCAATCCCATCACCTAAACCAGGCAAGGTGGTATCCTGAAACCAAAGTAAGACGAAGTTTTGAGAACATATTACCCAAAAAGCGCAACCCCAAAGCCCCAGACACTTGCCCCTCCCTCTTTCCTGGGAATGCCAGCCCCCTGCAAAGGACCCTCTCCCTTGTATTTGTGATGTTCCTAAGAGAACCCTTGAGTGTGCTCTACCAAGTCCTTGGGGGCTCTGCCACTACTCAGGATCATGACAAAACAGAAGGTCCTTGGATGGGAGAGTGGAGGAGTCCCAGGATACTTTGGGGGAGGGTGACAATGACAACTTTCTTTACCTTAATTGTATTTCCTGGTGTAGTACAGCCAGGCAGCCCTGAGCTCAGACTGCCAGGCTCTGTGGGACTTCTGAGGGTGGCCCCAGGTGGCCCCACCCATCTACCCCTGGCAACTGTGAGAGCACAGCCCTGTCAGTTACATGGCCACTTGGCCCTAATTTCACTCAGGGCCTCTAACTGCTTTTCATGCACCTCTGTGTTGAGGCCCTGTCCTCAGGGTACCCTTTTCTAGGGGTTCTTGAGTTAGCATCTATATTAAGACACAGTTGCGTGCCTTGCAACAAGAGAAATTTCTTCTCTCAGTGTGGTAGAAGCCAGAAGTCCAAAATCAAGGAGTCTGCCAGGCCACACTCCCTCCTAAGGCTCTAGGAAGAATCTTTCCTTGCTTCTTCCAGCTCCTGGTGGTTCCTGGTATTCCCTGGATGTGTCAGCATAGCTCAATCTCTGCCTCTTCTTCATATGACCTTCTTCCCTTGTCTCTCCACCTCTCAAATCTTCCTTAACTTTCTCTCTTTTTCTTTTTTAAGATTTTATTTATTTAGAGAGGGGGAGAGAGAGAGAGAGCACAAACAGGGGGGTTGGGACAGATGGAAAAGTAGAAGCAGACATCCCACTGAGCAGGGAACTGCTGTGGGGCTCAATCCCAGAGTCCCGGGATCATGACCTGAGCCAAAGGCAGACACCCAATGCACAGAGCCTCCCAAGTACCCCTTCCTTACCTTTCCTTTAAAAGGACATCAATCACTGGATTTAGAGCTCACCCTAAATCCAGGATGATCTTATCCCAAGGTTGTTAGCTTACTTACATCTACAAAGACTCTATTTTCAACTGGAATCATTGGTACCAGAGGTTAAGACTTGGGCATATCTTTTTTGAGGAGACACGATTCAAGCCACTACAATGTCCATCCCTATTAAAACATGGTGACCAGAAGAAAGCTCCATACTCTACTTCCCAGATATGAGTGAAGGGATACACACCCTCATTTCCTGTGATCTGAATGCCATGTTATTAATGCAGCCTAAAATTGTGCCCCTTCATTCTCACCTCCTGTCACCTCTGATTGATCTCATTACTGATAAACTGCGTGCAGACAAAGTCTTCCCCACCTGGCATTTGTGCAACTGATGCTTTTGAACCTAAATATAAAAGCTTACATATATCTCTATTAACTTTCATCTTATTAGTTTCAACCCGCTTCTAGACTGTCAAAATCACTTAGAACCACTATTGTGTTTTCAATTGCAGAATTTTCCTTTCCAACTTTCTATTATCTGCAAATTCAATAAGCATCCCTGAAGTATGCAGCAGGGAAAAATACCTTGAACTCAGGAGTCAGAGAGCTAGACACTAGTCTTAACCTTCTACATAACTGTAGGAAAGTTCTATAATTTCTCTGGATCTCAATAAGATGACCTCTATAGTCTCTGCGAGCTCAAAATTCTATAACTAGTGAAGTTTTAAAAACTTCTACCCCTGGAAGCAAGCAGATATCTTTGTTTAAAGCCTAACTCTGTGACTTATAGGATGACCTTGAACTAGCCACATAACCACCCTGTGCATCAATTTCCTCACTTGTAAAGTGGATGATGTTACAATATCAGTATTTATAAGCATATAATTATACTATATATACATGTGTGTATAAATATATGTTACATATTATATATAGGACTATGGTTATAATAAATATATAAATATAAAGTACATAGTAATAATAGTATCTAACTCATGAGGTTATTAGAATTAAATTAATTTAATAAATTAATAAATAAATTAATAAATAAATTAAATTGATTAAATTAATGAATTCATGTAAGGCACTCAGCTCATGCCTGGCATATAAATAAGCACTCAGTGAACGTTAGTCATTTTATTCTAGACAAGCAATTAGAAAAAAATTAACAGGACAGGACCATGATAGACTAAGATAGAATCAAAGAGTGAATCTTCTAAATGTTCTTTGGAAATACAGTGACCAGATGTCCTGATGTTCCAGACATGATCCTGGTTTACTCCTGTTATCGCAATACCCGGTACCAGGCCCATCTCAGATTCCCATTCAAAAAAGGACTTGCTGGTCCCCTGCGAAGAGCAGTTATCTGGCAGTCTAGAGTGGTTACAGCTTTCAAGACCACTTCTGCTTCTGAACGGAAGGCACTCTGGCCAATGACTGAATGCGGAGGTGGAACAAGGGCCCACCTTAACACAGGACTCTTTCAGTGGTCAGTATTTTCCCCAGAGCTCCCCACTAGAATGACAGAGACTTGGACAGTTCTGCATTATAATTTCACAGCTCCCTCATCCAATCCCACTTCCTCCTCCTCTTCTTTTCATAGGTCTTACTCCTATGAAACATCGGTCCTCCTAACTCCTTCTCAGAGCCTGCTTCCTGGAGGACCCAGCTGATACAAGTCCCCTTTGCCTCTCAAAAGTGAACCCATTTAGGTGATAAATTATATGCTCACACTGAACTTTGCCCCTCCCCCACTTCCACCATTAGGGCTCCCTCAGTGATGGAATGACATGACATGCAGCTGGGGCACCTGGGTGACTCAGTCAGTTGAGCATTTGACTCTTGATATGGGCTCAGGTCATGTTATCAATCCTTGCATCAGACTCCTTGCTCAAGGGGGAGTCTGCTTGAGACTCTCTCTGTCTCCCTCTGCCCCTCCCCCACTTGTGCATGCACTCTCTCTCTAAAATAAATAAACCTTAAAAAAACAAACAAAAAAAAAAGACTGACATGCAGAGCACATTTTACCATATTAATCACAGACATAACATGAGACCACAAAGTCTCTGACTTGCTCAAGACAGGGTCCCATAGGGATGTCACTTCTGCTGACCTGTCTATCCAGAGATTGCATTACTAGCTCTGACCAAAATATGAGGTTAATTTGACAAAACCCAGTGAATCCGTGGTTAAATTCAAATAATCACATCTTTCCTGTATTTTATCAAACCAAACGAACACTCCAGTGTAGGGACTTTTCTGGCTTCCCAGCCTGTGACCTTGGTTTGCATCTCCCAGTTCTCAGCAGGGCACATGGTTTGGTCTGGCCAGAGGTTCTCACCGCCTCCATACCCCTCTTACTCCTCAGCGCTGTCTCCATGCCTTCATCTTCAGATTGTGCATTTCCAGCCCGCAGGGAGAGCAGCTTAGTTCCAGGCTCCTGCATGGTCCATCTCCACAGCCCTTCCTGAGATACACACAGGCTTTCTCTTGATGGATCTTCTCTGTGCCTCCACTTCCCGAGCTCCTGTATCCCCCTCCTCCATTCTGTCCTCAGTCTGCGCTCCTCCTTCACCTGCCCCTCTGATCATCCAGGCTAATCTCAGGGCCCAGGTCAAGCCCCTTTCCTGCTTGGGAGGCCTCTCCTGCCTCCACAGGAGCAATGGTGATTGAAGAGCATAGATCTAGTCCAGCAAACTCAACTAAGCCTTTCCCTGCAGGACTTTCATCTTACTGGGGAGTTTCTCTGCCATTCTGGCTGTGTTCTCTGGACTCCCTGCAGTCTCCTGTCAGTCTGAGGCCCTGCTCACCGAAGCCAGGCAGCCCATGGGTCCAGCTGGTCCCTGTGGAATAATGCTCCAGGGCATGAGGCATTTTCAGCTCCCTAACTCCCTGTAAGCTCCTTCCCTTGAGGGAGGGTAGCTCAACTGATGGCTCCTGCAAGACTCAGGGCTTCCTTTATACTTTGGCACCAACTATAATGTCCTCCAGTACCACCATACCTAGAGCCCAGAGAGATGTTCTGGCACCCTTACTCCCTGCTGAAAGGCACTAAACCATGAGCAGGGGCTCTTGGTCCAGAGCATAGGAGGGGAAGGAGAATTGAGAAGGTTAATGATCTACTTCCCGCTGAGGTGAAATTAACCTCACGAACATGAGGTAGCATTCACACATTCCTGCTTCCTTTTTGGGAGGCACTGGTGTTCTCTTTCCCATAGACTCTCTTACTTTGCTATCCACAAGGACATTTCTTCTAGCCTTCCTAATCATTCTCATTCATTCATTCACTGTGCAATGTGTTCAGTGCCTTCTGTGTGCAAGGCACAGAGTTGGGCATCCGAGCCTCAGACTTCAGGGCCCAGGATCTAACTACTCTCTTGGCCCCTGAAAGCACCTTGATGTTCCTCCTCCTCCTTTCTGATCTTAAAACAGCTGTGGGCAAGCACATCATGAGACACTGTATCCGTAGAACCTGAGAGAATCATTCTTGAGAATGGAGTGACCATGCTCAGTAATGATATTCATTTGTTTATTCATTCAGTGAATACTATCAGGTCCTTATTGTGTATCAGGCACTGTGCTAACACCTGGGATACTGTTGAGCAAAAGAGACATCGCCCCTACAAAGACCGGTGTCTGAGAGAGACATTAAACAAATAGGCCTGTGAATAAGTTTATCATCACAGGTGGAGAAAAGTGTTTGGAAAGAAAATAACAGATTGTAAAACACAGGGAATACAGGAGTGGCTGGTCAGGGAAGGCCACTGAGGTGACCTCTGACGGATGGTCAGCTCTGACCAGGACAGGATAGGGTGACCTCTCACTCCTTGCCCACCTTCTTCCCCAGCCTTCCACCCCTACCTTCCACCATGTTCAGGACCGAGGGCAGAAAGCCTCCCGACCACTGCATGGAGCACTGCCTCCTCGCTTCAAAGTCCTGATCTCAAACAAGGGGAAAGTTTACTCCCAAACCAGGTTTTATGGCTTTACTCGTCTTCCAAAGAGTCAGCTCATGGCATCTGCATCCAGGAGAGGGGGCTAGCCGGCAGCAGCCCAGCCCCCAGCAGCCAGGGAATGCCGCACCACGGCAGGAGCGGAGCCTCCCTCCAGACAGGGGCTTTGGAATGGCTGCATTAAGAATGATTGTGGCAATAAAGTTCTATTAGCCATCTGGAACAATGGTGCACTCTCCAGGGCCAGGCGCTCAGTCGCTGATGGCTGCAGACAGATGTGCACAGAGAAGGGCTCCAAGGGACAGGCTCTGGTGACTGTCTGGGATGGAGGTCAATTAGAGGGGGACACCAGCCCTGGCCAGTCTGAGGCAGGGCACCGGAACACTACAGCCAAAACACCTGGATGAATTCTGTTTCCATAATATCCTCAAGAAAAACGTTAGGGTATCATCATTTAGAAAACAGCTTGCCTTTACTTGGATAAATGTAAAAGATATAAATGCTGTATCAGAGATAGTTAACAGGAAATCTCCCTTCTCCTCCCAAGGCTGTTCTCTGACCCTCCCATAAGGGCTACCTCACTTGGGAGTCAGACAAAGCTAAGTTCAAACTTGGGCAAGGTCACTTAACAGGCTGTGTGACCCTGAGGCTCCCATAGAATCTCTGAGTTTCAGTTTCTCACCTGTACAATGAATGCAATAGCCTGTCTCTTTGCTGGCTTCTGGATGGAGCAAGTGGAGTGCTTAGCCTCCTCCTTTAATGGGTATTATTAACAGTCCTTAGGAGCAGCCCTTTCAGGAATACAGGCTTGGCCAAAAGTGGCTGGGAATGCAGTTGAGGCTGACAGTGAGGGAGAAGCACCGAGAAACCTGATGTCCCTATCCCATTTTGGGCACCTCGGTGTCCCACAGTTATGGGGACAATTATTCTTTGGCCGTGTGCTTCCAACCCTCACCTCACGAGAATGAATTAACAGGAGCATAAACACAGGTGTCACTGTGATTTATGGAGTAATTAATAAACAATTAAGGTGTCTTGGAGCACAATTACACATTTTATTTCAGCCGCCTTGTGTGGCAATGACTTGGCTTACCTACAGTCAGGGTTGAAGACAGCGCCGGGCCTGTGGGGTGGAGAGTGATCGGGAAGGCTCTGTGGGTTTTATGGGGTAAATACTTCCTGAGAGGCATGACGTCAAATGAGCTGCCCTCAAAGGCAGCCAGGCCTAAACATACCTTTCAATGACTCTGCAAGGATTCTGCTCTATCCAGGGGGCAGAGAAGCTTCTAGGGGTGATCTGCTCACAGGCTCCTGGAGCTGACCTGGAGATCCCAAGGCACATAGACCTATGCCAGCCCTGCCCAGCACTACTGTGAGCATTCTTTCCAGGCTTGTGTGGAGCTCTGTTTCTAACCTGGGCTCCTGCCTGTGCCTGCAGAAAGGAAGAAAGTATCCGTCACCTTCCCTCACTGGGGGGCAATGGTTTCCTCAACACTGAAAGGCAACAAGGCTTCCTCCCTCTGTCACCATTCTGGTCCACTTACTGGTTCCCTCCAGTCAGGGGCATTGCCAGGTGGCCCTTCTTGGCATGCTCCCTTCACACTCTCCCTGCACCTATTTCCACCACTAACTCCTATGTAGTTGCCTCCCAAATGTTGCTGGAGCCTACCCATCCAACCCCACCACCACCATGCCTCATCTTAAAACCCTTTACTGGCTTCCCTTCGACCTTAACCTTACAGCAGCCTACATGTTACCCACCCCACCTCAATACCACCATGGCAATTCACCCCACTCCTCACCTATGACATGCCCTCACTCCTCTTCGTCCTTATGGAGAACCTCTGCCATGGTCACTCTGAGAGCCAAACCAGACACAAATATTCTCCTCATGGACCAACTCAACTCCTGTGGTCTCCTCTGACTTGTTGGGATGCCACCTCACAATCCACCCCACTCCTACCCTCACCACCCACCCCACCAAGCACCCTCTTTCCACTAGTCCATCTTGATGTTCTCACCACTCAGTTCACCATCCCAAACCCAAACCCATCTGTGGGAACCCAGTTTCTGAGTTTCTTTTTCCAGAGAGCCTTCCCTGGCTAATCCAGCCCACACTGACCTCCCCTACCATGATGCTGTCTGATGCCTCCAAGCCTCAGATAGCATCAGCACTATGCCTCTTTGGCTTTTGTTTTGTTTTGTTTTGTTTTTGCTTGCTGCACCTGGCTGTGAGGTAGTATAGCATAGAGGGCACGAGCTCAGCTCCCAGGCAGAGGCAAATCTGGGTTCAAGTCCTGACTCCACCCTCTATCTCTATGACCTTAAGCAAGGTACTTAAACTCAGCATTTTTTTCTACATCTATAAAGTGAGGATCATTGCTTTAAAGAATAAAGGAGCTAGGGGCACCTGGGTTAAGCCTCTCTGCCTTTGGCTCAGGTCATGATCTCAGCATCCTGGGATCAAGTCCTGCATTGGGCTCTCTGCTCAGTGGGGAGCCTGCTTCCCGCCTCTCTCTGCCTGCCTCTCTGCCTACTTGTGATCTCTCCCTGTCAAATAAATAAAATCTTTAAAAAAAAAAAAAAAGAATAAAGGTGCTAAAGTGCTTAGCATAGGACCTGGTGTGATAAATGTTCAGTGAAAATTAGCCTTTATTATCACATGATCTCACAGGTGCACACACACACAAACTTTATGAGATTTTTAAATGTCACAAAGTCAAGGACCCATTCAAATATGTTTCAGACCTAGAAAGAGATAAGCTACCATTTAGAAACCAGGCCACATTGACACTAATCCCATCTTTTGCTTGAAGTTCTCTTATTTCTTCCCACTGAAACTCCAGTTTTAAACATCCATCTGTAGCTGACATCCCAAAGCCCCTGCAAAATATACCTGTCTGTGGATCCAAGTTGAGAGTTCAGGTGGGAATCAAGTCGCCAGGTAAAATAAAGGACGCTCTTGCAATGTTTGGGACATACTCATACTGAAAAAAATCATTGTTAACATGAAATTCAGATTTAACAAGGCATCCTGTGTTTTTATTTGCCAACTCTGGCGACCATAGATGGGAACTTTTGAGGGACCTCCAGCCATGAAGCCCTGTCTCATTTCTCCCATTGGGAATTTCCATTGCAACCAAATTGGTTTCCCTGGAGCCCTCTCATATAGACCTCGAATTATGTTCATTATGGCCAAGTCAATTCTTCAGTAAACACATCTAAATGCAAATAAGCATTAAAACCCACATAATGGTTTTAACAGCTTTCCTGACATTCTCTCCACTTCCTGCCCTATGAGTCTCTGCCCTTATCACATCAGGAACACACACAAACTCACAAAGGAAAAATAAATATGATGGATGGGAGCTAGCCACAATACAATTTAAGGTCTCTACCAATTTTGACCTTGCATGTAGAATGTGGTGGAATGTTCACTGGTACCTTATATGTCCAGAATGCCCTAAAAGATGATCATTACCCTGACTGGTAATAGAATTCTTAGATCGTAATCCTTTTCTTTCGATGTTGGTAAATATTGTTCCACAGACTTCTGGCTTCCCGTATTGCAAATGAGTCTAAAGTTCTTTCCTTTGGAAACAACCCACTTTTTCCACCAACAGCCTGCAAAATTTTCTCATTTTCTTTGGAGCTCAGTGATGCCATCTGATTGATGTCTATTTGCAACTATCCTGGAATCCACAGTGAGCCCATCCATACTCCAGACGATGTCTTTTTTCAGTCAGGAAATGTTTCTTCTGTGATTTCTTTAATTATTATTTCTCCATCCACCCCTCTAGAACTATTGGTTTGTTTGGGTTTGTCCAGATTACATTTCTTGGTTATATTTCTTAGCTTTTTAAAAAGCTCATGATCAAAAAATAAAATAAAATAAATTAAAAGCCCATGATTTCTATATCTTTGTTTTTACTTTGTGAGCTGTTTATCCCATATGATCACCCAGAATGTAATCCAGAATGCTAATTTGGTTCCCAGAAGTGACCAGCCCTCTAAAGTTTGCTTACCATTTTTTTTAAATTAAGAAATTGCTTTTTATTGCTTTTTGTTGCTTTAGCAAATAAGTGTTTTCCCTAGTTTTCCTTGAGAGGTCTTCCTTCTATTCTACTAAAGCTCTCTTCCGCCTCATCATTTTGTGCTACCTAAGTAAAAGCCACCTGTTCTTGTCGTTTACTAAATTCCCTTAAGTGGGTGATGAGTTTTCCTCTTCTACTCATGATTTTATGTTCCCTGGGCACTCAGACAGTTTGGGCGTAGAGGATCTCTTGAACAAGAAGGCACCAAAAAGATGGTGGATTTTTGCCTTCTAGTAGGCTGGCAGTTAATGAGCTGTCAAATGATTACCACTCCTATCTGTTCAGTGGGGAAGGAAGGAGCTCTGCCCCAACAGTCCCCTCCTACAGGGCAGAGGGGCAGTCTTCTTCTACTTTGCCCCACTGGTCAGCAAGGTCAGGCGGCACTTCTAGGGACCACCTGGATCTGGCATTCAGTCAGCAGCACTCTGAGGAGACTTTGAGCTCTCTTAACAGCTGAGCCTCTCAGGGGATTGTGGAATTCCATCTCCCCTCAACCCCTTCTTGCCCAGTCCCTGAGAAAGCAGAGCCTTCTCTGCCCTGGTCACTCTGCCCTCACCTGAACCAAACTCCCAGCATTACATGCACTTTGAGCTCACCAGCAGATCCATCTGCCAATCTGTTAGTCCATGGAGGGAATTTTGCTATGGGAAGGGTCTGGAGGCCACAGGGCTGGGGACTATCTACCCTCAGAAAACTAGCTACCCCCAGTCTCCATTGTAAATATTATTAATGTCCTGCCTCTTCATCACTGTCCTGGGAAGAAAACAGTTCCTCTGGGATAACTGAATAGTTCCTTTCAAGGCAGTTATGGGAGAGCAGGAAATAACCCAAGTTTAGAATCAAAAGACTTGGGTTTGAGATCCAACTCTAAGCATTTTGTAAATATTGAAGTACATACATATGTCACCATGAATTATCTCTTTAATCATATTACTGAACAAGACTCATTCCAGACCTAGGTCCTGAGCGAGGTCCTCCCAGTGCTCTCTCTGACAATAGTTATTTTTTCTGCAGAGCACTCCACTCAACTCTTTAGGGAAAGGGAACCATGATAAATCAAAGACTAAATAACAATAGCAGAGACTACACCATATTTTCATAGCATGTTTATGAGGACATCATCTAGAAGAGAGCTAAAGGGCTTACTGAAGTCAGGATATTTTACGTCTATTGCTTTTGCCTTATCTTCCAGACCTGTCATTCTGACATTGGAGGAAATTAAATTGGTCTGATGTGATTGGTTCCCTGCACAGTCACATTGGTTTTCATCCAGTACCCTCTAGTTTTCTGGTATTTGCAAATTAATTATTGAATGATTTGTTGCAATATCTTTCTCAGGATAATAGTGCCTGTCACAGCACATGACATTTATAATATGTTTTTGAGTTTCTTGGCAATGTGTGCTAAGTAAATGTAAATTCTTATTGTTGGCCTGTATCGAAGGTGTCAGATAATCAGGCATGAGAATGAGTGGACAGGTTGGGCTTTCCGTCTGAGCAGGATATCCCTCCCATCAAGAACTCCCTCTAGGAAAGGAACTGTAAAAAAAAAAAAAAAAAATTCTATCCTCATCTAATTTGTAAGATACAGCCATTTTCCCCTTCCTTCTTTTCCTCTTCTCACTCATTTATTCACCAGGTAATAATGTACCTTTCCAGGAAATATTTATTCAAGTGAAGACACCTTCAAGCACACCTGATTGTTTGACCCAAGCAAGATGTGAGACATCTGTACCTTGCCCCAACATCTGCCAATTCAGAGATATTAGAAACCAAAACCAAGGCCCCAAGTTTCAGTCACTAACTACAGACAGTGGTCTGTGGCACCTTTTGAGTCTGTTATGAAAGAGAGACAGAAGTGAAGGCAAAGGGATCTTAGGCTCAATGCCCCCTCAATGCCTGGAGCAGATCACACAGTCCCTCAGGACATCATGTGTCCAGTTGGAGTTACTTCACTAACCATCCTCAGAGGATCCTTCTAGAGAGTTACTTGGCTTGATATTAGGTTCATAGGACACAGACACAGTTAATGTACTCTTCCAACCAAAGGAGAACCAGATTCTCTTACCACTGACCTGGAAGCCTAATGGCCACGTTGCCTGGTGTGAAACCCCATGGCAGCAGGGATGAATCCCAACAAATTTTGAGCTAGGCAATGGAAGACTTTGGTACAGATACTGCCTGCCATTCCCATTCTTTAGTGGTCTTCTCTCTCTCTTTCCCTTCACTTTATATTATCTCTGATGGCTCATGAAACTCCCAGATAAGTGTATCTTCTCCAGACAGTGTTCATTGCTCACATCTTTCACAATCTATCTGCAGCCATCAAACTTACCTGTCCTCGGTCCCTATCAGAAGATCTGTGTGGTCATTCAAACTCTTCAAGAAAACAAAATTGGAAATATGGGTGACCAATAATAGCTTATTGCTTTATATTCTAACTAAAAATACTGTGACCTTACAGAGGTAATTTCAGCTATGTGGCAAAAAAAAAAAAAAAAAGTGGTTTATATACTTCTCCATGCACTCAAAACTCACCAGGCCAATTGTAAGACCTCCTATTTGAACTTACATTTCAGCTTCCCACCAATGGAAGAGAGATGGGATGGCCCTAAAAAGAGACTCAAAACTGAAAACTTACCACATTAGAAGTGAGAAAATGCCAGACTCTGCTTTGAGTTCTAGGTTCCATGCACTGCAGAAGACATGACTGAATTAAGAGTAACCCTCTCTCCCAGTCTCAGGTATTTGGAGCTCTGGATTACTGCAGGTTCACGAAGGAACAAGCCCAAATTGGGCAGGAGGAGCCCTAAGATCCAGTTCTATTGTTGCCACTTATTCACTGGGTGCATAAGGCTCTTCTCTCAGAGCCTGACTTCCATGCTATAAACCACAGAAGCTGATCTGGAATCTCTAATGTCTCTTAACTGTTATGCAATGCGGTTCTCACCTTCACTTGTCTCTTCCCAAGTGAAGAAGTTATAGTTGCAGGATTGGGGGATAGTAATGTAGCATCTACCATTCCTGCTACCATGAAGACTTTTATTCCAGATAGCCCTTGTACTTTTTTCGAACAATGTACCCTGGTCTTTAAGAGCTGGCTCTTGCCCAGATTCACTTCCAAGCAGAAGGCCAGGCTCCCTCTCCTAGCTGCACTTTGAAATGTAAAGTTTTGTTTTGTTGGGTTTTTTTTCACCACTAACCTACATTCAGGGGAGTGGAGCCTAGCTGTTGCTTTTAGAGATGTGCCCTGCATCCTTAATGGCCTTGGCATTCCCACTAGAAATGGTGTCACATTCACAACCCAGATTCAGCCTAAACTTGCAGGCTAATCAGATAGGAAGTATCCCTGTATACACAGCAAGTGGCTCAGTCGAAGCTCCAGAGCCTTCCTTTTCCAGACCTTATGGCCCATAAAGTTACCAATCAAACATCTGCCAATCACCCCACCAGTAACCCCAGGAATGCCACAGTTAAGGAAGTGGCCATGAGATCTTCATAGAAAAGACCTTGCTGAATTATTTCTCGAACAGTCAGAAATTCTTGGGTCAAATGTAGCTCTGAAATTATCACTTAACCTCTCTATGCTTCAGTTGCCTTTTCTGTAAAACAGGGGTACTAACACCTGTCTTGACTTTGGCCAAGAATCAACAGAGATGACAGATGCAAACGAAAACACCTTGTAAACCAGGGCTCTTTGGGGAGGGTGGAATCTTTTTTTTTTTTTTAAGATTTTATTTATTTATTTGACAGAGAGATCGCAAGTAGGCAGAGAGGCAGGCAGAGAGAGAGGTGGAGGCAGGCTCCCTGCTGAGCAGAGAGACGGATGCAGGGCTCGATCCCAGGACCCTGAGATCATGACCTGAGCTGAAGGAAGAGGCTTAACCCACTGAGCCACCCAGGCACCCCAGGAGGGTGGAATCTTAATTGTCAGAGAATTGTTTCAAAATAAACATGTCAAACTCCTTTCCCCACTCTCTAGATGTTGAACTCCCCAAATCCAGGGTGGCACCTGGCCATATGTATTCTGGAAAGACCCCTAGAAGATCCTGGTCCACACTGACCCATTGCATGCTGTGTGGGTATGAAAGGTGATTGACAGGATGTGAACTTCATTCCTAACCGATGTCTGGGTGACTCTGGAGGAAACTATTCAGGAAATTATGGACTCAAAGTATCTGAAACAGTCATCCATCTTGGCAAAAGGATCCTTGTCCCATGAGCCCAAGGAGGAAGATGGGCCCTCTGTCCAGTTGGGAACAAAGCTATATTAGGGCACGTAAAGACAAAGACAATAGAGTCAAGGTTGGTCCCTATTGTGAGATGATGGCAGGGATGCCCCAAACTATACTTAGTTCCCAAAAAACATGTAACTCCCAGGGTTCTCTGAGATTTGTTCTTTTCTTACTACCTTGCCAAAAGTCAATTGAATCAGGCCTTGACATACAGACTCCTAAAACAAAAGCCCATTCACTAAAATTCAGAGGTAAGAACAGGAAGCCAGATGCACCACCTTTTGTTCTTCCATCCTAGTCCCGAGGATGAGAGTCCACCATGCAGACATGTGAATGCAATGGATTAACCACTTCTCAGCTGGGTTCCCAGGTTGCTCCCCAGCAGAAGCATAAAAAATTGAGTCTTTCTCCTGACTGGGCTCCCTGAACCCTCTTCCTGATGTCAGAGATGCCTGGGATTGAGCAGCCAGCCAACTTCAGCTCAATTGATAAGAGTTTTATCCCAGACTCTGGAGTCTTGACTGTTGTTCACATTGACTAAAGCATAGCCTACTTACCTTTGTCCATATTTATATATACAGTAACCTAACACAAGGCCCTTAACAGCTATCATTCATACCCAACATGGCATTTAGGCACATTCTTGGACACAGGTCCTTTGAAAACCTGAGTACCATTAATAGTAAACATGCCAATGATACCACACAAGCATGCTTACATGCAAGATATCTTATATGGTAGTATTTAAAAAATGACCTCAAGTCTTTGACGTTTCTCCCATTAAAAGGTGGAAACTCTATCCCCTCCACTTGAATCTGCACAAACTTATGACCACTTCAACTAGCAGAGAATGGTAGAAGCGATGCTATATGACTACCAAGCGAGGCTGTGCAGCTTCCACTTGGATCTCTTGGAACACTCACTCTGGGAGAAGCCAGATGCCACGTAAGAAGTCTAACGTGATGAGATCATCATGCTAGAGAAAACACATGTAGGCACTCCAGCTGGCAACCCCAGGCGAGCTCCTAGGCAGCCTGTAAGCACCAAATGCAACCGTGTGAGTGAGCCATCTTGGACCTCCAGACTTATCAAGCCTTCAGATGATTCCAGTTCCAGCCAACTTCTGACAGTAACCACGTCAGAAACCCCATGGGAGAGGCACCCAGACAAACTCTTCCTAGATGCCTGTCCCAACAAAATTGTGAATGAAATTAAGTGATTGTTTTAAGTTTAGGGTAGATTGTTTCACAGCTAAAGTAAGTGACACACCTTCTAATTCCAATGTTTAAAAAATACGGTAATGAATATGAGAGGTAGGCATTTGCTCAGATCACTTGATCTGTCAGCCAGGCACTCTCATACCCTATAGGTGGGGATAAAAGTTGGTAAATCTTACCGGAAACAATTTTGGCAACACCCAGAGCTTTAAAACACCCATCCTTTTACCTCTCAATTGCTATTCTAGGAGTCTGCTCTAGTGATTTGATTATAGATATATACAAAGAATTATCTGAATCAGCTGTAAGGATGCTCATTAGTGTTATCTATAATAGCAAAACATTGGGAATAACCTAAATGTTCCCCTGAGAGGGTGGTTAAATAAACTATATTTGCACAAGAAAATGCTTTACACTTGTTTTAAACCAAGTTTTTGAAGTATATTTCATGACAAAATATTCACCATCTAACAATTAATAAAAATTTAGATTACAAATGGTATTTTCCTTATATAAAAACTACACATATCTGGAAGAGAAAATCTCAAATTTTATACACACACACACACACACACACATATATTTAAAGATATTATTTATTTGTTTATTTGTCAGGGAGAGAGCACAAGTACAGGAGGTGGGGTCAGGGAATGGCAGGCAGGAAGAGAAGGACGCTCCCTGCTGAGCAAGGAGTCTGATGCAAGACTTGATCTCAGGACCCTGGGATCATGACCTGAGCCAAAGGCAGACACTTAACTAACTGAGCCACCCAGGTGTCCCCCAAAAAACCTCAAATTATAAAACTGATAATGTCTAAATACTAGTCTGGCTTTCTAGGTTTTTTTTTTTTCTATATTTTCTACATTTTCTTTTTTTTTTTTTTAAGATTTTAATTATTTATTTGAGAGAGAGAGAAGAAGCAGGGGGAGAGGAAGAAGTAGACCCCCAAAGTCAGATATCTAATTGACTGAGCCACCCAGGCACCTGTATTTTCTACATTTTCTATAATCAACATGCACTACTCTTATAATGAGGGGAGAAAAGATACTTTGAAGAGAAAGTAATAGCGTGATGCCCAAATTGCCAAGAATGGGATAAGAACCTCTGCCCCAAGCACCATCTACTTATAGAGGGCTAACAGGATGGCCAATCCCAGCTATACACAGAACCGAATAGGAAACTAGAGAGCCTGAAACTGAAGCTCAGAAACCAAACGTCCAAGGGAAGCTGGAAAAAGAAACTGCAAGATGGAGAACCATCCAGTCCTTCGTCCAACCAAAGCCCCAAGGGCCCTGGCCATATCACAACGAGCAGAAGGTGACATCTCCTACAGTCTGCTACAGGACTATGTGGGAAGGCAGCCCCTCATATGTGTCTGTGTGTGGGGGAGGGGAGGAGGAACTTGAGTGGGGCATCTTGAGCTCCTGGGGCATCTATCCTTCTATCCTTGAGGACTTGCGCCAGCAAAATGCGAACTCTAGCACTGCACTGTCCAATCCGGTAGCTGTTACCTGTGCGAACTATTTAAATTTAGACAGATTTAAATAAATAAAACTCAAAACAGTTCTGTCACACTAGCCACATTTCAAGTGGCCAATGGTTAACGTATTGGACAGAGCAGGATAGGACTTTTCCGTCATCACGGAAAGCTTTCTAACCAATGGCGCCGCTCCAGGGATTTGCTTAGCTTGGATTCTGAGATTTCTACAGGGAGAGTGACATATGATGGAAAGACAGAATGGGAAGTGAACTAGGCCACCTGAAACCCAGCTGTCACACTTACCAAATATGAAATCTCAGACTCACTATTAACCTCTCTGAGTCTCAGTTTCCTTATCTAGCCAATGGGGAAATTATCTGCCACATAGCGCCGTGACAAAGAGTAAATGATGCCAAGACCACAAACTGCGAGATGCGAGTCGCAGAAACTCAGTCGACGTTCAAACAACTGTGGTTGTTAGAGAGGTGAGGATCCCTGAACCTTTCCAAGAGCATCTCAGAATAACCAAACCAACCAGACCTGCTCGTAAACCAGGAATCTCTGCACTCAGAATCAGGCTAGAAATAAGAGGCCCTTCAGCTTTTTAAAAAAATTTTAAGGCCACCTGGTCTCACACTGAATGTAAGCCCAAGACGATGAGCACCAAAGGAAGCAGGGCAGAAGATGCCTGGGAGCTCTGTGGCCATCCTTTCTCCCCACAACAAAGCCTTTCGTCCCCATCTGCAGGACGGTTCAGCAAGGTTATCAGTGGTGCAGCCGGGACTCAAACCCAGGTCTCAAAAGGCCCCCACGTCCCCTGTTACCTGTTAACGGCTCTTTCCACAGCGGCATTCAGGAGGCCTGCTGAGTCACAGTCTAAAACCTTCCTTGAGCAGGACAAGGCTGTCAGGGGAGATAAGGGGACACTGGATGCCTGGGCTCAGGGTAGCAGGCAGCAGGACTCCTGCTAATCCCATGGAAAGGTGAATAACTGGGTGCACACCGTCAGGGGGTTAGCTAGAGGACACAAAACACACTCCCAAGCATTACTTAGTGGGGGAAGAAAAAGAGAAATAGAACACACAGCTTGTGCAAATGGAATCAAGTGTCTACTCCAATCAGAATTGAGCACCGACCTCAGGAAGGAGGAATGAGGAATAATTGGCCTTCCAGGGGCAGGCAGCAAGTATAAACACAAGAAACGCTATTCCCGTTCAGCTCGTACATAAAGCACAGTTACGGACTGAGGGAGCCAATTTCAGCATGACAGGAGGAGGCATAAAAAGGATATGTGGAACCGTAAGCCTCTTCCCCAGGATGGCATAACCATGTTATAACTAGACAAAATGCTTGAGTGGGCGCCGCGGCTAATTAACAGTGGCCCCTTTAAAAAGAGAGCTCTGCTTATTTTTATGGACATGCTGAACATAACTAGCAGGATTTAAAATCCGGTTCTCCTTACTAGTTTATTTTTCCCTATAACTTGAACCGAGTTGTCCCTGGGTTCCAGACTAATGAAATGCTTATTTAGAAGCTGTGGCCATCTGTCGCTGGTGCTGCCGTGTTGGTTTCTGCTCCCTGCCCAAGGGTTGATGAGATTCGGGGGCATGGGGAATTTCCCACGATGCCCAGGCCAAGGAAGCTCACTTACATGGGAAGGGATTCACTGGGAAGAAAGATCAGGCCCCGGCGCTCCTCTTGCTCCATGGGGGCTGGTTCCCAGCTGCAGGGGAAATCCTGACAGCTGGCATGCTGGTGGTCTCACCTGCTGCTGGGGCGTGTTGAGCCGCACAGGGAAATAGAAACCTCATGCTGGTGCCCGCCATAGGCAAGGATTCTGCACACTGGTGACCCCAGGGGCCCAGGGTACCCCTCCCTTCTGCCCTCCACCTCACTTTCTCCTTTCCTACAAGGGAGAACACAAGTCTGTGATGCTCATCTTGGCTCCTTCCCTCCATTTACACATGGGATTTTTAAAAATCAGGTGTATTACACTGTTCTCAATATTGTCAACACTGGGGCCCACCTGCCACTGCTGCTCCCTTGCACACTTTCCCGAGAACACGCCCCTCCCCCAGCATCTCCGGACCTGTGTCCATCCGTAGTGATGGCAGATATAAACAGCTGGCAGAACACTTGCTGGCCCACTTCAGGATGAGCCCCACAGATGGCAGTCTGCTCATTAACACTGTCCTTGCGGCACCAAAACTGCTGCCCCTTCTGCCCCAGCCCCCTGCAGCCCACAGGATTTCTTTGTGTCTGCTTACTTTTCTCCTCTCCCAGTTCTAGACTCTCTGAGTGATAACAAACAGAAAACAGCTTCCTTAATGTGTCTCCATCTCCTGTCTCTGGCCCCCTGCCCTGCTCAGCGTCTCTGGGTATCATACCTCCATGAACATTTGATGTGAACCTACTCCATGCCTGGCATTGTCTGGGCCAACTGTCCTCCCACTTGGCTCCACGAGGGCCTCCACTGTCCATCTTGTCCCCACACCTGAAAAAAATGCTTGACAAGTAATCTTGGGGTAGATGAATGCCTGCATCAGAGGAGACAGCCATGCAAACAACCAGTAAAGCACAATGTGATCAGTGCTATAAAACAACAGCAAAAACACCTGAGTACAAAGTCCTTGGGGAATTCAGAAAAGAGGTCAGTTAATTCTGCCTGGGGAGGGATGCATTCTAGGCAGAGGGCACCGGACATTTAAAGGCATGGCAGTGCATGAGTATAAGGAGGCCAGTGAAGTGGTCAGCTCAGTTGACCACGTTCTTGCTCAACAGCAAAGCTATGAAGCCACACAAGGACTGACCATGATATCTCCACGTGGGGGTCAGTGTACACTCTGGTTGAGATCGGCTTGCCTTCATGATAAGCAGAAATGCCAGTCCCTGAGCTCCACACAGTCCATCTTAATGGGGTAGGCTCTGGGGACACAAGGATGAAGCAGACCAGTCACGGCACTCCAGTAGTCTGAGGGAGAAAGATCAGTTGGGAAATTATGGTCAAGTGGGATGAGGATGCCTGAGGGCTCTGCCAATTTCGGGCAGCTGAGCCATGCTGGTACCAACCGCCATGAGCTCTGCAGTGGAAGGAATGGACCTCAGTGGAGATGGAGACACATTTAGGGAGCTGACATCTTGAGGGAATATACTTAAGACACTGGTTTGTTTTCAGAAGGGCCAAGAAGGCCAGAGAACAGATGGAAGACATCCAGTACAGGTCCCACGAACCCCAGAGAATAGCCTCTGATGTTGAGAAGGATCTGGGCCCCCCTCACCCCAATCCAAAACCAGGCACAGAGGGAGCCTGTGTCTTCTGTGGGAAGGCAGACACTTCTGCTAGGCACCAGGTGACCTCATCTAACTCCCCTTTCCTTTTCCACCCACAATGGTTCTCTCTTTCATTCCTTCTTTCTGGTCTTCTCCCTCCTTGGGGGGTGGAGAGGCTGGGGAGAGGGAAAGTAGAGAAAGGGGATAGAAAGCATGTCTGGAGAAAAAATAAAGAGGAACGAATAAACAAGAGGAGGAGAGAGGTGGTGGCATCATGAAGGCCTCTTGGCACTAAGTCAGTGCCACAGCAGGACTTCTCCAAGGGTACAGGAGGGGCCTGGAGACCTCTACTCCAGGGCCTGGCCAGGAGGACCTTCCCAAAAGCCTGCAGAAGGGTCCTGGGGAGGGCTGAGTTCACTGCCCTGGGTTCTAGACCACAGCCCTACAGGCCTCCCTTCCCATGCCGGGGGTACCAGGGGTACCGTCCCCACAGGGTACTCTCTACCTCCTCTCTGGCACAGAGAGCCAGCCAGCCCAGAGGGCCTGGTTCACAAAGGCTGCTCTAGATTTATTCCTTCATCGGGGGCCCATTCTGCCTGGGAATTCTAGCGAGGCTGCTGCCCTCACCTGACTCTGATGAAGGGCAGGGGAGGATTCCAAGACCCGACAGTTTACAGGCCGTCTTCTGCTTCCTACAATTCTGCTCTTCAAATTGCTTTGGTTCAAACTCTTTGTGGTTTTTCTGGGCTGCTGGGAGGAGAGCGCATTGATTCTGTTTTGATAAGGTCAGCAGTGATCAGCTCTGACAGTCAAGCAGATAACCTGTCCCCCTCCCCCTCCACTAGATGTGGCTCCACGTGCAGAACAGGAGGGAGAGAAACAAAGACAGGGAGGAGCAGGCGGCCTCCTTTGTCTCTGCGCTTCTGAAAACCTCTCTAAACCCCATCAGCAAAAGCAGCTTCCTCTCAGGTTGCAGTCTCAGAGAAGCAGTAAGGGCACACTTGATCTTTTCCATGTGCAGTTTCATTTTCCTTTCCCTCTGTGCGTTCTTGCCCCGCAGCCTACTCTCCTAGACGGTGACTCACTTTCCTCCAAAGAACCAATTAAGTAGCACAGAACGGCAGCAGACTCCCGATGACACTGATTAACGTTCAGAACCCGTAGGATTGTTCAGACTGAGGTGCCTAGGAGGACTTGGAGAGGGTCCCTCTGAGGTTTCACACAGCTGATTGGAGCTTGATGAGAAGAGCGGTTGGACCGTTCCCACTTTGCTAAGGTAACTAGAGGGGCGGTCGCTTGGAGCTCCCTCTCCAGGAAGAGTTCATAGTTCCCCCAAAGTGGCGGGCATGTTCCCAACCCAAGCTTGGCAGCCAAGCGCTGCCTCTCTTTGGAGGCCTCCCAAATAGCACATAAAACAGTATCTATGTGCACGTGGGTATATGTCTAGAAAGAAGATCCAGGACTGTCATCAAATTCTCCAGGAGACCCATGATCCGAGAAAGTTAAGGAATATTGTTCTACAAAATCCTTTCAAGGATCCTTTAGAATATGCCAGGCAGGCTCCCCAAAACACCTCGAAACTGTCAGTGCCATGGCAGCTGCCCTGAGACATCAAAATCCAAAACAAAGAGTGATGTCTTTTTTTTAATAATAATAAAATAGAGTCCTATGTCCTCCTACAAATGGATCTTGAGAGTTTGTTCGGAGGGTCTAGCAAGGGAGCACAGCTACTCATATGCCCTTGAACAAGGAATAGTCCTCCTCCACCAGGGAAGGCCTTCCTCTTTAAGCGAGCACACAGCTTCAAGAGGGAGGCATGTGAGGTGGTGAAGGAGGAAGAGGCCACTTGCCTAGCCTAACACATCAACCCAATCAACCCCGGTGATCACTGGGATGACAGATGTCATAGTCAGATCACCTTGACATTGGAGAGTGATGTCTTAAGTGGATCTCGGTGTGTTAATACAATGTCACTGTCCTGATGGTCTGAAGGTGAGCTGAGGACCATCTCCATGACCAATGACTCAACGCACCTGCTGACCTGTGGGAAGGAGTATGAATATGGTACCCACATGACAGGAAACAATGGGCCCCTCTGCTCTCAGTCCAATACCAGATTCAATATTCAGATTCAAGAATATTCAGATTCAATATTCAGATTCAAGTTCAATGGGATTAGAACCAGCCTCAACATGTTCAGAGCCACTAATCAGGATAATGAAAGGTCTGAAATCACAATATCAAACACAATAGAATCACAGCTGTGCACAATGTTGGGTGCTTCATATACAAGAACTCATTCAGGACTCACAACATCCCTAGAAGTGCCTACATATCCATTTTACTGCTGATGAGACTGGGATTCAGGGAGAATGTGTGCATGATCCCAAGACTGGTATGTGGAGATTGTTGGATTTGAGCTGATGTCTGTGTAATTCCAAAGCCCATGCTTTAGGAACCATGCCATTAAAGTAGCAAAGTCAGAAGAGAATCCATGGAAACATGACAACCGATGATGGGGTAAGCTATTGTTGAGAACAAGAGAGGAGGTTACTAGATGGTAGATTTTGGTTTCCTAGTGTTCTGTCATTTCTTTTCCTAGGAGCATTAGGCAGCAAGTAAAGATAGCTGCCATGCTCACAGTCCCATTCCAAGAAAAACCTCCCTGTGGAAGCCTCTGTTGAGAGAAGCCTTAGGCCATTTCCTACATAGAGATAACCATGGGTTGTTCTATGTGATCTTTTTACCACACCTGACTGGACTAGAAGTAGACTCCCAGTTCTGGATAGTCAAATCTAACTGGGGAAAACCCAGTGCTAACTGCTTGCCACTGTAACAAACAAGCCCAAACATGGATGATGGCTCAGACCGGATAGACCTAATTCTTACTTAGGTAAAGTCCTAAATGGATGATGCCAGCTGACAAGCAGTTCTCCTTTGAGTGGTGATATGGGGACCCTGGCTATTTCCATCTCGTGCCTCCTCTGCCTTCAACACATGTCTTCTAAGATTACCATGCTCATCTATATCTAGCCAGCAGAAAGGGAAAGATCATGGAGACTATACTCAATGTTTTTTTTGCCAGGCCTGGAAATGGCACACATCACTTCGGCTCACATTCCTTTTGCAGGAACTCAGTCCCATAGTTACACTTAACTGCCAGGGAGGCTGGGAAATGCAATCGAGGTGTGTGCCCAGGAAAAAAGGAAATAGTGCAGCTGAGTCTTTGTCAGTCTCTGCTAGAAGCAGAGAGAGAGCAATAGCTCAGTGGAGGTAGAGTTCACATGTTATTTCTGGTTCTCTCATATTTTTGCCTCTCATATTTGGCCTATCTCCCTGAGGCCCTCGATAAGGAAACAAGTGTCCTTTTCTAAAACAATAATCCTCCTGAGAACTATATTCCACATGGCAACCCCATATGGCCCAGGACCCCACTCATACTGAATCATACAGATGGCCATTTTACAAGTTAGTCCCCAAGACTGTAGACCAATAGCCCCCACCTGCAAAATGGTAGCATGTCAGACCTCTCTTCAAAGGCTTTTCTAGAAGCCTCCCAAAGGGAGTGGTCATATCTCCCTGAGTCTTGCTCATTCTCCCTGTTGGCTCCTGTCTATCATCGCTCTGTTGTCACAGCCCCAGAAGCATCATCCACGATCTAATCAAGGTAAGTGATACCCCCTGGAGCTGTGTGCCCTGAATCAGACACCAGGAGAGGTATCCCTGACCCCACAGGACAACAGCTCCAAGCTTTGGCTCTTCCTACGTTAGGACCTCTGACACACAGGATAATCTAACTGTTCTGACTGACTTTAATACAAAGAAACCAAGGCACAGAGAAGTTAAGGGTAATCTCAATAGCACAGAATGAAAGAGATTACATTACATTCCAATAGCCCCGTCTCTTTTCACCTGGCAAAGTAAAACTGACCTTAGTTTCAAAGCCAATTAGGAGGTGTGTGTGTATTTGTTTGTGTGTGTGTGTCTGACTGTCTGTCTGACTCTGTCTTAACCTCCTTTGACACAGAGATCAAAGTGTCTGATAAAAATAGAAAAGTTAGAACTGTTACAGTAGAGTCACTTACTGAAAACACTAGTCTTTAGCTTAAAAAAAAAAAAAATGTCTTTATCCGTCACCATGTATTCATTCTGCCATCCATAACTGGTCCGTAACTATTTCCAAGAAGCCTGTATCCTCAGGCCCCAGCATAGTGCCAGACACATGACAGGCATTCCCCAAATACTTGTCTAACAATGAATGAAGCCTAGCTTTTACACAATGTGTTCAAAACTGCCCTTGCTGGAGGGAGAGGAAGTATTATCAGTGCTCTTTTTACCCAAAGGAGAAAATAGACACAAAAGAATCATATTACTCAGAGGCTGAGCTAGAATCCAAGCAGCTCTCTCTCACTGATAGCCTCCTGAAACCCATAAGCATGCTTAGACCCACACCCCCCCCCAGTGAGCCAAAGCCTCCCGGCACTGTCCTAGTGCCCAGCTGCCCCCCAGAACCACCTGCAATCGCCCACATCTTGCTTCTCCTCTCCCAAGTCAGTCCAGGTAATCAGAGCTCTGTGGCCCTCTCACTGCCCACAGTAGCTCCCAGGAACTGGTATGGAGCCCCCAAAGTCTGAGGGCAGGACGGTTTGGGAACAGGGATGGGCACAGCTATCTTGGGAACGGCTCCCACCCCCTACCCAAGATAAACAAACACCCTCAGTGACGTTAGCCTCCAGAAGTGTATCACATCCTCATTTAGAAAATATGTCCTGGGCCTAAAACTCGGGCAATTGACCAGAAATGGCCAACAGGCCCAGGGATCCACACTTCCAGGCTATAGCCTCGTTAGTTTAAAATATCAACTCTGAGATGTCGCCCCTTTCTTTCCAGACTAGTGTGTAACCCGCTTTACTAGAGACAGCAGATTAGGAAAGCCAGAGAGGATTGGCATGTCCATTGCAAGCAGAAATCTCTGGGGTCGCCGATCTAGAAGCTGAAAATATTTCTCTTTCATTTATTGTTCAGTCTTTATTTAAAGGGAAAGTCCCCAAATGGAATTGAGAATGTTTGGGTTGTTTTAAGGCCATCTTTCCTTTCTGTGACACTGTGAGCCTGCTCTCCATTTTTCCAAGCTCCAGAGAGAAACTCCGCTTGCCAACACTTGAGTGATTTCACCTCTAGTGTTTCCATGGTGATGCACATCCTCACACAGCCTAGAGAAAAGGTGCAGCTCCAAGTGATGATGAACATGAACGAAGCTCGGCAGGCTCCCCTGGCCCGGGGGACTCTCCGGGAGGAACTGGGCTACACAGAGTCCTGGATGCATGGCCTCCACCTCAGGTAGCCCAAGATGCACTTCTCCTACCTAAGACAGTGTGGATGCACTCCTGGAAACCTCAGCTGGAGGGGACTCCAGGGACTGAGGAGGGGAGAAACTAGTGGTCCAGGAAATCAGCAGAGAGCATCTCCAACAGAGGAAGCTCTAAGTGGCATACTGCTGGGAATCATCTGGGGTCTCCATAGCCCCTGGAGTATATGGAGTCTTGGTCTTTCTCCTGGCCGGATCCAGGCTGGGCCACCAGCAGGCTGCCATTACATTGTCTAAACATACTTACAAAACAAAAACAAAATATTTCCTCAAGAAGCTAAGGCTGACATCTACCACTGCCAGGCTGGGGGACGGGTCAGGGTGAGGGTACCTCTTGTGCTCTCCCTGAGACTATAATGGTAATAAAACACCATTTACTGAGTACTTGTTATGTGCCACACACCACACTAAATCCAACTGATACATTCTCTCACTTGATCTTCACAATAAAAGCAACTCTATGCAGTAGGTAGTACTGTTTCCACTTCACAGATGAGGAAACAGGGATTCAGAGAGGTTAACTGACTTACACAAGACCACACAGCTAGTAAGTGGTAAAGCTGGGATTTGAATTCAAGTAGTCTCAACTTAGAGCCTGATATCAAGCATTTCTTCCTGCCTCTGTGCCTAGCACGAGGCTAATCCTAACCCCAAAATGTACAATGACACAATGATTTCCAGAGCTCACATTTTTCAGACTTCCAGTTTACAATGACTACACTTTCCCTTTCTCCAGTCTCTTCTATGTGCTAAACATTTTATAAACCTGACTTAATCTGATCAGCACAAGAATCTTATGAGATGGATGTTGATAGTCCCACATTTCACTTGGAAAAACTGAGGCCCGGAAAGACTGTTTGCTGAAAGTCCGATGAGTGTCAGAGGCTGGTTTTGAACCCAGTTCTGACTCCATGAACAGCATCTATCTGACTGTGCTTCACCTTCTGCATATCTTATGTCACCCACACTTGCCAGGTCCGAGGTTGAGTATCCAGCCTTCCAAATTTGGGGGAAATCCAGGAGACTACACAGGATGGGAACACCAAAGGCAAATCCACTCCCCCCTTATGCCGCCTGCCTGGTCACAGTTAGCCAATGCCTCTAGATGTGATGTATCTCGATCTTAGGCTAGTCATTCCTTGTCCTCTTTAACCAATGTTAATGGAACATCTGCTACACGCAGACCCTGTGCCACCCACCAGAAATACAGAGAACAAAAGCCTCAGTCCCTGCATTCTCCCTCAGTGCCCATCTCTGTGTATGGCCCTGACACACAGGCTCTTACTGAATTCTCACAGCTGCCCTGTGGGCCAGAGCCTGTGATCATGCTCACTTCACCAACAAGAAAGCTGGGCTTGGCATGTCTCCTTCATCAGTTCACCAGGTCACAAAACAAGTAAGTGGGAAAGCCAAGACAAGAACCCCAGGGTAGCACCTGGATCAGACATACTCTGGAGACTTTGGTCATATAACCTATTGTGCTTGGCTGTACAGCAAGGGAGGTGGGCCATGTGAGCACTGAGAAGAGAGTAATTCTGCCTGGGGCACAGTAACATGTCATCAAGAGCAAGACTTGCAGAGAATGGGATTTCGGGTACAAAAAGATCAGAAGCAAGGAAGAGCAGGAGTTCCTTATGGGTGGTCCATAGTCTCCTACAGGTTAATGGATAAGCCTCGGGGATTTCACAAACCACCTGAAATGAGACCAACAAATACGTACCTATGGGAAACTCTCCCTTTTTCTGGGAAGAATAACCATCATTTTCTTGGATTCTCAAAAGGCTCCCTCATCCCCCAAAATAGGCTAAGGACCATTGCCTTAGAGTGATGCATTTGGTCTGTGGGGTGACTGGTGGGAGAAAGCTGTCCTGTTGACAGATACAGTGTGAGGACCCAACTCACAAGGATTTAACATCTGCATGCTCAAAGCCTACCCAGTCTGTCTCCTAGACCGCCTCTTCCTACTGCCGGAAGTGGAGGGAGCTGCCACAACGGGAGGGAGAGGAGAGGAGAGGTATCATTCTTTTCAGAATTGGAAGTAACCTTTCTCTGCTCTGTTTGGTTTTTTTGTTTGTTTGGGTGGGTTTTTTTTTTTTTTTGGTATTAGCATTTTTTGTTATTTTGTTTTATTTTCAGCATAACAGTATTCATTGTTTTTGCACCACACCCAGTGCTCCATGCAATCCGTGCCCTCTCTAATACCCACCACCTGGTTCTCCCAACCTCCCACCCAGCGCCCCTTCAAACCCCTCAGATTATTTTTCAGAGTCCATAGTCTCTCATGGTCTTTTTGTCTGCATCTGCAACCTGAACGGTTGTTCTTTTGGGCTCCCAGATTGCCTCAGGAGACCAGGGATCCCCCCTGGCCTCCTACTCTGACTGATGTGTGTCAAGCTGCATGCTTAATGCACTATGCTTTCAAATTGGATCCACCAGTGAAGTCACTCCTTCAGAAAGCCTTGTGCATGGCCATTCGGTGACCAAGTGACTGATGTGAGTAATGCCCACTGCAAGGATGGAGACATTAAGTCCTTGCAGGGTTAAACAGTCTGCAGCAGCCGTGGCTTCCATGGCAGACCTAACCCCCACGGCAGGCCCTCACCAACAGCATGACAGAGTTATGCCCAGCTTCTGGGAGTACAGGGTCAGACTGCTTAGCTGGGAAAATCAAAACATTTCCAGGATGATTCTGTTTGAACTCTGCTCTGCTCACTGCCTATGCACACATTTACAAGGCCGGTCAGACCCAGTGCCACCATCCAATTAGCACACACCAGTATCCAGCTCCCCAGGGCCAAAATGAAACAAGTAGGATGAGATCAAAATCCAGTCCCACTATTTTAGGACAGATGCCCACAGGCACATGAGGACACAGAATACACCTGCTGCCGGCAGCTGACAGTGGCACTCCAGCCCAGCAACCCCAGCAAAGACTGGAGCTGGATATTCCTCCATCAGGACATCATTACTGTGCCCCTTTTCTGGGCCTGGCAGTGAGTCAAGTCCTGGAGAGTCAGAGATGAAAGACAATCTCTTTTCCGAACAAGCTCACCGTCTAGTGGGAGATGCAGCCTGGTAAAAAGGCAATTTTAACACAAGAAGATAAGGGCTATGATAGAGTAAAGCATAGGGGACTGTGAGAGTTCTGAGGGGAGGTGCCTAACTCGCTAGAGAAGTGGGAAGGCTCCCTGGAGGAAGTGACACAGGCACTACTTCTTAAAGATGAATCAGGACTTAGCAGAGGGAGTCCCATATTAAGCAGACAGGTTGCTCAGTGTGATCAAAGCAGAGGGGGAAGGGATATGCAGAGAAATGAGGAAACTAGAAATGGGGATGACTTCCTAAGCCACTGATACTCACACTGTAGTGTGCTTTACCTGAAGATCTTATTAAATAGATCGTTGGGCCCCACGGCTACAATTTCAGATTCAATAGGTCTGAGCTGGCGTCTGAGAATTTGCATTTCTACCAAGTCCCCAGGTAAGGCTGACGCTGATGTTCCAAGGTCTTCTCTTTGAAATCCTCTTCCCAAAATCATTTTGAGATGTTTGGATTTATCTGGAGGGGCAGGAGGAAAGCTGTTACAGGGGGCTGAATGAGGGAAAGATACCAGAATTGTAACTTAAGATCACTCTGACAACAGGTTCAAGGATGGATTGAATGCAGTAGGATTCGGGACAGAGAGACTCGTCAGCAGGCAGTTGCAATGATGCCAGGCAGCACAAAGGCAGCTCCAGCAGGAATGGAAACAGCAGTCATACAGCAGGTTCTGGGAGTCTAGAGATGGGCTGTGGGCAGCAAAGCAACAGAGCAATTGAGAACAGCAGCAAGGCTTCTGCCACGATTGAATCCACACTTAGGAGCTGCTTCCTAAGACAGAAAATATGGGAGGACTTTTTTTTTTTTAATTTTGGCCAGGGGATAGGGTTTGGAGTTGATGAGCACATGTAAGTTTGAGATGCCAGGGGTACCTGGGAGACTCAGTCATTAAGCATCTGCCTTCAGCTTAGGTCATGATCCTGGGGTCCTGAGATGGAGCCCCCACATTGGGCTCCCTGATCAGTAGGGAGTCTGCTTCTGCCTCTGCCCCTCCCCTCCACTTGTGCTCTCTCTCTGACTCTCCCTCTCTCTCAAATAAATTTTAAAATGTTGTTGGTTGTGGTTTTTTTTTTTTTTTTTTAAGTTTGAGATGCCTGCAAGCTAGCAGCAGAACGGATAAATGCAGACTTAAAGATTGAGGAGAGATACGGCCTGAGAGATTCAGATTTTTCTACTAGTGTTGGGAGGAGAGTGAAAGACATGGAGGAGAATAAAATGATGACCCAAAAACAATGGGTAAGTTGAGAGGAAAAAAGGGCCTAGACTAATGCCTTTGAACCACCATCATTCAAGAAGCTGGTAAAAAGTAATGGCAGGTGCCTGAGTGGCTCCTTTGGTTGGGCATCTGTCTACAGCTCAAGTCATGATCCCAGGGTCCTGGGATCGAATTCCACACCAGGCTCCCTGCTTGGCGGGGAGTCTGCTTCTCCCTCTACCCCTCCCCCCTACTCATGCTCTCTCTCTTTCAAATAAATAAAATATTTTTTTTAAAAAAAGGTAATGGTGACAAAGGAGTATAAGGACTATGTCACTTGGGCTCTTCAGGAAACAAACACAGAAACAGGGTAGAGCAGATGTTTTGCTGGGAGCAAGAGCTATGAAAGGAAAAGGAAAGAAGCAGGATTAGATGGGTAGGGAGGGGGTCCGATCGATGCAGACCGTACTAAGCCTCCACCACTCTGGGGAGCTCCAGAACAAAGATTCTCGCCACAGAGTCCCATGCTGGAGGGCAATGTCTGGCCCTTGTACCACAGTTGTGGTCAGTCATCGGCCAGGGGCTACCAGAGAAGAGTAAGAACTTGGCCCAAAGATGTAGGGAATCCTGAGATGTAGGCAGTGAGCCCTTCCTCAAAGGCGACCTGAGCGCTGAGTCTTCATGACTGCCACAAGGAATAAATAGGAAAATACCATCAAGAGTTGTCAAAAAAGCCAAAGGTGAAGCTATTAGGAGAGAGTCGTAGACAGTTTCCAAAGCCTCCCAGTAGGAAGATACATCACTTACACCACCCCATCCCCCCACAGTAGTGAGATGAGCTCTATCACCAAGGGGCAGCTACAAGGACTCAGAAAAGCCCTAAAAGGGAAGTACTGGGAATGGGAGGAGGCTAAGGGAGGTCCAGACAGTGGGGGGAAGTTATTTCCTTCAGGGAACTCAGCTGAGGAGAGAAGGAAGGTGGAACCTGAAGGAGCTCATGGTAGGCAGCGAACAGAAAGAGGGGGAAAGGTTTGGGACACTGAGGCAGCTGATGATCCCACCTCAGTGGCTTTCCCTCTAGCCTGCGTTCACCTGCACACCTTTGGCAAGGGGTGGTTGGCTGGCTCGTGGCTAGTGAGTGGGGACACGGGACAGCACAGTGCCCTTGGGAGGGAAGCAGCAAAATCCCTCCAGCAGAATAGCTCAGACCACTTTTTCTGCCATTGATCCAAGCTCAGCCCCCACCTTCACACCCTGGAGGTCTCACTGAACTGCACAATCGTAAGTCATTGTCCTAATAGCTTTATTAGAAAGAGAAAAAAAGGTATTAAAACCCAGCTTAATGAAGCCAGGACGCAGAAGGCAGCAGGCAGCACACTCGTCATATCCTTTCCTTTGGCCTCCTGGGAGTCCACCAGAAAATGCTTCAGCCTTCAGGGTTGGGGCGATTAACCTTAGACAGAAGTAACATGAGCCATAAACATGTTGTGGGCTTGTTTTCTTCCTTAAAGGCTTATAATAGGAACAAGCGTCTCACAGTAACATGTCATCATGGGGCAAATAAAGTCTGGTTGGAGCGAGTGCCTGAAGCTTGCCTCCTCTCACATCTCTGCCTTGATCAATAAAAGATCACAACGAGGCAGCTTAGAGCTTAATTATTTACTATTTCTGTGCTTTCGTATAAGAGAAATTTTTTCTAAGGAAATCAAACTGCCTGTTCAGTGCCATATGGAGTCAATATCCTGGGCTCTACGAGGTGTTAATGAATTAATTAATCAACTAATGGCAGTGAAGGTCTTCAGAGACCATGGATGCCTAGCTCCCAAAGGGAACACTTTTCACTCATATTGGCAATAATTTTAAAACATTCTTTATTTCCTAGAAATCAGGGTAATTTCTTCACCAAGAACTTATTGGATTGTGTATATTTTCAGTGCCGGTTATTTTGATAATGCTTTTCTATTTTGCTGTTCATGTCATTTCCACTTCACAAAGCCAACTCCCCTTTATTCGTGAAGATGGGAGAATGAAAGTCCTCGGAGAATGAGTGTCCATGAAGCATGGAGATACCTCCTCTTAGCCAGTCATTGGCAATAGCATTCCCTTGGTCGAGGCATGTGGAAGTCCCTTCCCTGACTTCACTTTTCCCTTGGGTAGGAGCGTTGAAGAACAGTGAAATTAGGGGAAATCCAGGAAGTGAAAGGCAAAAGAGCAGAGGTCTAAAATATTTCACAAACTAAATTATGAATCCTCAATGTAATATTAATAGTAACCACGGGCAAGAAAGGTAGTTTAAGGTCTTCCCAGTAGCAGTAAAGGATGCATGAGAAGATAATTACAGGATAGCAGAATAAATTAGGACTTGCTCTTAAAGAAAAGGGGTGGGCTGGAACTTGCTTGCTATCAAAGAAAACGATGAAACTTGTCTAGAAGATTTTTTTAAATAAGAAATAAATAAGGTGCTAGTGTATTGGGTTAGATGCAAGCCAACAGGAGGCACTGAGACAGCTTGGCTGATTTTACAAGATTCCCAACACTTTCAGAAACATTCAAGAAAGAAGAGATTAACCTGGTGGGAGGAGGAATGGCAGGTCTGGAGGCAGAAGATGAGGTGTAAGGAAGGTTATGACGGTCCTTTCCAAATGATACAACAGCTGCGGGAGAGGGTTGGGCAGAAATCTCACTATTTTAAAGGCACCTTTTACTGGATGCTTACAAAGTTAAGTCCTGGTCCAACCTGGGATATAGTCACCAAACCATTTTACCAAACCCGTGTCAGCAGTTGGGCTATGAACAGGTGGTAAAAGCGGCAGAAAGGTAATGAGGAGTGCTTTTGCCTTATCTCCAGCTCAGCTACCTGATGGGGTTGGGGAAGACAGTGGAAGGGCGCAGCCAGAGACCAAGACAAATTGACTGGCAAATGACAGTGAGAGGCCAACCTCTCACACTGATTCTTTCTCTCTGTCTCTCTCTGTCTCTCTCCCTGTCTCTCTGTCTCTGTCTCTGTCTCTCTCTCTCTCTCTCTCCCTCCCTCTACTATTGAGGAGAAAAGCAGGGAAACTGGAAGGGCAAAGGGAAATTTTAGCTCCCTCCCTCTACTATTGAGGAGAAAAGCAGGGAAACTGGAAGGGCAAAGGGAAATTTTAGCTGCCAGAGCTGAAGGATGTGCTCTTGGCATTGTAATTGGAATTTGGAACATTTTTCCATAGAAACGTTGATGCAGATGGTGATTGAGAACCATCAGGAGGGCAGGGAGAGTGTGAGAACAACCAGCCCTGGGGCCAGAGAGACCGCAGGGGCCTGGTTTTACCATGTATATGCTATGCGCCCTTGGGCAAGTTGCTTAAGCTGTCTGAGCCTTGGTTTCCTTTGACACAGAGTTGTGAGAATTAAATCACCAAGAGATAACATATAAAGAAGGAGTAAAGAGTCAGACACAGAAGAGAAGCTCCTTAGCATTAACTATGTCGGTATGGTTAATAAATGACAAGGCAGCAGCACACTGTGGAATATGTGGGCTTTTGTGTCCAGATTTGGAATTTAACCATCATTGTTTCTACAAGAAAAAGCATTCTGAATTCAAGCAACCCACTTAGAAAAAAAAAAGTTATATTCCCAAATTAATTTACAAATTGAGCACTGTCTGTTCTTGTTTTTTAGCATCCTGTGCAGATCTAAAATCACTTGATACATTTAAGAACATAAAATGTATTATGTATAACTTGGTTGCTCATAAAATTATCATGTTTGATATATTTAGAGATGTGAAGACTAGGGAAGAAAAGAAATTCATAAATATGTGGGGGATTTATTTCCTTGTCTTTCCAGTTTGGGGAAGAAAAAGCAAAGAGCTCTAGGGGATAAAAATTCTTGAGGTCTTCCCCTCCTTACAGGGATCTAACTCCTCTTCTAGGCAAGCAGAATCCTGCAGCGTGAGATGAGATGCCACCCGTCAGAGGACCAGATGGGTAGACAAGAGAAAAGAGGCCACCTTTCTCTGCTCTACCAAAGAGCACTCTGCAGTTCCATGAATGTCTTGTTCCTCTCTAAAAGAAGAGTGGCTCTGGCATTTATCAGGGTACCCCTTAGAAGTATTCCTCAGGGAGTCATCGAGGGGGTCTGGAGAACCCGTCACATACTTGTCCCCAAAGGGGCAACAGTTGTGGGATCTATGTGGATGCCTGAGCTTGCAAGTGTCAATGATTATTAAGAGCCTGGTGGTGGGTGTGAAGAAGGGCACATATTGCATGGAGCACTGGGTGTGGTACATAAACAATGAATCTTGGAACACTGAAAAAATTAAATTAAATTTAAAAAAGAAAGAAGTCTTAATAAAAGAAGAAGAGGTGAGGAAATAGGGAAAGCGGTGACAAAGATGGGGACGACTATATGCCAGCTTGGAATCCTTTCAGCTCAATGACTTGGAAGACATTTTTGAATAAATGAGAGCAAATCACATAAGAGCATTTATCTCACATAATATGAAGTTTGGAACAGGGGCATTTTCAGCTTCATTCAGTGGCCCAATCATGTTATCAGCAGCCCAGTTTCTTTCTATCTTTTGGCTCTGCCATCCTCAGCATGTTGCCCTTTGTCTTCAGGTTTGAATTCTCATGGTGGCAAGATGACTGCAGTGGCTCCAAGCATCACATCCTCACACAACAATGTCCAAAGGCCTGGGGAGAACATCCTTTTCTTGTGCCTCTTTTAAAGAGTAAGGGAATATTCCCAGAAGTACCCCCTCCCTTCACACATACACATTTCAAATCTATCTCATTGGCCAGACTTCTATCACATGCTTATTCCTAAAACAATGACTAGAAAGCAAAATATAATTCATAGGTACTAATGGAGATTGACCTCCTTGGGCTAAGGAGAGGCCCGGTGCCTGACAGCTGGAAACCCAAACAAAACCAGCTCTGTTAGTAGGCAAGAGATGTATGCAGTGAGCAATCCAACATGTCAAGAAAGCTAGGGAAAGATGGTGCCCCCCCTTGGAGGTTGGCTTCTTCTGCAGAGTCACTGTAAAGAAACAACACTTTCTGAAATGTTTACCCAGGGCAGGAGATAAGAATTTGAAGTGGCGGGGGCGGGCGGGAGGTCGCGGTACCAGGTGGTGGGTATTATAGAGGGCACCGATTGCATGGAGCACTGGGTGTGGTGAAAAAATAATGATACTGTTATGCTGAAAATAAATAAATTTTTTAAAAAATTAAAAAAAGAAAAAAAGAGTGGGAACTGAATCCCCAAAAGCCTATCCTTCGGATGCTTCCCCAGGTACCGTACAATCTGAGGGGCTTATTCAGCTAGAAAGACCCAGGCCCTGGGTTGTTCCAGAATCCCTCCCTTCAAGCCAAAAAGTATGAGAGCTTTTAGGGACCAGTGAACAGTATTTTTTCTCCATATTCAAAAATAAAAATTCATTAGTTTCAGAAGCATATCTTACTAAGGGATGAACTCATTCTTCCCCACTTCTTTCAGACCATTAAATCCTTTGAGATGAGGCATTGGATGATAACTAGTCTCCCTGGACAGTTTCTGATGTCATTGGCAGGAGTAGTACTGGACTTGCAGGCACTCTCTTCATTACTCTGATAAGCATTGTGTTTAAGACTAATTCATTAGGATGATATTTCATATTACATTAGGGAATGCGCTATATGATCCAAATGTGAAGGCAATGACAATTTCTCCTCCTCTCTCTGATCAACTGCTGCAGAATGAAAGGGCGCCATCACCCTGTAAAAGGCAACGACCTCATTCACTATAATAACCTCTGCCCTTTTGCCCATGATATGTTCATTCTAAACCAAGGGAAAAGAATTTATTGGCGCATTTAGGTTCTAAGTCTACCATCACCTTTAGCAATCCTAATTAATCTCTGAGATAATCATTCCCATTTCTTATAAATGAGCCAAGTTAATTGGCATGATGTTCTCTTAAAATTCTCTCTTCTTTCAGATGTTCTACAAGTTTCTGCAAAGAGCCCCTTAGCATGAAAATTAAAATCTGAAGTTTCTCAGCAGGTGGAGATTTCCAGAAGACTCTAAAAGGTGACATATACCTAGATTTATTTTCTTCACAGTTTTAGGTTAGTGCAAGTTTATTTTAGAATAATGAGGATTGTTCATAGTGGGGAGGGGCCCCAAGGAGCCAGCCATCAGCACCCCAGCCAGTCAGAGAAGCTGGGGACTCAGTAGAGTTGCTGCTGACATGGTACAATGCCAAGGGCACCAGAAAAATCCTTTCAAATATCACTGCTGCTCTAAAATGCTGTATATGTCTGCTACACGGTAGAGTTATTCCTTCCCAAGATGCAGGTGTGGTTCAAAGAATGTTCTCTAAGAGAGAGAATAATACTCCAACAATGTAAATCAACAATAGGGAGTAACTGACTATTAATGGGCTCTTTTTTTTTTAAAGATTTTTTAAAAAGATTTCATTTATTTATTTGACAGATAGAGATCACAAGTAGGCAGAGAGGCAGACAGAAAGAGGGGAAGAAGCGGGCTCTCTGCTTGACTTGGGGCTCGATCCCAGGACCCTGAGATCATGACCTGAGCCAAAGCAGAGGCTCTAACCCACTGAGCTACTCAGGTGCCCTTTAATGTGCTCTTCTATGCAAACAAGTTTTCATTAGGGAAAAAGGCTCATGAGAATGATAGAAGGACACAAAAATAAGAGGTAGAAGGAGTTAACAAGTTTTCCTAATGCCCCTCATGGCAACCGGGCCTGTACTCATGGAACTCCTAGCAAGACAGGACAAGTCAACAAAACTTCTCTATTTTAAAAAAGGCAGGAAGTAGTCAGGGCTGAATACTGTTTCATATTAAGAAAAAAAAAAAAAACTTTCTGTGTTACCTCTAGGGATAGAGTGATCTTTCATAGAGCCTATTGGCATGGCCATGTTCTTCTGTCCTCCCCATGTTGTCAACCTGCTCACCCAGGCCTTTTCTGACCTATCATATGCCCACTGCCCTTTTTACACTCTTTGGTACTCTTATGGCAAGATGCTAGCAGAAAACGCCAGATCCTTGTGTTGGAGATGAAGGACTACTTACTACTCACAGTAATAGTAACAAGAGTAACAGCATTTTGCACCATTCCCTAAATTCCAACTTCCACCAGATGATGTGAAGATGGGCAGAGGACTCCAGCACATGCAATGAGATATGTTATAGAAGACATCCAAACTTAAATAATCTGAATCTTTGATCCTTGGCAACATACCTCCACTTTGCTCATGAAGGAGATACAATCTCTCTACCTCCTTTGCTTAGCAAGAACACTGTCTCTATCTTCCAAGGCTGACTGCTGTACAAACCCACAGAGAATTGTCTCCCAACAGAGTGGCAGATGGAGAAGGATTTATTGCACCCAGCCTCGATGGGATGTCAATTACTGATTTCTGGAACTGACACTGAAGAATGCACTTGCAGCATTAATGCTACATATTGCATATGACATGATTAGTTACCAAAAAAGACATAAAGCCATAAGAATGAATAAGAAAGTTCAGGGGTAATTATAAAATAAATATGCAAATTGTGCTTTCCAATAAACCAGTAAGAACTAGTGAACTAGTTAGAAAACATAATGGAAAAAGATAATATTCAAAATAGCATTGAAAAATATGAAATATCTGGAGACAAAGTTAATAAGAAACATGAAGACTAAATAAAAAGGACCATACATTTTCACAAAAGGACATAAAAACTAGAATCAGTTGAGAAACATCTTGTGTTCCTGGGTAGGAGAATTTGCTCTAATCAAGCTGACAATTCTCCCCCAAATTCGTCGATCAGTTAATATAATCCTAGTCCCAGAGATTTGGGTGTTAGAGTTTGCAGAAGGGAGGGGTGATTATCCAGAGGAAACATTTGCTTTTTACTGGTTGAGCCCTAGATTGACAGGTTGTTCTAGTCATCATTAGTTGGCCATGCTACCTAGTTTGTGAGGTTTACAGAGAAATTTCTTGATCTGCAACCCTCTGTATTGTATTGTATTAATGCAAGGCAATGTATTGTATTAATGCAAGGGCATTAAAACAATAGATCCCCTTGAATTCTGCTTCCTCCCTTGCTAAGAGCAAGTTCCAAGCTATAGCCTCTGACTCCTTTGCCAAAAGTCTAATGCCAAAGTCTGAAGATGAAGCCCTCATTTTTAAGGTTTGCCCTATTGGACCCTTCCACTGTACCCAAAGTCCTGCAGTTGAGATCTCTGCAGCAGACCATATGTCTAATGAAGAAGGGAGCAATAGAAATGGAATTAATTATGGTTCCAATACCAGTGACTCTCTATAAGAGGTTCAGTGAGGACCTTTTAGTAACTTTTCAGTGCCCTGTGTTATGATCTCATGGTGTTAACTCAAATGCATCATTGAAGCTGTTCTAATGTCCAACACACACTCATTCCTCAGCAAATCCAGAATTTTGCGGATCTGCAAATGATCAGGAAAAAAAAAAAAAAAAACAATGGAGCCTCCTGGCTCTCTTACCCATTGGATATTGTCTATTCTCCAGATTTCTCCAATGCCAACCCAATAGCCAGTCCCACAATTAATTCCATGCCCATCTGCGTCACCTTTGCCTAACAACTAATGCAGATCCAACAGCTAGGATCAGAAAGAAAAGCCTGGGGAGGTGGTCACATCACAGGGAATTGACTCTTTCCCCAACCTTTCCATTTACCACAAGGCAGGAGAGATCCTCCTCATCTTTTATAATGGTCAGGAAAGAATTTTCCTGCTCCCTGGTTTCCATGGGCATTACCTCAACTCACATAAAATTGCCAACTAATCAAGTTGCAGGAGCTTCAAAAAAAAATCCACTTATGTGGTATGTTTCTAATTCTGATCACATTTATGCAAGACAACTTCATAATTTGTGGGATTCGGTGCAAAATGAAAACACAGGCCCCCTTGTTGGGAAATTACTAAGGATTTCAAGACAGCAAGAACAGAGCATTAAATCAAAGGTGAGGCCCCTCTGAGTACAAGACTCATGTTATGGTGCTGGTTGCAGGTCTGTGCAATCAGTCCTGCATTTATGTTTTAGTTTTGCCCAGAGTTTGCTGCTTCAAGTTGTCTTCTCTTTTCCCGAGGTTTTACAAGGTTAAGCCTCAGCTTGCATCCACACTAGGTGCAAACAAGAGGAATACTAACTCCCCCACCTTCTCAAGATGAGTTCAGACCTGGGGTGAATGATGTTGGGTGGAGGGCAAGAGTCTGTGTCCAATCCAATGATTGTTGAAACAGCAGGTAAGCAATAGCAGGTGGCTGCAGTTATGGCCCTATTGACTCAGCCCTGTTCCAGATTTGCAACTGTGGGGACTTGTCACACTGCCAGAGAGGTAGGACTTAGAAAGGACAATCAGACCATCCTGTGGGAGTTTCACTGAATGACCATGGGGCAGGAGAGCCATATATGGGATTCCTCCTTCAGAGAAGAGTATCCCAGACTGACAGCTGACAGATCCCATACAGCCTACAGACACATTTGTTTGGCTTACCATATTTTAAAAACTGTAAAATCTCATCTTAATTCCGGTTTCCTGTCTTTCATAAATAATCAGAAGAGCTAGAATGTCTGAGCCCACATCTTTTACAGCAACAATCAGCTAGAATTGAAAAGCCATTGCCCTTAGATGTGGTATATGCTCTCCAGGTTGCCACAGTCCCCAGCTTCCTTATTACTCTATACCATCCTGATTAACATATGCATGATACCTGCCTGGCCCTGACCTTGAGTATATGGTTCTTCATGGATTCTTCTAACTCTGAGAAGCCACTAAGGGTCCAGCCTCTACCATGGACCAAAATGGGACAGAGTACAACTGAAATACAATTTACTATAATTCTACAGACAACTATCAGACTTACTGAATACAACATGCAATGAAGTATAAGATACTATTCATATAATACTGTATATGAATATAAATAGCATAATGTATACTGTACACATATATATATAATGTATATAATATATATTATATATACATATAATACCATATAATGATGATGATACTGGTTGTCACTATTAAGTACTTATTGGACATAATATAGGGACTGTACTGTATATTACTGTACTGTATATTACCGTACTGTATATTATCTTGTTTAATCCTGATAAAAAGAGTGGAGCCTTGACCCAAATACCATCTGACTTAGATATCTCTTGCTTTTACCCAACTTCATCCACCAAGTAAGATACTTCTTACCCCCACGGAGTTCCTCAAACCCTGCTATGCCACAGGACAATATGCAATATATTCCTTGAGATCCAGGCCACTCAACTTCTGCCACTCTCTTACTTTTCTGGGTTGCTGAGTGCCAACAAGACAGAATCCTGAGTCTGTTCAGTGGGTCACCTAGTGACTTCTTTATGATGGGATCTCAGAGCACCACATCCAATAAATGGGGTCTACTCCTCCAACCCAACTATCTCAGGGAATTTCCCACCATGGAGAAGGTCACTTCCAAAGCTAGGTGAGTGGGTCCATGGGAAGGATCTCTGCTAGAAGCACCCAGAAGACAAATCTGACTGGCATCCTCACCAACCAACTTCCCAGCCTTCAGACCAGTGAGAACTTCCCCTTCTCCTCCCAATGTGCTGTCTTCCTCTTCATCTGCCCAGGGTCTGACAAGTTGTTGCCCGAAAGATATACTACCAGGCTGCCTCCTGAGATATTGCTGTGTCCTGTCAGGCAACCCATGTGAGTCCCTTCCCTCAAAGCCTAAAGACACTCTAGGCCCAAAGGGGTTGCTCATTCATCTAGCCTTGGAGTAGAAAGGCTGGTTCCATCTCTATTTTGGGGCACTAACCTGAATAAGTTTGGGATCCTCACAATGATACTATGTTTAAAAAATGCTTCTATAAGATTCTTGCTCAAACACATCCTTTGAAACATGTGTTCTTTGAAGTTTAAGACTAGATATATGGACATGCTGGGCTCCTGGATGAAACAAGATTATGGTCTCCATAAGCCATCCACGCCACATTATGAGAAAGACTCTGTCTTTTTCAGAGCCTCCCATGTATGACTGCACCAAAGGAGGGAACCAAAGCCCATAATCCGCTCAACATCTAAGCAGGATCAAGGTCTTTATCAGTTTCAGCAGAGGTGATCAGACAAGTGACTAAATCATAGGAGCTGAACTCACCAGAGAGTGATTGATAAACCAATATCCCATATTAGCTCCCAGCAGGACAGTCCTCTCTGAGAGAACCCATGCTGGTCATCAGCACTCAGGAGGCCAAATTGCAAGTTCTCTGCTGGGTGAGCTGAGAAGATGAGCCAGGGCAGCTGGGTGTTCTTTTAGAGAATTACTTTCCAGCTCTGGTTGCTTGATGAATTGCCCTTCTCCACTGGAGGGATATTTCAGTCTGAGGAACCAGTACAGGTCATCTGAAGTCAGATCACGCTCTCTTCAGGCAACATTAGGGGAAATCTTTCAACGTCTTAGTCTCCTGTGTTCCTTTCTCAATATTCCTTATCAGTTACCTTATCTTTCAAAAGCCACTGCCATTATGTGATCTCATGTTACAATTTCCCAGATTACGGCTTGTTCTACATTAGCTACATTTGTGATGGCTGCTTCCCAGAACATGAGCGGGGAAGGCCATCTCCCAATCACAGTGACTTATGACTTACTGCCCCAAGCCATTGTGTTTTCATTCTTGTAGCTTCAATTTCCCAGAATGGCATTTCTTAACTTTGTTTTCTGAAGGAGGGAGATAGAAGATAATGGAAAAAGACCAGGAACCAGAATCAGAAGACTTAAGACAATTTCCTTGAAAAAGGTCCTGTATCCACAGTTGGAAACGGAGATAGAAAGGCCTTGTATGCCTATCTTATTACCAAATGAAAAGGCTTTTTGTAAAACAAAGGTGCTACGTATATATTGGGATTATGGCTTTTGGGCTGGTGGAGGGGTGTCAGTGGATTCCACTTCAAGCACACTGACTCTGTTTCCCACCCCCCTACACACACACACACACACACACACCACTCTCTTTTACTGTTTCTCTTAAGCCTGGCCAGCAGCAAAGCATGCCCTCCCCTGCCACCCCACATCATACTCTGGTAGCCAAAAAGGCCACAGGTAGGCAGGGATTGGGGTGGGGTGGAGGAGTAGGGGATAGAAATTAAAAGAGCAAACCTAGGTTTAGCAAGTGCCCCAGTCATAATCACTCTGGAGAAGCAGATCTCCACACCCCAAGACACAAACAGAAAATAATAGAAAACCATCAGATATTGGCATCTCTCAAATCTGGACCCCACTAACTTATTAGCTTTGAGACCTTGGAAAAGTCACTTAATTTCTCTTAGCCTTATCATACAATAGAGATAAAACACCTAGTATGCCCTTTCTCCGGAGGATTAGATAAGTTATGTAAAGCCCCAATCCACAGTAGATGTTCTACAGACACTGGCTTCCTTCCTTACAAGGCAGCACCTAAGGCAGCCTTTCCTATCTTATTTAGGATTATAGTCTATTCCAGGATCACAAAGCCAAGCACTCCAGTTCCCATAGGCTTCTTTAGCAGGCTCCACTATCTATTATTTATAGTTAATGAGGAACATTCTAAAATGGCATGCAAGGTGTTGTGGGGATATGAGTGTGTTCTGGGCAGAATGTCCATAGCCTTCAAAATTGTCCTTGGACCATCAAAATGCCCAGAGTTTCTGCTACAGAGACTGTACCTTCCAGGAAGCAAAGATACTGCCAGCCAGGGAAAGGGTGGACGGACTTGAGGCTGTGCTACAGATCATCCCACCCAGAGAGTTCTGTTTAATATCTTATCTCTATGATTGGCATATTTCCTTAGACATATATAGCCATGATGAGAGTTCAGGGTTGTTTGAGGGTTGGTTTGCTTCGATTCGGGGGTTGCTGTTGTGTTCTAGACTCATGCAGTGATGGATGGACTATGAGGGCATGTGGTCATCCATGTCTGACAGAGAGCAGACAACAGGTGTGGGCCCGCATACACACACACTGTCCCTCTGAGAACACCGTGCTCTCCCAGTTAGAACAACGTGAGTTGGACAAATGGGAAACTGAGGTTTGGGATTACATAACTTGTCTCTGAAAACTTCTAATACTAAGTACCATTTATCTAGTCAATGCCTCCTGTATACCAGATGCTCTTTCTATAACATCTCTAATTTTCACAACAAACCCATAAGACAGGTGTGATTCTCTCATCACCAAGGCAACTGAGACAACTCGGGGTTAATAACTTGCCAGAGAGGATTTTAATTCCAAGTACTTCCAACTTGAGGGAAGTTAGATGAACCATGAGAGACTGTGGACTCTGAGGAACTAACTGAGGGTTTTGGAGGGGAGCAGGGTAGGAGGTTGGGTGAACCTGGTGGTGGATATTGTGGAGGGCATGTATTGCATGGAACACTGGGTGTGGTGCATAAACAATGAATTCTGGAACACTGAAAAGAAATTTTAAAAATAAATTTAAAAAATTTTTTAAAAGTATAGAGTAAGACATTTAAGGGTAAAATGGAAACCAAAATAGCTTGTGAATGGGAAAAAATAGGAGGTGGACACTGTATAGAGCCGTAGGTCAAGAAAGAAAAATGCTTCTTCAATAACTCCTGCTACATAATAAACCAAATCAAGTTTAGAGGAATAAAACAGCAACCACTTTATTATGCTCACAGTTACTGCGGGTCAGAAATTTGGAAAGAGCACGTCTCTGCTATAGCATACTGGGGGCTTCAGATGGGAAGACTTGACGGCTGGAGGTGACTCAGGGGCTGGGGTCTGGAACCATCCTCCGGAATTTTCAGTCATGTCAGGTGTCGAAGCCGGCTGCTACTGGGATCCCAGCTGGAGCTGTCAACCAAAACACCTCTACAGGCCCCTGCATGTGACCTGGGTTTCCTAACGGAGTGGCAGCCTCGAGGGGGTCCGACAGTTTAACGTGGCAGTTTGGAGCCTCAAAAGCAGGTGTCCAAGCAGACAAAGCAGGAACAGCGCTGTCTTCTTTGGTTTAGCCTCAGAAATTACACAATGTCATTTCTGGTCCCTTCTATGAGAAGTGAGTCACAGCCATTTAAAGTAAGACCTCACAGCCTTCTGTCCATTTTCTAGGATATAAGATAGATATAAGAACTAGAACAGAAAGGTGACCTGGATGGGATTTCGAGTGCTCCAAGTTTACTGAGGCCCCGGGTAGTGGTTGAAAAGGCGGTGCGTGGTAATACACAGCAGGAGACCAAGAAACATACATAATTTAAACTTTTTAAAACAGTGTTGATTTGAGAATCAGAGCACAATAAATTCTTCATAGATGGGGCTCACTTCTTCCAGATCAGGGCTCTCTGACCAAGACTGAGTTACAATTTCCTCATGTGCTATCTGTACAGAAAGGCTTCCTCAGCAATTTAATCATGTAAACAAGATGCAGGGTCAGGGACGGTTTGTCTATAACCTACTTAGGAAAAACTGTTCTTAAGAACTTTAGCACTTTAATCACTTTAATTGTTTGCATGCCAATTAATTGGCACTGCTAATTATAAATGAGTTATCGGTTCATTAAAGCAGGCTTAGACGAATGTCAGCTTAAAAGCATTTAGCCCTTAGTGTGGATTGCTGTGTTATCTGCAAGCAAAAACCACATTCCTTTAAAAATGCCCATATTGTAACAAAAACATGTATAATTTTTTCCACAAATTCTGATTTATTCCACTAGGGTGATAAAATAAGATTGCAGTAAATAAGACTTGAAGTACAATTGGTAAGAAAGGCAAATATCCCAATGAGAAGAATAATAGATGCTCCAGTAGCATGCTCCAATATCTAAAAACAAAACCATGGAGAAAATGTTTTGAGCTGTGTTTGTAATGAGGGTAAAAGTTTGAAGAACAAAGAGAGAACAAGAAGTAATAGAAAGGACAAAAGAAGGCAAGTGGTGATGGACGGTCCTAACAGTGGGATCTGGGGTCTCTGTATTGTGTTTTTTTTTTTTTAAGATTTTATCTATTTATTTGGCAGACAGAGATGACAAGTAGGAAGAGAGGCAGACAGAGAGAGAGAGGAGGAAGCAGGCTCCCTGCTGAGCAGGAGCCCGATGTGGGGCTTGATCCCAGGACCCTGGGATCATGACCTGAGCCAAAGGCAGAGGCTTTAACCCACTGAGCCACCCAGGCGCCCCTGGGGTCTCTGTATTATTAATCTTTGAAGGAAGCAGCCTTGTTTTGATTCCCTATTGCTGGATAACACGTTACCCAAAAACTGCGTGACCTGAAAGGACCTTCTTATTCTGCTGTGATTTGGTATAGTGCATGAGGAATGCAGGAAGAGCTCAGCTGGGCGGTTCCATCTCTGATCCATATATTGTCAGCTGGTTCAGTTGGGGCCACTAGAAAGAGATGATCCCCTAGCAAGATAGTTTCTTTACTCACATATGTGGCACTTCTGTGTTCCTTGGCCTCTCTCACCACATAGAGTTTTATCCTCCACGTTCTCCACAACACAGTGATCTCTGGATGGTTAAACTTCCTGCATGGTGGCTCAAGGATCCAAGAGACCAAGGCAGAAGCTACCAGTCTCCTTAGACTGTAGATCTAGAACTGTGTGTGTCTCTCACACCCACACTCCGGCACCCACAAGCCAGCCCAGATGCAAGAACAAGAAAATGGACCTCATCTCTTGATGAAAGGAGTTTCAAAGAATTTGTAACCATTTGTAATGCACTGTATGTCCACCATGAATCTGGATGAAGTCATATACATCTAAAGTAGATGAAAATGGTGCACATGGGTGACTCAGTAGGTTAAACATCTGCCTTTGGCCCACGTCATGATCCCAGGGCCCTGGGATTGAGCTCCACATTGGGCTCCTTGCTCAGCGGAAAGCCTGCTTCTCCCTCTCCCTCTGCCTGCCTCTCCCCCTGTTTGTGCTCTCTCTCTCTCTGTCAAATAAATAAAATCTTCAAAAAAAAAAGTTCTAAACTCTTTTTCACTTAAAAAATAAAGGTAGAGTAGTATAAGTGATGACATGTTAGCCCTTATACCCAAACAACAAAAAGGCAAGGAGGGATGTAAACTAAGACTTTGGAAGGAAGTTCCAGGTCTTCTCCATCTTAAAGGTTTGCTTCACATATGGCTTCAATGCAAACAATCGCCTCTATATAAGCCAGAGTTAGTCTCTCGCCCTGACTAAACACCTTGGTGTGTTGCATTGAGAGTGGAGGTGTCCTCCCTCTGTCCTCCAATGTACCCTTAGCAAATTAGTCACCAGGTCACCTCAGTTCTTAATTTGTAGCATCTCCTGTAACTGTTCCGCCCCCTCCTGTTTCCATTGCCTTGATTTCCAGAGCTCTTATCAACATATACCTGATATATGTCATTAAATTTGTTACAGACCTCCTTGTATCCTTATATCCTACACCCTCTTTTCACACTCATGAAAAATTAATGCCTCTTTCAGTTAAGAAATTATATATTACATCCCTACTTTTTTAGTATTACTTTAAATTTCTAACATGATAAATTATCTACCCTCTTTATGGATAATAAAAGGACCCTGAATGCCTTGAACTTCCAATCCTCTCCCTTTCTTCTTATATGATATTTCTGTCCAATAATCCAGTCTACAATGCTTTCATAGTCTCTTAGTCAATGCATTTATTTCTTTACCCAATGAATATTTAGATTTATCCATATGTTTAATAATTAGTAGATTTGTTTTCATTTTGGGGGGTGGTTTATTTGAAGTTTAATTGACATACAATGCTATGTTAGTTGCAAGTACAACATATTGATTCAACAATTCTATACCTTACTCAGTGCTTAGCATAATAAATGTAGTCACCATGTGTCACCATGCAATGTTATTACTATATTATTGACTATATTCCCTATGTTGCACTTTTCTTCTCCCTGACTTATGTACTTGTACCTCTTAATCCCCTTTATCTGTTTTTCCAATCCCCCAAATTATTTGTTCATCATTATTTCTTGGGCTCAATTTCATTCTTCATGAAGTACATATTTTTTATACAAATGGCTCTCAATCTTGACATCACACTAGAATCACTTAGGGATATTTTTTAATATCCCTTAGGATATTACCTTAGGATGTACCTCAGAAGGATTAAATCTAATCCCTAGGGTATAACACAGGTATCAGTATTTTGTAAGTGTCTTCTGGTAATTTTTTTTCTTTTTTTTATTCTACTTTTTTTTTTTTTTTTTAAGTAGGTCTCACAGCCAGCATGGAGCCCAAGACTAGGCTTGAACTCACTACCCTGAGATCAAGACTTGAACTGAGATCAAGACTCTGCCACTTAACCAACTGAGCCACCCAGGCCCCCATCTTCTGGTGATTCTAATGTGTATCCAGACTGAGCACCTTAATTTTAGAAAACCCTTCAGCAAAGTTCTCTTAGCAGTAAATTGTCTCGCATCTTGTCTGGAAATGTTTATAAAGACATTCACTTTCATATAGAATTATAATGAAGTTGAATTTAAAATTCTAAATCAATAGTTATTTTATGTTAGCATGTAAAAGATGTTATTCCACTGTCTTTGGTTTCTATAGTCTTTGTGGTGAAGTCTGCTATCAGTCTAATTTCCTTCCTTAGTTGAGAATTTTTCTTTGTTTTATGGTTGTTTTTACACTTTTCTCTTTGTCTTTGAGGTTTTCAAGTTTCATTAATATTTATCTGAATAGGAAATTAGTTTTACTAAAAAACAGAAGTGCTTGAAGTTTATTATATTTCCTGAATCTGAAAATTCATGTCTTCCAACATTTCAGAAAATTCTCAAGGCATTAGTTCTTCTAATATTTCTAATATTACCTCTCATTCTTTCTATTGTGTCCTCAGAAAAATCTTATTTCATGTATCTCAGTCTTTTTCATTCTAGTCTCCATGTCTCTTAATCTTGCTTTCATATTTTTCTTTTTTAATCTCTCTTCAAAGATCTTCACTTGTTCACTCTTAATCTCTACATAATCTGCTGCTTACCCTCTCTTGCATTTTTAGTTTCAGTTTTATATTTTAACCTCTAGAAGTTCTATTCTTTATGAAACTGGCTCATAATTACATATACTCTATTTCTTTATCATATTTTTATTCTTTCTTTTGTGTCTTTAATCAAATTAAATAATCCAATTTAGGGAATATGTACAGTAATTCCATTATTTGAAGACATAGGGACTTCATTCTTTTGTCACTCGTGGTAGGTTGTCCACTTGTGGATTGGTTCCTTCTATATGCTGTAATTTTAAATCATGATTTTAAGTTTGGCAGGGCGTTAGCTGCCGAAATCTTGTGCCATCTGAATTTAAGTGGTGTCCTTCCAGAGTGTTGCCCCATAGGTGCTACTAGTCTGGAACCAATTTCATGTTAATATCTTTGCTTAGATTTCCTGGAACGTGCAAGTAAGGACAATAGGATGGTCCTTATGAATTCTCATAAGACACTTTTCCCTGTTAAGTAAAGCCAACTGGGTATCTTTATAGGGTTCTTAGTTTTGTTTTGCTTTATTTTTTGCCAGTAAGTGTTCAGCTGCCATTTTACTGAGAGTGCAGCGATTTGAGGGCTTTATTTGGGGGAGAGGAGTTTCAGTTCAAACATCCTGCTGCAAGAATGCCCAGAGCCTTAATTCCTTGTGGTCTTTAAACTGAAGAAACTGCTTTTGAGACTGGCAACACACTCCAAGGCAGCTGAACTGAATGCCTCCTTGCCACTCTAATTTCCAACTTCCTTGTCATGTTTTGGTCCCTGAGTCTGTCTTTTCCTAACCTCTTCTAAGTTCTGCTATGCATTTAAAAGGGTGCTCATTCCATTTTATTCAATATTCTAGTTTTGTAGTTGTTGTTTTTGTCAGAAGAAGCTTTTCAGGGTAATCAGTTCAGCAACTTGCCATAAATGGAAATCCCCACATATATTCCCTCTAACTTCTGAAAAGAATAGATTATAATTTGTACTGTTGTTCACATTATTGGATAAGCAGCATTACTTATTAATATTAGTATAAAAAGTGAGTAAATTCCCTTTTTTTTTTTTTACAAAGAGATTCCCCTTTCAAAGAACTTACCAAAAAGAGAAGAAAAAAAGTTTTAGGCTTGAAACCAAAAAATTCTTTTCAAACTATTAAGTACTGACACAAAATTTTTTGAAAAGGAAATTATGAACTTCCCTTCTGCCTTTAGTTTTTAAGAATCAAATAAGGCATCTATTGAACAAATGTAGAGAAGTCACTCCCAGAGTTATAGCAACTTAGGAAATGATCTTTGAGCATACATTCCAATCTGGTTAAAAACTTGTAAAACCAGGGTGGGTATTTTTTGTATATTTTGTTAATAACCCACAATTAATAGCTCTGAGCAAATTTAACTTTATATTCCTGATGGTGAAATGTAAACCTGGGTAGACTTAGTTTATCCTCCATTTCATAATTCATTTAGTGAAACATCAGAAGTATGAAAGAAATTTAAAAGGGAAAAGCGATGTGAGCTAAAATGAAGTTTTTGCAGTAAAAATCTATGGATTTCCGTTATCCAGATTATTTCTAACAGAAATCAGTTTGATCCACTGGAAGAAAAGAAAAATTTTCTAGTAAGTCCAAACCTTCTTTGAATTACTGATAGCCCCCACACCAACGTTTCATCCTACTATGCCTTAGTATGGCTAAATCTTCCCTTTCTATACCTTCATAACTTCAGCTCCAAATTTTGTAGGAGTCCATACTCCTTTTTCCTCCATATATATATATATATATATATATATATATATATATATATCCATCCCCAGCACTAAATTGACAGCAAAGATAAATTGCTACAGGGTATGTGAAGTTTTACTTTACAGAACTCACACAAAAGTATGATACAATGAATACCTATCACTGTCTGTGGCCTATCCCTCCAGCCAAACCCTCAGCTCTGTGAGAGAGGGAGCCAAGTTCTCATGCTTTTCACAGGTACCTGCGCCTGGCTCAGGACTTGGTATACTTGATAATGATCACCTTGGTCATCATCATTATCATGAAAATTCCTGTAATCTACTGAGCACATGCTTCACAGATTCAGTTTTAAGTCCCATAATAATCCTGAGTATTATTGTTGTTGTTGTTGGTTGTTGTTGTTATCAGCCCTGAGAAAGTTGTTTCAGAGAGAATAAGTAATTCAATCAAGGTCACACAGAGCGTAGTGGCTTATATAGCATCCTTTTAAACTGTTGTGGCCAGATAAATTTTGTAAAGCATTCCCATGGAGTAGACAAATGGGGAAAATGTGTGCTTCCTTCAGGTGGGTCAGGGGAACTGCTGGGATGTCAGCCTCCTCTTGTCCCCTCAGTGGGGAGTTTTGTGAAGCACACCACCTGCACAATCCTATGTTCAAACCCACAAGTCTTGGATTTCAGACCCCATGGTAAGATCTCTCTAGCCTCTGGGATTGGTCAGGGATGATGATTCACGTTTGTCCCTAAAATAGCCGGGATTTTGCTTGTTTCCTCTCAGTTACCTCCAAACAAGTTAACGTTTCTTTGTGGATAGCTTGAATTGCCTGGTCTTTGGATTATGGTGCACCATTCTACTCACTCATCAATGTCCACTGCTAAGGAGGATTCCCAGAGCCTTCATTCCTTGACCTCTGAGCCATTTTGGTGAGTGGGTCAATCACCATATTGTAACTAAACAAACCACACCTCCCACGCCTCTAGTACAAACAGTGGCAACATGGCTGCACACCTCCAGCCCTAAACAAGCTCTTGCTAACGGAAACCCTGACAAATCACAAAGCATAAGCAGCAATAGCAGGCACCGGGGTAATAATTTATTTTTAATGCCATGCTGTCTTTAACAGTGCAATTTCCTCTAGGGTGTTTGCTTTGAGATTGCAAGATAATTACATCTCAGAAACCAGGCTAATTACAGTTAACAGCCTGAAAACCAAAGGAACCCTTCCCTCCACCCGCACCTTTTTTTTTTTCTACTAGAATACTATACAAATTCCAGTTAAAACGTGCAGCATCATTTAGGAAACCAATTTGACTACAGCTTAGAGGTTCATTCTCCCCTCCTAGCTGCACATGTATAACTCGCATTGATGTGTATCAGAGGGACCTGAGTAACACAGCCTCAGTGATTAGAATAAATAACAGCACTACAGAAAGGAAACAATGACAGCAATTTTCCAATAGGGATGAAAGTCTAAATGTTTCTGGTGGAAAACCAGGGTAAGGGTGTGGACTCATGCTGCAAAGATGAGATCACTTGTGGCTCACAGATACCCTTTAAGGTCTTCTGGGATAAACAATCAACCAGTTTGGGCCATTTGTAGAATTAAGGAGCTAGAAGGAATGTGAGAGATCATCTGGTTAATTTTTATTATTCCATCAAAAATACAAAGCATTATGTGCTGGTCATAAAAGTCTTTACGAATGACAATTCCATGGCCTGGTCATTGGTGAGAAAACCTTTTTATCATCTCATAGACACCATGCTTTGGAGCAGGGATATGCAAGTGGATTTTCTGGGTGGTTTTTTTTTTTTAATAATCCTTATGTCAGAAAGTATTCCCAACTTTAAATTTAACTTGATGTAACTTCAGACCTTTTCCTCTACTGTGTTTTTGCTAAGATAAAAACTCTCTCAAATAAATTGAGCTAACCCTACCCTCTCCTTTGGGTGATATAACTTTCCCTTCCAAGTCCTTTCCAACCTTTTTATGCAAATGTGCATATTATTTCCCAATTTGTCTTCAGTTTCTATTAGCTTTTGAAATGTGGAAGCCAAACATTACAACTAGTTCTGGCTCAATTTGGCATCTCTTAGAAACTAGGGCCGGGATTTTCTTTCTTCTATTTGTGGAGAAAAGGGGACTAGACTGGGAAAGAGAAGAGGAAATCCTATATTCTGAACTTTCACATGAAAATTAATTTCTGTTTCTATGGTGGCCTGCAGAACTTATCTACATGACATCAGAGTCTTAAACATAGCATAAATAAAGCCAAGCTTCTCCTTCAGACTTCTGCAGAATGCCAGTGGTGTTCCTCTCCATCCACATCCTATTCAGAAATGCAACATATTGGCCCTTCCCATCAGCCTCCTTGCTAGAGGCTCCCTGTTGCTAATAATTTAAAATTTGCATGCAAATGGTATTTCTCATAGTAAAAACTCCTTAGCAACTCTCCCTGACTTCATTCATTCTTTTAACTACACGTATTGAGTACTCACCATGTGGGGGAGGGGGGTACTCCACCATCTCTGTTTCTATTCAATGGTTCATCTTATTAGCTCTCCCCTTAAAGAGGAGGAATTGCTAATCTGAATTCATCAGGACAGTCAGTGGGGCCACTTTTTATCAGCAGACAAGATTACTTATCTCTAAAAGGCAATACCCAGGTAGTGCTTGTGTTTCTGCCTCAGATCCAGGTAGGTCTTGGTGCTAGATTTGGGTCAGCCACCATGATTAGTCTTCCTCTTCTACTCTGAGGGCTGGCTGGAAAATGTTCACACAGATCCTCTCAGGACAAGCCACAGGCTTGCCTGAGCATCATGTCCCAAATACTCAGGTTAGAGGCTGATGGAGAGGTGAGAGGTCTACTTTCTCCTCAGATCTAAGTCATGTCTCCTTCCCAGTTTTATCACAGAGTACTAAATTGGGAGTTAGTTTGCTTGTCTGAGGAACCCATTTAATTAGCTTCCCAGGAAGACCTTGGGAAGACAGGGAAGATTGACAGGGCATGATTTGAATTTCCAGGCTATCAAATCATCACATTAGCCCCAAATCTTACATCCAGTCTTTAAAATTTACTGTATATCATCTCAGGTGCTAGGCTCCAAGGAGACAGTCACATGAAGCACAACCTCTCCTCCAGGGGCTTATGATCTAGTGGAGAATTTTATCTACCTTAGAAATGAAGTTTCCATTGCCATTATCTGAAGGAAATTTTATCCTTTACAAGAGATCATTTGAAATGAAATTTAAGTATAGCTTAAAATATTTCATAGCAGAAATTTGGGAATTCATGAATGTGAGGTCAGAGCACCTGTGTTATGCTCTGTTAAGATCCTTATGTTTTATGGCTCTCCCTCAGAAATTTTACTAACTGGTAAAAGGAAGGAAATTAACTAAAGGATATAATTCTACCTCAAGCCCAAAATGTCCAGAGATGCTTCTGGAAAAATGGAAACTACCATCCGGTGACTGACTGTTTTTTATTTAACGGAAGAAGAGAAGAGCTCAGAACCAAGGAGTATGTAGCTATGAGAATCTCCAGACCCAGGAGGGTGTTCTGATCCCCATCACACACAGCATGGTTCTCACTCTATGACACATTTCTGCCTCAAGATGGGAAAATTAAGAGGCAAAAGTGTGTGAATGAACTCACTAGAGCTAGTGAGAAGAAGAGTTCCTACTTGAAAGGAAGCTGTGGGGACAAATGACATGATGGATGTTTAAGGATGCTTCCCTCAGAAAAGTTTTCATTTCTATCCCTCATCATTTTGAACAACTCTTTAGGGTAGGTAAAGGGCAGGTATTGCTGAGCAACAAGAAAACCATTTCTGAGTTATTCTCAAGTTGGGTCAACAATCAACCACAGTTACCTACACTTCCAGGTAACTGGAAAATCCCATTATTGGGGTTTCTGCTGGTCACATGTGTGGGCAGACCACAGTGGGTGGTTCAGACTAAACAGTCTAACTGCAACTTCCCAAGATTCAGGATGAGAGAGAAAGATTCTAATAAAACTCTGGGGATAGAATTCAAGTTGGGTGACATTTTCCTTGATAATAATAGGAGGAAAATAATTTGTTTAAAATTTAAAATACTCCAAAAGTATCATATTGGTAATGTGAAGGTTTTTAATTCTCTGGAAGTTCTAGCTATTTTAAGCAATTTAAAATAGAAATCTTTAAATATGTCTCTTTTGGTCCATATGACTTAGATTATATAATTCAATTGCAAATCATCCAATAGCTTCCCACTTTAATAGCACAGAAAATATGTAAGAGGAAAACATAAAAGGACTGGATCCCTAAAGTTATAAAGGGATGGAAAGTAGCATACTTTTTAGGAATAACCCAGAACACTTTTTGGTAAGGCAAAACCTACTCTAATAACTTGTTTTTCCAAAATTTGCTTGAGTTCACTTATAATTCCCTAAAGAGATACACTATCAAGTAAGTACATTCTGTTATTGAATTCACTAGTGTAGTAAAGATCTGCCTATACCAACTTTTTCTCTGATCACTGTCACTGATGATTTTCTATTCATTCATTCATTTGTTCAAGAAAATTATTTTTCTCTAATTGGGCCCAGATGCACAGAATTGGATTCATCAAAATCCTTGATTGATGATCCTTTCATCATCGGTCCATGCCTAAGCCTCTTCTATTTAGTTATTTTAAATAATGTGTGAAGCATTCCTGAATGCATCATCCAAAAAATAAAACTAGAACCTTGATGGGGATCTATATCTAACCATATGCTTCTTCCCACTCCTCATTCCATCTTCTTATTTCCTTTCCCCACCTGAGATAAGCATCGTTTTGAATCCCAATTTCATTCCCTTCCTTTCCTTTGTATATAGTTTTATTGCATTTGTATGTATTATATTTGTACATATACAATTTAAATTATATATACAATGTATATGTATACATGTATATGTATATGTACATGTAAAAACTATATCCATATATACATATATATTACAGTTTTTAACTTTATTTTTTAAAAGGGGTATCATACTGTAATCTTTGGAAAACTCCTTTTTTTTCTTCAACATATTTAGAGTCACCCATATTGTTACAAGTTACTGTGGTTCGAGTGTTTTTGGATAAAGCAGATAATATTATATCATGTGAATATGTTACCATTTGTCCTCCCACTCTCCTAATGTTGGGCATTTAGGTCATTTCCGGGTTTTTGCAATTGTAAATAAACAATGCTACTATGATCATTCACATGATCATTTTGTTGTACATGTACGATAGTTTCTCTTGGATATATACCTAGGAAATTAATTGCTGGGTTATAGAAAATGTGAATATTCAACTTTAAAAGATAATGTTAAACTCTTTTCTGAATTGATTGCATGTTCAACTCCAGGAGAAAATGTCAAACTCTTTTCCAAAGTTATTGTAAGCCTACTTGGCATTGTCAGACATTTTAATTTTTACCCAATTAAATAGCTATAAAATGATATCTAATCATGGTTCTGATTTGCATTACTCTGTTCACTAATAATGTTGAACATGCCTTTACAAGTTTATTGGTCATATGGTGATTTTTTTTTTCTGTTCATGTATTTTTCTCATTTTTTTGCCTCTGTGTGTGTGTGTGTGTATGTGTGTGCATGTGTACTTTTCTTATTGATTTGTAGGAGTTCTGTACATTTTTTTAATGTTACTCCTTTGCAGTTCTGTATATTATGAGTATTTTACCTAAGTTTATAACTTGTCTTTCAATTTTCTTTAAGGTATCTTTAAATTTTTAATCTATTTGGAGTTGATACTGTATGAGGCAAGAATCCAGTGTCATCTTTTTCCATATGAATAATGGATAACTATTTTTTTCCAGCTCCATTTATTGATCACTCTTTTTTTTCTTACTGTCCCATCTGTCATACCCTCAAGGTTTCATCTATGGTTCTCTAATCTATTCCTCTGGTCTATTTGTCTACCCCTATACCAATCTACATTATCCTTCCTCCTTGCTCTCGCTTTTCAAAAATAACCTGACCATTCCAGGCCCTCTACCTCTTCTATCCCACTCCTCATTCCATCTTCTTATTTCCTTTCCTTCATGTGAATTTTGGAATCATTTTATCAAAAACCATGAAAAACCATGAGGTTTCTATTGGAAATATATCTGAATCTGCAGATAATAATTGAAATCTTCATGATATTCTTTTCCATGAACAAGGTATCTTTCTCTCTTATCTGGGTCTTCCTTTTTTTAAGATTTTATTGATTTGTTTGTTTATTTGTGTGTGTGTGTGTGAGAGAGAGAGAGAGAGAGAGAGAGAAGGCACAAGCTAGTGCAAGCAGAATCATAAGCAGACTCTACACTCAGCTCAGACCCCTGCCCTGGGGCGCAACTCAGGATGCTGAGATCATGACCTGAGCTGAAGCCAAGAGTCAGATGCTGGGACACTTCAGCAACAGAGCCACGCAGGCAGCCCTTCTTTAACATTTCTTAATAAGATTTTGTAATTTTCCCCATCGAGATCTTTCACATCTAACATTAGATTCCTCCCAGATACTTGATATTTTATGATAATTTTGTAGATGTTGTTTCCTCTTTAATTTTGCTTTATGGTGTTTAATTGGCATGGAGGAATACAACTGATTTTCATGTTAATCTCATACCCAGCCACCTTACTAAACTCTTTTATTTTTTCTAATAATGTGTCCGTAAAGTAATTTGGGTTTTATATGTAAATTATTACATGATTTATAAATTATGACTGTTTTATTTCCTTCTTTCTAATCCCTATACCTCTAATATTCTTTTCCTTATCTTATTGAAATGTATAGAATCATCAGTATAGTGCTAAAAAGAAATGGTAACCGAGAACATCTTTTCTTGTTTCTTCTCAATCTGCATTCTCACCTTGGGTGAACTCTTCTATTCTCATGGCCTCAATCATTATCTAGATCTCTATCCTGATTCATGTGTTCCACTGTGTATTTTGGAACTCTTGATCTGAATGTTCCACAAACACCTCAAATTCAATGTGCCCTTAACACTTCATCTAATCTCATCTCTCAACTGATGCCTGCTCTTCCTTTATTTTCTAACTTTTCTAGTGGTGCCACCATCCATGTTGGCCATACCAAAAAATGTGGACTGATTTTTTTATTCTCTCCTACCACAGACCCTCTCAGTCAACAAGACCTATTGACTCTAGTTTGTTAACTTAATGCTTCTTTCCACCCACTCTACCACTGCCCATTATGTCACACCTGTCCTACTGCCATAAGTTCCAAAACCATCACCTGCATCTGGCCTTGCCTTCTACCAAACCCTCTTCCATGCCAGCCCCTCAAAACTTTAAATCTAGTCAGATGGAGCCTGCAGTAAAATCCTCTAATGGTTCCCCATGATTTATAGAAAAAGCCTAAATCCTTTGCATGGGCAAATGTCTAAAACCAAGACCCTTTTGATCTGGCCCCCATGCCACATGAGTCCCATCTCCTGTTCTCCATGCTCTAACATTCTATGCTCTGGCCATCCTGGGGTCTTGCATTTCCACAGATGTCTTGTACGGTCTCTCTTCAAGGTTTCACACCTGTTGTGTCTTCTCTGAATAGTGCACTTTCCCTTCTCAACTTCCTTCCGTCTTTTTCTGGTTAACCCCCACACACCCTTTAGGACTCAGCCTCACTTCCTCCAGGAAGCCTTTGCCTTACTATAATTGACCTTGCCTGTTTTCTCCACTCCTTGAGAGCAAGAAAAAATCTTATTCATGTTTCTATCCCCAGAATCCAGTGTAGGAGCTCAGCAAACACTTTGGAAATGTACAGTGAGTCAGTACTTCTCCCTGTTAAGAATCCTGTCTTTCAAAACTCCATTCAATGCCTTCCTAATCCCCCCTCTGTCCCCTGTGATATGCCCCACCACTTTGATTACATCTTTCCTTAGCCATGTCTCATGGCTTGTACCTGATCCTCTCTTCCAGATGCTTGAAGGCTGGGGTTGTACCTCCTCCATCTTGGTGTTCCTGCCACCTGTAGCCCAGAGCCTAGCACATAACTGATGCCAAATGGATATCTAAGGTAATAAAATTGAATTCCCTCCTGGAGCCACAAACCAAACAGAGAACGTGCTTTGGATTCTTCTGTGAGCTGCATTAGTGTTCAAAGTACAACGATTTCTGCCAGCATCTCCACCTGCACAGCCTTCCACCTCTACCTCCCCAGTGCTTCTTCAGTTTCATAATGGAAGTCTCCGACAGAATGCTATTCCTTTTACATAATATTACTCATTTTGCAGGCAATGCCTCTTCATCTTCCTATTCTGTACTTGAAGGTGCACCTGCATGTTTTCTTGGCTGTGTTTTGGGCATTTTTTTAAGGAAAAAGCCTTCATATGGCACTTAGTCTTGGTTTCCCTTCCTAGAAATATCACCCCACTCCTCTGTAGCTGTTTATGAGTGTCACACTCTGCCATTTAAATATTAATGTTATGGAAACAGAGGAGAAAAGTCAGTCTCTCATCTGATATGCAATGCTGAGGGAAATTAAGATTAATAAATGGTGACAAGCTCTATAGAGGAAATAAAAGTTAAATTTCCTTGGACTATTTTCAGAAGTTGTTTGAGCAATGAGTATTATATTGAATGCCCCATAACTATGAACATTCTAAAAGCCCGGTTTCTGACTACAGATCTCAAATGATAACTCAAACCCTAGTATTCCCCTCAGAGTACTTGGATTCTGCAAGTTCACAAGTAAGGGAAATCATTTAAGGGGCAAAACTAAGAAAGTGTGAAAACTAGGCTTTCCTTATCAGATCTCAAGCAGTCACCGTAATTGGGGAAAAACAAATTTTAGGTCTAAAACGTTAAGTAATAAACCTATCTAGCAGGTAAAAATATCTAGGAAATTAACTAAAACTTTTCATGTCTTCAGCAACATAAATCACATCACAGACACATTGGCTTGGCCCAACTAACTGAGAAAGGAGGATACCCTCCAGCTCCTGTTCTAAGTTTGGTTCCTAGAGCCTCTGTTCTGCTTACCCTTGCTAGGGCTATTGGTAAAAATGTAAGGCAGTGATTTTCAGACTGTGGTCCCTGGACCAGCAGCATCAGCATCATCTGGGAACTTGTGAGAGATACAGATCTTCAGGCCTCAGCCCAGACCTACTGAATCAAAAAACTCTGGGAGTGGAGTCCAATAGCTTCTGTTTAACAAGCCCTCCAGGAGATTTTGATGTGCCTTCAAGTTTGAGAGCCACTGATTCTTAACCCCGGCTGCACATTAGTATCACCTGGGGAAATTTTTCTTAAAAAACTGATGGCAGGTTTCTATCCCACCCCCCCCCACCCCAGAGAGACTGATCTAATAGGCTTGGGGTGAAGCCAGTGCACTGATACGTTCTAATAGATCTCCAGATGATTCGGAAGTGCAGGTTGAGGATTTGATCTTAGGCTCTGATTTCTTAAGCTGGTGATAGCATCAACTTCAGAGAAGAGCTTTTGGCTCCAAGTCTTTCCTTTCAATTATTCTCTGCCCCTCCTTTCCTACCCTCACAAGCCCCACCCAGGGATTTATCTCTAATCCAGCAGTTACCAAACTATATTACACATCAGAACCACCCAGAGGGATTGCTAAAAACAGTCTGCTGGGCCCCAACCTTAGAGTTTCTGATTCAGTAGGTCTGGGGCAAGTCCCAAGAATTTGCCTTTCTAGCCAGGTTCTCCAGTAATGCTGAACTCTCCAGTTACGCTGGCCTTGGTGAGAAGGGAAAATTTCTTACATAAACTTACCCTGAAGGAACTCCAGCCTCTTACAAATCCCCCAGCCTATTACATGGAGTCCCCTGCTCCTGACCAGAAGGCATTGCAGGGTCTTAGACCAGAGTGCAGCCTTAGGGTACAGCCTGCAGAGCTTAATTCTCATAAACTCTCTGTGCCTCAATACCTTATCATAAAAAGGGAGATAATGTAGGACATACCTGAAGTTGCTATGAGGGTTGCTATGAGGATTACACGCATTGATACATACATGATGCATGCATAAAGAGTGCCTATAGGGACGCCTGGGTGGCTCAGTTGGTTAAGCAGCTGCCTTCGGCTCAGGTCATGATCCCAGCGTCCTGGGATCGAGTCCCACATCGGGCTCCTTGCTTGGCAGGGAGCCTGCTTCTCCCTCTGCCTCTGCCTGCCACTCTGTCTGCCTGTGCTTGCTCTCGCTTCTCTCTATGACAAAAAAAAAAAAAAAAAAGAGTGCCTATAGTAAGTCCTCAAAAATATTATAATTAGTTACAAACCTAAAGTTATAATGAGTTGTAACTTCTAAGTTGTCAAAATTACAGGTAAAAATAATTCTTTCCAATTATTGTAGACCCCCTCCCTCTCCAGAGTATAGACACTGATGCCTGGGGTTCCATGCAGACAGAGGAATCAAAAGGACACACACCTTGCCATCCATATTCAGAATTATTTGTCCCACCCTGCTCAAAAATGAAGGGGTTGTTAATGGACTGCTGTGAGTCTGCAAAGGGGGTCTCTCTAGAGAGACTCCACCTACCAGTCACACCAAGTACAGCAGCATCTCTTGGAAGCAAATGAAGGGAGCCCCTAAATAAGCTGAAGAACACTTGCTACAGTTCTAAAGTAAATATGCTTAAAATCATTCTATGATTTCCTACCATCTTAAGAAAAAAAGACAAGCTGTTTATCATTACCTAATGTCCTGGACCCTTTCCAGCTTCTCATCCCATAAAAAAAACACTTGGACTTTTCTAAAAACACCCTGCCCCATGGAGTCACAGTGCCTTTGCCCCTGCTCTTTCTTCTGCCTGGGTGTCCCTCCCCCTCCTTGCACTCCCTGCATATGAATTCACTATTTCATATTTCTTCTTTCATGTTCCCTCAAAGTCAATTTACCTAAAATCTTCCTGGTCCACCATCCCCACTTCCCCCTAGAAAGAGCTGATCATCCCCTTCCCTATGTCACCTCCCTACCCTATACAATACACTTTGTGCCAATAAGTGTCTGGGCAGCCACCATTTATTCACAGCCTCTCTCCACTGCTAGACTATGAACCAAACCAAAGAACTAGCCATGTTCTTCTGATCGTCCATGACCCCCACACCAAGCACAATCACTAGCCCACATTAGGGGCTTCATTATTGAGTGGCTATATGAAATATACAGTCAATTATATATAAACTGAAGTCAGTTCTTGGATAGTCAAAGACACCAAGAGAGAAGGGATCAGAAGTGGTACAGAAAGAGGAAAGGGAATGACTACCTGAGAGGACCTCCTCCCTCCCCACCAAATAAGAGGAGCATGGGACATAGAGCTGGTAACTGCTCATCAACAGGAAATGTCAAGCTATCTGTATTAGTTAGGGCAGTGGTTCTCCAACATTTGGGACTTCTCTACACTCTTAAAAGTTATGGACAACCCCAAAGTGTTTTTATATAAGTGGATTACATCTTTCCATATTTACCATTAGAAAGTAAAATGGAGAAGTCTTATAATGTTTGGGGGAGAAGTAAGATAGCAGAGGACTAGAAGTCCTAAATATGGTCCAGTTCCAGGAGTTCAGCTAGATAGTTATCGAACATTCTGAACACCTACAAACTCAATAGGAGATTGAAGAGTAGAAGAGCAGCAGTTCTAGGAATAGAAAAGTGACCATTTTCTGGAAGGTAGGATGTGTGGAGAAGTGAATCCGAGGCAACATATGGGAAGATAGACGGTGGGGGGAGTGGCCAGCTCCCAGCAAATGAGAGAGCAGTGGGGCACAAAATCAGAACTTTTAGAAGTCTGTTCCACTGAGGGATGTCACTCCAGAGGCTAAGGAGGGGGTGGAGCCCTCGCAGGGACAGTGTAGTCTCAGGACCTGCGGGGTCACAAAAAGACTGGGGGTGTCTGAGTGTGGCAGAGCTCCCAAGTATCGGGAGCTGGCTACAGAGACAGATCTGAGGAGGGGCTTTCAGCTCAGGCTTACCTTAAACCATGATTCAAGGCACAGTCAGGCCACTACTCTTCAGGCAGGGACCCCACAAGTGGCAGATCTGGGGAGACCCCCCCCCTTTCTCCTCTGGGAGGAGCAGCATGGGAATGCTCAGCAGGAATCTGCTGGGTTTGGAGACTCCAAACAGTGCCGTGCACCAGAGATAGAAACACTCAGTCACAGGTTGGGTGGGTGAGCATGGAGCACAGCTGGAAACCAGGGAGACGGGAGGGATTGATGGTTTTTCTCTAAGGGCGCTCTAAGGAGTGGGGCCCCAAGCTCTCGGCTCCTCCAGGCCAGAGACTGGGAGGCCACCATCTTCGTTCCCATCCTCCAAAGCGGTACAGATAGCATTCAGGGAACAAAAGCTCCTGAGAGTGAACCCAAGCAGATTGCTTAGCCTGGCCCCTGGCAAGGATGGTGCAATTCCGCCTCAGGCAAAGACATTTGAGAATCATGGCAATGGGCCCCTTCCCAGAAGATCAGCAAGAACATCCAGCCAAGGGGCGCCTGGGTGGCTCAGTGGGTTAAGCCGCTGCCTTCGGCTCAGGTCATGATCTCAGGGTCCTGGGATCGAGTCCCATATCGGGCTCTCTGCTCAGCAGGGAGCCTGCTTCCCTTCCTCTCTCTCTCTGCCTGCCTCGCTGCCTACTTGTGATATCTTTCTCTCTCTCTCTCTCTCTGTCAAATAAATAAATAAATAAATCTTAAAAAAAAAAAAAAGAACATCCAGCCAAGACCAAGTTTACTGATAAATGAGAACTGTGGAACTCCAGAGCTAGGGGAATACAACACAGAATTCATGGCTCTTTTCCCATGATTCTTTAGTCTTTCAAAGTTAAATTTTTAAAATTTTATTTTTTCTTATTCTATCTTTTAAATTTTTCCTCTTTCCTGTTTTAACCTTTTTAAACTATTTTATCTTATCAATACCTTCTTTAAAAATTTTTTTAAATTTTCATTGTTATAGTTTCATATTCTATCCCTTCATTGTATTTAACTTTATTTTTGTATATATATAGGTTTTTCTTTCTTTAAAATTTTGGGATGCAGTTTCTTCTAGCAGATCAAAATATACCCTAAATCTAGCACCTGGCTTTGTTCTAGTCTCCAGCCTGATCCAGATGGGGTGGCTGGGTTATGGAAATTGGGGAGGGTGTGTTCTGCGGTGAGTGCTGTAAATCGTGTGGGACTGATGGTTCACAGACCTGTACCCCTGAAGCAAATAATAATTGTACATTAATAAAATTAAATAAGAAGTCTTTTAATATTTCTTCATTAACTTGTTTAAAAATAAAAAAACATGTAAACAGATAATTTTTTAAAAACTATATTTTCAAAAAGAACTTTTATTGAGAAAAGTGGCACTGATTTGTTTTTTAACTCTTGCAAACCTCTTTAAATATCTGGCTTATATTAGTGTATCAGCTTCTGCATTTAATCTGTTATGATACTGCTCATCATGTAGCCTTTGGAAAATTTAGTTATATGCTTATAAAAGAATGAGAGTGAAAAGGCAATACTTTTATGAAGTAGTTCTGATCTTGTGAGCCTCATGAAAGAGTTTCAGAGATCTCCTGCTGCACCCCCCTACACCCCATGGATTCTGGGACTGCACTTTGAGAACCACTGAATTACGATATAAGTCACCTGTGGCTACAGAGAATGAAATACCAGTCACTTAGAAAAGATAAACATATACTTCTATATTGCCTAAACTTCCAGATATAAGCAGTCCCCATCAGTCATGGCATTCTTTCTGGTTACTCTCCCATTCCTTGTACACATGGCTCCAGTGGCTGCCCAGTACCACCTCTACAATCCAGCCAACAAGGAGGGAAGGGCATGCTTTGTTCCTTTTGAGTGCATGTCCCAGAATGCATATATCACTTCCCCTTACATCCCATCAGCCCGACCTTGGACAAAAAGCCTATTACTGAGCTGCACAGAAGACTGGGAAATATCTCTAATCTCATTGGCCATGTGTTCTATCACTATAGATGAAGGTGAGAATAGATATGGGGATAATTTTTTTTAATATTTTATTTATTTGACAGAGAGATCACAAGTAGGCAGAAAGGCAGGCAGAGAGAGTTGGGGAAGCAGGCTCTCCACTGAGCAGAGAGCCCAATATGGGGCTCAATGCCAGGACCCTGAGACCATGACCTGAGCAGAAGGCGAGGCTTAACCCATTGAGCCACCCAGGCATTCTATGGGGATAATTCTTAGTCTCTGCTACATTGACCTTTCTCCTGGGCTCTGCTGGGCACCGTTCCAGAAAGGAGCTTGGATAAGCCAGGGCTTACTTCACCTGGGCCTAGAAGTTCAAGGGAGCTGGTCCTGACAATGAGCAGCTATATCTCTTTGCCTGCACATCTGCCTCACAAAAATAGGACTAACAGAAAACAAGGAGGTCTCAAAGTAGGTAGGCCCTCAGATAAGAAGTAGGAGCTCACATCAAGAGCAACAGATGGGAGCTACAGATCAGTCACAATGGAAACTTACCAGTTAAGAGGAAAGCCCTATGTCTCATCTATAAATGAGGCTCTGGTTAGGATAAAGGCCAAAATCATCAACATGGCTCACAAGGCCCTGTATGATCTCAAACCCTCACCCCAAAACTCATCCCCAGCTACAGTTCATGCCAGTCTATCCCTTACCCTCCACATTTTGATCATGTTTCACTCTCCAGTTTGAAGACTATAACTCAGTCCTTGTCTAAGGGTCTTTGCATGTGCTGTTCCATCTCCTGGAATATTCTTTTTCCCCCTAGTGCTTGGCCCATACACGCTCATTCTTCATTTAGGTTTGTGGAATAAACAAAAACCAACTGAATGAGAATAAGCAAAGGCTACTTACTCAGAGCTTGCTATCAAGGGAGTCAGCCATGATCACTTGAGTTTTGGCAGACTCAAAGGCAGGCAAAGGAGTGGGAAAGTTTTATAATGCAAAAAAAAAGAAGGTTCCAGGTGCACCCTGACTAGAAGCTGTTGGTATGAGAAAACTTAGGTGGAATAACTAGAAGTGGAATATCCTATGTGATTGGTTAAGGATACATATTTGGCTTTCTGATTGATCCTAAGGTGGAAATAGGGTTGGAAATTAGGGAAACTATTAGTTGTTATTCAAGTCCTTGCCTGGGGTTGTCGTTTGGCTTTCCTGGTCTGGTTGCTAGAGATGGTGGTTTTTCTATAGCTTGACTTATAGATAGCAGGCTGGCTGCCTAGCTTGGTTGCTATAGATGATGGGTTAGGTATTTGCTGCAGATTGTGGGTCAGAGTTCTATTTCACATTTGGTCTGACCATTGTCCATTGGAATATCCAGTCTCTTGGGTCTCAACTCAGCATTTTTTCCTAGAAACCCTCCCCAACCCTACCAGGGTAGGCCCAACTGTAATAAGCTCCTGCAGCTCCCTAAACCCCTCTTTGCTAACTCTCAACAAATTTGTAATTACTTGCCCAATAGGCTATAAGTTTCACAAGGTGATCCTTCTGAAACATTTTATTTTTTTTTATCCATTCCTCTATGCTCACCACCAAAGTGCTTAGCCTATAGTAGAGGCTCAATAAAAAATTATTTTATGGATGGATGAGTGAATGGTTAGATGGATATCAGACCTTTGCAGAGCTGAGAGCAGTGTTCTGGTGCTTCACAACTGGCAAATTTCCAGGATCCTCTGCAAACAGCTGAAGGCATGAGTTCCATATTAGTTCTGCACCATGAGCCATTATGGCATTCCAACAGAGTCACCCACCAGGCAAAATAAGGTCCCGTTCCAGATAAAACCACCAAAGGTGTGAGCTGTTTCAAAGATACTCAGTTCTCCAACCATGGGTCCAATTGGTCTGGGACCTAACATCTACCTTGGGGTCTCCATCCTAGACTATGTTTCTTCTTAAGCAGGGACCACTGACAATATCCTACAAAATATTCTGTTGGGTCCTGGTGCTGTCCATTTGGTGAGAAGATTACCCGTCTTGAAGTTCTAACGTAAACCTGCCAGCTGTAACGTATCTTACTGGTCTGACCCAGTGGTGACCCATTGTGCTCTGTGTATGGGCTGTTTTCTTTTATTTTCCATCCTCTGAAGATTGTCAGAATTCTGCCTGTCTAAGCAATAAATCCATCTTTTCAGGGATCAATTGCTGTGGCTGGCTGCAATGCCTGGAAATCCAATTAACTGAAAAATAAATAAAAAATGAAAAATACACTGAAGCTGTGGCATAAATCAGCTAGAAAATGTTCTGCACATTAAAATAAACAAGGAGAAATTTCAACTTCATTTGTCTTCTTTTCCTTTTTTTAAACCGTGTTATTGATAAATTTAGCCTTGGTTCCAATTTTGTCTTAGCCACGATTTGCTCAAGTATAGATCTGTTGGGATGGCTATCTCTGTTCTAATTATACCCTGCAGGCACTCTCCTTAGAGAAGCCAACTCGGCTAGGATTACCTTGGTGCCATATGTAAAACTTTAGGCCCTCTCTCCCTTCATCTTTTTACACCACATGTGTTCTTAAAGGGGGCATAAATCTGCTCTAACGTCGCATGGGAAATATGAGTTATTTTGGCTTCCTGGGACATTTTGAAAAGGACAAAGTTTTCATCAGTTGGCTGAGTGAAAGGCCTTATGCCTCACTGCTACTGGGTCGCTAGGTTGGAACCATGACACACAGAGCCACGGGCACTAGACCGCCTTTCTGGTGTGCTCATGGCAATGAACTTCACTCCCAACTGCATCCCCAGGCTTCCTGTCAGTGCCCTGGAAAGGGAAGGGCCCTACTGAGGTCCAAGGAAATGGGAAAATGGCAGAGGCCACCTGGGAGTCACAGAGGGATACGGCCACTTGAACTCCCCTCTGTAACCAGAACACATATTCATTTCCTGTGGTGTCACTGTAGAAGACAATCAGAGGTTGAGATCCTTATTCACCATCATGACTAGGGTCCAATGTGGGAGGCTTCTGCCACTCACCTTGAGATATCAGATAGTCATGAGCTGCTCTGGATGTTTCCTTGTGGGTACAATGAGCAGACTGAAATAGAGATTCCCAAGGTCCTTGTAGGTCCCATTGTCCATGATTCTATGTTTGGCAAATAAAAACACATTTTTTATTTAGGGAACATTTGGTGAAATATAAACTAGCTCTTATGTCCTTCCTTTTTTCCTGATACCTTTCCTATGTCGTCATTGAATTTGTCATCTCTGGGTTACAAGCGTTACACAGACAACAAGCATTGGTCAGGTGATGTTACCATGGAAAACAAGAAAACAAGAAGTCGACTGTGTCTCAACACTTCTCATCAGGGAAGCAAAATGACATAACATTGCTTCCCCAAAAAGCATACTTTCACTTTATCCTACCTCTAAATGCTCCCTGGATAAAACAAATGATATCAACAAATGTGAGAGGAATCCTCTCCTGGGCTTCAAAATGTGGCCCTTTTCAAATTTAGATCACAAATTTTCTGTTATCCTTAAGTGGCTATTGATTTGGTTTTACTAAAAAAAAAAAAAAAAAAAAGGTATTTTATTTTCTAAATTTGTTTCAAAATTCTGCTTACCCAAAAATCAAACCAAAAGGAGACAGGACAACAAAAAGCGATAATCATTGGAGACATAGTCATGACTACATAGAGGTAGTCCTGTGATCATAAAACTACATTTGCTGCCAGAAAGAATAAATAACACACAGGGCTTAGGGTCTCTCCTTCAGCCAAGCTGGAGAGTTCAGACTTGTACAAGGAAATTACTGGAAAACAATCTCAATACAACAGAGGGATAAATTTACCCTCTTATTCCCAAGCCTGATCACTATAGTATTTATTTACTTACTCTACAAATATTTCCTGGACACTAACTCTATGCTAGGTACTGTGCTTGGCTAAAGGAAAACAGCAGTGAACACCACAGTTAAAACCTGATTTCTCTCTTTTTTTTTTTTTAAGATTTTATTTATTTATTTGACAGAAAGATAGAGAGCACAAGTAAGCAGAGCAGCAGGCAGAGGGAGAAAGAGAAGCAGGCTCTCTGCTGAGCAGGGAGCTGGTTGTGGGGCTTGATCTGAGGACCCTGGAATCATGACTTGAGCCCAAGGAAGCCACTTAACCAACTGAGACACCCAGGCATGCCAAACTGCCTTCTTGAAGTTTACAGAGGGCGATGCATATATCCAGGGGTTATGGAAACAATGGGTCAATTTCAGGGGAAACAATCACTTATTTAGCATAGTGGACACAATTGTTCTTTTGTTAACCTGTGGCTGCATTTTTCTAGTGGTGTTGGCATCAAAAAGGCAGCAGGAGCCTGAGGCTCTTATCTTTCCAATCTCTCTTTCTTCTCCAAGGCAGGTAGTTACAAGTACCAAATAAGTTTCTATTCTCACTATGGGGTTTTTTGGTTTAAAACTGTTTATTGATCAATAAAAAAGTAGAAAATCACAGAGTCATTGCCTGGGGAAACTGTACTAGTAATTTTACAGCAGGCTAGATAGTAAGGAAAGATTACAAATGTTAGTAGGCAGGAGACCCAACTCCTGCTGAAAACAAGTCAATTCTAACAAAAATCCAACCACCTTACTGACCTTGGAGAGCCTGCACAAGGTCAATGGCGGAATGAATATGATCCTACTGGTCCTGTTCCCAGTATGTTTACTAGCTCTAGAAAAAAGTGGACAGACATCATATGTACTCCCATATGCTTAAAAGTAATAAACACTGTAAATAACAGACTCAAGTCCTCAAAGGAATGCAAAAGAGAACATACATAGAATTTAGAACAACATTTTAAAATAGATTTTAAAGTTAATTTTTAAAATAGGACTGTCACTGGGACATATTGTTGCCACTGTAACTATTTATATTAATAACTCTGACTCACCCAACGAGTCTTTGTAAGCTCAGAGAGTATACTGGCAGTATTCATTCATTCTTTCAGTCATCCCTCTTTCCATCTGCTCAACACGGACTACTGTGGGTGTGAGCATCCAGAGCTTCCACAAGAATACCATTGCCCTAGTTCTTATTCCCAACAATGATCCTAACCTTGGCTCCTTCCAGGAGAACGTTCATTCCAACCTACTCAGTACCTTTCCTTCCATTCACTGGCCTTACTTCTTTAACTTCTCTATACCCATAACCCAGATATCCCTAAAATTACTGGAGTCAAATATTTCCAATATTCTCGGTCTGTTTGCATCCTCACCTACTTCTCTTTCCTCCACGGCTTCATGGGTCACCAACTTCATTCTCTTATATCCACCTTCAACTCCTCTGTTGTCTACTGAATGATTCTCAGACTTGATTTCTTCTATTGGCCTTCTTTAACAGAGGGACAACAGTGTGTTATCTTAAATAGCATCAGGAAAAAGTACCTTTTCAAGAATGCTGCATGTTCAGGGTCTAAACAGTCATCCAAAACCACAGATTTGTTTATAAGGATCCCTGGAGGATGGTGAAGAGGTAAGTGAAATATTGCCTGCCAATTGTCTCAACAGAGAGGGACACCACCCATTTCCAGGTGAGCTGTCACTTTCATGTTCATGGCAAGGCTCTTGGTCTTCAATCCTGAAACCCAGAAGGTGGGTATCACCTGTCAGCTCTGACCATATCCCATCAGGAGCAGCCAACTGAAGAGAGAGGGCAAAGCTGTTATCATTATTGAACATCTCAGCTTAAAGTGGTTTCTCATTTTCCAGAAAAGGTCAGTTCCTGATGGAATGGCACCCTGGATGGGTAAAATTTGATGGTAAAGAAAAGAAGAGGAGAGGCTCACAGCACAGGGTCCTCTCTATGGCAGTTGTGCCAGGTCAGGCAGCACCATTGAGAGTCCTGGCAGATGGGTAGAGCTTAGGGACACTCCACCACTCCAGTAACAGGCACTAAAGGATGCAGAAGCAGAAAAAAAATGAGAGCCTCGCAGCAAAAGGCATGTTCTCCACCTTTCACTTTGGTCAAAGGGAGACTAGGTTGTATCATGGGAGAGCAGCAAGGCCACAGAATCGGGGACCTCCTTCCCTAATGGGAGATTTTACAGTATGGGAGCAGCAAGGTAACTGAAGGTTTTCCCTTTTGTCATTGGGTATCATGGAACTAGAGGGTATTATGCTAAATGAAATAAATCAATCAGAGAAAGACAAATATCATATGTTTTCACTCACATGTGTTATTTAAGAAACAAAACAGGATCATAGGGGAAGGGAGGGGAAAAGAAAATAAGATGAAATTAGAGAGGGAGACAAACCGTAAGAGACTCTTAATTATAAGAAAAAAACTGAGGTTTTCTGGAGGGGAGGGGAGTAGGGGGAGGGGGTAACTGGTTGATGGGGATTAAGGAGGGCACTTGATGTAATGAGCACTGGGTGTTATATGCACCTGATGAATCTCTGAACTCTACCTCTGAATCTGATAATACACTATATATTAGTTAGTTTAATTTAAATAAAATGAATTTTTAATAATTGCAAAAATTTTTAAAAAGAGCTGTAGCATCTAGCTTTGGCTCCATATCTAGAATCCATAGGGGCGAGGACTTCAGCTTGAGCCTAAAGATTCAAACATAAGGGGTGTATTCATGGAGAGAACTAAGGACCCTCTAGAGTAAGTCCTATGCTGAGAAAAGAGAGAAAGACGTTGCAGTTTGGCTCTGAGAATAATAGATTGCAGGAAGAAATGATATACTCAATGGTCCTCAATTCCAGGCTTAGGGGCCTATAGCAAGAACTAGAGCAGCAGTGACAAAATTCGGCATCCTATGAGTCTGAAGTGGAGAGAGACTATAGGGAATACACCCATGCCTGAGGTTCTCCCAGGGACCCCAAGAGGCTTTTGTGAGGGTTGTGGCAGAGTGCCAGAGTGAGAATGTTGACTTATGGCCGTCACCGCAGGTGGGGCCAAGACACATGGAGGAGGGCTGCCAGGCAAAGACAATCCAGGCAAAGAGCCCCAGTTTTTCAGCTCAGTGTATCTTTTCACACAGTCATTAGAGATGGCCCTGGCTGGAATGGTGGAGAATGGGCGTCAAGAAGTCCTCCCAAAAGGAAGTTTGTGACGCGTGAGTTTTCCCCACATACACAGGCCCTCACTTCACACACACCCCCACCTCCCCCCACAGATGTAGCAAAGGATGGCATCATCACTCCCACCATGGCTTCTTTGCCTACAGCTACTGTTGATGAACTCTGGTCAAAGAACAAAAGGCCAAGAGACCTCTTGAGTCATATGGATAAGCAAAAGACCCATATGACTGAGTTGATCTGATATAGTTAACTAAGAAAAACATCAAACATAAAACTCCATCAGACTCATTTTCCATGCAATTCTGGCCTGAATGGCACAAGCCCAGGGCTGAAGTCAGCAACACAGTTCTCCATCTTCCTCTGAAAGGTGAAAAGATCACCTGTACCTTCCACTTAACCCCACTGACCCTCCATAACTCCAACTACAATAAGGAGAAATTAGGGACACCCGAGTGACTCAGTTGGTTAAACATCTGCCTTTGGCTTGGGTCATGATCTTGGGGTTCTGGGATTGAGTCCTGTGTTTGATTCCCTGCTCAATGGGAATCCTGCTTCTCCCTCTCCCTCTGCCTCTCCTTCAACTGGTTCTCTCTTTCTCTCTCTCTCTCTCTCTCTCCCATGCTCCCTTTTATTTATTTATCTTAACTTTATCTTTATTTTATTTATCTTTATTTTATTTATTTCTCTCTCTCAAATAAATAAATAAAATCTTCAAAAAAAAAAAAAGGAAGAGGAGAAGGAGAAGAAGAAGAAGAAGAAGAAACTAGTACCTGTGAATGACAGAGGGGTTTCAAGGACTGACAGCATTCCCCAAATTAGTAGAGGATTAGAGGAGTAAGCATTTTCTGAATCCCAAGTATTTATTACAGCAGGCTTTATCCTTTTTATTTTTTATTTTTTAAAGATTTTCTTTATTTGAGAGAGAGAACATGAGCAGCGGGAGGGGCAAAGGGAGAAGAAGAACCACAGGGCTTGATTCTAGGACCCTGGGATCATGACCTGAGCCAAAGGCAGACCCTGAACTGACTGAGCCACCCAGGCACCCATGACTTACCATTTTTAGACCTAGAAGTGTTCCTTCCTCTTTACAGATCCTAGGAGATTGATGCTCAGAGCAGGAAGGTGACCGCGCACAGCCAGTGAGTGGAAGTCTCAGAACGAGCAGCTGGATATCCTGATGCATGTCTTCTGCAATTCAGCTGGGACAACTGGATTGACCAGGTGGATCTGGGGGCAAAAAGCAAACATGATCTGATTCATTCATGGTGCCTGAAGAACTCAGCCTGCCAGATAAATGCATCCTTTCAGAGCCCTCTGGACTTCGGCTTTCCTATCCTTGCTGGTACGGGAGCTTCTTCAGGTGGGCCAATGCCATTTCTGTGGCCTTTTTTTCCCCAAAGGAATAACCAGTCCTTTCTTCTAATTTCTACTTAATAATGTTGCAGTAGTGAACTTTTTTCTCCAGTACCTCCTCATTAAAGTAATGCTGGGTTGGTTCAGAGAAAAGCTGACTTGAGGTCCTCACCTTTGTAGCCGAGCCCTGGTCTCTAATTGGGATCTCCTCAGCAGCCTCCCTGTTGCCAATGGCAGGAAGACTTCTTCAGCTGGGTTATGAATTCTGATTTTTCTACCTGAAGTCTTGAGGACTCCCTACAAATAAAATTTTAATATAATTGGTTTCAGTGCATCTAGGAGCCTTTTAATTACCCTCTGAAAGATGCTTAGGCAACAGCTTGCTATTAGATTAAAGAGTGTCAGCATCTGTATTGTAAACACGAACAGGTTTGCTACATTTTGCAAACCAACATTTGCCTTCTATTATTTTTCTCTCTAAGGAGACACTTTTGAGGGGTACGGCTCCAATCCAACAAAGCGAACACCATGCCAATGGGAACACCATCTTTTCTCCTTACTTCCCTCAACGTTGGGTCCTGGCTATTTCAGACGCCTTCATAAAGCCGTGGGGCACCTTGCAATCATTCAGGAGCAGATTACACAGCAGGCCAGCTCCACGGGTAGGCCCTCCTTGGCTCTGGCCTCACATGCCCGGCCATTTCACTGCTCATTAGCCCCTTTTCCAGAGAGTGAGCAGAGAAAACAAGAGATGAAATTCAAACCCATCCGTTTGCCTCCTATTAGCTGCTCTAGTTAAAAGTTTAGTGGAGGAGCAGGCTGGAATAATTGATATAAAGTTCGAGGAGTGTCTCTGAAGCTCATTTGTTTAAGCTCTTCTTTCCTCCCGAATCACCCACAGGACACAATGTCCTGGCCACAGGACTGGAATCCTGGCAAGTGGGCGAGGAAGGAAAACGGACATCAGACTTCTAACAAGTCCAAAACTGTATGTTATCTCATACAACCTTTCTGAGTTTTTTAATTAAATTAGGGGGAAAAAAACAAACAAACAAATTATCCTATGCCTAGTAAAAACCAAAATGACTGCTTCTTTCTTTGTCTATTCCATTTATAGAAACCTTACTACAGAGAAATTCACACTTTCAGAAATAATAAATCTTAATAATACCATCAGGAAAACTGACTCTTAATGATAAAGAATTTACACAAGATACTAAGCAAACATTGCAGCAAGTTAATCTAGGCTTAAACAAACAATTAATAGTGATCATGTAAGATAAGCCTCTCGAAAAGAAGAAATAGAAGTTTGAGCTTTTCAAAAGGAATATTTACCTGTGGATAGAGAGAAATAGTTACTAAATTTAAAGAAATAAACAAGCAATATCTTCCTCTAAACAAAAAGATTGTTGTCTCATACTTTATATTTGTTGGTTTATTCTGAACAGTATTTTAATATTTCATCCAAAAATTCTTTTCCCTCTAAGTGCGTGGTTTTTCTATTATATCCAAGTGTATACCCAAACCTGAAAGGTTTTACAGAAGAACTACATCTCTAATCTTTGAATGACATGATAGCATACATGATTTAGTGAAATTCAGTTTATTATCAAATTTGCAAGAATATATCCAAAGCACACAATGAGGTCTCCCTACACATATGATATAGACTCTACTTCCTACATCATTTTATCCAAAATTCAAGGACACAATACCCATAGAGCATGGAGAAATTGAGGGACCGAACTGGAATAGAAGTCAGCTGGGTTCTAGCCCTGCCTCAACACACTCCGGCTGTGGAAACTTGGGCCAACTACTTCCCTCCCTGGGTCTCAAGGTGTCCTCTAACTCAACAGTTTTGTGTTCTAGGAGATAGGGGATCAGATCAGATTAGAAGCAAGCCCCAAGGAGTTATGGAAGTGCAAATTCAAAGTTCAACTGAGGATATAAATGATACTACATGACAAGTTCAGGCTGGAAACCTCTAATTAACTGGAAATGATGAGGGGGAGGAGTAGCTAGGGCACTTTCAGTCCAGACTCTGAAGCTCAGCACTGGTATTTTATTAATTTTACTCCTCACCTAGATATAATCAGGTTCTCAAATCTCTTTGGCAAGTGGGGAGGGAGGATTTATAAACCATAATGCCAATCTATTAACCTACCAATAGGAATAGATATTTATAGTGACTGAAATAGTCCTCATAGCTAGAGTGACTGTTCCTGTTATTAAGGTAACTAGAGCCTTGAACCAGTCATCAAAACATTACCCAGTGAGTACAGAATTAGTTAGAGCTGAGCTGCTGCTGGGTGAGGAAGGAACCATATATGGAACTCCGAAGGTCAGCTGAAAGAAAGTGTTCTTAACCAAGGGTCTCTGGTCTAGGCCTGGGGTTCAAGGGATCTGTGACAGTGCTGAAACAGAATGCAAAACTACATAGGAATGGGGCCATGTGCATTTTTCTCAGAGTGTCCATAGCGTTCATCAGCTCCTCCACATGGCCCATGATCCCTAAATGTTCATGGACTATTGGGAAACAGAAGAACAGATGCAAGATGGACAGAGAGGAGTCTGAAGCAGCTCTGAGGAGTCTGAAATCAGGAGCCAGATCTGAGTGTCAGGGTGAGGATTCTCAAGGAAGGGTCAGGGGAGGAAGGATGGGTCAAGCAGAGGTCTGACCCAAGCCAAGTGGGTTGCCCCCGCACTGACTCCAGGGACCCCACAAGAAACCTCCAACAAGTGTAAAGCTACAAGTCCTGACATATCACAAGGGTGGGACTCCTATATATCCTGCTTAACAGTGCAGCCAATTCTACAGGATTACTTATAAAAGATACAAGGCATCATGCTGGGTCCCATTCACCCCAACTTCAGTCTAGCTCATGCCAACCCCCTCTGACCAATCGCTGGCCCTCTATCCCTTGTCTTTTGTTTTCCCCTAAATCTATCCTCTGATTTCTCTGTAGACAAAATGGAACACCTCGGGATGACCCAAGGACACCAGTGGAACACACAAGTATGACCTCTCACAAAAGCTTTTGTCAGAGTAGATGGTTGACTCATTAAGCCAAGGTGCCCTCTCAAATGCAAATTTTAATTAATTAAAATTAAATAAAATTAAAAATTAACTTCTTCAACCTCACAAGCCACATGTAAAATGCTCAATAGCCACATGCACTTAGTGACTACTGCTGTTGGACAACACATGTCTAGGATATTTCCATCATCACAGAAGGTTCTTTTCTATAGAACCAGCACTAAACTCTATGACACAAACAGTAATCCCAATAATGATTCAGAGAAGGGTAGAGCCTGAAGTGGGCAGAAATAGCTAAAATGCTTCAGGGAGGAAAATGGACTTACACCGAGCCTCGAGATGAGATGAAACCACGGGTAGGGATATTCGATCGGAAGCATGGTAAGAACAGAGGTGAGTATGAAGAGAAGAAATGGGCACAGGCCTGACTGGAGTCTGATGCATGTTCATGGTGAATATATACTACAGGGATGAGGGAATGAGTGAATGGCAGGAGACAAGGTAAGTAGGCAGGCTGGAGGCAGATTGCATAGGCACTGCTGTACCTGGCACCATGAGTTAGGCCTGACAATAATAGCTACCAAGCCTGGCTGCCACTTACTTAATGCTCACTGTATTTCAAGCTTCATATCAAGAGATTTATATAAATTATTAAATATAAATCATTAAATTTACTCCTTACAACACCAATAGGTAAGTACTTTTAACTCTTATGATGAGAATGACAAAACTGATGTTAGGGGAGTTTAGGTAAATAACACCATGAATAAGCAGCTTGAAAATGGGGGGCTGTGATTTACCCCCAGTGCTGCTGTTTCTAGTACTTTCACCCTATACTTGCATGCCTCTGCCTGTCCTCCAAACATCTTTCTATTTAATTAAGAAGGGTTTTGCCTTCACACTTTGCCATGCATATCAAGTTTCTAAGGTATTACTTCTGGAAATCACTTTACCATTTTCTGACACTAAGGGGAAAACTCTGTCAACAAGGCCCCATCCAGGTCCTTAATAGTTTACACCATGTGACATCTGCAAGAGCAGGAACAGGATAGAAGGAGTTTGGAAATGACAACACTTGGTCCTGTGGTGTGGATAAGAAGCATCTAGACAAAAAGGCTGGTGTATTCAAGGTCTTACCAACTTTTCAGTTGATGTTTAGGCCAAAAGTCATTTCCCTGACTCTGGAGCTCCATCCCTCATCTATCAGGGATACAGGGCAGGCTTCCTGGCTCCGCAGGCTCTGGCCACCTTTGTGGTCCCTCTCATCATCTCTCATTCCCCTGAAAAACTTGCTTGCTTACCTTTGTGTAGGTTTGGGTTTTGGAGTTTGCATATATGGACTCTTTCCCCGTATAACTATGACTACCATTTTTGCTGGCTGCTCCAGGCACTGATGGGGCCTTGGATGTGACTGTAGGTTGGAGTAAAAGGTTTCCCACAAGAGAAAGAGAAGTTAACATGTTTTTCCATGCCTCTGCACCTTTTCTATGGAAATAGAATACTTCATTAAGTTAAAAAAGCATAACAATTCATCTCAAATTATTATAGATAAAAATTGATTACAGCATTTAAAGCAAGAGTTAAAGAAATGCATATACCTCATTCCTACTGTTAGTGGTCATCATTCACTGTTTAATCTGATCTTGGCACTCACAGCTTAAGCTCGAATTCACCCTGTGTCTTTCCTTAGAGTTTAAATCCTCTTCAGGTTTGACACTGGCTTTTTTTTCTTCTTCAGGGTATTAGAGATTTTGGCACCAAAAATATTCCACATGGTGTCTCTCCAGATTTTTCCAATTTTAGCTACCTTCACACAGCTTATCAGTAAGAAAGTGCCCACTGCAGTCAGCATTCTAATCAACTATCTTGCCGTCTAATCATTCTGTTCTTCTCTTGAGATGCTGACCTTTCACTCCACACCATTTGCCAAAAGCCAAGAAGAGAAATTAGAGTCAAGCCACGTAGTATACGTGGTGCAGAACACACACGCACGCACACACAGTAGCTTTTCTCCTTCTTTTCACATGAGATAATTTGACACAAAGGGGAAGGCCTTCTTCAATCAACTCTTCTGTCCGTGGTAGTCAACTGTTTATTTTCTTACTTGGTTGTTTCTTCTTTTTTTTCCTAAGGTTTTATTTATTTATTTGAGAGAGAGAGAGAGAGCCACAAGCAAGAGGAGCAGCAGGCAGAGGGAGTGAGAGAAGCAGACTCCCCACTGAGCTGGGAGCCTGATGCAAGGCTCAATGCCAGGACCCCAAGATCACAACCTGAGCCAAAGGCAGAAGTTTAACTGCCTGAGCCACCTAGGTGTCCCTGGTTGTTTCTTTAATAAGGGCTAAAGACCTCCCAACTCAATTCATAATCTTCCTTCTACCTACACAATATTTCAACAGAATATAATATTTTTAAGTCAAGAGTGAGAAAAGTTTTTCTACAATATCTTATTTTAGTAGGTTGTCAGATATAAGGGTAAAACATCCTATTCCTATGTACAAAAATAGAATTCAAATTTGTACATTATGGGAATCCGTTCTTTCTGGGTTCTAGGAGGAAAGTTGCTCTTATAACAGAATCAAAATCACAGGGAATGCCAAATGCCGACTGATAAATTTGAGGATTACTGGAGCTGGGAAATCATCATTTTGTAACCATTAGGGCAAAGACTGGTTCAAACAAGAATCATCAATGGTTGCTAAATCTGGAGGGGATCACTAATGGGGAGCAGAATCTCAACACGGTCTTAAGGGGTCTCCTTAAAGGCGGGTGAACAAAATTAGCATTACCAAAAAGAGGCAATCAGACTACATGTGCCTCCAGATGTAGTACTAGCTGAAGGTTATGCCTGGAATGTATAACCTGAACCTAACTATAAGGAAACATCAGACAAACTCAAAATGAAAACTTTTTTTTTTAAGTACTGAATTTTTCAAAAATACCAATGTCTTCAAGAGAGAAGGAGGCAAGCCATTAGAGACTCTTAACTCTAGAAAGCAAACTGAGGGCTGCTGGAAGGGAGTTGGGTAGGGGGATGGGGTAACTGGGTCATGGGCACTAAGGAGGGCACATGATGTAATGGGCACTGGGTGTTATATGCAACTGATGCATATTCTAAATTCTACCTCTGAAACTAATACTATACTCTCTACAAACTAACTTGAATTTAAGTAAAATTTTGAAGAAAAAAAAATACCAATGTCTTCAAAGCAAAAGAAAGGCTATAGAAATGTTCCAAGTTAAAAGTGACTTAAAAAGCATTGTAATAACTAAATGTAATGCTTGATCCTAGACTGAACCCATTACTGAAAGGGGGAAAAGTGCTATAAATAACATTATTGGGTCAACTGAAAAAAACTGGAACATAGAAGCCAGATTAGCTCCTTGTACTGTGAATTGTATCGTAATGTAAATCAGTTGTGTTGTGGCCCAAGAGGCTATTTTTAGTCTTAGGAAATATACACTGAGGTGTTTAGAGGTAAAGGCAAGGAGGTATACAATGTCATTTAAATCATTCAGGAAAAAATTATATGCATGTATGTATGTGTTAGGGCACAAGCACACACAAATGATAAAACAAATCCAACAAGATGTTAACAATATGTGAATATTGGGAAAGAGTACATGTTCTATGTTCTATTCTTGTTCTTGCAACTGTATTATATGTTTAAAATTATTCCCAAATAAAAAGTTAACAACCACACACTCCTACACACGCACATGGAAATTTGTGAAGGAAAATTCCAGGAAGGAGGACCAACCATCTCTATCCTAATGCCCTCCCCGGAAAGATACCTGTCTCCATTTATCCCAGCCCCTCACTCCTCTAGGAGAGATGACTTCTTAGAGCATCACAATTGCTTCCAGTGGTAGTTTGCTCTTCCCACCTGTCTTGGCTCAAACATTAATAAGAATTTTTCTCTTGGTCCAGCTGAGATAAAGGTGAAAAAACTTTTTTAATTATTGTCTTTAAAAAATTTTAGGGAAAAGAAACAAAAGGAATAGAAAATGTAAGTATAAATCCAGGTGAGTTACAGGCAGATTTCTCATCCTTGAATTACCAAATCACTTGACAAAAATTGGCCAGCACCATTTATTGCACTCACCTAAATTCACCATACCCCTTACTTACTCGACTTACCCAAAGTTAATGTGCCTTCATCTATTTTTCTCGGCAAAGAGATTCACTAGTGGCCATGTGACCTTATGGCCAGTGCCATCAGCCTGGAATTCTCCTTGCCTCATACAAATGACCTCTCCTTCCATAAATAGTTGGAGTGCTTACTAGTAACTAGTAATTAGAAATGAGGTGTAGCTCTTCATTCCCTGTCCTCAAAACCTCAGTAGGTATCTCAATGTCTTAATGTAATGTAATGTAAGTTGGTGGGAGTTTCACCCCAACCCATGAATTCTGCAAGAATGAGAGTTTAATTGATTATGGCTGGATTTTCATGAGGTGAATTTAAAGAGTATTGAATGCTACTTACAGTGCCTAATAAAGATCTTTATTCTTTTAGATAAAAAAAAAAAAAATGAAGTCAAGGGACACCTGGGTGGCTCAGTTGGCTAAGCGTCTGCCTTTCATTCAGGTCATGATCCCAGGGTCCTAGGATCAAGTCCCACATTAGCTCCTTGCTCAGTGGGGAGACTGCTGCTTCTCACTCTGCTTGCTGTTCCCCCTTCTTGTTCTCATTCTTTCTCTCTGAATAATACATAAATAAAAATCTTAGAAAAGAAGAAGAAGAAGAAGAAGTAGTAGAGATAGTAGTAGTAGTAGTAGTCGTTGTAGTCAGGGGTACCTGGGTGGCTCAGTTAAGTGGCCAGCTCTTGATGTTGGCTCAGGCCATGATCTCAGAGTCATGGGATAGAACCCTAAATTAGGCTATGCTCAGCAGACTCTATGCTCAGCGGGGAGTCTGCTTGGTATTCTCTCACTCTCTCCCCCACCACCATTGACTCACGTGCTTGCTCCCTCTCTTTAAAATAAATAAATAAATCTTGAAAAAAAAATCAGTGTTCTATTGAATCATAAGTTCCTGCTTATGGTCTGTGGAGAGGTCTGCAGCCCATTGGCAGAACAGAGATGATAGACATACTCAGGGCCCCATGATCCTCCCTGGATCAGGCATCATCTCTGCCAACTTGTCCCAGTGGTCCTGAAGACACATTCAAGGCCATTCCTTACCCCATTACTGCCACACTTTCACCACCACCCACCACCCCCTCACCTTCACTGCCAAGAACACAGCAAAGATGAAAAGCTCTTTTCCCACACAATATCAGGACATACAGCCAAAGAGAAGAACCCGTTTGATCATGTACCTCCTCTGTCCAGATGCCTCTTTCTCAGATCCCAACCTAAATTTGTTCTTAATCCTAGCTCCCTTTGGTCTAGCTTTCCAATTAGTTTATTTCTTGTGTTTCTGTCCAAGTTGAGTTTATATTAGTTACACTTGGCTAAATTTCTGTCACAATCATATTCACAAATGTAATAGCTCAAACACAAAAAGAAATATTAATTTGCCCATGTAATTATTCAAGGCAAGCATTTCCAAATCATCAAGAAGCTCTTCATTGTATACTGATTCAGGGACCAGTCTCTTTCCAATTTGTGGCTCCACTATCCTGTAGAGCCCCATCATCCCTGGCAATCTCTGCAGTCAGCTGGTGAAAAAAGAAGAACTACAAAATGTCCACCTGCCTCTTAAAGGCCACAGCTTACAAGTGATACACATTGCTTCCCTTCATAATCCATTGGTGAAAACTGGTCACACAACCCCAGCTACTACAAGGGAATTTGAGAAAATGTCATCTGTGGATGAGCAGTTCTTCCTATTACTACATTGGAGAAGAGAGGAGATTTTGGGTGGACAGCCAGCAGACCTGGCCACAGACCTTAAACAAAGAAATGGGGAAGGTTTGGGTTATGGAAATCACATAGGAAAAAAACATAAGGATCCTGAAAGTTTCTTTTTTGAATTACATTTTTTCTTTGAGTTACTTTGATTTTTTTTTTTTATTTTCAGGGAAATCTGTGCCTTAGAATTACATGGATATAACTATTTGTATTCTTTATTCTTAACTTGTTTACTAAAAGTTTTGAGGCAGATACTAGATCCAAAGAGAGAGAAAGAATGGTATTGACTTTTGTTTAAGGCCAATGCAAATATTGTAGGTCAAAATGCTTTGCCAGGCAGAAATCAGCAAACTCTTGGGCAGTCTCATTTTCCCAGGGGTCTAGGCCCTGAATACCTCTCCAACATTGTTTTCTACCCATCTCCCCCTTAGACATCACACTCTACCCTTACTGCCTTGCTTACTCTTCTGAGAAGATTCCAAGAATACTCTTGCTCCATGACATTTGCATTTTCTCTTCCCCTTGCCTGGCACACTTCCTCCAGATAGTTCCATGGCTTGCTCCCTTACTTTAGGATCACTGAATAAATGTGGTCACTTTAGAGAGGCATTGTCCAACTTTGCTACTCAGTAGAAAACAGCATTCTCTCCCCATGTCCCACATAACTTCTCTCTTTTTTAAAAAATATTTTATTTATTTATTTGAGAGAGAGAGCATGAGCAAGCATGAGCTGGGGGAGGGGAGGTGGGAGAGGGAGAGAAAGAATCCCAAACAGACTTCTTACTGATCATGGAGCCCAATGTGGGACTTGATCCAACGATCCTGAGATCATAACCCTACCCAAAATCAAGAGTTAGTCACTTAACTGGCTGAGTCACCGAGGCACCTCAACTTCTACCCTTTTATTCTGTATTTTCTTCATAATACTTATTACAACCTATATATATTATATATTTATTCATTTATTTGTTTATACCTGTCTTCCTCACTAGCATGTAGGCTGCTTATAGACAAAGACCATGCTTTACTTATTGCTGTATAACCAGCAACTTAGATTTGCTTGGCATAAAGCAGACGCTCAGTATTTATTGGATGAATGAGTATATTTGGTTAGGTATGAGCAAAGCCATAGAAATAAATATTTTTTAAACCAAATTAATATTTAGAAATTTCTCACAAAAAAAGAAGGTTTTTGTTGCTCTAATTTTTTTTTACCATTTTTTAAAAATAATGGATGATGACTGGACATCCACATACAAAAAGATGAACTTGGATGCCTTCCTCACATCATACAGAAAAATTAACATCAAATTGATCAAAGGCATAAATACAAGAGCTAAAACTGTACAACTCTTAGAAGAAAACATAGAAGTAAATCTTTGTGACATTGGATTAAGTATTGGTTTCCAAATTGTGACACCAAAAGCAAATTGCTAAATTTAAAAATGGATAAGTCAGACTTCACTGAAATTTAAAGATCTTCATTCTTCAAAGGACACCATCAGGGCACCAGGGTAGCTCAGTTAGTTAAGTGTCTGACTTTGGCTCAGGTCATGATCCTGGGATCCTGGGATCAAGCCCCACATCGAGGGAGCCTGCTTCTCCTTCTCCCTCTGCCTCCTGCCTCACGCTCTCTTTCCTGTGCTCTCTCTCTCTCTCACTCTTTCTCTCTCAAATAAATGAAAAAAATCTTTAAAAAAAAAGACACCACCAAGAAAGTGAAAAGGCAACCCACACATAATAAGAAAAATGTTTTCAAGTCATGTCTGTGATGGAAAGCTTATATCTAGAAATAAAGAACTCCTACAACTCAATAATAAAAAGGCTAATAACCCAAGTTTAAAATGGTCTAAGGATAAGAATAGACATTCTCCAGAGAAGATACACAAATAACTAATAAGCACATGAAAGGATGCTCAACATTATTAACCATCAGGGAAATACAAATCACAATAACATGAGATACTACATAAGGCCCACTAGAATAGCTATAATCAAAAGACAAAGGTTGGTGAGGATATGGAGAAACGGGACCCTCACTGCTGATGGGCATGTATAATATAAAATTTTAGCCACTTTGGAAAAAACTCTGGAAATTTCTCGACATGCTAAATATAGAGTTATCCTATAACTCAGCAAATCCATTTCTAGGTACAGACTTAAGAACGATGAAATCATATATCTACACAAAAACGTGTCCACGAATGTTCATAGCAGCATTATTGATAACAGCCAAGAAGTAGAAACAACCCAAACTTCAATCAACTAATGAATGAATACATAAAATATGGATTGTACATTCAGTGAAATATTACTAGGCAATACAAAGGAATGTGTGTGGTGTATGCTGCAACATGGATGGCCTTTCAAAACACCATACTAAGTGAAAGAAGCCAGTCATAAAACACCACATACTGTGTGATTCTATTTACATGAAAGGTCCAGAATAGGCAAATCTTAAAGACAGAAAGTGGGGAACCTGGGTGGCTCAGTGGACTGGGCATCTGATTCTTTGATTTTGGTTTGGGTCATGGTCTCAGGGTTGTGTGACAAAGCCCCCAGCCGGGCTTCGTGCTCAGCGGGGTATCTGCTTCTCTCTCTTTCCCTCCCCCTCTCCCTCTGGCCCTCCCCATGAATGTGCTCTCTCTCTAAAATAAATTAATTAATTTTTTAAAAAGACAAAATGTTCACTGGTTGCCTATGGCTGGAGGAGTGGGGAAGAATGGAGAGGGTTTGCTAATAAGTACAGGGTTCCTTTTGGGGTGATGAAAGTCATCTAACAGAGGTACACATACACATCGAACAGAGGTTCACATAGTGAACACACGACAAACCATTGAGTTATGTACTTGAAATGGGGGAATTGTGTGATGTGTGAATCATAAAAATTTTTTAAGTAATAAGCCCTTTGTTAAGTTTCCATTTCAGGGGAAGAATTAAATCCATATCATAACTCTGTTTTGGGTACTTTACCTAAACCACTTATAGTGTTCTAGAGCTGTAGTTTTCAAAGCATGGTCCCTGAGCCAGAGAAATCAGGGTCCCCAGTAATTTGTTAACAGATTCATGGCTCCTGCTCCAGAACTGCCAAATCAGAAATTCTGGGGTGGTACCAGCAACACTTGTTTCAATAAGGCCTCTAGGTAATTCTAATGCTCCCTGAAGTTATTCGACCCACTTCTTAGGAGGAACCGAAGATCTCTTTCCCTAAGACAAATCTGACTGTACAAAATTCCTATACCACCTCCACCCTCACTGTACCGACCACAGTCTTCTTAAATAATTATGCAGGGCTCCTCTGCTCTTTTCCTTTCTTCTTTGTCCACACATGCCATTAAATCATGGCCTGCTCTGTGTATTACTACACACTCCCACCTCTCTGACCTCCTTTCTCTATGTGGCCAGGCTGATAGAAGTAATATTCCAATATCTGGGTTCAAGGGAAGCTAGGAAATCCCACTTCTTCGTCTTGAGACCTCAGGCACATGGAAAACGCGGTCTCCTACTAGAGCATGCTGCATGGTCACATTTGGTATTTGATTCCCAATTTATTAGTGTCGCTCTTATATACAGCTCCCTTGAAACTCTGGGGAGAAGAGGTGCTCATCAGGCCAGGATAGAGATATGCTGAGTGACTTATAATAATGCCAAAATTTCACTCTTAGTCCCAAGTACCCACCACCATGACATTTACCAAATCTTACTACATTTACCTGCATACCGAACACCCAACCTTCTTATATCAACTTACTTTGTTTCCCCTCACCTCCACCTAGAGGATGGGCATGGTCGGTGAACAGCCACGGATAATGACCTTTATGTGCTCACTGTAGTTTGCCGGAAAATTCGAGGGCATATGCAGATGCTCTAGGGTCTTGGAGAGTCAGTGGTGGAACCCAGTGGCTTTAGGCAGCATAGCTTCAGGCCCACCCACTACTAAACAGTAAACCTCTTGTCTAAATTCTACATATAGGTCACTCACCCTCACATGGCTCATACCAGGGTGTAGGTGACTTCTATCAGCCACGTTTAATGTGCACACATATGTGTGTGTATATACTATATCCAGAGACATGAAAATAAATCTCTCACCAGCTCCCTTTCCACACCAGGAAACAGAAATAGAGAAAAATTAAACATCTGCAAACCCAGAGCTAAGTTATCAGAAACCAAATTAAAGCTGTTGGTGTTTATATTGAAACATCTCTACCTCTGAAATCTCATTTCTTGCAACTTTTCATATAGGATCCTGTGTTGTATTATTTATAAGAGAATTATAAGAACCATTTCACAATATATGTAAATGAAACCATCACGCTGTATGCCTTAAATGTATATGTCAATTATTTCTCAATAAAACTGGAGGAAAAAAAAGAAAATAATATTCTGTCCTCCCTTGACAGCATTTTCTGGCTGCAGAAACCACTGCAGCCATGAAGTAACAGAATGATTTCGGTAATGTTTCCATAGCTACCTTGCTTCGAAGTGTGGTTTATTCTGTCTTAAAGTCTACTGACCTATTTGTGTTCTTATTTAAAGTATTTTCAATCTAATCTCTTGTCTGCCTATTATTGTCTACCATTCTTGTAATTCCCATATTTAAGGAGGTCCTGGATGCATAAATATATGGTAAGCAGGTCTTCCAGTTACACAGAATAACGTGATGCTTTTTTTTTTTTTTTTTTTTTTCTATTCCTTTCTCATCTGATGTGTGTTCCTTGTGTCCTGCCCTTGCATCCTAAGGAAATGTTCCCGAGGTTTTGGGAGGTAAAGCCTGTTTAAGGTGCACTGGTGCCCTCTCGTGGTTGCTTGTGGGTCCTTCCTGGAAACCTCTTCCACAGATAGACCATTGTCTTGAAAGAAGTTAATGAGAAAGGATCACTCAAAATGCCATTGCTGATTGTCACAGCTTTCCTTGTGCCCATGTTTTTTGCCCCCTACAGGCATGAGATTTCTCTAGGATAGGCAGGCTCTTCCGCGTGGTAGCATAACCCTAAGGGTTACAGGACTCTGCCCTTCCTTCCAAGGCAGAGGTCTCATTACTAATGAATGCTGTTCAAGGGTTAAGCCCTGGGAAGTGACCCGGACCACATCTCAAAAGAAGAGGATGCACCAAACAACTCTCAGAAAGGCTCTGAAATGAAGGCAACCCACAGAAAGGGGAGATGAGGCTTCATCTCCACAGAACATAGCCCACCCTCAAAAGAGAAAGAAAGCTTTTTAGAAGCTAAAAAAAAATGAAGCTCCAGTGCTGGGTGAAAAATCAATCCAAAACAACCAATAAAATTTTAATTGATTCAATGCAACTAACTTTTTTTCCAATAAACATGATAGGAATGATATACGATCCCATCATTGTCCAATGTGTTCTGTGTCCAATGCTTTCTGTGATGGTGGAAGGTTCTCTGTCTGTGCTATCCAATACAGTAATCACTACGTGGACCACTGAGCATTTGAAATGTGGCCAGTGATGCTGAGAAGCTGAACTTTGTACTTCATTTCATTTTAATTAATTCAAATACCGCGTGGACTAGTGGCCACCATTTTGGATGACACAGGTTGAGGGGGACAGACAAGACTACACAGACAGCCACAATATAAGCAGAGTTTATAGTACAGGAAAGTAAAAAGAAAGATCCATGGTGGGAAGGACAAGTTGAGATGATCAGAAAAGAATCCTAAAAGACGAGGCATTTGAGCTACACCTTGAAGAATGGAGCCAAGAATGTACTAAGGAACTCTTTCTTACTAGGCAGAGATGCTAAGGAATGCATTATAGCTGGCAGAAATAGTATGTCCGATAGCATGGAGGTGGGAGACTGTACGTAAGTGTCAAGGGAACAGAGGTGTGGAATGTGAGGTACCTGTGGCTGGAACAGATACCGGAAGCATCCATAGAAATGAGGAATCTGAGGTCTTGCCTGCCTTGAAGGGTATTTTGGTTAAAATCAATAGTCAGTGGAACTATAATAATCTCTCCAGAGGCTAGGAGGGAAAATGGGAGCCTGTTCTAGCACTAGGGCTCTGGAGCAGAAGTCACTGAGGGTGACTATTGCCATCAGAGTTCTAGTTTAGGTTTATTAGCCTAATGGCTGTGTGTGGAGAAGTTGCAGGGACCAAGCCTCAAGACAAAGTATCAGCAGAGAATCGTTGTTAACAGTTGGCCCAGTGACAAACAGGGAAGGGACTTCATCAGGATGAGGGAACCCCTGGCCCCCCAGTCTCCCACATATGATACATCAGAACTATCATGCTGCTCTAACCATAATGAAGCCAAAGACTCAGAACAGCTTCATACCCTAAGACACATGCCATCCAGCAAGCAAAAATTAATTTCAAAATAATTTGAGTTCTTCCTTGCATTTCTCAGACACCTTTGCACGGCCTCCATTCATACCCAGGCACCTTGAAGGCCACAACACTCAAAGAAATTCTCCTTCCTCTCCCATCTACTTCACTCATGCCCCACAGCAGCTCTCACATGTCCCCTCCCCACACCCTCAAACTGCATGGGAAACTTTTCCATCACTAGGTCCTGAGCTTTCTGTGCTGCTTCTTTCTCTCTTCCTCTCAGCTCTCAGGTCTCTCTCCATCCCCTAGTCTCCATTTTCTGCCCTTCTAAACTCCAAGGAAGTAGTTTTCTCACTGTATAGGGGAGATCAAGAAGCAGAGCCTGCAAAGCCAAAACAACCCTTCCTCTCTCTCTCTCTCTCTCTCTCTCTCTCTCAACACAGACACGCTTACACACACACACACACACACACACACACAAGCTTATCCCATACACAGAAAGACACCCTAGAGAGTCTGGTAGTCTACTGTCTTCACTTTTCCTCCCCCTGCTTTTTTTCCCATCTTTTTCTGGAGTAATTTCAAAGTAGGGGCCTCGGACCAGCAGCATTGCGTCACCTGGGAGCTAGTCAAAAATGCATGCATGAGCCCTAGTCCAAACTACTGAATTCCAGGCTCGGAGGAAAGGGCTCAGGAAACTGTTTTAATGTGCCTGCCAGGAGACTCTAATCATTAAATTTGAAGAATCACTGGCCTAACAGATTTGAAAGCCATTAATCTCCTGTGCCTGTAGAGGTGCTGCCCAGTGAACTTGACTAGATCCATCTGCCCCTTTTAATAAATCTTGGGACTGGGTAATGAGAAGTTTCCCAGCCAGAGACATGGCCATATTCACACTTAACCCTCCCTCCCTATAAGAGTGTTGGCTAGGGCAGTGTTTCATGACCTCTTGTACATCATGGCTAATGAGGAAAATGAGAGGATTTGGAGACACATGAGTAAACACAAGGTGATCTCCACCAGAGGTGCCCCGGTATGGGGACGACAGTATACCTGGGGATAAGCAGTCAAAAGAGTTCCCTGTCTGCCTTGAAGGAAGCAAATGTGAGACCGTCTCCTAAGAGTCAAATATTGGGTTTTGTCTCACCTATACTAGGGCCCTGAAACTCAGCGAGTGAAAGCCTAACTTGTTGCCACAGTCTTGCTGGTGGCCCATTCGGCCATATAAGGAGCCCCTTAGAGGAATGAGTCTTACCCATATCAATTTTGGCTTCCAATTCCAGCCCTAGGAGCTCAGATCTATACTTGGTTACTTAAACCTGTTCCATGTGATCTATTCATCTGGTCTCCCTTAGTCCTAATAGAAATACTGCTTATCAACAGGAGAATCAGAATGAGATTTCAAGGTAGTGATGACATCCAACATTTTCCTGACTAAACTTTGGCCTTTGGTTCTCCTGCCCCTTAGCAGACTGCCTGCTGCAGTCCTTACTCTAGTAAGAACACAGGCAGGATACACTTCTTAATAACTTGTGCACGTGTATGAATCCAGCATAGAAATTATAGCTGTGGTCCACTTTACCACACATCCGCTCCTGGGCGTCGGGCAGTCCTGCTCAGGAAAGCCCATCTTTGGTGAGTCTGTGCTTATACTCACTTCCTCATCAAGGCATCAATTTCAAACCACTTCTCCCCATCTCTGTGATTTCTTCTTCCCCTCTTCCTTCCCTTCTTTCCCTCAGTTATTCTCCCTTTCCATTTTTTTCTTGTTTTCATATTTTTCCCATGAAGGAAAAAAAAGTAGATTACATTAGCTGACGTGTACTGGAAAGAGCACCAAAGTTGGAATCCAGCTCCCTCAATTGAACTGTCAGCTCTCTAATGATATATCTATAAGATGTAGATAATAATGCTTTTTCTCAGAGTTTATAAACAATTACTGAATGGTTACAATGCACTGAACACTGTGCTAGGTATTGGGGATATATTAGTGATCATTAATAATCATACGCTAGCAATTGTGAGAGGTACTCTGGAAGATGATACAGAGTGTCATAATGGCATCTGGCGTGAAGGTTCATCTTTTTCAAGAGGGGCTTAGAGTTGCCACAAGTGTATGACAGAACATTGTAAACAATAGGATCATATGAAAATGTAAATTATTTTTTTTAATGTAAATTATAAGGCACCTGGGTGGCTCAGTGGGTTAAGCCTCTGTCTTCAGCTCAGGTCATGGTCTCAGGGTCCTGAGATCAAGCCCCGCATCAGGCTCTCTGTTCAGTGGGGAGCCTGCTTCCCCCCTCCCTCTGCCTGCCTCTCTGCCTACTTGTGATCTCTCTCTCTGTCAAATAAAAAAATAATCTTAAAAAAGAAAATATAAATTATAGTAATTTTTATTTTGATCTATTTCTTCTCTCTCTTTTTTCCTCATTCCTTTTCCTTCTCTTGTTGCTTTGGTGCGGGGGGGGGGGTGCCTCAAATCAATTCTAGATTCTCAAGCAAGGTTTACCATTTATAGATTCAATGCAAGGTACCCAAACCAATACAGCAACTTGTATCCAAACCCACCTATATATTCAATGCAATCCTTATCAAAATTCCAATTACATTTTCTAAAGAAACAGAAAAAAAAATGATTCTTAAGTTTGTATGGAATCACAAAAGACCCAAGCATCCAAAGCAATCTTGAGAAAGAAGAGTAAATCTGGAGGTATCACACTTCCTGATTTCAAACTATACCTCAAAGCTATAGTGAGTCATCAAAATCATATGGTTCTAGCATAAAATCAGACACATAGACTGATGGAAAAGAAATGAGAGTCCAGAGATAAACCCATGCATATACAATCAACTAATATTTGACAAGGGAGCCAAGAATATTCAATGTGGAAAAGATAGTGTCTTCAATAAATGGTGCCAGGAAAACTGGATAATCACATTCAAAGGAAAGAAACTAGACCCATATTGACAAAAATTAACTTGACCCATTGACAAAAAATAACTTGAAATGGATTAAAGACTTAAATGTAAGACCTGAGACTATGAAACTCCTTGAAGAAAATATTACATCAGTTATGAAACCCTGACATCGGTTTCAGCAATGTGTTTTGTTTTGTTTTGTTTTTGTTTTTTGCTTACGACACACAAAACACAACCAATAAAAGCAAGAAAGGCAGAAATAAACAAGTGGGACTACATCAGACTGAAGAGTTTCTGCAGAGCAAAAGAAATGGTTCATCAACATAATGAAAAGGCAATCTACAGAATGGTAGAAAATAATTGCAAATCATATATAAGGGGGTTAATATCCAAATATGTAAGGAACTCCTACAACTCAAAGGCAAAGATAATAATAATAACAATCCAACTTTAAAATGGGCAAAGGACCAGAATAGGCATTTTCCCGAAGAAGATGTACAGATGGCCAATGGGTGCATGAAAAGGTGCTCAGGATCCCTCATCATCTGGGAAATGCAAATCAAAACCACAGTGAGATATCACTTCATCCCTGTTAGAATGATGATCATCAAAAAGACAAGAAATAACAAGTGTTGGCAAAAGTGTGTAGAAAGGGCACTGGCTGCATTGTTGGTGGAGCATAAACTAGTATAACCACTATGGAAAACGGTACAAAGTTTCCTCAAAAAACTGGAACTGGAACTACCATATGACTCAGCAATCCCTTGGTTATTTACAATAACCAAGATATGGAAATAGCCTAAGGGTCCACTGATGGATGAATAAAGAAAATACAGTATGTTTAAACAATGGAATATTATTCAGCCATAAGAAAGAAATTCCTGTCATTTGTAACAACGTGGATAAAACTTGAGGGCTTTGTGCTAAGTGAAATATATCAGACAAAAAAAGACTAATACTTATATGCAAAACCCATAAAAGTCAAACTCATAGAAATAGAGAACAGAATGGTGTTTGTCAGTGCCAGGGAGTAGGGGGGAAGTTAGAGGAAATGGGGAGATGTTGGCCAAAGGACAAAAACTTCCAGTTATAAGATAAATCCTGAGGATGTCATGTACAGCTTGGTAACTACAATTAACGTACTGTACTATATTCTTGAAAGTTGGTAAGAGAAGAGATCTTAAAAGTTCTCAACACACACACACACACACACACAAGATAATTGTGTGAAGTGATAGATGTGTTCACTAAACTTATTGTGATACTATTTCACAATATATATGTATTTCAAGTCATCATGTCATGCACCTTAAACTTACACAATGTTATATGTTAATTATATCTCAAAGCTGGAAAGATAAGATAAAATAAAATAAAACCACTAGATCTTTATACAATCAGAAAAATGCTTGGTAAATATTTAGGGAGAATGGAATGGAATACCGGGTTTGGAAATAAGGATGAATCTTCAAGAATGTTTTAAATAAGGTAAGCATTTATTCAGCATTTATTGAATATCCGCACCTGCCAGATGCCATGTCAGGCACTGAAGATACAGTGAAAAAAGACATGTGCCCTTCTGGTGCTTACCCCAAAGATACAAATGTAGTGATCCAAAAGAGTACCTGCACCCCAATGTTCATAGCAGCAGTGTCCACAATAGCCAAACTATGGAAAGAGCCCAGATGTCCATTGATGTCCACTGATGAATGGATAAAGAAGATTTGGTAATATATGGAATGGAGTATTACTCAGCCATCAGAAAGGATGAATTCTTACCTTTTACATCAGCCTGGTTGGAACTGGAGGATATTATTCTAGCAAAATAAGTCAATCATAGAAAGACAATTATCATATGGTTTCAGTTATATGAGAAATATAAGAAATAGCAGAGAGGATCATAGGGAGAAGGGGGAAAAAGAGAATGGGAAGAAACCAGGGAGGGGGACAAACCAAGAGAGACTCTTAACCATGGGAAGGGTTGCCTCCCTGCCTAAAGGGAGGTGGGGAGATGCAGTAATGGGGTGATGGGCATTAATGAAGGCACGTGATGTGATGAGCACTGGCTGTTGTATGCAACTGATGAATTACTAAACTCTGTCTCTGAAATTAATGATGTTCTATATGTTGGCTAATTGAATTTAAATACCAAAAAAAGACATGCGTCTACCCCCAGGGAGCTTACATCTGGAGGGGAGACAGTTAAGCACTTAGCATACTGTGACAAGTACTTTGACAGTGGGAAGGGCTGAGGGGAGTATAGACAAGAGGCTCCCAAACCAGCTTGGAATATCAAGGGAAGCTTTGCAGAGGAGACAAGTTCTGAGCTGGGTCCAGAAGGAGAGGTAGGAGTTACCCAGCTGGTCCAGCTGAGGGAAATCTATATCACCTCAAAGCAAACATAGAAAGAGCTACGGAGCAGGAAAAGTCTTTAGAAAACTATAGGGAGCACATTATATAGAGAGAATATAGGGAAATATAAGGGAAGGCATCTCAAATATTCCAAGGACCAGAATGTCTTCTCTCCCTCAAAAAGCCACAGAGGGAGAACACAAGATGGCAGTGGTGCGATGGGATTGCACAAAGCAGGGACGCCTTGAACCGTCTGACGGAAACTGCAAATCTAAGACAAGTCAATAAGATATGGGTGCTCACTTGCCCCTTGGGGTGGGGGTTGGGGAGAGCAAAGTGATACAACATTCGTGGAGGACAAGGCAGCTCTATGTATTGAAAGCCTCAAGAATGTCCACGTTTTCTGACCTAGCTATTCAACCTGTAGAAATGGATCCTAAGTGAAAATTTTTTCATACAACTATGTTTATAATGGCATTATTTTCGAGTGCTGAGGAACTGGAAACAAGCCAAGTAATGGTTAGATGAACTGCGGCACAGTAAAATAGCAGATGGCAATTATAATCATGCTCTTAAACAGCACTTAATGATAAGGAAAATGATCAGGATATAATTTCAAGTGCAAAAAACAGGATACAAAAATTGCATGTATAGCATGATCCATTATATAAAAATGTATGTAGGTTTATGCAAAGAAAAAAGACTGGAAGGAAAAATAACAAAATATCAGCAGTGGTAGCATTCCAAGCAGTTTTTATTTTATTCTTGAGGCTTTTCTTTGTATTCCAAATTTCTATCCTATGTATTTCCTGCTATTATCAGAGAAAAATAACAGATGTCACAAAAGAATATGTTGACAGAGGCTATTTCTAGAAAATGAGGTTAAAACGGACTTTTAAAATTCTTCATGCTATCCAAAATATTTTCCCAAAATTTTATGCTATGACTAGTTATGACTTTTTAAAAGAAATCATTGAAGAGCTGTTTTTACTAGGAACCCAGAATCCTTAGGGAACAAGCTGCTATTTTAAGAGATTCATGATTAACTCACCTGCTGAGAACAGGTGTCCACTTAGCAGAGAATAACAGAGTTGTTCCCTCCTCTACCCCCAGCACCAGAGGCCCTCCTATTGCCCTTCCACCTTTTATGCCCCATGCACCTACCTTTCGGAATGGGAAGTCGGCACGGCTTTTGACCTTGAACTATAATCTGCAGATTTAACTTTCTTATGCCTTTTCTCTGTAACCTGGCATTAAGAGGGTTTGTAGGTGGCAGGGCCAGGCCGCCCATTAAGCCTAGCAGATACTCCTGGAATGTTGGGAGGGGATAGCCCACAGAAAGGGGATCTTCTAAAGTAAGTACTCGAATCCCTTTGTGTAAAGATCTCTTCTCCTCACCGTTCTTCATTTTTGCACCCAATTAACTAACAACAATTTTTCAGCAAGCACATGCCTGGCAAGGAAGTATTTGAAGGCTGGATCACTTCTCCTATCTTTCGTTCTCCTCTGAGTATTAGTTGGGCTCTGTGGATTTTGAAAAGCATTCTTTTGTTGGAGGAAACAGAAGCTACACTCAGTGTCATTCTCCCATGGTCTTTATCATCTGCAAATGTTGCACTAAATTTTCCAAACAGCAGGCCTACAGCTTCCATGCTCTACTTGCCCCAAACATAGCTTTAAAAAAAAAAACAAAAAACAAAACAAAAAAAAAAACTTGTGCTTGTCTTTGGCCTTTTTCTTTTTTCTTTTTTCTTTTTTTTTTTTTAAACCACAAGCTTTGGCTTGTTTTGAGCTTTAGCCTTCCTGACACTCTTCTCACGGGTATGACAGGCCTGGGCCAGACATTAGTTCCCACTGCATCCCCATTGCCATGGGATTATGTTCACCTCAGTATCTAAAAATGTTGAATATATTTTGTTTCTCAGATTCTATACCTGGTCTATAGTGTACAGATCTTGAAGCCTATGGACACTGCTTCGACCCATTTACTGGATGCTTCTGCCTGAAAATGTCTCTGTTTTCAGATTTCTTTTGTGCTGTGTGATAGCTGGTTTCATGGTTTTATTTCTCCCCACTCCTGCCAATTTTGGGTGGAATCTCTTAATTAGGTAGGTGTTTCCTGTCAAACAAGTCTTCCCAGACTTACGCAGTGCACTCAGTAATCTCGGCCAGAAGGGCTGATATCAAAAGCCACAATCTAAAACCCAAAGCCTGCTAGTTAACAGTGGGAGTAGCCAATACTTCAATTTTCATTCCTCATTATTCTTCGCAAGTGGCAACCTTTAAAATGGAGGGTGACATGTTTATAGTTTCTGCCCACCTCTCCTCTTAGCCTTCCATGTATTTTATAAGGGCTTTCAAAGCCAATAAAGATATATATCTGGCAGGGTTCTGCCAGCACTCACTCCTTCATCTATAAATCTATAGGTGTGACTACTGATCAATAGTACTGATATATACTGCTGGGTGTCAGCCACATCCTGCTTGCCTGTGTGCTCCAGCCTGACAATTCGCCCCTGTTCCCTGTGTCAGCCCATGGGGTTCCCCTGAAGGGAGTTGTCCACCAGCTCCATGACTCACCTCTTCCTCACTGGGCGGGAAGAGCATTGGCGGTCTCCTGCCCCGGCCAGCGTCTGCCACTGCTGTGCTCTCTTGCTGTTGATGAGCGTGGAGCCACTAGGCAGAGCACAAACCTGCACCCTTGGCCCCAGATCTCCTCTGCAGAGTTGGGGGAGACCCAACCAAATCTTTCACCTCCCTGCAAGCAGACAGAACCCACTGTGCCTGCAACGCGTACTGCCTGCTTAGGCAGGAAGCTAAGCATGTCGCGTCCTGCAACCGTTCTCTTGGCTTTCAGACTTTCTGTGTCCTTTGTGGCTCTCCCTGTTAAAATGTGCTTGCTCACCAGTGCATTCCCTAGAAAATCCTTTCATAGTTCCCTTAAGAAAACAGCTCTTATTGGGACACCTGGAAGGCTCAGTCGGTTGGGCATCCTTTGGCTCCAGTCATGGTACTGGGGAGCCCGCTTCTCCCTCTGCCTGCTGCTCCCTCTGCTTATGCTCTCTTTCTCTCTCTGACAAATAAGTAAATAAAATCTCTTTTTTAAAAAAAAGAAGAAAAGAAAATTGCTCTTATTGTATGTCAACTCTACTTCATAATTTAAAAACAAAAGAAAACAGCTCTTAAATCAGCTTAATCAGAGCACATCAACTGCCTCTCCCTGTTGATAATTATTAACTCTAGCAAGCTCTCAACTTCAAATGTTTAAGAAGCAGCAAACCGAAAACAGAGAGACAGCTTACCCTCACAATGGTCATGATTTTCCTCACACCTCTTCCCACCCATGCCTGTTTGCTGGGTCTCCTGGAGCCAGACACTCAACAAGGGTTTCTGAAACACTCCCATCCTCAGCTAATCCATGTTTTAACTTATCCTTCAGGAGCCTCCAGTCTCATCTCTGCAGCTACAAAACTGTGGCTACAGAAGATGATCTTGTCAGCCTCATCTTTTATCTGCAGCAGGTACAAATTTTTGCTCACCCACTCAGATGTGGAAAATGTGATGTTATTATACTATGACTGAACTTAGTGCTTTAGTGCTCATTTCTGCTTCATCCTGCCAATGCAGGATAATTCAGTCACCTTCAGGTTTTTTTCTCTTGGCTCCTTTTGGGTTAATATTCAACCATTTTAGGATTCTCTCTTTGTTCTCATCTTTCAACACCCACACACAATCCAAAGTCAGGTGGGACGTGAGGTACAGTTTAGGTTCCATCTTGGCAATTGGAATGAGGAAATGGAGGGTCACAATCTTCTCTCCATACTAATCTCCAACCGAGATAGCCAGCTTCTTGCCTGATCCTTATTGCTAGGCACTCATGTCCAGGGCTGCAGTCAGGGGTCCTTCAAAGCCTCCAAAGTCAATGGGCTGCATTCTCCTTCCCTAGGCATACAAGATTTAGCAAATAAAAATATAAGAGACAGGTTAAATTTGAAGTTCGAATAACAAATGATTGTGGGGGCCATCAGCCCTCTCTCTCTGTACTTTCTCATAAAAAAGAAGTGGAGGGACCAAGACTTCCAGGCCTCCGCTATGGAGGCAGGCCTGACACAGCTCATCCCTCCTGCTATGCAGGTGGAAGGAAAAGCCAGAGAGAAAGCCACCCCTATAGGTATGACATTTAAACACAGTCACCTCTTCTAGGAAGCAAGAGCCCATATCCCAGAATCCAGCCAGATGAGATGTTCCTCTTCGGGTTTAATAAGTGTATAAGTTCGGTTTGGGATGACGAAAAAGTTCTGGAGATGATTATACAACAATGCAAATGCACTTAATGTTTCTGAATTGAACACTTAAAATGGCAAAATTTTATGTTGTATATATTTTATAATTATTTGTAGAGTCCCTCTTCATGGAGAGAAGGGAAGTAGGAAAAAAAGACAAACACCGCTTTCCCAAATCATAGATTAAAAAGTAGGGATGCAACCACCTCCTTTGCCTTCTAGCAGTGCCCTCCTCCATGATTTGGTTTACCCCTCAGCTGGAGGTAAGATTGCTGCCCCCAGTCTGACCTCATCTGTAACAACTGCTATTGAAGAGAGTCAGGGGCTGCCAGGAGCTCTAGAAATTGAGGAAGTCCCTTCTCGAAGTCCCAGCAAACCTCTCCTCACACTTCATTGGCTCAGATTAGGTCTCATGCCCATTTGTTACCCAATCTCTGACAAAGGAGCATTTGACTGAGGACTTTGTACCTGACCCCCTCCAGTATGCCACACATCATTTAAATACTTTTTAACACTTAAAAATCCACTAGCACAATCAGGCCCAGACTTGCAGTGGAATAGGGATCAGGCTTCCCCTGAGCAGTAGGCTGTGGGAGAATAGATGAGGAGAGATCAGTTCCTACCCAACAATGGGCCTCTTGGGAACGGGACAGGGAAATGAATAGACAATCTAGCATCCATAACATGTGAACTGGGTAGAGTGGAATTGCACTCTCTGGTACTTACTTGGATATTACCAAAACCTCAAGAGGAAAGAAGCTGAGAGTTAAAAGCCTGGTATTCCATTCTGTGACATCTTCCACGCCCACCCACACCACAAAAATAAAAGTCCTGAGTAAGTTCTATTCAAGCAATTGGTGTGAACCCTGCAAGGCTGAATCCTCAGGCACTCTAACCCTGCTCATTGTACCCCATCCCTACCCCAGCCACCCCGGAACATCCCTGTTCTACTCAGGGATCCCTGGTGTTCCCCAATGATGCTCCTTGCCAGACTGTTGTCTTCTATGTCCTCAAATAGAAACATCTCTCACACCAGTGTGGCTAGTGAAGAAACTGTTTTTAACTCTAATTATGTAAACACGCAATTAGAATGATTAGATAGTCACTAAACATGTGGAATGAGGCATGAGACAAAAATTACGTGGATTTGGGGGAGACTTATAGTGAATGTAGGAAACCCAATCCACTAAAAAGCAGTAGAATAAATTGAAAATGAAAGTAGAATTCAGCTTATAGTATTCTTTCAAGTTTAGGGCCCCAGAAGAAAGAAGTTTTATAAGAAGTTTTGAAAAGCCATAGAAAATTGTACAAGCTCATCTAATCCAACAGAGATTCTTTCTAAAATAAGAAGTGAAAAGGGTGGTTTCCCTAGGGGAAGGATGAAACCTTTCTAATAATATTTGAGTGTAAGTTCACAGGTGCGGAAGTGGAAGGGGGTCTGGAAAAGATAGTTAAAAATCGACATGCCGTGCAGCAAACAAAACAGATGTGAAGGAACATTTGTCTGAAGACTCTGTCCCTGACCCCCTCCAGTAAATACACCACACATCATTTAAATACTTTTTAATGCTTAAAAATACTTAATTTCCAGAAAGCGTGTCTATGACACGGTAATGTGGGCTTATTTGTTAATCACTTATTCAACAAATATTTTCTAAGCACCTACTATGTACTAGGAACAGCCTTAATATGTGTGTCTCTTATATAAATATGGTATTATAAATGTTTAAGAACTATATGAAGTGAAATGTGTTTTTTCCCACACTCTTTAGATATACTTACAGCAAGACATTTTGATTAGTTTTACCTGCTTGTTTCTTTAATTGTGCACTGAAAAATTGGACATTTAATTGTTTCTAGATTAATTTCAAGGTTTGTAGCAAAATTATAGCTTTTACAGACATCAAAGAAATAGCTTGGAGCTATCATAAAATAATAAGCAAATATACTAAACTGGGAAAGAATGCAGCCATTTTTAATTGAGTGTTCTTATTCATTATTAATTATCAGAAAAGGAGAAGTAATATAAATTCTCATATCAGTCATTTTTTTGAGAGAAAGAGTGAGGAGGGGCAGAGGGAAAGGGAAAACCTTAAGTTAAAGCTCCATGTTGGGTATAGTCTCAAGACCCTGACATCATAACCTAAGCCAAAATCAAGAGTCAGATGCTTAATCAACTCAGTCACCCAGCATTCTCATATCAGTCGTTTCTAGTTATGAGAATAATTATTGTGATAATCTTCGTTCTGTCTATTGATCTGTTTGATCAATTGGTGTTCTATTATTTTATTACTTGTACTAAGAATTTCTTTGTGGGGCGCCTGGGTGACTCAGTGGGTTAAGCCTCTGCCTTCGGTCCAGGTCATGATCTCAGGGTCCTGGAATCGAGCCCCACATCAGGCTCTCTGCTTGGCAGGGAGCCTGCTTCCCCCTCTCTCTCTGCCTGCCTCTCTGCCTACTTGTGATTTCTCTCTCTCTCTCTCTCTCAAATGAATAAATTTAAAAAAGAAAAAAGAATTTCTTTGTGGACCTGAGTAGATATTCCGCTAAAGAAGACCTACAAAAGGTCAACAGGTACATGAAAAGATGCTCAATATTGGGTCATTTGGGTGGCTCAATCAGCTAATCATCTGACTCTTGATTTCAGCTCATGTTATGATCTCTGGGTCATGAGATTGCGCCCTGTGTCCGGCTCCACGCTCAGGGAAGTCTGCTTGAGATTATCTCCCTCTGCCCCTCCCTCCACTCTCTCTCCCCCTCAAACAAATAAATAAAATCTTAAAAAAAAAAAGACATTCAATATCACTAGTCATTTAGGAAATACAAATTAAAACCACAGTGAGATCACTTCATACCTGTTAGAATGGCTATCATCAAAAAGATAAGAAATAACAAGTGTTGGCGAGGGTGTGGAAAAAGGGAACCCTTGCACACTGTTGGTGGGATTGTAAACTGGTACAGCCACTTTGAAAACAGTCTGAAAGATCCTCAAAAAATTAAAAAGAAAACTGCCATATGATTTTATGCCAGCGGTTTCATTTCTGGGAAATAGCCAAAGCAAATAAATACCAATTCAAAAAGATAGATGCACCCCCATGTTCACAGAAGCATTATTTAAAATAGCCAAGACATGAAAATAATCTAAGTGTCTATTGATGGATGAATTGATAAAGAAGTGGTGGTGTATATACATACAATGGAGTATTATTCAGCCATAAAAAAGAAAAACACAGAAATCCTACCATTTGTGACAAGGATGAAACTTGAGGGCATTGTGCTAAGTAAAATAAGTCAGTTAGAGAAAGACAAATACTGTATGATTTCACTTATATGTGGAATCTAAAAACAAAGCAAAACAAATTCATAGAAAAAGCATTCAGACTTGCAGTTACCAGAGGCAGAGGCTGAGGGAAGGAGAAATGGAGGAAGATTATTAAAGGATACAAACTTCCAATTGTAAAACAAATAATTACTAGGGGTATAATGTACATGATGTTTTTTTTGTAGCTAACACTGCCATACAATGTTTAGAAAAGTTAGAAGAGTAAATCCTAAGAGTTCTCACCACAAGGAGAAATTTTTTTCTTCCTTCTTTTCCTGTTGTATTCATATAAGAAGGTAGATGTTAACTCTACTTATTGTAGTAATCACTTCACAAGCTATGTAAATCAAGCCAACATGCTGTATGTCTTAAACTTCTACAGTGATATATGTCAATTATTTTTCAATAAAACTGGGAAAAAAAGAATTTCTCTGCAAACAATGTAAGCTAATTTTCATATGCTATCTGATATATACTTATAAATAGAAATGTGCTACATTTTACTGTGCTTTGTAACCCTCCATAAATTGAATTTTTCATTTTCAAATTTAATCAATTCAAATTATTTATGGCTATAATTGTATTAAGTAAGAAAGTGGTTGAAGTTAAGATTTTGAAAAGCTGGCTATAAAGTGAGCAACATTAGTTTTAAATGGAACTATTCCATCATGGATTTATTATTCAGCCATATGAATAGTACTGATAGAAATTATCCATGGCGAGCATAATCATTTTTATTTAATTGAGTTTTACCTTTGTCAATACACACTCCTGTTTAAATATAATATACCTATAAAATATACTATTCTCTGGATGGCTGTGGTGCAGTCGTGCAATCTTTATGCAATGTCAAGCTAGGAAAAACAGCGTGGAGTACTTAATGTATCGAGTTTGGGTGGGTACTTGTAATCTGAATAAACTTATGCTTACTGGGTCTTGTTGACAACAAACAAATTTCACTGTCATACCTCCATCTTTAAATGTAGTTCTGGACTATACCATTGGTGTCTGGAAATGCAATCTAGCAGGATGCCAGATATTGGGAGCAAGAGCCCCAACCTCAGTATCCTTGGAGAGAAGAAAATGTCTTCTTTCTATGTGATAGAGGATTGGATTGTAGTTGGATTACTTAAGGATTTAGTTTGATCCCTATTTTGACATGTGATTAGTAAGTGAGGAAAAGAGATAAACAAAGATCTGCCTAATGTTAAAGTTCTGTGCTCTTTCCACCATATGCTGCCTTAGCTATCTATGGGTGACAAGGAATTTGGTCCAGGTGACAGGCAACATGGATTTGGGGTCCATTGTTCCTACTTGCCCACCCTCAGTGATCCTAGGCTCAATTTGGACATTGTGTTTGGTTAGATAACATTTCTATCTTTCCCCTTTATTTTATATCCCTCCTGCTCTCCATAGCTTTCAAATCACCCTCTTCTGCCCCACTCCTCTGATCATGTCCAATTCAGCTGGAAAACTAGACTTTCTCATTTAACCTATCATTGGCAGTGGGGTATGTTAGAAAGAGTACAAACTGGCTTTTTAACATCAGAGATATCTAGATTGGGACATCAGTGCCCTTGATTTGGGGCAACTATAACTTTCTAATGCAGTCATTGAAAAAATGGAGATGATGATGATGATGATGATGACAATGATAAATGAGAAAAATAATATCACCAGTCTGTGGTATAAAGGAGACCCCATACTCCGGTTACACCGCCTCTTCTCCATACTCTTTGATACCATGTTCCTGTGTCACCAGATGAAACAGGGAGACTTTCCATTTTATTGCTTTCCTCATAAGTTTGCATATGATGATTTCTGATACATAATTTTTGGGGGTTTTTTTAAATTTATTTATTTATTTCAGAGAGAGAGTGTGTACATGCAAGGAGTGAGGGAGCGGTGGAGGGAAAGGGAGAAAGAAAGCCAAGAAGACTCCAGACTGAGTGTGGAGCCCCATGTGGGGCTCAATCTCACCACCCTGAGATCACAGCCAGAGCTTGAAACCATGATTCTGATGCATAACTGACTGCACCATCCAGACGCAAAAACAAAACAAAACAAAACAAAACAGAAAAAGAAATATTTAATGGATTTCAGAATTAGGAAGTCTTTTCAAAGCATAAAAGTATTGGAAGAAACAAAAAGTAAATTGCTTTTATATAATCCCTGCCCTAGTAAAGCTAATATTCTAGCTATTCTCATTTCCATATTCTTCCAGGAAAACTCTAGAATAATTTTGTTATCATCCCCCTGAATAATACCATCAATACTTTGACTAGGATCATGTTAAACTTGCAGCACTGTGATCAAAGCTGAAGCCAAGACCTCTTATCAGCAAAGCAAAGGGCTTTCCAGGAACCCCTAGCAAGTTTCCGCTCATGACAGAGCCCAAAACTGTCACAGAAATGACTACCTTTATTAGCAAAGGAAGCTATAAAAGATATTTAGCCCCCAGCTTCTAGAATGGAGGTGGGAGGAGGGAGATGAAAATGGATGTTGAGTGAGCTCTCCTGCAGGATCTGCTGCAAATTCCCATGGAAGAGGACACAGAGGCAGGAGCTGCAAGAGCTAGTTCCATGAGCACCTGGGCAAGATGCAAACAAAGATTACTTCTGTGGGATGCAGGCAACATGAGGCACACTGCTAAGAAGGCCGTTCTGCCCCCATTTGCTACAGGCAGCCAAGCAGCGTCAAATACTCTGAGGACTGGGAGCAGCCACTAGGGAAAGTAACTGCCTTACAGATAAGAGAGTCTGGGGCAGCCAGCAGAGCAGTGGTCTTGTGAGAGGCCTCTCTCAAATGCCTGTGGGTATGGCATCTCTGGGCAAATTCTGCTGGCTGCCTATCCAACAGCCATGCCCCCTTCTCCACTGCCAACAAAACCACAGTTTTATCCATGTCCCCAGCCATGGATGAATGAATTCATCCCATCCATGGATGAAACTTGTTTGATCAAGACCCATCATGCAGTTGCTGTCCCCCTTGGACAGTGATTGGGCTACAGGTTAGCAATATGACCGAGCTTTGGACAATGAAATGTAAGTAAGAACTGCTGGAAGTAAGTTCTAGAAAAATGCGTCATGCCAGGATAAAAAAAAAAAAAAAAAGTATACCATCCCTTTTGTCCCTGTTCCTTCTTCCTGCCTTGAACATGGTTATGTATGGACATCATGCTTGAAGCGATGGTTCCTCTGACTTGCGTCCACAGGGCAACAGTCTAAGAACAAGAGACATTTTCTCAGGTTTGCAAAAGTGGAAACATAGAGAGCATAGGTCCTTTATGATTTTGAGATTTTGAGAAAGCCAGTGCATCACTCCTGGAACTGCCTACCACTGGAATGATGAAGGGAAACAACTAAATGTCTTTATTATTTAAATCATTGTTTATACACCATACCCAGTGCTCCATGAACCTTGGAACACTGAAAAAATTTAAATTTAATTTATAAATAAATAAATCATTTTGGCGGAGTTGTTGTATTACTTGAAACTGACGGGATTTCTGTTACAACCCTAAAAAAGAAGAACAGAGCAGAGCATTGTGAGTTGGCTTGTTCTTGAGTAAAGACCTGGGCGGCAGAAGATATCAAGAAAAGCAAATGAGCTGGCAAAATCTGTGTATTAATATGAATGTGACCTCTTCCCATTACCCACAGGCAGTGAGTCAGGTTATACCTAAAAAGTAATTTGAGGGGCACCTAGGTGGCTCAGTCATTAACTGTCTGCCTTCAGCTCAGGTCATGGTCCCAGGGTCCTGGAATCAAGCCCTACATCTGACTCCCTGCTTAGCAGGAAGGCTGCTTCTCCCTCTCCCACTCCCCCTGCTTGTATTCCCTCTCTCACTGTCTCTGTCAAAAAAAAAAAAAAAAAGAAAAGAAAACTTAAAAAGAAAGTAATTTGAGAAGAAATGACATTTTTATACAATACAGTCTTCCATTTTAGAAAGATAATGTATTTCTCAATTATTTATATCTCTTCTATTCCTAAGTTTTACATTTTTGTCATATATACCTCACCTATGTCTTGTTAGGTTTATTCTTAGATATTTTGTGTTTGAGGATATTGTCTCTCTAAAGACGCTGGGGTTCACTAGGGCTCTGTCTTCTGCTCTCTTTCCACCCCACAACTGCCATGGAAGATACATCCTTTCCTGGCCCTTCCCACTACTAATTGAACCTGTTCCTTCTCCATTCTGGGAAAATATCCTCAAGCTCCTGGGTACATAGACTTTTTCCTGGACTATTTTTTGGAGGTCATCCAACGCTGATTGACAGGAAAAGGTAACATTTGGAATCCAGTGAGCTTGAGGTTATAACGTGTCATGTCAGCAATTGCTAAACAACAGTACATCAGATTAGGTCAAGAATTTGTGAAATGTTTGTGCCAAGTGAAATGTCAAAGCACAAAGTGTGTGAAAGAAAAAAATCTCTGTGCCAGTCAAAATGTCATTCTGCCTTGCAACAAGTAATTTATTCCTTTCTGTCTTTATCGCCGTTCTTGTTTCACACGTATTAATGTTGCCTCTAAGTAATTGAAATTAATAGTGGCATTATCAGTGGTTAAGGGCAAAAACTAAAGAGCTAATTTAGAATCACTCAGTCAATTTGGACTCCTTTTGAAAAATGGAATTTGTTAACCCAACCTTAAAAATAAGCCCTTACCTGATTGTCCAAAGCATTCACACTGCAGCTGCCGTTTGTTCTGTTAATTTTTTTAATAGGTAAAAACAAAGCACAGAAGATAGTTTAAAGAATAAATGTTTTTTAAATGCTGTATCTGAGGAATTGCAAACCTGGTAGAAATGCTATAGATATGATTACCAGATCAGACAGTCCTCAATAAATGGAATGCCGGTAGCTTGTTGAATTGATTATGAAATGAACCTCCATAATGTTTGTCACCATTTTCCTACTGGTTTTAATTTCTAAATTGGCAGTGCTTCCCAGAGAACATGGCGTCTCTCCATGCCATTTGCTTTCTCAGAAGGCAGCTTTCTATTGCACAGTCATGGCCAAACAGTGGGAAACAGGCCCTGCTCTTGATGTTACAGCTGCCTGGTTAATAAACAAAAATGTTTCTCTGTAGACATCAGGACCAGGACTAGGCTGAGGCAACGGAGGTGCCCAGAACACTGCCCTTCAGGAGGCCCCCATTCTCAGGTGCCACCCTGCACTTAAATAGCCTTGAGGTGAATGCTTCCTTGAATGTTGTGCCCTAGGCACTGCACTTGCCTCACCCCTGTCCTGGTCCTGGTAGGGCATTATTGTTGCCCTTGGAATTGAAGAAACGGACCTGGGAGTAAAGAACAACTCTGTAAGTCTTCCAAGAATGGTAACTGAGTTCCTGTCCAATTATATTAATTCCACATACTAGAAATTGAACGATATGAATTTGAAGAGTAATAAGAAGCCTGTAATTGCTAAGATGAGGAAAACTTCTCAAAAAGGGAGTCTAATTAATGGCTCAGAACAGGCCCAACAGAGTGTAAGGACCATGTAGAACCACCATGTTCCAGATTTTAGGCTTCACGTTTTCAGATTTGGAGCTCAAATTTATCAACACAAAGAGAGATGGTCAGATTGAGGAAAACTGACAAGGGAACTACAAATAATTCAGAATTCCAATTCACTAAGTTAGAGTTGTAGATATTTTCCAGTGACCCTAGTGTTCAATGTTCAGGACACCCCTCCCTAGAGCCTGGGGATGTGGAACAAAGTGTTAATCATCAGAAATCTGGAAATGAGCATGGAAAGACAGCAAAGTGTGTGGGGGGGGTTGTCATTACAGAATATTTCATCCAGGCCAGGGAAAAGTCCTGCTTCAAGCCAGAATACTTTGTGTATTTCTTCACTCGATAAATATAAATTGTGCATCTACCATGTTCCCAGCAAACCCTGTCATCTCTACTTTCAAAATAAATTCTAAACCCAGTACTTCCTGCCGTCTCCATAGTAATGATCTAAGTTAAGCTCCATCTTCCTGCATCTGGGTTAATGGAACAGGCCCCCCAACTAGTCTCCTGGCATCCACCCTCTCCCCGATACAGTCCATTCTTTACCACCTGTCAGACTGCTCTTTTTAAAATGTGAGTCAGATCATGATGTACCTCAGTTCAAAATTCTCTACTGACTTTGTACCTGTTGGAATAAAACCCCAAATCCCTTTCTTGGGCTGCAAGGACTACATGATCCCATTCCAGCTCTCTGATCTTATTTCCCACCGCTGCCCACTTCACTCACTCCACTCTAACTAGAGACACTTCTGTCCAGCTCCTGGGATACTCCAAGATCACCTTTGCCTCAGGATCTCTGTACATACCCCCCCCACCTGAATAATTTATCCCCAGATGTCTGCATGACTCACTGTGCCTAAATGTCTATGCTTATCTGTCCCCTTACTGTAAAAGCTCCCATGACCATCTTATCTAAAACAGCATCCTTCCATCACTTTTTGTCCTCTTTCCCTGAAGAATTTTTCTTTAACCATCTGACAAGTTTCTGTCTTTCCCCAGCAGAAGGTAAGCTCCATGAATTTTACCTGTTTTTGTTTATTGCTATATCCCTAGTTCCTAGAACATTGCCTGGAACATGATAAATGCTCCAAATATATTCGCTGAATTAAGGGTGAATACACATAAGTTATGTAATAATTCTGGTCACTAGGAAAGAGTATTGGTTGATGGGTTGGGACTTTTCTCAGGTCTCGGTGAAATAGCATTTTAGGACTCTTGATCTCCCTTTGCTTTTTTTTTTTTCCCAGTTCTTTTTTTAATGTATCAGAATATTTAATAAGACACTAGCATATTTATGAGTATCTGATTTTTTTTCAGTTGCACACTTCAACATCAGTTGAGTTGTGACAGGTGAGTGAAGGGCAACCATTCAACAGGGTCTATAGGCATAGCATATCAGAAAACATAGCTGACATGTCTAGTGTATATATAAATAATACCAATATTATACCTTAGCCTACACAACTGGGATATTACTTTAGATTATTGTCTACCTTCTTCAATGTGGCCTCTTCTCTACCTTTAGTTCTGGAGTTTATTCTGCCAGTTCTCAGGGTTTGTTTGTGGTGTTGTTGTTTGTTTGTTTGTTTGTAGGTATATAGGATTATTTGGTAGTTATCTGGTTGTATTTGTGGGAGCAGGTGAGTCTAGAGTCCTCCTACTCTGCTGCTAGCTTCCCGTCCTCCAATCTCCCTTTGCTTGCTCCATACCCAGCAGGGAGCCCAATGCAGGCCCTGAAGTCATGACCATGAAATAAGACCTGAGCTGAGATCAAGTGTCAGACACCTAACTACTGAGCCACCCAGGTGTCTCTCCCTTTGCTTTTTGATGGACTAGGTAAGGTGTGTGATAGGAAAAGAGGGATCAAGGTAAAATCAAGATTTTTAGCAAGCACAAATGGAAGAATGGAATTTCATTTCTGCATCAGGGAAGAGCAGATTTGGAGGCTGGGAGCTGAAAATCAACAGTTCATTTTTGAACATATGAAGTTTAAGTTGTCTATTGGATATTCAGTGGAGATGTTCACTAGGCAGTGAGATGTAAGAGTCTGTAGTTCAGGGGAGAGAGTCAGGCAGAGCATAGACATTTGCAGCATAGGGAAGTTATTTAAAAAGTTATGGAAGTTTGTTGATCCTCTTGGGGGCAAGCATAGACAGGTAAGAGAGGAGTTCTGAGGACTAAACCCTGAGATGCACCAGCATTAGAATTCAGGGAGATGAGAAAATAGCAGTGGAAGACAACTACAAGGGGGAGCAGAGAAAAAAAAGTTACCAGTTGAAGAAGGACAAAGGTCTAGGAAGGATTTTTTATGTATGAGAAATATTGTAATATTTCTGATGCAATGGAAATGATCCAGTGAAAAGGGAAAAATTAATGGTGCAGGAGTGATGAACAATTGCAGGAATGAAGTTCTACAGTAGGGAAGTGGGGCTGGATCCAGTGCAGAGGTGGTCATGGCTCTGTAAGTCATTACAGAGAAGCACAAGCAACTCACCTGTAAGCAGGAAGTAAGGCAAAGTCTGTGCCAGAAAGTATGAAGGTGTGGTGGTAGGAGCTTGTGGAAGTTCTTTTCTGGTTGCTTCTGTCTTAGTAAAATCATGGATTGGAGCTATTGATGACAGGCAGGAATCAAAGGGTATCTGATGTTCTAAAGAATATATTGGGTAGAGATGAGGGAGTGGAACATTCGAAATTTTTTCTTTTTTATGGTAAGTGTAATTTGAAATGACTGGGTTGAAGGTATGGCCCTAGGAATGGTGACTGAGGTGAGAATGGTGGCAAGACCGCACATGTGACTGGTCTTCCCCGATATGACCTGGGGCTGACACATGTGTAGAAGACAATATTAGGAATGTTCCCTGAGCAACTCGAGTGTGCCAGACAATCCGTGTTTCTCTCTCCATTAATCCACAAGACAACCTTGCAACAACCCAAAGAATCAAAGATGGTTATCCTCCAATTGTTTTCACAAATGAAAAAAGTTAAGGCTCGGAGAGTTTCATTAACCAGCTCAGGGTAACACAGCAATATGGATGCAGGATTCAGACTTGGCTCTTCTAACCCCAGGGCCACTCTTTCCTGTGTCTGTGACACACCTCTCCAATGTCTTCACCTGCAAGCATTAGTCCACAACAAGTTACAAGAGAGTTGGACCAGGAAGTCTTACGGCTCAACTTTTGTTGTTTGAGCCTGAGGCAGAAGTCTGATCCAGAGGTTAAATGCTTCAGTCTCCTGAGAGAAAAGCCTCTTTTCACTCTTATAGGTTAGTGCCACTTTGGGGCATTGAAAACCAACATAAAGGGTCAAGTCTAATGGCTATAACCAATTTGGGTTTGTTTTACTTCAGGGGTAACCTTAGTGGCCTGCCCCAGCAGCTACATTTGTCTTACTGTAGCAGGATACTCTTGGAGAATCCTGAAGCACAGGCCAGGGGACTTCTTGGCCGTTTACCATTTTTTTAAAGGTTTTTAAAAATGTATCCAAATAGCATGGAGGACAAGGGGCGTTAGAGAGGAGTAGGGAATTTGGGTAAATTGGAAGGGGAGGTGAACCATGTGAGACTATGGACTCTGAAAAACAATCTGAGGGGTTTGAAGTGGCGGGGGGGTGGGAGGTTGGGGTACCAGGTGGTGGGTATTATAGAGGGCACGGCTTGCATGGAGCACTGGGTGTGGTGAAAAAATAATGAATAATGTTTTTCTGAAAATAAATAAATTGAAAAAAAAATGTCTATCTTCCAGTAACTGAACAATAAAGAGAAAAATGAGCAACATCATGGGTATTAATGTGCACAGAAAACAAAATGTTCAATAAAAATTAATTATATCTAAAAAAAAATGTATTTACTTGAGAGAGAGTACAGAGGGAGAAGGGGAAGCAGACCCCTGCTAAACAAGGAACCTGATGTGGGGCTTAATCAGGACCTTAGGATCGTGACCTGAGTGAGCTAAAAGCAGACACCTAACCGACTGAGCCACCCAAGCTCCCCACGCCATTTACCACATTGTAACCCGAACTTCATCTGGAAAAATGTGAGGCCTGATACCCTGTCTCTGGTATTCCCGGAGTGTTCTATTATAAGTCCAGGGTTTCTATCCCCCGGAGGCAATTTATACAAGTGATAAGGGAAGAAAGCAGAGACATGAAATTTTTTCACAAAATTCATTTCTTGCTTCAGATGGAAGAAATTCGCATGCATTCTGCTTTGTAATAGTTCTACTAGAAAGTCAGGGAATCCTACCTCTCAGTGCTCCAAATGAGAAAACTGCAATCAAAAGTCATTGCTGTTACTCATCTAAACCAAAACCATCCAATAGAATTTCTGCAAAAAGGAAATATTCTGTTTGTGCTTTCTAATTCAGTAGCCATTAGTCACATATGGATGTTGAACACTTAAAATGTAGCTAATAAACTGAGGAACAGAATTTTTATTTAATTTCAATTTATTTAATTTTCGATTTAAACCATCTGTGGCTAGTGACTACCACGTTGAACTGCACAGATCTAGATTATAAAACAAGAGGCCAAGCCACCTCACCCGTTTGAACACAGTGACCAAGTTTGCCCATAGAACCTTGCCATGAAGACCCTTGCTTCATCCGTTCCTCCTAAAAAAGGAGGGTCTCCACTGCTCACACCTTTTGGGGAAAAAACAAACAAACAAACAAACAGAAAGTCCATGTAACCATATTCTATTACTGCCACAGATCACTGTAAACTTTGAAGGTTAGAACCCATATTTACTGTCTCACAGTTTCTGTAGGTCAGAAGTCCAGGTACAGCAGAGGCCAATGTAGTTCTCTGTTTAGGGTCTCACCAGGCCCAAGTCTAAGTGTGAGCAGGGCTGCATTCCTTTCTGGGGGCTCTGGGAAAGAATCTACTTCAAGTTCATTCAGGTTGTCGGCAAAATTCGGTTCCCTGCTGCTATAGGAGTGACGTCTCTGCTTGCTTGCTGATTGTCAGCTAGGGGTTGCCCTTAACTCCAAAAGACCTCCCTCTGGTCCTTGCACACTTTCCTCCTACCTCAGATCCAGCAACAGCACATCAAATCCTTCTCACACTCAGAATCTCTCTGCCTTCCTCTTCTGCCCTCAGCTTTGAAGGGCTCACATAATTACATTGGATCCACTCACATAATCTCCCTATTTTATTGCCAATTGTTTAGTAACGTTAATAACATCTACAAAGCCTCTTTTGCCAATTAATATAGCATAAGCACAAGAGTATTATCAGGGAGCAAAAACCCAGGAACCAAAATTCTGCCTATCACAACCAGATAGCAGAGAAACCAGTGAGACAATAGCTAGCAATTATTTAATGTTTTCTAGAGTAGAAAATAAAAAGGACTTATTGGGGAAAAATTTTTTAAAACAACCTCTTTTGAATTTTTTCTCTCCCTTAGAATCTTGAGTCACTTATCTTATTTCATCATTATGAGAAATGGGCCAAGTGGTTAGTTTTAGGATCCCCAGACATTTCAGGGTATATGCCTTGGAGTGTCTAAGTCTTCAGAATAGCCTCCAGCAGAGAAAACAGAAGCTGATACACCACCTCCATGGCCCTGTCCCATCACAACAGAACCTACCAGAAATTTTGAGCCCTCTTTCTGGTTTAGCCAGTGCTCAGTTAGATATTAAGTCCTGATAAGAAGTGGAGGCTGTTAATTAATGAACAAACCTTACATGCAAAATAAGCTACTCAGCTCCAGTTAGCAAATTCCAGTAAGAAATGAAGTGAATGGAAAAATACTTCCTTCTAATTAGGTAAAAAGAAACAGGGAGTTTTTCAAGTCCAAAACAAAGAGCTGCTTTGTGTTTGTCCTCCTCCTAGAGAGAAGGGAGAAAGATATCTTTGAGCTAGGAGTTCAGGGAGAGAGAGAGAGACGAGAGAGAGAGAGAGAGAGAGAGAGAGAGGAGAGAGAGAGAGAGAGCAAGCTGAGAGAGGACCAGTCTGTTACCTGAAAGAGAGCAAACAAAGTACAAGCTGCTGCATTTTCCAAGAGTAAGCCCCCAGGTCTGGGAAGAACCCATAAGAATTCACTTAGGGGGACACAATGTTGAGAACATGTAAGAACAAAGGCCTGGGTGGAGAAGTCACTGGGAGTGCGCAAAGCTGTCTATCTGGTACTTACCCAGGTCTACCAATTCTATCTTCCTTACTTGAGGATGACTCATGCTCAAGAACAAAACGACCTTACAGCATGTTGCATGTTGTATCCCTTTCCAGCTCCAGGCAGAAGCCTCTTGTTGCTGGCTAGATCACGAGGGTAGTCAGCACCTACTCTTGGACACCGCCTGGCACCCTCTCTCCAGAGACTTAGAAATCCCTTATGCTGGAGGCCCAGACAGACTTTCTAGACTAGTTCTCATGCCCTATGACCTCTCCACCATTAGCATGGTTTATGCCCACCCTGAATGCCGACCCTTCCTATGGCCTGTCTTTCCCGGTACCATCATCTCCAACTTCCCCTTGGCTCAGCCTCTTATGTTTCCCTTCCCATAATCCAACCTTTCTGCTGGCCTTCTGAAGATTTTACCCATTGATAAACTCCTTTCCCTATGATTTAAGAGCCCATTGGGCTCCTTTCTCCCTACCTTAACTGAAACATGACTCTTACTGAAGGACCCTGCCTTTTCTGCAGCCCCTTTAGCTGCCGATGTATATTCTTCGATTCCTGGTGTATCCCAGAGCTATGGAAAAAGGGTCCTGGTTACTCTTCTGGCTCCACATTACCATATCCACACCTTTATTCTTCATTAAGTTATAAAAAACTCTCCACCCTTTGTTGTGCTCATGGTTTCCATCTGTCCTTCTCTTGGTCACCTGTTCCACATTCACTGGAGCTCAGTGAAACTCTCCTCCCCAGTCCTGCCAACGTTGCAGGTGACCTCCACCTCCTTTCCCCTTCACCAGTCACTCCTTTCACTTTGCCTTGGATGTGATGATTACCAACAACTGTTTCAACTCTGCCACGCTAAATTCTAATACCCCATGAAAAACCATTACCAGACCATTTTCTATTCTCTGTTTTAAGAAAAACAAACAAAAACAACTACTCTTTGCCTCATTTAGAGTACCAAGCCATGGGTTCCTCGATTCTGTTCTAACCTCCCATCTGCTCTAGCTCACCTTCTTAGGTGCTGCTCATTAAACCAGCATTTCAGACAGATTCTGTCTTCCACTGATCCAGTCAGAGAAGGCAACACCTGAGAATAGGCAAGCTTATCTGTAAATGAAGAAACACTAAAAATAATGTACTCTATGTAAAATAAATATTAATAAAATAACACTTCTACCTGTGTTCACATTATCCAGATAATCTTAAGATTTTCCCAGGTGCTGGCTAACATTTAATGACTAACAGGTCTGAACAAAAGCACATCAGATGCCTATACGGAAATTCTACTTGGATTCTGATAGAGTCCAAGACGCTAACATCACCTCCCAGTCAGATTTTGAGCAGTGTTGGGGCAGTAAAACTTAGAAGATCCTATCTGGGAACAATTTAAAACTTTATTATCCAACAAATGTGTTTTCTATCAGCCCTATCCTGATGCCTTCTCAAAAATTATAATAACGTTTTCATGGAATTATCTCCATTTCAACCTAACTCTCCATCTATCTTGTATCACTTTTCTTCTCTCATCATAATGTAGAAATAGATCTTAACATCAAATGATAAAAAGCCATTCAAATCACATCTCTGCAGGAAGCCTTGGCCATAATAGGTAGGCCTTGCTGTTGGGATGGCAGGCAACTTTCCCTCTTCCTTCTCTGCTTTGAGCCATGGCTCTCTAAAGCCGATACCAAGAATGTTATGAGGACATGACTGTCAAAGTTTGCATCCAGTAAGAGTTACTCAAATGGTTGCTAGGAGATTGTAAGAAGGAATAGGAATGGAGGGCAAAAAAGCTAGAGATGAGGAAAAAGGGGGATCCAGTAGGGAGTCAATGCCAATAGACAAAAATCTGAGCCAAATGTAGCAGACTAAGCCTAGTTACAGCGCAGTTACAATAGGGGTTGAGGGGTCATGGGAAAGAGCCCACCCAGAGTAAGTTGCTCTGGATAAATGAGACACATTGAGGCCTTCTGTTCACTCAGGCAAAGGAAGGATAAGAGCATGAGCCCAGCCTTAGGCTGGCAGAATCAAGGTATGAAGCAGGGCCCATGTACCTGGCAGACACACAAGGACAAGGCTTTCTACCTGGCATCTGTGACTTGGGTACCCAGGCACATGAGAGCTTGGGAGGAATTACCCATCCTTGATAGAAGATGGATACAGAGAGCCTGCCACCTCTGCCTGCAGGTTTAAAAGGGTCAAAATGTTGTAAGACAAAAACTATTGATCTGCCCTTCTCCTTTTGAAAGGTGTGGCACTCATAAACAGCTCTGATGATACATATGGGTAAAGTCTAATAATTCTTCATTCATTCATGGATCATGTACTGAAAACCTAATACATGCTAAATGCAGAGTTAGGTGCTGAGGAGATAAGGACAAATGTATTAATGTAGAGATATTCACGACCACCTTCTGTCCTTCTACCAGCACTCCTTGCCCCTTTAAGGAACTCACATATTAAATTTGTGGAGCCTTATTGTGCTGATCAGGAGAATGGGTAGAAAAGAAAACTGGAAGACATCAAGAGAGGCTATATGATAAAGAATTGTGCAACAGATAACAAAAAGAGTAGAGAGCAGAGATCTGGAAGAGAGGGGAATGGAGAGATAGAGAAAACACATGATGAGGATGGAGTTGAAGTGGTGAGAAAATTGGGAGCAGGTGGGTTAGTGACTTGTGGACTTGGGGAGATGGATCATTAAAGTCCAGAACAGCATGGGGAGAGAGAGAGAGAGAGAGATTGTAATTTCTGGCCACACTCTCTTGGAGACTTTATGAACTTCCTTGTGATTGGAATTGTGTTTTACTCTTGGAGGCCACACAATGATAAAAATGCTTGCAAGGCGACCCAACTTTTTGGAGATTACAAAATAAGACATAGTCCCTGCCCTCTAGGTGCTCAGAGTCAGACAGGAAAACAGACATTTAACATAAAGTAATACAATAAGACTTTGCAAGTGCTGCATCCTACGGCTGTACAGGGCTTGGGGTGACAAGTGAGAGGGAGGCCACTAGCTCAAGAATAGCCAGATGTTCTCTCCACTGGAGCTTGTGGGGAGTGGTTTAGGTCCCAAATCAATGGGACCAAGAGCAACCTATGCCTTAGTGCTGGAAAAGAAGAAGCAAAAAACCCAAATTCCCTCCTCAACCCTATTGGAATTCTATTACCTCTATGCTCACCAGAGTGTCAGGCAGCGTGGCCCGCTTGGGCTTCCTGAGGGCTTCCTTTTTGCTTGTTTGACCGAGAGCTCCCTGCGCAGCCCATATCTTCTTTTCTACTCCAGTATCGCCCAGACAAAGGAGAGCGTCTGTAGACTGAGGTGTTAGCATAAGAGAACTCAGTACCAAATCTTGTAAGCATGGAAGGGGAAAACGGATGAATGCTAAATGAAGGCTGAAATCATGTAAGTGAAACACAAAGTCAGCCCCAGAGCTGCTGCAATATTACAGCGGAGGTTTGCAGTAAGTTCGCTACCCCCAGGCAAAGGGAGGACTTGAGTTTCCAAGCAGGGCTGAAGCAATCACTTTGCTGGTTTGTGCCAGCCAAGTGACTCACTCTCAAACCTGTTTAATATGAAACAGCATTAGGAGCCTGGATATAGCCTCAGGGAGATCAGCTGCTAACCAGCTCGGATTATAGCTGCAATCCCTCAAACGCGGCCATTTAAAGTGTCTCCACATGTCTTTGGTGGCACACAACACTGTGCAGGAAAGACACCGTCCTTGAAGTAGAAAGATCAACGTTCTGGTTCCCATTCTGTAGCAATTTGTCATGTGACTCAGGCCAGCCTCATTTGGAAAATGAGGCTGATGCCTTGTCCATAAAATGGGGCAGTATCTTCCCTGCCCACTCCCTGTGGTCGTTTTGAGCACTAAATGAGAAATGTGAAAATTAAGGGGGGTGATGAAAATGGCAGAGGGCTCTGTACCAGGTATTACCATTATACGTAGTATCATAAATCTCCTTTTATGCTTTCATTGATACTACAGGGAATCTCCTTAAATGGCAGGAATGAGGAAATAAACACAACAAGAATTTTACTTCATACTTTAGTATCAACAGCATTGAAAGCACCAATTTAGCCAGTTATTGTGGACTTTTGTCATCCAGGCAGTAAATTGGAGTCTTCTCACAAAGATTAGAGTTCCCCTCGTCGGTGTTATCTGAGGCTATCCATCAGACCATCGCTGATATAGTTTCCAGCAAGAACTGTAAAGAGATCCCTGTTAGGGAAATTTATCAAACTATTTCTCCCATTTGCAATTACAGGGACAAGAAAATAAACAAAAAGATCTTTCTTGGTTTTCTTGGCTCCTCTTCCTGCCTTTCTTCTCCTCCCCTTTATTAATTTTTTTTTTCTATTCCCATTTCTATCCCCCAAAGGAACTGTGTGATGTGGGTAAGGTGAGTGAAGTACTTGACTGGGATGAATATTTTCATTGGGTGCCAAAAAAACCTAAAAAATCAAGATAAATACGCATACATTTTTTAATCTTTTAAATGTATTATTTATTTATTTACTTATTCATTTGAGAGGAAAAGAGAGAGAGCATGGAGCTTGAGCAGGGGTGGTGAGGGGCAGTGGGAGAGCCAAAGGGAGAGGGAGAAGCAGACTTATCTGCTGAGCAGGGAGCCCAACCCAGGGCTTGATCTCAGGACCCCAAGATCATGGCCTGAGCAGAAAGCACACCCTTAAACTGTTTCACCAACTGAGCCACCCAGGTGCCCCTATATACATTTTTTAAAAAGATTTATTTATTCATTTGAGAGAGAAAGAGAGACGTGTGTGGGCAGGGGGAGGGGCAGAGGAAGAGAGAGAGAGAGAAAGAGAACTCCAAGCAGACTGAAGTGTAGAGCCTGAAGCAGGACTCGATCCTGGGACCCTGAGATCATGACTTGAACAGAAACCAAGAGTGGGATGTTCAACCAACTGAGCCACCCAGGTGCCCCAGGATAAACATATTTTAATGAATATTTTTTAAACAAAATTAATTAATACCGAAAAGCCATGATGAGCAAAATATCAAAATTTTAAATAAAATCAGTGGAAGTGCCATACCAAGACATACTAAAGCCTGAGGCAAGAGGGAAAAAAATCAGTAATACTGATCCTGTCTTTATTTAATATTTGCTTTTTTGTTCATCATGGATTCTTGCCTTAATTTTGATGTATCATAGATAGCAATTTTTTTCTTTCCTGGTAGCATCTAAAATTATAGTTTGCCTTAGTATGAAGGACAGCTTCAGTTTAGTTAAATGCTTTCCATGTGGTATGTAGAACAAGCATGACTCCTGGCAGTCAAACTCAGCTTGGCTTTGTCTCCTGCCATTTCCAAACATGAATTCAGTGGAAGTCACCTCCCCGTTCCTGAATGAAAGCTCTGTGAGTCTCGTGACTTTTCTGTTCACGCTTAAATAATGGACAAGTCCCACAGTCATTTCAAGTCACAGTTAGCAATTACAATGCATAATCTCCTGAGATAATAAAAATTCACAACTTTTACTTAGTGGTGTATCTCCCCCTCCATCAGTCCAGGCTTGGCAGCTGGCAGCAGGCAAAGGAAGTGGGGCCTTCTGTTATCTGTTTTTAGTACCTGTCTTCCTCACCCACTTAATACCTGCTGTTTTATTCTCCCCCTACCAGGTAAGGACTTTTCAGTGAAGAGAGGAAGGAGATACCTTAGTTCTTGCCTGACAGGGTGGCTTCACATTCTCTGGGCCAGGAAGGTGTTTAACGGGATCCTTTCTCCTTAGGGCATCTTCATTGGCTCATCAGTGCTTCCTTCTACCTTCAGGTATCTGGAATGTTTGTCCCATTTGGATGGTAGCTACAAGGATATTTATTATATCATTAACTCTACTTTTCTATGTGCTTTATATATTCTAAATTTTCTTAATTCTTTTTTTTTTTTTTTTCAAAGAACTGTGAGAGGGACGCCTGGGTGACTCAGTCAGTTAAGCTGCTGCCTTTGGCTCAGATCATGATCCCAGAGTCCTGGGATCAAGTTCCGTATCGGGCTCTTTGCTTGGCAGGAAGCCTGCTTCTCTCTCCACCTCTGCCTGCCACTCTTGCCTGCTTATGCTCTCTCTCTCTCTCTGACAAATAAATAAATAAATAAAATCTTAAAAAAAAAACAAAAAAGAACTGTGAGAGAAAATAAGGGGGTAGAATCCTAACTCTACACGAAAACAACCTTTGCTGAATAGAAACCTCTCTCTTCTTTCTCTCTCTCTCTCATATACATACACACTCTTCCATTTTACTACCAGCCATTCCTGCTCTCCTGCCCTGCTTTTTTATCACCTCTATAGATCTATAAAAGTAAAAGTCTGCCTAGATAAAGATAAACTTCCATGCCCTGTCACATGCTAGTTTATTTCTCACTCCTCCTGAATACACAGAGCGATCTCCCACTGGTTTCTAATTTCTTCAAGAATAAATGGCCCTGGCCAGAATCCAGTCCACTCCCAGTCCCCTGGGAACTCGTCAAGAGAACTAGAACATCTCTACCCTCCACCTCTAATGCAGAAATCAACAAGAGTCCCAGGGCAAGAAAGGCACGGTAAAAACAGCCCCGCGACCAAAGGCAGAAAACACTTCTTGTACTCACCACTAAGAGTCCCACTAAACTGCCTGTCTCCAGGCATTGGAACTGAAGAGAGAAGAATGTTGCAGAGGCTAACCAGTTGTCCTCACTTGAGTAAAATAATCGCCTTTATTGTTTAGCTTCACAATGCTGGGAACATATTGTTTATATCCTGGAGTGCTCATTTTCCATACCAAGTCTTTAATATTCTGCTTTATTGGTAATATTTAAATGTGTGGTTCTACTTTGCCTTCAAGGATTTATAGAGGTTGGAACAAGGAAACAATGTGAATTCTCACACACTCCAAAGGGCCTGCCCAGATTCAGGATGTGTGAAGCAAAACACTTTTCCAACATGACAAATGTCAGGATCAAAAGGAAAAGAAAACAACGTAACACAATAAAATTTTAAAAATAAACAAATAAAATTTAAGTTAAATTAGATAAATAAATAAAAAGTCATCATCAACGCCCCCTCAAAAAAAAACAAAAACAAGGAAAAGAAAACAGCTAGCTGTGGGCAGATACAGCAGATAAATCCACAAAACCAATGCAGATTCCAGTCCCTCTGGGACTAAGGCTGGTTTTCACAGTTGGGGAGTTGCTTACAACAGCTGGCTGGGCTTGCGAGGCAGAGCATTCAGTGTGGGAGTAACAGAAGGGGGATGGGCTGAGTGACAGGCAACCGATGTTCCAGGAGTCAAGTCTGTACTCACCAATTTCCCTCACTTCCTTCAATTTCCTTCTAATATTCGTCCCAGAGGGATTAATAAAAATGAACAGAAAATGGTAGTTGATGAGACAAGTTTTAAAAAATGCAAAAAGCATAAAGAATCTCACTACAGAAATGAAATTCCATTACGCCATAAACTCAGACGGAGAAAAAAAATCGCATCTTTATTTTCACTAAACTGCAACTGAAAATGTAGCATTTCCTTCAATTATAAATGGAGGCAATAAACCACAGCAGTCTTGGTACTACTGATGACTTTGTAACTAGTAGAATTTGTGGATATTTTTAATTAATAATATTTATGGTTGTTGCAAATATCTTGAAATATTATTTTTGATCACCACTACTGTCAAATTATGATAGTAATTAAATTTGTCATGAGATCTTGATATTTAATCTGTTAACAAAGAAGCATATATTTTTGATAACTATATTTCAATAATTGCTTTCCTTTGTGATCTTATGTATTTTATGCAATAGATTTTAAAACATTATTCTAAGAAGAGATCCATAGGTTTCATCAAACTGCCAAAGGGGACTATGGACACAAAAACATTAAGACCTCTTTCTTAGGCGGTTGCAGACTAGTTTTTGGTGGGGAGGGGTGTGCAGTGCAGAATCCTATCAACCCAAATCCAAAAATGTTTGAAAAAGGTTTTGGGGAAGAAAGGGTGAGAGAGGTCAAGATGCAACCTTAGGTATGCTTACAGACTATGAAATTCAGTAAGTAATGAAACAAGTTACATTCCACCTGAAAGCCATATATTTAGGGATTCTTTTGGTAAAAAGCCCAACTATATAAGAAGTGATCCAGCTTGTCAGAGTGTAGTTCAGGAGGAATAATTCTGGATGGTGAACCTTGATCCAGAGCCCAATGCCCTAACAGCTAACAAATAACTCAAATCTATAAATATATAATAGTCTTACATCTACTCCAGGTAACTAATGATAATTCAGTTGAGTAAGCATCCTTTCCACTCTGGGAAAAACTAGCAATAAAAATAATAGAAGCTTTTATAACCAATTTTCACTTAAATTATTTAATTAACTAACCTTCCCCATTCCTTCTTTAAAACCTACCAAGTGGACTTAAGGCACACTGAACACTTGCAGCCAGTGGACTTCTCTCTAGTACCCTGGCACCTTCTCAAAACACAATAATAAGAAAATAAACTACTCAATTAAAAATAGGGCAAAACCCACCCACCCAATTATTGTATTTGTTTGTTTGTTTGTTTGTTTTAAATGTGGGAGGCTTGAACTCATGACCCTGAGATCAAGGCCTGAACTGAGATCAAGAGTTGGACACTTCACAAACTGAGCCACCCAGGCCCTTCTAAACCCATCTAATTATTAAGGCCCACTAGATAGTTATCTCTCTCACAATACCGCACAGTAATCAAAACAGTTTGTTACTGGCAAAGGAATAGCCAAATGGATCAGTGGAACAGAGTAGAGAAAACAGAGCCATGCAAATATGCCCAAATGGTTTTTTAAAAACGGACTTATTTTTAAGTAGTTTTTGAGTTATAGAAAAATCAAGCAGATAGTACAAGTTCCCACTTACTGCATCCAGTATCCCTCATTATTAACATATTAGTATAGTATATCTATTATAATTAGGCAATAAATATTGATACATTATAATTAATAGTCACAGTGTATTCAGATTCACTTTGTTTTTAATTTTCATGTCTCCTTAGGCTCCTCTTATCTATGACAATTTCTCAGACTTTTCTTTTTTCATGACCTTGACAGCTTTGAGGAGTACTGGTCATATACTTTGTAGGATGCCCCACTTTTGGAATGTGTCTGATTTTTTTCTCATCGGGCTCTCTGCTCGGCGGGGGCCTGCTTCCCTTCCCCTCTCTCTGCCTGCCTCTCTGCCTGCTGTGATCTCTCTCTGTCAAATAAATAAATAAAATCTTAAAAAAAAAAAAAAAACTAGAATGATGGGTTATTTGAAAGAAGATTACAGAAGTAAAGTGCCATTTTTATCACATCATTTTAAGAGTCAATATTTATCAACATGATTTATGATTTTGATGTTGAGTTGGGCTGAGGTAGTCTTTGTCAGATTTCTCTACTATAAAGGTACTTTTCCCCTGTTTTCAGACTATAATCTTTGGAAGAAAGTTACTATACACAGCCCACACTTACGGAGTAGAGATTTATATTCCTCTTCTAGAGGACAAAGTATGTGCATCAATCATTTGGAATTCTGAGTGGGAGAGTTGTCTATCCTCTCCTATTTATTTATTATTCAATCATTTATCTCAGTAGGGTTTATGGGTAGTTATTTGGTACCCTAAACTATAATCTAATTTTACCTTGTTTATTTTTTGTTCAAATTGTTCTAACCCTGGTGATTAGGCTCTTCTAGTTGGGTTCTGTGCACCTCTGACATACCCTCATCCATGTGTTTTTTGTTTTTCTTTAATCACTTCCTTACTTTCTGATACTACAAAGTGCTCCTGGATCATCTTATATGTTTTCTTCCCTAGTTCTAGGATAAACCATTTCTCTAAGGAGACTTGTTCCTTTTACTAGAGAGTGGTGTTAGAAACCACAATCTGGTGATCAGGTATACTACTTGATAATTCTCCGGAGATTCATTGAAGTTGTTCATTACTTTGTTCCTATGCGTTGATAAGTACTAGCCCATGTTATGGCTGTTCCACAGTTTATTTGACTATTCATCTGTTGAAGGATATCTAGATTATTTCCATTTCAGGGCCATTATGGAAAAAAAGCTACAAGAAACATTTGTATACAGGTTTTTATGTGAACATATTTTTTATTTATCTGAAAGTGATATGTCATTGTTGTTTAAATTTTCATTTCTCTAATGGTTAATAACATTGAACATTTTTCATGTACTTATTTATCACCTGCATATTCTTTTTGGTGAAGTGTCTATTCATGTCTTTGACCCAATTTTCTAATTAGATTCTAAACACTTATATCTGCTAAATATTTAACTGAAAATTTTGAACTGTGTATGAACTATTACTTATGATTCCTCATTTTTGCTGAACTTAACAGCCAACCTTACAGCCTCTAAATAAGAGTGATGAAGTGACTCAAACCTAAGATTTAACACCTTTTGTGTTGAGTTCTAGAATAAGTTATTTTTTAATCCCCTTGGCAATTTGGATGTATTTTATTTGACAGGTGGAGTACTTGAAATGTTGAATTTAGACTTGTGATTTTCATTTTAAATGTTTAAAGGGTTTAATTGACAGTAGATTGGGGATTTAAATTTGAGACATGTAAAAGTTGAATTGATTATGTTTGTAAACTGTGTTTGAATTTTTCAGGGAATCTGAGGTACTAAATCTATAACTTCTGATTATTATGTTTGTAAATAGAGTTGAGGGGCTTAGGAATATTTTTTTTAATTGTAAGCTTACTTTTTGAATGTTTGAAGTGCTTTAAAGAATCAAAATTCCTATATTTGTAGCTGTATTTGAAAAATCTAAGAATTTTACTGAGTTAATATTAAATGTTTAGAGAACTTAATCTTCCATATTTATAAGCTAATTTTACATTATAGTTGGATACATTTATAAATAAGACCATAAAGTTTAAACTTAAAGATCTAAGGAAAACAAGATTTTAAAACTGAATACCTTTAATAAATTTGACATTTATTAAACAAAAGTAGCTTTATACATTTTTGGGTTTTTTTCTTTCAGTATACAAAAGCTCATCTTGTACATAAAAAACTCAAATGATGGAATAAAGAATCAACTTCTCCCACATTCTGGTTCTCACAGAAACCAGCTCACTGACATTGAAACAAAGAAAATTAAACACTTTATATACAGAGTTACCATATGACCCAGCAATTTCACTGCTAGATTTATAACCAAGAGATATAAAGGCATGTATCCATACAAAGACTTACACGTGGATGTTTTTTTTTTCTTTTTTAAAGATTTTATTTTATTTATTTGAGAGAGAGACAGTGAGAGAGAGAATGAGCGAGGAGGTCAGAGAGCGAAGCAGACTCCCCAAGGAGCTGGGAGCCTGATGTGGGACTCGATTCCGGGACTCCAGGATCACGCCCTGAGCCGGAGGCAGTCGTTCAACCAACTGCGCCACCCAGGCGTCCCTACCCGTGGATGTTCATAGTAGTCTTACTTGTGGTAACAAAAACTGGAAGCAACCCAGATGACCATTAGGAAGTAAATGAATAAATGTACTATAGCATAGCCATACAATAGAATATTATTCAGCAATAAAAAGGAATAAAGTACTGATACACAGATCAGTACACAACATAGGTGAATATTGAAAATATTATGCCACATATATGAAAGAAGCCAGATAAAAAAGGCAAATGCTGTATGATTCTGTTTATATGAAATGTCCAGAATACTTATCAAACAGAAAGTAAATCAGTTTGTTTGCCTATGGCCAGGAGGGAGGATGGGCAGAAACAAGAGTGGCTTAACAGTGTGGAGTTTCCTTCGGGGCTGATGAAAATATTCTAAAATTTACTGTGATTATGATTATGCATCTCTGTGAATATACCAAAACCATTAAATTGTAGGTTTTGAATAGGTGAATTATATGGTATGCAAAAAAAAAAAGCTGTTATAAGAAAGGACGTGAGAAGGAAGGAAGGAAGGAAGGAAGGAAGGAGAAAACAAAAAGAAAAGAAAGAAAATCAAACACAAACTTCAGACTTTTCAGAATTCCCAGAATACCCACATTATCCCTATGGGAGAAAGTATCTTTGGAGTCTCTTGCACAGATATGCAACAACTTTCTTGTGTTGTGCATGTCCTGCTTCTTCACGTTGTGGTCTTATTAGTTAAAATCTTGTGTGGTATATCTGAGTGAGCCTAGGTCACCTACCTCCACCCCCACCCCAGCTACAAAGGATATGGGGAAAGTGAGTTCTGGCTTCCACCTTGAAAGTCAGGACTCCTAACAGTAGAGACTCCCCCAAAATAAAGGAAAAATTATGTAACAGATGCTGGGAAACTCCAAGAATATGACACACTGTTCACTACATTCGGCCACACATTGAGAGTGAGTTAAAGGGGACAAGATGGGAGGCAGAGAGACCAGTTAGGTGGCTTGTACATGCCTACAAAGAGACATGGTGATCACCTGAACTACAGATAACAGAGAAAGCGGTAATAGAGGCAGAGATGAACAATCACATTTGAGAAACAATTTGAAAAGAAAAATCAAAACTTGGAGATTTGTTACATAAGAGAGAGATGAGGGAGCAAGAGGTATTAAAATTTTCTGGCCTAAATAACTGAGTGGATATTGGGACCTCAACCTAAGATAAGAAAGGAACAAGTGACCAGGAACAGGTTGGGGAATTAGGGAAGGAGAATGGAATATGCTGAATTCTAGATGTTTTTGTTTTCTAATGTAATTCCATTGTGGTCAGAGGCCATACTTTGTATGACTTGAATTCTTTTAAGTTTATTGAGATTTGTTTCCAGACGCAAAATCTGGTATCTTGATAAATATTTTGTGTGCAACTGGCAAGTATGTGAATTCTGTTATGGAAGAAATGTCCTACAAATGTGAAATCTATCTGCTGATGTTCTGCGACTTGTCCTACCAATTATGGAAGGAAGGTACTGAAATCTACAATTATTGATTGTAGATTTGTCTATTTCTCTTTGCTCCTATCTATTTTCCTTCATGAATTATTAAATGCATAAACACAATCGTTATATCCTCTAGATGAATTGACCCCTTTTAATACGAAATGACTGTATTTACTCTTTGTAATATTCTTTATCTGAAATATTTTCTTTTGACTAGTTTCCTTTTGTTTGCACAGTGAATATCTTTCTATTCTTTTGCCTTTAACCTATTGGTATCTATGCATTTAAAGTGCATTCCTCACAAGCAGCTTCTTCTCTTTAAACCAGTTTCTGCCTTTCAGTATGACTTCAAGATCACTAACCTTTTCTTTGGCAATGTCTTATTTGCCATTAATCCTATGCAGTGCATTTTTATTCAGACACTGTAGCCTTCATCTTTAGAATTACAATTTGTCTCCTTTTTTTAATATCTCTCATGTCTCTTTAACTTTTTAAATGTTTGGAATATGTTTTCATGTTCTTGTCTGTCAATTCTAACATCTATGAAAGTTCTGGGTCTGCTTTTGAACAATTAACTTTTATTATGGGTGTATTTTATTAAATATGACCTAATCTCTAGTTCTACTATCAGTTTATGAGAAGAAAAGGGATAGAGAAACATGTTAACATCAGTAAAGTGCAGAATGTGAGGGACACCACAGGACAAGCAATCAATTTTGTCAACATATAAAGTGCAAGGAAGGAAAAGAGCTTAAGAGATTTTAACCAAATGCAAAGCGAGTACTTTATTTGGATCCTGACTTGAAGGAATGAACTATATAAAACATTCATAAGAAAATTGGGAAAATTTGAACACTGACTAGAAGTTAAGAAATTGTTCATTTTAAAGATATTAAAAGACATTATAATGATTTTGTGGTTGTTATCAAAAATAAACTATTGTTTAGAGACATATAGTAAAGCATTTATGGGTGCAGTAATATACTGCTTCTGATTTGCTTCAAAATAATCCAAGGAGGGAAAGAAAAGATGAGGTTCAGATAGAACAAATGGGCCAAAGAATGATAACTGCTGAAACTGAGTAATGACTACATAGTAGTTCATTATATTATTCTCTTTACTTTTATAACACTTGTTATTTTCCCACAATTTAAAAAAATCAGATGTTCTGTTATTTGAGAAGCCTGGCTCTATCCTCTCCCTACTCCTAATAGAATTAATTGTGCTCAAGACTGTTCCCCTACTGTCCAAATTAATTAAACCCTCATTTATCTCCAAATCTTTCTCCCTAATTGGCTATAAACCCTTGAGAGCAAAAATTGTCTTATTAATTTTCTGTTCTTTATATTCCCACCACCAACCACAGAGCAAGGGTGCTCAATAAATGGAAACAAATTGGCAACTCTCTAGCCCCAGTTCACAAAGTGCCCATGACAGGGAGGGAGGCTGACTCTACCCTATTAAATCAAGTGTCCTGTTAGGTGCTCTGTCCTTTATAAATTCAAGTCATATTGCATATAAATGCATGGCAAAGGAACCAAAGGAATCCTTATGGAAAAACTTGGGCAATAAAACTGTCAAGACAAACTAGGAATCCAACAGGGACTGGCAGGGTCAGCAATACTGAAACTGTTTTATAGTTCACTGTGTACTTCCTCTTCTTACAGGTATGCATTGCACTGTGACCTTTGCAAAGTCCTCTGTCCTGCCCTGCCTTTCTCACAGTACTGCTCTAAGTCTTAAATATGATACCATAATGCATTTAAAAGCGTTTTTTTTTTTTAACTGGAAAGCAGAATAAAGTTTAAAGCATTATGGCTTCTTCCCAAGACATCCAGGCATCTCACAGAGCACATCAGATTAGCTATTGGAAAAATTGAACTTAGATGAAATTTTCAGTAAGCAAAGTCTGGGTGGGTTTTTTTGTTGGTTTTCTTTTTCTTTTTTTTTTTCAATATAAATATACACACAGCACCTATTCCATGTTGTCCTTGGTGCTGGTGACACAGAGTGAGGACAGCCTAGGTGACCAGACCTCTCTCATGGAAAACCTAACCCTTGGCTCCTAGGCTTCTTACTCCTACTGTTCAATCTCCTGACTGACTTATTTATTAAGTTATTCATATGCTTATGTATTTATTGATTAAGACTTTTAATTAAGAATTTTACAAATACATCCTGATTGGAGGTTTCTAATTATGGGGAAATTTCCGTTTGTCCTTGGAGAGGGCATGATTATGGGCAGGTGGCCTTTGACTTCCTGTGGTAGTCACCAGGAGGAGAATTTTGGGACGCCATTCCCAGGTTGTGTCTTCCCTGCTGATGAGCTTTTGTGTTCACCCACTTTACATAGTGCTAAATCTGGGGAGTGGTTATACGGGTGTGTGTCAGAATAATCCATGTAGCTGTGCTTTGAGTTTGGCTTTCTGTATTTTTCTTAAATGTCACAATAACAGTTAAAAATAAAACTTCCTTCAAAAGTCACACAACTTGTTCACTTCACAAGGAAATGTGGCACAGGTGCGGGCCACTGGGAGTATCGGAGTGACCAGGTTTATTGGTCAGTAGCGAAGGCTGCGTGTCTGCCATCTCCCCCCTCAAGGGAACCATCCGGTCAGCTCCAGGAGGGTAAAAGAACTAATGAAGATAACAATTACAACGATTACAAAACGACAATGACAATAAAATCACAGTAATAACAAATCCAAACAGGAGATTCGTATCCAATAAACGGTTGTAAGCGGCACAAATCACGACACCACGGGGCCGCCATACCAAAGACCCCACGGGCAGCGGACATCGCGGCTCTCGCAGCGCCCCTGGCGGCCCCCTTCCTGACACCGGCCGGCGGGGTGGGCGGAGCCTGGCGGGCGGGGCGGGGCGGGGCGGGGCGCCGAGCGCGCGGCGGAGGGTGGGCATAAGGGGGAGGAGGTGACGGGCGGACGGACGGGCGGGCGGCTGGGCGGGGCGCGTTCGGGCCTCAGCTCTACACACGCCGCGCTCGCCTCCCAGATTCCGCGCCGCCGGGGTGTCTGGTGGCAAGCGCCGTCCGCGAGCCGGGGCAGCAGCCGGAGGAGGAGCCGCGGGCGCTGAGGTAGGCGCGGGGACGCCCGCCGCGCGGCCTGGAGCCAGGGCGCCCCCGGCCCTGCCCCAGGGTGGTGGCGAGGCCGGGGGGCGGTGCGCGGAGGCCCGAGCGGGCGGGGCCGGGGCCTGGGGGCGGGGACCGGCCTGGCCAGCTGGGCCAGAGGGGCCTCGCGGAGCTGGGCCAGCGGCAGTGCCATGGGAGTCGGGGTTTGGGGCGGCGCGGGCTCCAGTGCACGCCCTGCTGGGTCCCGGGCAGTGGCTGCCCGGGAGGTGTGTAAACCGCCTGCCCCGGGGGCACCCACCGAGCAGAGAAGGCGGGGGACGGCCCTGACCCTCCCACTTTTGGGGCTCCCAGGCCAGTTCGCCCGCACAGCCCTCGGGAACTTGTTAACAGGAAAGCTTGGCAGAAAAACAAATGCCAACGTTTTGGAAGAACTGAGAGTCACGTCGTTAGGCGCTGAGGCTCTATTTTCCTTCCCCGCCCCCTGCCCAGCCTCAGCCCGAATTGGCCAAAGAAGGATGTGTCACCAGCTCCGGGCCTCGGGCGGGATCCCCGGCCTGGCTGAAAGCAGGAGTACCTGAAACAAAGGTAAACGGAGGCCGGGCACACCCTGGCCCTGCCGTGTGGCCGCCCCTAGGCCGCCACAGTGGGTCTCTTCCTCGCCGACCCTGGCCGCCGCCTCGGAGGGGCTTTCTCTCGGGGGACCTCTCGATGGAAACCAGCTGGCCGGGCTTGGAGTTGATGTTGCATCTGAACTCTGTTGTGCTCGCATTATTCCCAATCCCTCAACTCTGGTAAAGCTTAAGGAAATTTTACCCAGTTTTAGTGGTCAGCAAATGTAAGGGAGGGTAAATTGCTGTTTGTAAATTATAATGTATTTTCTTATTAAGAAATGGCCTGAAAACACGAAATAAAAATTCTTAACACGTAAGCAAAAAAGAGTGGTTTGTAGTGCCTTCCAAACTCTGAAGAAGTGCTCCTTCTCAGATCGTTTATGTACAAAGCATCCCCTCAAACCTTTGGTGCCAGGCATTTTTCTTTGTTCTTTATTAGTCTCAGGCCTCAGTTTCTTGTAAACGGAGCACCCACTGCTGAGACCCTAAACATTGCTGTACTAGGTCAGGGCATGTGCATCCTGCTCAGTAGGCAGCAGGTTTGTGTGGTAGTAAAACATCATTTTCTTTCTTGATGGTACCATTAAAATTATCTCAGTTTCATTCCTTTCAGAAATATCCATAACTTTTAGTGAAAGCCTTTTAAAAATCTATAGACCACTCCTAATTTATAAATAAAATCTGTTCACATTTATTGCATCCACATGGCTCTCCTATCCTCTCTGACAGAAGAACTTGAGATACTGTGGGGAAAACTCGGATCTTTTATAAATCTGAGAACTCAGAAATTGAGGACAGGGCAAACAAAGTAAGAAGTTTTTTTTTTCAAAAAATAGAAAGCTTTGAAGAAGTCTTTATCAGGACCAACCTGGCTGTTGAGGTAAAAAATAGTTGTATGCACTAACAACCTGAATATTAATCAGTTAAAGATTTATTTGTGTTCTTAAGTATTTGCATATTTTAAAATGTAGTTAACATTCTGGACAGTGAAGGGGTATCTGACTTTAATCTGAATTAATTTTACTTTAATGTTTAGCTAAAACCCACTGTCCTAAGAGAATGAAAGTTTCGTTTCATCAAGAAGAGAGTAAAGGATCTGAGAAATTTCAGAGTATGGAGTACTGGAGGGGGGCACTTGTTAAAAGCAAACCATGACTTTGCTTTTAAACTCTTCATAAGCTGATCAGTCTCCACTGATTTAGCCCCTGTCACCTTTCAGTACACAGCTAAAGCCTTTCTTAACATCTTCCCCAACACACACCTTACCCTCCCCCCAAAAAAACCCCACCACCTGGAGTAGAGTTGATCACCCTTTTGATTAGGCGTTTTCATCTATAGTACTATTGACATTTTGGACCAGGTAATTCATTCTTGGGGAGGGCTATCCTGGTCATCATAGGATGTTTAGCAGCATTCCTGACCTCTCCTAAATATATACCACTAGTACCTCCGCCCATACACAATTATAGCAAGTAGTCACACAATGTACACAGTAGTGACAATCAAAAAAGCCTCCAGATACTGCCAGATGTCCTCTGAGAGAGCCAAAATCACCCCAGTTGAGAACCACTGTCCTAAGTAGACTGTTGCCTTAATTAACATCGGTGACCCTACGTTGTCTTCATTTGGTTATGTGTTGATTTTCTCTGCTGTCCTAAGCTTTAGGGCAGAGGAGTCATTCATTCATTTACCACATATCTGAGGAAGGGCATACTTTACCAGCCAGGTGCTAGTTTAGTTCTGGAAATACAGTGATAAAAGGAGCTAGTGTGGTCTTTGTACTCTTGAACATTATTTCTAAAGAGAGTGACACACACATGTATAGTGATACAGATACTTCATTGCAATTGTGATAAATTCTAGGAGAAGTACAGAGCACACTGAGTACATAAAACAAGGGTCCTAGTTTGGGAACTAGGAAAGGTTTCCTTGGGAAATGACCTTTAAGGTGAGGGGGACATTCAAGGTTAATAGAAGTTATAAAGTGAAGCTTAGGGGAACAATATATCAGGCAGAAGGAATAGGACCTTTTCTGGGAACTCAGAGGCCAATGTGGCTGGAACGTGAAGAGTGGTAGGGGCAGGATGATACAAAATGAATCTGGAAAAGTTGGTAAAGGCTTTATTTGAGCAGCAGTTCTCAGTCCAGCCTATTCATCGGAATCACAAGAGGACCTTAAAACAGTACTAGGGCATGGCCCATTAAATTAGAATGTCTGTATTGGATCCTACTTTCCTCCCCAGCTGCTGTTCTCCCCACACTTTTTATTTTATTTTTTAAGATTTTGTTTATTTATTTGACAGACAGAGATCACAAGTAGGCAGAGAGGCTGGCAGAGAAAGGAGGAAGCAGCTCCCCATGGAGTAGAGAGCCTGATGCGGGGCTCGGTCCCAGGACCCTGGGATCATGACCTGAGCTGAAGGCAGAGGCTTTAACCCACTGAGCCACCCAGGCACCCCTTCCCCACACTTTTTAAAAGGATAACCACTAACACTAGTTTTGTGTATTGTTCTAGACATTTTTTTTGTCAGCATTCAAGCAAATGCATATTCTTAGTTCCTGTTGTTGTTTACACAAATGGTAGCACTCTGTACACACTATTTTTTTTGAGACTTTATTTATTTATTTGAGCAAGAGTGTGCACGAGCAGGGGGGAGAGGGAGAAATAGGCTCAGTGCTCAGCCTGACATAGGGCTCGATCCCAGGACCCTTGGGACCATGACCTGAGCCAAAGGCAGATGCTTAATGACTGAGCAACCAGGCACCCCTGTACACAGTATTTCTGTTTGCAACAATGTCTTGGAAACCTTTCCATTTCAATATATAGTTTCCTTATTCTTTTGAATGACCTTATAGTATTCCATTGTATGGATATACCACAGATTATTTAACCGTTCCTTTATTGGTGAACATTTAAATTTTTTCTAATAATTTACTATAAGGAATAGTACAGGCATATGCCAGTTCATGTGTGTGAAAATATCTGTAGGATAAATTCCTGGAAATGGAATTATTGGGTCTAATATGTACATATACATATAAATACTATTTTGTAAAAAGATCAATATGGTCATGTTGAAGAGGATGGTTTGGAAAGAAATGAGTGCTTATGGGAAACAATTGACCCTAATTAAGGTTACTGAGTGCTATAGACTGCATTTTGTCCTCCTACAATTGAATTTTGAGTCCCTTACCCCTAGTGACTAAACGTGGAAATAGAATCTTTGGTAGGTAATTAGGGTTAAACGGGGTGAAAAGGGTGGGGCCCCAACTCAATAGAATTGGTGGTTTTATAAGTAGAGGAGGTTGGAAAGGCCTTGTGAGCACAGTTAGAAGGTGGCTATCTGCAAGCCAGGAAGAGAAACTGACTTTTTCAGATCTTGATCTGGGACATCTGCCCTCCAGAACCGTGAGAAAATTACATTTCTGTTGTTTAAGCAATCCAGGCTATGGTATTTTATTATGGCATCTTGAGCCAATTAACACACAGTGGAAAGGTAGAAGAGAAAAGATTGTAGCTGGGACCATGGTGGTAGCAGAGGAGATGGAGATGGATATAGGAGATATATTTAAGAAGCATAATTGAAAGGACTTAATGATTGAGGGAGAAATGAGTAGGATGACTCCCAGGCTTGCCCAACCAGGTGAATGTTGTGGCTGTTATCTGAGGTAGAGAGCACTAGAAAGGTAAATAGTTTTAAAGTGGGTATAAATCATAGTTCACTTTGGGACTGGTAAGACCTCTGAGTGGAGAATAACATAAGCGTTGGTACTTCAAATCCATAGCCCAAAGGAGTGGACTGAACTGGGGACCCATATTTAGGTGTGAATTGAGGCGTAGTGGATGGAATTACCAGAGCACTTTGGGAATTTGTAGCCCACAGCTGAATCTGGCTTACACATGTGTTTTGTTTTTCCCATGGAATGTTTTTTGTTTTTAATTTTTAGTTGCCAATAATTTAAAATCTGAAGATTTCCCATGAAAATCTAGATTTGGGTCTTTTCTTTAAAAATGAGAAGATGCAGCACTACTGAGCTGGCTTTCCCGTATGGCAACAATTGGTTGGAGCTAAGTCAGCACTGATCCCGGCTGCTTTCTAGTTCAGCAGAGAGTCCACCACTCCCTAAAACTTATAACTGGCTTGCTTTTTTTTTTTTTTTTTAAGATTTTATTTATTTTTTTGACAGAGAGATATCACAAGTAGGTGGAGAGGCCGGCAAAGAAAGAGAGGAGGAAGCAGGCTCCTCGCTGAGCAGAGAGCCGGATGCGGGACTTGTTCTCAGGATCCTGGGATCATGACCTGAGCCGAAGGCGGAGGCTTTAACCCACTGAGCCACATGGGCGCCCCTGGCTTGCTTTTTTTTAATTTACTTCTCTGATCCTGTAGGCATTTGAGTGTGGAATCCCTATTCTAGGAAGAGAGAACACAACAGGGATTCTCATCTTGGCTGCACGTTGGAAATACTGGATAATTAAAAATTACTCTTGTTAATACCCACACCAGAAATGTATATTTTTGTTTACTTGGTCTAAATTAAAGCCGGGATTAAAAAAAAAAACAAAAACTCTTCAGGTGATTCCACTGAGCAGTGGAAGTTGAGACCATTGACAGATTAAGAAGAGAGAGAGCCCAGTGTTTCAAAGTTGAGTAAAGGAAGGTCGCTCCAGGATAAGGGATGAGAAGTGATCAGAGAGGTACAGTGGAGTGGGATCTTGCTTATAGCTAAGGTATGCAAACTTAACCTAATACACTTGAAGATGTTTTTAATTAGATGAAAGAGAAGTTGATTTCGCATGTATATTTAACTGTTTGTTTTGTGTATACCTGTATATGTATATGCTGTTCATTACTGCCTAGAGTTAATGTATACAAAAAACAGCTTTGCTTTATTTAATGGGCCATTTAAAGGATTCAAGAGTAATTTAAACTATGCTCGATATTTGTCTTAGGTGTTTACTTTAGAATCTACTTCCAGTTTAAGTTGTGTCATAAAAGGCATTTTTTTTAATCAGTTCCTGTGTCACGCGACACAGCGTGACACATTTTTTTTTCAATTTATTTATATTCAGAAAAACAGTATTCATTATTTTTTCACCACACCCAGTGCTCCATGCAAGCCGTGCCCTCTATAATACGCACCACCTGGTACCCCAACCTCCCACCCACCCCCCCCCCCCCCCGCCACTTCAAACCCCTCAGATTGTTTTTCAGAGTCCATAGTCTCTCATGGTTCACCTCCCCTTCCAATTTACCCAAATTCCCTACTCCTCTCTAACGCCCCTTGTCCTCCATGCTATTTGTTATGCTCCGCAAATAAGTGAAACCATATGATAATTGACTCTTAAAAGGCATTTTTAAAAAAGAAGAGTTATCAAGTGAAGCTGCAGATTGAAAATGATCAGTTGGATTTAGCAAGATGGAATCATTGACCTCAGCAAAACCATTTTAGATTGGAAAAGGCAGAGACCAGATTGAAGTGGGTAGAAAGTAAGGAAATGGAAAGGATAAATTTGGGGAAATCTTTTGAATTTACCCTAGAAGAGGAGTGATGAGGGAAGGTCAGGTGTCCTATATGTATGGTAGGTGCAGTCTGTGTTGGTTACCCAAATGCTTCTAGCTCTTGAGGGAGGTAACTTAGTGGTGCCTGATTACCCTTCTCCCCTATATCAGAGGGGTCTTGCTTGTATTTGTTTTGGAGACTTTGTGCTTTCCACTGAGGAGATATTTTTCCAGGACCTTTGAGACTCAGATGTTAGTGATTAGGCCCTTAGTCTTTTTCTTATCTGAAAAGCCTTAGGGCTCCTAAAGGCCAGCAGGGCTCCAGTGACCCTGACATCATCCTCCCATTAAACTGTGAACAAAGATCAGATTGTTGTCATGTTGAAAATGGAATACTTGGCTATGTCAGGGAATATGTATCTCCAACTTTCAGATTCCCAAGAGCAGTTTTTTGCAGCCGCTTTAACTTTATATTATAGCTGGTTTTTCAGTTGCATATATGTAAAATTTCTCATACTTTGAAATCTTTATCACTGATGCTCATTAAAGGGTATGGACACAAGTTGGAGGAGACCCTCACTGAGCTCAAAGAGAAGAGAACACGAACAAACTGGTTTCCAAAAGATTGTGTGAATGCTGGAATGCAATTACCTAGAAGATTGGATTAGAGTGGCTGTCCAGAGTGGGTTGTCACGCACATGACCTCTACCGATCTGTCTCTTACACATCTCTGCCTCATCGGCAACCTTAACCTAGCTAGCATAGGAGGTTTAAAGAGTTGTGATCTATAGATACCATAGGGGTTGGAAAATGCCAAGGATTTATTACTGAGGAATGGAGTTTATTAGTTGAAGACATAAGCCCCATTGCTGTACTTTTTTCCGAAAGTAAGAGTGTAATCCTGTGAGGGATTAGTCTTCATAGCTGCTAGTAGTTCATCCATTAGGTGGATGATGGTTAACTTCTGTATGAAGGATGCCTTTATGACATAAGTAAAAGCCCTTGGTCTACAAAGGTTTATACTGGGAGTCTATGATAAGAAATATTTTATTTAGAAACTTTTGTGTGCTTGGGCAATTATAGGAATTCCACCATCATAAATAAAGTTAGGTGCCATACTTGGATTGTGGTAGACAGAGGGAAAAGTTAATTGCAAGGTGGGCCAAAGATTCTTTGGTTTATAGAGGAAATAGGATATTTTGAGTGGGCAGATGATTTGCAGTCATTTCTTGAGTGCCAAATCTTGATTTGTTAAATGTCAGCTGTGTGATTTTTTTTTTTTAAAGATTTCACCTATTTATTTGACAGGCAGAGACCACAAGTAGGCAGAGAAGCAGGCAGAGAGAGAGAGGGAAGCAGGCTCCCCACTGAGCAGAGAGCCTGATGTGGGCCTCGATCCCAGGACCCTGGGGTCATGACCTGAGCTGAAGGCAGAGGCGTTAACCCACTGATCCACCCAGGCGCCCCCCTGTGTGATTTTTTTTAATAGAATTAAAGTTCACATAACATTAATCAGTTTAACCTAAAGTATACAATTCAGGACTCTCAGTACATTCACAGTGTTGTGTAAGCATTAATTGCAGACTATTTTTGTCACCCCAGAAGGAAACCCTGTACCCATTTAACAGGCACTCTCTATTCCTCTCTCCCCCTATTTCCTGAAAACCACCAATCTGCTTCTGTCTCTGCGGAGTTGCCTATTCTGGGCATTTCATATAAGTGGCATCACACAAATGTGACATACTGTGACTGGCTTTTTTCACTTAGCATAATTTGTGCAAGGTTCATTCATGTTGTAGCATGTGTTCCTTTCTTTGAATAATAATCATTCCTTTCACAATTATCATATGATCTCCCTGATATGAGGAATTTGAGAGGCAGGGTGAGAGGGTTTGGAGGGTAGGGAAGAAAAAAATGAAACAAGATGGGGTCGGGAAGGAGACAAACCATTGGAGACTCTTAATCTCACAAAACAAGCTGAGGGTTGCTGGGGGAAGGGGGTATGGAGAAGGTGGTTGGGTTATAGACATTGGGGAGGGTATGTGATATGGTGAGTGCTGTGAAATATGTAAACCTGATGATTCACAGACCTGTACCCCTGGGGCAAATAATACATTATATGTTAGTAAAAATAATTTTTAAAAATTATCATTCCTTTCTTTGAGTAATAATTCAATTGTATGGATATACTACATTTTGTTTATCCATTCACCAATTGATAGATATTTGGGTTGTTTATTCATTTGGCTATTATAGATAGTGCTACTAAGAGCATTCATGTATAATTTTTTGCTTGAATACCTGTTTTAGTTCTTTTGTCTACATACATAGGAGTGGAATTGCTGGGTCATAGGTAATTCTATGTTTAACTTCTTGAGAAACCATCAAACTGTTTTATATAGCATCTGCAGTATTGTACATTTCCACCAGCAATGTTCTGAAGTTTCTCAACATCCTTGTCAATACTTGTTATTTTCTGTTTGTTTTTTTTTAAAGAGTGAGAGAGTGAGAGCAAGAGAGGGGAGGAGGAGGAGAGGGAGAATCTTTTTTATATATAATTTTTTTTATTTTTTAAATTTCAGTGTGCCAGAATTCATTGTTTATGCACTACACCCAGTGCTCCATGCAATACGTGCCCTCCATAATACCCACCACCTGGCTCCCCCAGTTCCTACCCTCCTCCCCTCCAAACCCTCAGACTGTTTTTCAAAGAGTCCATAGTCTCTCATGGTTCATCTCCCCCTCCAGTTTCTCCCAACTCTCTTCTCCTCTCCATCTCCCCATGTCCTCCATGTTATTTGTTATGCTCCACAAATAAGTGAAACCATATGACAATTGACTCTCTCTGCTTGACTTATTTCACTCAGCATAATCTCTTCCAGTCCCATCCATGTTGATAAAAAAGTTGGATATTCATCCTTTCTGATGGAGGCATAATACTCCATAATGTATTTGGACCACATCTTTCTTATCCATTCGTCCGTTGAAGGGCATCTTGGTTCTTTCCACAGTTTGGTGACTGTGGCCATTGCTGCTGTAAACATTGGGGTACAGATGGCCCTTCTTTTCACTACATCTGTATCTTTGGGGTAAATACCCAGTAGTGCAATTGGAGGGTCATAAGGAAGCTCTGTTTTTAATTTCTTAAGGTATCTCCACACTGTTTTCCAAAGTGGCTGCACCAGCTTGCATTGCCACCAACAGTATTGGTCTGAAGAGGGAGAATCTTCCCTCTTCGAGCAGGGCTCGATCTCACAACCCTGACATCATGACCCAAGCAGAAATTGAGTCAGACACCTCACCAGTTGAGCCACCCAGGTGCCCCACTGTTTTTGGGTTGTTGGTTTTTTTTTTTTTAAGTTTTTATTCAGTTAGTGAACATACAGTGTTACATTAGTTTCAGGTATACAATATAGTGATTTATTTCTATTCATTACTCCATTCTCATCACAAGGGCACTCCTTAATCCCCATCACTTATTTAACCCAACCCCTCTCCCCTGCCACCCTCCAGGGGTTTTTTGGTTATAGCTATCCTAGTGGGTATGAAGTAATATCTCGTGATTTTGATTCACATTTTCTAAATGACTAGTGAATAATGTTGAGCATCTTTTCATGTCCTTTTTGGTCATCTGTATATCTTCTTTGGAAAGACATCTATTCAATTCCTTTGTCCATTTTTTAATTGGATTGCTTATCTTATTGTTAAGTAGTTGTTAAGGGGTCTTTATACATTCTGGATACCAGACCCTTGTCAGATATATTGTTTGCACGTATTTCTCCCATACTGTGTGTTGCGTTTTCACCTTTTTGATAGTATCCTTTGTACACTGGCTTCTAATTCTAATGAAGTCAAATTTCTGTTCTGTTCTTTTGTTGCTTATACTTTTGGTGTCCTAAGAATACATTGCCAAATCCAAGATCGTGTCAGTTTACCCCTATGCTGTCTTCTAAGAGTCTATAGTTTTAGTTCTTACGTTTAGGTCTTTGATCAGTGTTGAGTTAATTTTTGTGTGTGACATAGGGTCCACCTCCATTCTTTTGCATGTGGATATCTAGTTGTCCCAGCACTATTTCTTGAAAGAGATGTGTATTGTTGGGTTTTTTTTTTTTTTAAGATTTTGTTTATTTATCACACAGAAAGAGAGAAATAGAGAGGGAATACAAGCAGAGGGAGTAGGAGAGGTAGAAGCAGGCTCCCCATCAAGCAGGGAGCCCGACATAACACAGGGCACCATCCCAGGACTCTGGGATCATGGACGGAGCCACCCAGGCACTCCGAGATGTGTGTTCTTATGTAAGTCTCGGACCCTGTGCTTTCTTATGTGTGAAATGAAAGTGTTAAGAATAGTTGCCTCGGGGTGCCTGGGTGGCTCAGTGGGTTAAAGCCTCTGCCTTTGGCTCAGGTCATGATCTCAGGGTCCTGGGATCGAGCCCTGCATCAGGCTGTCTGCTCAGCAGGGGGCCTGCTTCCTCTCTCTCTGCCTGCCTCTCTGCTTACCTGTGATCTCTGTCAAATACATAAATAAAATCTTTAAAAAAAAAAAGAATACTTGCCTCACAAAGTTGTAAGAATAAAAAGAGAAGGTGAATGTTTAGCAGTAAAGATGACTGAACAAATGATTATTATTATTTTGCTTTTGTCATATGTGTAAGGTTCCTTTAAGTTAGTATCTTTCGGCAACCAACAGAAGTCTTCCATCCAGTGGATAGTGAGTCATAACATAGTGGATTGGGGACCATGTTGCACGCCTGAGTACAAAGTCAGATGGCCCTAATGCAGGAGGTAGTTGGAGAGATTGTACTTATCCAAAATTGAATGTATGTGTTCTTATAGAGCATGTGTTTGTCAAATTCTGTTGCTATTCCTCTCAAATTTAGGTGTTCTAGGTGTGTAAGAAATAGTTTTAATTTAATTTTTTTAGTCTTTAAAACTGAAGAGTTTTCAGGCATAGTAGAAAAATAAAGGCAGTTCTTTTTTTTTTTTTTTTAAAGATTTTATTTATTTATTTGAGAGAGAGACAGTGAGAGAGAGCATGAGTGAGGAGAAGGTCAGAGAGCGAAGCAGACTCCCCATGGAGCTGGGAGCCCGATGTGGGACTCGATCCCGGGACTCCAGGATCACGCCCTGAGCCGAAGGCAGTCGTCCAACCAACTGAGCCACCCAGGCGTCCCAAGGCAGTTCTTTTTATTGGACTAAGGATTGTCACATTTTACTGTATCAGCTTTTAAATGTCTAGAATGAAGACTTTTCCTGATTGCTTAGTTCAGTCAACAAATATTTCTTGAGTTGCTGCTATGTGGCAGCCACTGTACTAAATATTAGAGATAATAATGCCTTAACATATAAGACCAAACTCTTGATCCTGCATCCCCTTCTAAATCTGTTCCTTTCTACGAAGCGAGCACAACAAATATTTCTTGAGTTGCTGCTATGTGGCAGCCACTGTACTAAATATTAGAGATAATAATGCTTTAACATATAAGACCAAACTCTTGATCTTGCATCCCCTTCTAAATCTGTTCCTTTCTACAGTTGTTTAACTCACTGAGTCCAGTTCCTTTCTGCCAGTCCGTCTCGAATCCATACTAATCAGGCCCTTACCTCCCCTCCCCAATCAAGACCTCAACATTGCCGATCTGTCAAATGAGTCAGTTCTCAGTTTTTCTTTTACTTGATCTTTCAGCAGCATTCTGCCCAGTTGATTGTTCCTCTTTCTTTGAAATGCTTTAACTTAGCTTCCAGAACACTACTTTCTCTGGATTTCCCCCCACCTTACTAGAGGATTCTATCTCAGTCTTCTTGCTAGTTCCTCATCAACTTCCTGATCACTAGACGTGGGGATGCTCCTTACCTCTCAAACTTGTATTCTTCCTTATCAACACTATTTCCTTGCATTTCACCCAGTCTCATGACTTTAAATACCATCTATATGCCAAAAACCACATGCTAGTGACTACCAGATTTTATCTCCAAGTTAGACCACTCCTCTAAATCCCATACTCTGATATCAGAGTGCCTACATGACCTCTCCATTTGGATATCTAATAGACATTTCAAAACTGAATTCATTTTCCCCCTCCAAAACCACCTTTTTTGTTGCCTGTCCCATCTCAGTAAATAGCAACTCCTTTCTTCTAGTAGCCCAGGCCAAGAACTTTGGAGTCATTGTTGACTGTCACCTTTCTTCCCACATTCAGTTTGTCAGCAAACCCTGTTGGCTCTTCTTTCAGAAGGTATTTACTTTTAGAATGTATCTAGAGTTGGTCATTAATGCCAGTATCTCTTCAGCTTTCACCTTCTCCAAACCACCAGTATATATCTCCTGAAAAATTGCCCTCTCCTAATTCTTTTTTCCCTGCTTTTGTCCTTGCCCTTGTACAGCTGTTCTCAATGCAGCAGCTAGAGGGACACTGTTAAAAATCAGTTCTTAGCTCAGAGGCTTTATGCTTACCTACAAGGCCCTATATAATCTAAACCCCCACTCTCTGACCTCCTCTTCTACTGTTAATCCCTGTGCTTACTTTGTCAAAGTCACAAAAGGCACCTTGTTCTTCCTCCAATAAAGCAGCCCTAGGCCCTGTGCTTTCCCCCACTATCTACAAAGCCCCCTCCCTCACTTCCCTTCTGTCTTGAGTAAAGTTCACTTTCTCGAGCACTCCCTGTCTCCTTCCCTTTCAAACCCTGCTTCCCAGAGCTCTTAGTACTCTGGGTGTTCCTGCTACCCTACCCCTGAGACTGAGCAGTAAAGCTATCTCTTTCCCCCTGTTTATTTATCTTTAAACTTACATTTGAACAGAATCGCTTCAGTTAAAATAGTTTGAAAACTGTTTGTCTACAAGTTTAGAAGTAAAAAGGAGAGATTAGCTGCTGTGAAAGGAGATGTCATTAAGGACTTAGAAATCATAGCAAGGGCATGCTTATCGTTTCCATTTTGTAGGTCATAGGCACAGTCCTTATTTTATAGTACTGGGTGTGGAGGCCTATAATACTGCTACTATGAGTACTGATGAACACAATGCTCCTATTAGTGTCAAGCACTTCCCTCAAGCACTGTGGCTCAGGTGTCAGCATTTGTCTCCTTCAACATGATGTCTTGTTACTCTGGCAGTGGGTTGGGACCCTCTTCCCATGGTAAGCCCTGTTCAGTAGCAGAGGCAGCTCATTTGGTGCTGGTAGGAGTATTGGGAACCATGAATTAAAAGGCAGTTAAGAGTTATATACAATAGAATGTGTTGATTCTACTGTGAGATGCTCCAGACTCTTAAGGAAGAGGGCAAACAGATCATATCCAGTATAGTCTCCCTAGATAGCAAGTTCAGAAGCTTCATCACACTCATTGTTTGTCTGCAAACCTGCAGGCCTTCTCACCAGTTACTGTTATTAAAGGCTGGAATGGTGCTGGTTTTGAGTTGCTATTTTAAAAGACGGTGCATTATTTCTAATGAATTTTTAACCAACAAGTATTACATAAATAATATTCTCCTTGCCTTGGCCCTTTTCCTAGATGAGCTAACTCCCTAGATTACAAACAAGTAGGCAGTGTAATTTCAGATAATGGTAATAGTGCTATGAAGAAAAATAATGTTCCATAATAATGAATATTTAGGTTGTTTCCAATTCTTCCATCTTTTAACGTTACTGTGATGAACATCCTTGTACTTACACAAGTGTGTGATGTTTGTATTGCATAGATTCTGAAAGATGGAATTGCTGGATCATATGATCATATAACCAAAATTTTAATACATACTGCCAATTGGTCCACAAAGTGCCTGTACTGATACTATGTATAATATAATTAAAAATAGTAATGTGTTTCAGTTTATCAATCAATAAAAATATTTGCACTATTTTTTATTTACACTAGAAATATTGAATACATTCTCTTTGTAAAAAAAAAAAACACAAGGCTAAAAATCCTCATGCCATCTACCAATTTACAAATTTTTACCTCTTTTAGAAGTTTTAAAAACTCATGTTTCCTTTGAAACAGGCAAAGACCTAATGTGTCCTTGTTTTTTTTTTTTTTAAAGATTTTATTCATTCATTCGACAGACAGAAATCACAAGTAGGCAGAGAGGCAGGCAGAGAGGGAGAGGAGGAAGCAGGCTCCCCGCCGAACAGAGAGCCTGACGCGGGGCTTGATCCCAGAACCCTGGGATCATGACCAGAGCTGAAGGCAGAGGCTTTAACCCACTGAGCCACCCAGGCGCCCCTGTGTCCTTGTTTTTGATTTATTTCCCTGCGATTGAATATTTTTCTTGAGTTTTTGACCATTTGTATTTCTTTTTCTGGGTTTTGTTTTTTGTTTTTTGTTTTTTTTTTTAGATTGCACAATAAAGAATGCTAGTTACATCCTATGGTCTATTCTTCCTTCATCTTTAGTCATGGGAACCCCAGCTTTTAGCCAAGCCCTTTTCTGCCCATTTGGAGGACAACATTCCCTGGCCTCCTTAGAGCTAAGTGTTACCATATGAGTTTTAGCTGATGATACATAAGCAGAAGTGTTTAGTATAGTTTTCTGAAATTTCCTTAAAGAGAGAAGGCACTCTCTGATTTATTCCTTACCCTTCTTATATTGGAACATGGATACAATGACTGGAGTTCTAATAGCCATCCTGTCTGTCAAGACTGTCACTATAGCTCAGTGAGCCAGAAAACCTGGGTCTCTGAGCTGTTGGTGGAGCCACTTCACCAACCCTCAACTTAAGCTGTCTGAGTGAGAAATTTAACTTCTGTCTTGTTTAAGCACTCTTATTTTTGTTTTTTCTATTATATGTGGCATAACAAATACTTGTCTTATTTATTTATAGGAGCTCTTTGTGCCCTAGATAGTCATCCTTATTATAAAAATGGTACAGTTCCTCCAGTCTAAGTTCTCTCCCTTTGTTTGTAATAGTTTTTAATTTTGATCTCGAATTTACTTTTCTTTGCCTTTATTGCTTTTGATTTTACCTTTTTTTTTTTTACAACTTTTAAATGGACATTTCTCCTGCCCTGAAAATCTAAACATAGAATCTTACCTTTTTTTATACTTTTATACAGAATTTAGGTCTCTAATTCATCTGGAGTTTATTTTTATCTGTGGTGTAAGGGAGGAATCTTGTTTAGTTGGCCGTTCATTTGGAATAATCTTTATAACAAGTATCATGTCAAATTATCAGTTAATAAATTTTCATATATGCATGGGATGGTTTTAGAACTGTTTAGTTTCATTGATCTTTGGTTCTTTGCCAGTAATATACTTTTAATTACTGTAGCTTTATAATGTGATTTTTGGTGAGGCAAAACTAAATGTTAAATGGCTATAGCACAATATTTGGAAAACGTGTTAGGTGAAGAGTATAACAGTACAATGAACATTTGTTACCCATTCCTCAGTTTAAGGGAAATATATTTTTATTTCTTTTTATTTACCCCCCACACATACACACCTCCCCTCACCCAAAGTTGTATTGACTCCTGCACATTTCTCTTCTCTGTGAAATTTTAGAGTCATCTTATAAATTAATCTTAGAATTAATTTGCATCATTGAAGACAGTAATAAATAATAATGTTAATAATAATTAATAATATTAATAGAAGCAGTATTAATAATTGCTTTTTGGAAATTTATAAATTAATTGTTTAAATGCTTTTCCCATTTAAAAACAACAATTCGGGGGACACCTGGGTGGCTCACTTGGTTAAGCGGCTGCCTTCGGCTCCGGTCATGATCCCGGGGTCCTGGGATCGAGTTCCGCATGGGGCTCCTTGTTCATCAGGGAGCCTGCTTCTCCCTCTGCCTCTGCCTGCCACTCTGTCTGCCTGTGTTTACTCTCTCTGACAAATAAATAAATCTTAAAAATCTTTAAAAAAAAATAAAAACAACAATTCGAGTAATGTGATGTGAACAACATTAAGAGATACTAGTTGAATGTGATTACGATCTACAGTAGTTGTTAGTTTATCTGTTTTGGTGGCTTGTGACCATTATACTGTTTTTATTTTTTTATTGAGATTTAATTAACATATAACCATATTAGTTTCAGATGTACAACATAGTGACTCGATATATGCATATATTGTGAAATCATCACCACAATGTCTAGTTAACATCTATTGCCACATAATTACAGTTTTTTTCTTGAGATAAGAACTTTTAAGATTTAGTCTCATCAACTTTCAAATATACAATACAATATTATTAACTGTAGTCACCTTGCTATACATTACATCCCCAGGACTTAATTATTTTATGATTAGAAGTTTGTACCTTTTGACCACTTTCACCCATTTTTTCCCACGCCCTGCCCTCCACCTCTATCAACCACCAGTCTGTTCTCCACATCAGTTTGGGCTTTTGGGCCTTGTGAGGTGTTTTTTTTTTTTTTTAGATCTCACGTAAGTAAGCTCACACAGTATTTGTCTTTCTCTAACTTACTTCCGTCAGCATAATGCCCTCAAGGACCATCCATATTGTTGCAAATGGCAAGATTTCCTTCTTTTTATGGTTGAATATTTCATTGTGTGTACACACTACATTTTCTCTGTTCATTTATCCATTGATGGATACACATAGATTGTTTCTATGTGTGGCTATTATTTATAATAATGTTGCAGTGACCATGGGGATGTAGATATCTTTTTTAGTGCTTTCTTCTCTTTCAGATAAATACCCAGAAGTGGAATTGTTAGGTCATATGGTAGTTACACTTGTAAATTTTTGAAGAAGTTCCATACTTTTTTTCAGTGGCTGCACCAGTTTACTTTCCTACCAGCAGTGCACAAGTGCTCCCTTCTCTCCACATCCTTGCCAACACTTATTTCTTGTCTTTTTATAATAACTGCTCTTATAGGTGTGAAGTGATAATTCATTGTGATTTTGACTTACATTCTCCTGATGATTAGTGATGTTTAGCACCTTTTTGTGTACCTTTTGGCCATCTCTATATTGTCTTTGGAAAAATGTCTGTTCAGATCGTCTGCCAATTTTTTAATTGGATTTTTTGAGGTTTTTTTTACTATTGAGTTATATGAGTTCTTTACATATTTTAATGTTAATCCATTATCAGATATATAATTTGCAGATATTTTCTCCTATTCACTAGGTTTCCCTTTCATTTTATTGATGGTTTCCTTTGTTGTACAGTTAAAAGTTTTTAGTTTGATGTAGTCTCACTTGTTTACTTTTGCTTTTATTGCCATCTCTTTTGGTGTCAAATCTAAAAAATTCTCACCAAAACCAATGTCAAAGAGCTTGTTGCTTGTGTTTTCTTCTAGGAGTTTTATGGTTTCAGGTTTTACATCCAATTTTCAGTCCATTTTGATCTGATTTATGTGTATGGTGTAAGAGATTGATCCAGTTTTATTTTTGTGCATGTGGTTATTCAGTTTTCCCAGGACCAGTTATTGAAGAGACTGTCCGTTCCCCCCACTGTTATTCTTGACTCCTGTGTCTTAATTAATTGACCATATATGAGTTTATTTTCGGGCTCTATTCTGTTCCATTAATTTATGTGTCTGTTTTTATTTTAATACTAATTGTTTTGATTACCATAGCTTTGTATTATAGTTTGAAATCAGGGAGTAATGCCTCCTGATTTGTTCTTATTGCTCAAGATTGCTTTGGCTAGTCACAGTCTTTTGTGGTTCCATACAAATTTTGGAATTGTTTTTCTATTTCTATGAAAAATGTCATTGGAATTTTGATAGGGATTGCATTGCATCTGTAGATTGTTTTCTGTAGTTATAGACATTTTGACAATATTAATTCTTCCAGTATATGAGCATAGAATATCTTTACATTTATTTGTGTCTTCAGTTTCTTTCATCAGTGTCTTATAGTTTATAGAGTACAGGTCTTTCACTTCCTTATGTAAATTAATTCCTAGGTATTTTATTCTTTTCTCATGCAGTTGTAAATAGGATTGTTTTCTTGATTTCTCTTTCTGATAACTTATTATTAGTGTATAGAAACAGAACTGAGAGGGGCACCTGGGTGTCTCAGTGGGTTGGGCCTCTGCCTTCGGCTTGGGTCATGGTTCCAGGGTCCTGGAATTGAGCCCCACACTGGGCTCTCTGCTCAGCAGGGAGCCTGCTTCCTCCTCCTCCTCTCTCTCTCTCTCTCTCTCTCTGCCTACTGGTGATCTCTGTCAAATAAATAAATAAAATCTTAAAAAAAAAAAACAAAAAAGGAAGCACAACTGAGTTTTGAATATTGGTTTCTGTGACCTGCAACTGTACTGAATTCATTTATTCTAACAGTTTTTCAGTAGAGGTTTTCAGAGTTTTCTATATATGTGATTATAGCATCTACAAATAGAGACAATTTTATTTTTTTCTTTCTGATTTGGATGCTTTTAATAAAATTTCTTTTTCTAGGGCAACTGGGTAGCTCAGTTGTTAAGCATCTGCCTTCAGCTCAGGTCATGATCCTGAGGATCTAGGATCAAGCCCCATGTGGGGCTCCTTGCTTGGGAGGAGTCTGCTTCTCTCTCTCCCTGTGCCCCTCCATCCCACTCATGCGCGCGCGCTCGCTCTCTCTCTCTCTCTCTCTTTTGCTTTCAGATAAATAAATAAAATCTTTAAAAATTTTTCTTTTTCTTGCCTAATTGCCCTAAGACCTTTGATACTACGCTGAACAAAAGTGGTGAGAGTATGCATCGTTGCCTTGTTCCTATTCTTGTTGAGTATGATGTTAGCTGTGGGCTTGTCATACATGGGCTTTCTTTTGTTAAGGTACATTCTCTCTACACCCACTTTGTTGAGAGTTTTTATCATGAATGGGTGTTGTATTTTGTCAAGTACGTATCATGCATCTCATGAGATGATTATAAGATTTTTATCCTTTATTTTGTTAACATGGTATATTACATTGATTTATGGATATTGAACCATCCTTGCATCCTTGGAAAAGATCCCACTTGATCATGGTACATGATGCTTTTGTTATTCTTGAATTTGGTTTGCTAATATTTTGTTTAGGATTTTTGTATCTATGTTTATCAGTATTGGCCTATAATTTTCTTTTCTTGTAATGTTGTTGGCTAGTTTTGGCATCCAGATAATTCTAGTCCTGTAAAATGACTTTGGAAGCATTTTCTCCTCTATTTTTTTTGGGGGGGTGGTGGGAAGAAGATTTTGAAGAGGACCATTACACTGTTTTTAATTGTTCTTAGTCACAAGTTTAATTTGTACTCATAATTGGCCATTGCTTAGAAGTAGAACATGTGTAAAACACATGTTAAAACATCATAAATTAGTGAGGAGCATGAAAAATAATAATTCTGAAGAAGTATTTCAAGATGTCCCTTTTGGAATATGTAAGCTGTATTCATCTGATCAAAATTTTTCTAAAACATCAAGATGTCTCTAATATTAAACAAACTACATGATTAAAGGAAGCTGGTAAAGGGCATGAGGGAATTCTCTGTTTTATCTTTGCAGTTACTCTGGAAATTATAACTATTTCAAAATATAATTTTTTTGAAAAAAATTATTATAGCCCTCCCCCCATCTCTGCTCATGTTCTCTCTCACTCTCTGAAATAAATAAAAAAACAAAAAAGTATGATAAATTTAGAAGCATTAGAGAGGCATGCCTTATGTTTAAAATTATACTTGTATTCATACATGCATATAATTGGCATTTGGTATTTCCTATTCTTAAGGTCACTCTAAAGAAAATAATTTTAGATTGGTTCAGTAAATATAAGTAGCAAGGTAAAGCTATTCTGTTGAATCTCATGTAATATAGAAGGGGCCTAATCAAATTAAGATGGATTGTCAATTAAAAGTCTCCATTTTGTATTAAATAAGGAAGAGGTTTGCTTTAAAAATTTTCAACTTACTATGCAGTGGTATTGTAGACAGCTGAATGTTTATTCTATTATGATTGATCATTCTCTGATCAATCAGATCAGAGGTTGACGTACTTAAAAATCTAAAAAGGAAAAATTTAAACACTTGAAAATATGACAAAGAAAAAATATGGAGTTATTCTATCCAATTTGGCTTTTCATTTGTTTTTGTTGTTGTTGTTTTTAAAGATTTTATTTATTTATTTGACAGAGATCGCAAGTAGGCAGAGAGAGAGGAGGAAGCAGGCTTTCCACTGAGCAGAGAGCCCGATGTAGGGCTCAATCCCAGGACTCCAGGATCATGACCCGAGCTAAAGGTAGAGGCTTTAACCCCCTGAGCCACCCAAGCACCCCATGGCTTTTCATTTGTTGGTAAAATACCTATAATGTACAGTTTGCTGAGAATGTCTCTCAAAGAGGAGCATGAAACCATTTCTCCTACCTTGATATTTAAAAACTAAACCTGCAGGGGTGCCTGGGTGGCTCAGTGGGTTAAAGCCTCTGCCTTTGCTTGGGTCCTGATCCTGGGGTCCTGGGATTGAGCCCCGCTTCCAGTTCTCTGCTCAGCAGGGAGCCTGCTTCCCTCTCTCTCTGCCTGCCTCTCTGCCTGCTTGTGATCTCTCTCTGTCAAATAAAAAAAAAAATCTAAAAACTAAACCTCCAACTTAAGGAAGAATCCCAAGTATCAGGTTTAAAGAAATCATTTTGTTTATTTTGGATGCTGTAATGCAAATTAAATTTCACCTGCATTTCAACATACATTTGGTGCTAAGTCTCCCTCTTTTTTGTTTGTTTGTTGTTTTGTTTTTTTATTATTATTGTGTTAATCACCATACAGTACATAATTAGTTTTTGATGTAGTGTTCCAAGATTCATTGTTCACCTCTAACACCCAGGGTTCCATGCAATATGTCTCCTCCTTAATACCCACCGCCGTGCTCACCCATCCTCCCACTCCCCTTCCTTCTAAAACCCTCAGTTTGCTTCTCGCTTGGAGTTCACAGTCTATCATTGTCCGCTTCCCCCTCTGATATTACCCCCCTTCGCTTTTTCTTTCCTTCTCCTGATGTCCTCCATGTTATTCCTTGTTTTTTTTTTTTTTTAAGATTTTGTTTATTTATTTGACAGGCAGAGATCACAAGTAGGCAGAGAGGCAGGCAGAGAGAGAGGGGGAAGCAGACTCCCTACTGAGCAGAGAGCCCAATGCAGGGCTCGATCCCAGGACCCTGAGATCATGACCTGAGCCGAAGGCAGAGGCTTAACCCACTGAGCCACCCAGGCGCCCCATATTCCTTGTGTTCTACAAGTAAGTGAAACCATATGATAATTTTAAGTCCCCATCTTTTAATTTAATACATTTGGATGGTTGGAAATCCATCTTTTAACTTCTTGATAATTTCATTGGATAACATATGATTTTCTTTACATGATAAAACAGTTCATCAGTGAGTAGAAGTCAAAATTTGTCCTTAGATATTATCAGCATAAAGACTTTGCTATATGAACTTTATAACAAATCTTTAGTAGTAATATGTTGACTTAAGAATATTTTTATTTAAATTTGCTTTATCATGTGTCATATAAACTTTTTAAATGATTTTTTAAAATTACTAAGGAGGTTTGTAGTATTACTTTTTAAAGTTCATTAGTCAAAAAAGGTTGGGAATCACTCATCTGCACTATAGACCTGATCACCGAAATTGTGCTGATTAATGTCAGGTCGGGCCTGGATTCAGAATGGCCAGCCTGGAAGTGGTTATATCATATGATGATATGATATATGACATGTAGAGGGATAGGGTGTATCATATGATGAGACCCTTTAACTGAAGAGCACAGTGTTGCTGCTAACTTCCCAGGGGGTAATAATTTCCCCCTTTCAATCCATGTTGTTGCTTTGGTCTTAAGAGTAGGCAGATGGGCATGTGTATTGCCCATCTGCCTTTCTTCATTAGAATCAAAGATTAGAATGTTCAAAAGATTCTGAGCAGCTAAAAACCGTGGTAAATGTTCATTTACAGATGACGGAGGTTTTTTGGGCCAAAGATTTAAGAGAGTGACCAAGTTATGGAATGAAGTAAAGTGTCAATGAAAGCAAGAGCTAAAAGAAAAATAGAGGATGATGATGTATGTTTGCATGTCAGATAAATTGATCCGTTTTAAGGAATAAATATCCAGTTAAAGATATACAAGTAAAATGTTGTTTATAGGAAAAATATACAGGGAGTATATCCATTCACTCCAGTTTTATTAAATACAGCCAGCTATGATGGAAATGAAACATGCTTGTCTCTCTTTCTCTCTGTATTATGTTTGCTCTACTTAACACCAGCTTCTCCTGCCATGTTGCTTATCATGGATGTCCCAAAACAGTGGCCTTAGTCATCAAATATGTAGAACCTTTAAGACCTAGAGTTCTTAGCTAATGGCAGAGTTTCAGTGCTTCAGTTACAAGTCCCCAGGAGAGAAAATGTCTTTGGCCTTCCTTAAGTCAGCATCCCAACTAAATTAACCAGGAATGGAAAGTGTGTGATGCATAGAGTTGCTCCATTGAGCCTGCAGACAAGGCAGATCTCTAAGAAGTAGGAACATCTCTTGTTCAGTTATGTAGGAGAGAGGACTCGTTTGAAAAGGAATTAATTGGTTCCCTGAGCTCAGGGGGAAGTGTAAAATACCTATCCCTCCAAGAAAAGAACGTCAACAATGTCATAGGAAAGAAGATTAGGCCAGTCTACAATATGAACAACTGCCCATTCTGTGGGCCTAGGCAGCTTTGTTACGCCAGTAATCTTTGCAGATGATTCCTACCTAGCAGGAATGGGAACCCTAGGAGATGAGATGCAGTATATGACTAACCTGAGGAATATAACCAAACATTTCCACAATACCTGTACTGTAATGACTATCAAGATATCCTTGGGCCAAAAATTAGCAAGACAGGAAACAGCGTGTGTTGGAGAGGATGTGGAGAAAGGGGAACCCTCTTACACTGTTGGTGGGAATGCAAGTTAGTGCAGCCACTTTGAAGAACAGTGTGGAGATTCCTTAAGAAATTAAAAATAGAGCTTCCTTACGACCCTGCAATTGCACTACTGGGTATTTACCCTAAAGATACAGATGTAGTGAAAAGAAGGGCCATCTGTACCCCAATGTTTATAGCAGCAATGGCCAAAATCACCAAACTGTGGAAAGAACCAAGATGCCCTTCAGCGGACAAATGGATAAGGAAGATGTGGTCCATATACACTAAGGAGTATTATGCCTCCATCACAAAAGATGAATACCCAACTTTTGTATCAACATGGACGGGACTGGAAGAGATTATGCTGAGTGAAATAAGTCAAGCAGAGAGAGTCAATTATCATATGGTTTCATTTATTTGTGGAGCATAACAAATAACATGGAGGACATGGGGAGATGGAGAGGAGAAGGGAGTTGAGGGAAATTGGAAGAGGAGATGAACCATGAGAGACTATGGACTCTGAAAAACAATCAAAGGGTTTTGAAGGGGCGGGAGGTGGGAGGTTGGGTGAGCCAGGTGGTGGGTATTATGGAGGGCACATATTGCATGGAGCACGGGGTATGGTGCATAAACAATGAATTCTGTTATGCTGAAAATAAATAAATAAATAGAGAAAAAAAATGGTATCCTTGGGCTCTGGCCAAGGATATGGCTACAGTCATGATAAAAGTCTATTTTGGTGGATGACAAACAAAACTGGGAATCCCTTATAATTTTCATTCTTATCACCTAGCAGTTAACCACTGGTAATCAGATGTCCTAGTAACTTGTAATGGGAATTGGTTTGTCTTAACCCCTTCATGCATAGCACAGGAGAGTAGTAGCAAGGGCGCTCAATAGGAGAAGCACCACTAGAGGTAGGTGTACTGAATGACAGTGCTACCAGCAGAAATTCTTAATGGTCTCCAGTTATCAGTATGAATGTCTCACTTTTCCAAGTCCTCGTTGACAAAATGTTTTGAGATGCTTGGGTAAGCAAATATGCAGGAATACATTCTTCAGGGATTTGGGTGTAGGTTAGCTATAAGTTTGGAGATCATGGTGATCCAGAGCCCTCCTTACTGGTGACCTAGAAATCTATCTGATGTGTACACTTCTTAAAAGAACTAGCCTAGCTCTAGTACAAGCATAATTGAGCCTCTTGTTGGCTGCCTTTCTGAGTGTGTGTGTGTTGGAAGGGAGTGCTGGGTCATGCAGTTCTAGTGGATTGTCTTCTCTACTTTGCCTATCAGTACTAGGTCATTTGTGATGGATGCCAGGAGTGCTGGTCTTAGGTTCAGAGCATATGCTAAACTTTTCTATCAGGGAAAATGCAAGATTAAGCTGAGCAGTTATCAGAAATGTCCAAGAGGGCTACTTTATCCTGGATAGCATGAATTGAATCAGTCCCTCCCTAAACTGGTTATAAAAGGTCTTGGCCAAGGAAACAGAAATGGTAGCATGTTAGCGAATTGCCTCCCTTCTTCTTCTCTTCCTCATTAAGCACTTTCTCTGTATTGGCACTGTTTTGGTGTTGAGAGACAATGTTGAATAAGGCAACATGGTCCTTGCTTTTGTGGAATGTTCATTCTGTTGCAAGGATATTACAGATTGTGTAAACAGTATAACAGTTTCAGGTAATGATAGTGCTATACAGACAGTAAACTAGGTAATGGAGTAGAGAGTAATGAGATGAGCTTGGTCAAAGGTGAGGAACAGGCTGTTGGAGGAACTGAAAAAAGGCCAGGCAGTACAAGGTGAAGTCAGGGAAATGGTAGGCAGATTCTGGAGTTGTATTAGGCTGTTGTTGAGAAGTTTAGATTTTGTTCAAACTGGAGCATTTTAAACAGGAGAGAAATTCATCCTGACTTTTATTACTCTTGTGCTGTTTGGAGAATGATTGGAGTATGGAAAGGCAAGAGTGGAAGTGGAGACCTGGCAAAGGCCATGACAGTGGTGAAAATTAGAGATGATCATTTGGACCAGAGAAAGTCAAAATTGAGAGAGATTTTGGAGATTGGGTGGCAAGCCTTAGTGAATGAATTTGTATTCCAGATATGGTCTACATTTATGGCAGATAGCTATTCCACTTTTCTGGACTTCTGAACACCTACCAAGATTGTAAAATGGCCCAATAATGTACTCTGGTTTTGTATGTTCTGGGCTATTGGGTTATCTGTACAATAAGTAATTAATAGCAAACCCTTGCTTGGCCTCAGCTGCAGGATACAGGGATTCCCACAGTCCTACATGCAGAATGTCAGCTGAATAAAGAACTTTGGGAATGTCTCATGGGTCCTATAATACTCCTCAGGGTACCTGACGCCAAATGATAAGTTGATGAGGCAGGCTTGGTGGCTTCCCCGACCCTGGACTCAGACTGTCAGCTTGGCCTGATACACCACATGTATGACCAGCAAAGAAAAGTCAAGTCATAAATAACCTCATTTGCTCTGTTACAGCAGATAGCTCTCTGTTTATCCTCAACCCTCCTGCTCTCAAATTTCTGGCTCTCTGCTCAACTTCCATATCTGCTTTCGGACTATTATGTCTGTCTTCGGCTTCTTGCAGTTGAACCTTGCTCTCAGCTTTGCTTTCCCATCTGATCTTGGTATCTTCTTCACCAGCTCCCCCATCCCCACCCCAACACTCTTATTGTGATCTTGAATGAATAATTTTCTGCTGAAATTGTAAGCATAGAACCCCACTAGAGGTGGTGATTCAGACTTGTGCCTCAAGGATGTTTGATTATTTAGGTACTACTCTTGAATCCACAGGACTATAGCTTTTCGCCTGAAACTGACTTATAGGCCGACAGTGCTTTATGAGCTCTTCCAATGGGCAAGCTCAGAGATTCAAAGGATCAGTGCAAAAATGAATTAATGATTTTATTTGTGATAAGACCTCATCTAAGATATATCAAGGTTGATTATTTAGAGGGTATCACTGGACCCAAGAAATAAGATCCGAAGGTATATCCAGGACAAAAACTAAGAAATGGGGAAAGCAGTGGGTTCTGTTGAGGGACACATGCACAACCCAAAGGAACACATTTAAAAACTGAAAGTTGTCAGCTTAAAACAATCTGTGTATCCTTTTTGCCTGGAGATATTTCCATTGGGGTTTTGCCCTGTTCCGGTTGAATTTGGGGGCACTCCACAACCTCTGACAGTTCATACATTAAGAAAATATTGTTGAATCCTCTTTTATGCTGTGCACTGGCTACATGTGGCAGAGATGAGGGTGAGTATATTGCAGTGGCTTTCTGACTCATCTCTGCTTCATCCCTGATTTATCACACTGCCACCTAAATCCTATCATCTCCTTCCTGAGAAACTATAGTAGTGCTATAAATGCCTAATAAATACTTCGTGAATAAATGGAAGCTATTTCCATTTATTTTGTTCAGAGAATCTTTGCACTGTGTCTTTGTATTTATGTGTTTTCTCCAAATCAAATCTACTTTACTCTTCTGTTAAAATTTTTCTTTTTGCCCTGGCATTTGCTGCTCTTCCACATTTAGACTCTTCTGCATTTTCCATTTCCCTCCTGTTGATTTAATCTCACAGGTCGCTTGTTCTGAAAAAATATATATACACTTTATTTGTGGCATTATGGCATGTCTTATATATAATTCTATTTCTGGATTTGAAGCCTTTTGTGAATATGCTTTTAATTATGCTTTGGTCAGTTTTATTGTTGAACAAGCTTATTATTTTAATTATGCTTGTAAAGTTTGGTAATATACTTACAGTAATATACTTATAGTCTGATAATATACTTTTATTCTGAAGTTCAGGTAGCATTAATGTTACTCATTGGTTTTATGAATCTGACTTTAAATTTTACTCTATTAACTTTATCTGTTATGATTTTCTTTTATATGCCTATTTTATGTGTCACAATTTTATCACTCACTAATAAATTTTTTGGTTTTTCAAGCTTTCTAAAAAACAAAGTTAGGGCCAAAAAAACCCTTATTTTTTCTATTAAGGTTACTGCAGTAACTTCAGTTTTCTGTATATTTCCTTCCTTCCTTTCTTCTGTTCTTCCTTTCTTCTTCTTAACGCCTACTAAGATTTCGAGATAATACTTTTCCTAGGCATTGGGAAACCTATTATGACAGGGACTCGGGTACTGACCAGTCCAACTCCTCTAGTCTTGATATGGCTATGGTATGAGACAGAGGGGCTTTAATGTTCAAGAAACTGGACCCAGATCAGCTTCTCCATTTTAACTTCTCTTAGCCTCTGTTTCTTCATCTGAGGAATGGTGATAATATTAACCTCAAGGTTGGCGTAGAATTAAATTAGATAATGCACTTAAGTGCTCAGCACAATACTTTGCATAGAAGTACTTTAAAAATGATAATGTAATAATATTAATCGTCCCTTTGAGAACCCAGTATAAGAAGGGTCAGTCAGCACAGCAGCATGCCTCTGCCTCTACCCCACCCCTTTACACATCCCTCTCTCTCTCACCTAAAGAATACAAGCCCAAGATAAGAAGCCAAAAAGAGGAAGCATACTTAATTCTTCCTTTCTTGCACTCCTCTTTACCTGTTGTTAATGGTAGCATGAATTGCCACAGAGGTGGTCTTGTGCCTGATGTATGGCCATTCCCTTGACTGTTAGTGGGGGCCTGCAGAGTGGTGGTCTTACTCGGAACTCAGAGTAAATTTTTGGGTAAAGATACTCCTTCAGGTATATGGTTATTAAAATATACTTTTAGATGTTCTAAATGCTTAAGGTTTGACTGTGGGGGAAAGGTGGCCTGAAACAGGGTAGAAAACAATATCAACAAAATTATCATTACGGAAGAAGGGTCAAGAAAGTAGTAGGCCAGGATATCAGATGAATTATCTATTTGATGTAGAAACCAATTAGAATATAACAAATAGTATTGGAATGACAGTGAGCCAAAAGCTAAACTCATCAAGGAATGAAAGGGAGACTTAAATACCACAATAAGGAAGGATAGTGGGTGGTAGAGCCTAGTGATACATGACTCAAAGCAAGAGATTTGGGATAGGGTGGAGGGAGAATGTACTGGAAGTTGCAATGAGGAAGCAGAAAGGCACTTACCAGGCCTCATGTGTGAAGGGCATAGAAGAGAAAAAGAGTCCTCACCTTAGAGTGCTGCAAGGAAAGCAGCATCCTCAGAGGAAAGCCCAGAGCCCGGTTTTAGTTTAAATAAGAAGGAAAAGGAAGGCTTTCAAAAAGAGGTCCAGGGTAGGAGGTTTTTGATGCTATTTACCCACGAGTCCCACAGGGCTCAGTGGAAGGGTTAGGATTCCAGGAGAAAGGGTAGAGGCTTAAATTCCATCATCAGTTATTATAATCTTTCCCTTGCATACAACCTTAATTCCTTTGCTTTTCTCTCACTTCAACAGGCTTGCCTGGCTACAGTACAGTGCTGATGAAATCCAGTTCTTTGCCTAGTCCGTGCTCAGAAAATCATGCTGCTGAGCTTGCATTCAATTAATGATCATAGCTTCACGTGGACCCATAATGTTGCCTGGCACTCATGCTGGGTTTCCTCAGTCATTTTCTATTTTATCTCCTCCTAAATGACTATTGGCATGTCTTGAGTCTCTTCATGTCTTTGCCATCCCCTCCCCATTTGTCACTTTCAACTGACGACCTTGCTTCCTATTTCAGAAAAGAAACAGGGCAAAAAAAGAGCTTTCACAGGCTTTTAGCACTCCAGCTGCCCACTGCCTGCAGTGGTATTCATACACTCTTTCTCTCCCGTGGCTGTGAAAGAACCAGGCTGTTTAAGTGCTTCATAATTCTTTCCTCATATCAGTTTTCCCTTCCTCTTACTCACTGTCTTACACATGAGAAAATATGCCTTTATTTCTCCCCTCCTCAAAATAATCCTTGTTGGGCACCTTGATGGCTCAGTGGGTTAAGCGTCTGCCTTCCACTCAGGTCATGATCCCAGGACACATCGGGCTCCCTGCTCAGCAGGGAGTCTGCTTCTCCCTCTGCCCCTCACCCTGCTTGTGTTTTCTCTCACTCTCTCTCTCTCTCAAATAAATCTTTTAAAAAAACACACACACACAAAATAATCTTCGTGGACACCATTTTATCCTATGTCTTATTTCATTTAAACTTCATGGCAAAACTTGAAAGAGTTGTCTGTACTTTGTTGCTAGTTTTTCTCTTCTCATTTCTTTTTTTTTACCCAAGCCAAATAGATATCTGTCCCCATAATTCCATCGAAACTGCTCTTACAGTTACTAATGATATCTCCAGCTGCCATTTCTCTGTTATCTGACTTAACATTCAGGAGCCGAGTTGATCACTCTCTCCTCCTTGAAACACCTTCTTCACTTGGCTTCAGTTATCATATCACTGACTATCAAGATGATCAGTGCCTCACTTGCAATGTATGCAAAAACATGAGAGACCCATGGACCCTCCCGCTCTGGACACTTCTCTTCAGTCTTCTGCTGATTCCTCATCACTTCCCCAAACTCTAGGTGTCCACTATCCAGTACTGTAGCCACTACCTACTTGTAGCTATTTGAATGAAATTTTTGATTATTCAGTTGATTAGCCATATTTCAGGTGCTTAGTAGCCACATGTGAATAGTGGCTACCTATTGAATGGAACAGATATATAAATATATCATCACAGAAAGTTTCATTGTATAGTACTGCTCTGCATGTTTGAGTACCCCAGAGCTCAGCCTTTGGTTGTTTCCTTCTATACAATTGTATATTTTATATAGAAATACAGAATCTTACAGAATATGATTTATTATAAAATAAATATTTCTATATAATTTTTTCTTTTATCTTTTATTTTCCTTCCCCTGATCATCTCCCCTAAAGTCTACACTTGATGCTCCAACAGCATTCTGCATGTCTTTACCTGAGTGTCTAACAGGCATCTCAAATTAATATCCCAAACTGAACTACCGACCTTGCCACCACCACTCCCTCTCCTACCAATAAATCTGTTCTTCCTGCAGTCTTCCCAGTCTCAATTAATATCAGTCCTCTTCTTCATTGTTCAAGCAAAAACAGAAACAAAACCGTTTTTAAAATTAACTCATAAACATCCTGACCTCCCTGTTTTCCACAAAGCCCACACATCTGTTCGTTAACTCTTGTTTCAAATTATACGCAGAATCTTCTCACTCTTTCCCTGCTGCCACCTGGTCCAAACCAGCTTCATGTTTTACCTGGATTATTCCAGTAATATTTGCCCCTTTTTGGTGTCCCTGCTTTTCTCTTCTGTCCCTGGTAGTCTGCTCTTATCAGAGTAACCAACTAGAATGATCCTCTGAAAAAGTAAGTCAGATCATGTCATTTTTTTGCTCAGAGTTCTTCAGTAGCTCCCCATCTTACTTAGCAGAAGTCAGAGTCTAGTTACAGTGGCATTCTTACTCTTATTAAAACAGTCAAGATGTCCTCCCACCTCAGAGCTTTTGTAGCTAGTGTTTGTTCCACCTCCTTTTCCCCCATCTCATCTCTACATGTTTAGTTTTTCTCTCCTGATACTGATTTATTGAAGAAACCAGGGCAACTGTCTTTAAAATGATCCATATCTTGAATCTCTTGTTTCCTCATGGTAGCAACATATTTCTCTATTGCCTATATTTCCTGGACATTAGATCTAAAAGGTTAGTTAAAGCTAAGCATTTTTGGCTAGAAAACTCCGTAACTGGTATTTTGATCTTCACACTGCATCATATTGAGAGAGGTACATATGGCCTCTTTTTCCCATGTTTAGTGATGCTATATTTAAGTAGGGTGTTAAGGTGGTCACATCCCTCTGTTATCAATTTACATTTTTGCATTTGTGATTAATATATAATCTGAAGAGTAAATGTTATGTTTCTTGTTTTTAAAGGATTTTTTTATTATAGAGAGAGCGCAAGGGGGAGGGAGAAGGAGAGAGAAACCCAAGCAGACCCCACATTGAGTGGGGAGCCCAACACAGAGCTCCATCTCATAACCTGAGCTGAGACCAAGAGTTGGATACCTAACCAACTGTGCCAACCTGGTGCCCCGAATATTGTGTTTCTTTAATCCTGTGATGTTCAGTGTATTTTTAAGAGGTGGAACTCTTTTTTTTTTTTTCAAATAAAATATTTTTTGGAGATCCAGTGTATAAAAGAGATGAAAGCAGAGCTATTCTGGTTGCAGTGAGAAATGCCTAGTATTGGCAACTTCTGAGGGAACTCTGCATGGTTTGCAACTTACAGAGCCTGCCTGAACCGGAGGAAACAGAGGCCCAGAGAGGATACATGATGTCTTAAGGCCCTTAACATCTCGCAAGAAAGGCTCAGTGCACTGTCTATTAGAGCACAATTTGGAGGGCTCTGTCACCTCCTTGGAAGCTGTGGCCGGGGATGACCACTAGAATGGCAATTGGTTTTCCCCCCTGGCAGTCCACCCGCTTTTTAAGTTGTCTGAGTGCTTTCTTTGACATTCTATCTGTTCTGCAGATGTGAAGATTTGAAATTACTTCATTTTTAGTGTGTGTTGGGTTACAGTCTCTTTTTTGTTGTTGTTGTTGTTCCCCTTTTGGAAATTTTTCATCCACAAAGAATTCCAGATTCAGACATTATTCATCTTATGTCTGGAACACTAAAATCTCATGAAGTCCCATATGTCTTTTCTCTTTCCACCTTTGGAATATTCAAAGTGCTGCTATAGCTAACGTCCATTTTATCATTTGCTTGCTTCCTTTCTCTACTTATCATACTACCTAATGTGCCTTAATAGAGAATTGAATAAGTAAATTTGGAGTATCCACACAATGTATATAAAGTGTATGATGTAGCTTTTTGTTTTTTAGGAAGAGGTTTCCCTATATTAAGTGGGGGAAAAAAACAGGTAATAAACTATAATTAAGTCTCACTTTCATTTCTAAAAAAAAAAAAAAAAAGAAAGAAAGAAAAAGAAAAACATATTCACAAAAATCCTCGTGTCTGCTTAAAAGCACATACCCTCCCCAATGTCCATAACCCTACCCCCCTTCTCCCAACCCCCCTCCCCCCAGTAACCCACAGTTTGTTTCGTGAGATTAAGAGTCACTTATGGTTTGTCTCCCTCCCTATCCCATCTTGTTTCATGGATTCTTCTCCTACCCACTTAAACCCCCATGTTGCATCACCACTCCCTCATATTGCATATCTATGTCTGAAGCCAAAAAAGGACATTTACAAAAATGTTCACATTGAAACTCCCTCTAGGTGTGATCCTTTTCCCCCCCTCTTTTTGTTAAAAAAGTTATATTTCTATAGTCACTACTTTTATAAAGATTAAAACTGTTTTTAAAAAGTAAGCAACAACTTTGATCTGTCAAATCCAAATTGCACTGAAGGCTGTTCCAGGCCCATCCCCAGCTTTCTTCCAGCCATGCCATCCTTTGGGATTTTTTTTCCTATTCTCATCATCCCATTCAAGCAAAGTTTCCCCCCAGCCTGTGCTTTATTTATTTTGCTCCATGTTCCTGGTCATCTTCTAGAATTGCCCACTTGGCTCTCAAGAGCCTCTCTGCTTACTTGTACCAAAATTAACTTGTCAGGGAAGGAAAGGGAGATGTAAAAATTACGTTCTAAAAGGAACAATCTGGGGCACCTGGGTGGCTCAGTGGGTTAAAGCCTCTGCCTTCAGCTCAGGTCATGATCCCAGGGTCCTGGGATCAAGCCCCGCATCAGGCTCTCTGCTCAGCAGGGAGCCTGCTTCCTCCTCTCTCTCTCTGCCTGCCTCTCTGCCTACTTGTGATCTCTGTCAAATAAATAAAATCTTTAAAAAAAATTTAAAAATATAAATAATAAAAGGAATAATCACTAGGATGTGATCTTCTTCAGGGCCCAGGAGTACCTGAATAAATACCCATTGAATAAATTGATCTATTCTTTTTGTCTCGTTTCTTTTATCCCATAAATTCATACAAGACAAGAGCTTTGTTTGTTTTCTGTGAACACTTGGGGTACTTAGTATCCATTAATGATTCAAGTCCCTTAAGATCCATAATTTACTTAATAAAAATGAATTTAGATCTGTTGTCAACTTGGAGTAGAATTTGTGTTTATGCAGGGATGTAGAAAAGCATGGAGTTTAAAGATAAAAACTTAATGTTGAGATCCTGCTTATAGACCTATGATCGCGGGTTAGTCATTTAAACTTCTGAGCTGCCTTCCAGTTATAACCTCACTGATTTCTCTTCCGGACTCTGCAGAGGCCTTCTTCCTGATCTGCCTAGCTTTGGTCTTGCTTCTCCAGGTCTGTTTTCCTTAGTACTTCACCAAGTGATAGGCTTACAGTATAAATCTGATCTTGCCCCTTCATTCCCTCAACCTCTCAAGGGTTCTCTGTTGCTCTGTTGTCTCTATTCCCCTTCAGCTGTGGCCTCAAAGCCTCTCTTCAAACTTGACCCTGAAATAATACCAAACTCCTGGTAACTTCTCACACATCTCATGCCACTTCATGCCTTGCTTCCGTTGTCCACAAGTCATTTTTCCCTTTCTTCCTGTAGCCAACTGCTTCTGCTCTGCTCAGCTCTAGGACTGTGCTTGGCAATCTTCCTCTCTTGGATGCCTTTCTTGATATAAAAGTTAGGTATTTTCTTTCTCTGCCTACTCATGTTATAAGCTGTCTGAGGTAAAAATCACCGAATTCTTAGTTCCCTCATCCTGAAGAATACCTGACTCTCAAATTGTGTTGAATTTATGTTATCCTAAAGTGTCAAATGATTTTTACCTGTAGGATGTGATTTGATATTTATATGATCTCCTCCCAAATAAAGACTTAGAAAAGAAAAATATTTGAATTAAAGTAACTTAAAATACTACCAACAGGGGGGGCCTGGGTGGCTCAGTCGTTAAGTGTCTGCCTTCGGCTCAGGTCATAATCCCAGGGTCCTGAGATTGAGCCCAACATCAGGCTGCCTGCTCAGGGGGAAGCCTGCTTCTCCCTCTCCCACTCCCCCTGCTTGTGTTCCCTCTCTTTCTCTGTCTCTCTCTCTCTGTCAAATAAATAAATAACATCTTTTAAAAAATATACTACCAACAGACAGAACTATTGTTGATGTTTTCAAATTTATAAGAGAATTTTAAAAAATTATAAAGAAGTAAAACTAAAGCCTGTAAATTTTCCTTTCAGAGCCACTACTGAGGGAAATGAGTATCTTTACACACTACATGCCTTAAAAATTAGCCACTTCACTATGCTTCTTCCTACATCAAATAATACAAAATCGCTTTTTAGGAAAATATAGCTATTTCCTAATTCAAAACAGGAAAAAAAATGTTTTTCATCATGTTTCCTAGACTCCAGAGCCAGCTTTTATTCTGTATTTCTAGAAGAGAAGGTCATATCCCAGTGAAGGTAACATCTTGACCAACTTGCTAAGCTGGTTAATACAAAGCAAAGCTGGGACGAGGAGCTCCTGATCGTCCACCTGGTGCTTTTCCCCTCAGCCACATTTCCTTTCTTCCATTAGTGTAAAAGTAAAAGTAGACTTTTAAGCACTTTGTAATTCCCGTATGCTCAAATTAGGCCTGTTGCTGAGATGTTCTTATCTTTTAGTCTAATTATTTACATTAGCCCTAAACCTAAAGCTTTAATTTGTTCTTTCATATACACGTATTACAGTTTCTTTGAGCATCAGAAATATCTTCCCTTCTAAGAGATTTTCTAATTTATTTTCTTACCTGTTTTTAAAGTGAACATAACAAATAAAATATTCCAGGTCTCCTTTTTATCCTACAAGTAAAGTAGTTCAATGGTATATGTTTTTGTATGCCTCTAAATTGTTCTCTTGGGATCATTTTCCATACTGAGTCATCCACTAAAGAGTGCCTGTGTTTTCCAGGCAAACTGATAAGTTTTATTATTTCTAAATGACTCATTACTTCTGAATCATCACACCTTGTGTACTCTGTTAAATAAGTTTTTAGGCATTTTTCAATCGTTTTTCCTCTTCTGCATCCTCACATGTCCCATCTAAGTGACATGGATATTTAGCTAGTTTTCTTTTGTGCCTGTGATTTCTGTTGATCATTTTTTTCTTGAACACTTTCAGCAGTTGAGATAAGCAGTGGAAGTTCTGTACCTCTTACTCTGTGCTGCAGATGTTTCCTGAAATAGAACACATAAATAGAACATAAAAAATATGTGTAACACCATTCTCTGTTTTCCATCATTACATGTATGTTGTTCCAGGTTTTAACTTCCCAAATTTCTCTATAAAATTATGGAGAAATACCCATAAAAGAAAAGTATAGCTCTGTTTTTGGTAAAAAAAAAAAAAAAAAAAAAAAGTCTTTGGAATTCAGCATATTGAAAGAATGAAATACTTTTCTCCCTTGTGTTTTCTGGGCTGGTTTTCATCCTGCCCTTTGAAAATTCATTCTCTGTCTTCTTTGCATCCTTCTCCTCCCTACCCAGCACATGGCAGCCTTCCTCAGAATTTTGCCCTGGACTTTTCTTGCCCTGTGCGTGATCAGTGTTGAGCACTCCTGTGGCTTTAAAACCACAAAATCTAGTGCTTATTCCAAAATCTTTATTTCAGCTCATCTCTTCCCTGCCAAGTATATCTGTCTACATGGGAAGTACCTTTTGGATACCCCACCAAAACAACCCATGCCTAAAGCTGCATTTATTACCCCTGTGCCCTTGCTCCCCAATCTTAACACATAATAATCACCCTAGCCTCATCTTTACATCTTTCTAGAGCCTGTTTTTAATTTTAAAAATTTGTTGTCCAATATTACATATTAGTTCTCATATTAAAATATAGTGCTTGAGATTTCTTTAAAAATATCTGTTTCGGGGCGCCTGGGTGGCTCAGTGGGTTAAGCTGCTGCCTTCGGCTCAGGTCATGATCTCGGGGTCCTGGGATCGAGTCCCGCATCGGGCTCTCTGCTCGGCGGGGAGTCTGCTTCCTCCTCTCTCTCTCTGCCTGCCTCTCTGCCTACTTGTGATCTCTCTCTGTCAAATGAATAAATAAAATCTTTAAAAAAAAAAAAATCCGTTTCCTCTCCTAAGTTGGCCTGCTCTTCAGAGATGTGAATTTTTTTTAACATTTCTTTCATTATTTGCCTAGTATTTATAAGTGCATATATTGCAAATTGATCATTCATTTATTTTAAACATTATGTCTTGCCTTCCTAATATAAATTTCACTTCTCTTACCCCCTTTTCAGCACATTAACAAAATAAAGGGTAAAAATTACATGATCATTTCAATAAATGCAGAATAAGTATGTGACCAAATTAAATAACTGTGTGAAATTTTTTAAAACTCTCAACAAACTAATAGTGGAAGAGAACTTTTCGGTCTGGTAGAGTGTCAGAAAACTTGCAGCTTGATCATACTTAATGGTAAAAGATAGAATACTTTTCCCTAAGACTGGGTATATGGCAAGGATTTCTGAACCAACCACTCCTTTTCTTTTTCTTTTTTTTTTAAGATTTTTTATTTATTTATTTAACAGAGAGAGATCACAAGTAGGCAGAGAGAGAGGAGGAAGCAGGCTCCCTGCTGAGCAGAGAGCCCGATGCGGGCCTCGATCCCAGGACCCTGAGATCATGACCTGAGCCGAAGGCAGCGGCTTAACCCACTGAGCCACCCAGGTGCCCCCAACCACTCCTTTTCAATATTGTTCTGGAGATCTTAGCTAGTGTAGTCGGCAGTAAGGCAGAAAATATTGGGAAGGAAAAAATAAAACAATATCTGTTCTAAGACAACATAATTGTTTATGTAGAAAATCCCAAGGAATTTACCCCAAAAATACAATAATAAGTGGATTTAATGAAGTGGCAAGTAACAAGATCGATATACATAAATCAACTATGTTTCTACCTACCAGGAACAAACAAATGGAAAATGAAATTAAAATAATAGTATCATTTGCATTAGAATCAAAAAACATGAATTACTTGAGAATAAATTTAGTGAAAGTCTCATAAACATTGCTAAAGGAGATTAAAGAGCATCTAAATAAATGGAGAGCTGTGTTATATTCATGGGTTTCATGGATTAGAGACTTGATATTGTTGGCAAAAAATGGGGATTTTTAATTTTTTATTTAAATTCAATTAACATACATTATTAGTTTCAGACATAGAAGTCGGTGATTCATCAGTCTTATATAATACTCAGTGCTCATTACATCACATGCCCTCCTTAATGTCCATCACCGAGTTACCCCATCCCCCCACCCTCCTCCCTTCTAGCAACCCTTAGTTTGTTTCCTGTGCTTAAGAGTCTCTTATGATTTTTCTCCCTTTCTAATTTCACCTCATTTTATATTTTCCCCCTTCCTCTATGATCTTCATATGAGTGAGATCATATGATAATAGTCTTTCTCTGAATGACTTATTTAGCTTTGCAGAATACCTTCTAGTTCCATCCACGTCATTGCAAATGGCAAGGTTTCTTTGTGTGTGTGTGTGTGTGTGTGGCTTAGTAGTATTCCTTTGTATTTATATATACAGATATACCACATCTTCTTTACACATTCATCTGTCAGTGGACATCTGGGCTCTTTCCATAGTTTAGCTATTATGAACATTGCTATTATAAACACTGGGGGCAGGTGTCCCTTAGATCACTACATTTGTATTTTGGGGGTAAATCCCTAGTAGTGAAATTTCTGGGTAACAGGATAGCTTGGTTTTCAACTTTTTGAGGCACTTCCATACTGTTTTCCAGAGTGGCTGCATCTGCTTGCATTCCCACCAGCAGTGTAAGAGAGTTCCCTATCTCCACATCCTTGCCAACATCTGTCATTTCTTTTTTTTTTTTTTAAGATTTTATTTGTTTATTTGACAGATGGAGATCACAAGTTAGGCAGGCAGAGAGAGAGGAGGAAGCAGGCTCCCTGCTGAGCAGAGGGCTCGATGTGGGGCTTGATCCAGGACCCTGAGCAAGCCGAAGGCAGAGGCTTTAACCCACTGAGCCATCCAGGTGCCCTGTCATTTCTTAACTTACTAATTTTAGGCATTCTGACCAGTGTGAGGTGGTACCTCCTGTGGTTTCGATTTGTATTTCCCTGATGCTGAGTGATGTTGAGCATTTTTTCATGTGTCTGTTGGCCATTTGTATGACTTCTTTGGAGAAATATCTGTTCATGTCTTCTGTCCATTTCTTTGGGTGTTGAATTAACAAATGGAGATTTAGAGTCCATGAAATTTCAGTCAGAATCCCAGCAGGCTTTCTTTGTGAAGATTGGCTAGTTGATTCCAAAATTGACATGGAAGTGCAAAGGCCAAAACAATTTGAAATAGAATGGCCAATAGAATAGCCAAAACAATTCTGAAAAAGGAAAAGAAAAAAAAAAATGGAGGATTTACATTACTACCGTTGGCCGTAGAACAGCATGGGGGTTAGGGGCACCAGCCCCCATGCAGCTGAAAATCTGAGTATAACTTTTGATTCTCCAAAAACTTTACTAATAGCAAGAACTAACTGAGCGGGGCGCCTGGGTGGCTCAGTGGGTTAAAGCCTCTGCCTTCGGCTCAGGTCATGATCCCAGGGTCCTGGGATCCAGCCCCGCATCGGGTTCTCTGCTCAGCAGGGAGCCTGCTTCCTCCTCTCTCTCTGCTTGCCTCTCTGCCTACCTGTGATCTCTGTCTGTCAAATAAATAAATAAAATCTTTAAAAATCTCTCTCTGCTTGCCTCTCTGCCTACCTGTGATCTCTGTCTGTCAAATAAATAAATAAAATCTTAAAAAAAAAAAAAAAGAACTAACTGATCACTTATTACTGCAGTATGCAATTTACTAGAGAGGAACTACTCTCATGGAAATTATTAGTGTCACATGGCATTTCAAGTGGATGTTTGTAACACTTGAGCTCACCGCAATAGCAACAGGAGGTGACTACAAAATTATTACAGTAGTACAATGTGTACTGTAGTTATTTGTATGTAGCTATGATTTAATACTGAATATTTATGTTTGTTTATATTTCTCTTGACTGGGAAGAGTGCCATGTATGGTTTGTGTTTATATATCTGGATTTTGACAAATTTTAATATTTTATAATATTTTATAATTGATAAATTATTACTACCATAAAACATTTATGTTTTATGGTAGTAAATGATAAAGTAGGCTAGTACCTACATGTATGTATACATTCATGACATACCTAACTTTTCCTTAGTTTTTTCAATATTTCTAGGCTGTGTGGTTCATCGGTGAGGGTTTTCAAATTGTCACAAATCATCAACATTTTTTCCATTATGTTTTTGAAAAATACTTGGCAAGAGTGCCTGGGTGGCTCAGTCAATTAAGCTTCTGACTCATAATTTTGGCTTAGGTCAGGATCTCAGGGTTGAGGGATCAAGCCCTGTGTTGGGCCCTGTGCTCAGCTGGAGATTCTCTCTCTCCATCTCCTCCCTCCTCACGTGCTCTCTCTCTGTCTCTGAATAAATAAAAATAAAATCTTTAAAGGAAAAAATCTGCATATTAAGTGGACCCATACAGATCAAACCCATCCATGTTTTCAAGGGTCCAAGATATTTTAAGATTTACTGTAAAATACAATAATTAAGACAGAATGGTATTGGGGTATATAAAGATAAAAGAGTATGGAATCCAGAAATCTTTATATGTGGCTGTTTTTCAACAAAGTTTCCAATATGGGAACAGGATAGTCTTTTGAACAAATGGTGATGGGTGATCTTCAAATTCAGCCTATTAACTACAGAAGAAAAATTGTCTCATTGGATTATTAAAATTTAGAACTATTAAAAATTTAAAGGTAATAGGATAAAGACTTCCTACTTTTCAAAAGCTACTGACAAAATAAAAGGAGAACCAAAGACCAGGAGATAATATGTGTGGCTAAAATACACAAATGAACTCTTAAAACAGTAATTAAAGGACATCCTAAAAGAGATGAATAAATACTTCACAAAAGAAGATACGTATCAATTGTTAAAAAGCATATGAAAAAATTTTCATTATCACTAGCCATCAGGAAAATGCAAATTAAGTTCACAGTGAGATACCACTTCATATCCACTAAAATGGGTAAAAGCAAAGTAACTGACAAGTATCCAAAAGGATATAGAGCCACTACAGCTCTCAGGTGTTTTTGATGAGAATGTGAAATGGTAGAACTACTTTGGAAAACAGTTGTACATGTTCTTGTAAAATTAAATATACACTTGTCATGACTCAGCAATTCCACTGTTAATTACCCAGAAAAAATGAATATATATCCACAAAGACTTTTTTTTTTCCAATTTATTTATTTTCAGAAAAACAGTATTCATTATTTTTTCACCACACCCAGTGCTCCATGCAAGCTGTGCCCTCTATAATACCCACCACCTGGTACCCCAACCTCCCACCCCCACCCCCGCCACTTCAAACCCCTCAGATTGTTTTTCAGAGTCCAAAGACTTTTTTTTTTTAAGATTTTATTTATTTGTTTGAAAGACAGAGACCACAAGTAGGCAGAGAGGCAGGCAGAGAGGAGGAAGCAGGCTCCCCTCTGAGCAGAGAGCCCAGTGCGGGGCCCAATCCCAGGACCCCCGGGATCATGATCTGAGTGGAACGCGGAGGCTTTAACCCACTGAGCCACCCAGGCGCCCCCCCCCCAACAAAGACTTCTACTTGAATGTTCATAGCAGCTTCAATTCATAATAGCCCAAACCAGGAATGACTCAAATATTCATCAGCTGGTGAGCAAAGAAGATAAATTTTGATACATTATATAGTAAAATACCTACTAAGCAGTAAAATGGAATATACAACTAACCCATGCAATAACATGGATGAATCTCAAAACCATTGCGCTGAGTGAGAGAAACCAAACTCAAAAGTATGTATATTGTATGGTTACATTCATATGAAGATCTAGAACCGGAAAAAACTAATCTGTTGTGATAGGAATCAGATGAGTGGTTGTCAGATACTGCAGATTAGGGGAATTGCTTGGGAAAGGGCACAAGGATGGTTTTCGGATGTTGTAATTGTTCTCCTTTAGGGCAGTGGTTTCATGGTTCTTAAATCTCATTGAATTATACACTTTATATGTACATTTTTATTATATATAAATAATACATCAGTAAAGTTGATTTAACTCTTTTTTTCTTGAGATCTATGTATTTGACAAAGAGGGTGTGACTTTGCTTGCACATGCACAACTGGGGCCAGGGCAGTAGATTACCCCGCTAAGAGGTGAGGCTGACTCTGGGATCCATCCCAGGACCTGAGCTGAAATCAGGAGTCGGTCACTTAACCAACTGAGCCACCCAGGCGCCCCCTTACTTTTATTTTAAATCAGCTTTATTTGGGCGCTTGGGTGGTTCAGTTGGTTAAGCATCTTCCTTTCCCCAGGGTCATGCTCCCGGGTCCTGGGATGGAGTCCCCCTGCTGGGCTCCCTGCTCAGCAGGGAGTTTGCTTCTCCATTTGCCCTGCCATGCCTCTGCCCCTGTTCATGCTGATGCTTGCTTTCTCTCTCTCATAAATAAATATGAGATCTTTAAAATAAAATAAAATCTTTAAAATAAAAGTGAGGCTCTAAAAAGCTGAAAAGAAGCTCTGTATTTGTGGGTAGCATTTGTCAATTAGTGGGCTTCACTATAAGAGGATCATGTGGTTAGATGGGATTTCTAATCTCCAGTAAAGGATTCTTTAATCCACATTGGTGGTGGGAGCTAGAGGTAATAAGCCTAGTTTTTAGTGATCTGGACCTGGGCTGGGAAAGTTTACACTCTGAATAGAGTGTAGACTTCTATTCAAATTCCAGCCTTTACCACCCTCTCTGTCTGTCCCTTAGCTTGGTGCTTTTCCGTTCTGAGTTTGTGTAGTGCGAGTAGGGAAGGCTATTCCTTTGTAGACTTTCAAACCATCCCCTTATGTTCAGTCTTCTATCCTAGCCCATTTCCAAGCCTAGGCCTGTATTGGGTTATGCCAGGTGAATTGGTTTGCTTGCCATTAGTATGCCTTCCCCCTCTACTCTAATAAATATTTATCATTCCTGCTTCTGCTTTCTATCTTCATACATAGTGATTTGGGGTTACAGGTGTCTCTTAGGTTCTTTGAATATGGAGTTTTAAATTCCTATTTTTATTCTTACTGTTTGGAGGATGCCTTAAAACTATAAAATCCATCCTGTACATTTTTCACTTCAGCAATATCAAACTCCTTATAATTCTCCAAACACACAAGCCAATTTCATATTTTTGTGCATTTGTAGAATTCCTTCTTGCTTGTAAGGTGTAGTTTAATCCCTTCTTTACTTGGTAAGGCTTTTGTCTTTCAAAATCCAGTTCTCTCCTTCCTAAATTTTCTTGTCTGCTGCTTCTATACCTTTGTTTCACAACAAATCCACTTCATCAGAAATGGCCATACAGCAGTTTCCTGTGGAGGACTACCTGGAACCACTGGAAAATACTTGTTAGACTAATTGTAAACTGCTTAAAGTGGAACAAATAATAAGTGTTAAATGAACTCTGAAATTGTATATGAACCACTTAGGCAATTTGTAGGGATGAAAGAACCAGGAGAGACCAAAGGCCTGGGAGGTGGGCAAGCAGTGTACAACAGGACCTGAGGTGGAATAAATGTAAAAATGTGCAGAATAATTAACTGTAATTTCCTAAGAAATCTATTATATTCTGCTCTCTACTTTCTAATACAGCAGATGTTTAGACCAAAAAATTGTGCTGCAGGGGCACCTGGTGGCTCAGTTGTTAAGCATGTACCTTCTGCTCAGGTCATGATCCTGGGATCCTGGTATGGAACCCCATATCAGGCACTCTGCTCAGCAGGGAGTCTGCTTCTCCTCCTCACCCTCCCCCCTGCTTGTGTTCATTCTCTCTCTCTCTCTCTCTCAAATGAATTTTTTTTAAAAATGATGAAACACTTATTTCAAGTGCCAGTAAGACAAAAATTTCAAACTACAATACAATGTTTTTTATCATTTAGAACTTTTTTTTTTTTTTTTTTGCTTATTGAAGGAGTTCTTTTAGGCTTAATGTTGACAGGTATTTTTAATGCTGTATCACTCTTGTGCATACGTTATCTTTGGGACTATTCCGTAGTCTGGGATTCCTTTGAAATTCCACTTGCTGAGGTTACCAGTAACCTTCATATTAGCAAACCCAGTGGGTAATTTTATTTTTTAAGATTTTATTTATTTTTTTAAAAAAGATTTTATTTATTTATTTGACAGAGAGAGTGATCACAAGTAGGCAGAGAGGCAGGCAGAGAGAGAGGCAGAAGCAGGTTCCCTGCTGAGCAGAGAGCCCAATGTGGGGCTGGATCCCAGGACCCTGAGATTATGACCTGAGCCAAAGGCAGAGGCTTAACCCACTGAGCTACCCAGGCGCCCCACCCAGTGGGTAATTTTTGTTTTGCCTTCACCTCTCTGCAGTATCCAATACTAGTGACCTCCATTTTGAGTCTCTCCTTTAACCTCTGTGAAATTGCTTTCTCCTAGTTTCCGTGTTATTTTTTTGGCTCTTCCTTCTTAGGTTTCCTCTAAGAATTCTGTTCCTCCATTTAACCCAGAAATGCCAGTGAGCCCAGCTCTGACCTCAGCCCAGAGCTCTTCTTACTTTGTACATTCACCCTGAGTAACCTCTCAGGGCTGCATCACCAACCCAATTCTTTCTGCTGACCTCCAGGTGTTTGTATTCACATTTCATCCAGTCATCACCACTTAGATATTCCATAGGTACCTCTTCAAACAACACATTCAGAATAACACTCTGTGTTTTGGATGGCCGCTTTCCTTAAAACAAAAACAGAAAGTCTGTGTTGGCAGTAGCAACACTAGTCCCCCAAAACCCAAGTCTGAAACTCAAGATTCTTCCCTCTCACTTTCTCCTCTTCCTGTTCTGTGAATTCTTCCTCTATGACTATCTAATCGGTATTCTTCTCATTGTTAATTAACTGCCATCTACTTGGTTTTGATTCTCACCACTTCTTGTATGGATTATTACAGTAACCTCCTAATTGACTTCCATGCCTCCACTCAGCTACTAGAATGATTTTTCTAAAATATAAATTTCATCCTGTTATTCCCCAGCCTAAAAGATCTTTGTGTTACCTATAGTTTTCAGAATTAAGTCCAGGCTCTTAATTTAGCACAGAGGCCAGTCTGTGGCCTAGTTCCTGCTTCTCTTCTGGTTTCCTCTCCTCTTGCTTTCTACTCCCCCCTCCCCGCCCCCGCCAGTGAAATCAGCTGGAACTGCTTGTAGTTCTGAACTCAGTTGTGCCATGTTAGGCCTCTGAGCCTTCACCTATATGTTCCCCTGTGCCTAGAGTATTATTTTTTTTTCTTTTAAGATTTTATTTATTTGACACAGAGAGCACAAGCAGGGGGAGCAGCAGAGAGAGAGAGAGAGAAGAGAAGCAGGCTCCCCACTGAGCAATTGCTCAATCCTAGGATCATGACCTGAGGCCAAGGCAGACGCTTAACTGACTGAGTCACCCAGATAACCCCTTCCCATTCTTTTTGTCTAATTTTCATTGGTCCTTCAAAACCAGGTACATACATTCTTTACTTTAGGAAGTCTTTCCTGACTCTTCTAATTTGGATGCTCTCTTTCAAAATGGGCCAACGGCTTGAAGAAAGCCTTCACAAATGAACACAAAATGTTTATGAGGTAAATAAAACTATGTTTGGGCACAATTTAAAATAATGCACTTTCTTTTTTTTAATCTGTCAAATTAGCAAAGATTTAAAGAGCGCTGTCACTGAAGGAGAACATGGAGAAATGGATCTGATTCTATCCTGATATTGGAAGTAGAAATTTGTCATTTTTCTGGAGGAAACACTGACCTTATATATCAAAGAACCTTTAAAAAATGTGTATATATACTTACACATACCCCTTTTGACTCAGCATTCTACTATTTGGAATATATCCTAGGAAGATAACTAGACAGCTCTGAAAAGTGTGTAAGAATGTTTATCGGTTATTTTAAAACAAAAAAATAATAACCTAATAGTGTAGCAGTGGCAGATGGCTGAATTATTTTATCCATATAGTAAAATACTATATGTACATTAAAATGGTTTAGATCTGGGGTCCTGGGTGGCACAGTCAGTTAAGCATCCAACTCTCGGTTTTGGCTTAGGCCTTGAACTCATGGTGGTGAGATTGAGCCCCAGTCTGGCTCTGTGCTCAGCACAGAGTCTGCTTCAGATTCTGTCCTCCCTTCCCTCTGCCACTCCCACTTGTGCGGGCTCGCTCCCTCACTCTCTCTCTCTCAAATAAATAAATAAATCTAAAAAACTGATCTAGGGATGCCTGAGTGGCTTAGTCTGTTAAGCAGCTGCCTTCAGCTCGGGTCATGATCCCAGGGTCCTGGGATCAAGTCCCACATTGGGCTCCCAGCTTGGTGAGGAGCCTGCTTCTCCCTCTGCCTGCTGTTCCCCCACCTTGTGCTTACTCACTCTTTCTTTCTCTCTGACAAATAAATAAATAAAATATTTTTTTAATTTAAATAAATAAATAAATCATCTAGATCTGTTCTGACATAGAAGTAGATTCATGAGATCTTGCTAGTTTGAAGTAAGTGTTAAAATACATAGTGTAGTCAAACTTTTGTGAAAAATATACATTTATAAATTTTCATAAGAAAATGTCAGAATATGTATCCATAAAAATATTAATTGGTTATTTTTGAATGAATAATTAAAATGCTTTTTACTTATGAACATTTTCTAATAGGAGAGCAATGAGGGAAATGGGGGAGCAAATGGGGGAAAACAGAAGCCCTGCCCTAGTGCTTCTGTTTCCCACTGTGCTTGCTTCTCTCATTGCCCTCAGACAGTAAGTATACTCAGGGCGATCATAGAATTATTTTGGGTCTGGCTTAGAATAGAAAATGTTTGATGAGTGAATTATACCAATAACAGCTAATAGTGATTGAGCATTTCTTATATCTTAACCATTGTTCTAAGCATTTGATGTGTTCACTTAGTCCTTATGAGATGGGTAGTGTTATTATCTCTGTTTTTCGGGTGAAAGAGCCTAACAGAAATTAAACAGTTTATGTAAGCGTTCATAGCTGTAAGTGGCAGGGTGGGAATTCAACCCATGTAATCTATCTGAATTAGATAGATTATGATCTATCTCTGATTGAGACTAGTTGGATTAGATTCCATGTCTAGGATGCCCAGCTAGACAGTTGGGCATCAGTTAATCATGGACTGAATAAAAAAGGCAGAATTTGACACTCACAGATCTGAACCAAATACCAGGGAAGTAATCTTGGTCTATTTTGCATTTTTATAAAAAGCTCAAATCATTTTAGACTCTAAGCTTCTCACTGAAATTAGTGCCACCCCTTAGGGTTTGGCTTCGTTATATGCTTCCTCCCTTTTTCAGTTATGTCCCTTCAAAACTTTAATTTAGAGTCCTAAAATTACAATTAGTTCTTCCCACTTTTTTTCTTCAGTAAGTTTACTTATGGAAAATTCATCAAATTGCATTTTTAAAACCTATCAATAATCCTTTTTGCCTTATCTTCTTTTTTTTCTCATGTTTTCTTTTAAAGTGTTAGCATTTCTGAAAGCTACATTCCTATTATCTGGAACTACACTGTTTAATATGGTGGCTACTAGCCACATATGGCTTTTTAAGTTATAACTAATTAATTAGAACAGGCAAAAAATTTAAACAGCACTTCTCCAAAGAAGATATGGGGCTGGTCAGTAAGCACAGGAGATGTTCTTCAACATCATTAGCCATTAAGAAAATGTAAGTTAAAACCATAGTGAGATAACATCACACACCTATTAGAATGGCTAAAATAGAAAACAGTGACAATACCAAATGCTAAAGAGTATGTGGAACCAACCATAAGTCTTGTACTGATGGGAATGTAAAATGGTGTAGTAATGCAGGTAAACAGTCTGGCAGTTTCTTTTTTTTTTTTTTTTTTTTTTTTAAGATTTTATTTATTTATTTGTCAGAGACAGAGGGAGAGAGAGCGAGTGAGCACAGGCAGACAGAGAGGCAGGCAGAGGCAGAGGGAGAAGCAGGCTCCCTGCCGAGCAAGGAGCCCGATGTGGGACTCAATCCCAGGACCCTGGGATCATGACCTGAGCCAAAGGCAGCTGCTTAACCAACTGAGCCACCCAGGCGTCCCCAGTCTGGCAGTTTCTTATAAAGATATACTTAAAGGATACCTGGGTGGCTCAGTCAATTAAGTGTCTGACTTTGGCTCAGGTTCTCGGGGTCCTAGGATTATGCTCTCGTGGGGCTCCCTACCTGATGGGGAGTCTGCTTGTCCCTCTTTAGCTCTCCTCTGCCCCTCCCCCCACACTCTCTGTCTCTAAAATAAATAAAATCTTTATGTATACACACACATACATATATATGTATGCACATATACTTAACATGCAACCCTACAGTCACGCTTATATTTATGCGGAGAAATGAAAACCATGTCCACACAAAAACCTGTGCACTAGTATTCACAGCAGCTTTATTTGTAAATAGAGACAACATAAATATCTTTGAATGAATGAATGTGTGAACAAACTGTAGCATATCTACACAATGGAAGACAACTCAGCAATAAAAAGGAATGAACTGTTGGTACATGTGTGAAGTTGAATGACTCAAAATCATTCTGTTAAGTAAGAGAAGAAAATATTAAAAGTTTATATACTTTGTGATTCCATGCATGAAATGTTTTTGAAATAACAAAACTATAATGATGGAAAATAGATCCGTGATTGTCAAGGTTAGGATTGGGGTGACTGTGACTTTATAGTCACAGTATATATAAAGTCATAGGGTAATAGAAGGGGCTCTTGGGGGTAATGGGACAGTTCTGTATACTGATTGTGGTGGTATTATTGTAGAAGGAAGGGAGGAGAGGAGTAAGTATAAGTAAAACTGGTGTGATCTGAATAATATCAGTGTCAATTTCCTGGTTTTTGCTCACTGTACTATGGTGATGTAGGATGTTCTCTTTGGAAGAAACTGGGGGAAGAGTACACAGGAGCTCTCCGTACTACTTTTGCAACTTCTATGTGAATCTAAAATAAATAATTACAAAATTAAATTTTTTAATAAAATTAAAATTCAGCTCTTCCATTACACTAGCCACGTTTAAAGGGCTCAGTAGCCCCATATGGCTAATGGCATCCATATCAGAGCACGTATAGAATATTTCCATCAACACAGCATGTTTTATAGGATAGCCCTTGTCTAAAAGTACATGTCTGTCTTTGGCCAGTGTTGTCTCTTCTTCCTTGACTACTTTGAATTCTAATAGCACTATTTTGAATTCTAATATCACATGAAGACTTGTATTTTCTGTCATGTTATTTTATAAACTGGCTGCTTTGGTTATATCCAACCTTAGAGAAATACGTCTTTCATTTCTCAAATTTCAGAGAAATAAAATAGTCTTTATGTTAATTTGGGAATTTATCACGTGTTTTCATAGGCATTGATTATTTAAATTTTCTAGCACTCATGTATTTTGCCTTTGTACCCGTTTTCTCACCTAAATTACCAACTGTACTAAGATATAGCCCTACTGTCTCTCACATAGCTATCCTGATATACTTTCTTACTAATATCCTTTATTTTTCTTTTACCCTTACTGAAAAGCTCTTTCAAAATCTTGAATTTCTGAAAAGGCATATAGTTTTTCATGTTTGGTGCTATTTCTTCCCTGTCTTTTGTGCACCTTTTGGAAAGGTACTTCTTCTATTGCCATGTTCAGTATTTTGTCCCGTAACACCTAGTTCCTCTGTGGCTTGTTTGCATTTTCAGTTAAGAATTACTGGGCACATTTTGGGTAAATTGGAAGGGGAGATGAACCATGAGAGACTATGGACTCTGAAAAACAATCTGAGGGGTTTGAAGTGGCGGGGGGGTGGGAGGTTGGGGTACCAGGTGGTGGGTATTATAGAGGGCACGGCTTGCATGGAGCACTGGGTGTGGTGAAAAAATAATGAATACTGTTTTTCTGAAAATAAATAAATTGGAAAAAAAAAAAAGAATTACTGGGCACATCCTTTATTTATTTTTTTTTTTAAGATTTTGTTTATTTGACAGAGACACAGAGAGAGATGGAACACAGCAGGGAGAGTGGGAGAGGGAGAAGCAGGCTTCTCACTGAGCAAGGAGCCTGGTGGTCAGGCTCAGTCCCAAGACCCTAAGATTATGACCTGAGCTAAAGGAATATTTAATGACTGAGCCACCCAGGTACCCCTGGGCACTTCCTTTAGTATGGAACTTCTTTCTGCTTCAGCTTCATTCTTCATGAGATCTAGTTTTATAGTTTTATATGAGCCAGCATCTGAGATTTGAAGGTGAGGAAGTGAAGCATGACACAGTAGCTCCAGACCCATTCATATTAGTAAGAAAGTTAGGCATTGAAGGACAAGAAGAATGGGAGGGGGTGACCCACTGAGGAAAACCACAAAGAGAGAAATAAATATTAGAATTAATATTTGTATCTTCCTGGGTAGAAAATCAGGTATTATAATGGTTATCACTGTTTTTTCAAAAATAATTCATAAGTTTCTTGCAATTAGAATCAAGTTCTAATAACATTTTTCTTAAAATTTAACTATTCAAAAATTCATCTAGAAGACCGTCAAAGAACATTTGGAGTTCTAATCATAATTAGGGATATGGGAAGCAAAACCAGATAGTAAAACTTAATAAGACAACAGTAATTACAATAGTGTAGCATAAAAACAAAGTAATCATTGGATCCAGAGGTCCAGGAAAGGTATTCTGGCATAAGAATTCAACAAAAGAAAGGGTTCTTTATGAATTAATTTTATCTGTAGTCATTAAATCTCTAATACCTAAGTGAGCGAAAGATGTGAAGAGATAATTTACCAGAGAAAAAACAAGCAAAAAAGTTTCCTAGAACTGAAGAAATTAAAATGAAAACAGTAATTAGAGAAACAAAACAGAGCATCATAGGGGAAGGGAGGGAAAAATGAAACAAGACAAAACCAGAGAGGGAGACAAATCGTAAGAGACACCTGAGATTAAAACTCAGGAAACAAACTGAGGGTTGCTGGAGGGGAGTGGGTGCGAGGGATGGGGTGGCTGGGTGATGAACATTGGAGAGGGTGTGTACTATGGTGAGTGCTATGAAGTGTAAGACTGATGAATCACAGACCTGTAGCCCTGAAACAAATAATACATTACATGTTAATTTAAAAAATGAAAACAATAAAGTTCTGTTTCTCATTAAGGGGGTAAAGATTTTTATTGGTTAAAATGTCACTTCTGTCGATGGCATAGTGGAATTGATGCTCTCCTTTCAGTCATCATCTCCCTTTCGTTGCTTTACTTTATCATTCTTGAGTTAGTAGTATCATACATCTATCCTTTAGCAAATCCTACTAGCTCTACCTTTGATATATATACAGTATCTAAAGTTCTCCACTATTACTGTCCTGGTCCAAGCCCCCAAGCCTTCTTGCCTGATTTATTGCAAGAGCCCCTAATTTGCTTCTTTGCTTTTTATCTTGCTCCCTCACAGTCTCTTCTGAACATAGCAGCCAGAATTCCCAATTTAAAATGTAAGTCTGATCATGTCATTCCTCTGCTCAGTAGCCATCAGTTGTTTCCCAGCTCACTCAGGATAAAGCCAAATTCATCATAAGTCTACAGATCCTGCATGATTTAATCTCCTACCTTTCCTTTCTGACCTCACCTCCCACACTACCCAACTTGCTTTCTCTGTTCCAGTCACATCAGCCTCCTTCTCTTTCTTATAGTACATCGAGCGTGCTCCCACCTCAGGGCATTTGTACCTATGGTTTTAATGCCTGAGATGATTTAGCCCAAAACACCTTCTCAGCCTGTTTCCTTTATTCTTTCAGATCTCTGTTCAAATGTCAGTGAGATCTTACCTGACTCCCCTTTATAACACAGTTCCTCTCATTCTTTCTGAAACCCTACCCTGCTTGATTTTTCTCCATAGAACATGTCACCATCTAAGTTATATGATTACATGCATGCTGGTTTTCTTTATTCAGCTAGATTATGAGCTCCATAAGAGCAGGGACTTTATTTTATTCACTGCTTAGCACTTAACAAGTGCCTGGCACATAGTAAGCACTCAGTATTTCTTGAATGAGTAGATTGATTGAACCTTTTTAGAAAACAACAAAAGCATGGTTTAAAATCCTTTTTTTTTTTTTAAAGTAAGAGGATGATGAAGTAAATTCTGTCCACTTGGTAACAAGAGAAAGCTCTGCATGTGGTAGTATCTGAGAGGATAGGATCAGAAGCAGTAATGTTGGTTGTTTCTCTCTATTAGTAAGAAAAGACAATGGGATAATAATTTCCAAGTATAGAGGAAGTTGTAGAATAAGGAACAAGCACTATTTGTTGGCAATCTTTGAAAAGATTAGGTTGATGGAACCAAAAGTTTGGCACAGGGCAGTAGCACAAAATAAGGTTGCAGGTGGATGGGAACAGATGTTGAAAGGCTTGAAAATAAGTTAAAGGGGGTAGGATGCATGGTGCCTTACTTACAGAGATCAGTAGTGTGAATTCTTGGAACTGTGAGGGTTAAAAAACTATCTGAATCTAAGCTTGTTTGTGTCATGTAAGGTGGCAAGGAGGGCCGAGTAAGAAATACCAACTGGGAGGCAGAGTTGAAGTAATAATACTCCAGGTAGTAAGGAGTATAGGCCGTGATGAAATAAAGACATGAATCAAAGATAGGCAGTAATGTGGCAAAGAATAAGGCTTGGTGACAAACTGCATATGGGATGCAAAAGAGGAAATAAAAGGTTCTGTTAGGATTAAGAAATCGTATTTTTAAAATTGTTTTCTTTTTTCATTACAGGTTTCTCATTCACCAAAAAATGGATCATTTAATTCTTTGGAGGACTCAGTTATCACAGTACTTCTGTACTGCCAACTAAGATTTATGAGAGTAAATTCATGACAATAAATTTCTGCATCAAAAAACTGCTGAAGAACTAAAAGAGGATTTTATATTATAAAATCCTACAGTATCATATTACTAAATAAAACTAAAGAGCACAATTATTAAATTATTAGACTTCCTAATACAAGCACACATGTGCAGTAGCTACTGTAACCTGACAGTTACCAAACCTCAAATTTAAATGGTTTTTTTTGGGGGGGGAAAGGTCATTACATTTTCAAGAAACCACTGAACTTAGTCGTCAAGTATATTTTCAGCAGAGTGTAAGTTAGGAGAATTTATTTGAAATAAGTTCTAGAAAATTCAGTTCACATCACTGAGTGGATTCGATATTATGGCAGCAACTTACAGACTTGTGGTCAGTACTGTGAACCACTACAGCAGTGTGGTGATAGACCGGCGTTTTGAGCAAGCTATACATTATTGCACTGGAACCTGCCACACCTTTACACATGGAGTTGACTGCATTGTGGTACATCATAGTGTTTGTGCAGACCTCTTACACATCCCTGTGTCTCAGTTCAAAGATGCAGATCTGGGCTCTGTGTTTCTACCCCATGAAAACGGGTTTTCCTCAGCTGAGGGTGACTATCACCAGCAGGTGCTAACAGGCATACCCAGGGTCAAGAAAGGATCTGCCTTTCAGAATACCTGTAACTTAAAGGACATTGCAGGAGAAGCAATCAGTTTTGCCAGTGGAAAAATAAAGGAATTTTCCTTTGAAAAGCTCAAGAACTCTAACCATGCAGCTTACAAAAAGGGAAGAAAAGTTAAGTCTGACTCATTTAATAGGAGGTCAGTTGATTTTGACTTCCTCTGTGGCCATTATAACAATGATGGGAACTCCCCATCCTTTGGTTTACTCCGGAGTGCCTCAGTTGAGGAAAAATCATTGTCCCATAGAAACTCGCTTGATACAAACCTAACTTCAATGCTTCTTCACAACTTCTCTGAAGAAGACCTGGTTACTCAGATTTTGGAAAAACATAAAATAGATAATTTTTCTTCTGTAACAGACATAAAGATGTGCTTGGACATCTTGCTGAAATGCTCTGAAGATTTGAAAAAATGCACAGATATCATAAAACAATGCATAAAGAAAAAGTCAGGGAGTAGCATCAATGAAGGAAACAGCAACGATGCCAACACTGATACTGTCTATGTGAATGTAATGACCAGGTTAGCATCCTATCTGAAAAAGCTACCGTTTGAATTCATGCAGCCTGGAAATAATGAGGCTATAGATTTAACAGAACTGGTCAGTAATATGCCCACTTTACAACTGACTCCCTTTCCCCCAGTATTTGGCACTGAACAGCCCCCTAAATATGAAGATGTTGTCCAGCTCTCAGCCCCTGACTCTGGACAATTTCAAACTATAGCACTGCAAGATGACAAACACAGTTCTAGGAAAACAGACCCAGTAAAATCCACTCCAAACAACTCTACAGATCCCTTATATAACCCTGAGATAAGTGATCCCAGAACTCCAAAAGATGCCCAGCTTCAAACTACCATGAACTCTTTAGAAAATGTTTCTTCTGGTGACCTAATGGAAACCCTTTATATTGAAGAAGAGTCAGATGGAAAGAAAGCATTAGATAAAGGACAAAGGACAGAGAGTGGACCTGGTCAGGAGTTGTTAAAGGTAAATGAACATAGAGTAGAATTTTCAGACTGTGGTCCTCCTCTTAAAAAATGTTCTGCCTTATTGCGAAGTGAAAGTAGTAAGATACTTGAGAAACCAGTTGTTAACCTATGTGAGGAAGACCTTAAATCAAAAGTTCCTAAAATTGAAGAGGGAGACCACAGAGATTTTATGAATCCTAATAGTCAGGAAGAGATAGATAAATTGTTAATGGATTTGGAATCATTTTCACAGAAAATGGAGACCTCTCTAAGAGAGCCACTTACCAAAGGTAAAAGCTCTAACTCTCTAAATAGTCATAGTCCATTGACTGGTCAGCTTCCTATAGATCTTGAGCCCAAGTCTAAAGTCTCTTCACCCACCGAAAAAGTCTCCCCTTCTTGTCTAACAAAGATTATTGAAACCAATGGACACAAAATAGAGGAAGAGGATCGAGTCCTCTTACTGCGAATTCTAGAAAGCATTGAAGATTTTGCTCAAGAACTAGTCGAATGCAAATCAGGCAGAGGGAGCCTATCACAAGAAAAGGAAATGATGCAGATTCTACAGGAAACCTTGACAACTTCCTCCCAGGCCAATTTATCGGTCTGTAGAAGTCCTATTGGTGATAAAGCCAAAGATACTACTTCAGTAGTTTTGATTCAGCAGACTCCAGAGGTGATCAAGGTAAGACCCAACAATCTTGAGTCCTGAGAATTAGCCAAAGAGATGTTTTAATCTGTGCAAAACTTAAAAGAAAAACTATTTCTGTTGGCTGTTTTCTTTTCTACTAAAGTTCCTGCCTTAGACTAAGCATGGTCCTAGTTCAGTGAAAAAAACTAAAAAGCAAGGGCTTTAGAGTCAGCCAGACTGGTTTCAGCTGCCCTCCTCACATGTTTCATCTTCTTCCTAGCCCTGTGACCAGAGGAAG